>NC_084798.1:73414775-75814775 GCF_963169125.1 Humulus lupulus | reverse complement strand
GAGGAATTAGAGGGAACTGGGGGAAAATGACCATTCTACCCTTGGAGGCAACTTAAGGGCCGTGTTAGTGATAAAGAGTAGTCTAGTCTTGTCTTATATACTTAGTAGAACTCTAAGGGGCAACTAGAAGGTAGTGGTAACTCAAAGCTCTCTATCATCTCTCTCACTCACGATTCTCTCTCCCTCTCCTATACTTGGAAGCTTAGGGAAAATTTAAAGTTGAAGAATAAGCTTAGAAAGTCAGGAATTTAGAGCTGGTAGAATGCAGAAAGGTTGTGAGGATTCAAGAAACAATTGAGGTAAGATTTTTTCTCTGTTTTGCTAGAAAATCTATATCATTTGGTTGAAATTGAAGTGAGTATTGGGTGATGAATTACTACTGAATTGGGGTAGTGGCTTCAGTATGATTCTTGAGATTTTGTGTTTAAAATATGTGATTAAGAGAGAGACCTAGACTCGTAACTAAGCTTGGTTTTGTTTAGGAGGCTTGTTAAGATTGAATTGTGGGAATTTGGCATGGAAGAATGCTGAGGAAACCCAGAAAATTATGGGTCCGTGGGGGCGCGCCGCGACCCAGCACATGGGCTCTGCGACCCGCATGCGCAGAATGCCCTGGGAGGGCTTTCTGTCTTGAAGGCACACCGTGGCCCGCCTCCCCCAGATGCATGGGGCCGTGTCTCATTTTTGAGGGCGCACCGCGACCCTTAGGGCCAGGTCGTGGCCCACCTAGAGAACTTTGACCTAGATTAGTTTTAGGCTTGGGGAGGCTCGGGAATTCAAACCTAAGCGCTTAGGACGATTTATACTACCTAGTTTAGTAGAAATCGAGGTCTCGGAGGCTAGCTATTGTTTCCTCAGTATTTATTTGGATTAGAAATTGATGGTTACCCATTGACACTGTGACTAGGTTTATCGCTAAGGCTCAAGACCGAGGATCGTGCTCGGGACTATTCTGTATCCTCCGCTCTGGATTCAAGATAAGAAAACTGCACCCATGTGGTTGTGTTTGGGACTAAGGTTACCTGTATCTGTATATATGTGTTATGTAACTATATTATTATGTGTAATATTAAAGTATGACCTAAGGGAGCCGAGGCTGATGATTAGTGCATTGGACGCGGCTTGGTCACTCTGAGCAGGGGTCAACTAAATAAACAAAAAAATCAGCCTAAGCGAGCCAGGGTCAGCTTAGTAAACATAGGGCTTGGCCTAAAGGTGCCGACCCTGAGCATTTGAATCACTGGTTAAAATATGTTTTGAAAGTACATGTTTACTACTATTGGCTTGATGCTTATAATCTGCTGAGTTTCTGAATGATTATTTGGTTGTATGTCCGTACTCTATTATATAATTGAACTGAATGAGTTAAAATTGGTTATATACTGTTGTTGCTATATGTGCTTGTTGTTTATGGTTTTCTTACGTGGTGCAGGTAAAGGAAAATGAAAGCTGGACCAACCATGAGTTGGAGAGCTCTAGGGGCAGAGTGTACATAGTTGGCTGCTCGACTGCCACAGCCGAGGGAAAGTATAGGGACAGAGGACTAAAACTTGTATTTTGCCATTAGAGTGGCTGTTATTTGTGTTAAACTTTTAAGGATTGTAAATTGTCACTTAAACCCTGTTTTTATTATCCCATGTACCAAATGTCTGTTTTAATGAAAATTAACCTGTTTACAATCAAAATCTTTTAACTCTAACCTGATAGATGACTTTAGGAACACATTATTGTTCAAGCGACTTGGTTAGCAATTCTTGCACTATTTTAAAATACATAGTGTAACGATCTTGGTTATACAGGGCGTTATAACTTGGTATTAGAGCAGTCTAGGTTTAAGGGTTCTTGAAGACCAGTTGGGCATGTACACTCGCCGCTAAAGACAAGCTCGACTCAGGGTTTGGTAACTGTATATATGTGATTACATGCTTAAATGTCTAAATGGAATGTAAATGTTTTAATCTGTATGAGATACGGGATACTGATAGGGAGCACGAGATACTGATAGGGCCTGGCCCTTGACTATTGTGTGATTATAATGAGGCGTGCTTATTAGCATTGCTGCTGCATGTGAATGAATGTTCAAATGAATTGTTTGCATCTTTATTGCTTATGGATGGTTGAGTTTCAATGGTGGACTATGGAAAGATTATTAACCTGTCATCATTGCCTACCTGCCGAGTTATTGGTTGTAGATAAACTTGGATAGCTATGCATCCAAGGCGATCAATATGACTAGCCTACAAAGGGTCCGAGGCTAGAGATAATGAACAGGGCCAGAACACTCTGTCAGTCCCTAAGAACTGGCAGCAGATACTTGCAGATATACAAGCTCGATTACAGAGCCAAGAAGAGCAGATCCATCTCTTAAGATAGCTGGCTCCATCAAGGAGTGCTACACCTATTGTGCCACCTGTTGTGGCACCAGTTGTACAGTCAACTGAGGTTGGGAACAGGTGGGACCCACTTTATGAGCGGTTCAGAAAACAACGTCCTCCAATCTTTGAGGGAGGACCAGATCCACTGAAGGCTGAACAGTGGATGAGTTTGATCACCTCCATCTTGGATTTTATGAGGGTGGAAGGTAGTGACAGGGTGGCCTGTGCCACCTATATGCTTCGAGAGGATGCTCGTATCTGGTGGGAGGTGGCATCATAGACTCAGGACATTACTGCTATGAGTTAGGATGGGTTCAGAGACCTGTTCAGCCAAAAATATTATAACATTGCCGTCAGGGTAGCGAAGGTGAATGAGTTTGTTGGTTTGGTCCAGGGAAGCATGACAGTTACTAAGTATGCACTAAAATTTTATAGGCCTGCAAAGTTCACACCAGATTTAGTGCCTACCGATGCAGCTAGAAAAGACAGGTTTATTAGAGGGCTTAACGCTGTGATAGCCCGAGATGTGAGAATCACAACAGTACTTGGGGGAATGACCTATGCCCAGGCTGTTGAGAAGGCTCTTACCGCTGAGGAGAGAGAGAATAAGATTTGGAGGGAGAGCACTGTGAGATGGAATGTTAGCAGTGTAGTGCCTCCATACACAGGGTCTTGTAGGGGCGGAGGCCCCAGTGATCTAAAGAGGACGACCCCTGACACTTTGACCACTGCTGGTCCTGATAAGAGAGGTCGGAGTGCTCAGGGTGGCCTCCAGGGAGGTGGTGAGACATTGAGAAGTTATTCAGAGTGCACGAGATGCAGGAAGAGCCAACTGGGCGAATGTCGGGCAAAGGCTTGCTATCTGTGCGAGGTGGTGGGACATCTCAAGAAGGATTGCTCAATAGTGAAGAAGGGGGAACTAGGGAAGGTGGACAACTTGACTCAGCGCGAGTGTGCTCCTTGACGAAGGCAGAGGCTTAGGATAGTCCCTTTGTAGTGACAGGTCAGCTTTCTAGCGTTGGCTCCTCTTATATTGTATTGATTGACTCTGGTGCTACACATTCATTTGTTTGTAGTAAGGTAATTGATAGATTGTGTAGGCCTAGTGAGTATTGTACTGGGGGGGTTGGGACTATACTGCCGACAGGGGAGCTAGTAGTTTATAGGAGATGGATTAGAGAACTGCGTATGATGGTAGATAGTAGGGAAGTATTAGTAAATTTGTTCGAGTAGAGTATGGATGACTTTGAAATGATTCTAGAGATGGATTGGCTGGTCAAATATGGGGCCACTATAGGTTGCAGGAAGAAGATGGTGACTTTTGAGCTTGAGGGTGAAGATCCCTTTGTCTTCGTGGGTGCTGTGCATGGACCCCGCATACCCATGATATCAGCATTGAGGGCTAGGGACCTGTTACAAGGAGGTTGTATAGGTTTCCTAGCTAATGTGGTGGACACCACCAGGGTTATGCCAGCAGGGTTGGGGGAGACCAGATTGGTACGCGAGTTCTTGGATGTGTTTCATTAGGATTTACTAGGACTGTTGCTGCACAGGGAGATTCAGTTCGTCATTGAGTTAGCGCCGGGTACAGAGCCAGTGTCGAGGGCACCATATAGGATGGCTCCGGCAAAACTGAAGGAGTTGAAGATTCAGTTACAAGAACTTCTTGATTTGGGGTTTATCAGATGAAGGACCCAAAACAGGTATGTTTTAAATATTTATAACTCGCAAGCGCACGAATCGTATATGGAATAAAGTGTTTGTGTAAGCACGAGATCGAACCCAAAGGAGTTGTCTAAAATCGAAAAGAAAACTATTTTAAACCAAAATTAACAAATTCTAACTTAGCTCCAAAGATTGAAGAGATTTTTGAATAATGAAAATAAAATAAAAGACAATAATATAGAAATTAAAGAAAATATATATTACTAAATTAATAATTGTAAACAAGATGGTAAAATAAGATTATTAAGGATTAGAATCCACAAAATATAAGTTCAATAATATTTATAAGTACATTGATTCCCAAGTTTTAGTGATAGTTAAAATAAATCAAACTATCATTTTCCAAATAGATTTATAATTTTAAGCACAAATTACTTCTAAAAAGATAAGATTTTTCTTCACTTTTCAAAAAGTTATAATTTCAAAGCATTTAGTGTAAATCAATCTAATGAAATAACAAATAAATCAATGAAAATTATTTATAAGGAAAAACATAATATTTTTGTTCTAAGCATGGATGTGTACAATTTAATGACACATCTTACACAAAGAATATTATGTTTTTGCACTAATGAAGAACAAAGTGTAAATATGTGCTAACAATCCAAAATACATGATATTTAAGATGAAAGAAGATATTTGAAGAAGAAAATTCCATAAACTTTGTTGCACAAAATGGGAAATCAACATACAAAATAAATACTATCTAGTTACATATTTTTTCATCATCACCTTAATAATCTTAAAAAGATTAGAAACTCATAACTAGAATAGCAAATACAAACTAAAAATTACAAACATAAATAGGAAAATTTGGAGGAGAAACCCCCAAATTTTTCCTCTAAAAATACATAGAAAATTTACAACAAAGAAGAAGAAGAAAATGGAGAGGTCTTGAAAGTGTAGAATGTGTAGTGTGGTAACCTCCTCCCCCTAAAATGAGCACCTAATTCCCTTATTTATAGCAAAAAAATGAGTATTAAAATAATCAATTTAAATTGATTAAATTAATTTAATTAATTATAATATGGAAAATAAGGGTAAATTATAGGTGTAATAATGATGTTTTGGGGTAAAATGAGTAGAAAGTGAGGTAAAAAGTGGCATTTTTGAACATAGGGGACAAGAGTACATTGTGGCATTTTTATGGGCTCAAAATGCACAAAGGAAGCTGAGGAATGTGGGCTGGCAGGCATTGGTTCGACTGAACACATGGAGGCTAGGTGACGTGGCAGGTTGGAGAGGAGTACACGGGCTGGGGCGTTGGGCTTTGATGGGCCTAGGCTTGGCGTGGAGGCTGAACGGGGTGGAATTTGGTTAGGAGCTGGCGTGCTTGGCGGAGGGTCGAAGGCAGCTGGAGAGTGTGATGGAGCAGCTGGGCGTGGCATTGGCTGAGGAGCAACAAGCTGGGGAGGCTTCGGTGATGCAGCTGGGACTTGGAGCTGGAAGCACTTGGCAGGTAGGGAAATTTCGGCTGGGCTGGGCTAGTGAGCCAATTTTGTGCTATTTTCTTTCAAATTTGCCACTTTTTTCCTTTCTTTTCTTTACTTTTCGAAGCCCTAAAAAAATACAACTAACTCCCTACAAAATAAACATAAATTAAATCAAAATCAAATATTTTCAATTATAAAATAAATCATATTAGTTCATTGAAAATATTAATTAAAACTTAATTTAATTGAACATTTAGTTTCACTAAAACAACATTTTTTTTTACCTCAAACTAAATAACATTAATTCAAATAATTAACTACAACATTTTACAACAAAATAACTATAAAAACACACAAAAATATATAAAATCAAAATAAGACTAATAAATTCAAAGTTACTTAAAAACTTAATAAATTAATTAAAAACTCAAGAATTAAGCAACAATTAGCACATGAAAAGTGGTAAAATAACTCTATTTTGTAGAGTTATCATCAGACCTAGCTTCTCACCGTGGGGTGCTCCAATTTTGTTTGTGAAGAAGAAGGACGAGACTTTGAGAATGTGTATAGAGTACAGGGAGTTGAACAAGTTGACCATTAAGAACAAATACCCCTTACCAAGGATCTATGACCTATTCGATCAGCTACAGGAAAATACGGTATTCTTGAAGATTGATCTTCGATCTGGTTATCACAAACTAAGGATCATGGACGAGGATATACCGAAGACGACCTTCCAAATGAGGTATGGGCATTATGAGTTCTTGGTCATGTCATTTGGTCTGACCAATGCCTCAGCAACATTCATGGACTTGATGAACAAGGTGTTTAAGGACTTCTTATATTAGCTCATGATTGTCTTCATCGATGGCATCTTGGTTTACTCCAGTTTAGAGGCAGAGCATGAACAACATCTTCGACATGTATTGCAAAGATTGAGAGAGCATCGGTTGTATGTGAATTTTAAGAAATGCGAGTTCTGGCTACCAGAAGTGACATTTCTTGCACACATTGTTGGTGAGGTGGGATTAAAGTAGATCCAGCTAAGATAGAGGCAGTGAGGGATTGGCCAAGGCCAAGGAACACCTCAAAGGTTAGGAGCTTCCTTGGATTAGCGGAATATTACAGACAGTTCGTGGAAGGGTTCTCGAAGATTGCTGCATCGATGAAAAAATTGACACGGAAGAATCTGAAGTTCGTCTGATTAGACAAGTGTGAGAATAACTTACAAGAACTGAAGCGACGGTTGATTACTTCTCCTATGTTAAGTCTTCCTTCGGAGGGAGGGAAGTTAGAGGTATATTGTGATGCATCAAGATTGGGGTTGGGATGTGTGTTAATGCAGAATGAGAAGGCTATTGCTTATGCGTCACGAAAACTGAAGGAGTATGAGCAGCGGTACCCTACCCATGATTTGGAGTTGGCAGCGGTGGTATTAGCACTGAAAGTTTGGCGACATTACTTGTATGGAGAAAAGTGTGAGATATACACCGATCATAAGAGTTTGAAGTATTTCTTCACCTAGAAGGACCTGAATATGAGGCAGAGACATTGGATGGAGGGGCCTGAGATAGTTATTTGGTTCTCCACATATATCAAAGGAGTTGGCAGAGGAGATGGCTAGAGCGAGGATGGTGCTGGTTGTGGGCCAGTTGGAAAATATTATCTTACAGTCGACCCTTCTAGAGAGGATAAGAGAGGGTCAGATGGATGATACACAGTTGCAAGAAGTTAGAGGGAATGTCCTAGCTGGGGTGGCTAAGGACTATTCCATTTCATAGACTCGTTTGTTATGGTATAAGGGTCGGATTTGTGTCTCGACAGATATGGGTATTAGACGAGAGATACTTTATGAATCCCATACTGCATCAAAATCACTCCATCCAGGAACCACGAAGATGTATCAGGATCTACGGATGTTATATTGGTGGCCTGGGATAAAGAAGGACGTAGTGGAGTATGTGGCCAAGTGTTTGACCTGTCTGCAGGTGAAGGTTTGAGCATTAGCAACCAGCGGGGTTGCTACAGCCTTTGGGTATTCTTGAATGGTAGTGGGAGGACATTACTATGGATTTTGTGGAGGTAAACCCAGGACAGTGGGGTTACATGACTTGGTGTGGGTGGTACTAGACAGATACACCAAGTTAGCGCATTTTCTTCCAGCGAGGACAACCTATACAGTCGAGTAGTACGCAGAGTTATATGTAAGGGGGATCTTACGTCTCCATGGGGTTCCTAAATCTATAGTATCAAACCTAGATCCCATACTTACCTCCAAGTTTTGGGGTGGTTTGCAGAGGGCTATGGGGACTCAGTTGAGGTTCAATACGACCTTTCATCCTCAAATAGATGGACAGTCTAAGATGAAAATTTCGGTATTGGAAGACATGCTTGGAGTGTTTGTATTAGAATTTGAGGGGTCTTGGAGTAAGTACCTTCCGTTGATTAAGAGAGAATCCGAGACTCATAACTAAGCTTGCTTTTGGTTAGGAGGCTTGTTAAGATTGAATTGTGGGAATTTGGCTGGGAAGAATGCTGAGGAAACCTAGAGAATTCTAGGTTCGTGGGGGCGCGCCGCGAACCAGCTTATGGGCACCGCGATCCATATGCCCAGAATGCCCTAGGAGGGCTTTCTGTCTTGAAGGTGCACCGCGGCCCTAGGGGTCAAGTCGCGGCCCACCTCCCCCAGATGCCTGGGGTCTTGTCTCTGTTTTGAGGGCGCGCCGCGACCCTTAGGGCCAAGTTGTGGCCCGCCTAGAGAATTTTGACCTAGAGTAGTTTTTAGGCTTGGGGAGGCTCGGGAATTCAAACCTAAGCGCTCAGGACAATTTCTACTACCTAGTTTAGTAGAAATCGAGGTTCCGGAGGCTAGCTATTGTTTCCTAAGTATTTCTTTGGATTAGAAATTGATGGTTACCCATTGACATTGTGACTAGGTTTATCGCTAAGGCTCAAGACTAAGGATCATACTCGGGACCGTTCTGTATCCTCCGTTGGGGATTCAAGGTAAGAAAACTGCACCCATATGGTTGTGTTTGGGACTAAGTGTAACGCCCTGGCTACCCCAGAACTGTTACGGTGAACGGTGAACCGGAAATTTGACTCGCTACCCGAGTCCTTTGGTTAAAAAAAAAATGTGATCTAGGTGTCATTAACAGGTTAAGGTGTAAAACCAGTAAAAAGGAAAGGGTAATTTTCATTAAGTAAACAAACTGCTCATGAGCCTTTTAAAATGTTTACAAGATGTTCATAATACAAAAGAGTTACAACAGTTCCATATATACAATCTCCGCCGGCCTAAGCGGCAAAAATAGGGTAAACCCCTAGTTCCTCTGAGAACTCCTTGACCGTGGCTGTCAAGCGGCCCTGTATGTACATCACATAACTCAAGCTCTCCACTCAGGGTTGGCCAAGCTTTTCCTTCCCTTTACCTGCACCACATAGCACCCATGAGCCAAGGCCCAGCAAGAAAACACAATAAAGCATGATATAATATCAACAACGATCATAATAACCATTCAGGACTGTCAGTCCAACAAATAGGTGACAATAGCCAAAAGTCACGGTAGTGAGCATCGCTCTTGTTAGCCATGTGACGATAGGGTCACCAGGGCTTCATTGATAAGTGTTTTCTTTCATAAGCTTGTTCAGGACAGGTGCATGGTGATTGGTCACCAACATAACCCTCCTCACGACTCTAGAGTCGAAACTATGGACAACGTCCCCTAGCCATGTGACAAACGGTCACCGGGGTCATATACCTTGGCTATAGTCATCTGGTCGTAGACCAGGCAAGCGCTTATAAGTTCTTCGACCTTAGGGTCGGTCCTGCATTAATGCCATAGAGCCATTCAATGCGTGATCATCGACTTTAGAGTCGGTCCCTGACTAGTCAGTGTCCCAAACAGGTAATCAGCGTTCACTAGCATTTAACATGCAATCCATGTCCACGTAAATCAACCAACATGCCTCAATATCAAACCATGCATGTCATATACCTATACAGGGTGCAACTGTATTCATACACTGTTTTCTTACCTCTGCTTCGAGTGAGAATGATTAAAAGAACGACCCCTGAGAACGATCAACCTTTAGACTCCTTAGCGGTTACCTAATCATAACCAATTAGAAACCATTAATAGAATAAATCAATGGATGGTTTACAAACTAAACCACACTCCCGGGACCATTCCCCCACTCTCGGGACTCTCAACCTACTCAAAAGGAGCAAAGGAACCAACCCCCGAGCCTTGAAAACCATCCCGAACCCTAAAATCAACTCCTCCTGAAACTGGCCTAGCGCCTAGGCGCCACCCACCAGCGCTGGGGCGCTGTCCCAGAAACAGAGAGGGCTACTCTCTGCCCTGAGTAGCGCTGGGGAGCACCAGCTTCAGACCAGCAGCTGCACTAAAATTCCATTCTTGCGATTCCTCTTGAAACCAACCTTCCAAACACATCCCAAACCTTACCAAAACATCCAATTCAACCCCTAAACCTTACCTACATCACCTCCTCACCAAAACCCAATCGCACACACACCAAAAACTCCCCTTGATTCCAACCTTCCACATCAAGTTCTAGAGCTGAAAGCTATAAGAGAAAAACAGAGTACACTTGAAATTCAAAGACAATTCCTTACCTCCAACTGGTTTTGAATCCTCTTAAGATGATGAACTAAGTCCACAACCTCCAAGCTTTGATTTCCTAACTTGCCACCTCAACTTGGGACCAAAAACCTCAAAGAAAGATAGAGAGAAATGGGTGTACGGGATGGTGAAGAAGCTGCTCTGTTTTTGTTCTATAACTTTCTACAGCCACTTGAAACATATATATAACCCAAGCAAAATGACCTTAATACCCCTAGGTCATCAAAAGCTTCTAATGTCTCCCCAAGGGTAAAATCGTCATCTTCCACCTATTTCGTTAATCATAATTAACGCTCTCCAATTCCCGCTATTCTCAAAATTCCCAAACACCAATAATTCATATCCCGTTACCCTCTTTACTCCCGGCAACATTCTAATCATTAAAACATCCCGAGACTCACCCCGAGCCTCGAACCTAATCCCGTTATGACTAAACCGCTACTTTAATATTTAAAGATCGTCCCATGCCGAATAGCTCAAACCAATCCACATTATAATGTGGCCTCACAATATATCATCAACACTCAAACAAATATTCAATTATACCCTCAACGGGCCAAATTACCAAAACACCCCTGTAAACAGACGTGGACTCACATGCATACATTTAACATCATATTATAATATAATTCTCATAAACATGCATAAACACATTTAATGGCATAATTAAACAGTTATGGCCCTCCCGGCCTACTAATCCAGCCATTAACCATAATAGGGAATCCGGGGCATTACACTAAGGTTCCCTATATCTTGATATATGTGTTATGTAACTGTATTATTATGTGAAATGTTAAAGTACGACCTAAGGGAGCCGGGGCTGATGATTAGCGCATTGGACGCGGCTTGGCCACTGTGAGTCGGGGTCAGCTAAATAAACAATAGACTCGGCCTAAGCGAGCCAGGGTCAGCTTAGTAAACAGAGGGCTTGGCCTAAGGGCACCGACCCTGAGCATTTGAATCACTTGTTAAAATATGTTTTGAAAGTACATGTTTACTAGTATTAGCTTGATGCTTATAATCTGCTGAGTTTCTGAATGATTGTTTGGTTGTATGTTTGTGCTCTGTTACATAACTGAAGTGAATGAGTTAAAGCTGGTTATATACTGTTGTTGCTATATGTGCTTGCTATTTATGGTTTTCTTGCTGGGCCTTGGCTCACGGGTGCTACGTGGTGCAGGTAAAGGGAAAGGAAAGCTGGACCAACCATGAGTTGGAGAGCTCTGGGGGCAGACTGTACATAGTCGGCTGCTTGACCACCACGGCCGAGGGAAAGTACAGGGACAGAGGCCTAAAACTTGTATTTTTCCATTAGAGTGGCTGTTATTTATGTTAAACTTTTGAGGATTGTAAATTGTCACTTAAACCTGTTTACAATCAAAATCTTTTAACCCTAACCTAATAAATGACTTTAGGAACACATTATTGTTCAAACGACTTGGTTAGAAAGTATTGCACTATTTTAAAATACATAGTGTAACGGTCTTTGTTATCCACGACATTACAACTTGGTATTAGCGCGGTCTAGGTTTAAGGGTTCCTAAAGACTGGCTGGGCATGTACACTCGCCACTAAAGATAAGCTCGACTCAGAGTTTGGTAACTTTGTATATGTTATTACATGCTTAAATGTCTAAATGGAATGTAAATGTTTTAATCTGTATGACTGAAAGGGAGCATGAGATACTGATAGGGCCTGGCCCTTGAATGCTGTGTGATTATAATGAGGTGTGCTTATTAGCATTGCTGCTGCATGTGAATGAATGTTTGTGGACCTTTGAATGTGCAACCCAGGGGTGGTTTTGAGTTTTTTGTCACTTTCATTGACGATTACTCTAGATACTCACGTCTTTACCTAATGCATAGAAAATTAGAAATATTTTCAAAGTTTCTGGAAATCCTAGCTATGGCTTAGAACCAATTAGGTAAAATGTTAAAGATCTTGCGATCTGATAGGGGTGGAGAATATTTGGACATGCAGTTCAAAGGTCATTTAACTGAACTTGGGATTTTATCACAACTTACAGCCCCGGGTACTCCGCAACAAAATGGTGTAGCAGAATGCCGGAACAGAAATTTATTGAAAATGGTTAGATGCATGCTTAGTTACTCAACTCTGCCAACTTTATTTTGGGGACATGAAATTGAAACGGATAACGATATTCTAAATTTCATACCATCAAAATGAATCCCCAAAACACCTTTAGAATGCTGGAATGCTCGTGAACCTAGCTTACGTCATTTTAGAATCTGGGGATGTCCCGCCCACATCCTATGGAAAAAGGAAGGAAAGCTAGAACTGCGAGCCGAAGTTTGCATGCTTGTTGGCTATCCTAAAGGCACTTGGGGTGGAATTTTCTATAGTCATTCATAAAAGAAAGTGTTTACTTCTACGAATGCTACTTGTCTGGAAAATGACTATGTCCAAAACTTCAAACTGCGGAACCAAGTAGTTTTAGAGGAGATGGTGAAAGAATTGACTCCAACCAATGTTCCATCGTCATTAACGCAAGTTGATGATGAAATTCCCACTCTTCATGTCCAACCGAAGTTAATTTGAATTAAGAAAGTACCACTGTTCCTGAGCAAACAGTCATAGAGCCTCGTCGTAGTGGGAGTGTTTCTAGGAACCTTGTTCGCTATGGTTTGGATGGTGAAACTAATATGGTAGTTGGTGACACTGGTGGTGATGATCCGTTGTCTTTCAAATAGGCAATGGCTAGCCTTGAAAAGGAACAATGGCTCGAAGCCATGAAATAGGAAATGGAGTCCATGTACACAAATCCTGTCTGGGATCATGTGGAAGCACCTAGTGACTTTAGGGCCATTGGGTGCAAGTGGATCTATAAGAAGAAACAAGGTGTTGATGGAAATATAAACACTTATAAAGCTTGATTAGTGGCAAAGGGTTCTACCCAAAGAGAAGGTGTGGACTATGAGGAAATCCATTCGTATCCTCCCATCCATAGCAGCCGCTCTCGATTATGAGATCTAACAAATGGACGTCATTACAACTTTTCTTAATGGAAAGCTTGATGAAGTAATTTATATGGATCAACCAAAAGGATTTAAAGTAGCTACACAAGAAGGAAAAGTTTGCAAGTTGAATATGTCCATTTATGGACTTAAGCAAGCTTCTCGTTCTTGGAACCTTAGGTTTGATGAAATAATTAAAACCTATGGCTTTGAAAAAAATATATTAAAGAGCGTTGTGTTTACCAACTGAAGGCAAATCAAGTAGTGGTATTCTTGGTTCTTTATGTAGATGATATCTTACTCATAAGAAACAATGTTAAGAAATTGTTAGATGTGAAGAATTGGCTGAACACTCAATTTCAGATGAAGGATTTGGGTGAAGCAAGTTATGTTCTAGGTTTTCAGATCATTAGGGATAGAAAGAACAGACTCTTATCTTTATCTCAAGCAACTTACATTGATTAAGTTATTGAACGTTTCTCAATGACAAATTCCAAGAAATGACATCTACCATCTCGCCATGGAATTCATCTTTCAAAGAAGTAGTCTCCCCAGACTCCTGAAGAGGAAGATACAATGAGAAAAGTTCCTTACACATCTGCAGTTGGAAGTCTGAAGTATGTTGTTGGGAAAACTTATACAGGATCTTAATTATTTTCATGTAAATCATATATTAAACACATTAATATAAGACAACATAGAACATGTTTCTACACTTGAATTTAAACATAGATAATGATTAGAACACTTACATTATACGCAGCAGAATGAATGAGTCCTCCCTTCAGTTTCTCTAACCCTTGAATCCTTTATGCCGCAGAGTATCACCAAGAAACTGAATCGATCTTCAATTTTCTTCACAGTCTTCCAAAGTATTCTTAGAATCACCTATACTAGAGTAGGATATTCTCAACACATGAGATAGATACGAAGAGAAGAAGAATAGAAGAGAATATTGAGGCTTAGAAAAAGACTTATGCTATAGAGAGAGTCTAAAACCCTAAAGCATCAAAGCTAGATCTTTAGATCATCTGTCAGATCATCTCAAATCATGTCTAATACAAACTGATTTCAACTCGCACATAACATTCTTTTTATAGGCTCAATCAGGTCCTTTATTTTAATTAAAAAATCAATAAAATAACTGATAATAGGAGCCTAATGGTCAAAATTATCATGGGCTTAGGCCCGTGAAATTTCCCTTTTAATTATAAGCCCATTGGACTTAAAATAAATGCCTATATTATTTTCTATTGTTTTAATTAATTAAATAATTATTTAAACCCTTTATCAAATTAATTATTTATGATTTGAACCTTGATTTGAACTTATTTATTAATTTAGACACCAATTTTTCTTCATTAATAAATCTTGCCTAGAATCTCTTTTCTTCTCTAAATTGTATAACTCTGTGAAACTATCCAAAATTGACCTGGTCAACTTTGATAATTCTAATTGATAATTAAATCAATTAATTGAGACTATCTAGAAGATTTTATCCAAGGTATAGTGGGGACCATGAGCCTATGAAATCAAGCTCTAATAAGTTATAATAAATTTAAAAAATAAATTTACTAACTTATTAATTCCTCTTGACTCCACTAAAGACTCAGAATTGCACTCCTAAATTCATAGAAGGAGCTATAAGAAATATAGATACGTTATTAATTATCCATTGTGACAACCATAATGATCACTTAATCCTCTATAGACGGTCTATAATGAAATGGGACTAAAATATCGTTTTACCCCTAATTGTATTTTATCCTTAAAACACTTAATTCCTTCTAAATGATATTTCAATAAACTAATATTAATTACTGAAATGAGATCTCTATCATTTAGCACCTTGAACCAAACTAAAAGGAAACAATCGTTTTACTTCTTCATCAGAAGCTATTGATGCTCATATCTATGATTAACACTCCTACTTAATTATACTACTGAGTTCCCAAAATGTAAGTATAGGCTAGTTCGTAGGGTAAGCTGATAACGAACAAGTCAAAGAACTAAAATAATAGAATTAGTTAGAATACTAACCACTAAGAATTTAGATTGAATTGACCTATGGTCAACTATATGATATGAATAGAATAGATAATAACGGCATGTTTACTTATCCTATCTATTGTCAATATCGATCCAGTCCAATGTAGCAAATACATCCGATCATATCTACTTTGCTAATGTTCTGGAAAGAACATAACACTGCGATGTGTAAGTAGATCCTATCGTATATTGGCATGTCAGTGTAAATGTTGTGCACTAACTAATCTTAGGACTAACTTATTTTGAACATATAATCATATTTATATTCCATTGTGATTACGTTACTATAAATACGATTAGCCATATGCTCGAGATTTAATAGAAGTTTATATTAAACAAATAATCATGAAAATAAAACATGTGAGCAAAGTGATTGACCAAGTCAAAAAATTGATTTCTATTCTTTTATTGATAATAAATGAGATTACAAATAAATTGAGTTTTAATTAGGGCATAAAATCCTAACATATGCTATGTTGTGTACTAGACTAAATATCTGCTATGCAGTGGGAGTAGTGAGCAGGTATTAGTCAAACCCAGGACCAGAACATTGGATAGTAGTTAAGCATATTCTGAAGTATTTAAGGCAGACTAGGAATTATATGTTAGTCTACACGGGTGGAGTTCTGAATTCTGTAGGCTAGACTGATTCAGATTTTCAGACTGATGTCGATGACAAAATGTCTACTTTTGAAATGGTGTTAACTCTTGGGGGTGGAGCTATGATATGGAGAAGCGTAAAGCAGTCTGCGATCTCAACTTCCACCATGGAGGTTGAGTACATAGATGCGACTGAAGTAGCTAAGGAAATAGTCCGGCTAAAGAAGTTCTATTCAGATCTTGGTGTTATTCCAGATATGGATAAACCACTTGTATTTTTTTGTGACAATACAAGAGCGATAGCTAACTTGAAAGAACCTCAAAGTCACAAAGGAGATGATTGGACAATCATGCATTGTCTTCTACCTGAGGTATGCTCTATATGAAGTTAATAATATTTATTGTAAGGACATTCTTTCATCAACTATTTAGTTTTCTTTTAACTTTTCTTTTTAATTAATGATATTTGTTGGTAGGATTTTGTTCCAGACACTATTATTAGACGAGGAAAAGAGAGGATCGTTGTTGTTTATGAATCCGAATAAGGTTTCTACTTCCGTGACTCGTGCCGATAGTCGTGCTCAATCTTTATGTGATAGGATGTTATACTGGGTGTTTAAAAAGCATGATTGGATAGTTATGCCATATAACCATGGGTAAGTTTAATTAATATGCTTTTCATTTATACAAAAAAATAGAATCTAAAGTTAAAAACTTTGTAATACTTCTTCTTTCAACAAGGGGCATTGGATGTTATTTTTATTATATCCCAATAGGCATTATTGTTGTTTTCTTGATCCTCTCAATGCACCATTAGATAACAGGACAACCATCAAGGAGAACATCCATGATGCATTTGAGATGTGTCTCACGGAAAGAACGAAAGCACGTAAAAATATCAACAATTGCCCAGCGGGAGTAATGTATTTCCAACCTACATCATGTTTCTATTTATATATGAGTTTATGTATATGTAAAGATGTTTAAGATATTCAATACTAAGATTTGTACATGTATTACCAATCTTTATATAGTGTCATAAACAACCAAACAATATCAACTGTGGATATTACGTTATGAGGATGATGAAGAATGTACTTATCAATGCCCCTTATATCAAACCTTTCTTGTCGAAACAGGTGACAAAGAATATACAACTACATAATATTAATATAGTATAAGTTTTGTATATGCTTTGAATTTATTATCACTAATATAATTTTAATTAAATTTTTGTTTCTTTGTTTTTTCAGTTCACCTCTTACAAACCATATACTACTCAAGAAATTGATGAAGTTTGAGAAGAATGGGCGATGTCATTTTTACAATTGGTTAGAGAAAAATGAATGATGTTATAATAGCTAGCTTACAATACATGTTGAGAAATTTAAACTTCTTTTTAAAAAAAATGGTGTTTTCTTAGTATTTTCTATTCAAATTTCTTTTAATACATTTTGGACACTCAAAGGGATATGTTTTTTAAATCAAAATGAAAATTGTAGCTGCATTTTTTTTAAAAAAATATTTACTTTTAGGGCATGCAAAGCAAGTCCTAAAATATTAATTTAAAGACACTCAACGGGATCTTTTACGACACGCATTGCAAGTCCTAAAAACATTCTTTTAGGACTCACGAGAGAGCCTTAGAAACTTACATAAAGGCACTCAAGGAGATTTTTTAGGACTCACGTTTTGAGTCCTAAAAAACCTCAGTTTTTAAGGCTCTCAAATAGAGAACTTGTGCCTCGTGAGTCCTAAAAAGCCTTTTTTGTAGTAGTGTTGGCGTTGTTTCCGGTGCTAGTTCAATCGTGAACTGAATCTCTTGTTGTGGTGCCAATTCTAGAAAATCCTCCAGAAATACATCCAAGTAATCACGTACTATTATGATGTCTTCCAGTCTCTGTGTTCTAGTTTCTATCATGGTGACAACGCTAGCCAAGAATCCCATACATCCATGCTGTAACATCTTTCGAGCCTCTAGTGCTGAAATAATTGGTATTCGTAGTCCCATCGCAGTCCCCATGAATGCGAAAGGCTCATCTCCGTCTGGCTTGAACACTACAATTTTCTTCTTACAATCAATGATAGCGTTGTACTTCGTCAACCTATCCATTCTGAGGATAACATCATAATCAATTAATCTAACCTCAATCAAATATACATATAGTTGCCTACCATCTATCCTTAAAGGAAAAGCTTTAATCAACTTCTTATATATTACCACCTCCCTAGTCGGTAACATGGTCCCAAACCCCTTAGCATACATTTCATAAGGTCTATTAAATATATCCACTATTCCTTCAGCAACAAATGAATGAGTGTCACCAGAATAAATTAAAAATGTCAATCAATTCTATCAATAGAATCTGACTTGATACCACAGAAGTGCTTGCTTCTGCCTGAGGCTTGGTGAGAGCGAAAAAACATGTTGGCACCAACTTGTCTTCTTAGGTTGCTTCATGGTACCTTCTTGACTCCTCTATGGGCAGTTCCTCGTGATGTGTCGTTCCTTACCACAGCCATAACATGCATTTTCCCGACATTCTCCTTGGTGGGGCTTCTTAAAATTTTCACACTCTGAGTACCGTACCCATTCCTTGTTCCCACGATAGTTGTTCCTTTATTATATTTCAACCTTTAATTTTAACTTGACTACCCGACTTGGTCATTCCCTATTTTCTTCTAATCATTGAACTTATTATTCCAGGAAGCATTCTTTCTAGCCTCTCTCTTAGTGGCACCTTCTTTCCAAATCCTTTCGTCCATTCTCTCAGTAGTGAGAGCCCTTTCCAGAACCTAAGCATAAGGATTGTTGCCCTCTACTGACACAATCTCTGCTATCATGGCCTTGAAGGCTCGAACAAAACAGTCTACTCTTGCCACGTTAGTTGGCACTAGGTCTGCCGTGAACTTGGCAGGTTTGCCAAACATTAATGCTTACTCAGTCACCGTCAGATTCCCCTGGCATAAAGTGGCAAACTCATCCACCTTTAAAGCCTGCACTGCAACATTATAGTACTCGTCATTAAATGTTTGCTGAAATTCTGCCCAAGTCATTACAGTAACATCTCTTGCTTGAGAGATCACTTTCCACCAGATCCTTACATCATCTTTTAACATGTGAGTTGCACAAGCTACCCTGTCATTCCATCTAACTCATATGAACTCCAGAATTGACTCCATCATACTCATCCATTGTTCAGCCTTCAATGGATTCGAACACTAGAGGATATTGCATCGTGAATCTTTCATACAATGGCTCCAAATGATTGCCAACTTTAGGAATAGCTACAATCAGTGCTAAGAATGACTAAATGTCCCTGATTACTGGTGTTGGCTGAGCTTGTTCCGCCTCTGCTGCCTCAGTCCTCTTAACTTTTCTGCCTGACTTCTCATGTCTTCTTACATGGAAATAAACTGCGCTTCGAAACTTTGGTAGGAAGTTTGCGGTTCTCTGCTGTGCCTATTTCCCCCATTAGTGGGTAGAGGGTTGCCATTGTTGTTAGCTTGCGTATTAGTCCTCACAGTTGGTTGATGTTGGTTTTAATAGATCAAACCAGAGATTATACGCAGTGGAACAACAATAAAAATTGATAATTTAACCCCACAAGATTTCTAAATCTACTTCTTCACATACGTATATATATTGAATCAAAGATACGAATCGAAAATTACCTCAACTCCTTCCTTGCTGCTATCTTTTTGTACGGCAAAAATCCTCGAGATCTCACACCAAGATCTTCCAAAATGTTCTCAACACACAAAGAACGAGTGTGGGTTCACTGTACAAAACAATGGGCAAAATCTATTTATCAGATGTTCTCAACACATGAGATCTGATAAAATTTGGACCTAAGTTTGTGAAGAACAGTGCCATTTGCTTGTATCACTGTTCTATTTCTCTCAGGGAGATTTCACGATATATTTTCTATCACTGAAAAGTATCGCTCTGAAAAACTGATCTCCTATATTTAATATATCCAATATATTAAAAATAAAATATTAGTTATTTTAAACAATTTAAAAATAACTAATCAGTTATAAGATTTTGTTTAAACAATAATATTTTAATCATATAACAATATCTCATTATTTATTTAATATTTAAATAACTAAAATTATGGAACAAAGAAACTTCTAGAAGCTTCTTGTGTGTGAAGCACAGTGACTGTGCACTGTGCTACATGTGTACCACATGCCAAGGAATGCATATGATTTTTCCAAAATTTTCTTATTATTTAAATATAAAAAATCCCAAAAATAAATTAATTCATAATTAATTATATTTTTGTTCAATCAAATAATTAATTAATTACGCATAATTATAGAATAATTATGTTTAGTGCAATAATATTTTACTTATCAAATAAGTCTTTTTGCCCATTTCTGAATTTATCTTTATCAGTGTTTGTTTGAGCCATTTCGGGGACCATGGACCTATAACATTAAGCTCCAATAAATTGAAACTAAATAATTAAACTCTTTAATTATAATAGTTAATTTATTAATTATGATATTCTCCACTATAAATTCATAATTGAACTCTTTATGTTATAGATATACTTTTACAGAAATCTTATTCTAAGTTGTCCATTGATATAACCATCTTACAATAGTTCAACCCTCTAATTAATTATTTCATAAATTAGAATGGAAGAATTACCATTTCATCTTTCTAATTTACTTCTTATTCATTAAGTACTATTAATTCACTAGTGAATAATTAATCTATATAATCTAATTATAGATTTGAGCTCAAAATCATTCAGTTCTAGAATTAACCGTTAAGGGAACTAATATACGATCCATTAGGAAAGATTAGATTTTGTATTGTTGATACATGTTCCCAGCCATCCATGATATTAAATCTCCAAAACAAAATTCATTAGCCTCATTCTTTGAAGAGACCTTAACGAGTGAATCAAAAGATTTAATAAACATGAACATGAGTTCATGAACACTCAAGATTTAGGTTGATCTATAAATGATCATCAGTTATGATATGAATTACAAGTCATTATTATTAAATGGTTTTTGGATAAAGAATTTTACTCATATCGGCCCATGTCATATATAATCATATTATATAAAGCACATTTACCGAGATGTCTTACCACATCAATAATCTAAATCTAGATTATTTGTATCAACATGATACTCAACAAACCGTACTTACAACCCCAATTAAAGAATTCCATAACTTCAATTTTTTTTTGTTGACTATTTTTATTCATTCATCTGATCTTAATTCTCTCGTACTAATACAAGTTCACATCCTCAATAATGAATATGGAATTTTTCTGATATTTACAAAATTATTCAAAAAATAATTTAATAATCTAAATATAACAATAATAAACCATTGTATTTATTTATTCATCGAAATAATAAATATCTTTTACATGCTTTTAGGACATACTCCTAACAGTTGATTGTTAAGGTCAAGGTTAGCCCCAGCATTCCTCCGTATATGAATTCAGTTCGATCTTGAACCAACAAAATTTCTTAGAGAAACTTTTCCAAATAAGGAACCAAAACATGCTTTTAATCCATTAAACAACCAATCTCCATTTATTCATAAAGCCAAAATATCCTGATATATCCATCATTCACAAAGTTCATAAACCAAATCAAAGAAAAAATTCAGACTAAAACAAATTTTCATGCCGAGAAATGTCTACAACCACATTTTATGCACATAAAAATAACTTTTGAGCTTTTCTAATAACTCTATAAAAATTCCTTGATCAAATGGTTCGTTAGCCAGCACAAACCCTCATTGTCTTGCGAAAGCAATAAGTGTTTGTTTATACTTGGTGTCTTCCAAAGCTCTTTCTTATACTTGCTTCCATATCGCTCGAAGATCTTCCTGCATCTTTCTTAAAGAAATTGTATCTCTAAATACTTCTTACAGCTTACTAGTCCTCCTTCCCAGACCACGTCTTGAATGCCCTTGTTGACTATTACACAATGATCCACTAACTCTTGGACGCTCCATTCTACAAGACACCACATCCTTATCCTTCGTATCTTTCTTATCATTTTTGCTTTCTTCATTCGTTGAGTCTTGTTCAAGAGAACTTTAAGGACTGTAACATCCCAAAGTTCCTAATAAGGCTTAGCACCATGATTAGGGAGCCATGAGGGTATTATTGGATTATAATGTGTTAATATGTGATTTAACTTAATATTTATGTGATTATGTTAAGTGCATGAGTTATATCATGATATGGCTGATTATGCATGTTTAAGTGTATCAAATGTGCGAAACAGGCCAGCTTCTATTTAAAGGGGAATATTTTTAATTTTGACCCTCTAAGGGTATAATCATGATTATATTGTATTATATGATTGAGACCACATTATTATGTGGATATATTTGAGATACTCACCAAGAGTCGGTCCCTTTGAGCAAGATAGTGGTTTAGTCACAACAAGGATTTATACCCAGCTCAAGGAGAGCCAAGGGGTATTTTCATAATTTGGTTAGCTACTGGGACTCATTGGAGTGTGAGTCGTATTTTTTGAAGAATATTTATATTCCGGGATTGGAAGAATTAATTGGGAATTATAAGTGTAATGTGAGATGGGAGTGTGAAATGACGATTTTGCCCTCAGTGGGCTTTGAGAGGAAAGTAAGTGGGGGCATTTTGGTCTTTTGGACCATTAGGCTTATATATGCCCAGCTGAGTTCATCAACTCCGAAAACAGAAAAGAAAGTTCTCTTTCTCACTTCTCTCTCACATTCTCTCTCTATCTTTCTCTAAGGTTTTGAGATTTTGGAGGAGAATTTTGATTCTAAGGCTTGGAAGCAAGTTTGCTAAGGGATTGGGAAGCTATTAAGCTTAGGGAAACAACTAAGGAAATTGTTTTAACAGAGGTAATTATGCTTTTCTTAAGCTTTTGGTTTAATTTTAAAATTTTGGAAATAATTTCTTGGGGGTTGAGTTTCAGTTAAGTTTTATGATTGTTTATTGTGTTTTTAAGCTGTTGAGACCATTATTATGGTCAAAGTTGTGTTTTGGGATGGATTTGGGGACATTTGCAATTTTTGGAATCGCAAGTTTTGAGTTTGTAGGGTCCCTCCGTGGCGCTGTTCTTGGGGCGTCACAATCTAGATGAACTCCTCTGCCTCGAACTGCCTTAGTGCCGCACCACAGGTGCATGGATTTGTGGGCACTCTGCCTAGTTAAGCGTTGTAGCTCTTTTAGGGGCGCGTCGTGGCTCAAATAGGGAAAATTGAAGAAAATGTGTTTCGGGTTGAGGGAACGTAAATCTAAAGGCTCGGGAATGGTTCCACTACACGGTTTAGTATAATTCAAGGTCTCGAAGGCTAGGACTAGGTCCGAAAGCCTTAATTGGTTCATTTCTTGATAGTTATTCCATGTTATGGTTGTGACTAGGGTTTATCGTTAGGCTCGAAAGGAAAGGATCGATATACTCTATTCGCTTAGAACTTGAGGTAAGAAAATTTCACCTGGAATTTGCTCAAGGCTCGAGCCCTAGTTATTGATCATGGTTATATCCATGCTTAGAATGATTTATTAAACATGTTGATTGTGCAGTGCATACTTGTGTTTAGTAATGATTGTTTATCTGTTATATCTTATTGAAAAGATCGACTTATAAGTCAAGGGTTATTTGTTAAATTTGATTGAAAAGCTTGACTTAAGCTAAGGGTTATCTGTTATATCTAATTGAAAAACTCGACTTATAAGTCAAGGGTTATGTCTTATATCTGATTAAAAATCTTGGCTTATAAGTCGAGAGTTTATCTATTATATCTGATTGTGAAGCTTGACTTATAAGTCTAAGGTTTATTTGTTATATATGATTCAAAAGCTTGGCTTTTCAGTGGAGGGCAGCAATAGCATGATGAACGCAAGCCGATGTGGTTAAGCTAACCCAGAAGCGTGATATACGCTTGAACGACCCTATGGCCGTCTGGAAAATAAAGTGCAAGATGAGTTGGGCTAGCCCTAAGGCTAGTTAGATTGAAATAGGGCAATGGGCCCCAGTGTGACTCTATAGTCACTTACGTAGATTAAATATATGGACAAGTATTTTTATTACACCTAGGCAAGTTAATTATGATTCTGTAATTTGTTGATTAATTGCTTATGAGCATGATTATTTTTTCTTGCTGAGCCTCGGCTCATGGGTGTTATATGGTGCAGGTAAAGGAAAAAGAGAAGCTGGACTAGCCATGAGTTGGAGAGCTTTTGGGGCGGGGTGTACATATGTGGTCTACTCGACCACCACGGCTGAAAGTATCTGCTGGAACTAGGGTTGGACCTTAATTTTGTCGCTTAGGCCGACCTTTTGTATTCATTGGTTCTGTAACAATCTAAACTCATGTTTTGGGATCTCGCGTAAAGACTTAAACCCTTTTTAATGAAATGATTACTGTTTGACGGAAATTTTTAGTACCTAAACCTAGTGTTAGTTTTAATTACACGTTTTATGTCCAAATGACTCGTTTAGCGAGTTAAGTACTATTTTAATTACATAGTGTAACGGTCTTGGATTAGTATGACGTTACAGGGACTCTAAGCATCAAGTCATACTAGCTACTCTATACATGTAGGTAAGACACTAAACACTAGAACACATAAGGAAAACAATCTTGTAACCAAAACAAACTCAAACAAAGATTACAGTGCGATAAGTCGAGCTTGTCTTCAGCGGCGAGAGTACATGTCAAGAAAATTTACATGAAGCAAAACAATTTCTCTGATACCAACTATAACGTCCCAATTTCTTGAGACGTTAATTGACCCATACAATAAATAATTTTGAAATAAAACATCTTTTATTATAAAGAAATCAAATGTGAACAATAACCTAAATGTTTAAAAAGAAAAGAAACTCCAGAGTTTCATAAATATTATTTAAACAAATAAAATCCATCATTTGACTCCATAACGAGACTCAAAATGTCATTCAAAACTAGAATAAAACATATCTTAAAACTGAACAGAAAAAATTAAAACTTCCAAGTAGGCCCGAACCTTAATGGTCGCAATATCCATGAAATGTATGCCCTACGCCGAAGCTCTCCAACACATTGCCCTATAACCACTTCCTTGCCTTTACCTACAACACAAAGTTCCCGTGATCCAGAGCCTGGCAAGAAGATCTCTGCTGAACACAACCACCCTTAAATCTTACCCAAGAACATAACTTAATTCAAACCAACATATATAATTAAATCATAAATATAACATTAAATAAGAGGTCTCATCCATAGTTAAATATATATAGTGCATTAAAGAACATAAGAACATAAGCATGCATCTCAAACATATCATAAGCATGCTAATTTGTAACGTAGACATGCATTTAAGAACGTAAGCATGTCAAGCAAACTATCACACATACATGTACCGACATAATTAACATTTAACGTAAACTACTTAAAACATATGACATTCACTAGAATAAGCATATATCAAACATAGGTAAATAAACATAAAAATTCTACCATTAAGAGTACGTCAAACGTACACCCTGCATGCAAGTTTCCACTCTTCTTACCTCAAGTCCAAGTAGCAACAATAATTTCGTTCCTTTCAAGTATCCTTACTGAGACCTAGTCATAACATAAAAATATTTACCTTAAAAAAAAACTTATAACTCAACCCAATATCATGCAATTACTCTTACGTTGTCTTTAAGAAAGTCCTTGTAAAACGCCCTAGTCTAATACTTTGTAAAACATTCACATAATCATAGGTTTATGAGAGAAAAGCCACTTAATATAAAATCCCAGTGGGGTCTTGCTAAAAACATGCAAGTTGGGCCCAATAGTTTTAAAAAGAAAATATCAATTTTCATGCAAAGATTTAAAACAATCAATAGTTCAAGTCCCACTGATAAGTTTAAAAAGTCCCATAAAACATAACATTATTAAAAGAAAATGGCGTTTTTAATTGATTGTTTTTCGTCCATAGGATGCCCCCACGCCATACACACCACGAAGATAGAACAACCCACATCACCACGTGTGCCATAGAAACACCTATTTGCTACTTGGAAGGGAAAGTAAGGGGGTGAGCTAAAAGCCCAGTCAGGAAGTACAAGGAACAAACAAGTAAAACACAACAAAAACACAACATATTCACCCATCTTTATACATCATAACATCATCATAAAAATGGCATCAATACATAAACATAAAAATATTCACGTCAACATAATGTCACCATCATATCATAAACATCATAACAAAATCATAAGAAGAAGAAAGATCCAACCACACACAACAATAAAACAAAGTCAATATCATATAATCAAGAGAAGAGATTAGACAAACAAATTCACAAAGAAAACATACTCTAGACTTGGTTTCTCTTCTCCTTCTTCTTCTTTCTTTCCTCATTCTCTCTAGAAAATGGCAGCCCCTTCCCCTTTCTCTCTCTAGCTCTCCACTCTCTCTCTCTCTTCCTCTCTTCAACACACGACAGCCACAAAGAAAAATGGCTCTCCTCTTCACCTCATTCCCCATTTAACCTAATTCTCTCCATAATGGTCCACTCAAGAGAAAATGTAAGTTTCCTATTTCTTATGTATTTTCTTTTAATTTCATTATTTGTTTCTTTTTATCACAATTGATAGGAGATAAAGATGATCACTCTCTTTCATAAAATAGCCATTATCCTCAAATTTAATTTACTTGAATAATAAAATAAATAAAAAAAAACTCATTTTCCTTTCCCACTCTAAGCCACACGTCCACCATGGTTTCCTCTTCCTTTCATTTTATTTTTTTCTATAAATTAATTCAAATAAAATCTAAAATAAGGAAGTATAAAGTGTGTAGAAAATCTACACATGTGTACCATGCTACCATGCACTAGCACACACTAAATCACTATGGTACACCACTATTTACCATGCACCTTAGTGCATTCAACCAAATCTCACATAATCACATTTTTAAAATAAAAATAAATATCATTTAACAAATAATTTCACAAAAAATAACAAACAATTAAATACAACAAACAACAATTAAATAAAATAAATAATATTTAAATAAAACAATTCACCACACTTAACACTTAAATAAAATAAAACACAAAAATTTTAATAATTAAAAAAAAAAATATTTGGTGCACTACAATATACCCTCCTTAAAAGGAATTTCGTCCCGAAATTATTTCTTACCAAATAAATCAGGGTATCTTTTTTCATGTCTTCCTCCGACTCCCATGTTGCTTCTAGTTCCGTACTATTCTTCCACAAGACCTTAACTAGTGGAATCCTTTTGGATCTCAATTCCTTGATTCCTTTTTCAATAATGCGCTTAGGTTGTTCATCATAACTCAGGTACTGCTTCAGCTGTAACAGCTCGTAATTCAAAACATGAGAGGGGTCTGACACATACTTACAGAACATCGAGATGTGAAAGACGTTATGCGTTTCAACTAATATTGGGGGCAGTGCCAAACAGTACGCAACCTTCCCTACTCTGTCCAAAATCTCAAATGGACCAATATATCTAGGGCTTAACTTCCCTTTCTTTCCAAAACGCGTAACACCTTTCATTGGCGAGACTTTCAAGAAAACAAACTCGCCCACTGAAAACTTGATGTCCCTTCTCTTAAGGTCAGTGTAGCTCTTTTGCCTACTCTGTGCGGTAAGCATCCTTTGGAAAATCTTCTCAATCGCCTCATTGGCTTCCCTAACTACTTCAGGGCCTAAAATTTGTTTCTCCCCAACTTCATCCCAGTGCAAAGGAGATCTACACTTATGCCCATAAAGCATCTTATAGGGAGCCATCCCAATAGTAGATTGGTAACTGTTATTATATGAGAACTCCATTAGGGGTAAATATCAGTTCCAAGACTCTGAAAAAGTCCAAAGCACAACACCTCAACATGTTATCTAAAATCTGTATAGTCCTCTCAGACTGGCCATCGGTCTGAGGATGAAATGTGGTGTTAAAATTTAGTCTTGATCCCATAGCTCTTTGTACCCTTTTCCAAAAGTTCGATGTGAAAACTGATCCTCGATCAGAAACTATTGACTTTGGCACCCCATGAAGTCTCACTATCTCACTTACGTACAATTCAGCATATTGGTCCGCCGTGTATGTGGTCTTGACTGGCAGAAAATGGGCAGACTTAGTGAGTCTATCTACTATCACCTACACTGAGTCATGCAGCTTGGTGGTTCTAGGCAACCCTACCACAAAATCCATTGTTACATCCTTCCATTTCCATTCAGGAATGTAGAGTGGTTGTAGCAACCCTGCTGGCCTCTGGTGTTTCGCTTTGACTTGCTGGCATGTAAAACATCTAGCAACAAACTCAGTAACGTCCCTCTTCATTCCATGCCACCAATATAACGCCTTAAGGTCTTGGTACATTTTCGTGGACCCTGGGTGCAAGGAATAAGGCGTTGTGTGCGCTTCTTTCATTATACTTTCCTTAATTTCAGCATTGTTAGGCCCGCGAATCCTATCTTTGTATCTCAGAAATCCACCATTAGACATTGTGAAATCGCTGCTGCCACCTTCTTGTACCAAAGCCTCTTGTTTCACTAAGGCTTCATCCAATTTCTGTCCTTCTTGAATTTGTTCTAATAGAGAGGATTGCAATGTGAGGTTCGCCAAACTTCCCGTCACAATTTCAATGCCGTCATTTATGATCTCTTTCTGAAGAGGCATCTCTATTGTATGTAGTGCTGAGACACTCCCATATCCCCGCCTTCTCAAAGCATCTGCAACCACGTTGGCCTTGCTTGGGTGGTATAAAATCTCACAGTCGTAGTCCTTTACTAATTCCAACCACCTTCGCTGCCTCATGTTCAGTTCTTTTTGTGTGAAAAAGTATTTTAGACTTTTGTGGTTGGTGTATATCTCACACTTGTCTCCATACAGGTGATGTCTCAATATCTTTAGTGCAAACACTACTGTTTCCAATTCAAGGTCATGAGTGGGATAACGTTGCTCATAATCCTTGAGTTTTCTGGAAGCATAAGCTACCACCTTCCCTTCTTGCATCAACATGCATCCCAAGCCGTTATTTGATGCATCACAGTACACCATAAATTTCCCGCCATCAATGGGAACACAAAGGATAGGCGCATAAATCAGCTTATCCTTCATGGTCTGAAAACTCTCTTCACATTTTTCTGTCCACGCAAACTTCTGATGTTTGCGGGTTAAGTTGGTCAACGGGGTGGCGATCTTTGAGAAACCCTCGAAAAACTTCCTATAATAACCCGCCAACCCTAAGAAACTCCAAACTTCTGAGGCATTCTTTGGCTGGGGCCAGTCTCTATTGGCCTCGATCTTCGATGGGTCTACTGCTATCCCATTCTTAGACACTATGTGCCATAAGAAAGTTACCTGTTCCAGCCCAAACTCACATTTAGAGAACTTGGTGTACAACTGATGTTCTCGCAATCTATCTAGAGTCAACCTCAAATCTTCCTCGTGCTCTTCCTTTGTCTTCGAGTAAATGAGGATATCATATATGAACACTACTACAAACTTGTACAAGAAATCCTTAAATACCCTATTCATCATGTCCATAAATGCTGCTGGGGCATTGGTGAGTCCAAAAGACATCACTAAGAATTTATAGTGCCCGTAGCGAGTTCTGAAAGCCATTTTCGGAATGTCCCCCTCTTTCACTTTCAACTGATGGTACCCAGATCGCAGATCAATCTTCGAGAACACTGCTGCCCCTTGCAGTTGGTCAAAAAGGTCATCATCCTAGGCAAAGGATATTAATTCTTAATGGTGACCTTATTGAGTTCTCGGTAATCAATGAACATCCTCATACTCTCGTCCTTCTTTTTCACAAATAGGACTGGTGCTCCCCAAGGAGAATGGCTAGGTCTTATGAACCCCTTATCTAACAACTCCTGTAGCTGGTTTTTAAGTTCCTTTAACTCTGTCGGCACCATTTGATAGAGCGCTTTAGAGATCGGTACAGTTTCAAGTGGAAGCTCGATTACAAACTTGATTTCTCTGTCCGGGGGTAGTCCTGGTAATTCCTCGGGAAACACCACCGGGAACTCACAAACTATACGTACATCTTCTGGCTTTAGTTATGACTCCTTGGACTTATCCATTACACTGGCCAGGAACGCTAAACATCCATGTTGCATCATATTCCATGCTTCTAGTGTAGATACTATGGGTGTCCGGAAACCCGCTACTTCGCCTCTAAAGGAAAAGACCTCTCCTTCCTTTGGCCTGAACTGTACGGTCTTCTTTCGATAGTCTATCGTAGCCCCATGTTTGGATAACCAATCCATGCGTAGTATGACATCATAATCTGGTATACTCAGTTCTATGAGATCTGCTGGGCACTCTCTGCCCTCTACCGTTACAGGTGTTGACGGTAACCACTTATTTGACAACATCATATCTCCCGATGGCAACAATGTAGTAAAGTTATGTTCAAACATCTTATAAGGCATATTCAGTCTATCAATCACATTCATGGAAACGTAAGAATGAGTCGCTCCAGAATCAATTAAGACTCTACACATTGTACCAGATATAGGGAGCTGACCTGTAACTACTGTGTTGCTGTTGGCCGCTTCATTCTGGGTTAGGTCGAAAACTCTTGCTGGTACCAGATTGTTATTGTTATTCTGCCCGGCCTTCCATTGTGGGCAATTCTTTCTCAAGTGTCCTGCCTGGCCACACTTGAAACATTTGTTGGTACTGGCCAGGCACTCTCCTGGGTGTCTTTTTGAGCATTTAGGACGGATAGGATGCTCGACTCAGTTGCCTTGTTGGTTCCCACGGTTCCGGTCATTGAAGTAGTTATTGCGGTTGCTATGGTTCTGAGAGTTGTGATTGTTGCTATTCGTGGCTGGAGGTCTGGGTCTCTTATCAGCACCACTATTCTACCCTTCATTAGCCTTTCTCTTGTTGCTCTCGTGGAAGCTCTTGTTTCGGTTGTTCTCTCTTCTAGCGGAATTATCCTTCCATATCCGTTTTTCCAAATATTTAGCTTCAAGAGCTGTATCCAGTACCTCTGCATAGCTGACAACTTCAGCACTAGTCATCCTAACGTCCCTCGCAATCATCGGTTTGAGTCCCCTTACAAACATCTGGACTCGCAATGCATCAGTTGGCACCACTTCAGGGGCAAATTTGGCCAATCAATCGAACTTCTGTGCATAGTCAGTGACCAAAAGATTCCCTTGTACCAGAGTTATAAATTCTTCAACCTTAGTTGCTAGCACAGCTGGACTGTAATACTTCTTACTGAATGCCTGGACAAACTTCGTCCAAGTCATGGTATTCGGATTACGGGTCTGTTTAGTCACGTCCCACCAAATCTGTGCATCCATCTTAAGTAAATAAAATGCGCAGGAAACCCTTTGGCGGTCATCAAACTCCATATGATCAAAAATATCCTCAACCGACCTTAACCAATCTTCTGCCACCATTGGATCAACTTTCCCGTCAAAATTTGGTGGGGCTTGTTTCCTGAAGTGTTCATGTACTGGTTCAAACCCATAGGTTACTGGTAGTGGTGCAGGTGGTGGTACTGGCGGCTGAGGTTGCGCCACTAGTACTTGAGGTATTTGGGGTGTTTGGGATGTTTGCGGTGCTTGTCTAGCTTGTGTTAATTCCTTATCTCTCACTCTCAACTGTTCTCTTAACCTTGCTACCTCTGCGGCCAGGTCCACAGATGGTGCTGCTGGAGCTGCAGGTTGAATAGATGGCATTTCAACGTTAGGGGTGGCCGTGGTTTCAGAATTTGTGGAGGCACCTCTTCCTCTGCCTTTTCCTCTTCCCTTTCCTCCTCTTCCTTTAGTCGACATGATGGAGTTCTAAGGCAATCAAAGGAAAATCATAAGGAAGGAACATTGCATATTGGTTTGATAGATATTTGCAAAATCATACATTTAAACCACATCATTTAGAGTTTGCAACAAAATATCCATAGCATTCAAAATGTTTAAATTATTCCAAAATTAAACAATCCCAACAAAAGTGTTTAATTAACCAAAACATAAATCCCTTAAGGTCTTAGAAAATTTATTATTATTCCATCTTATTTTTTAGCACCCCATGCGACGATTATGAACTGGCACTACACCAAACACCCATTACCATAACACATCATTACAATAGTATTTAAAAAGAGTTATTGTATATATGTCAAAAATTTCAGGCGGCAAGTTAAAATAAAGTACCGCCAAATGACTTAAGTTTTTTCAACCAGTGTACCCATTTCCCCTATACCCATTTCTTCAGTCTTTCCCTTCCTGGTCTCTCGGTCCCTTCCTGGTCCCTTCAATCTTCAATCTTTCTTTCTTTCCCTTCCTGGTCCTTTCCTGGTCTATCTCTCTCGATCTCTCTCTCGGTATCTCTCTCGGTCTTTCCCGTAGCTTGCTCTTGCAGGTCAGCCCTCTTCGATTAGTTATTTTTTGTTTTGTTTTTGTTATTGCAGTGTGGGTTTTGTGTAGATTGTTGCTTTGTTTTATAGAACATTTGTGTAATATGCTTAAATTATATTCCAGTCAAGGGTTTCTCTGATTCAAGAAGTAGGTGATAGCTGTGATTTTATACATTTTTTCTAATATGCATTTCTTCTGGCAATGAAGGTCACCGTTAGAGCCTCTTCCTCTCTTTGTACCAAGTTCTCCTTTGCTCTATCAATGGAGGAGCCTCTTCTATTATGAGAAATACCTCAAACCCACCACCTGTTTCACTCATTCTCAGGTACACAAATTAGGCACCTTTACTATATTTTTTAACATTCTGTTTTCATGTAGCTTGATACTAGTGCTTCAGCAACAAACAATTTTTATTAGCTTTGATGCTTTAGTTTTTTAGGTTATTAAGCTTATGGATGAGTTTTCTATCTTTTGAGTACGTATATGAGAAATAAAAATTATGTTTTTTGTTTTTTTAATATCCTCCGTGTTTACACCATCTAACATCTTACCAAGCAAACTAGGATAAAGTTTATACAAATCTTTATTTTATATTTCATAACATGCCTCCTGCTGGTTATCAGAAAATTACTACGGAATTTTAACATAAATGAATATTTTTTTTAGCAAATCAATCAATTCATTTAATTTTCACTTCTTAAAATTCGTCTGTTTTAATGCAGCCTATTAGAAACCATCAACATTCCAAAAGATCAAATCGTTAGAAGATATATATGAATTGGTTTCTTTATTTTCATAAAATCTCCTTATAGGTGTTAGAGTATAGACAAGCATACACACAAGGACTAGGAGAAAATCAAGTAAACAAGCAAGGCATGTATATGATAAACTACAAAAAATTACCCATTGAAAGAAAAAGGAATATGTAGAGTATTTTACCTTTGGGTGAGATTGAGCTTATCAGATCATCATCATCACCAAGTATATATACTTTGAATGGACAACTTATGCAGTTCTTGGCCTCAAGTGCTGCAATAAAAAGATTTAAGATTGTGAATTAATATATGGACAAAAATAATTGAAAGAAAAATAGTTCTTCTAAATAATAAAGTGTACTTCACTTATCAATCAAGATTTTTTTCACCAGTCAATAGAAACTTATCACTGAGACAACTAATATACAAATTCTCTGACAGCTTGAGATTGAAAAATTAAGCATAATACCACCCCTTAACTATATAAAATTATAAATCAATTCCAATAAACCAACTAACTAAAAAATTGAAGAAACACTTTGAAGTTAAAAAAATCTTCCTATAAGAAATTACAAATAATATCAAAATGAGAAGATGGATGCCTAAAGAAAAAACCATAATGAAAAAAAAAATTGCTTCAAAGAATGATCTCGCTTTAACAAGCTGCTTGCATTTATCCTCTCTCCTCATAATGAGTCACTTTTCTGGTTGTAATTCGATGATAGGATATTCTTTTCTGTATTAGATAATGAATGGCTTCTTACATTGTAATTTGGATGAAACCTCATCGTCTTTCTATTAATATAGAGTCTGTGTTTCTTATATAATAAATGAAAAATTATTTTAGATCAAACAATAAGAATTACAATGAGGCAAAAAGAAAATTTGCATCTGTCATAAATGTCAAGGACTGTAACCATTCTATAGAACATTTAAGCCCGGGGAAGACTAAGCAAGTCAGGATTCACATTACCTACAAATCTACAGTACCAGAATTTACATCCAATTTGATAGGGGATGCCAAATAGATTGTTAACTATTTACATGAAATGAGCATTTTTTTTATAAAAAAAGTACAACATGAATTACCAACTGATGGTGTTCGGAAAACTGCAAGTGCAGTGGTGTCATTGACCCAGCGAATTACAACTCCCCGATCTCTGAAATTCTCGTAAAGCTTCTCCAGTTCTATTGTTTTAGTGCTTGGTGGGAAATCAGCCAAAACAAGGACATGGCGAGTACCATATGTTGCTGAACACAATAACAAATCCTTAATTATGTTTTTTACGACAAGAATCACAGACTAGGAAGCTTTAACAACTAAATTCTATTTATTACGATTTACAAATAATACACAAAGGTTTACTAGCCTTAAATATAATTGACAACTCCAAACATATTTCCCTTGTTGTCACCCAGCTTCCCCCACAAAAATAAAAAAATAAAATTACCACAATTGCTATCATCAAGGGAATCTCATTTTTCATAAATGGAAGGTATGACTGGCATTAAATCTGTAATGCTTATGGCTATATATCAAGAATAATATAAATATTGACCATAAAACTATAAATTGTTGAATAGTTGTAATTAGTAGCTTACATGTTGTAATCTCTGTATTCCTTTCTGAACTATGGGAAACATCTCCATCCTCTAAATTATCTATAATTGACTTATCAGATAAATTATCTATAGCTTCCCAATCTGTAGTTCCATAAAACAATACCTGGTCATAATCATATTGGAATAATCTTACTACATCAGGAGTACAACTAATGGCATCATAGAGCAGAGACTGCAGCTCAAATTTACATAGAACCTTCCTACTGAAAGACATATAGGAAAATAATGTGACATGATATGGGGCTTATGGTTAAACAGTTTGATGACATTTCATGTTGATCAAGAATAATTGAAATTAGAGCATATGCATATAGTCCATGATTTATTACATGAAGATCTTAAAATAGGTATTTTAAAACACTATTGCTGTCTTGTGCCAGCAAAATAGTACAAAATGCCCCATAAAAGACCAATTGCAACTGAAATTGTGAAAGGAAAAAAAAAACATAAGTTTATAGCCTCTGCATTTGGTAATGCTTACAGTAGGAAACCTCTGCATTTGCTTTTTAAAGGGACACTCCCGGAGTGTTCCTCAACTAGCTAAGAAGCGCATATTTAGTATACTGTTTTACTTTTATGTTCTACAACAGCTATTAAAGAGCATTTTTTCTGTTAATGAAATGATAGGAGTGCAAGACATTTATACATAAAAAATGATAAAGTTAATGCATGTTTCCTTAGAGATTTCTATCCCCAATTTTTCTAATAAGTATTACCAATCATCATGTACTTTGCTGTTGTGATACCTAATATGTTATTTTGTACAATTTTCTCTTGGGGAGGGGGTTCTCTAGGTAATAATAATAATGACTTCTATGAAACTTCCAGAGCAATATTCTTTGCAAGAGCTCCTGCTTTTTCAAAGTAACTGTTTTATAACTCTACCAAACATATTCCATGGCTCTAGCAGAACAATTGTTCCCACAGAGGGCCTCCTAAAACCAGCAATCTTACCAAATAGAGTTGATAGGCTGAGGAAGTGGTAAAGTTCATGAAAAGTTAATACAAAATAATATGTGCCTTTAATCTTAATTTATAGGAATGCTGATCTAGACTAAACCCAACTTTGGGTCTTTCTTTTTCTTTTTCTTTTTTTTAAGGGGAACCCAACTTTGGGTCTGCTTTACACTAAACATGTATCAAATTACCAATTATACTCATATGTTGTACCGTAACATAAAGTTGTAAGTTTTGGAAATTCAAAATTTCTATCTTAAATCTCCTCAGATTCTAAAAACTGTAAGAAAAATAGAAAGCCCAATATTTCAATGCAATATCACTCTTGTAAAGTTTAAACCCATCCACTGAACAGTTAAGGCGGGAAATCACTATTCCAGTTCATAATTCAATTACAGAAATTGAATCGCCAGCCTTATTCTGATTGGTCATATTCCAACTTTTATTTTTGGTTGTTTGAGCTTGCTTGCCATGTTGTTTAGTTTATTAGCTATTGTGTTCTGTGGCCTTTTCAGTTTGGTTTTTCATGTTCTTTTTATTTCAGACATTGTATTTGTAACGACCCAAATTCACTAATAAGGCTTAAGGGCCTTGATTAGTGTGCCGGGAGGTCATGATGGGAATTATGTGTGATTATTATGATTAAGATGCATGATTATGATTTTAAGCATGTTATATGACTATGTGAATTATATTATGTGATAATTATGATGTGTGAATTTTACCACGTGGATGTTGTGATACCAGTGTGATGCACGTGCCGAGACGGTCCTAGAAAGCTAGATAATGGTAACTGGTGATTTGGTAACCTGCGTAACTGTTAGTAACCATAGAGAGTAACAGGTTTTATGGGGAAAGTGGTAGAATTGCAAAGCTGATGAAAGGACTAGTATGCCCTTGAGGTTTAGTTAGGAAGGGGTATTGTTGGAAGGGTAGAATAGTCATTTGATAGGATAAATGACCCTTAGCTGAAGGGAAAAGATCATATACGTATAACACTTGGAGAAATGGGTTTATGCTGAAAATTGGAGACCTAGAGGAAGAGCAAAACTAAGAAGAAGAAGGGAGAAGCTGAACTTAGCTTTTGGAAGAAGAATTAAGGGTGATTGAAGTTATCAAGCAAGATTAGATCAAGAATACTCAGAGGTAAGATTTTGATTATAATATATCCAAGTTTTAAGTCTGAAATTTTAGATAATGAATGTGAATTAAGGCAAGTTGGTGGCTGGTTTTGTGTGAATTCAGAATTGGGAAATCAAGGGGGAAGGAGGTTTAGAGCTAGAGGTTGGACTCACCACTCAAGGTAAGGTTTCTGTGTGATTACTAGGCTTGTTTCTGTTAAGGTTTAGGGAGTTTGGAGTGTGGTTTGTGTTTGAGTTCAAGTTGTTCTTAATTTTCTGGTTTGAGTTGTTAAGTATGAAATTCAAGAGTGAATTTTAGGAATGATGGTGTGAATGAGCTTGGGCATGATGTTTCTGGGTTGTTGTGAGGTTTATTAAGGGTTTAGAGTTGGTTTTGGGACTTAGGATGGAGTTTGGGGTGATTTGGAGTGAGTTAGGCTCGGGAAAAATGCGAAGGAAAACCCAGAATTCTGGGCTTGCGAAGGCGTGCCGCGGCACAGTTTCTGCGTGCCGCGGCGAGGAGCCCCTGACTTGCTGGGTGCCGTGGCACAAGAAAGTTGTGCCGCGGCACAAGGTCAATTTCAGGATATCATTTTTGGCAATTTTAGGCCTTTGCTCCGAGGGTTCGGGGGATGTCTCCGGGGTGTTGTTTTAAGGTTTTGGGGGTTCCGAGAGTGTGGGTTAGGTACCGGGAAGGTAGTTTTGGATTGGTTAATGACAAAGAATATTATATTTGTGTTGTGATTAGGACTTTGGAGAGGCTCGGGGTAGAGGACCGTGCTTGCGGCTACGTGGCATCGGAAACCAGTGAATTGAAAGGTAAGAAAACTGCAACCGAATGTATGATTGTAATGGGACTAAGTGCTCCCGAGAGTTGCATTGTGTCAATGTTGGTATTATGCCAAGGGACACGTACAAACGGTCTAAGAGTACCGTACATGATTTTAGCGCACGGGGCGCGAATTGGCCACTGGGAGCCAGAAACAATAGGATAACAGAGGGAGCAGCCTGTGAGCGCTAGCCCTGGTTATCGTCTGTGCATTATGTATTATGAGCTGAGATGCTTTGTATATGGAATATTTGATTGATGATATACTTGAGTTTATGAGATGCTATATGTGTAATTGACCTGTCTACTAGTTGTTCATGCTCTGTTGTTGCTGTGTTTTCTTGCTGGGCCATGGCTCACGGGTGCTTCGTGGTGCAGGTAAAGGCAAGAGCAAGCTGGACCAAGCCTGAGGTGGAGAGCTCCGAGGGTGTAATGTACATAGCCAGCTGTTCGATCACCATGGTCGAGGAGTGTGTCAGGACAGAGATTACCTAACTGCTCATTTTGCCTTAGCATGGCTGTTAATGTATTTAAACTTTGTAAATTTTGTAAATGGCCTTTAAATTGTCATTTTTGGGATCCCATGTAACGAAACAATGTTTAGTAATGAAAACGCAACTTTTGAGACCAAAACACTTTTAACCCTAGTTCCTCTACTGTTTCAGTAACACGTTTTTACTTTAATGACTTGAATAGCAAGTCTGGCACTTTATAAACACACAGTGTAACGGTCTTGGCTATCCAGGGCGTTACAGTATTGTTAATTATTTTGTCAGCATATGATTCTCTTATGATGCTTTTTCTCCTTGGTAAGTTCGACATTTTATTTAAAAAAATAAATAAATTTTGTTCATGGCATATTGAAGATACAATTCCAAGTTTCAGTGTAATAAAAATCATAATATCATGAAATAGTGAGAATAGTTAGTTTAGTTAAAAGCAGTTGGTTAAGACTAGTTTAGTTGTGTTAAAGTCAGGAGACTCCTGATTACATATTGCACAGCTTGTTAATTACTTGGATATTAAAACTTATCCGATTCTGATTGGCTCTGGCATTGCTATATAATAAAATGGTCGAGTTTCATTTCACTGTGTAATCTTGTTCATTCCTAACTATTATTTTGGCCAAGGTTCTCATAGTTAGATCCATTTGAAGTTTTCTTTTTAAGAAAAATGGGAATCTTATTCAATTGAATCAGCAAAGATATTTAACAATTTATCTGCACTATATATCTGCCAAATAATACACGCCTAAAGGAATCAAACTAAGGTGACCCTTTGTGTTGTATTTATTATGACCTGAACTAATAGCTCGTTTTCAACTTCTACTCTAACCAGTTTCATGTAAGAGACTGATTTGTTGGTATCATACATGTCTTTTCTGTAATCTCTGTTAGTTTATCATACATGCTTGTTTAATATCTATTGATAAATTTTAATTTTGTATTAATCTTTTAAATATTGATTATATTCTTTAGGTTGGGGATCGAATTGGCAAGGAGCATTGCAAAGGTAATTTGCAAGAGGTACGAAATTTATTCTTTTAACTCTTATTATTAATATCTTAAAAATGTTAAAGGAGTTTGAATATCTTAAATATTCTTCCATAGAGAAGTAGGTTCTGAGATTAAAATTGTGTGCTGCGGTGATAACGGAAGGTTGAAAACTTGTGTGTATTAGAGAAGTAGGTTCAAGAAAATTTGTTTGTGTGCTGCGGTGATATAAGGAAGAAAACTTATTGTGTGTTGTTTGAATTTTTTGACTTGGTATTGATAGATGGTTAGGTAAGCTTTTATATGTATAGATTAGATTTTTCATTATATGTATAGATTAAAATTTTCATTTAGTCATATTGTTTTCATTATTTCCATATGTATAGATTAGATTTAATTGCCACAACCCAAGCTAAAATCTTGTCTTTGATCCAAACCCAATTAGTTAGTGGCTACCATTTTAGAATCTAATTTTTAAATTAAAAACAACACTAGAATCTCTTGAACTATAGACTATTAAGAGAGGTGACACCCTTTTATGCACACTTACCAAAAGTAAGTTAAGAAAACAGAAGTAACAAGACCTTTTATTTGGTAACTGATTTCAACAAGCTTCCTTCAAAGTGTTCAATTCTAATGATCTTGCACAAATAGTTCCACTCTTAGAGTCTTAGCATACATAAAGCCTGTCAAAACAAAGTGAGCCATATTAACCATAATAAACCATACAAATTAACACCATTTTGCAAAAGAAAAAAATTGGGCTGAGTTCAATTTATAATTTATCATGTGTAATTATTTTAAGAATTCTGTTACTCCTCTTTTGAAAATAAAATGTCTACATGTGCTGAAGCTTTAATGAAAAAATCACACCTACTTTTGAAAATATAGGCACTCTAAAGTCTAAAGTATTCTGATATATGTAGAAGAAAAGCAACAAAAATATCTTAAGATGTAAAGAAAATCTCAATTAATTAAAGAATATACATTGGTTGATTAAAGTGTGGTGAAGTTGGATCAAAACAAAATACAGAGAATTAAATTTACAAGTTATACATACTTGAAGATCAAATACCTCAATTAATCAATCGGAGTAGCTGTTTGGATGGTAAATGCAAGCTCAAAAAATTAATTACATTGGCAATATGTTTCCATGTCTATATATATAAATCCTATAGCTAGCTGTATATTTCTTTTTTGATAATCAATCAAAATTCTTAAGAGTTTTCCTCTCTAAACTCCTGCAAAACCAAGTCACAGCCCTATTCGACAAAAAGGAACGGTAGCTTTGCAATTAGCAAACTAACATAGAAACCAAAACAAGATAAATAAAATAACCAGCCATAAGAATGTTCACAGTGTAGGGATTCTGAAAGAAAATAAAATAAAATGCAGTTAAATGAGTTATCTATTGGTTTCACTGGCCAAATTCAAAATGCAGCTAGATGAAACTAATTAGCATATTAAGCTTCAATCTTGCTATTGAAGAGTTATCCCTTCCAATTTGGGTGGCTAGACGTTGAACTTATGATCCTATGACCATTAAAATCCAAGAATTTTATAAAAATAAAAAATTGATCGTTCTGTTTTACAGCTCAGTAAGTCAGAATATTCTTATATATATTTCCTTTTATTCTAGGTTGTATTTATCAAGAGAGGCTGCCTTATCAATAATCAAAACATAGCAAATGTAACTCTCTTATTTGGACAGGTTTCAAAGTTAGACTGAAACCAAATAAATTTAGGATGTTTATAACTAAGTTAGAGGTAACAAATAAAACCACTAACTAGATGAATCAATAGCACTAAGAAGAAATAGAAGAAAGGTTAGTCATAATATACCACAGATAGTACCTAGTCTCAATAGCACCATAAACTAGCAACCTGTCTTTCTAGACTTGTACAAGAATCCCAAAACACAACACTCAGCACAAACACTCAACATTTTGCTACTTTTCCCAGATCCCCATCCAAAGAACTAATAAAATAGAGAGGATAACTCCAAAAAAATTATAATTTTAATCTCATATAATGGCATGGAAGCCAGCTACTAATATATTCAAGAAAAATTATTTATTTGCTATAATTTTTCTTGAATATATTACACATTTTTATTTTTATATATAGGACTTAGTTAAATGTACTCGATTAAGATTTATAGAGGAGTTTCAACTCAAAACTAATTCACAATAAACAGAGTAATATATAGTCTAACATTTATTTGATGTAAGACACTTTGTTTATAGTTTTATCTAGCATAAAAAATTGAAAAACAATGTTCAAAAAGCTGAATTTAACTATTATCCTCAAATTATAAGATTATGCAGACTCAACATGAAGAGAATAACACTACACATTGGGAGCATCACTCAGATTGAGTATGGTTCAGCCATCATTCATCAATTGACTTTTCTCTAATAAGAATCTGAATAACAGCTTTATTGAAACATAAATCTCAACAACATAATGATACCGCAATATCTGACAAGTATAGATGCATAAAAAATCAAATATAAAAACATAATTTTAGAGACCCAATGTTGTTAAAAATCAAAAAGAACAATCCAAGAAAGATTTGAGAAAACACATGAACATCTTGAGTTAAGTGGAACGCACAGAGCTCTGTACACAGAAGCACTGACACCCTCTCCAACTTCTTCATATATATTAATAATCATTTGCATCAAGCGAGAATCTCTTCTCTGAAATATAATCCATGCTTTATTCTATATAACACTGTTAAGACCCACTTTGCTCCTATATTTCCCAAAGAACATAAAGACGATGTATTCCAAGGAATCAATTATACATTTATATCCATTAACATTAAATTTTCATCGGGTAATTGAACCAGCACTAAACATAATCAGAAAAGGTACGAGACCATAAAGAAATCCCAAACACTCTACAGGGAACTAGAACAAATTTGTAAATTGGAATTAAGTAACTAACTCCACTCTAGAATCTTCAACAAAAGTGATCATTTAACTCTGAACTTGCAACTCTGCCCCTGAATGAAATTCAATAAAGCTTTAAACTTCAATAACCCAAATATACTGAAATTCAACCAATGCATGTTTTCTTTTAAAAGCATGTGTGTGAATGACCTTGTCATGACCCTGATATTACAACCGCAAATAATTTGATTGTCTTGTCTAACAGTTGTTAAACCCAGACAAAAAACAAGATTTTAGTAAGAGAGCAACATCAAATACAAATTCATTGGAGATGGATAAAAGTTGGATCCATCTTAACAGGTTAGTAACCAAAATCATATAGTTTATTTTGGATATAAGTTTAAGTGTTAGTGCTTGATTATTGACGTATGCTCTAAAATTGTAGAGCAATGGTGGAATATGAGCAAAAAGCTAGAGAGTATGTTAAGACAGCCATGACGAATCTTGGATTTCCAGCCAATATTCTTTATTCTATATTCTATTGTAGGCACAATATGACTTACATGATGATTGGCAAAAAAAGACGTGCTTTGAAATGATGGCAGAACTATGGAGAGCTGGGAAATCTAGACTTGTAAAGGATATTATCAATGCAAAAAATGAGAGTGAACGACTAGCCTTAAAGCCAGATTGCATAAAAAGTGATGTAGAATGGAGAGCATTTGTTGCCAAAAAAATTAGTAAAGAACATTTGGTAAGAAATATGATGTAAGAAGTGATGTTGCTGCCTCTTTTATCTCTGTTGGTGTTAAATTAAATATAGTTATGCCTCTTTTACTTATTTATTAAATAGGATATAAGGGCCAAATACCAAGAGAGAAGAAAGAAAGCTATTCCACACACCTTAAGTCGAAGAGGATATGCTCGAACAATCGATGATATGGTAATAATTAAGTTTTATACTGTTTGTATTTTTGCTTCCATTATTGTAGTCTCTATTTTATAATCTTTATTGTTGTATTGTGTAGAAAAAAGAAAATGAGGATGTTAAAATATCAAGAATCGATGCTTTTCGGAGAGCCCATACCAAGAAGAATGGTGAACCTGTAAACCCAACGGCATCTGATATTTTTGTGAGTATTAGTCATTTAATTTTTGTGAATTTTTACTTATTTTCCATAATGCATACATTAGTTATACTAATTTATATGCAGGGTTCATTGAATGAGATTCTCCTTGAAGACCCAAAATCTGGAACTACAGACAACGCTGATGAGGATGCCTTGACGAAATTGTTTGGTAACCCAAAATCTGGTCGTTTAATCGGACAAGGAAGAGGCGTAACAAGGTCAAAGCTAACTGTTGTTAATATGTGTATTAGCAAGATCTCCAAGTTAGAAGAAGAGCAACATAATATGAAGCTCAAAATGACTGAAATGATGAATCTACTTAAAGAACACTTGGTGGTATTTCTATCTTGCACTTATAAATCTTAGTTTTCTTTTCTTCCAATAAAACTTATCTTGGTTTTATATTTAGGTTGGTGGTAAAGTGACACCAAGCGAAGGAGAGTCTCGCAATGTACCGCAGTCAAACAATATTCAGTCCCCTAAGGTAAATTATAAAAGTTGTTATTGTTTTAAATTTTCATTTTAGAAGAACAATTATAGAAACTAATATATTGTCTTTAAAATAAATTTGGTAGAGTATTGCACTAGAAAAAAGACATAAATTTACAGAAGGGAAGAATGCTTGCTACTTGCTTGACTGGGCAGATGCAATTATTGCTGAAGGTCGTTGGGATTCTAGTGATCCAAAGATAACTGTACATGGAAAGCCTCTTGGACCAGACTTTATGCGAGTATGGGTTGATGTTGCTATTGTACCAGAATCTTACTTATTTCGTCCTAATCATGCGATGCTTACAATACAAGAAGCAGTTGGTTCCACAGTTGCATGGCCTTCTAAAAAAGTTATTCCAAGAGGTACATTTTCATACTCAAAAAATAACTAATGCCTTATAATTTAATGTTTGGTTTCTTTGTTTGCTTTGGTGTAGTTGTGAATCTATTATTTTGTATGTGGTGTCCTTTCTTGGATATAATTTCCATAGCATTTTTCTTGAAGTAATTTGTGATGCTAGATAATAACAATAAAATATTTCTATGTTTATTTTGCAGATATGACAAGCGAAGTATAAAAGGATACTTAAGACTCCTTGAAGGTAGTAACTTTGTTTATTTCTTTGTGTTGAAAGTAGTAACTTTTAGACTCCTTGAATACTTAAAGAATATTTTGTTGTTGATGACAGTGTTGAATGTTTTAAACTAAATTGTGGATTGTTAATTCAATGTAGAATGTTCTTACTTTTTGTTATTTGAAAATCAAGTTCATTTGATGATGCTAGTATATATTAGAAAGCTAATTTTAATTATATAGAAAATATTAAAATATAATAGAATAAATTAGTGTTATATAAATAAAATATATAATGAGAATTTAAATATATCTAAATATAACAATAATACGAAAATTGAGTTATAATATATATTACAATAACACTTTTTATGCAAAGAATTATGTTATGCAAACTTCATTATATAATACAAATAATGTGTTATACTAAAGTGTAGTATAACAAAAAAAATGTGTTATACCAAAGTGTAGTATAACACAAAAAAAGTGTTATACCAAAGTGTAGTATAACACAAAAAAAGTGTTATACTAAAGTGTAGTATAACACAAAAAAAGTGTTATATAATCGACTATAAATAACATAATTCAACACTTATCTATATATTAAAATAACACAGAAATTGTGTTATCGTTGACAGTACAATAACACATCTGTATAACATTGATAAAGTATTATGTAAAGTACCCTGACCTACGATAACATAGTCGGTCTTAACACATCAGAAAGTGTTATCGTAGGTTTTGATAACACATTTTCGGTGTTATTAAAAGCATTTTTTCTTGTAGTGTGGACTCTAGTCCTCAACGGTGGACTCGTCCCCTGAACAATAATCTAAGACGTTCTCCAGGATGTGGAAATAGCCGGGAGCGCTCGCCATAATCTCCATCCTCGCGGTCAGTTGCGGTATGGCTCACAATACATCCTCAACTGCCAATTCTCCTTCCACGTCTTGCACTGTCTCCAAACGCTCTTCCATTTCGCCATCATTCGTCTTTTCTAGCACCAGCTCCAAATGTCTAAAATCGTAATTTACCAGAAAATCTCGAATATCAAACTCAATGGTGCTAAAGTCCATATCTTCTGGCACAACATCATTCCATGATCGATTCAACTGATGAAGAGCCTCCGAGTACATTGACAATCCTTCTCTCATCACCTAGAATTTCTCTATGGCCCTGTAGAGTGCCAGAATTTTTACTTAGTATTAGTTTGTAGTATGTTAGATTCCATGGATTTTGGTTCAAGTTGTGACTTAGTTGGAAACTCATAGCAATAGTTATGAATTTTATAAGTTTAACCTATAGTTTAAGAATATTAATTATAACATAAGGTTTGATTAATATTGTTGGTCCTAGGTGTATTATTTATTATAACCTAAGGTTTAGATAGAGCCAAGAAGAATATGACACTTGTCATAAGCATAATTATTAGGGAATTAGAGTTTGTTATTTTATGGTTAGTTAAGAAATTGTGGATTAGGTTGTTTGTTAGATAATTAAATAGATTTTCCCGTAACTTTAGGGTAATGTAACTTCCGACCTATTTTTGACCCAGTTATATTATGAATTTCAAAAAATAGTATTTCTAGAAAGTTTTAGATAATTGAATTAGCTTTTTAACGGTATAAATATGGTCTGAATCGAAGTTCTAAACCTCCAATTATGCGATTTTATTACAGGTGAGTTTAGACTTACGAGATTTAGGAAGTTAGAAGTTAGGATTCTTTTTTTTTTTTTTTAATTTTTAAAACAAGCTTTGACTCCTTAGACCTACCTCTGAACAATTTGATCGAGTACTAAGCCTTTGACTGATGAATATTAAAATATTTTCATTTAATATTCATTATTTTTTTATTCAAAGCCAAAAAGAAGATATTTTTTCCACTATGTCTAGTAGTTTTAATGATCCAAGGTCTTAGAAATAGGTTGGTCATTACAGGGCCATAGCAAGGCTCCTCTTTTATTCATCATCCCTTGGATGCGATCACAAACCTCCTTTGTCATTTTCAAGACCGCTATCTGCCAATCGTAGGGATCCTCGTCAAGCTGGACTTTGGGTATGGCGCGGATCTCCTTGAGCAATTGTTTCTTAGTCGTTTTCAATACTGGAGGCATCTTACTACTGCAGTTACGAAACTATAAAATTAAGTAAAATTAAGTGAAACTATAAAATTAAGTAAATATCATTGTTATTTTTTAATGACATTTATGAGTTTGATTTTCTTTTACAATCATAATAAATAATAAATTTAATAAATAATGACCAAGTTTGGTGAGGGTGGATACGAATCAATGAAACAGGTTCTAAATTAAGAGAGGCCATAGTAGTAGGAACGATTTTACTGATCCTAGCCCTCCCTCAATATGGTTAACTTTGGAACAACGATGAGTTTCGAGCCTGAGGATTAAGTCATATAGGATGATTAGAAACAGACTTAGAAAATAATAAAGATGGCTTATTTTTCTAAGTATAGAAACACACCTTAATGATAAAGAAGGCTTATATAATTCTTTTCATAAGAAGTCATAATTAATAGGTCCGAGTTATGTTTGCTTAGAGCCTATTAGGGTAAGTTCTAACATGTTCTCGACTGTTAGAACTTTTGCTGAAGATGTTGCTCAGAAGGTCTGCATGCACGAATGTCAATGCCTCCAACGTCACTCCTGAGACTAATGAAGCCCCTTTAGCTCGAAGAAGGGGAAGGCATGCAACCAATTCTACTGCTAATGAAAGTGTGCCGCCGCCGCTGGTCGATAACACTGTAGAAATTATCAGGCTACAACAACAAGTGGAAGAATTGCTGCAGCAACAGCGACAACAGACTCAGTCACATCCGCAGCCTCAGCCTCGGCCTCAGCAAATGGCTCAAGCACCCCATCAATTAGGTCCTTATGGGGGATGGCCAATGGAAAATTATGCTCCATACCCAGATCAGCACATGGAGCCAATCTATGAGCGGTTTCATAAGCAACACGCTCCAAACTTTGTAGGGACAACAAACCCCTTTGAGGCAGAAGAATGGCTCAGAAATGTAGAGCCGATCCTAGCGCATATGAATCTCGGCAACGCGGATCGCATATCATGCATTTCGTCTATACTTAAGAAGGATGCGAGAATATGGTGGGACTTAGTTTAGCAGACTCACGATGTCGCCATCATGACATGGACAAGATTTGTGGAGCTGTTCCACAAGAAGTACTGCAACTTGACAGTCATCGCTACAAGGATCAAGGAGTTCACTAGTTTGAAGCAGGGCAACTTGACGGTAGTAGAATATGCTCGACAGTTCGACAGATTAGCCAAGTTTGCACCAGAGATGGTTCCAACTGAATTTCTGAGGGTGACCAAGTTCGTTAGAGGACTTAGACCAAAGATTTAGCTATGAGTTAAGCTAGCAAACCCAGGAAATACTAACTATGCTGATGTTCTAGAAACGGCAATAGAAGTAGAAAGGCTTCAGGCGAATGATAGTAAGGAGAAGGCTAGTAAGCCTGAGCCTAAATAGCACGGTCAACCTCAAAATGGTCGGAAAAACCACAACAACAATTGTCAGCATAGCAATAGTAATAGTAATGGTCAGAAGAGAAGGCATCTAGATGATAAGCATGCCAATGGTGATAAAAGAGCACGGACAAACAATGGAGGCAATAAGTCGGGTTATGTAGAATACCTGCAATGCTCTAAGTGCCAAAAGAAACATCTTGGGGAATATCATGCAAACATCAAGGGATGCTTCAACTGTGGTCAGGAAGGTCACTGAAGGAGACAGTGTCCCCAGCTCAAGCAAGAGGAGAAAATGGACAATACAATGGTTCCTGCCAGGGTATTTGCTTTAACCCAAGGAGAAGCTGATGCTAGCAATAAATTGGTTACAGGTTAGATTTCTATCCTCAATAATGTATGTTCTGTATTATTTGATTCAGGAGCAATATACTCGTATATCTCGTTAGGAATGATAGAGAAATTAGACAAACCTTGTAGAACTAGTTGCCTTCGGGTAGTATTGTAGAGTCCAAGAACTTTAATTAGCTAGTTAGATAGTAGTAGCAATAGTAATAGTTGTAGTATTTTTATGACTGTGGATTTTGGTTCAGACCGGGATTTAATTGGACACTCGTAGTAACACTTGTAGATTTTCTAAGTTTAACCTATAGTTTAAGAATATTAATTTTAACCTAAGGTTTGATTAATATGACTGATATTGATGGTGATATTTATTATATTATAAGGTTTAGATAGACCCAATAAGAAAGTAACACTTGTCATGTGATAATTAAGTATTTTTGAGGAATAAGTTTATTAAGATTAATATTTGAATATCCTAGGGCCTGTCAGCAGCTTTGAAATCGTTAGAGGACTTAGTCAAGGCTGTTTACTCAATTCAAATTCGGCTAAAAATGTGCAATTTCTTGTTTAAATATTCAGCGTATGCCGATATATTGCAGTTATAGGGGTGATATATCGCAATTTGGGGATACGAAAAACACGTAAATTCGCACGATCACCTCGACGAGCCTCGGGCATATTAGCCCAGGCAATATATCGCCTACTAGGGGCGATATATCGGCTCATGTACCATATTTTTGAATGTTTTTGAAACCGAGCTTAATTTAATCTTTGACCTCTTGATAAGTCCAGCATCTTTCTGACCAAGTCTTCAGCCTTTGCTGAACGATAATTCAAATATTTTTCATTTAAAAAGCCATTATTTTATTCAAGTTAAATGAAGATCTTTTTATTCTTGAACTCTATAAATAGGACCTAGTACCTAGCCATTTATTCATTCATCAAGCTAAGTTCAGAGGCTGCAAGCTGCTAGGTTATTTTTGAGTGCTTAAACACTTGGGTTGGGAATATAAGATTTAACTTTATAAGCTTAATAAACACTCGGGAAGTAAGGTTCATAGTATTTTTTGGTTCAAGGTGTAGTTCGGTCATAGAAGCATTAAAGGTATTCCAAATTCTAATTCATTTATGTATTGTTTCCTTAAGTTCTTATAGTTTTCTACTCAAAATCCTAACTCTAATCTTTATTCTTGGTTAGGAAATCTAAGATCTTGAACGTAAGATTTTTGGTAAGTATATTGTCAATGGTATTGTTTGTCCATTCTTTTCATCCCCTTTTCTTTAAGTATACTCACCTTTCTTTGATGGTTTTTAGGAGTGTCCCAAAGTCCCAAACCTGTTCTCATATCCCGATATATTTGGTAAGGAAAATAGGATAGGATTTGATATGTTATGTTATATGTTATCTTATGATTTATATGTTATGTTATCTTATGATTTATGTGTTATGATATATGTTATATTATGTATGTTGTAGAATTGGGCATATGACTTGTATAACTAACAAGCCCCAATAAATTTATGGGCATATGACTTGCTTAGCTAGCAAGCCCCACAAATCTAATGGGCATATGACTTGTTTAGTTTACGAGCCCCAAGTAATAATGGCCATTATAGTATATGTGATATATGTTTATGGTATGTTTTAGTATATGTTATGATATAAATTTTATGTGTATGAATATGTGTTAGATTTTCCTTGCTGGGCATTAGGCTCATTTCTTTATGTTTATATGTGCAGGAAAATAGCTATGGTGGCGGAAAGGTTCTTGGCAGCTTGGGGGTTGTGTATTGAGGCAGAATTGAAATGGATGGATTGAGCGTTCGGTTCGAGGATGAAGTCGCTTCTTAGTCTTTTAAAAATTATGCTTTATATGTATTTTCCACACTTTATTTTGTAATCCATTTTAAAGTTATGTTATGTTTTTCTTTTAAAAACAATGGGATCCCATATACTACTTTAAATTTTATGTAGTTTAACATTTGTTTTTTTTAAGGTTTAATGAAGTTATGATTATTTCACTTGTAAGTTTTATTAAAAATTAGTGTCTATGTATAGTAGTCATTAATGGTCCAAAGTCTAGAGTAGTTGGGTCATTACAAGTATGAGGCGTACCAATCAAAATCGAGGACGTAGACCTAGAAGGAGACTTGATAGAGCTAGAAATCAAAGACTTTGACATGATATTAGGCATGGACGGGCTAGCAAGGCATGGCGCAACCATCGATAGCAGACGTAAGAAAGTGATGTTCGAGACTCCTGACGGTCAGAAACGATGCTATATGGGAAAAGTTTTAGGACTACATACGCCGCTTATTTCATCTCTCAAAGCTCAGAGGATGATAGAAAAAGGATGTCACACATTCTTAGCCAACGTTATAGATGTGGTAAAGGAAACACCACTAAAAGTTGGAGACTTCCACGTTGTAAAGGAATTCCCAGAGGTATTTCTTAGCAACTAGTAGGATTGCCGCCGACAGGAGAGATAGACTTCACAATCGAACTAGTACCGGGCACTGAGCCATTCACTATGGGGAGCACTGGTTCTATTTGTGAAGAAGAAGGACGGAAGTATGCATATGTGTATAGATTATCGCGAGCTGAATAAGGTGACAATTAACAATAAGTACCCGCTACCCCGACTTGACGACTTTTTTGATCAACTCCGAAGGGCAACCGTGTTTTCAAAGATTGATCTATGAACCGGGTATCAGAGCTCAAAGTACGGAAAGAGGATAATCCCAAGACGACTTCTAGAACTCGTTATGGACATTACGAGTCTCTAGTTATGTCTTTTGGTCTTACCAACGCTCCACCCGCATTTATGGATTTAATGAATAGGGTCTTTACGGATTATTTGGACGAATTTGTCGTAGTGTTCATCGATGATATCTTGGTGTACTCAAAGGACGAAGTTGAACATGAGGAACATTTAAGGTTGATCTTGTTACGACTAAATGAGCATCAACTTTACGCCAAGTTCAAAAAGTGCGAATTTGGCTTTCGCAAGTAATGTTCCTCAGGCACATAGTATCCAAGGAAGGAGTTGCAGTAGACCCATCTAAGGTAGAGGCTGTAAGGATTGGCCAAGGCCTAAGAATGCGTCCGAGGTAAGAAGTTTTCTGGGACTAGCAAGTTATTATTGGAGGTTTGTAGGAGGCTTTTCTAAGATAGCCACTCCGTTTACCAACCTAACCTGGAAACAGCAAAGATTCAACTGGACTGATATGTGTGAAGAGAGTTTCCAGTTGCTTAAGGATATGCTTAACACCAGTACCTTATGTACCGACACCCAATGATTAGTTTGTAGTCTATTGCAATGCGTCGAAGCAAGGATTGGGTTGTATGCTGATGCAGAATGATAAGGTGATAGCCTACGCCTCAAGGCAAACGTAGTTGCTGATGTGATAAGTAGGAAGAATCACAGAAGTCTAGCATCATTAGCTGGAATAGAAAAGCCGCTACATCAGGAGCTGATCAATGCTGGAATAGAAGTAGTCAATGGTAATCTGACTAACTTATCCATCCAGTCAAGCCCGTTAGAAGAAATACGGATTGGGCAAGGACATGATCACACATTAGTAGCACATATGGATGCAGTTAGAGAAAAGAAGGCCACAGATTTCCCAATATCTAGTCAGGGGTTATTAAGATACAAGGATCGGGTATGCGTGCCAAATGATCAAGGGATTAAGATGAAGACTTTAGAAGAAGCGCATAATACCCCATACTTAGTTCACCCAGGGTCGACCAAGATGACTCACGACATTAAGGAAATATATTGGTGGCCAGGAATGAAGAAGAATATAGCAGAATTTGTGTTTAAATGTTTGGTATGCTAGCAAGTGAAAGAAAAACATCAGCGGCCTGCAGGTTTATTGCAACCACTTAGCATTTCAGAATGGAAATGGGACGACACAGCGATAGATTTCGTGATAGGTTTGCCACGAACAAGGAAGCAGCACGCTCGGCTTGGGTAGTAATAGAAAGATTAAGCAAGTCAGCTCATTTCCTACCTGTCAAGACTTCGTACAAAGCAGATCAATACGCAGACGTTTAAATCAAAGAAATAGTACGACTGCATAGAATCTCTAAGACAATAGTATTCGATAGAGGATCGGTGTTTACATCGAGATCTTGGAGTAACTATTTGTCGTTGATAGAATTCTGCTACAATAATAGCTACCAGTCAACAATCGGGATGGCACCCTACAAGTTACTTTATGGAAGAAGGGTCGATCGGCGTTGCATTAGGACGAGGTAGGAGAAAGGCAACTACTTGGACCTGAAGCTGTTAGAGGAGCTCAGGATGTAGAAGTGTTGATTAGAAAGCATATGTTCGCTGCTCAAAGCCGTTATAAAGTTATGCAGATGCCAATCGGCGTGATGTGGAATTCAAAGTTGGAGATAAAGTCTTCTTAAGGATATCTCCTATGAAAGGTGTGAAGCGGTTCGGGAAGTGTAACGCCCTGGATAACCAAGACCGTTACACTGTGTGTTTGAAATAGTGCAAGACTTGCTAATCAAGTCATTTAGTTTGAACTGTGTATCTATTGACATAAGGGATTAGGTTAAACAGAATTTGATTATAAACGGTTAAACTTTATTGAAAACAGACGTTTATTATATGGGATCCTAAATCAGGGTTTAAATAACATAAATACAAAATTCTTAATTACAAATAATTGACCAAGCCACTCTAATGGCAAAATATACGTTTTAGGTTCCTGTTCCTATACAAATCCTCGACCATGGTGGCCGAGCAGCTGACAATGTACACCTCGCCCCCGTAGCTCTCCAACTCATGGCCAACTTGCCTTACCTGCACCATGTAGCACCCGTGAGCTGAAGCCCAGCAAGAAAACATAATATCATATCATAACAGTATTAACAGCTAAACAGTTCACAGAGCATAATCCAATAATCACAAAGTATTACTCAGTTCCTTCAAGCCAACACACTGGTCAATAACCAATAATCTAACTCCAGATACTCATTGAGTCATAGACAATAATCTACAACATATATTCAGCACGTACATTCATATTCAAGATACAATCAATCACATAATACACTCTTATCACATAATATTCAGGGCCGACGACTTAGGCCGCACCCTCTGTTTAACCCACTGACTCTGGCTCGCTTAAACCGAGCTCAGTGCATAATAAGCTGTCCTCGGATACCAATGTCCGAGCCGCGCCCTGTGCACAAGTGTGGATTTCGACATCCTTAGGCCATTACCACATGTCCCCGTGGCATAATACCACCTTATGACATTCATACCATTATAAGGGAACCCTTAGTCCCAACATATTCACATGGTGTTTCGCAATCACATAACAATACATTCCAAATATAGGGAACACTTAGTCCCATCATATCCACATACACAGGTGCAGTTTTCTTACCTTAATGTCAAATGCTTTAATTAGAAAGGACGACCCCCGAGCACGATCCATTCCCGAGCTCTAGCTTATCACCTAGTCACAACCAAGATAATGAATTCCATTAATACTCGGATATAGGTTTCTGGTTATAAAACTAACTCCCGGGAAACCGAATCTCACCAAGCACGGTGGTGAAACCAATCCCGAGCACACTAGGCTACCTTCTCGTGCTTAAAACCCTCAAAAACTCATGTGTGCAACCAAGGGCTGCGGCCCTTGAAGCTTAGCCGCGACCCTTCACCAAAACAGAGCCAACACCACACCTGAAGGGGACACGCGCCGCGGCCCTTGCTTTTGGTGCCGCGGCGCTTGCCTTTGGCCGAGCCTTCTTGGCTCCTTTGCAAGCTAGGGTCGCAGCGCTCTAGAACAAAGCCGCGACCCTTCCCGTCAAACCCAGAATTTCCACCATTTTCAACCTCCAAACCTTACCCAAAACCACCCCAAAGCTCCCTATTTCCATATCAATCATTCCCAACACTTTTAAGACAACTTTAACATCTTAATTCAACAGAAAACTAAGCTTAAAACTTATAGAAATCCCATCTTCAATTTCTGAAACCCAAGAACACAAACACCCAAAGCCAACCAGTCAAAACCTAAATTTAAACTTTTAAATCATGAATTAGAGTTTACCTCTTCCATTGAGCACCTTCTCTAAGCCAAACCCCAGCTAGTTCCCAAGCTTTCAGCTCAAATTCAACCTTAAATATCAAAGTTACAATTATCTCAACACCCAGCTAGAACTCATAATTTTCTAACCAAAAGAAAGGAATTTACTGCTTACCTTAGTGCTGATTCAGTTCCTTGGATAACCCTTGAGTTAAACCTCAAAATTCCCTCTTCAATTCCCAGAAATCCTTAGCTCAATCCCCTCAAAATCCCACTTGATTTTCTCTGTTTATTTCCCTTGTGTTTCCCTTGAGAGAGAGAAGAGAGCTGAGAAAGAAAAGGTCGATTTATTGTGGTTCTACTGTTTTCTATTCTTAGTAAGTCTAACCTTATCATTTAGGTCAAGCCCAAGGCTCGGGGTGCCGGAACCGTCCTCGAGACCAAAATGGTAAAATCTCCCATTATTCCCACCTAGACACCCTGATCTCAAATATATCTCCATATATTTATTTTCATAACCTGATAGTCTAATTAACTACCCGATACCTATAATATCCCTGACTTATCCAAAGCCAACTATTAAGCCCCGTTGTGACTTTTCCCGCTACTTGCTCCCTAGAATCGTCTCGTGCCGATAGTTACAAATGCACACACCTGTACACGCATATATATATATATATCAATCCACCCACATAATAATGTGGTCTCAACAATTTATCACACACATTCACATTTATGCCCTAACGGGCCAAGATTACCATTATACCCTTACCAGCCAAACAGGGCCCGCATACTTATTCAATACTCATTTCACGCTTTCTTACCATTAATTCTCTTAACCTCCAATTATGCCTTCCTGGCACACTAATCAAGGCTCTTAAGCCTTATTAGTAATTTTGGGTCGTTACAGGAAGAAAGGCAAGCTTAGTCCCAGGTTTATAGGTCCTTTTGAGATATTGGACAAAGTGGGAGCAGTTGCATATAGATTAGCCCTACCGCCGGCTCTAGCAGATAGTCACAATGTGTTCCACATCTCGATGCTGCGTAGATATGTGTCAGACCCATCTCACATCCTCAAATATGATATGATAGCACTCTAGAAAGACTTGAGTTACGAGGAACGACCGGCTAGCATCCTAGATAGAAGGATGAAAGAATTATTGTCTAAGAGTTTTTCGATAGTCAAGGTCCTATGGAGTAATAGTTCTGAACGGGAGGCAACGTGGGAGTTGGAGGAAGACATGTTAACCCGGTATCCGGAATTGTTTAATAAGTAAATTTCAGGGAAGAAACTCTTTTTAGTGGGGGAGAATTGTAGAGTCCCAGAATCTTTACTTAACTAGCTAGATAGTAGTAGTAGTAGTTAGCATTAGTTTGTAGTATGTTAGATTCCGTAGATTTTGGTTCAAGTTGGGACTTCGTTGGAAAATCATAGCAATAGTTATGAATTTTATAAGTTTAATCTATAGTTTAAGAATATTAATTATAACATAAGGTTTGATTAATATTGCTGGTTCTAGGTGTATTATTTATTATAACCTAAGGTTTAGATATAGCCAATAAGAATATGACACTTGTCATAAGCATGATTATTAGGGAATTAGAGTTTGTTATTTTATGGTTAGTTAAGAAATTTGTAGATTAGGTTGTTATTTAGATAATTAAATAGATTTTCCCGTAACTTTAGGGTACTGCAACTTCCGACCTATTTTTGACTCAGCTATATTATGAATTTCGAAAAATAGTATTTCTCAAAAGTTGTAGATAATTGAATTAGCTTTCTAACTGTATAAAGATGGTCTAAATTGGAGTTCTAAAGCTCTAGTTATGTTAATTTTACTATAGGTGAGTTTAGAGTTACGAGATTTAGGAAGTTAGAAGTTAGGATTCTATTTTTTTTATTTTTGTTTTTAATTTTTAAAACAAGCTTTGACTCCTTAGACCTACTTCTAAACAATTTGACCAAGTCCTAAGCCTTTGACTGATGAATATTAAAATATTTTCATTTAATATTCATTATTTTTTTATTCAAAGCCAAAAAGAAGATATTTATTCCTAGAACTCTATAAATAGGACTTAGAACCCACTCCTTCCACTCACTCTTCAAGCCGTGATCAGACTCCAAGGTGCTAGTGTGACCATGGAGTGATAAACACTTGGATTGGGGAAAAGCTTTGTCATTCTTAAGCTTTATAAAATACTTGGGAAATGAGGTTTAGTGTATTTCAGTATTGGAGTTAGACCAATCCATAAGGTCAACTAAGGTACTTTTATTCTTTAAGTTCAATCTTTTAAAACTCTTTAGTTTTTTTTAGTCCTTTTATTTAGATCCTAAATTTTGATATTGGTTTTTGATTAGGCTCTTGAAACTTAACGTTCTTTCTTGGTAAGTTTCGTCTTGAAGGTTTAGTTTCCACATTTATTCTTTACTCTTTAGAAATACTCACCATTCTATTGTTGGTTTTAGGAGTGTTCCAAGTCCCGCATTTGTTCTCAATTATCCCGGTGTTGGTAAGGAAAATATGATAGTTTCTATATGCTTATATGTTATGTTATGTATAATATGTTATGATAAGTTTATGTTTTAATATGTTATGTTATGTTTTTTTTTATGTTATCTAGAGCTCATAGTTGCTTAGCTAGCAAGCCCTAGTGTTTATCATTTTCATGGTTTAGAGTTATGGTTTACCCTACCTCAAATATTAGACAGGGGACCTAGATGGTTTATCGCATGCCATGTTAATGAGTTAATGGCCATTAATATTGTAGTCCTATATGGTATATGTTTTTATAGCCATATGTTTTATAGTGTATGCTTATGATATATGATATATGTTTTTATAGTCATATGTTTTATAGTTTATGTTTATGATGTAGTTTTATGCTTATTATATATGATGTATGTTTTTAGTAGGTTTTCCTTGCTGGGCATTAGGCTCATTCCTTTATTTTTAGTGTGATGCAGGAAAATGAATCTGGAAGGCGGAAGGATTCTTGGTAGCTTGGCTTGTGTGTTGAAAGTGGATGGAATGTGTGGACTGCGTGTCGATCGAGGATGAAGTTATTTTTTTTTAGTCTTTTAGATCATGTTTTTCCGCATTTAGTTTTTTTTTTAAACAATTGAATTAAAGTTTATGTTTTTCTTTTAAACAATGGGTACCCATGCCATATTTTCTATTATTATGTATTTGATACAATATTTTGAGTTTTAATAAAGTTATATTATTTCTTATGTATCTTTCCCAAAATAGTAGCTATGTCTAGTAGTTTTAATGGTCCAAGGTCTTAGAAATAGTTGGGTCATTACAGGGCCATAGCAAGGCTTCTCTTTTATTCATCATCCCTTGGATGCGATCACAAACTGCCTTTGACGTTTTCAAGACCGCTATCTGCTAATCGTAGGGATCCTCATCCAGCGGGACTTTGGATATGGCGCAGATCTCCTTGAGCAATTGTTTCTTAGTCGTTTTCAATACAGGAGGCATCTTACTACTGCAGTTACGAAACTATAAAATTAAGTAAAACAGAAACAAGTAATAGCACATAAACAAATACTTACGACGCGGTGAGGTGAGATTTTCCCGTCTTTAGTGTGTATGGGGAGGGTCCTTGGAAGTATGGACGACCATCTCTGATACCATTTGTAAAACGCCCTAGTCTAATGCTTTGTAAAACATTCACATAATCATAGGTTTATGAGAGAAAAGCCACTTAATATAAAATCCCAGTGGGGTCTTGCTAAAAACATGCAAGTTGGGCCCAATAGTTTTAAAAAGAAAATATCAGTTTTCATGCAAAGTTTTAAAACAATCCATAGTTCAAGTCTCACTGATAAGTTTAAAAAGTCCCATAAAACATAACGTTATTAAAAGACAATGGCGTTTTTAATTGATCATTTCGTCCATAGGATGTCCCCACGCCATACACACCACGACGATAGATCTCCCCACATCACCACGCGTGCCATAGAAACACCTATTTGCTACTTGGAAGGGAAAGTAAGCGGGTGAGCTAAAAGCCCAGTCAGGAAGTACAAGCAACAAACAAGTAAAACACAACATATTCACCCATCTTTATACATCATAACATCATCATAAAAATGGCATCAGCATCATAAACATAAACATATTCACGTCAACATAATGTCATCATCATATCATAAAACATCATAACATCATCATAACATCATAACAAAATCATAAACATCACCAAACATCATAACATAATCATAAACAATTCTTGTGAACATGGCCCGCTAACTTGTCCATGCCACCCTTTTAGGTAAACAGGAGTCTCAGGTCCTTGAATAACCTCGGCGCCTCCGCCCTTGAAGTTACATCTTCTTATCCTTAGTAACTAGGGTTACGTCTTCATATCCTTAGCAACCCATTTTGATATGTCGCATTCATCACGCTAACATCCATTCATATCATACATCATTCATACAAGCCAACATATCATCACATTACAGCATTCATAATTTATAACATTTTCATTCACACAACAATCTTACCATTCATAGTATAATAATCATAAATTCTATCTAATTTCCTTACCTCAGGTCCAAGCTAAGTAAAACCATAACTTCTCAACGAGCCTATACCATAATCAAAATGACATTCCTTAGCTTCACATAATTACTATTTTGTCCTCTCATATAACTCATGTGTGCATGGTAGGAGTTACACACAACATACAAATATGCTTAATTACACATAAGGTCATAAAAGAATAATGCTCATTCTACCTATATTGCATGCATGATCTTTCTATAAAAACTACATGGTTGCATAATAGACATAATTTTGGACGTAAAAGTGAATTTGCATGTAACATGCATACGTGGGAATGTTGCGTAAATGTGGCGTTTAAAATGATAATTCCATGCGTCTTACTTCTATCGTTTTATAAATAATAGACTTGTAGCATGTTTTGTTTACCATTGTTTATCTTCTTAAAATTACTAGGTTTATTAAATCTCCTAAGACATTCTTTTTATTTCATAAAAACAATTTTATTTAGCCATTAAAATATATAAAAGACCAATTTATTATTTTTAAATTACAAAGAAAAGCAAAGGCTTGGAAATTATTTTAAAAAAGAAAATAACTATGATTATCATGTCTCCTTAGAAAATAACAATTTAATTTAAGTTAATAGAATTACATAATTGGATGTGAGAAAAAATAATTTTAAGTGTGGGAAAAATATATTTTGCTTGAATTATTTTTAATACTTAATTTTATGTAACATAAATTCATATGTGAAAATTAAATAACTATTTTAAACTTATTAAACTAAACTTTCAGCCATCATTTAAAAATCACAAGTGAATTAAATTCAACATTTTTCTCAATCCAATTAAAGAAACTCATAACTTGTAAAGTAACCACTCATATAATAAAAAAAATACCGCTTTTAAATTTTACCATAGTTTAGGGTATTAATTTATTTTAAAATACTAATCGAATTCCTTTTATTGAAACACACTTTATATTTTTAAACAAAAATTCCAGCAATCAAATTTATCATTAAAATCACCATCCTTATTTTTAAAAACTCATATTTTCTCAAAAATATAAAAAAAATCTGTAGGTATTTATTTACACAAAATATCATTTCAAAGCATAATTAAATTTCCCATTAAATTTCTTAAAACATCAAAACACTTGCAAACTTTATTTAAGCACTCAAAACATTATTCTCATCATAAACAACATCATTTTTGCACAAAAATTAGCAAGCACATTAAATCATAAAGTTCATTCTTTTCATTATATTCACAAAATTCATGCTTATTTATGTGCAATATTCCAACACAAACCTTAGCATGCTTCTAACCTCTTTCACCATTTTAATCACACCATGAGCATACAATAATTCATCAATCACCTTGAAACTTATTCACAAGTCATGAACAAATAACCACTCTTGATCTTGTGTTAAATATACTCTCAATGTATTATAACCATGCAATTATTCCAAAGAACAAAACCATCATAACTTCATACAAGATCTTGCCACAACCTATCATGATTTCTAAGATTAAATTGACATTAAACATAATAATAAAAAAAAAACCATATCATATTGTACGCCCTGATTTTCCACGGGCTATTAGCGAGCTGAGATATGGCCTAATTATATCTCAGCCACGTGGATACCACATGACTGGAGCTGCTGTCGTCAAGTCCTACCTCTTTAGCTCGAGGTAACCAAAGGTTCACCAAGATTATTTAAAGACCGCAGGTCAGGAAGGCGTCCAGCTCTGGGCACGAGCTGGAGGTGGAAGCCGTGACTCCTTATAAAGTCAACCACACAATGTAAACGTGCATATATCAGACATCACGTGTCTGATATATCCCTGAATTCTCGGAAACGTAGCATGAACGTGTGTATTCAGGCACCCACGACTGGGTTGGGCCGTGCGGCCCATTATCCCCCTTACCTATTGATTAGACCACACTTCATTTGTCTGGTTTTAGGAATTAATCATGAATGTCACAGAAGTGACATGACGGGTAAGAAGGTCACGGGATGACCCCCCTTACCAACTCCCGGGTGCCCTCTCCTATAAATATGGAGACCCAGGGAGTTGCAAAGGGTTGGATTCTATTGTGTAACGAAATACCCTGTCAAGAATACCAGAAATATAGCAATAATATTGGCTGGTGGAGTAGAAGGATTTTAACCTTTGAACCACCTAAAATCATAGTTGTGTCATCAGTCCATTAACAGATCATTTATCTGTTTCGGTTCATCATTAAGCACTAATATCTTTCTCTTATTTTCTTAATTACCTGTTGGCGAAGAACCGCGTCAACAGTTTGGTGCTTTCATTGAGATGCTAGTCAGATTGGTGCTATCGCAAACATCCAACTATGGTGACTACTCGATCAAGGCACGGTAACGAGGCGGAACAACATGATGGGCAGGAGGCTCGTCATGCCGCCATCTCCGGTGAGCGAAACCTTGAAGTTCAGCAGCGGCTGGGCAAGCAGCCAATAGGCCAGGATGACACTGGAATTTCGGCACCCCGGCCACCTAATCCAAACCCGAACTTTTACACGGTGGTAGAAATGGAGAATGCTCAGCTAAGGAGTCAACTGGCGAAAGCTAATCAGCAAATTAAGGAGGTGTTGGCCCGACTACCCCCTCTTACAACCGACTCTAACATCGGAAAGAGGCAAGGCGAGACTCGTAAGTCCCGCCGGGGTAATTGGTCCAGGCCTAGCTGCTCGGTCAGACCTCCGACGTCCAACTCTACTCCCTCATCGCAGCGCCGAGAAGCAAACTTCGAAGAAATACCCAGAGCCGAACAACAGTATAACCGCTCAGTCCGAACTTCAACTCCCAGCTCACTGCCAGCCTCAAGCGCGCCCAGGAGGACTCGAGGGGATTCTAGAAGGAGATCCGGGGAGGGCTCACAACACCAGCCCGTCCCAGCCAGCCGTCCTGCGCCTCATCCAGATCGCCAGGCGCAATGCCCGCAAGTTGGCTGGGCCGAAAGGCCCCTACCTAACCTGATCCACCCTGACGGAACCAGGATTGCATCCCCAGTCAGACATCCTCCGTCACCAATAAAATATCCGTCTCCTCCTTGGCCTATCCGAGATATTCCAGCTTATGGAAGCAGCAGGAGAAACCCGCCATCCGCAGGAACTTCCCATCGTAGCAGGGCGCCCAGAGGAAGCCCAGATCCTCACTCCCAAAGGCGGGCTCCGAACTTCTCCAACGGGAGCTACTGGACCGGAAGTCGCCAAAGTGACCTTTCTGGCGGAGACCTACGCCAACGCCTAAGCTCAGCGCAAAGTCCACAAGCCACCCCAAGGGGCGACCTACGAGATCGCCTTAACTCTAACAGGGGGGACCCGGTAGGAGGTGGTAGCCATGCTCGCTCAGGGTAAGACCTGTCCGAGGTACGTAACGGCGGGAATGTCCCAAATAACCTATCTCAAGATAGGAGGGGCAATAACCCAACAAACGTATACAATGGATCCGGAGCTGTTGAATAGCCCTGGAATAACCAAGGAGATAAGGACAAAACCCTTGAGCACCTGGCCCAGATGGAGGAGCTGATGAGGAAGCTCCTGTCGGAGAAGGAAAAAGACGAATATGATTCGGGGGACGAACTTGAGCTCTTCGCCCCCAGCATAGCCGCAACGGCATACCCTCCCAGTTTCCCTATGCCGCACATGTCCAAATTCAACAGAGACGGAGATCCGTCGGATCATCTGGGTATGTTCAATACCCTGATGATGGCTCACAACATTGGCCCAGAGCTGAGGTGTCTGATATTTCCCTCCACACTGGCTGGGCCAGCCAGACAGTGGTTCAAACAAAGCAAGAAGCAATCAATCAGCTCCTGGAAAACTTTCTCGGCTGACTTCAAAAAGGCATTCCGAGCCTCCGAGGCTGCCCGCATCAAGGCCGACTCCCTGGCTAATGTGAGGCAACAAACCGACGAGCCTCTGAAGGCTTACCTGAGCAGGTTCGCGAACATCGTCGCTCGGGCCAGGGACGCGGATGAGAGCTCCAAGCTCATGGCTTTGAGGACTGGAATCCTCGTCGGAGGGGGACTCTGGAATGAAATACAAAGGAAGGGAGTCAGCTCAATAAATGAATTCCTAAATAGGGCCCAGGGGTGGATCAACTTGGAGGAGGCCCAAGCCTCAGCTGCAGGAACCAGCCAGATCCCTGAGCAGCCGGCTGGAGTAGGAACGAAGGTTGTGACAACGACCCAGAACGTTACACAGAATAACCAGTTCAGTGGAGGCAAGAGAAAGGGGAACAGCGAAGGCAACCAGTACGACCCAAAGAAGAATAAGTTCGTAGGAAAATTTAAGTCGGTCTATGCGACTTATACAGAGCTCACCCACTCTAGGGAGAACACCTTCCTAGCCAACTCTGCTTGCCTCCCTTGGAAGAAGCCAGAGTCGTTAAAGCACCAGAAGGGGAAGAGAGACACCTCTAAGTTTTGCCGTTTCCACAACGATGTTGGCCACAATACCGATGATTTTAGACATCTAAAGGATGAGATCGAGACTCTCATCAGAGCTGGCCCCTTGGCTCAGTATGCGCGGAACAGGGTTCCAACAAGCCGACCTACTCCGGAAGTCCCGGTCAGTCAGCCCGGGTCTCGAGTAGATCAGGACGTCCCTCCTCCAGTGATAGGAGGAGAGATATCCACAATCTCGGGAGGTCCGCATTTGGCTGGTACGAGCAGGGGTGCCCAAAAGAGGTACGTAAACGAACTCAAGGCTCATAATGGAGTAGAGTTTGTCCCCGAGCAGCATCTGCCAAAGCAGCAGCGATTGGAGAGGCAACCAATCATTTTTACTAAAGAAGATGCTAGCCATGTTCAGCTCCCTCATAACGACCCTCTGGTTATAGCAGTGCAGCTCGCTAATCGGAGGGTTAGGAGAGTGCTGATCGATAATGGGAGCTCGGTAAACCTTCTATTCCTGTCCACGCTGGAGAAGATGGGTTTGACTGTCGCCGAGCTGAAGGCGACCTCCGTGATGCTGTATGGTTTTTCGGGAGAAGGATCAACAGCTATAGGGATGATTGAGCAGGTGATCACCCTGGGAGAGGGACCTCGGACAGTCTCAAAACTCCTCGAGTTTGTGGTCATCGACTGCCCCGTTGCATACAATTCCATTTTGGGCCGACCTACACTTATAGCTTTTGAAGCCATCACTTCCGTTCGCCACCTCGCGCTGAAATTCCCTTCTTCCACGGGGATATGCACGGTCCGTGGTGATCAGCTTGCTGCCAGGGAATGCTACAGCATTTCCATGATGGGAAAGTCTAAACCCGGGCAGCTAACGATGGCCATCTAAGGTGGAGGAGAGGAATCTCAGGAACCTTTGACTAATCCTGAGATTGAAAAACCTCAGAGCGCCGAGGGGGAAAGTATCATCCTAAGTGAGGATATTGACCCCCGAATAGGCGAGGACAAGTCCGAGCCGCAAGCTATTGAAGAGCTCGAGGAAGTAAACATCAATCCACAAAATCCTTCACGGATGGTCAAGCTCGGGAAAAACCTCTGTGGCAAGAGGAAGGCAGAGCTGATCAAATTTTTGCAGGATAAGTTGGATGTGTTTGCATGGTCACATGAGGATATGGTGGGAATCAGTACAAATGTCATCATGTACACCCTTCATTTTGATAAGAGCGTTCCTGCAAAGTCCCAGAAGCAGAGGCGCCTGGGAACAACTCGGGCTGAGGCCTTAGAAGAAGAAGTAGCCCGGCTCAAGAAATGCGGCTTTATCCGTTAAGCCAAGTTTTTGGTTTGGTCGCCAACCCCGTGCTGGTCCCAAAGCCCAATGGGAAATGGCGGACCTGCATCGACTTCTCCGACCTGAATAAAGCCTGCCCCAAAGATTATTTTCCCTTGCCGAGGATCGACCATCTGGTGGATGCCATGGCGGGGCACGAGCTCATGTCCTTTATGGACGCATACTCAGGCTATAATCAGATCGCCATGACCCCAACTAACGTCTATTGTTACAAGGTCATGCCGTTCAGACTGAAAAACGCTGGTGCTACATACCAGAGATTAGTGAATAGAATGTTTGCCAACCAGATCGGGAAGAGCATGGAAGTGTATGTTGATGACATGCTGGTCAAATCAAAGACTGCCGATAACCATTTTTTCGACCTGGAAGAATGCTTCAAGGTACTAAGAGAATACGGCATGAGGCTTAACCCTCAGAAGTGCACTTTCGGGGTCGCGTCTGGAAAATTCCTGGGTTTCATTGTCAACACTAGAGGAATCGAGGCGAATCCCGATAAGATCAGGTCATTGCTCGAGCTTCCCTCACCCAGGTCACGTAAAGACGTCCAAGGCCTGACAGGAAGGGTGGCAGCCCTAAATTGGTTTATTTCAAAATCCACCGACAAGTGCCTGCCATTCTACAACCTACTCCGAGGAAATAAGAAGTTCGAGTGGACCAAGGAGTGCAAGGGTGCTTTCCTCGACCTGAAGGTACATCTGGCTGAGCCCCTTGTACTGTCCAAACCAAAGGCAGGAGAGCCCCTTTTCCTCTACCTAGTTGTCACAGAGGATGCAGCTAGTGCCGTATTGGTCCATGATGAAGACCGGGTTCAGAAACCAGTCTACTACATCAGCAAGAGACTTCTCGGGGCTGAATCCCGATACCCGTTGATGGAAAAATTGGCGTTCTGTCTTATCACGGCCTCTCGAAAGCTCAGGCCGTATTTCCAGTCCCACTCAATACATGTCATGATCGATCAACCTTTAAGGCAGGTTTTGCAAAATCTTGAAGCATCAGGACGCCTGTTAAAGTGGGCTATCGAACTCAGTCAGTTCAAAATTTTGTACACCCCCCAAACTGCCATAAAGAGTCAGGCCCTGGCCGATTTTGTGGCAGAGTGCACAGGTGTAACGACCCAAAATCGCTAATAAGGCTTAAGGGCCTTGATTAGTGTGCCAGGAGGGCAGGTTGGGATTTTTGTGTGATTTTGTGAGTTAAATGCATGGTTATGATTTAAAGCATGTTATTTGGCTATTTGTTTAACTGAGATGCATGGCTATGTTTACTAGTATGCATGTAGGCCCGGATCGTGTTAGAAGGGCGTAATTGTAATTTTGGCCAGGTTGGGCATAACTGTATTGATATGTGATAATTGTATTCTGTGAATTGCACCACGTGAGTGTGGTTTTATTATTGTGATGCACGTGCCGAGACGGTCCTAGAGAGCTAGTTAATTCAAGAGTCACAACGGGATTTCTGTACCCGGCTCGGGAGGAGCCTAGGGGTACCTCGGGAATTTTATGGTTAAGTTGAGATTTAGCGGGTAATGGTTATTGGAGATTTAGTAACCTGGGTAACCATTAGTTACTGCTGTGGGTAACAAGTTTTAAGGTAAAAAGTGATAGAATTGAAATGAAGTGTAAAGACTTAAGTGCCCTTTGAGGTTTAGCTAAGGAGGATTAGTAGGAAAGGGTAAAATGGTCATTTGGCAAGGGTAATAGGCAATTCTCAGCTGGGTTTTAGTGGGTCACGGTTTGGGCATTTGGGTTATAGGATGGCTTTGCTAAAAATAAAGAGAAGGAGAGTTAGGGCAATGGGAAGAAGAAGAAGAAGATGAAAATGGGCTGAAGTGGGAGCTTAGGAGGTGAATCAAGGGAGCTTGTTGGGTGGATTCTCCACTTGAGGTATGGATTTTATGAGCATTTAAGTTTGATTTCTGTTTTGAATTGTGAAATCTATAGCTTGAGTTAAGTTTTAATGTTTGAGTTTGAAGTTGCTGATTTTTGTAATCTAAGGGTGGATTGTTGGGTATGTTTGTGTTTTGAGCTTGAATCTAGAGTTTATGAGTTTTTGGATGGTTCATTGGATGTTTGAAATTGATTTTGGGGATTAGGAATTGGTTTGGGGTGATTTGGGGAAGTTGAAGCTCGGGAAAACGCGAAGGAAAAACCCAGAATTTCTGGGTCTGCGAGGGCGTGCTGCGGCACGGGTTTTGCATGCCGCGGTAGGGAGCCTATGGTTATCTGGGTGCCGCGGCACAAGGCTAATTTCAGGATGGCATTTTTAGGCAATTTTAGGCCTTTGCTCCGGGGGTTCGGGGGATGTCTCCGGGGTGTTGTTTTAAGGTTTTAGAGGTCCCGGGAGTGCAGGATTGGTCCCGGGAAGCGGACTTTGATTTGATTAGTGTTGAGGGATGTTTCTTGTGTGTTGTGACTAGGTTATTGGAGAGGCTCGTGCTTGAGGACCGTGCTCACGGCGTGAGTGCATCAGGAGGCTCGGAATACAGGTAAGAAAACTATAACACCCGTAGGATGGGGCGTGGGCCCATAGTGTGATTGCGGGGCACAGCCCTATATTGCATGTTGCATGATGAGATGATTGCCGGGCATGGCCCTATACTGCATTACATGTTAGGGTGCAGATTTAATTGAATTAGCATTTGTTTGAATGTTGCTTGATTTATGCTATGTGTGATTATGATGAAATGAACGGCAAGGGCCGAGTGCGGCGTAGGCCGGGTACGGCCGTGGGGCCGAAAGTAACACACAGCACATGGGATGCTTATATTCAGGGTGGGACCCAAGGGATACATGAGTTATCCTCGCGGTGAGAACCGATACCCCAGGGCTTTGGTAAGGTTTGTGGGGCGGCATGGCCGTGTTTGCTTAGTCTAATGGTTGACTTGTTTTTCTGTGGGTTACCTGTTATGACTTACTGTATATTTGCATATGTTATGTTCTGCATGAGTTTTCTTGCTGGGCTTCGGCTCACGGGTGCTCTGTGTTGCAGGTAAGGGCAAAGGCTGAGTCAACCAACCATGAGTACGGAGAGCGTGAAGCGACGCATACATGTTTGGCCTGCCCGACTGCTTTGGTTGGGGGTTTATTTGAAAATGGCTGTAATAATCTATGATTTTATGATTTATCAATTGTAAACTTATTTCAAGATGTAAATAGTTTTCAAACCTTATTTTGGGATCCCAAATGTTTAATACTAGCAGTTTTAAATGAAACGACGCATTTTTTTTATTATAGCCTTAAATTTTAATTAGTCACACTTTTGTCTCAAAACCTCGGTTAGCGGGTTCATTGCACACTGTTTTGTCTTAAAAATCACTTAGTAACGGCTCTAAGGAAGTAGGGCGTTACAACAGGATTCAGGGAGGATCCTGTGGAGGAGTCACCCTAGGTCACCTCGCCCCAGACGTCATGGAAGATCTTCGCAGATGGCTCATCTAATGAGAACGGGTCCGGGGCTGGAATCATTTTGATATCCCCTGAAGGGCATAGATTCCACTCGGTGTTGAGATTCAGATTCAAGGCCTCCAACAACAAGGCCGAATACGAAGCTTTGCTGGACTGACTGAGGGTAGCCCAGGAGCTGAAAGCCAGTTTCGTTCAGTGCTTCAGCGATTGCCAGCTCGTGGTAAACCAGGTGCTAGGTGAATATCAAGCACGAGGAGCCAGGATGGCCGCTTACCTGGCCAAGGTAAAAGTCACGCTATCCGCATTTGAACGAGGCTCAATCGAGCAGATACCTCGAGAGCAGAATGCTAATGCAGATGCCCTCGCCAAGCTCGCTACCTCCGGGGAGACGGAGACGCTGGGGTTAGTACCGGTGGAATTCCTGGAAAAACTAAGTATAGAAGAGGTCGGGATAGAGGTCGAGATGATTGACGCCAGACCGACCTAGATGACTCCCATCCTCGAGTACCTCACTAAAGGAAAGTTACCCGAGGGACGTAATGACGCACTGTGGGTACTGTATCAGGCTCCAAGGTATACGATAGTAGATGTGGTGTTGTACCGACGTGGGCATTCCCTACCTCTCCTACGATGTGTTGTGCCAGGCGAAACAGAGGCTGTCTTACAGGAAGTGCACGAGGGTTTTTGCTGGGATCACACTGGGGGGCAAAGCTTGGCCCTAAAAGTCTTAAGGCAAGGGTATTATTGGCCCACTTTATCAAAGGACTCGATCTCGTATGTCAAGAAATGCGACAAGTGCCAGCGATTCGCCACAGTTTCCCGAGCTCCCCCAGCGAGCTGAAGATGATCTCCTCCCCATGGCCATTTGTAGTCTGGGGAATCGACTTGGTTGGCGCCCTCCCTACTGGAAAGGGCGGGGTCCGCTATGCTGTGGTGGCTATCGACTACTTCACAAAGTGGGCTGAGGCAGAGCCTTTGGCAACGATCACCTCCAAGAAAGTCCTCGAATTCGTAGTCAAGAGCATTATGTGTCGGTACGGGCTGCCGAAGAAAATTGTATCCGATAATGGGACTCAGTTCGACAACGACCTCTTCACCAAATTTTGTGAAAGGTACGACATCATGAAAAGCTTCTCCTCCATGGCCTATCCTTAGGCGAACGGCCAGGTCGAGGCTGTCAATAAGACGCTAAAGGCGAGCCTTAAGAAGAGGCTAGACAAAGCCAAAGGGGACTGGCCAGAACAGCTCCCTCAGGTACTGTGGGCATACCAGACCTCGCATCGGACCTCTACGGGGCATACTCCTTTCTCCCTGGATTTTGGGAGCGAGGCGATCCTTCCTGTTGAGGTAAAGGTATATTCTCATAGAGTCCAGGCATATGACCAGGATCGCAATCATGAAATACTTTACTCATCCCTCGACCTGATTGATGAAAGGCGAGAAGAGTCACAACTCCAGCTCGCACATTACCAGCAAAAAATTACGCGTTACTTCAACTCAAAGGTCCGAAAACGCTCTTTCGGCATTGGCGACCTGGTCCTCAGAAGAGTCTTCTTAGCCGGCAAGGATCCCAAAGATGGAGTACTGGGACCAAACTGGGAAGAGCCTTATCAAATAGCCGAGGTCATAAAGGAAGGAACCTACAAGTTAGCCCAGCTTAATGGAGAGGCGGTCCCACGAGCTTGGAACGCCATCCACTTGAAGAAGTATTATCAGTGACACCCTTGTAAGGCTTACTCAGAAAGGCCATTTCTTATGTATTAAACAATGAGAATTAAATATTCTTTCATTATTGTGTATATTTGCGAATGTAATCTCAAGTAACCACGAAAGAGTCTTTCCTAATTACTTGGGGGGGCATATGGTACCTGGCAAATATAACCCGGTCGCCTTAAAAACTTAGAAGTTGATTCAAATTGATTAATCAGTGTTTTTCTTAAAAAGCACAAGATATTAGTCAAAGAATTAACGCGAACTAAGTTTTCAAAATAACATCCTGGACATAACCAGGTTTTAAAACTTAGAAGTTGATTCAAATTGATTAATCAGTGTTTTTCTTAAAAAGCACAAGATATTAGTCAAAGAATTAACACGAACTAAGTTTTCAAAATAACGTCCTAGACATAACCAGGTCCTAAAACTTAGAAGTTGATTCAAATTGATTAATCAGTGTTTTTCTTAAAAAGCACACGATATTAGTCAAAGAATTAACACGAACTAAGTTTTTAAAGCGAGGTCCAGGATTCAACCAGGATTTTTCTTAAAAATTGGATTGAGATTGGTTAATATGTTTTTCCCAAAAAAATATGAGTATCAATCATGGCACCACAAGAAAAAAAAAACTAAGGTGCATAGAATAAAAAATTGACTAAAACCAATTGTCTTGAGGTGAAAAAACCTCATACAAAGTTACAAAATATATATATATATATGTAAAAAGAAAATGAAAGGCCTTAGGCTCCACCGGGCTGCTCCATTGAGGTCGCCGTTTCGCCCTCCTGCTCGACCGCTGTGGAGGCCTCCCCAGTCTCAGAAGGCGCCTCTTGCTGGAGGCGAGCTTTGAACCCTTCCCAAAAGTCCTCCCAGTCCGCTCCTAAAAAGGAGAAGTCGCCGTCCGAGTTGAAGACCCAACAATGGTAGAGCATGTCCTCCATGGCGGAGCTGGAAGCTGCCTTCTCCGCTGCCAGGGCGGCCTTGGCCTCCTCGGCTCCAGTCTTCACAAAGTCCAACTCAACTATCACGGCAGCAAGGGCGGCCTTGGTAGCGTCGGCCTCTTGAAGCTTAGGACGGGCTGCATCCAGCTCAGCTCGCACGGCCGCCAAGGCATCCTTGGCCTCTTTTTCCTGCTGTTGGGCTGCCTGCAAGGCGGCCAAGGTCGTTTAATGGGCGGCCAAAACCGCCTGGTGCTCACCCCTCATGTCCTTGAGCCGAGCCTTAGACCTGGATATGCTCCGGTGAAGAGCCAGAGCGCCCTACAAAAAAAAGAGGCAACTGCCTTAGAAAAAAAAGAGAGACAAGGCAAAGCATGGCAACCAAATTATAAAAGAGCAAAGCCAGCTTACCATTAGAGCCATTCCCAGTGAAGACTCCATCACACTCTCCGGGCTCCTTGTCTCGATTGCCCGCAGGTCCCTTTCGGTGGCCCCGTGGTAGTGGTCGACGGTGTAGGTCGCCGTCTCATACACCGTCCCCCGAAAGACATCGGGAATTTTATCCAAGGCCTGGGGGTCCATCGGAATGCGCACCTCGGTGGCGGCAGCTGCCAAAGTCCCGGGCTCCATCTCCATATCCCGAACGAAGGCGGGAGCTCGTGGAGGGGGCGGGGGCATCTTCTCCATTGCCGCAGGAGGTGGAGGTACCTTGGCCTAGGCAGCTAGGGTCTGGTCTTTCCCCTTTGCAGGGGACTTGGTTGGTGTCCCAGTGGCCTTCTTTGCCACCCGGAGCTTCTTCACCATGGGCCCGGAGGTCCCGGCGGAGGAGTTCCCTCCGGTGAACCTAGCTCACAAATCCTTGTTCCCGGGCTGAGACATCTCTTCTGGAAAAACAAAGACAACAATAGTATACAAGTTAGCATTTATGCAAGAACAACAAGGATAAGGAGAAAACAGAATTCCAAAACATATATCATAAGGGATCCTACCCCCCGAGCTAGAAGAGGAATCTATGGTCACGACCATCGGCCCCGGAGCTTCTGCGGGGGAATCTAAGACAATGACTTTGCGGGCTAGCACGGGTTCTGGGTCCGAGACTGGCTCAGGACTAGACTCTTCTACGTACTGCCTAAGACCCGGAGCTACGATACCCTCCCGGAGCGAGGGCCATGACTGAAGGTTGGTCCCATACTCCTCAAATAAGGCCGACCTAAAGGCTAGGGTGTTGTCTACGACTACGGTACCCCTAGGACGGCTACTTTCGTAATCCAGCACAAGCCGGTCGACACAATGGAGCAGGGTTATGTCAAGGTCTAGGTCACTTTGATGGCATTGGACGAGCTGGTTGGGATTGAACCTAGCTAGCCGGGGGTCTACGGTGGCCCTATCTAAGCCCCTAAATAGATATGGGTTACCTTGGCCAGAGGGGCCGGCTGCTGCCCCGGATTAGGCCCTCTCCATGTTAGCTTCTTGGGCGACCTCCCGCGCCCTCTTCTGCCTCACGAGGGGCACCTCATCCTCGTCTCCTCCCTCGGCCTCCTCCTCGGGAATGAGCCTCATCTCGCGAGCTGGGGGAGGCCCCCGCCATCTCCTCAGGTTCAAAGTTTGGCCCGGGGAGATCAGTTTGCATGCCAGCATCGTCTCATCTGTCACAAGCTGACGGTAGTCCTTTTCACTAGGGGGCAGGCCCGCCAGCGTCTCGTACTGACTCCCGAGGATCACAGACTTGTCTGTCCTCGCGAAAATGGCTGCAGAATTAATCTAAGTCAGAAATGGATAAAGGGGGAGCTAATCAATACTTAACTTACGAGCTAAGAGTAAAACGTACTTACGAGGACGGTTGAAGTAATGAAGTTCGCAGTTGTGAAACCCCTTAGACATAAAGAACTGGTCTTTGAAGTCGTTGGGGTGGCTGGGCAGCTCGATGACCGCAGCCGTGTTTGGGAAGCGGGTCAAGTAGTAGAACCCGTCGCCTCGCCCCCGCTGCTCCGGGCTGGCCTTGAGGCAGAAAAAATATAAGGTATCTACCGGAGTGGGGACCTCCCACTGCTGTTTCAAGAACAGATCTCTCAACCCCGCCAACAAACGGTAGGAGTTGGGGGGGAGCTGGAAAGGAGCCAACTTCACATAGTTGAGGAAGTCGGTGAAATATTGGTCCAGCGGGAGGAAGACCACAGCCTTGAAGTGCTCGTCACTCTAAGCCGCATATTCCTCGTCGAGCAGCGCGTAGCTCCGCTCACCTTCTAGGGGAGGTCGGGCGATCAGGGCGCCCCTCCCCAGCTCAATGTTATGGGAGAGGAATATTTTATTCACTCTCCCCTGGTCAGTGATCTTCGAGATGATCCGCTTGGCCTCGAAAAAAGCGTCGGGTGTTTCCTTTGCACGGGCTGAGGTAAGCTCAGCCCGTGGTGAGTGAGACCACGCAATTCTATGAACACGCGCATGTGCTCCCAACAGATCCCCGATTACTCGGAATTCGTGTGTCAGGAGGGTCAGGATAAAAGTTTTCCTTGGAAGGAAAGTTTCAGTAGGCAAGAGGTGCAAAACCACATGTGAAGCGTGTCCCCTAAGCTACCCGGTTTTGCACCCAAAATGCTGGATATTTTGAACAAGCATACCCAAAAATCTACCCAGAAGGTTTCCCCATAAAAATGCACCCTATGAGCCATGCTCCTAAATGGTTTTCTTCTACAATCGATGCCCTAACCTAAAAGCCTACACCCTTCATACCCACAAAAAACCAATAAAACCTTGCATGCAGCTACAGGAACTATTTGCCTAAGCTACAATGAAAAGAAAATTTAAAGCATGCACAGTCAGAAAACTTACGAAGTATTTTGCTGTGGGAGGGATGAAGGGGTCGTCTGGGTTGGGGCCTCGATGGAGTGACTGGTTCCAAAACCTCAAAGGAGCCCTTGCGCCTGATCTTCTGGAATGCTGGGAACGGTAGCCGGGAGAAAAATAGGGTTTTTTGAGGATGAGAAGAGAGAAGAAGAAGGGAAATTCAGAAAATTTTCAAATAAACGGGTGGCCCATGTGTATGGTGGCCATCCCTTTTTATATACGTGAAAGGTCATGAGAGGAGGGTCGTTGGATCGTCCTGATCTGGGATCCGAGGCTCTCCACTCGAAAGGCGAAACGACGGCTGAGCATAGGCTAGGCCATTTAATGCGGTTTTGGGAAGACGTACCGTCACCAACCACGATGCTCCACGTATTTGGCGCCTACGTAAAAGGTGGAATATGGAGAGTCCATGGAGAAGCCTAAAAGCCCCTACTGTGGTCCCAAATGACGTCGTGTGCCACGAGCAGAGGCTTGGGGGGCAAATGTACGCCCTGATTTTCCACGGGCTGTTAGCGAGCTGAGATATGGCCTAATTATATCTCAGCCACGTGGATACCACATGAACGGAGCTACTGTCGTCAGGTCCTACCTCTTTAGCTCGAGGTAACCAAAGGTTCACCAAGATTATTTAAAGACCGCAGGTCAGGAAGGCGTCCAGCTCGGGGCACGAGCTGGAGGTGGAAGCTATGACTCCTTATAAAGTCAACCACGCAATGTAAACGTGCATATATCAGACATCACGTGTCTGATATATCCCTGAATTCTCGGACACGCAGCATGAACGTGCGTATTCAGGCACCCACGACTGGGTTGGGCCGTGCTGCCCATTATCCCCTTACCTGTTGATTAGACCACACTTCATTTGTTAGGTTTTAGGAATTAATCATGAATGTCACAGAAGTGACATGACGGGTAAGAAGGTCACGGGATGACCCCCCTTACCAACTCCCAGGTGCCCTCTCCTATAAATATGGAGACCCTGGGAGTTGTAAAGGGTTGGATTCTATTGTGTAACGAAATACCCTGTAAAGAATACCAGAAATATAGCAATAATATTGGCTGCTGGAGTAGAAGGATTTTAACCTTTGAACCACCTAAAAACATAGTTGTGTCATCAGTCCATTAACAGATCATTTATCTGTTTCGGTTCATCATTAAGCATTAATCTCTTTCTCTTATTTTCTTAATTACCTGTTGGTGAAGAACCGCGTCAACACATACTTTGAGCATTACCCTAGGCCGAAACACACTTAGTCAAAATAACCCATTATTTTCATGTTATTTTTAAATACTCATCATCACTTTTCATAGATCACAAATTTAAACCCTTGTACAGTTTCACATAAATTATTTAAGCCAAAACATACCTATCATTTAACCATAGAAAAGCTTTGAACAACATATTATAATCACCATATTTCAATAATCATCTGACTACACATATTTTTAATACACAACCATAAGAATCAAACCAAAACAACATAAACCCATGCCCACGCCTAGGTCTATTTTCCCATGCATGAAAATATAAGAAAAATATTCCATCAATCCATGAACATCATAACATTAGAGTTAGAGATTTGATACCTCTCTTGATTGTAAAATCTAGTACACAAATTGATAAACACCCAAACTTTACCACCCCTTGTTCAAGCCTAGGTTATTTTTATGAAATCCACCATGAGAAGAAGAAAGATCCAACCACACACAACAATAAAACAAAGTCAATATCATATAATCAAGAGAAGAGATTAGACAAACAAATTCACAAAGAAAACATACTCTAGACTTGGTTTCTCTTCTCCTTCTTCTTCTTTCTTTCCTCCTTCTCTCTAGAAAATGGCAGCCCCTTCCCTTCTCTCTCTCTAGCTCGCCACTCTCTCTCTCTCTCTTCCTCTCTTCAACACACGGCAGCCACAAAGAAAAATGGCTCTCCTCTTCACCTCATTCGTCATTTAACCTAATTCTCTCCATAATGGTCCACTCAAGAGAAAAGGTAAGTTTCCTATTTCTTATTTATTTTATTTTAATTTCATTATTTGTTTCTTTTTATCACAATTGATAGGAGATAAAGATGATCACTCTCTTTCCTAAAATAGCCATTATCCTCAAATTTAATTTACTTGAATCATAAAATAAAAATAAAAAACTCATTTTTCTTTCCCATTCTAAGCCACACGTCCACCATGGTTTCCTTTTCCTTTTATTTTATTTTATTTTCTATAAATTAATTCAAATAAAATCTAAAATAAGGAAGTATAAAGTGTGTAGAAAATCTACACATGTGTACCATGCTACCATGCACTAGCACAGACTAAATCACTAGGGTACACCACTATTTACCATGCACCTTAGTGCATTCAACCAAATCTCATATAATCACATTTTTAAAATAAAAATAAGGCTATTTAGGATTTTTACCCCCTGAACTATTACCACTACCGTATTGTGCCCCCTAATTTTTTTAGGCCGTTAAAAATTCCCCCCGAAATATTCACAGTAATGTAAAGAAGGACTTTCGTTAACTTTCAACACAGAATGGTGACATGGCTCTTTACATGCTGATGTGTCTTGGCCATGTCAGCGCCATGTGTGTAATTTTATTGTTTTTAAATATGGTTTTTATTTTTTTTAATGTATACAAAATGGTTTAATTTATTAATTCTATTTTTTAGTGTTTAATTCATTAATTTTTAATATGATTAAAGATTTTTTAATTTTAAAATTACACACATGGCACTGACATGGCCAAGACACATCAGCATATAAAGAGCCATGTCAGCCTTCTGTTAGCCACATGTGTTGAAAGTTAACGGAAGTCCTTCTTTACATTACTGTGAATATTTCGGGGGGAATTTTTAACGGCCTGAAAAAATTAGGGGGCACGATACGGTAGTGGTAATAGTTCGGGGGGTAAAAATCCTAATAGCCTAAAAATAAATATCATTTAACAAATAATTTTACAAAATTTCTACAAACAATTCTAACAATTAAATAAAATAACAAACAATTAAATACAACAAACAACAATAAAATAAAATAAATAATATTTAAATAAAACAATTCACCACACTTAACACTTAAATAAAATAAAACACAAAAATTTTAATAACTAAAAAAAAAAAATTTGTGCACTACAGTCCTAAAAGTCCTACAAATGTCCCCAAGAAGTTAGGGAGAAAGTCCTCGATGAACCCCATGTGAAACGACTTCAAAACAACCTCAAAACACTCAAAAAGAACATTGTCACAGTCAAGCGCTGCGGGCCTAATATGGGTACCACAACCCTTAATTTACCAGTTTCTGGGCATTCTGGGCCCCGAGGCGCGCACCTTTTGCGCCACGATGCTAGTTCGAAAACCAGACGCCGACTGAACTTCGATTGGTCATGTCTCCCTTAATATAAATCCATTTTTGACAATTATTTTTGGGTTTCACTCATCTTGAATGGCTATATATCATCATACAATTTTTAGATACAAATAAAATACAAAAAATTCATGAGAAGCCTCTAACTTCATAACCCTAACAAATCTCATGTAATAAAACTTCTTCTTCCATAAGCTATGATCATATATCACAAAACGGGTCATTATATCATCATTGATTCTTCAATAGAATGTTTATAACATTAAAAAATATTCATAAATTACCTTAAGATGAAATTCTAACAATTAATTCATAACATCTACCCTTAAACCCCATGACTATTCATAAGCATGACCTACATTGTAAAGACGAATAAGATATTACCTTCAAGTTGATTCTCAATTCTCCAACCTTATAGACCTCAACCTTAGAGAGAATACTTGCTTTGATTGATACAACGAATGACAATAATACGATATAATTAACCTAATTTATTTTAGTCTGTAAATATTAACCCTAAAACCAGTCAACTAATTTTCCCCTAATTCTAACTATCTCATCATTACGATCATGTCCTTTCTGTAATTTCACATAAAACTAATAATTTTAAATTTCCTTAATTAATATGACCCAAAAGTCCTCTAAATTACACTATAACCCGTAACTACGAAATTCGTTATAGCAATGTCCTTACTTCATGATGGCATCATTGTTGTTGCTCATAAACGTACAAAACTAAAAATAATTATTCACATAATCATATTTTAATTCATATAACATAGTAAAATAGACACAAAATAATGTATTTACATAAAATTACCAAAATACCCCTTACTAACGGAAGCGGATATTACATAAAGGGTGGAGTTGTTGCTATTCCACTGCATATCACGTATGTAATTATGCTTTTATTTATTATGTAAAAATTCTATTTAAGCATGATTCCTTGTTTTCAATTTTTTTATTATTTATGTGAAAAATAAGAAGCATGCATATAGATTTTATTATTGTGATCCATCAATTTGACCCATAGGCAGGTTAATTTGGTATATTGATTGGATGATTACATATATTAGATGCATGTTTAGGTCTTTAATGTATGTTATGTTGCTAAAAATTTATCGTTGTATGTTTTGCATGTTTATGATTTTATTTGGTAAATTAGACTTATAAAATATGTGCAAAATGTGTTTTAGATCCGTACACAAAACTGTCTTTTGACTAAATCAAAATTGGTATCTGTTTTATTTTTATTTATTGAATTTTAAAACTTATTATTTCAATTCAATGAATTTAGAAATGTATAATTAAAATTTATTTTTTTTCGAAATTGGTATTAAATAAAAAAATGGTTTTTAAATATATTTTTGTTTCAAATTGTGATTTTTCCAAAATATCTAATATTTTTTTTCAAAATAAAATTCATAATTGATTTTATGAATTTTTGTGTTGGAGATATTAAAGATATATTTTTTTTAAAAATTGAAAATATCTTTTTTTTTTTTTAAACAAATAGTAATTATATTAATTTAATTAATTTATTATGGTTGATTGGTTGATTATGATGTTTTAACAATTTTTATTTATTTATTTTAGAAATATATAATTGGTCATGCATTAAAATATGTAACATGTCATATCAAATATATGCTAGACCCATCAAATTAATCATTTGTCATGCATTACTATTTGTGTTATTTTTGCATTTAGGCTTAGAAGATGGAATTATAGTGATGACCCATTATTAGTTACTGGGACTCAAATAAATATTTTTTCATAAAATTATAGATTTTATTTGGGTCTAGTTGAAAATATAAAGTTTAAATTCCTCTCTTGCGGGTAATCCTACTTGTGAAGGCTCATTTGTTTTGCATGAATAAATTGAGCCTAATCAATTAAATACGATCACTAAAATGAAAGGTTCAAATTTATCTTTTGGGCAGTGTTGAAGAACGAGAGCCTTTGAAGTGAGAACGACATACTGGACCCAATTGTCCTCCATGCCAGCCCAATTGTTAAGGCCCATTTACCTGAGTTGGACATGGTCGTATCAGCTTAATTTTTTTTAGGTGGACCTAATTAATTGATTAGAAATATATTAATTATAATTATTTGAATTGGATTTAAATGGGTAATTTAGAATTAATTGAAACTTATAACCTAAGGTTTATTTATTATTTTATTAACTTGGCAAACCTAGTGTTGAATAAGTTTTAAAATCAGTAGAAATTTATGTACTAAGGTTTAGTGATTACTTTTTAATAATTTGGCAAACCTAGTTTAATAATTTTCTATAATAAAATATTAGAATGTAAAGATATATAATGAACTTTTAATTAAATAATTCCATCTCCACTATTAATTGAACAATGTTAAAATCTAGCCTTTAGATGCTTTGATTTCATCTCCCTATAGAAGGTGTTCACGAAGTCCATGACAAGGTTAATTATTTTAGAAACATGGTTATATATCTAAACTCTTATAGACTCATCCTTACGATGACTATTAAGAACTATGTCTACAATAATCGAAACCATGGGTCTAGACTCTAGCTCATAAAGTAAGAAATACTTGGATTTTGTTACATTGATCAAATAGGAAGGTAGTTCATGAAAAGTTATGAACTTCAGTTAGTTAATGTAGTTATATGCCTTCCAACCCCATACACTTTCTACTATCTAAAGAGTTACTTACTGGGAAGAACTTCATGAAGTTGAACTCCAACATCAACATACTGTTGATTGGGGATGACACTAAGTTCGTAATGACTGAAGAATGTCCAACCACACCCCATGCTATAGCCGCTAAGGAAGTCAAGGATGAGTATGAGCAGTGGGAAGCTTCCAACAACAAAGTCAAGGCATACATGCCGCCTAGCATGTCGGACACACTAAAGATGAAGTTGGAGGATGTCAAAATTGCTTATGACATCATGGAACAACTTCAAGAAATGTTCGGGCGTAAATCAGGATAAGAACGGTTTGAATCAACTAAGAAGTATGATAATGTTAGGATGGCACCAGGGATGCACTTTCTTGATCAAATTCATCAAGATTGCAAACTACTTCCAAGAAACTTAATTGTAAGTAGCCACTATCGATGATGAGACTTAAGTGGGGCTAATCCTAAACACCATTGCTCCTAGTTGTTGTCCCATTCACCACCCACTACATCCTGAAGTAAGATATAACGCAACTGTTGAAGGAGCTTCAAATGTTTGAAGGAATTAATGGTGGACTGAGCAAACCAACTGGAAAAAAAAAGGCTGCTACTACTGCTACAAATGGCGCTCAAGGAGAAGCTAACCTAGCTTCAACTTCCAAGAGCAAGAAGAGGAAAGAGAGAAAGCAGAAGAAGAAGAAGAATAAGAAGAAGAAGAAGAAGAAGAAGAAGAAAGCCAACGACATGGTACCAACAGCTGTAAAACCTGCTAGAGCAAAGCTAGCAGCCCAACATGTTTCTATTGCAATGTGACTTGGCATTAGAAGCGTAATTGTCAAGCTCTCAATGCTCATGAAACCCAAGGTAATAATTTTTTTCTCTTGGATGCATGTGCTTTAGAAAGATGACTCTTCTGTGTGGATTATTTATTATGGATCCACTAACCATGTGTGTACTTCTTTACAGCTGCTTAGCAGCTAGATGACCAAGAAGGATGGTGAGCAGAAACTAAGAGTCGATAATGGAGCATTCGTTCACGTGAATGCAAAGGGACAAGATCATCTGAATTTTGGAAATAAATATTTAATTTTGAAAGAGGTGTATTTTATTCCAAAGTTTAGTCAAATTTTAATTTATGTTTCTTTACTACATCAAAACAATTTGTTGTGACTTTTACAAGTTTTAATATATCAATTTTATTGAATGGGTGTGAATTTTGTGTTGGATGTATGGAAAATGAGTTATATTTATTGCGACCAAACGAACCCCACGATGACATGTAACTTACGCAGCATGAGAGGGATCTGACATGTAACGGCTCGTAACTCAAAACATGAGAGGGATCTAACACATACTTACGCAACATCGAGATATGAAAGACATTATGCGTTTCAGCTTGTGCTTGGGGCAGTGCTAAATGGTACGCAACTTGCTATACTCTGTCCAAAATCTCAAATGGACCTATATATCTAAGGCTTAACTTCTCTTTCTTTCCAAAACACATAACTCCCTTCATTGGCGAGACTCTCAAGAACACAAACTCGCTCACTAAAAACTCGATATCCCTTCTCTTAAGGTCCGTGTAACTCTTTTGCCTACTCTGTACAGTAAGCATCCTTTGACGAATTGTCACGATCGCCTCACTGGCTTCCCTAACTGTCTTGGGGCCTCAACTCTGTTTCTCCCCAACTTTATCCTAGTGTAAAGGAGATCTACACTTGTGCCCATAATGCATCTCACTGGGAGCCATCCCAATGGTGGATTGATAACTATTATTATAAGAGAATTCCATTAGGGATAGGTATCAGTTCCAAGACTCTGAAAAATCCAAAGCACAACATCTTAACATGTCCTCTAGAATCTGTATAGTTCTCTCAGACTACCCCTCGGTCTGAGGATGAAACGCGGTGCTAAACTTTAGCCTTGTTCCCATAGCTCTTTGTAGTCCCTTCCAAAATTTTGATGTGAACACTGACCCTCGATCGGAAATTATCGACTTTGGAACCCCATGAAGTCTAACATTCTCACTTACATACAATTCTGCATATTGACTCGCCGAGTATATGGTCTTAACTAGCAGGAAATGGGTAGACTTAGTGAGCCTATCCATTATTACCCAAACAGAATCATGCTTCTTTGTGGTCCTGGGTAACCCTACCACAAAATCCATTGCTATATCCTCTCATTTCCATTCTGGAAAGTGAAGCGATTGAAGTAACCCTGCTGGCCTTTGGTATTCTGCCTTGACTTGTTGGCATGTCAAGCATCTGGCAACAAACTCAGCAATATCCCTCTTCATTCCAGGCCACCAATACAGTGCCTTAAGGTCTTGGTACATCTTCGTGGACCTTGGGTGTAAGGAATAGGACATTGTGAAGTCACTGCTACCTCTTTCATGTACCAAAGCCTCTTGCTTCATTAGGGCGTCATCCACTTTCTGTCCTTCTCTAATTTTTTCCAGTTGGGAGGATTGTAATGTGAGGTTTGTTGGGCCTCCTGTCACAAGTTCAATTCCGACGTTTATAATCTCCTTCTGAAGAGGCATCTCTATTGTATTAAGTGTTGAGATGCTCCCATGTCCCCGCCAACTCAATGCATCAGCAACCACATTAGCCTTGCCTGGGTGGTATAAAATTTCACAATCGTAGTCTCTCACTAATTCTAGCCACCTTCGCTGCCTCATATTCAGTTCCTTCGAAGTGAAAAGTATTTCAAACTTTTGTGGTCAGTGTAGATTTTGCACTTGTCTCCATATAGGTGATGTCTCAATATCTTTAGTGCAAACACCACTGCTGCCAACTTAAGATCATGAGTGGGATATCGTTGCTCATAATCCTTGAGTTGTCTGTAAGCAAATGTTAGCACTTTCCCATCCTGCATCAACATACACCCTAAGCCGTTCTTTGATGTGCCACAATACACCACAAATTTGTCGTCCTACGTTGGAACACGAAGGATAGGTGTAGAAATCAACTTATCCTTCATACTCTAAAAGCATTCTTCAAATTTCTCAGTCCATGCAAACTTTTGATGTTTGCGGGTTAAGTTGGTCAAGGGTGTGGCGATCTTTGAGAAACCCTCGACAAACTATCTATAATAACCCACCAATCCTAAGAAGCATCGAACCTCTGAGGCATTCTTCGGCTGGGGCTAGTCTCTAATGCCCTCGATCTTGGATGGATCTACTACTATCCAATTCTTGGACACTATATACCCTAGGAAAGTTACGTGTTCCAGCAAAAACTCACACTTAGAGAACTTAGCGTATAGGTGATGTTCTTGTAGTCTTTTCAGGGTAAACCTCAAATGCTCCTCATGCCCGTCCTTGGTCTTCGAGTAGATAAGGATATCGTCTATGAACACTACTACCATTTGTAAAACGCCCTAAACTAATACTTTGTAAAACATCTCCATGCTCATAAACTTATAGAACAAAACCACTTATTATATGAAAATTTCAGTAGGGCCTTGCTAAAACGTGCAAGTTTGGCTTAATAGTTTAAAATGAAATAAAGTTCTCATGCAACGTTTTTAAAGAAAACAAATGTAGTTAAAGTCCCACTAATAAGTTCTGAAAACCAAATTAAACAAAATATCATTCTTTAAAATTGGCGTTTAATCTGATCGTTTTCTCGCCTATAGGATACCCCCACGCCATACACACTCTGACGTTAGAACTCCCCACATCACCATGCGTGGCAATGAGACACCCTATTTATTACCTGAAAGGGAAAGTAAGGGGGTGAGCTGAAAGCCCAGTAACGAAGTACAAATAACAGATAAAGAAAAATACAACAAAACATAATCTTATCGTAAGACTCCTACAACGTCATATACATACATCATCATACATCGTACTTAACGTCATCATCATACATCGTTATCATGCATAATATATCATAAACATATTCAAACATCATCATCATAAGCATCATCATCGTACCTTTGTGAACATGGCCCCCTCTCTTGTCCATGTCACATCTTGAGGTAAACAGAAGGCTCTGGTCCTTGAACAACCTCTGCGCGTCTGCCTTATGAGTTACATCTCTATATCCCTAGTAACTCAGATTACGTCTTTATATCCTTAGTAACCCCTTTGTTGTGTTGCATTCAACACACTAACAACCATTCACTTTCTCATACAACATACAAAACACATGCAATCCAGTCATATCAACACAAAGGGAAATACATGATTCATCAAACTCATCATATCATCTGAAAAATATCATTTCATACTTCATATCACATGGTACATCATCACACATAACATTTAACCTCAACAAACCCATCTTACCGTTCGTAGCATAAATATATAGAGTTTTATCTAACTTCCTTACCTCAGGTCCGAGCAAAGCAAAAATTGAACAACTTCACAATGGGCCTATATCCATAATCAAATAGCATTCTTTAGCATCACATAAGACATTCTTGTGCCCAACTCATATACCCCATGTGTGCATGGGCCATGCACACATGGTGAAATTTACACATACTTTCCAATCATGCACATTTTTTTACATAAAATCACAAAAGAATAATGCAACTTCTGCCTCTTATACATGCATGGTTTTCAAGTAAAACTCATAGGGATGAATATTAGACATATTTTTTAACGTAAAAGTGCATTTGCATGCGACATGCATACGTGGGAACGTTGTTAAAAAATGACGTTGAAATCGACAATTTCTACGCGCTTATTTCTATCATTTTTCAAAATAAAGATTTAGAAGTCATAATTTCTCACTATTATTTATTTCCTTTAAATCCCTAAGTTGATTAAACCTCTTAAGACATTTTTTTTTCCCATAAAACTAATTTATTTAACCATTTTAGAAAATATAATAATTCTATTTATTATTTTTAGATTTGCATAGAAAATAACAAAAACTTGAGTTTATCTAAAGGTATTTGTAAATATCATGTGTCCTTTAGAAAATAACAACTTTATTTAAATTAATAAAATTACAAAATTTGATGTGAGAAAAATATAATTTTAAGTGTGAGAAAATATATTTTTGCTTGTATTATTTAAGGCTTATTTTATGTAGTATAAATTCATATGTGATAACCAAAATAATTTTTTATAATTTATTAAACTAATCTTTCAGCCACCATTTAATTTGTTCAAAAATCACAAGTGAATTTAATCTCAACATTTTCTTAATTAAAATAAAGAAAATCAGACTCATTAAAATGTGAACATTCAAGGTTACATTTAAAATGCTATTTTTTTTTATATATATACATAATTTAGGGTGTTTATACTATTTCAACAAACACACAAACTTTCTTTCATTTAAAAGAGTTTTCATAATTTTTACCAAAAATTCCAGCAACAAAATAAACCATCAATAATCACCATCTTGGAATTAAAACTCATATTTTCTTTATAAAATATATAAAAAAAACTGTAGGTATTTATTTGAGTAAAACTATCATTTTAATGTAAATTAAAATTCCCTTTTAATTTCATAAAATTATCATAGCACTTGCAAAAATATTTATGCATGCAAATAATTATTTTCATCATATTTCATACAATTTATACACAAAAATCAGCAAGCATAACAAGTCATGAAATTCATCATTTTATGTCATGCTTCACAAAACTCATACAATAATCATACATGTTTAATTAACACAAATTTAAACACAACCCTAGCTTGCACCTATTATCATATTGTCAATCTAAGAAAATCCCTAACATCACATAGACATTCTTCAAATCATAGGCATGCTTCAAGATCAATCATACACATATATGAGACAATAACCCTAGGCCGAAACCCTCATGAATTAAACATAAAATAAAACCAAAATTCTCATTTACATTCACATGCATCCTAGCATGTTTCTATCATCATTTATGAATACATTAACCTATTGATACATCATAATCTCATAAACATATTCATCAAATTTCATGGATTCAATAACAAGGGTCCAAATTATTTATCATGACAAAATCACATAGGATCCTAGAACATGATCTACCATAAAAATAAAAAATAACAAAAATATAAAGAGGATCCCTATACATGAATAGGCCGAAACCCATCATCAAAAATCTCCATGCATCTTACAACATAACTTTTCACCCAAATTCAAAAAGAAAAAAATTATACCATTATCTCATATAAACCAAGAAAACAAAAATTATACCCACATGAAGAGAAGAAGAAAACCAACAACATAAACAAACACTAGTAAAAAAATACTAGAATCAAAAGAAGAGAATTTATAAACCATAAGCGTAAGGAGACATACCCAAGGATTTAACCCTTTTTCTTCTTCTTTTTCTCCTCCTTCTTCTCTTTCTCTCTCTAATTCGTACACTCTCTCTCTCCTTCTCTCCCTAGGCCGACGGTCCCAAGGAGCCAAAATGGCTCTTCTCTTCTTTCCTTCCCTCTTTATCTAACCTAAGGCAATTACTAGCCTAATGAAAAAAAAGGTAAGTTTCCTCTTCTTGCTTATTTTCTTTTACTTTTGATTTTATTTGATTGAGGAAAAAAATAAATGAGACAACTCATTTCCCCTTTTCTCACCCTTGACGTCCACTATTTCCCTTTCTTGCCTTTTTATTTATTTATTTATTTATTCATTTTAATTAACTAAAATTAGCCTAATAAAAGAAATTAAAAGTGTGTAGAAAATTCTATGCAAGTGCACCATGCAACCATGCACATGCACACACTTAATCACTAGGGTGCATCACTACCTACTATGTACCTTGGTGCATTCAACCAAAATTCAATTATTCACTAATTAAATAAGTAAATAAAAATTAAATTCACAAAATTATACTAAACAATTCTAAAAATTTTAAAAATAAAAAATTCACAACACATAACCATTAAATAAATATGTTTACCGAGATTTTCGGAAACTAGAATTATAACAGATAAGAGAGCTCAATAAGAAAGGATTAGAGATAATCACATAATAGATTTTACGTGGTTGGGGCGATAAAGAGCCTTAGTCCACTAGTCAATTGTATTAGAGCTTAAGGAGCTTTAGTAATGGAGTTTTCTCTAAATTTGAACAGAGTGTATGCTTATAAGAGAAAAATCGGATGATTTCCACAATGCACAACTGTTCATATTTATAGGCAGTTGAGTGATCTGGGTTTGGGCAAGACTAATCCGGGCCCAATAATGGTATAAACACTATTTGCTTACTGATGGAGGCTTAATACAAATAATTTTAATAAATAAAATGCACTAATCAGGGTCAATTGGGCCGACCTGAGTGTAACCACGCTATAAGACTAACAACAGTACGCAGCTTCAGTCTGATTCGCGTGGGCTTCTAAGGAGATCCAGGGGACAGGATCTGTCAGAGTGGTGGTAGTACGATTCTGAAATAACAGCGTACATTCCGTATGTAACCTCTTCTGCAGGTTAATTATGGGGAAAAAACTCCGTGTTTCTCAGCGATGTCAGCATCGGGGACAACTTGTCATGCCCAACCTGGTCGCCCAGTTTGGGTTCGTTTACTAACATCCTTCTTCATTTACCAAGGCCCTGGTTTGTTTACCAGAGCCCGGGTTCATCTGCTACTGTCCCGGTCCATTTTTAGATTTGGCGGAAACAATATCCTTATAACACCATACGAGGGGTCCAGGAAGATTAATCATGCCAACTTCATGGTCCCGACTTTCATTCCGGGATAGCATTTGGGCTTTATTGATATTTGGGCCGTCGGGACTCACTCCTTCCTCGTCTATTGGGCCTAATCTGGGCCTTAAGTCCCTTCAAGGTGACCCATGGACTCAATGTGCGAAGTCGCGGATGGAGGGAGGAAACAGGGATAACAAAAACAAAACACAAAATTAAATAAATATAAACAAAATTTGGTGCGCTACAATATACCCTCCTTAAAAGGAATTTCATCCTGAAATTCTTTCTCACCAAATAACTCAGGGTATCTTTCTCTCATGTCCTACTCCAACTCCCATCTTGCTTCTTGTTTCGTACTATTCTTCCACAGGACCTTAACTAATGAAATCCTTTTGGATCTCAGTTCCTTGATTCCCTTTTCGATAACAATCTAGTTGTTCATCGTAACTCAGGTCCTGCTTTAGCTGTAACGGCTCATAACTCAAGACATGAGAGGGATCTGACACGTACTTACTCAACATCGAGATATGAAAGACATTATGCATTTTGGCTAGGACTGGGGCAGTGCTAAAGGGTACGCACTAGGCCTTACTCTGTCCAAAATCTCAAATGGACCTATATATCTAGGGCTTAACTTCCCTTTCTTTCCAAAACGCATAACTCCCTTCATCGGCGAGACTCTGAAGAACACAAACTCGCCCACTGAAAACTCAATGTCCCTTCTCTTAAGGTCCGTGTAACTCTTTTGCCTACTCTGCACAGTAAGCATCGTTTGGCGAATTTTCTTGATCGCCTTACTAGCTTCCCTAGCTACCTCGGGGCCTAAAGTCTGCTTCTCCCCAACTTCATCCTAGTGTAAAGGAGATCTACACTTGCGCCCATAAAGCATCTCATAGGGAGCCATCCCAATAGTGGATTGGTAACTTTTATTATAGGAGAACTCCATTAGGGGTAGGTATCGATTCCAAGACTTTGAAAAGTCCAAAGCACAGCATTTCACCATGTCCTCTAGAATCTGTATAGTTCGCTAAGACTGCCCTTCCCATAGCTCTTTGTAGTCCCTTAAATGTTCGATGTAAACACTGACCCTCGATAAAAAATTATTGACTTTGGAACCCGGTGAAGTCTCACTATCTCACTTACATATAATCCTACATATTCGTCTGTTGAGTATGTGGTCTTAACTGGCAGGAAATGGGCAGACTTAGTGATCCTATCTACTATTACCCAAACAGAATCATCCTGCTTTGTGGTCCTGGGTAACCTTACCACAAAATCCATTGATATATCCTCCCATTTCCATTCCGGGTAAAGCAGTTGAAGTAACCCTGCTGGGCTTTGGTGTTCGGCCTTGACTGGCTGACATGTCAAGCATCTGGCAACAAACTCATCAATATCCCTCTTCATTCCAGGTGACCAATACAGGGCCTTAAGGTCTTGGTACATCTTCGTCGACCGTGGGTGTAAGGAATAAGGTACTGTACGTGCCTCATTCATAATACTTTCTTTAATCTCATCATTATTAGGCATACAAATCCTATCCTTGTATCGTAGCAAACCATCGTTGGACATTGTGAAGTCACTGCTACCATTCTCCTGTACCAAAGCCTCTTGCTTCATTAGGGTTTCATATACTTTCTGACCTTCTCTAATTTGTTCTAGTAGGGAGGATTGTAATGTGAGGTTCGCTAGGCCTCCTGTCACAAATTTAATGCCGACATTTATAATCTCCTTCTAAAGAGGCATCTCTATTGTATTCAGTGATGAGACGCTCCCATGTCCCTACCTACTCAATGCATCAGCAACCATATTAACCTTACCTGGGTGGTATAGAATTTCACAATCGTAGTCTTTCACTAATTCCAACCACCTTCGCTACCTCATATTCAGTTCCTTCTGCGTGAATAAGTATTTCAGACTTTTTTGGTTAGTGTAGATTTCGCTTTTGTCCCCGTATAGGTGATGTCTCCATATCTTTAGTGCGAACACTACTGCTGCCAACTTGAGATCACGAGTGGGATATCGTTGCTCATAATCCTTGATTTGTCTGGAAGTATAAGCTACCACTTTCCCATCTTGCATTAACACACACCCTAAGTCATTCTTTGATGCGTCACAATACACCACAAATTTCCCGCCCTCTGTGGGAACACAAAGGATAGGCGTAGGAATCAACTTATCCTTCATGGTCTGAAAGCTTTCTTCACATTTCTCGGCCCATGCAAACTTCTGATGTTTACGGGTCAAATTAGTCAGGGGTATGGTGATCGTAGAGAAACCCTCGACAAACTTCCAATAATAATCTGCTAACCCTAAGAAGCTTCGAACCTCTAAGGTATTCTTTGGCTCGGGCCAGTCTCTAATGGCCTCAATATTTGACGGATCCACTACTATCCTATTCTTGGACACTATATGCCCTAGGAAAGTTACTTGCTCTAGCCAAAACTCACACTTAGAGAACTTAGCGTATAGCTGATGTTCTCGAAGTCTTTTCAGGGTCAACATTAAAATGTTCCTTGTGCTCCTCCTTGGTCTTCAAGTAGATAAGGATATCGTCTATGAACACAACTACAATCTTGTCCATATAGTCCTTAAATACCTTATTCTTCATGTCCATGAATGTTGCTGGGGCGTTAGTGAGTCCAAAAGACATCGCTAGGAACTCATAGTGCCTCTAGCGAGTTCTGAAAGCTGTTTTTGGAATGTCTCCCTCCTTTACTTTCAACTAACAGTACTCGGATCGTAGATCAATCTTTGATAAAATTGTTGCCCCTTGAAGTTGATAAAAAAGGTCATCTATCCTAGGCAAAGGATATTTGTTCTTAACAGTTACCTTATTTAGTTCTCGGTAATCGATGCACATTCTCATGCTCCTGTCCTTCTTTTTTACAAAAAGAATTGGTGCTCCCCATGGCAAATGACTAGGTCTTATGAAACCTTTATCCAACAATTCATGTAGCTCGTTCTTAAGTTCCTTCAACTCCACAGGTGCCATTTGATAGGGCTCTTTAGAGATTGGTGTTGTTTTTGTTGCAAGTTTGATCACGAATTCAATTTCTCTATCCAGAGGTAATCTTCGAATATCCTCGGTGCGTCCGTCCTATGAGTTACGTCTTTATATCCTGAGTAACTCGGGTTACATCTTTATATACTTAGTAACCCCTTTGTTGTGTTTCGTTCAACACGCTAACAACCATTCACTTTCTCATACAGCATACAAAACACATGCAATCCAGTCAAATCAACACAACGGGAAATACATGATTCATCAAACTCATCATATAATCTCAAAAATATCATTTCATAGTTCATATCACATGGTACATCATCATACATAACATTTAACTTAAACAAACCCATCGAACCGTTAATAGCATAAATAAATATAGTTCTATATAACTTCCTTACCTCAAGTCTGAGCAAAGCAAAAATTGAACAACTTCACAACGAGCCTATATTCATAATCAAATAACATTCTTTAAACATCACATAAGACTTTCTTATGCCCAACTCATATACCCATACGCACATGGTGAAATTTACACATACTTTCCAATCATGCACATTTTTCACATAAAATCACAAAAGAATAATGCAACTTCTGCCTATTATACATGCATGGTTTTCAAGTAAAAATCATAGGTTTGAATATTAGACATATTTTTTAATGTAAAAGTGCATTTGCATTTGACATGCATACGTGGGAACGTTGTTAAAAAGTGACGTTAAAAACGATAATTTCTACGCGCTTATTTCTATCATTTTTCAAAATAAAGATTTAGAAGTCATAATTTATCACCATTATTTATTTCCTTTAAATCCCTAAGTTGATTAAACCTCTTAAGACATTATTTTTATTTCATGAAAATAATTTATTTAGCCATTTTAGAAAATATAATAATTCTATTTATTATTTTTTAGGTTTGCATAGAAAATAACAAAAAAATGAGTTTATCTAAAGGTACTTATAAATATCATGTTTCCTTTAGAAAATAACAATTTTATTTATATTAATAAAATCACAAAATTTGATGTGAGAAAAATATAATTTTTAGTGTTAGAAAATATATTTTTGCTTGCATTATTTAAGGCTTATTTTATGTAGTATTAATTCATATGTGATAACCAAAATAATTTTTTATAATTTATTAAACTAATCTTTCAGCCACCATTAAATTTGTTCAAAAATCACAAGTGAATTTAATCTCAACATTTTCTTAATTAAAATAAAGAAAATCATACTCATTAAAATGTGAACATTCAAGGTTACATTTAAAATTCCATTTTGTTTTATATATATACATAGTTTAGGGTGTTATATTATTTCAACAAACACACAAACTTTCTTTCATTTAAAGGAGTTTTCATAATTTTTACCGAAAATTCCAGCAATAAAATAAACCCTCAATAACCACCATCTTGGCATTAAAACTCATATTTTCTTTATAAAATATAAAAAAAAAATTGTAGGTATTTATTTTAGTAAAAATATCATTTTAATGTAAGGCACCCTTTCCTCGCCCTCCTCCTCTTCCCTTGCCTCCTCTTCCTCTAGTCGACATTATGAGATTCTAAGGAACCAAAAGAAAATCATAAGGGAGGATAATCGCATAATGGTTTGATAGATATTCGTGAAAATCATACATTTCAAATCCACACAATTTAGAGTTTGCAAGTGGAAAATTTTAAACCACAACATTCAAAGTGTGTTCTAAATTATTCCAAAATTCAAACAACTCATAAAGCGTTCAATAATCAAAACATAAACCCTTAGGGTTTTTCTTTTTAAAAAAATCCCATCTTATTCATTAACATTTCAAGGAACGTTATACACGACAGACTATAGTCTTCAACTATGGACTTGTCTCCTGAGCTATAGTCGAAGACGTCCTCTGGGATGTGGAAGTAGTCAGGAGTGCGCGCCATCACCCTCATCCTAGTGCTCACTTGTGGTATGGCATCAATTACCTCTTGACATGCCATAGCTCCTTCCAAATCGTGTACCGTCTCATAACGCTCCTGCATCTCTCTGTTGTCCATCTTTACCATAACCGGCTCCTCACGACTAAATTCATAGTTGTCCATAAGATCGTAGATCACATACCCTATGGTGCTAAAGTCCAGGTCGTCCTAAATGACGTCGTGCCATTCCATGTCTAACTGGAGAAGGGCCTCAGAGTACACCGATAGTTCCTCCCTTAACACCTAGCATTACTCTATAGGACATAGTAATGCTCCTCTCACTATAAGAAAAAATGCTTTTAATAACACCAAAAATGTGTTATCAAAACATACCATAACACTTTTTGATGTGTTAAGACCGACTATGTTATCGTAGGTCAGGGTACTCTACATAACACTTTATCATTGTTATACTGATGTGTTATTATACTATCAATGATAACACACTTTCTGTGTTATTTTAATAAATAGATAAGTGTTTAATTATATTATTTATAGTCGATTATATAACACATTTCAATACTTATAAATTTGTGTTATACTACACTTTAGTATAACACATTATTTGTGTTATATAATGAAGTTTGCATAACAACATTCTTTGCATAAAAAGTGTTATTGTAATAGATATTATAACACAATTTTCATATTATTTTAATATTTAGATAAGTTTAAATTCTCATTATATATTCATTTATATAACACTAATTTATTCTATTATATTTTATTTTTTATATAATTAAAATTAGCTTTCTAATATATACTAGCATCATCAAATGAACTTGATTTTCAAATAACAAAAAGTATAAACATTCAACATTGTATTAACAATCCACAAATTAGTTTAAAACATTCAACACTGTCATCAATAACAAAATGTTCTTTAAGTATTCAAGTAGTCTTAATTATTCAACATATTGAAAAGTTACTACTTTCAACACAAAATATTCTACAGCTGCCCAACACAAAGCCTTCAAAATTAAGTATCCTTTTTAATTTCGCTTGTCACATATGCAAAATAAACAAAGAAATATTTTATTGTTATTATCTAGCATCACAAATTACTTCAAGAAAAATGCTATCGAAATTATATCCAACAGAGGACACCACATACAAAATAATGAATTCACAACTACACCAAAGCAAACAAATAAACCAAACACTAAATTATAAGACATTGGTTATTTTTTAGTATGAAAATGTACCTCTTGGAATAACCTTTTTAGAAGACCATGCAACTGTGAAACCAACTGCTTCTTGTATTGTAAGCATCACATTATTAGGATGAAATAAGTAAGATTCTGGTACAATATCAACATCAACCCATACTCGCATAAAGTCTGGTCCAAGAGGCTTTCCATGTACAATTATCTTTGGATCACTAGAATCCCAACAATTACATCTGCCCAGTCAAGCAAGTAGTAAGCATTCTTCCCTTCTGTAAAGTTATGTCTTTTTTCTAGTGCAATACTCTACCAAATTGATTTTAAAGACAATATATTAGTTTCTATATTTGTTCTTCTAAAATGAAAATTTAAAACAATAACAACTTTGATAATTTACCTTAGGGGACTGAATATTGTTTGACTGTGGTACATTGCGAGACTGTCCTTCGCTTGGTGTCACTTTACCACCAACCTAAATATAAAACCAAGATAAGTTTCATTGGAAGAAAAGAAAACTAAGGTTTATAAGTGCAAGATAGAATTACCACCAAGTGTTCTTTAAGTAGATTCATTATTTCAGTCATTTTGAGCTTCATATTCTGTTGCTCTTCTTCTAACTTGGAGATCTTGCTATTACACATATTAACAATAGTTAGCTTCGACCTTGTTACGCCTCTTCCGTGTCCGATTAAACAACCAGATTTTGGGTTACCAAACAATTTTGTCAAGGCATCCTCATCAACGTTGTCTGTAGTTCCAGATTTGGGGTCTTCATGGAGAATCTCATTCAATGAACCCTGCATATAAATTAGTATAACTAATGTATGCATTATGGAAAATAAATATAAATTCACAAAAATCAAATGACTAATACTCACAAAAATATCAGATGCCGTTGGGTTTACAGGTTCACCATTCTTCTTGGTATGGGCTCTCCGAAAAGCATCGATTCTTGATATTTTAACATCCTCATTTTCTTTTTTCTACACAATACAACAATAAAGATTATAAAATAGAGACTACAATAATGGAAGCAAAAATACAAACAGTATAAAACTTAATTATTACCATATCATCGATTGTTCGAGCATATCCTCTTCGACTTAAGGTGTGTGGAATAGCTTTCTTTCTTCTCTCTTGGTATTTGGCCCTTATATCCTATTTAATAAATAAGTAAAAGAGGCATAACTATATTTAATTTAACACCAACAGAGTTAAAAGAGGCAGCAACATCACTTCTTACATCATATTTCTTACCAAATGTTCTTTACTAATTTTTTTGGCAACAAATGCTCTCCATTCTACATCACTTTTTATGCAATTCGGCTTTAAGGCTAGTAGTTCACTCTCATTTTTTGCATTGATAATATCCTTTACAAGTCTAGATTTCCCAGCTCTCCATAGTTCTGCCATCATTTCAAAGCACATCTTTTTTTGCCAATCATCATGTAAGTCATATTGTGCCTACAATAGAATATAGAATAATATATTATATGTTTAAGTGTAGAGCTGAATATATAAAAAAAAATACAGTCATAAAACTTGTAATTCTACCTGAATAGATGCCCAAAGAACATCTCTCATAATTGGTGAGACTTTCCTCCAATCTGAAATAGTGTAAGGAACAACCTCTCGCACAAGAGCGCCCACAAAAGAAGAAAATTGCACTGAGTTAGTACCAACTGGTTGCCCTTTTTCATTCCAATTTATTATCCTTAAGTCATTGTTCCTCTTGGTAAGATTTGCCAATAGAGTTTTTCCCCTTGTCTTCTTGGCTAAGTTCATTACATTCGCATCTACATCTTGAGGTATTTCTTCAATCTCAGTTTGATTTGCCTCATCAGTTGTTTTTTGTAATCTAACAGATTTTCTAAGAGGTTGTTGAAGTTCTATCTCAGCCACTTCTTCACATTGTGCAGCAGCCCCTTCTTCAAATTCTGCACCAACCCTTTCCTCATCAGCTATCTCTTCATGTTCCTCCCTTACTCTCTTTTCACAAACACTATCAACTACCTTATCTACTTCATAATTAAGAGATATTTTAGTTTTTGAACTTCCAAGTGACATCTCCATGTCTTCTACATCATCATTTGGATCTAGCTCTATATTATAGACCATACGACGAGTTGCTGCTCTAGTACTAAGAGCAGGTGGTGAGTCAATTACAACTCTAACAGGTGCAGAAAACCTACGAAGAGCACTCTTTTTCTTTAAAACAGGGCTTCCAAGCAACATATCATCACAATCAGCTTGAGTCTTCAATGATGCTTTTTGCTTTTTGGCCACAAAATTGCATAAAGCACCTGGACGAAGGTGTTTTTTTGGAGATCTTCATAATGTACTCATTTTTCAAGTTGAAATTGCTGCAATATAAAAAGAAAGATAACATAAGAATATAAATCAGAAATGCGGATCACCAAACATACACCAAAACCATAAAACCAGAATTATTTCATTCAAATTAAAAGAAAGTCATAAAGTACACCATAGAGAGTAATAAAACTAGATTCGTTTCATTCAACAAAAGAGTAATAATACACCAAAATTACATACAAAAAGTGTAAGCAGATTTGTTTCATCACCCCACCGTAGTTTTAGGATTGGAAAGATCTTTTGGTTATCTATATGCATATTATGCTTTTCAAGATGAAACTCGATTTAGAACACTCATCTAAACATGACTCAGACTATATTATAATTGGCATTGCGAAGAAAACGGTAAGCGGCACCCACAAATAGGTGTAACGTTTTGTTTTTTTTATGCTAAACTATATTCTTGCTGGTTAGTGTCTGCTATTTGTAACTTTATGCTATTTTTTTTCATTGAGGAAAAAGAATTCAAATTTGGGATTTTTAAAAAAAGTATTATTCTTTTGTGATCATTGGTCTTCTAATTAAGGAATTGGTGTGATCCTTAGCCACTTCTAAGTTATTAGTTTGAAAGAAAAGCTGTTAGCATTGGTTTATGTTCTATTCACTTATCCCATACCTTAAGCTATAGTGTGTATAATACTAGTTATGGAGTTGGGGTTTTTTGTTTTTTCTTTCAAGTGAATCTCTACTGATCATGGGAGTGACTATATGCTTAGGGTACTCTTAGGCACTGGTAGTGATCGAGATTGGTGAGAATTTTGGGAGACCATTATATATTTTGTCTAGCCTTCCTTTTTACTTTTTAGTTGCAATTTTATGAACTTCTCCAAAAATTTACGTTGCCTAAAATGAAAGCATGATGGTCCTAAAAGTGTTGGCAAAAGCGAGTTTGAAATAAAGAAAGGAGATTGGAGCTGTCCCAAGTAAGCACCCACTGCCCATAATGGTTCAGTGAAATTAAGTTGAAGGATATTACACTTTCATTAAAATTTTAAAGTAAGTTTTATTTTTATTACTGCAAATTTTCCCTAAAAGTGCCCATTAGTATAGTTTTATATCTACTCTTCTGACCACACCTATCTTTCTTTCTTGTTGCTTCTTTCCATGTGTCCTCTCCACTTCTTCTCACCACTTTCATAAAAAAAAAAATTAAATAATATATAGATATCTATGAACTAACTCATTTTTGTCTTCTATTCCCCATAGATCTCTTTCTTTTTGGCCATGTCTTTTTTTCTTTTCTTAAGTTTTATTTCCAATTTTTTTTTGTCCCAAATTAGGGGTTAGGGCAACATTGTCTTTAATGATTTATTGTTCATATATTACATGCATTTATAACTTGTAAGAATCATATAGTAGCATACAGTAAAAAATAAATAAATACCATTCCTTGACCATAATATTTTGAATCAATCATCTCACTTTGAATTTAGGGTTCTAGAGAAAATGTGTTTATGAGAAGGACTGTGGCTATATCTCTATGCATCCTTCTCTCTCTGTCTGCCTCTCATCTTCTCTACCCAACTCCATTTATTTGCCCTACCATTTTCTATCCATTTAATAGTCTCTAGTTCAATAAACACTTCTCTATTCAAGCCTTTTTAGTAATTATCTTAGTCTTTACCTCTCTCTCTTTCTCTATCTCTCTCTTTATATATACATACACACACTCACTCACACACACATAAACACATGTATATTAGGAATCGTTGGCATGGAAAAAGAGGATTGAGGTGAGATCTTTCCAACCCATATTTTTGTGTTTTTTTATTTATATTATCTTTGAAAAATAAGTAACAACATTTGTGCTTGAAATGAATATCAAGAGTTTCTAGTGTTGTTTTTAATTTAAAAATAAGATTCTAAAATGGTAGCCACTAACTAATTGGGTTTGGATCAAAGACAAGATTTTAGCTTGGGTTATGGCTGAGGTTATCGACTATGGTGGGAAGAGATTTCAAGTTTTCACAATATCACTATGGTGGTGATAAGCCTTTTTTTTTTGTTGCAATAGAAACGAATTGTAATGCCCTGGTTACCCCAGAACAGTTACGGTGAACGGTGAACCAGAAATTTGACTCATTGCCTGAGTCCTTTGGTGAAAAACGTGTTCTAAGTGTTATTAACAGGTTAAGGTGAAAACCATTAAAAAGGAAAGGATATGTTTTATTGATACATAAAACTATTCATGGGCCCACAAGAACATTTACAAGTTATTACAACTCAAAAAGGTCATTAAAGTTCCAAAAATTCAAACCCCGCCGACCTAAGCGGCAAAAATGGGGTAAACCCCCTAGTTCCTCTGAGAGCTCCTTGGCCGTGGTGGTCAAGCGGCCGCATATGTACACATCACCACCTAAGCTCTCCACTCAAGGCTGGGTGAGCTTTTCTTTTCCCTTACCTGCACCACATAGCACCCATGAGCCAAAGCCCAGCAAGAAAACATAACATTATATGTAAACATTATCAAATGATTATCATTATAATCACACTTGAGCACAAAGCTTTCACACAGGTGAGTGAATATCACTTAAGGTCCTGATAAACCAAGCTGGGTGACCGACAAAAAGGTCACTAATTCAGATGGAAGAGTGGCTGCTAGGTAAGCCACTAGCCTTCAACAGTTTTTGGTAAACCATACTGAGTGACTGACAAGCTAGTCACTAATTCAAGTGGAAGAGTGGCTGCTGGGTAAGCCACTAGCCTTCAAGCGCTTATAATGTTCATCGACCTTGAGGTCGGTTCGACATTAATGCTCTTTGAGTCATTCAATGCGGAGAGTCGATTAGATCTAATATTTGTTGGCTTGCGTAGATCACGCTAAGGCCGTCCTGACTAATGAGTCAGCACAATGTGACCAGTGCCCTGTACCACTGCCGAACCTGACTAATAAGTCACACCTTCACAGTTGATACTAACACCTTTGCCAAATCTGACTAATCAGTCAGTACCATGCAAAAGTGAGCAACATTTGCTAAGTATTCCACAATCAATTCATGTCCACATTGATACAACCAACACGCCTCACAAATAACCATGCATGTCTCGTTTGGGGTGCAATTTTCTTACCTCTGGTTCGAGCAAGAAATAATAACAAGAACGACTCCTGAGAATGATCGACTTTTGATTCCTTAGCAGTCACCTAATCACAACCAATTATAACCTCAATTAATGAGAATCAACATGGATAGGGTTTTAACCTAAGCACCACTCTCGGGACCTCGAAACATGCCCACACGGTGAGTAGATTCGATCCCGGGCCTTAAGGATTGAAACTTCAAGTCAATAACCCTTAAAAACACTCAAAATGGGACTTTGAAGGAACAGAGTAGTGCTACAGCGCTCAACCCCTAGCGCCCCAGCGCTATACTCAGAACCCCCAACATGCCCAACTGCCTCCTGAGTAGCGCTGTAGCGCCCTAAGGTGGGCGCTATAGCGCTACCTCCAGCACTGAAATGCCCTGAAACGCCTTTCTTCATCTCCTTCGATTCCGACCTGATTCCAAAGCTTCCACAACCCATTTTTGATGCCAAATGAACCCAAAAACCATCCTAACATACCCCAAACATCCCAACCAAAGGAACCCTAGCCAAAACTCCCAACAATACCAAAGTCTCAACCTAGAAATCACAGCTGGAAAACAAAGCTAAAACAGAGCAAACCAAGGAATTCTATGGTTAGAAACTCACCCAAAGCTCAGCTTATGAAGCCCTTCAATGGAGGAACACACTCCCAAACTTCCAAGGCTTGCTTCCTAAGCTTGAATCCTCAAGATTGATTCAAAAATCACAAAGAAAACTAAAGGGAAGATGATACGGGAAAGCTCACAAACGTGCTCTATTTTTCCACCTCAACCTCAGCCAAAAATGGCTTATATCTATCCTAGGGGTGAAATGACCATTTTACCCCTAGGTCAATTTAAAGTTTCCAAAGGCTCCCAAGGGCATATCTGGTATTTTCCACCTATCTCGTTAATCATAACTAACGCTCTCCAATTCCTGCTATTCTCGATAATCTCAAACACCAATAACTCACATCCCGTTACCCTTTAATACCCGGTAACACTCTAATCATTAAAAACACCCCGAGACTTCACTCGAGCCCCGATCTTAAACCTATTGTGACTAGACTGCTAATCAACATTCCAAGATCGTCTCATGCCGAATGGCTCGAACAAACCCACATTATAATGTGGTCTCAACATATATCACCAACATGCATACAAATATGCAATTATGCCCTCAACGGGCCAAGTTACCATCACACCCCTGTAATTGAAAATGTGGACTCACATGCATACATTTAACATCATATTATAATATAATCCACATATACATGCATTTTATCAATTAATGGCATAATTAAACAAGTATGGCCCTCCCGGCCTACTATTCCCGCCATTAAACCATACCGGAGAATTCGGGGCATTACTAAACTATCAAAATGTTGGGTTTAGTTAAACTGTAACCACTAAACTGTGAAGTTGAGGGGAAAACATTTTTATCATTATATTATATATATATGCAATTACTCTCTTCAACTACTACATTGGGAAGTCACATGTCTATGATTATTGTGTCATGAAAACAAAGATTTCCAGAATGCTCAAGTAGATTCATGAGTTAGTAGCATAAAAAAACTAAGATATATAAGCTGAGATCAGTTCTTATACAGCTTTGCAGTACACTGATAATATCAAAGGACCATATCAGATTGCATAAAATATTTTCCATCACATTTATCAGACTGCTAAAGCTAGTGGGTGTCTTTCAAAGGCTTTGGAGTGTGAGAAGTTGGAAGTATCACTGTGAATGTAGACTTGGTGTGCAGTGTTTTCTTCAGCTCTCTGAACTGAAATTACATCTAATATGGAAAAAAGAAGTCTTTTGATGAAAAATAAGGATCCCATGTATAGAAAATGCTCCAGTAAAGTATTTGGAACTCGCTATATTAAAGCTTGAACAACAGTTAGACAAATGGATGATTATTAAATACTAGAAGAGTGCTGTTGCAGAACTTAGAAACTGGAGACATTGGTAAAGCTTTCTTCTTTATTAACATATTATATTCAATCTTTCCCATCTCAGGAGGACTTTTAAATGACTTATTATTGCCTAAATCTTCTGTATCTAATGACATTATTGGTAATTACATGACCAATCTATTTTAGGTAAAGGAAACACTCACAATTATTTTGTTTATGCATAGACTCTTTGGACATAATTCTCTGGTGGTCATCAGTGGATAATGCAAAAATACAAACATATTTGTAGTAGTGTCTTCTTCGATTACCTTTACTTTTGTGAATACTTTAAATTGATGTGATAAAGGTAATAAAATGAGGTCTATTTATATTCAAGTTAGGAAACACAAGTCTTAAGTCACTATCTTACACATAACTCTAAACACAATTACCACAACTACATCACATGCTAGCACTTTTTTTTTATTTTTATGTTTCACAAACTCACAGGTCTGAATCTAATATTCCTATTACAAATTACATAAATCTATGAATAACACCACAAGGTCTGTTCCAACTTCTAAACATGGATACTCTTCACAATACATGTATCGGTTTAGTGTTAATTCCCTTACTCATTAAGTAGCTTTGTGGATTTTATTTACTTTTAAATAGTGTCCTTTTATATTTCTTTTCTCTGTTTTTCACCTAGTTTTTGATCATTTGTAACAAAAAATATGAACTGAGAAGACCCTTTTTCTCTTTTGGTTGTTCATTGGGTCTATATTCTGTTTTTCTGAATGTGTGGTGGAATGTTCTGTTTTATATCATTGGCATGACTGTTGCAGCCATCCCTGCTAAATTTGAATTATATGTCAAGGTAAACATATATTTATATATTATTAATTGCTTATTTATTTGTGGCAATTAAGTCTACAGTGGCATTTAAGCCTTGATTCTCTTAAAATATAATTTAAAAACTTATGGTAGCATCCCACTTCGTTTTGCACTAAGGAATAATTTTGGTTGGTTATATATTAGTATAACTTGTTTTTATCTTTGATTATACATATAATTGTTATTTGAGTTATTTTTCATCAATATTTATGGCTGAAAAATCTAATCTATACATATGGAAATAATGAAAACAATATGACTAAATGAAAAATCTAATCTATACATATAATGAAAAATCTAATCTATACATATAAAAACTTACCTAACCATCTATCAATACCAAGTCAAAAAATTCAAACAACACACAATAAGCTTTCTTCCTTATATCACCGCAGCACACAAACAAATTTTCCAGAACCTACTTCTCTAGTACACACAAGTTTTCAACCTTCCGTTATCACTGCAGCATACAATTTTAATCTCAGAACCTACTTTTCTATGGATGAATATTTAAGATATTCAAACTCCTCTAACATTTTTAAGATATTAATAATAAGAGTTAAAAGAACATAATTCCGTACCTCTTGCAAATTAACTTTGCAATGCTCCTTGCCAATTCGATCCACAACCTAAAGAATATAATCAATACCTAAAAGATTAATAAAAAATTAAAATTAAATGATACAAAAGAACCATAAAATTCATGAAATTACTTCTTATCAGTTGAAGGTCAAAATAGTTTATTTGGCAGGGTTAAATCGTTAGAGCTGAACATAAAGATGTGTGTGAAGCCATTCTACATGGTAGCATCTTATCTTCAAAGTGGTTGGTAATTTCTTAAGATCAGATGAATGAAGCTAACCATCAAATTCAATTAAGAAATGTACACATATATATATACATATACACATGTAAACTAATTAAGTGGCTTTTAATTTCCTATGATCATGTGACAAATTCTATTAATGCTTACAAATTCTAATATATTTGCATAAGGAGATTGTGCATATATCATAGAGGAAAATAATGTAAACATCATAGGAAGTAGGTTTACAAAAAAGCATGCCGCAAATTATATTGAGGAGTTTCAAACAAGACAATCTGTTTCTATAAATCTTAAAGCCTTATTAGTGGTGGCAGTAAATCTAAACTTTATTCCAAACATCAAGGTTCATTTATCCTATTATGAATTATGCAATCTCATTCTCTCTGGTTTTTCTTAAGATTTCACAAGTGAAAAAATGAGAAGCAGTAGGTGTTGCCAAAAAGAAACCATGAAGTCACAGATCTGTTTTAAAAAGCCCCAACAAAAGCCTAGGCTTATGACCCCTAACTTGAGGCAGAGGGAAAATCTTGTATGCATTTTCTTAAAGTTGACGAGGAAGCCAATGGAAAATCTTGAAAGTAAGTTTGATTTATCTTTTTATGTTGGTAATTAATATTTGCTTTACTGCTTGCTACATATGGAACTTGGTTAAAATTCGTCAATAGATATTAAAACAGCCTTTGAAATCCAAAATTTATCTAATTCGATCTTAAAATTTGGGGATAAAATATATACACACATTTACTTTAAAGGCATTTTAAGTATGACTTAGTAAATTTTGACAAAATGGATAAGAGAGTGTACCTATTTCACACTTACAACAATAAGTTTTGATCGTTTTATGAATATATGGGATTAAATGGTACTTTTTCCATAATTGAATTTTTTCTTTCCGGGGATGATTGAGATGTTATTATCCAATAATTTTTTTTCTAGGGGACATTTATACTCTAATAGAAATTACAGGGTATATACTGAATATACTTTGGCTTCTTGTATATTAGACTCGTCTCATGTGTGTGCCATTGAATAACAAAATCGATTGTATTTATTGAAGCTAAAGCTACAGAGGACATCAGCTGGGATGATTCCTTGCAATTTGACTTCGACACTATAAGGAAGGCAACCGACGAATTTTCTGATGAAAACAAACTTGGAGAAGGTGGATTTGGAGCCGTTTACAAGGTAAAATCATAACAAAGAAAGTGGTTTTCTGTTCATAATAAAAGTTAATATATCAAAAAGATATTTGATCAATATCTTGACTGAGATTTGACTCATTCTCCTTGCATATTATTCCATGTACTGCTTCTTCAGGGTAGGCTATCTAATGGACAATATATAGCAGTAAAAAGGCTCTCCATGACTGCAGGAGAGGGTGACGAAGAGTTTAAAAATGAAGTTAAGCTTGTTGCTAAACTTCAACATTGCAATTTAGTTCGACTTCTAGGCTTCTGCTTATTACTGTGAATATATAATTTACTTTGGTTATTACTGCCCTCATCAGAATAGAATAGGCTATTGAATTTGAATGGTGTTGACCATCTTTTCTCCATATACTTGAATAAATTCATTCAAATGAATTGTGTGTGTGTTCGTTTGGGGTAGGTAGAAGGGAGGAGGTGGGGTTTGAGGCCTATGTAATATCAAGTCATCTTTATTAGTTAGCAGGGGCCAAATATGAATAGAGTTTTTTTTTTTAGCTGCAATAATCATTCAACACTACAACACTGCAAGTTCATCAACCCAATGCCCAGATTCATTGCAATACAACACTACAACACTCATAGCAATAAATTCAACACTCAAACTATGACCCACAAAGTTGAAAAAACTCAAAATCAAATGAATGCTTCAAATAAAAAGTCTGAAAATATTTCAAATCAGCAAATTCCCAAACCGTACTTGGTGAAAGCTAATGTAGTTGAGGTAACCCAAGTCTTGAATTGGTCGGCGACCGAGTGAGGAAGGGAGGTGCGACTGAGCCGAGATCGAGGGAGTGAGGCCTCGAATTGAAAAATTGCCAACAATTTGCAAAACCCATAATTAATTTTGAAAATGTTGATAACTTTTGAGGTTAATGCTTCCAATAACACCTAAAACTAAATATACTTACCTGGCTTGCCAAGACCGAAGAGAAGGAGTGAAACTAAGAAGCCCAACGACTGGAAACCGATTAACAGAGAGATAGAGAAAGGCGAGAGAGAGGAGAGAGGAGATATGAGGGATGGAGGAGACTTGAGCTGAGATTTGAGGGATGGAGCAGATTTGAGCTGAGATTTGAAACAGGGATGGAGGAAACTGAAGCAGGATTGAGTTCGGAGACGTACTGTGCTTAGCCGAAGAAGAAAATGGGTGAGTCTGAAATTGGAAGAAATTATTCTGAAAAAATGTATAAGTGGCGGGCTCCCAAAAAAATTACTGCCTTTTTCATTAACTTTGCCACATATATAATATTTTGCATAATACTTTTTCATTAGTATTATATTCATGTGTTATGGAAAGGGGTATTTGGTGTAGTGTCTTTAGTTCATGATTCCTTGAATACGATCGCAAACCACCACCGTTGTTTTCAACACCGCAATCCTCCAATTGTAGTGGTCCTCTTCAAGCTGGACCTTGGGTATCACACAGATTTCCTTAAGTAGTTGTTTCTTAGAGGTTTTTGTAAGCGAGGCATCTTACTATACTGCATTAACAAAATTATAAAATTAAATAAAACAGAAACAACTAATAACACATAAAACAAATACTTATGACATGGTGTGGTGAGATTTTCCCGTCTTTAGCATGTATGGGGAGGGTCCTTGAAAACATGGACGACTGTCTCTGATACCATTTGTAAAATGCCCTAAAGTAATACTTTGTAAAACATCTCCGTGATCATAAACTTATAGGAGAAAACCACTTATTATATGAAAAATTTAGTGGGGCATTGCTAAAACATGCAAGTTGGGCCCAATAGTTTAAAATAAAATAAAGTTCTCATGCAATGTTTTAAAAGAAAATAAATGTAGTTCAAGTCCCACTGATAAGTTCTGAAAGCAAAATAAAACATAATATCATTCTTTAAAATTGGCGTTTAAGCTAATCGTTTTCTCGCCCATAGGATACCCCCACGCCATACACACTCTGTTAGGAAAACTTATACAAGATCTTTATTTATTTTCATGTAAATCTAATATTAAACAAGTTAATATGAGACAACCTAGAACATCTTTCTCAAATTGAATTCAAAGAAAAATAGTGATAAGAATACTTACATTATACGCAGCGGAATGAATGAGTCCTTCCTTCAGCTTCTCTAACCCTTGTATCCTTTCTGTCGTAGAGTATTACCAAGAAACTGAACCAATCTTCAATTTTCTTCACAGCCTTCCAAAGTATCCTTAGAATCACCTAGACTAGAGTGAGAAATTCTCAACACATGAGATAGATACAGAGAGAATAAGAAAAAGAATAATGAGGCTTAGAAAAGGACTTATGTTTAGAGAGAATCTAAAACCTATCAGAAAACCAGTATCTGTCATCCTTTCTTTTATTTCAACTCTCACTTAACATTCCTTTTATAGACTCAATTAGGTCATTTATTTAATTAAAAAATCAATAAAATAATAGGCAATTAACGGCCCTAGGTTGAAATTATCATGGGCTTTAGGCCCGTGAAATTTCCCATTTGATTTTAACCCTATTGGACTTAAAGGCCTGTATTATTTTCGATTGATTTAATTTATTAAATAATTATTTCAATCCTTTATCAAATTAATTATTTATAATTTGAACCTTGATTTAAACTTATTTATTAATTTAGATACCAATTTATCTTAATTAATAAATCTGCCCTAATTTCTCTTTTCTTCTCTAAATTACATAACTATGTGAAACTATCCAAAATTGACCTGATCAACTTTGATAATTCTAATAGATAATTAAATAAATTAATTGAGACTATCTAGATGATTTTATCCAAGGTACAATGGGGACCATGAGCCTATGAAATCAAGCACAAATAAGTTATCATAAATCTAACAAATAAATTTACTAACTTATTAATTCCTCGTGACTCCACTAAAGACTCGGAATTGCACTCTTGAATTCATAGAACGCTCTATAACAAATATAGATACACTATTAATTATCCATTGTTATAACACTAATTGTCACTCAATTCTCTATAGACGGTCTACAATGAGATGGGACTAAAATACCGTTTTACCCCTCATTGTATTTTATCCCTAAAATACTTAGTTCCTTGTAAATGATATTTCAGTAAACTAATATTAATTACTGAAATGAGATCTCTATCATTTTCCACCTTGAACCAAACTAAAAGGAAACCATCATTTCACTTCTTCATCAGAAGCTATAGATTTTCATATCTATGATTAACACCCCCACTCAATTATACTACCGAGTTCCCAAGATGTAAGTATGGGCTAGTCTGTAGGGTAAGCTGGTAATGAACAAGTCAAAGAACTCAAATAATAAAATCAATTAGAATTCTAACCACTCAGAATTGAGATTGAATTGACCTATGGTCAACTATATGATATGACTATAATAGATAATAACATTATGTTTACTTATTCTATCAACTGTCAATATCGGTCCAGTCCGATGTAACAAATACATCCGATCTTACCTACTTTGCTAATGTTCTGGAAAGAACATAACACCACAATGTGTAAGTAGAACATATCATAGATTGACAAGTCAGTGTAAATCATGTGCACTGACTAATCTTAGGACTAACTTATTTTAAACATATAATCATATTTATATTCCATTGTGATTACGTCACTATAAATACGATTAGCTATATGCTCAGGATTTAATAGAAGTTTATATTAAACAAATAATCATGAAAACAAAACACGTGAGCAAAGTGATTGACCAAGTCAAAAAATGATTGCTATTCTTTTATTGATAATAAATGAGATTAAAAAGAAATTTGGGTTTTAATTAGAGCATTAAACCCTAACAAACTCCTACTTGCACTAATTGAAACTAATTCCTTAATTCTACTAATCCCATTTCCTTGATATGCTTATCAAATGTAGCTTCTGATAGTGTCTTCGTAACCAGATTTGCAAGATTGTCTTCAATTGCAATCTTCATAACCTTCACATCTCCCCTGGCCACATATTCTCGAATAATGCGATACTTCCTTTCTATATGCTTACTCCTCTTGTGACTACAAGGTTCTTTCGAGGTTGTTATCATTTCTGTATTGTCACACAACAACACAAGTGATTTATCCATTTCTGGAATAACACCAACATCCGAATATAACTTATTTAGCCAGACTATTTCCTCAGATGCTTCTGACGTAGCTATGTACTCAACCTCCATGGTGGAATATGAGATTGTAGACTGCATTACGCTTCTCCATATCATAGCTCCACCCCCAAGAGTAAACACCATTCCAGAAGTAGACTTCCTGTCATCGACATCAGTCTGAAAATCTGAATCGGTGTAGCGTACAGGGTTCAGAACACCACCCTTGTAGACTAACATATAATCCCTAGTCCATCTTAAATACTACAGGATATGCTTAATTACTATCTAATGTTCTGGTCCTAGGTTTGACTGATACATGCTCACTATTCCCACTGTATAGCAGATATCTGGTCTAGTACACAATATAACATACATTAGACTTCCAACTGCAGATGCGTAAGGAACTTTTCTCATTGCATCTTCCTCTTTAGGAGTCTAGGGAGACTGCTTCTTTGAAAGATGAAATCCATGGCGGGACGGTAAACGTCCTTTCTTGGCAGTTGTCATTGAGAAACGTTCAAGCACTTTATCTATTTAAGCTGCTTGAGATAGAGCTAAGTGTCTGTTCTTTCTATCCCTAATGATCTGGATACCTAGAACATAACTTGCTTCACCCAAATCCTTCATCTGGAATTGAGTGCTCAACCAATTCTTCACATCTGAGAATTTCTTAATATTGTTTTCGATGAGTAAGATATCATCTACATAAAGAACCAGGAATACCACTATTTTATTTACCTTCAGTTTGTAAACACAAGGCTCATCAATATTTTGTTCAAAGCCATAGGTTTTGATTATTTCATCAAACCTAAGGTTCCAAGAGCAAGAAGCTTGCTTAAGCCCATAAATAGACTTATTCAACTTGCAAACTTTTCTTTCTTGTCTAGCTACTTTAAATCCTTCTGGCTGATCCATATAAATGACTTTGTCAAGCTTTCCATCAAGAAAAGCTTTCTTGACGTCCATTTGTAAGATCTCATAGTCGAGAGCAGTTGCTATGGATAGGAGGATGCGAATGGATTTGAGCATGGCTACGAGACTAAAAGTTTCCTCATAGTCCACGCCTTCCCTTTGGGTATAACCTTTGCCACTAATCAAGCTTTATAAGTCTCGATATTTACATCAACACCTCATTTCTTCTTGTAGATCCACTTGCAACCAATGGCCCTAAAGTCACTAGGTGCTTCCATTAGATCCCAGACGGAATTTGAGTACAAGGACTCCATTTCCTGTTTCATGGCTTCAAGCCATAGTTCATTTTCAGGGCTAGCCATTGCCTGTTTGAAAGACAACAGATCATCATCACTAGTGTCACCAACAACCATTTTGGTTTCACCATTCGAAACATAGCGAACTGGGTTCCTAGATACCCTCCCACTACAACCAGGCTCTGTGACTGTTTTCTCATGAACAGTGGTACTATCTTCACTTAAATCATCTTACGTCGGTTGGACATGAAGATTGGGAATTTCATCATTAACTTGCATTGATGATGATGGTACATTGGTTGGAGTCAATTCTTTAACCATCTCCACTAAAACTACTTTGTTGCGTGGTTTGAAGTTTTGGACATAGTCATTTTCCAGAAAAGTAGCATTCGTAGAAGTAAACACTTTCTTTTCTGAATGATATAGAAAAATCCACCCCGAGTATCTTTAGGATATTCAACAAACTTGCAAACTTCAGTTTGCAGTTCTATCATTCCTTCCTTTTTCCTCAGGATGTGGGCGGGACACCCCTATATTCTATAATGGTGTAAACTAGGTTCACGACCATTTCAGTGTTTTAATGGTGTTTTAGGGATTGATTTAGATGGCACAACAATGAGAATGTCATTCGCAGTTTCAATTTCATGTCCCCAGAACGAAGTTGGTAGAGTTAAGTAACTAAGCATGCATCTACCCATTTCCAATAAAGTTCTATTCCGACGTTCCACTACACAATTTTGTTGTTGAGTACCTAGGGCAGTAAGTTGTGATAAAATCCCAAGTCCAGTTAAATGATCTTGGAACTGCATATCCAAATATTCTCGACCACTATCAGATCGCAAGATCTTTAACGTTTTACCTAATTGGTTCTGAGCCTTCGCTTGGAATTCCTAAAACTTTGAAAATGTTTCAGATTTCCTATGCATTAGGTAAAGACATGACTATCTAGAGTAATCGTCAATGAAAGTGACAAAATACTCAAAACCACCCCGGGCTTGTACATTCAAAGGTCCACAAACATCTGAATGCACAAGTCCAAGTGGCTCTTTGGCCCTATCACCCTTTGCAGAGAATGGACGCTTGGTCAGTTTGCCTTCTAGAAAAGATTCACAAACAGGTAATTCACCTATGGTGAGTTCCCTCAAAGGCCCGTCCTTTGTAAGTCTTTGAATCCTATAATAGCCAATGTGACCTAGTCTTAAGTGCCATAAATACGTCATATTATCGTTATCGGTCTTTTGACGTTTATTGGTCCTAGGTTTAGCTACATTGAATAAATCATTGTTAAGAGCGAGGGGTTTGTTAGGTCGCAGAATATAAAGCCCGTTTTCTAAACATGCAATACACAATTGTGATCCATTGAAGGGAATAGATATATTAGAAGTTGTGAAAGTCATAACAAGTTGTTCTAATTGCCACATGGAAACTGAAATTAAATTTCTACTAAAATTCGGAATAAAAAATACATCATTTAAAATTAAAAATTTATTTCCGAATTTCAGACAAGCTCTTCCTCTAGCTTGGACCGCAAGGAACGCTCCATTCCCAACTCTAAGGTTTAAGCCACCTTTGTCCACTTCATCCCACGATTCAAGAAGCTGTAATGAGTTACAAACATGGTTAGTAGATCCAGAATCAATAATCCAAATAGATTTATCATTCTCTAAAACACATGTTTCCAAGATAAATGAACTATAATCATTACCTTTGGTTTTCACTGCTAAAAACTTGGGGCAATCCTATTTCCAATGCCCCTTCTCTTTGCAGTGAAAAAACTTACCCTTACCTTTCTTGTTTTTCATGTTCTTCCCTCTAGGCGTATGTGCATTTGATTGTGCACTCGTCTTTGCAGCCTTTGCAAGCTTGAGATTGTTGTTTTGTCCACATTTCCTCTTGTTTCTAGCTTTCAAAGATGAAGCTAGGTTAGCTTCAGTCTTAGCTGGATCAGCAGCAACAGCAGAAGTCTTATTTTCTCCTCCTTTGCAAGGTCCACCCATGATAGGCTCAATAATTTGAAGCCTGTTCATGAGCTGCGTCAGACTATAGTTGAGTTGATCATGAATGTGCAGACACGGTGCCATTCGAGCGTTTACGGTGCCATCACGAATGTACGAAGACGGTGCTATCTCAACATTTACGGTTCCATCACGAGCATTGACGGTGCCATCACAAACGTGCGACCACGGTGCTCGTTCTGGGGATTCCTAAGTTATGATGAATTCTGAGTTGTCACCAATCAACACAATGTTGATGTTCTGCTTCCATTTAAGGAAGTATTCTCCATTGAGTTCTCCATTGAAAGTTGAGAAAGGATGGGAGTAGACACAGACACTACTTAACTTAACACTATATGAACAATTTTATGAATTTATGCAAAAATACCACAATTAATTTTCTAGAATTTATCAAAAAATTCGAATTAATTAAATTTTTACAAAAAATAAGTCAATTTAAATGAAATTTATCAACAAATAACAATAGTTAATTTAAATTTCATTTATCAACAATCAACTTGGGTTAGGATAATTTGAAAAAAAAAATATCAATTTAATTTAAATAAGATTTATCAACAATTAATCAAAGTTAATGTAAATCCCATTTATTAAAAAAAATTATTAATTGGTTGAAAAAAAATGATATTTTTTTTAAATTTAACCAATTTTTAATTTTAAAATCAATATCTTAATTGTTTTTCAAAAATATCTTGTGTTGTTACAACAATAAGCTAATATTTTAACCATTTAAAAAAATAAAATATTAATAGTTATAACAACTCTAAAATATATTTAAACAGTTAAACAAATTCAAATATCCATGAAAATATCTAACTAACAAATTTCAAATTTCAAATAATTTAAATATTAAAAACTATAGAATAAACAGATATTTAGATTTTCAAATAATGATTTAATAAAAATATGAAGTATTTAAAAGAAAATGTCTTAAATATCTGATATCTTAATTCTAATATTTTTATGTCTTAAAAGATTTAAAATTAAGTTGTTAGTCTATTTTTAAATTTGAATTTGAATTTTTTCAGAAGATATCTAATTATTTAAATCTCAACCAACAAAAATATTTTATTTTAAAAAACATTTTTAAATACAAAAAAAAATATGATATTTTTTCCTTTGATTATAAATGATTAATTTTCACAATTTTAATTTTTTTTATGAACAGTACCTATTCACGGTGCCTGGCGTGTGCGTGCGGTGTGCGCTGGTGGCAAGGCAGATGCGTGTGCGTGCACCCTCGTGCGCGCTTGCAATGGCAGCCAGGCCAAAAGTTTTCCGAAATAATTTTTGGGAAATTTTTCAAACCAAAATCATTTTTTAATTAATTTTTAACATGTTTTACACAAAATAAAGCACATATAAAAACTAATGGCATAAAAAACACAACAAAACAACCTATAAATTTCTAATAATAACATAAAATCAATATGCTTCATAAAAACATGAAAATCCATCCAATTATTTAAACACATCAAATAATTCAATTTTTAACATGTTCATGCATGAAAATAAAGATTACCAAAGGCTCTCATACCAGCTGTTAGGAAAACTTATACAGGATCTTTATTTATTTTCATGTAGATCTAATATTAAATCAGTTAATATGAGACAACCTATAACATGTTTCTACAATTGAATTCAAAGAGAAATAATGATAATAATACTTACATTATAAGCAACGGAATGAATGAGTCATTCCTTCAGTTTCTCTAACCCTTGTATCCTTTCTGTCGCAGAGTATTACAAAGAAACTGAACCGATCTTCAATTTAAATCAAATTAATTATTTATAATTTGAACCTTGATTTAAACTTATTTATTAATTTAGATATCAATTTATCTTAATTAATAAATCTGCCCTAATTTCTCTTTTCTTCTCTAAAGTATATAACTCTATGAAACTATCCAAAATTGACCTAGTCAACTTTGATAATTCTAATAGATAATTAAATCAATTAATTGAGTCTGTCTAGATGATTTTATCCAAGGTACAGTGGGGACCATGGGCCTATGAAATCAAGCTCCAATAAGTTATCATAAATCTAACAAATAAATTTACTAACTTATTAATTCGCCGTGACTCCACTATAGACTCGGAATTGCACTCTTGAATTCATAGAATGCTCTATAAAAAATATAGATACGTTATTAATTATCCATTGTTACAACCATAATTGTCACTCAATCCTCTATAAACGGTCTACAATGAGATGGGACTAAAATACAGTTTTACCCTTCATTGTATTTTATCCTTAAAACACTTAGTTCCTTGTAAATGATATTTCAGTAAACTAATTTAATTATTGAAATGAGATCTCTATCAATTAACACCTTGAACCAAAGTAAAAGGAAACCATCGTTTCACTTCTTCATCAGAAGCTATAGATGTTCATATCTATGATTAACACTCCCACTCAATTATTCAACTGAGTTCCCAAGAACTAAGTATGGACTAGTCCGTAAGGTAATTTGGTAACGAACAAGTCAAAGAACTCAAATAAGACAATCAGTTAGAATGCTAACCACTCAGAATTGACCTATGGTCAACTATATGATATGACTAGAATAGATAATAACGGTATGTTTACTTATCCTATCAATAATCAATATCGATCTAGTCCGATGTAACAAGTACATCCAATCTTATCTACTTCGCTAATGTTCTGGAAAGAACATAACACTACAATGTGTAAGTTGATCATATCGTAGATTGGCAAATTCGTGTAAATCCTGTGCACTGACTTATCTTAGGACTAACTTATTTTGAACATATAATCATATTTATATTCCACTGTGATTACGTCACTATAAATACGATTAACTATATGCTCAGGATTTAATAGAAGTTTATATTAAACAAATAATCATGAAAATAAAAGATGTGAATAAAGTGATTGACCAAGTCAAAAAATGATTTCTATTATTTTATTGATAATAAATGGGATTACAAAGAAATTTGGGTTTTAATTAGGGCATAAAACCCTAATGCACTTTGACGTCGGAACTCCCCCCACACCACGCGTGCCAATGAGAAACCTTATTTATTACCTGAAAGGGAAAGTAAGGGAGTGAGCTTATAGCCCACTAAGGAAGTAAAAATAGCAGACAATAAGAAAAACACAACAAAACATAATCTTATCGTAAGACTCCTACAACGTCATATACATACATCGTACTTAACATCATCGTCATATATCGTTATCATGCATCATATATCATAAACATATTTAAACATTATCATCAGAAACATCATCATCATAAACATTATCATCATCAGCATCATCATCATATCTTTGTGAGCATGGCCCCCTCTCTTGTCCATGTCACATCTTGAGATAAACAGGAGGCTCTGGTCCTTGACGAACCTCGATGCGTCCGCCCTATGAGTTACGTCTTTATATGCTTAGTAACTCGGGTTACATCTTTATATCCTTAGTAACCTATTTGTTGTGTCGCATTCAACACGCTAACAACCATTCACTTTCTCATACAACATACAAAACACATGCAATCCAATCATATCAACACAAAGGGAAATACATGATTCATCAAACTCATCATATCATCTGAAAAATATCATTTCATACTTCATATCACATGGTACATCATGATACATAACATTTAACCTCAACAAACCCATCTTACCGTTCGTAGCATAAATATATAGAGTTCTATGTAACTTCCTTACCTCAGGTTCGAGCAAAGAAAAAATTGAACAACTTCACAACGGGCCTATATCCATAATCAAATAGCATTCTTTAGCATCACATAAGACTTTCTTGTGCCCAACTCATATACCCCATGTGTGCATGGGCCATGCACACATGGTGAAATTTTCACTTGAACCACGATCCCTAACAACGACCCCGACCCCGAACCCTAACCACGACCCCAACCTCGACCTGTAACCACGACAACCGACCATGACAATTTAAATAATATAAATTAATACATAAATCTACAAAAAAATTGGGCAGCATCTCCCCTATAATAATGACTTGTCCATCTCAGAAAAGACAAAAAAAACTATTGAAACAAAGTTTTTTCCTTATATCTCTGCAGCAAACAAAATTTTTTCAGAACCTACTTCACTAATACATACAACTTCTGCCTCTGCGAGACCTTGCCTCCGCGAGACCACGCCTCCACGAGACCATGCCTCTGCGAGACCACGCCTTTGCGAGACCATGCCTCCGCGACACCACGACACCACACCACCGCGAGACCATGCCTCTACGTGACCCTCTCACCTCGCAAGGTCGTCTCGTCTCACACCTAGCCACTCGCTTTACACACCACCTCCGTACCTAGCACCTTGTATAGGGACAACCTTCACAAAAGGCACTCGTGCCTAGACATGAGCCTCACATGCACCAATAAATTCTCACATGATGATTTCATTGGACCATCTTATCAGGCCCCCTAAAGCCTCTTGGAAGCAAGTATCTTGTTGAGGAGGCCCTATTCTATTTTGAGGTAGGTGTCTCCAGCAAAATTCACTCCATGTAAATGTCACAATGGAAACCCCAAGTACCCATACTTAGTCAAATATTGAGAATCTCGGAACATATATGTACCCACGAAGAGTGATAGCGTAAATGGAAATCACGTACAGGTACATAAGGCAAAAATAAGACAAAAAGAACCAAGTTACACGTACGAAACCCGTACCCTACAAGTAGTGACAGAATAAGAATGGTACATGGAAATGACTCCCCCAACACGCCTCTGATGTTCGTACCAGACAAGTGGTGGAGGTATGGTATGGTACAAGACCATGAGCATTTTTGTAGGCCTCTGTCAATGTACGAGAGCTGACATAATGACCTTCTGCACCACTACTACATGTGCCACCACACTGACGATGTACCCATGTACTATATGGTCTTCGGGGACCACAATGTATCAAGGGCTATTACAACTCCACTATAAATAGATCCTCACCCCTAAAATAAAGGGGTTGGAAAATTTTTTGTATACTCAGGCTATTAATCAATAGACGAGTTTTTACTCCATTGTTGTTCTACACCTATTTTCCTCAAGTCCATTCCATGTTCTTTCTAAGTTATTTTCTTACTAAAGTTTGAGTTTTGAGACCCAACATCGTTGACGAGTTCTCACCGCCAACAGTTTGGCACTATCTGTGGGAAGAACAACTAACAAACAATAGTTCCTCCATTAATTTCAGTTAGGAAACATGCAAAGGCATTCAAAACGCCTACAAGACCACCAAGAAGTAGAGGTTCACCTAAATGGAACTCATATAAGGGCGTCCATGAGGGATCCTCCCCAGCCGATTAATGGAGGTGCGCCAGGGCTACCCAGAGACAATGGCACAGAGGAAGAAGTATCATCCCCTGCCATTCTTTCTTGCCCGACCCTGCAGCACATGCCACCGCTCCAAGAAATTGTCGTGCAAACGGTCCCTGGTGGCCCAAAGTCCACGAGTACACTGAGTGAGTTCAAGTTCTCGTACTCGTCGCTAAAAAAATGAAATATGTGACATGCACATGATAATCCAAAGGTTGCAAACCACCATGGAGAACATGCAAGAGGTACTCAACGACCTGTTACACGGAAAGTTTGGTGCTCCCCTCTCTGAGCATGAAGAGAGGGAACATGTACAAGGAGAAACCACCATACCCATGGACGGTGGAAAAAAGCAACTCTCCGCTAGTGAAACCCCTCGCCTTAGACAGAAGGAAGATTCTATTGAAGCAATCGAAGGAATTTGACCTTGGATTAGCCAGAGTGTTATACTGCGAGATAGTTAGCATTGTCGGGTTAGAACGAAAAGTACAATGTTGGATACAAGATGGGACGATGTCCCCAAGAGTTGATTTATGACCTGGTTATTACCAGTTGGAAACTAAGGATAGAGACATTTCGTGAATTGTCTAGTTTGCACCGGGTAGGGTGTGAGGAGTTGGTAACAAAGATTCTAGAATGGTTCAAGCTACAACAACACAGGTAAGTTCTTTAGGCAGAGAATGCGTGAACGGTATGGGCAAGTCCCCTTCAAGCTCACGAGCAGTACATGTGGATTACTCCCAGACGGAAATGGTGAGCAGATGATTATTATGCTGAAGACGTTAGTACCCAGGAGGCAGGGTCACAGGTAAGGTTCTACGGAATGTCAGTTTGGGTGTCGTTAGGAGTACCCAGGGTAGAGCTACAAGAAGAAAGGACAGGTATGAGGAGAATTTATCTGAAGCCACAAAGAAGCTACTGAAGACTATCTGAAGAATAGAAAGCATAACAGGATTGGTAAGCGCGTCACCTATTGCATAGTATCTCCGGGGACAACTACATCAGAGGTGAGGAGAACAGTAAAACTTGAGGATTAGACGGACTGAGTGGTGTCACATCAGAAAGAAATTCAGAAGATAAGGTAAGAATTGATTGGTATCTGGTGGTGCTGGAATATGGGTGTGCTATGGTTAAGTATAGAGTGATGGCATAAAGGACCTGATCTATGGTAAGGATATGGAAATGTGGGAGTGCATCACGATTTGGGCACGCCCAGGAATAAATTGACGCGAGGATGGATCGAACCTTGCGGGAGATGAAAGAATAGACATGGTTGATATACTTGGAGCGTTAAGTTGACAGTTATGCATATCAAAAGGTGCTTGAGTATTGGGTACTAGCTAGAAAGATAACGTTGAGACCCAGATGCGGTGAAAAGTAACAGACGGATGATTAGTGTTTGAAATCCTCGATTGAGCGAGGGGAAATTTAATTGGAGGCGGAACTCCTAACTGAGAGGCGTGTGTCAGTCAAGGAATAACGCCATAGATTGTTATGGAGTGGACAAGGCAACGACTGAGATTGGCGTAACGTTAGTAGGTAATGACTAGCTGGTGAGTGTCACTGAACTATGGAATCGGAAGTGTTGGCTTTGGTTGAAGCAGGGAGGAACCCTGCCAAGGTGGTACAAGTTAAAGATACCAGGATTGGGTGAAAGATCCAATTAGATTTGGCTTATGAATGGGAAATTTGAATGGATATCGTTCCACCTCCTAGGGTACGTGGTACCGGGAGGGTTGGTCGGACGACGGAATTTAGTGAATTCTTTTGGACACTGAGGGGTTAAGTGATGTGGTGGTGTATCGTGAGAATAGACCACATTAGACCTTAAGTAAGGTGTTTTGACATGAAAAGTTTTAACTCAGTTGATCGAGTTAATGTAGTTGGGTCAAGTGAACTGGCTTCAGGGTAGAGCGTCGATGATACGGAATTGAGACCCTAAAGTATTTTAAATTTTGGAATGGATCTAGAGAACGAAAAGAACAGAGTGGGAATCTAGAATTACCAGTTGATTGCAAGTGAAATAGCAGTCTGAAAGTTATTCAGATATCTTAATGAATTAAGCGCTGAGTATGCGAATACTTGAGATATTAAGGGAAGTGTAATCCCTGATAAGTTGGTCATGGTGACAGTTGCTGGCATCCTGTTAGAGTAACACGACCTAGGACATGGTAAGAGGTGAAAGATAGTGAATAATACGATTTGGCATTGGTTCAGAGAGAAAGCCAAAAGATGTTGTTAGAATTCTTAAGGCAGGAGTGTCTGCCTATCTGGAAGAATAAAAGAGCTTATAAATTGCTAAATTTACAGAAAATAAAGTTCTGGAAGGAAAGATTTGCATCTCTCTACGTAATAACAGACGAGGATTTGTATGGTGATCAGAGAAAGAAGGGAGAGTTCTGACTCTTGATTCAACATAAATCCTGAAGTTGTACCAAGGGTTAGGCCAGCGGGGCATACCAATTGATCCCACCTAGTAGACGTGATGACTTTTGAGTATCTCTGGAATCAGGAATAAGACAATGAATTGGTCATTGTAATCTAGGCAGACCCTGAGGCTTCAGCAGGGTTACGGTGTAAACGAGGGGCTATCGAGAGTATGACTATTAGACAAAATCTTGAGGGGCAAGATTGTTACTCTTGTAAGAGTGCTGTTGAAAAGAAAAGTAAAGGCGGTGGACCTTGGAAATCGTAGTCAGAGATGCGGGTTTACTGACTGATGTGTTTGAGTAAATTTCGAGGACGAAATTTTTATGAGAAGGGGATAGTTGTAACGACCTAAAATTGCTATTAAGGCTTGGAGCCTTGATTAGTGTGCCTGGAGGGCAATAATTGTTATATTGCATTAATTTATGTGAATTTAAATGAATATGTGGTTAGTATGCATGTTTAGGTGAAATAAAGATGCATGTGGACCCCGTTTGTATGATAGGGGTAAATTGGTAATTTTAGCCCGCTGAGGGCATATATGTGATAATTATATTATGTGATTTGTACCACGTGAGGGTGGTGTCATTATTGTGATGCACGTGCCGAGACGGTCCTAGAGAGCTAGTTAACTCAAATGTCACAACGGGATTGTTATACCCGGCTCGGCGGGAGCCTAGGGGTATTTTGGGGATTTTGTAATTGGGTTCTTGTGAGTTAATGGTAATTGGCGATATGGTAACTTATGTAACTGTTAGTAACCATAGAGAGTAACAGGTTTAGATGGAAAAATGGTAGAATTGTAATGGATAGGAAATGACAAGTGAGCCCTTGAGGTTTAGTTAGGAAAGGATAGGCAAGGAGGGGTAAAATGGTCATTTGGCAAGGGGTTTAGACAAATTGCAGCTGGGTTATATGGGGTACTCGGTTTAGGCTTGTCATTGTTGGGTTTTGATAAAATTAGAAGAGAAGAAAAGAAAAACTAGAAGAAGAAGAAGAAGAAGAAGAAGAGGAGAAGGAGCTGAAATTTGGAGACTTGGAGATGGATCAAGGAAGCAAAGGGTGAGTTCTCCACTTAAGGTAAGGATTCTAGGAAATTTTAAGATTTGTTTCTGTTGTGGTTTAGGAAATTTGAAGCATGGTTTAAGTTTTTCAAGCTTTGGTTTATGGGTTTAAATTTCTGAAGTTGAAATCAAATGGGTGGATTTTGAGTGTGATTGTGTTATTGAGCTGGGTTATGATGTTTATGGGTTGTTGAATGGTCTATTTGGAGTCTTGAGTTGGTTTTGGGGCTTAGGTGTGAGTTTGGGATGATTTGGGAGTGTTTTGGCTCAAGGAAATGCAAAGGAAAAACCCAGATTTCTGGGTTCGCGTAGGAGCGCCGCGGCCCTGTTCTTGGGCGCCGCGGCGCGAGGTTGCATCAAGAGGAGGGTAAGCCGCTGGGCGCCGCGGCCCTTGAAGGGAGTGCTGCGGCCCTGGGCCAATTTTGGCAGCCAAAAAGTGGGTTTTCAGGGCTTTTGCCCGGGGACTCGAGGGATGGTTCCTAGGTATTGTTTTAAGGAATTAGAGGTCCCGAGAGTGCGGGAATGGTCCCGGGAAATGGTTTTGGATTGGTTAATATTAAAAAGTGTTTTATGTGTGTTGTGACTAGGATTTCGGAGAGGCTCGTGCTAGGGGATCGTGCTTGTGGCCTCGGTGCATCGGAAAGCTCGGGATACAGGTAAGAAAACTGTAGCACCCGAGAATTGGGCATGGGCCCATAGTGTTATTACAGGGCGTGGCCCTAGATTGTATTATGTGCTAATGTATAACCTTGAATGAAATATTATATGTTTGAATGATTATTTCGAAATGTATTATATGTGTGATTATAGTGCAATGAGCGGCTAAGGCCGAGAGCGGCAAGGCCGAGAACGACAATGGAGCCGAGAACGGCGAAAGGCCGAGAACGGCAGCGAGGCCGGAAGTAACACTTAGCACATGGGATGCTTACAGTCAGGGTAGGACCCAATGGATACATGAGATATCCTTACGGTGAGGACCGAGACCCCAGGCTTTGGTAAGGCTTCTGGGGCGGCATGGCCGGGTTGCTTAAGTCTAATGGTTGACATGTTTATCTGTGGACTATCTGATATGATTAACTGCATATTTTGCATATGTTATGAACTGCATGAGTTTTCTTGCTGGGCTTCGGCTCACGGGTGCTCTGTGTTGCAGGTAAGGGCTAAGACTGAGTCAACCAGCCATGAGTACGGAGAGCGTGAAGCGACGCGTACATGTTTGGCCTGCCCGACTGCTTTGGTTGGGGGTTTATTCGAGAAATGGCTGTAATAATCTATGATTTTTATAACTAATCAACTATAAACTTATTTTAAGATGTAAATAGTTTTCAAACCTTATTTTGGGATCCCAGATGTTAAATACTAGAAGTTTTCAATGAAACAACGCATTTTTAAAGATTGCAGCCTTAACTTTTACTTAATCACACTTTGGTTTTAAAAACCTCGGTTAGCGAGTTCTTTGCACAAAGTTTCTTTTAAAACTCACTTAGTAACGGCTCTAAGGGAGTAGGGCGTTACAGGTGCGACCATTCTGGTCGTATACTTTCATTTACTTCCTTTTGGATATGTAATCTTGTAATATTTGCATTAAATTTATTTTCTTTTATTACCTTGATACGCAAGTCTTAATTGTAATTAAGGCCCATGAGCCCATGTAATCTTCTTGAGTCTATAAATAAGAATCAAAGAGCTCAAGGAAGGAATTTTTGAACTTTTGATCTTTGTATCCTAAGAGAGGAATATAGTGTGATTTTTGCCGAAGTTGTAATTGGCCTAAGGCTTGTGAAACTTGTGAACCCTAGTTCATTGATCACAGTGTTGGGATTCAATATCAATAATAACACTAAGTGGACATAGGTCATTACCATCCAATTGGGGCCGAACCACTATAAACTGTTTGTGTTGTTTGCTTTCCATTTAATTTTTCTTCTTGTTTTCAGCTCATTTTCTATCGTTTATCTGACTCCGTGTCGTTGACCAATTTGAGGGTCAACAATATATATATACACAGCACACAAATATATATATATAAACACACGACATACATATATATATATACATACACGCATATAAAAACATAAAAATAAAATAAAGAAAAAGAGAAATCTAAATTAAATAAAAATTAAAAACAATCAACAAATGAAAAAAAAAAACAGCAAAACCAAATATGGTGGTAGTGGAGGTGGCGTTCAGGGGACGGTCGGTGGAGGCGCGACAGAGGCAGTTGGCGGAGATCCGAGGAGAGAGCGAGAGAGAGAAAAGGTGGAAAGTGAGATAAAGGGGTCTGGGTTATGCTTTGGAGGGACGGGGAACACCTTTTAGGCTTAGAATTGAAGATTTGAGATCGAAATGGGGTATTTCGAGGGGCTATCGTAAGAGGTGACGGAATGGGGCTTAGGTTTCAAATTTGGGAAATGAAGATAATGATGGTGTCGGGTTGGGTTGGGTTGGGTATATAGGACTATTATCGGCGACACATGTCGCCGCTAATTGTACCCATTTGTTTTCTCCTAAAAAGAAAACAATGTTAGTAAAATAAAATAAATTAGAACACATATAAAAAACACAAAAAGTTAGTAATATAAATAACACATATATATACACGACATGCACACACATATATAAATGACATATATATATACATACGCACACAACATACATACACACATATAAAAACATAAAAATAAAATAAATAAAATCCAAAATCTAAATTAAATGAAAACAGAAAAAAATCAAAATTAAAAACAATCAACAAATGAAAAAAAAAAACAACAAAAAAATCAACACATATATAAATATATATACATATATGTACTTATATATTTATATGGTGGTGGTGGAGGTGGCATCGGTGGAGGCAGTTGACAGAGATCCGAGGAGAAAGAAAAAAGGGGAACCCATTTTTGGGCTTAGAATTGAAAATTTGGGTCGGAATGGAGTTTTTCGAGGGGCTAACGTAAGAGGCGGCAGAATGGGGCTTAGGAGTCAAATTGAGCAAATGAAGAAGAAGATGCAGTCAGGTTGGGTATATAGAACCATTAGCGGTGACACGTGTCGCTGCTAATAGTCACCGCTAATGTTTTTTAAAATGACGCGGTGACTATTAGCGGCGACACATGTCGCCGCTAATAGTCATTTATAAAGTCTGACTATTTTTGAATTTATTAAGGATGACATTGTCTCCCCAAATATTAGAATTGTCGCCATTAATAATATTTCATATAAAAACCAATTATATGAGGTGATATCAACAGCGAACACATATTGTTGCCGCTAATAATAACATTATTAGCGGAGATTTAAAGTTGCCGCTAACAATGTCGCCCCTAAAAAGTATTTTTCTTGTAGTGTCTCCCTCTATCTCTCTCTACCTGATCCCCTCACCATCACCTTGCCCGATCTCAACATCTTCTTCTTCCTGTAAATCGGTTGCTAGGGATGTGGACTGCAAATTGGTGGCTGGCATGGAGACGGAGGTTTAGGACGTTGTGGGTTTGTGAACGGATCTGGGACAACTTTCGGAGATAAAGTGAGGGTGTGATGGAGGATTTGTGCAAGGCCTTCGTCAACGAAAGGAGAAGATGGATCTGAGCTGAGGGTGGTAGGATCTTTGTGAGGCCTTTGTCGATGGGAGGAGTTGGATCTGTGCTGGGCTCACCGGTGTTTGATGAAAACCCTCACAGTTAGCATGTGCTAGGCTCATGGACAGCGACTGGGCGACACCAAGAGATTTGGGTCGATGAGGTTCTAGGGCTGGGGGACCTAGGGCGACGAGATTTAGTTTCTACTCCCCTCTCTCTTAATTGTTGGGATTCCGGCGTCGGATAGGAGATGAAGATTTTGTTTTTACTTTTTAATTCTTATTTTCAAATAGAATGTTTTTTAATTTTACATTAATATAAATAATTTTCTAATTTAATATAATTAAGTGTTTATGATGTGACATTAGTTTAAATGGTCATGTGGCTCCATGCTGGCAATTAACGGAAAAAAACTATCTCGACTACGGATTTGCTAACAAAATTAGGGATTGTGAGGTTTCAGCGTCAAAAAAAAATTGGGGGTTAAGTATCATAAAGTAAATATAAAGAGGGTTTTGCCGCCAATTACTTGGAATAATACATTAACCATTTTTTTTATTACGCGTATTGTCTATAGCGACGACATGTCGTCCCTATAGAATACGAAAATTTGGCAGCTTATTCTTGGCGGTCAACTATCCTGCCATGTTTTTTGGAGTCTATAGCAGCGACATATCATCGCTATAGAGTGGAAACATTTGCGGTCAACATTCTTGTTTTCCCTCCAGTTTTATCTTCTCCCTATAGTGACGACAAGTCATTGCTGTAGAGCTAGCTATTTTATTGATTTTTTCATTTGTCCGCCTTATTTTCCCTCTATTTTTTAGAAATACTATTGCGACGACATGTCGTCGCTAAAGGAAACGAGGAAATTTGAGGGATTAACCATCTTACCGTGGACTACTACAGGGACGATGTGTCATCGCTGTAGACCCATATTTTCAATAAACAGAAGAAAAAAAATTATTTCGTGGGAATTATGTCGTTACATTTGTGTTGTCGCAATAGGTGTCATCTTTGTATAGTGCTTTTCTTGTAGTGATTACTCTTCTAATTAAGCAAACATAGAGAGATAAAAAGCATATAACTAAAGAGCATTGCTATTAGGCACTTTAAGGTGTCCAACACCACACGACGTACATAGCACTTTATAAGTAGTTAATAGTTTTTTATATTACTTATTAAATCAAAATATATAAGATTTGATAATGAATTGCACAAATAACAGTATGACACCATCATGTGGTGTTTGACAGCACTGGTAATCTTTAGCAATTTTAGAGTCGTATCAATTTATTTTCATCTCTTGTACATTTCATTTTAGCATACATATGGTCAAAGTAGTTTTGACACAGAATTTTATTCATGCATACATGTAGTTAGTATAAGCAGATACATTGATGCTCTATCGATTTTAATCCACACACACAAAATTGTATATGTATTAATAAGAGAAGAGCATCGCATCTTTTATTATACCAAATAAGATAATTAGCAATTTTAAAAGAAATTCTAGTTGGGACGGGTGCAATCAATGCGAATTTCGCCTTGTCTGCCAGTAAGAACACCAACTCTGCCGAGCTTGGTCATGGCATCAGCGAAGGCCTTGTTGAAGGCTGCGGGGCTGGAAGCGAAGCTGTTGACAACGGTCTTTGATCTGCTGTCTGTGAACAAAACCTGATCAGAAGTGAAGAGCCCTTTCCCTTGCTTAAGGTTTTTGTAGTAAGTGTTGTCGAATTTCCTTGGGGTTGTGGGGTCCATGTTAATGGCGATTCTAGGGTCCACATTTCTAGGGCACATTTGTCTCAGCTGTAAAGCGTATTGTGTGTTGAGTTTTGGGTCAATTTCCATTCTCGGGCTGAAGTTGTAAATTCGGTTCGACATTTTATTGCAGTGAGAGAAACCAATTGAATGGGCACCTACATATACAGTAATAAAATAAAGTCATAATTAAAATTTTACAATTGACTAAGAAGAAACAACTTGAGTAGAGTTTTGGGTACCTGATAACGCAATCATATCTTTCTGGGTAAGGCCGTGAGAGGCAAAGATGGCATTGAGTTGGTTCAAGTTAAAGTTTGGGTGGGGAAGCTGATTTTGAACGCTAGACTTGGAAGAAATTTTCCCATCTCGTCTCCCCAACTCCACTGGATAAGATTGCCCTCCAGTCTGCGCACATTAATTAGTTGATTATATTAATATACATACGCACAGAGCTGTGTAAAATGTGCATGTGCATGGGCGACTTTTTTATATGTTATGTTCGTACCAAACACAGGATCGTTTAGTATATAGATAAACTTCATTAGATTAGACCACTTATTATTCCTGAACTAAATCATCATAGAAGTACATATGTTTTCTGACACAATAATAGTAATATATGTTTGATTAGGTAGCAGTGTGTGTATATTTATAAAATTACCAAGACGACGACATCTCTGGTGGCGAGAGCTAGGATGTCAGCGCATGAGACTTTGTTCTTGCAACGAGAGTCTCTGTCCACAGCTGCCTTGGCTTTAATGACAGTGTCAAATCCATCTCCAGCTAGAGAAAGATTATCTGGGTGATCCTTCTCTGCGTTGCCGTTTGGTGATGCAAGCATAACGGAAGCATCACACCCCTACATAAATGCAAATTAATATAAGCCACTATATTAGCATTTTCATCAAATCTCAACCAAGAAACTATACATATACTATGAAAAATTAACTATTCATAGCAACTCTTTTCATCTAAAAAACCATGATAAAGTAAGGGTGTAATGTATATACGAACCCGAACAAAGCAGTCATGGAAAAAGAGTCGAAGGGTGGCTGGTGCAGTGACAAATGTCTGGCGGAATTTGTTGGCGACGGCGGATCGGACTAAAGATTCGACGTTTGGACATGAGTTTTTGTAGAAGTCTCGGCTAAGCTTTGATTGAGCTGTAGCTGTTGCGATAAACAATGGGAGAAGAAGAACAATAGCCGAAAGAGCAACAATCAAGCTTCGACGACCTTCCATTTTCATATATATATATATATATTATTAGAGTACTACTTGAGAGCAAATATGCCAGCTTTCTTCGAATATTGGTTGTTCTCAAGGCCTATTTATATAGCCACAAATGTCTAGTGTTGACATATAATCAAAACAGTAGAGTTGGGACAAAATAATTATTCTTCACACTCTGCCAGCAAATTACCATTTAATATTAATCCAAATATAAACTGTTATTCCTTTTCCATGTTCTACCAATAAAAAATAAATCAACTATGGATTATTTATACGAGCATATACTTATATTATATATATATATATATGGAAATCTTGTTTACTATTAGGTATTGACAATTATAATTATGGGACAACATAGTGATTTGGTATAGCAAGTCACGAGGTAAATATTTTTTTTCTAAATTAATTTCAAATTTTCATATATAATGCTTAAATAAGATTTTTTTTAATTCTTTAATTTAATAAATATGTGATCGCCATGTAATTAGGTAGCATTTCCAAAAATTTTAAAATATCAAAAAAAAATTTTACACATTAATTAACAATTATAAATATGAATCATTGATATTAATCTAATAATTAATATTAAAGTATACTTATGAAAATATTTAGAAAATAAAACACCTTTAAAAATATTTTTCCAGCTCGATTGGATGTTAGTGCCTGCCAGCTTCTATAAGAAAATACGACTCTCACACAATACTTTTTATATATGAAAAAAAAATGCAATCTCATTCCACAATTTTGGTTTATTATATGATATACGTACTTAGACTTAAAACTCAACTATTTAATTATACGATAATCTAGTTAAAATTCCACAATGTGTTTTCTATATTCTATCACTTGCTTTTTTAAGATGGGTTTTTAGCAATGAATGCCTCCCAATAAATTAGTCACACCTTTCCAAAATAAATAAATAATTTAATTATGCATACATTTACAAATTAGTCTACTTAATTTATTAAGGCCTATATTGAATTTTAATAACCAAATTATAAAATAGTTTTCCCATATATTTAGTTCTTACATTTCATAATTAATACCATTTTTAAAGTGATTAATTTTCCTTAAATACAACTTAATTATGTAAAAAATTATAACTTATTAGTTAATTTATACATTTATACGAGAATCTAAAAATTATATATATTTTTACGGACTAAATGTTATATATTTAAAAACCAAAAAAAGAAAATGATAAAAACATCAATAAAAAAATTCTCATACAAATAATTAAGTGACAAAAAAGAGATATGTTAAAAAAAATTAGTGTGAATTCCACATTTTTATTAAATTATAGTAAGGAAATATGAATGTGAAAGGCCTATTCAATTTGAAATCATTACAAAAATTAGTGTTTGTACCGAGAACACTATGCCGAGAACATGGTATAATATTTTTCCGATAGCGTGTTCGACAATTAGAGGAGCACATCCGGACTCATTGTATCACCTCGGGATCTCAATGTGCCCCACCACCACCTGATGATCCCGTTGTTGGAGCACCGAGTTAGTAGGACTTATGTATGAGTTTTATTACTATGGACTATTACATTTTCATGTTTAGGACAACTCTTTATTTTGATTGAGCAAACGTACTCTTATGTTTTTATTTATATGTTTAATATAAGTGTTTTAATTTTATTCTATTGTTTTATATTTAATTCAAATTAAATCAATAAATAAATATATAAGTGAATAAACATTGCAAATATAAAAAAAAAAATCTCGGCCCAGTCTATACCGAAGACAATATCCTCAATATAGCCCACCTATATGACAAAATTGGACAGGTTGTGCCGAGGACATTGTCAGCTCTATACCGAGGACAATGTCCTCGGTAAAACTTATACCGAGGACATATTGAATGTCCTCAGTATAAGTTTACCTCTACCAACGCGGCTATACCGAGGACCCACTACCGAGAACATTTTGGCTTCTACCTACGACATTTGTTATTGGTATAGGCCTTGTTTTTTGTAGTGAATGAAAATGAGAAGTAATTGGCTTAGGTGACATATATTTATGGGTAATTTTGTAAAATTCTAAATAATATCCTTAGGAGCTTGTATAGAGTCATAGAATGTCTTTCATGTCTCCCTAGGAGAATATAGAAAGTCTCTACCCTCTCACATATTTAGGCATTGCTTAGAAATTAAACATCTCAATCTTTCTCATACATTAATTATTTTATAATAAAAAAATCAATTATATTCATTAATTTAATTTAATATATCGAATATATAAAATTGTATTAATTATTTCAAATTCAATTTTATTTATTATTTAATATTTACATTTTAAAATTATTTTTATTAATAAAAAATATTATATTTAATTAAATATAGTTCAATATAATTAATTAATAAATAAAACAAAAATAGAAAGAAAAAACTCACATATCTCGTCTCCCCAGGGAAGACACATTACGCCTCCCCTAGGGAGTCATAGAAAGCTTTGTACATCTCTCCATTGGAGACGTTGTGGCCCTACTTACTATGACTCAGCTAACAATGTCTCACAATGAGGGTGATGTGCAAGACATTCTATGACTCCCTAGGGGAGTCATAAAATCCTTTTTTTCTAGTAGTGTTTCTCTAAAATCGAATCACGTTAAAATTTATGTATTTTCCATGAGAGAACTAACAGTGACATCTTTATGTTTGAGAAGTGTGTCATTCAACCAACATGGTAGTTGTCTACTTAGGTTAATATAGAAGCTAATTTAAAGGCAAGATAATGCTTAAAGCATGCAGAAGTGCTAAGGTGGTATTTTTGTATCTTTGTTGAGAGCGGATTTCATCATAGGCTTGGAAAGCCATAAAAGGAAGCAGACAATTGACATCACTCCATTAGATTGAAGTATAATTTGACCAAAATGGAAGGTGAATGCTCAGGTAATTAATAATAATGCATGCCAATCTAAAGATGAGATATCAGTGAGTGTTCGAGGCATGAGCAAACACTAAGATGTGCTCGCTATGTCTTTGCTGCAAGCATACATCTACCATAAATTGAAACAAAATAAAAGGAATAAATTTGTATGGGAGCTAGACGATGTTTGCCAGATATTTGACAATTATGAAGACAAGAAAAGCTTAATTGGTCAACAAAACATGTCACGCCCAAAGTCTTAGAATAATGATCCAATTTTCCTACTTGTTGACTCACTAGGGGTACTATTGCATACCCTAGTGGTCAACGACCTCTAAAAATCAACTATTTTGAAAATATGTCATTAGATTAATAAAAATGCACTAATTGTGATAGAGTAGCTTTAGAAAAAATAAATAGTCTTTAGATGCGTATTGTTGGGGTCCCAAAGAGTTGAAAACATAAAATACGACAGTTGATAAGTGCATAAAACTAATGTGTGAAGAAACAAGTTATTTGAAACTAAAAGAGAATACTTGAAGAAACATTCTTAAAACATGACATTGATGCAGAAGTCTTGAACCCTACAAGTCGTCTTTAATCACAGTATGCATATTTCTGACAGAATCCCCACCAGCTACTAGCACCATCCATTGGCTTTTCTCTTACCTACACACACATGGTAACATATGAGCTATAAAGCCTAGTAAGGAAGCTAAGCATAAACTAAAAATTAAACAATCTCAAAAAAGTATATGTAACGCCCTGGATAGCCAAGACCGTTACAATGTGTGTTTATAAAGGTGCAAAACTTGTTAATCAAGTCATTTAGTTAGAAACGTGTTACTGAAGCTAGAGTTGAACTAGGGTTAAAAGATTTTGGTCTCAAAAGCTTCATCCCTTATAAATAAAAATTTTCTTTTTACATGGGATCCCAAAAGTAATAAGTTTAAGAACGTTTACAAAAGATTTAAGATTTAAATACAGTTTCTAGCCACTCTAAGGCAAAACAGACAAATAGGCTATTCTCGTCCTGTTCCACTCCTCGGCTGTGGCGGCCGATCAGCTGACTATGTACATTCAGCCCCGCAGCTCTCCATCTCAGGGTTGGTACAACTTGCCTTTGCCTTTACCTGCACCACATAGCACCTGTGAGCCAAGGCCCAGCAAGAAAACTCAATAACAGAGCATAATCATTCAACAGACAATCAGATAACTCATACCGCATAAACATGTACTCAACAGTCTAAGTATTCATGTTAATCAAGTATTCAACATACCAAATATATCATTTCATATCAATAATCAGTTCACATATGATAACCAGGGTTTACGCCCTTAGGCCGTACCCTCTGTTTATTCCACTGAATCCGGCCTGCTTAAACCGAGCTCAGTGAATAATGTACTTAACCTCAGCTACTAGTGGCCGAGCCGCGCCCTGTGCGCAAGTATTGTTTACGGCACACTTAGGCCACTTATCATATGTCCCGTGGCATAATACCATCTATGACATCATACAGATATAGGGAGCTCTTACTCCCATCACAAACACATAACCGGGCGCAGTTTTCTTACCTTCAGATTCGCTAGCTTTTTTCAATTTGATCCTCAAGCACGATCCCATCCGAGCCCTAGCGTACACCTAGTCATAGCCATAGATCAAAATCATCACCAAACCTCGAATCCAAAACCAAGCCTCAGGACCAATCCCGAGCCCTCGGGAAGCCCTAATTCCACCAAACAGAGTGGTGGAATCAAACCCCGAACCCCCGAGCAAAAACCCTTGAAAATAACCCAAAAACCCCTTTCTGGAAACAGAGTAGCTCTACAGCGCCCTAAGGAGAGCGCTATAGCACTACAAACAGAGCCAAAAGGCTCAGGAATTTCAGGGCCTAGCGCTAGAGAGCCCAGTGACTAGCGCTTTAGCACTAGTCACAGCACGACCCAGCACAGATTTTCCCCTTTGAATTTTCTCGAGCCAAACCCTTCCAAAACCCAACCAAACTTCAAAACAAGCCTCCCAACATCCTCAACTCATCCCATACATCCCAATCACACATAACTCAATCACATGCACCCCAAATCAAGGAGATCACCATGGCTAAACCTAAAGCTCAGAAACTTAATAAGAACAACAGCTGAAACCACATAACTTAAGCCAGAGTTTCTTACCTTTGATGGATGAGCTCAACCTACGTTATCCTCCACACTAGCTTGGCCTTCACCTCCGCAAAGCTTCAGCCTCAACTCCCTAGAATTCCCACAGAATTCTCAGCTCAAAATCCACAACAATACCAAGAACTAGAAACTGAAAAACTACCTTGAACCTTACCTCAAATGATGAGTATCCCCTGCCAATTCCTCAAGCCAAAACAGGGATCCTAGCCTCAAGCTCTTTCCCAAACTCTTCCTGAGTTTTAGCTCCAAGAAACCTCAAGAAATGGAGAAGAGACCTCCAACCGAGTGAGAGAGAGATAGACTTATAATTTCCTTTATTTTTTTCCTTTTCTTTTCTTTATTTCCTTCAGACTTCCAGCTCTTTCTACACAACCCACTAAGGCATAAAGCCAAAACAACACTTAACTCCTATCCTTTATAAGCCAAATGACCATAATACCCTTCCATTATCCCTAAGCCTTTAAATCAACCTAGGGGCATTTTGGTCATTACACCCACTTCCCGCTAATTCCTCGAGTGTCTCTAATATTTACCGCTTACTTCCCAACACCTAACTAATCACCAATTATACTCCTCAATATCAAAATAGACTTCAATGTATTCTCTAAAGTAGCAAAAGTACCCCCAGGCTCGCCCCGAGCCGGGTATAAATCCCCGCCATGAATTTTTCGCTGAATCGCTCACTAGGATCGTCTCGAGTCACAGATTACTAATATATACACATAATAATGTGGTCTCATCAATTTATCACAAATATATACAGTTATGCCATCAACGGGCCAAAATTACGAATATGCCCTTCTAACCTAGTTACGGCCTACATGCATACTAATACACATAGTCATGCATCACAGATATTCAAATAGTCATATAACATGCGTTTAATCACTAAATCACATATAATCCAATAATGCCCTCCCGGCGCACTAATCAAGGCCCTTAAGCCTTATTAGTGAATTTGGGTCGTTACAGTATATTAGTTAATCACACAACACTATAAACTTTGACTTTAACTAGCAATACATCCCTTATCAATCACATAGTAACAAGTATTGTGATCAACCTCGAGACCTCTGTTATCCAGAGAATACCACTTACTATACCCAAGTAGCAAACTATGTTTTCTATGATGATGAACCCTGTATAGTGGTTGTGCCAAAGTACAACTATAATGGGATCCACATCTACAGAATTCTTTAGCAAGCACAATAGAAACACAAATTGCACTTGTATAATTTAACTTGGCTATTGCATTCAATCGCGATAGGTGGGTACAATTATGCATTCTCTTGACCATATAATCACATATACAGTCCTAATAATATTCCAGGAGCTTACAAGGAATACTAAAGCATATAATTCCACATAGCTAATTTACTCTTGGTGTATACTTCCTTACCTCGGGCCCTTAGATTTTTATTGAAACTATTTTTGTGGGTGTTTCTGACCACTTCTAGGTCCTATAAACAAATCATGACATATAGCTTAATTCATAACCTTACTAAGTTTCTAGATTTAGAATTTAAGACAGCTTATCCCAAATTCATGTTTTTGACTCTCAGCTCAAACCCGAGCGCTCAACGTAAAATTACTAAAATACTTTTCTTAGAAACTCTAATTAGACTTAGAAATTTTTTATTCCCAATAATAATTTATACTTAATCTATGTCTGAAATTCCAAGCTCGAACTCCAATTATATCTCAAGTTATGAATTCTTGAGCCCCAAGCCCAAAAGCTGAGCCGACCTAATTCCCGAGTCCCATCATAGAATTCAATCCCACACCTAAATTTCATGATAACTTATTCATTAAAGTATTTTCTAGTCTTGCAAAATACTTCCTAGATCCTCGAATCAAGAATTAAACTTCAATCATCATTTCATGATCCCTGAGCCTTGCCTCTAATCCCGAGTCCCAAGCAGTTAACAACTCAAAGCACTTAGCCACTCAAACCCAAGCCTCGCACTAAATTCCCAAGCCTAAGGACACTTATACCAATGTTATGACTCACGTGGGCCTTATACATGGCCCATGGATAGTGCATGCAAGCCTCGATCCTCATGCATAAATCACCTCTACCTGAACCTTTGGATTGCTCCCATCACCATCATCATCAACATAGCCATTATCATTATCACCACCAAAACCATCTTGAACTCCCATCGCCAATACCACCACCACCATGAAAACACCATAAACACCACGTGGGTGGTGGTTACTCTCAAACTTGAACACGACAGCCCTTTGTGGGCTAGTGTTCCCTCAAGGCCGAACCAAAAAACACACACATACACATATTCACCCTCCAAGGGAGCCCACTCCCTAAGCCGAGAGCATCACCATTGTCACCACTATCCAACACCATTGATATCGGTGTAGTTCTCCTCAAAGATGGTAACCATCCCTTCTCTAGTAGTAGCTAAGCCAAGATATCTAGATCTACCATCAATAACCATAAATCCATCATTCTTAATGCTTTCTATAATTGAATTTGAGAAACCATGATAAAACATTTAATATTAACATTTGTTACACCCAAATTTTGAGAATAAATAAAAAGCCTCGAAATGTAGGCTCGCAAGAGATAAGCTCTAAATTGGACCTGAGGGCACATTTAAATGCTCAAAGGAAGCTCTTACAGCTTGTGTACGGGAATAACTATAACCCTATACTGCAACCAAGAGTTGGAGTTCTAATGAACAATAACTAGCTCCCAGTAGTACAAGCTCCCCCTCTGGTGGAGTTAGTTCAAGAAAGAATTAACCAACTCGAGGATGCATTCAGGCTCCTTCGAGAAGGGAAAGATAAGGATAAGGATTATAACTTAGATGAGGAGCTCGAACCCTTTGCTCCACATATCTCGAGCACGCCTTCCCCCCAACGGATTCAAGATACCTCACGTCGCACCTTACTATGGGACTACCAACCTAGGCAACCACCTGAGCACCTTCAACGCAGTAAAGAGGGCTAGCAATGTCGAGTAGGAGCTCAAATGCATGCTCTTCCCAACCACACTTAATGGACCAGCAAAGAGTTGGTTTGACACATTTCGAAGGCACTCAATCTCATCATGGGACAACTCTCTAAGGAATTCAAGAAACATTATTAAGCTACAAAAAGCATCAAGCACGAGGCTTCCTTCTTGGCAAATATAAGGCACCAGCCAGGAGAATCATTAAAAAATTACCTGGCGAGGTTTAATATAGAGGCAGCCCGAGCTCACAAAATTGTTGACAGTGGTCGTCTTATGGCAGTGCGAGCCGAAGTCCTACCAAGAAGTCCTCTTTGGGATGATATGCAAAGGAAACCCGTGAGAACGATAACCGAGCTCACCGCTCGAGCTTAGAGGTTCGTCAATGTAGAAGAGGCGAGGTCAACACTTAAATTGGCTCCTCCCCCCTCAATAACTACAATGACCAACATTAACTCAGTTACGAGCTCGACCATGCAATTCGCGGCACAACCTTCAGGAGACAATTCTTCTAAGAGAAAGAAGGATGAAGAAAATAACCCTGAGACAGACAGAAGTAAGAAGAAGAAAGGAGATAAGCATTTCTCCATATACATCGTGTATAGCGAGCTCACTGACACTCGAGAAAAAATATTTGTTGCAAATGAAAATAAGGTCCCGTTTAGACGACCTGAAGGATTGCGACATCAACGTACGAAGAGGGATTCAGGTAACTTTTTGCAGATTTCACAAAGACATAGGACATACAATTGAGGAATGCAGGCAACTCAAGGACGAGATTGAAGGATTGATCTTGAGAGGTTACCTCAGATAGTATGTCTGAAACAAAAATCAAGCCCAGGGGTCGTTTAATCAAAGGGCAGCTCTGGCTCAATCTGCTCAACAAGCCGCGACACCACCTACGAGGGAGGATAATTGACATCCCCCAATCAATGGAGAAGACGTAATAACCATTGCTAGGGGACCTCACATTGTAGGGGTGAGCATAAATTCTCAAAAGAGGTATGTCCAGGAGTTAAAAATGGGAGATGGTTCGCCCTACGTGCCTGAATTGCGAGCGCCAAAACATCAAAGAGTCGAATCTCAACCAATTAATTTCACTGAATAAGACACTTCCCATGTTCTATTTCCTCACAACGACCCCTGGTCATAATGTTCCAGCTCGTGAATAGGAGGATCCACTGAGTCCTGATTGATAGCAGGAGCTCAGTCAACATCCTATATAAAGTGATCCTGAAAAAAATGGGGTTGTCTGTTCGAGACTTAAAAGCTTGTGCCACTACCTTGTATGGATTCTTAGGAGAGGGAATCGCCAATACAGGATCTATCGAGCTCCTAGTGACCTTAGGAGACTATCCAGTATATCCATGAGGGGGAAAGGACAAGCTAGTGCACACGCTAGTAATTATAGATGAAATTGAAGAAAGAATCTACAAGGTCGAAGAAGAAATCGACCATAGAATAGAAGAAGACGGGGCCAATCTCGATCTCATTGAAGAGCTCGAAGATATTCAGCTCGATGATAAGGAAACCACCAAGATGGCGAAAATCGAGAAGAACCTCACAAAGGAAACGAGATAGCAATTAATTCCGTTTCTGGGGACCAATCAGGATGTATTTGTGTGGTCGCACTCAGATATGATTGGGATTCGTCCCAATGTTATAAGCCACGCAGTAAACATCAACAAAATCTTCCCTTCAAAACAATGAAAGTGAAGACTCCTCGAAGATGAGAGGACAAATGCCTTGAAAGAGGAGGTCAATAGATTGAAGGAAAATCAGTTTATTCGAGATGTTTTCTACCCGGAATAGATAGCTAACCCAGTACTAGTTCCAAAACTGATTGGCAAGTGGTAAAACATGCATCGATCATTCAGACCTCAACAAAGCAAGCCCGAAAGACTATTTTTCGTTGCCTCAAATCGATCATCTCATTGATGCAACCTCGGATCACGATATCATGCCATTCATGGACGCATATTATGGATATAACTAGATGAAATGCATGCACCCGACTAGGAGCATATGAGATTTAAGAAGGACAAAGGGCTATATTGTTACAATGTGATGCCTTTTGGGCTCAAAAAATGCTGGGGCGATGTACGAATGACTGGTAAATAGAATGTTTGCTGAATAAATTGGAAATAACATGGAAGTGTATGTGGACGAAATGCTAATCAAGTCCAAACACAATAATAACCATGTTGATGACCTCGAATAATGCTTCACTATTCTTTGAAAGTATAACATGAGACTCAACCCCCAAAAGTGCTCTTTCAGGGTATCTTCAGAAAAAGTTCTAAGGATTTATAGTGAATGCTCGAGGCATCGATGAAAACCCAGATAAGATCAAAGCATTAATCGATATGCCTTCGCCTCGAAAGCATAAAGACGTTTAGAGTTTTACGGGACGAATGGCGGCATTAAGTAGGTTCATCTCAAAATGCACAAACAAGTTCCTACCATTCTTTAATCTTTTGAGAGGGGCAAGAAGTTTGAGTGGTCAATCGAATGCGAGCTTGCCTTTTAGGCTCTGAAAAAGCACTTCGCTGAGCCACCAATCTTATCCAAACCAGTCATGGGGTAAATATTGTACTTATACCTCACTACAACTGAGCATGCAATCAGTGCATCACTTGTTCGAGAGGATAAGAAAGTACAAAGACCGATCTACTACGTCAACAAAAGACTACTTGGAGTTGAATCGAGATATCCACTAATGTTAAAACTAGCACTATGCCTAGTTCATGAATCTCAAAAGCTTTGACCTTCCTTTTAAGCACATCATATTCATGTGCTGACTAATCATCCACTAAGACAAATATTAGTGAAACCTGAAGCATCCGGAAGACTATTAAAGTGGGAGGTTGAACTCAGATAGTTCGAGATCACATACCACCCAAGAAAGATGATAAAACGCCAGGCCTTGGATGACTTTATAGTTTAATGTAACAAAATAACCAACAAAGAAGTCATAACCCCAGCTCATGAGCTGTGGAGACTTTATGTCAATGGATCCTCCAACAAGAATGGATCTGGGGCATGCATTATCCTAATAACCCCATCAGGAAACATATTTCTCTCAGCCTTAAGATTTGGCTTCGAGGCTTCAAATATCGAGGTTGAATATAAGACACTATTAGCAGGGCTTCGACTAGCTTCCGAGCTAAAATCTAAGGCCATAGACTACTATAGTGATTCTCAGTTGGTAGTCAACAAAGTGTTAGGAGAGTATCGGGCTCGGGGGACTAAGATGGAAGCATACTTGGAAAAAAGTCAAAGAGGAATTAGAACAATTCGGTTCTACGTGATCAAGCAGGTTCTGTGAGAACATAACTCGAATGTTGATACCCTAGCTAGACTTGCCACAACTAGGGAGGTTGACACACTCAACGTGGTAACAGTGGAGTTCATATCATAACAAAGCATCACCGAGCCTGACGAGGTCAAAGTCGACATGATAGACTCACAGCCTAATTGGATGACACCTATAATCGACTACCTCCAATCTGGAAGCCTGGCTATAGAACGGAACGATCCCTGAAAAACTACTGTACAAAATACCAAGGTACACTATTTTGGGAGGGAGATTGTACAGAAGAGGATATTACATGTCATTATTGCGATGTGTAACTCCACCTGAGGCTAAGAAATTCCTTGAAAAAATTCACCCGAGGATAAATTATACATTTGCTTAATTGCTCTTATTTTTAGTTGACGAAAAACGTCTTCAACAACATTTAAAACTTAAAACTATCATAAAAGTTAAAAAGAAGAGCCAAGAACTATATTTCACCATCAATGGCCAAAAACCCAAGTGTTCCCCTTCCTCTTGTGGCTTATAAAGTCTACAACCATCACAATGAATTCTAATAACTCATTCATGTCCAAAAATCAACAAAAAAGAGAAGCAACACTTACCCTTGGATTATGACCTAGCCTAACTGAACTTCACTTGTGTTCTCCTCCTTGTGGTTTCCAAATTCTACATACACAAACCAAGATCTCCAAGAGACTTTCCATGATCAAAACTATCGAGAGAAATGAGGTCAAAGCTTACCCTTTGTGACAAAATACCTTGGGTGAACCCTATGAAGAACAAGTTTCTCTTTGTTCTTCTTCTCCTCCATTTATCTTATTTTCTCTTTCACTATTTTGTTTTTGAAAATGGCTGAGGAAAAATTAAACTGGTAACCACAACTATTCAGCATATTCTCACCTAATAACCAACCCAAAATCAAATATAGCATTTCCCCCTATTTTCCTTTTAAGTGGCCGAAAACTATAGTGCTTAGTGCACTAATCATGTCTTTAAGTCTCTTCTTAATTCTCCATAAAATTAAACACATGTTCTTTAAAACTAATAATCACCCATAACGTCCCATTATTTCCAATAATGAGAAATTAATCCATTTAAATAATTGTAGGCTTGAAAACTATAGCTCAAACTCCCATAATACCACAATATTTCGGGTCAAGCATAAACCATAGTCTAATAATGTTTTAATAATTAATGTGTCTCCAACATATATAATCATAGTCTAAAGCTCCCAAGAAATATTCTATGGTAACCCAATAATTTTCTATAATTATTCTAAGGTTCTAGTAATGAGTTACACCCCAAAACTATACTCTAAAAATAAATATCTCCACTTATATTTATTTTTAGTCCTCAAAGACTCTATCTAAGTGATCGACACAATTATCCTTTAATTAAAATAATATACCAAATATTCTTTTAATTATCATATCAAATTTTTATTCTCATAATCAAATAAAAAAAATATCTGGGATATTATACTTGGGCCATGAAAGATGTGGAATATCCATAACATGGGTGGCCAAAGGTCACACATTGATATTGTTGGAAAATAATTCTTATTAATGATCCGTTAATTTATTAAAATAACATAACATAAATATTTGTTAAAAAAAACTAATGGAAATACTTCCATAATTATATAAAAAAAATTATAATAATAAAATTAGGACCATTCATCATCATACACGTGATGATAACATCACAATCGTTATGTAGTCACCAAATATTTAGATTTATTAAGTCATAAAATATAGAAATTGTACTTAGCATCCATCATTTCTCATCCCTAACTATTAAATATGGCTAATTAAAAAATACAGACCATTAAATTCAAGTTCAAATACATAAAGAATTCCTTAAAAGATAGGACCAAGAAATAGGGTAGGATTAAGCTAAACCACATCATTCTCCATCAATGAACCTATTTATCCCCACTAGCATGAAACTAAGTTCGTGCAAGGGGAGAGAGAGAGAAAAGTGGGATTATAAAGCCCATTTGGAAAAAGAACTAATATCAATTAAGCAATAAGTTTAATAAAATCCCAACATGGTTAGCTTTTACAACAAAATATATAATCTTCATGTATAAACTAAATAGAGAGACCACAAGTGACCATACGAGATAAACTACACGATCATATCTCACTGTATACCAGTACCCTAGCTCCCAAAACCCACCATTATAACTGACATCCTGAACCAGATATTAAGTCTAATAACTACGACAAGAATGGGGCTCAAATAACACAATGCACATGTTCTAGGTCATGACACCTACAAGTGAAGTGAGTTGTCACAACATCTAACCTACGATGACTCAAAGACTAGGTCGTGAAATACTCATGTACACAAATCATGATCAATATGACTCGCATCAATATACCCAAATACATATATATTTTTGGGTGATATCTCATTACAAGAACTAAAGAAAAATTTTAATTAATTATTTATGTATCATAGATCAATCTTGTGAGACTTTGGACTAAGTTTCATGTGTTTGAGATAAACATTTAAATCTTGAACATGTTTTGAACATTTTAATGCTAATGCCAAGTATATGAGCATTGAAGTGTAGACTTTTTGATTAAGCTAATTAATTATTTAATGATATTTTGCTTGATGATGGAGATCAATGGTAGTTATTTGTAGTTACTAAGCACTATGGTAGGACTTAGAGGTCAAGATAATGGATTAGTGCATTTTAAGCACATAGATTGTCAAAGAAGGCATAGTAGGGTTCAACCAGGAAAGGAATTGAGGGAAAGTTCATTGTTTGAATGAAGGGTGGTTACTCGTTACTTGAGTATAAAAGGCATTAGGGTCAGCAATTACTTCATTTCTCACCCGACATCATTCAGAAATTGAGAGAAAAAGGAAGAGAGAAAGAAAGAAAAGGAGAAAAGGGAGTTCTTGAAAGTTTGGGTTTGGCTAGGCTATTATCCAACACAAAGGTAATTTGTTCGTAAATCTTGAGGTTTATAGTTAGATGGATGCTTAGAAGTTTCATTATTGTTAGTAGAATGTTGAGGATCAAGAAGAAGAATAGCACTTACGTTTTTGGTTATTGAAGGTAAGTTAACAATTTGTTTTTCTTAGAGGCTTTGTTATAAAATTGATGATTGAAGTTGGGTTTATATTTATTTGATCGTAATGTTTAATGAATAGTGGTCTTTGGGTCGTAGAGAAAAGGATGTAAGGTTTTGTTGGTGTTTTATGCCCTAATTAAAACTAAAATTCTTTATAATCTCATTTTATTATCAATAAAAGAATAGAAATTATTTTTTGACTTGGTTAATCACTTTGCTCACATGTTTTATTTTCATGATTATTTGTTTAATATAAACTTCTATTAAATCCCGAGCATATAGCTAATCATATTTATAGTGACGTAATCACAGTGGAATATAAATATGATTATATTTTCAAAATAAGTTAGTCCTAAGATTAGTCAGGATTTACACTGACTTACCAATCTACGATATGATCTACTTACACATTGTGGTGTTATGTTCTTTCCAGAACATTAGCAAAGTAGATAAGATCGGATGTATTTGTTACATCGGACTTGACTGATATTGATAGTTAATAACAAAGGTAAACATACCGTTATTATCTATTCTATCATATCATATAGTTGACCATAGGTCAATTCAATCTCAATTCTAAGTGGTTAGTATTCTAACTGATTGTATTATTTGAGTTCTTTGACATGTTCGTTACCAGCTTACCCTACGGACTAGCCATACTTACATCTTGGGAACTCGGTAGTATAATTGAGTGGGAGTGTTAATCATAGATATGAACATCTACAGCTTCTGATGAAGAAATGAAACGATGGTTTCCTTTTAGTTTGGTTCAAGGTGTTAAATGATAGAGATCTCATTTCAGTTTAATAAATTAGTTTACTGAAATATCATTTACAAGGAACTAAGTGTTTTAAGGATAAAATACAATGAAGGGTAAAACAGAATTTTAGTCCCATCTCATTGTAGACTGTTTATATTGAGGGACAATTATGTTTGTAACAATGAATAATTAATAGCGCATCTATATTTGTTATAGAGCGTTCTATGAATTCAAGAGTGCAATTCCGAGTCAATAGTGGAGTCACGAGGAATTAATAAGTTAGTAAATTTATTTGTAAGATTTATGATAACTTATTGGAGCTTGATTTCATAGGCCCATGGTCCCCATTGTACCTTGGATAAAATCATCTAGATAGTCTCAATTAATTAATTTAATTATCAATTAGAATTATCAAAGTTGACTAGGTTAATTTTGGATAGTTTCACAGAGTTATGTAATTTTGAGAAGAAAGAGAAATTATGGCAAATTTATTAATTAAGATAAATTGGTATCTAAATTAATAAATAGGTTTAAATCAAGGTTCAAATTATAAATAATTAATTTGAGAAATGATTTAAATAATTATTTAATTAATTAAATCAATAGAAAATAATACATACCTTGATTTTAAGTCCAATGGGCTTATAATCAAATGAGAAATTTCACGGGCCTAAAGCCCCTGATAATTTTGACATAGGGCTTCAAATTGGCTATTAGTTTATTTATTTTTCAATTAAATTAAAATATCTAATTGAGTCTATAAAAGGAGTGCTTAGAGAGAAGTCAAAACATAAGTTCATAAGTTTAATCACTGGTTTTATGATAGTTTTAGATTCTCTCTAAACACAAGTCTTTTTCTAAGCCTCTTATTATTCTTTTATCTTCTTCTCCCTGTATTTGTCTCATGTGTTGAGAATTTCCCACTCTAGTCTAGGTGATTCTAAGGATACATTGGAAGAGTGTGAAGAAATTAGAAGAACAATTCAGTTTTTTGATAATACTCTATGACAGAAAGGATACAAGGTTAGAGAAACTGAAGGAATGACTCCTCCATTCCGCTGCGTATATTGTAAGTATTCTTATCATTGTTTCTCTTTGAATTCAATTTTATAAATATGTTATAGGTTATCTCATATTAATTTGTTTAATATTAGATCTACATGAAAATAAATAAAGATCATGTATAAAAGTTTTCTTAACAACTGGCCTCAGAGCCTTTGGTAATCTTTATTTTCATGCATAAACATGTTTAAAATTGGATTATTTGATGTGTTTGAATAATTGGATGGTTTTCATGTTTTTATGAAGCATATTGATTTTATGTGATTATTATCAATTTTTAAGTTATTTTGTTGTGTTTTCTATGCCATTAATTTTTTTATATGCTTTATTTTGTGTAAAACATGTTAAAAAATAATTAGAAAATGGTTTTGGTTTGAAAAATTGCACAAAAAAAAATTTTCCTGGCTGCCCATGCGCATGCGCACCCGCGCGCACCCTCGCACCCACCCCCGCACGCATGCACGCGATGAACGTACCGAGTACTGTTCATCCGATTTTGTTAAAATTAAAGAAAAATAAAAAAAAATTGTGAAAATAAATTATTTATAATCAAAACCAAAAATATCATTTTTGTTTTATCATTTAAAATTATTTTTTAAAAAATAAGATATTTTTGTTAGTTGAGATTTAAATAATTAGATATTTTCTAAAAAGATTCAAGTTCAAATTTAAAAGTAGACTAACAACTTAATTTAAAATTTTTTTAATATATTAAAATATTAGAATTAAGATATCAGATATTTAAGATATTTTCTTTTAAATTCTTGATATTTTTAATTGAAAAAATAAATATCTTTTATTCTATAGTTTTTAATATTTAAATTATTTGAAATTTGAATATTGTTAGTTAGATATTTTTATGGATATATGAATTTGATTAACTGTTTTAAGATATTTTAGGGTTATTATAACTATTAATATATTTTTTTAAATGGTTAAAATATTTGCTTATAGTTGTAACAACACAAGATATTTTTTAAAAACAGTTTAGATATTGATTTTAAAATTTAAAATTGGTTAAATTTTGAAAAATATCATTTCTTTTCAGCCAATTAATAAAATATTTTTTTAATAAATAGAATTTAAATTAACTTTGGTCACCGGGGCTTAACAGATAAGTGAACCTTTCACTAGCTTAAAGCAGGATAGGTGCATGGTGACTAGTCACCAACATAACCTTCCTCATGACCATGGAGTCATAACCCTGGAACAACGTTCCCTAGCCATGTCACAAACGGTCACTGGAGCCTCAGGCCCTGGCTCTCAGTATCTAGTCTTAGACTAGACAAGCGCTTATAAGATTCATCGACCTTAGGGTCAGTCCAACGTTAATGCCTTAGATCCATTCAACGCTGATATCGATTAGAACTAATCTTCATTTGGCTCGGCGTTCATGACGCTATGCCATTTCTGACTCTTAGGTCAGTGTCCCTGACTAGTCAGTACATGTACAAGTATACAACATTCGCTAGCGTTTAATAGGAAACCCATGTCCACATTTATCAATCAACATGCCTCAATACAATCACGTATGTCACATATACACAGGACGCAGTTTTCTTACCTCAGATTCGAGCGAGAATATTATAAGAACGACTCCTGAGAACGATCGATCTTTTGGTTCCTTAGCGGTTACCTAATCACAACCAATTATAACCTCCATTAATGAGAATCCACAATAATAGGGTCTTAACCTAAGCACCACTCTCGGGACCTCGAAACATGCCCACACGGTGAGTAGATTCGATCCCGGGCCTTAAGGATTGAAACCACAAGTCAAAAACCCTTAAAAACACCCAAAACGGGACTTTTAAGGAACAGAGTAGCGCAACAGCGTTGACCCTAGCGCCTTAGCGCTATTCTCAGAACCCCTAACATGTCCAAATTCCCCCTGAGTAGCGCTGTAGCGCCCTAAGGTGGGTGCTATAGCACTACCTCCAGACCAGAAACCCCCTGAAACCTCCTTCTTCTTCTCCTTCGATTCTAACCTGTTTCCAATTCTTCCAAATCCCATTTTTGATACCAACAGAACCCAAAAACCATCCCAACATATCCCAAACATCACAACCATAGGAACGCTAGCCAAAACTCCCAACAAAACCAAGATCTCAACCTAGAAATCTCAGCTGCATAACAGAACTAAAACAGGGCAAACCAGGAATTTCAATGGTTAGAAACTTACCCAAAACTCAGCTTATGATGCCCTTCAATGGAGGAACACTCTCCCAAACTCCCAAGGCTTACTTCCTAAGCTTGAATCCTCAAGAATGGCTCAAAAATCTCAAAGGAAAATGAAGGAAAGGATGGTACGAGAAGGCTCTCCTAGTTGCTCTGTTTTTCTACCTCTTTCTCAGCTCCAAATGGTTATATCTATCCTAGGGGTGAAATGACCATTATACCCCTAGGTCAATTTAATGTTTCTAAAGGCTCCCAATGGCAAAATTGGTATTTTCCACCTATCTTGTTAATCATAATTAACGCTCTCCAATTCCCGCTACTCTCAATATTCTCAAACACCAATAATTCATACCCCGTTACCCTTTAATTCCCGGTAACACTCTAATCATTAAAAACTCCCCGAGACTCATCTCGAGCCCCAAACTTAAACCTGTTGTGACAAGACCGCTAATCAATATTCCAAGATTGTCTCATGCCGAATAGCTCGAACAAACCCACATTATGATGTGGTCTCAACAATTTATCACCGACATGCATACACATATACAATTATACCCTCAACGGGCCAAATTACCATCACACCCCTGTAATTAAAATGCGGACCCACATGCATACATTTAACATCATATTATAATATAATTCACATATACATGCATATTATCATTTAATGGCATATTTAAACAAGTATGGCCCTCCCGGCCTACTAATCCCGCCATTAAACCACATCGGAGAATTCGGGGCATTACACTAAAGGTACTCGGGGTGGATTTTTCTATATCATTCAGAAAAGAAAGTGTTTACTTCTACAAATGCTACTTTTCTGGAAAATGACTATGTCCAAAACTTCAAACCACACATCAAAGTAGTTTTAGAGGAGATGGATAAAGAATTGACTCCAACCAATGTTCCATCATCATCAATGCGAGTTGAAGATGAAATTCTCACTCTTCATGTCCAACCGACACAAGTCGATTTAAATGAAGAAAGAACCACAGTTCCTGAGCAAACAGTCACGAAACCTCGTCGTAATGGGAGGGTTTCTAGGAACCCAGTTCGCTATGGTTTGGATGGTGAAACCAATATGGTTGTTGGTGACACTATTGATGATGATCCGTTGTCTTTCAAACATGAAATGGCAAGCCTTGAAAAAGAACTATGGCTCAAAGCCATGAAATAGGAAATGGAGTCCATGTACTCAAATTCCATCTGGGATCTTGTGGAAGCACCTAGTGACTTTAGGGTCATTGGGTGCAAGTGGATCTACATGAAGAAACGAGGTGTTGATGGAAATATCGAGACTTATAAAGCTCGATTAGTGGCAAAGGGTTATACCCAAAGAGAAGGCGTGGACTATGAGGAAACTTTTAGTCCGGTAGCCATGCTCAAGTCCATTCGCATCCTCCTATCCATAGCAGCCGCTCTCAACTATGAGATCTGGCAATGGATGTCAAGACAACTTTTCTTATTGGAAAGCTTGACGAAGTCATTTATATGGATCAGCCAGAAGGATTTAAAGTAGCTGGACAAGAAGGAAAACTTTGGAAGTTGAATAGGTCCATCTATGGACTTAAGCAGGCTTCTCGTTCCTGGAATCTTAGGTTTGATGAAATATTCAAAACCTATGACTTTGAACAAAATATTAATGATCCTTGTGTTTACCAACTGAAGGAAAATCAAATAGTGGTATTCCTGGTTCTTTATGTAGATAATATCTTACTCATTGGAAACAATGTTAAGAAATTATCAGATGTGAAGAATTGGCTAAGCACTCAATCCAGATGAAGGATTTGGGTAAAGCAAGTTATGTTTTAGGTATCCAGATCATCAGGGATAGAAAGAACAAGCTTTTAGCTCTATCTCAAGCAGCTTACATAGATAAAGTGCTTGAGCGTTACTCAATGAAAAATTCCAAGAAAGGGCGTCTACCGTCCCACCATGGAATTAATCTTTCAAAGAAGCAGTCTCCCCAAACTCCTGAAGAGGAGGATGCAATGAGAAAAGTTCCGTACACATCTGCAGTTGGAAGTCTGATGTATGCCATGCTGTGTACTAGACCAGATATCTGCTATGCAGTGGGAGTAGTGAGCAGGTATCAGTCAAACCCAAGACCGGAACTTTGGATAGCAGTTAAGCATATCCTGAAGTATTTGAGACAGACTAGGGATTATATGTTAGTCTACAAGGGTGGTGTTCTAAACCCTGTAGGCTACACCAATTCAGATTTTGAGACTAATGTTGATGACAGGAAGTCTACTTCTGGAATGGTCTCTTGGGGTTGGAGCTGTGATTAGGAGAAGCGTAAAGAAGTCTGCAATCTCAGATTCCACCATGGAGGCTGAGTACATAGATGCGTCAGAAGTAGCTAAGGAAATAGTCTGGCTAAAGAAGTTATATTCGGATCTTGGTATTATTCCAGAAATGGATAAATTGCTTGTGTTGTTTTGTGACAATACATGAGCGATAGCCAACTCGAATGAACCTCGAAGTCACAAGAAGAGTAATCATATAGAAAGGAAGTATCACATTATTATAGAATATGTGGCTAGGGGAGATGTGAAGGTTATGAAGATTGCAACTGAAGAAAATCTTCCAGACCCATTTACAAAGACACTACCAGAAGCTACATTTGATAAGCATATCAAAGAAATTGGATTAGTAGAATTAAGGCATTAGTTTCAATTAGTGCAAGTGGAAGTTTGTTGGGGTTTTATGCCCTAATTAAAAGCCAAATTCTTTGTAATCTCATTTTATTATCAATAAAAGAATAGAAATCATTTTTTGACTTGGTCAATCACTTTAATCACATGTTTTATTTTCATGATTTTTTGTTTAATATAAACTTCTATTGAATCCCAAGCATATAACTAATCATATTTATAGTGATGTAATCACAGTGGAATATAAATATGATTATATGTTCAAAATAAGTTAGTCCTAAGATTAGTCAGTGCACAGGATTTACACTGACTTGCCAATCTACGATATGATCTACTTACACAATGTGGTGTTATGTTCTTTCCATAACATTAGCAAAGTAGATAAGATCAGATGTATTTGTTACATCGGACTGGACCGATATTGACAGTTGATAAGATAAGTAAACATACAGTTATTATCTATTCTAGTCATATAATATATTTGACCATAGGTCAATTCAATCTCAATTCTGAGTGGTTAGTATTCGAACTGATTGTATTATTTGAGTTCTTTGACTTGTTCATTACAAGCTTACCCTACGGACTAGCCCAAACTTACATCTTGGGAACTCGATAGTATAATTGAGTGGGAGTCTTAATCATAGATATGAACATATACAACTTCCGATGAAGAAGTGAAACGATGGTTTCCTTTTAGTTTGGTTCAAGGTGTTAATTGATAGATATCTCATTTCAATAATTAAATTAGTTTACTGAAATATCATTTACAAGGAACTAAGTGTTTTAAGGATAAAATACAATGAAGGGTGTTATCCAAAAAAACAGGCACGGGTGACGTGGCAGGCATTTTTAAACACGTGGCTGACACTTGGCAGAGTTCTGTTCGACCATCGACCAGTAAGATCCTCCTGGCGTGGCAGTTAAGTTTTCCTTACGACCAGCATGGTCGTACACTCCGCATATTTCAAGATGATCTTGTGGAAATCATAATAAATTCCGAGATTATCTCCAATGATTCCTGATTATCCGATTAATTAGGAGAGAATATCTGTAACAAATTCATGTAATCCTCCTTGAGCCTATAAATAGAGAAAGATAGCTCAAGGAAAGGATTTTTGGCTTTTGGTTAATTGGAGTTATACACTTACGAGAGAATTAGAGCTATTGGATTATGATTATATTGCTTATCCCTCTCAGGTTCGTGAAACTCAGAGAACCCTAGTTCTTTGATCACTTCTTTGAGATCTCATATCAATAACAGCTTAAGTGGACGTAGGTCATTACCAGTTCCTGGGGCCGAACCACTATAATTTCTTGTGTTCTTTACTGTTTTTGTCATTATATTCATTCCAACACATCTATCCACATCAAGCGTTTTGACTCCATGTCAGTTGAGCAAAACAAAGGTCAACATTCTGGTGCTTTCATTGAAAGCTTGATACAAAATTGTTGAAGCAGTAATGGCAAAAACAACAAAGAAAACTGGGCAGACGGCTGGCACTACACCATCTCAACCGCCTCCTCCTCCAAACATGGCTGAAAATGAGCCACATTTGTAATTTGATGAGGAGGAACTGGATTCTGAGATGCTGAGAAATACCCTGGGGGTATTGCAAGATGAACTGGCCAATCTGAGGGCCAGCCAAGAAAGTGCTTCGGAGATTATGGCACGGCAGCAACAAGAGATATAGCGACAGCGCCAGGAGCTAAGTGAAAGACAGGCGGAGATGGACCGTCGTTAGAGGGAGGCCATGGCAGCCCTCAAAGCAGCCCTGCAGTTGGCTAGGAATCAGGCTGCACCTGCCTCACAGCCTGATGAACTCGCAAATGGGCCACCCCAAAGGGGTCCCAATCCTAGCCTGCTGATCCAGCCGTCGAGCCCCCAAAGGCCCGAGCAGCCGCCAATGCCTCAGGATGATGTCCCACCAAGGGATCCTGAAGTGCAGCCTCCATCCCAGGCTGGTCAAGGCAATCCCCCACAGCCAAGGCAGAATAGGGCCAGGCAGCAACCCCGTATTCCAACACGCCACAGGGGCGAAGAGTCGAACCCACCGAGCAGGGGGCAACGTCCTTCTGGCAACAGAAGGAACTCAGAGATAAGCTCTGCAGTCCGGGGCCCCCCACGGCATGATAATGCACGAAGACCTACCGACCAACGCAGGCCACCCTCTAACGCTCGGGAAGTTCCAGCCCAAGGAGGCAACCGAGGGGGCAGTCGATCCAACCATAGCCAATCAAGGTTCAGAGATGGGCATGGTTACAATGAGGCCGACTCAAGCAGAGGAAATGACAGTTGGAGAAATGAAGAGAGAGGTGGGGGCAGAAGCCCACCACCTAGGGAAGACTAACCCAAGAGATGTAACGCTAGGGGGCAGCCCAGACAAAATAACGTCTTTAACCGGCTCGGAGCAAGCGAGCATGATAAGTACATTCCACCAGCAGCAGAGGCCCCGACGATTCCTGACGTCGTGCAAGCCCAAATAGATGCCCTGAACCAGGCAGTACAACAGCTGGTCAGGGGAAGGACGTCTCATATCGAGTACGACAGGAGAAGGGGCACTCCTTTCGTTCAAAGGATAGTTGTGGCAGAAACTCCCAGCAAGTTTAAGATGCCCACATTTCCAAACATTGATGGGTATGGTGACCCGGTATCTTATGTCAACAAGTTTGAGATACAGATGGACATTCAGAAAGTGTCTGAAGACGCTCGGTGCAGGATCTTTCCTGCAATACTTTCTGATGCTGCACAGGAGTGGTTTTTCAAATTCCTTCCTGCAAGTATTGTTTCTTGGGAGATGTTCGTAAAGGAATTTTACAGACAATTCTATGCGGGTCGTGTGCACCCAACTGAGGCGAATCAGCTGGTGGAGATATGCCAGCAAGAAGGAGAGCCACTGAAGGATTACGTCCAGCACTTTATGCGAGCAGCGGCTGGAGCTAAAACAGTGGGAGATGAGGGCAAGATGATGGCCCTAACTACAAGAGTTAGGCGTCGCACGCCTTTGTGGAGTAGCCTCAAAAAACATGGATGCCATCGCCAGTGAGGGAGAGCCCCCAGGCAAAGATAAGGGGACTGCCAAACCCGCCAAACCCGCCAATGGGTCAAAACCCAACGGCAACGACAAAGGCAACGGGAATGACAATGGCAATGGCAAGAATGGGGGGAAGCGATCTCATAATGAACCTTCCACCTCTGAAAACAAACACGCTAAGGGCAATCATTATGAACCGCGGTTCACTAACTACAATGCCCTTGTCGAGTCTCGAGGAGAGGTGTATCAGACCACGAGTTCTAGTGTGCCTTACAAAAGACCGGCTCCCATTCGAAAGGATATTTCGAAGAGAGATACTACCAAGTTCTGTCGTTATCATAATGACTACGGACACGATACAAACGAGTGCAACCAGCTAAAAGATGAAATTGAGTTCCTTATCAGACAAGGACACTTGAGGAGATACGTACGGGCCTCGGGAACTTCCCAACGAGAGACTCTAGGTGGCAACGAGCAGGCGCCTGCACGCCAATGCTCGCCACCTTTGCAGCCTGATCCCGTAGCTGGCATTTTACTCACCATTTGTGGAGGCCCGCACCTTGCGGGAAACAGCAGAAAGGCAAGGAAACGATATGCTCAGACCCTACGCCATGACCAGGACATCGAGATGATGACTGTGGAGGACCAGGCATCAAAGAAGGCTCGGTCAGAGCACAGTGAAATAACCTTCTCTGATAGCGACGCCCAGCATGTCCGGTTCCCACATTCCGATCCGCTGGTCGTGGATGTTCAAATTGCCAACATGATGGTGAAGAGAGTGCTAGTCGATACAGGAAGTTCAGTAAACATCCTGTACAAGTCTTCGCCAGAACGCATGAAGTTGTCCGTCAAGGACTTGGAGCCCTACAACCAAACAATTTACGGCTTCTCTGGTGAGGGACTCTCCCCAACGGGGCAATCAGACTTCCGGTAACAGCAGGTATAACACCTACTACCAGGACATTACTCGCTACTTTCATAGTAGTCGATTGTCCTTCGGCGTACAATGCTGTAATTGGAAGGCCCATACTGGTTGACCTTCGGGCCGTCACCTCAGTATGGCACTTGACCATGAAATTCCCGACAGACGCAGGGGTAGGACGCGTGTTGGGAAATCAGAGGGAAGCAAGGGAGTGCTACAATGCCTCGATCACGAAGGCAAAGAAGGGAACGTCGAAGAGCACTCCCCCATAGAGGTTGCAGATGGCCATTGATACACAAGCCCAATCCGGTGATGGAGTTACCAAATAGGGTGTTGCCCAAAGTGAGGATAGAGATTTAGATCCTCGCTTTGGGGATTTTGAGGAAGATGTTGGACCCATCAAGGACCTTGAAGAGGTCTAACTTGACGAAAAAATTCCGACCAGAGTTGTAAAGGTCGGTAAAAATTTAGAAGCAACAACGAAGCACGCATTGGTGGAATTTTTGAGAAAGAACCAGAAAGTTTTTGCCTGGTCACATAAAGACATGGCTGGGATAGATCCTGCAGTCATTAGCCATGTCCTGAACATTGACAAAAGTTTTCCACCCGTGCAACAGAAAAGAAGGCTGCTCGATAAGGATAGATTGAAAGCCTTAAAAGAGGAAGTTGAAAGACTGAAGGAGAATGGGTTCGACAGGGTGGCGTTTTATCCATCATGGGTCTCTAATCCAGTACTGGTTCCCAAGCCTAACAAAAAATGGCGAACCTGTGTGGATTTCACAGACCTTAATAAAGCCTGCCCAAAAGATTGATTCCCACTCCCAAGGATCGACCAGCTGGTCGATGCAACTGCAGGACATGAGATCCTCTCTTTCATGGATGCATACTCAGGATACAATCAGATCAGTGTGCATCCCCCTGACGAGGATCACATTGGCTTTCGGACCGATACAGGGTTATACTGTTACAAAGTAATGCCCTTCGGACTGAAAAACGCTGGTGCAACTTACCATCGATTGGTTAACCACATGTTTAAGGAGTTAATCGGAGTAAACATGGAGGTGTACGTGGAGGACATGCTGGTAAAGTCAAAGAAGGCAGAAGGACATGTGAAGGATTTACAGGAGTGTTTCAATGTTTTGAACAAATATCAGATGAAGCTAAATCCTCTCAAATGTTCCTTCGGAGTAGGATCAGGGAAATTTTTGGGGTTCATTGTTAATTCAAGAGGAATCAAGGCCAACCCCGAAAAGATCAAAGCCCTGATCGACATGAAATCACTGGTGAAAATCAAGGGTGTGCAAAGTTTAACTGGAAGGATTGCTGCACTCAGTAAATTTATTTCAAAGTCAACGGATAAATGTGTCCCTTTCTTTAATCTGCTTAGAGGCAACAAGAAGTTCGAGTGGACTGGAGACTGCGAACAGGCTTTCCAAGCCTTAAAAGCCCACATGGCACAGCGTCCTATTTTATCAAAGCCTATAGATGGAGAAACTTTGTTCATTTACCTAGCGATCATCGAATATGCTGCTAGTGCGGTGCTAGTACAAGAAGAAGAAGGCGTACAAAAGGCAGTTTATTATGTTAGCAAGAGGTTAATCGGTGCCGAATTGAGGTATCCTCCCATCGAAAGATTAGCCTATTGCTTAATTTTGGCCTCAAGGAAGTTACGTCCTTACTTCCAAGCCCATCCTTTCATAGTCTTAACTGACCAGCCCCTTCGGCAAGTTCTACAAAAACCGGAGGCGGCTGGACGTTTGTTAAAATGGGCAGTTGAATTCGGGCAATTCGATATCACATATTCACCGCGAGCAGCAGTAAAAGGACAAGTCTTAGCTGATCTTATCGCCGAATGAACTGAGCTCCCAGACAATGAGCAGTGCAAAAAACCTAGTGCGCCTGAGCCCCAAGTTGAAGCTCCTTCGTGGAAGTTATTCACGGACGGATCGTCCAACGAATCTCATGCAGGAGCAGGAGTGATATTGATAACGCCAGAAGGGCATCGATTTCACTGCGCTATTAGGTTCGATTTCACCGCATCAAACAATGAAGCCGAGTATGAAGCACTCCTCGCTAGGCTAAGGTTGGCCAAAGACATGAGTATAAAAGTGCTGGATATTTACAGTGATTCACAGCTGGTAGTGAATCAGGTCTTAGGGGAGTATCAAGCACGAGGCCTGAAAATGGTGGCCTACCTGAACAAAACCAAAGATCTGTTGGCACAATTCGAGAAGTATACCCTCCAGCAAATACCTTGAGATCAAAATTCAAATGTAGATGCCTTAGCCAAACTCGCGAGTATGAAAGTTGCTGACACTTTAAATATAGTGCCAGTGGAACGGCTACGCGAGCCGAGCATACGAGCAGATGAAACCAGTATGGAAATTTGGATAGAAGATACATGGATGGCACCATACTTGGAGTATCTCACGAATGGTGTATTACCAGCAGATATAAACAAAGTCAAGACTCTTCAGAGACAGGCTGCTAGGTACATATTGGTCGATGGTATTCTATACCAAAGAGGATACTCCATGTCACTGCTCAGATGTATTACACTAGAAAAGGCTAAAGAGCTGATGAGGGAAGTACATGAAGGCTTTTGTGGGGATCACGCTGGGGGGGGGGGGTAGAGCTTATCGAAAAAGATTCTGAGGCAGGGTTATTTCTGGCCGACTATCAACGAAGACTCCATGGAGTTTGTGCGAAAATGTGATAAGTGTCAGAGATTTTCCAAGATCCCACGCGCAGCTCCCAACGAGTTAAAGCAAATGCAAAGTCCATGGCCCTTCACAATATGGGGTATCGATTTAATTGGATCCTTGCCAACGGGAAAAGGTGGAGTAAAATACGCAGTTGTAGCAGTCGACTACTTCGCCAAATGGGCCGAAGCTGAGCCACTCGCCACCATAACGACAAAGAAAGTTCTTGACTTTGTCATCAAGAACATTGTTTGCCGGTATGGATTGCCTCGGAAGATTGTCTCAGACAACGACACCCAGTTTGACAGCGACCTATTCATAGACTTCTGCAAAAGGCATGGAATCGTCAAGAGCTTTTCTTCAGTCGCGCATCCACAAGCAAATGGGCAAGTCGAAGCAGTGAATAAAACACTTAAGGATACCCTGAAGAAAAAGGTCGAAGAAGCTAAAGGAGCATGGCCGGAACAAACTTCCCGAAGTACTCTGGTCGTATAGAACTTCTCATCGAATAGCAACAGGTCATACCCTGTTTTCCTTAGCATACGGGTATGAGGCTATGCTGCCAGTCGAGTTAGATCCGCCCTCACATCGAAGAATCACATACGACCAAGACCAGAATAACCAACTGTTAATGGAGACCCTAGACTCGCTTTAGGAGAAACGAGAAAAATCCCAACTCCGAGTAGCTGCATACCAGCAAAAAGTCGCCCGCTATTTTAACTCAAAAGTAAAAGAAAGAAAGTTCAACGTCGGAGACCTAGTACTTCGACGAGTTTTCTTAAACACCCGTGACCCAGCTGCAGGAGTACTCATACCAAACTGGGAAGGACCTTACCAGATTGAAGAAGTCCTTCATCCAGGCACATACAAACTTGCACGCTTAAATGGAGATCTCGTTCCGCGCTATTAGAACGGAGAACACCTGTGCAAGTATTATCAATAAACAGTCCTTCTTAAAGGGCTAGCTTGTATTAATTTTTACTTTTTACAAGTTTTGAAAAAGGGTTAGTCATGTTATATGGCTAATCGCTTATAAGTGTAAGATCTTTTTAAAAGATCACTCGTAAAGACATGTTTAGTCCATTTTAATACGAGAATTATAAGGGACTGTGCGCAGCCAGTTATTCTTGCCAACCTTTCTAAATTTTTTTACAAGTATTTGTTCATTACGTGTGTTGTTTTGCAGTATTATAAGTGTTGCATTTTATACCGAGCAGTAATGTTCGTACAGGTCGTGGTAAAGGCAAGTGACCAAGGACCTAAAGCTCCTCAGTCACTTGGGGGGCATATAAGGTACATCGATAGCAAAGCATACCAAGAGGTATGTAAACACATGAACAAAATAAGTGAAAGCATGCTACGGTACTTAGAGTATTTTTCAAAATTTATATTTTGTTAAATCAAGCCAAAGTACTATGCTAAGTTCGGTCATGCGAACAGATGTTATAATAAGCAGAAATATTATAATATCAAAGGGAATTCTTTTACACCGCAAGCAGTACTGCTTGTATGTAATTGTTCAAAAGTAAAAGTAAAATATGCTGCCCATGCAGCAAAATTAAAAAGAAAAAGAAGTCTTTACATCACGACCCGTAGGTCGTGTAATTAAAGCAAAATAAAGGAAAAAAAACTTTAAGGAGCTTGAGGAGCAGGAGGATCCTGTGAAACATTCTGATCAACCACATCCCCTCCAGTTTCTCCTCCCTCCACTCCGGCGGCTGACGGAATGCTTGGGGAAGCAGGGACCCTAGCTCTCTCTTCAGCAGCCAACCAAGCAGTACAGCGGGCTAGCTTGGCCGTCCTAGCGTCCTCTGGAAGGTAAATGAAATCAGCACTTTGTTTGTGTTTCCAAAAATCGTAGAAACACCGAAGTGTCGCGTTCTTTTACCTCTCCAAGTCCTTGGCATTGGTAAGCTTAAGCTACTCCACCTGGCTCTGAAGAACAGCAATGGTCGTTTCCTTAGCAAGGTGCTCCTCCCTAAGTTTTTGACTTCACGCCATTGGATTCGGGTGGACTCCTGGTAATCATCCCTTTGCTTCCTGAGAGTTTTCAGAGAAGCTTGCTTCTCTGCCAGCTCTGCCACCAAGGCATCCTTCTGCTGGGTGACCACCTCCAACTCCCCAGCATGCCTAGCCTCTGCGGCTTGAAGCTCCTCGATGACCTTCACCCGAGACTGCTCGATGTTGGCACCAGCACGAGTACGAGCAGTGGTCATTGTCAGCATGGCCTGCAGTCAAAGAATAAGAGTTAGGCTATATTACAAGAAGGAAAAATAAAAACCAAGATCGCAAAAAGAGAAAGAGTGCTTACACTGGCTTCTTCATTAAGAGCCCTGTTGAGGATCTGGTCGACCCCCATGTTTTCAGCCTTAGCCATTGCCTCCCTGCAACAGTCATGCTTCAGGATATGGGCAAGGAGATCCTTAGCTGATCGCAGGGAGCGGCTCGAGATTCTGGCCCTAGGAAGTTTGGCTTGCTGGGCCTGTTCTTTTGGAGCTGCGGGCGGAGGATTCGTGGCAGCAGGCGGGGCCTCCTTCTCAGCAGGAGCAGGCGGTTGAGCAGAAGGTTGGCCAGAGGGCCCATCCTTTGGAGGATCAGCTGCTCGACCCTTCTTGGCCGAGGGTGCTTGGCTAGACTCACCATCTTGTCTCCTGGCCGATTTCCTCTGTCGGACCAGGGGAACTTCCTCCTCCTCCTGAGTCTGGTACAAGTCGAAAACGTTGGGGGAGGCCATTTCTGCAAAAAAAAGATAACACATGCAGATAGTAAGACAAAAATAGATGACAAATTACGGCACATCAGAAAAGAAGTAAGGAAAATCACAAAGTCCAATACCCGAGCTACTACTACTACTAGTCGCTACACTACTGACTCTACTAGTCGTACACTCACTCTCTGGCACGAAGAAGTCTGGCCCTAGATTTGGAGTATACGTAAAATTGCCGTCCCCGTCAAATAAGTGACAGAGAATTGGAAAGCTATTTAAAAGAAAAATAACAATACCGTTTTCGTTTGAAGACTCATCCAAGTTTCTGCTGCCTTTTGTTTCCTCTTCCCTTGGGGGCAGAAGGCCTTTCTGCTGAGGGGGCACCAGTCGGTTCCCTGATCGTAACCCTAGTCGGTCTCCTTCGAGGAGGGGACGCTGGGGGTTGCTGCTCGGGATGCCCCTCAGCAGTGGCGTCTGCCACCGCGGGTTCCCTCGTTTCCTGATGAGGGGTGAGGGGGCTAGATAGCCTCAAGTTTTCATCAGTGACCAGAGACTTAACGCTTTTTTCAGCGTCAGTCATCCTGGCCAATGCGTTGGACCTCAACACCATGTCTGGTGTTGGGTTTGGTCGTAGCCATGGTCCTGAAAGGCACAAGATACTTTAGAGAAGTACAAAGAAATATGCTAAGAAAAAGTAGCGACTAGTGGAAAAGGACATTTACCTCCTCGAGCGAAGGCCAAGTTGTTCGTAGTCATGGCGGGCGTGAGGAAATACTCCTGGCTGTATTTCCCCACGTTGGAGATATCGGTGGTGTCACTCAGGAATGTTCGGTTTGTTTCATGGTGACAAAAATGAAAAAAGCGCATCCCGGACTGTTGAGGGTTGGACTTAAGGTAAAAAAGGAAGTTGACCTCGTGAGGAGTAGGCTCTGGCCATTTTTTGAGTTTGTAAAGGATATAGAGTGCAGCAAGCATTCTATATCCGTTTGGATTAAATTGAAAGGGGGCAACACCAAAGTAGTTTGCCATCCCCTGATAGAATGGATGTAGAGGAAGGGTAGCCCCCGCCTCTATGTGGTACCTCGACCAGGCGCTGTAGACGCCCCTAGGCAAGTTAGCCCTCTGGTCAGCTGCAGGGATCTTGAGATTGACCCCAGTGAGAGGATACTTCCTAAGGTAATTGGCAAGCATCCTGGGAGTAACCTGGCTGAGGGGAGAAAGATACCACTCGACATCAGGAAGGTTTGAATGCCGAGGGTGAGCCCTGACCGAATGTGAGGGTCCGGGGAAATGTTTTCTCGATCGCTGGTCGAGGGAACCCTAGCCTGCAAATCAGGCTGGGCAGGAGGATTGGGATTGTTTTCAGGGTTTGGTTTCTTTTTTCTTGGAGATTTAGAGCGGGCCATTTTAGGTGGTGATGGTTGAGGTCTGGAAGAAGAAAGTCTTGAGAATGGAATCTCGTGAGCACGCTGAGCCGGCTGTTCTTCGCCTTCAAGCAGTTGCACAAGAAGATCGTCTTCGATTGGCTGCTCACCTCCCCACAAATCTGTCATTAAAACTTGCGAACAGAAAAATGGGGAGGTGAGGATGGAGAATCTAGAAAGTCGGTTAGAATAATGCTGGTCGTGTATAAAATTCAAGCTTTTATACAACAGCATTCTAACAAAAAACTAATTTTTTCACACGAATAGTTTGAAAAGCAGATCAAAAAGTGAAAGTAAAAAGTTTTTTGAAAAAGCTTTTTCAACTCCTTTAAGGACGGGACAAGCTCAGTTTTTCAACTAGCATAAAAATCAAATTTTTACTTTGGTTTTACGTCCTAAATTTATGATCTCGGTTATCAAACTAACTCGTAACTCCTAAATGGAAAAGAAACATCATCCTATCTAGCATCGCTCGATAAATCCCCTACTTTTATGCATCTCAACCCAGGAGCACAGACAACACCAGAACTTAACAGTTAACTCACAGAGGCATGCATAGCAAAAATAAAGAGCAGAAAGGTTCTGAAACTTACCAAAGCAAAGATCGTGGAGGTTTGAAGGAGTTTCAAGCGTAGACGAACGGGCGACTGGTTCTTGAAACTCTTAAAGATGATCTTCAGGGAGAAGGAAGGTTCTGATTTAGGGTTTCTTGAAAGAGAAATAACTTGCGTAAAAAAGAAAAGAAGGCTCTAAGAAGTCTATATATATTTTTTGTCCGTGGCATGAAAGAAGAAGTAATCATCAGTTTCCTCTTTTCGAAGCATGGGGAAGGGTGATAGCCGTCAATAGGTTACTTGGGAACCGAAAAGCCGTGATTAGACAGGGGTAGGTTACTTTTCCCAAGGATGCACGAACTACTCTGACAGATCTGGTGGGCTAATCGAAGAGTCGTTTTCCTTAAAGTTTATTTATTGTTGGTCGTAATAAATAAACTTGGGGGGGAAAATGTTATCCAAAAAACAGGCACGGGTGACGTGGCTGGCATTTTTAAACATGTGGATGACACCTGGCAGAGTTCTGTTCGACCATCGACTAGTAAGATCCTCCTGGCGTGGTAGTTGAGCTTTCCTTACGACCAGCATAGTCGTACACTCTGCATATTTCAAGATGATCTTGTGGAAATCATAATCAATTCCGAGATTATCTCCAATGATTCCTGATTATCCGATTAATTAGGAGAGAATATCTGTAACAAATTCATGTAATCCTCCTTGAGCCTATAAATAGAGAAAGATAGCTCAAGGAAGGGATTTTTGGCTTTTGGTTAATTGGAGCTATACACTTACGAGGAAATTAGAGCTATTGGATTACGATTATATTGCTTATCCCTCTCAGGTTCGTGAAAGTCAGAGAACCCTAGTTCTTTGATCACTCCTTTGAGATCTCATATCAATAACAACTTAAGTGGATGTAGGTCACTACCAGTTCCTGGGGCCGAACCACTATAATTTCTTGTGTTCTTTACTATTTTTTTCATTATATTCATTCCAACACATCTATCCACATCAAGCATTTTGACTCAGTGTCTGTTGACCAAAACAAGGGTCAACAAAGGGTAAAACAGTATTTTAGTCCCATCTCATTGTAGACCGTTTATAGAGGATTGAGTGACAATTATGGTTGTAACAATCGATAATTAATAACGTATCTATATTTTTTATAGAGCGTTCTATGAATTCAAGAGTGCAATTTCGAGTCTATAGTGGAGTCACGAGAAATTAATAATTTCGTAAATTTATTTGTTAGATTTATGATAACTTATTGGAGCTTGATTTCATAGGCCCATGGTCCCCATTGTACCTTGGATAAAATCATCTAGGTAGTCTCAATTAATTGATTTAATTATCAATTAGAATTATTAAAGTTGACCAGGTCAATTTTGGATAGTTTCACAGAGTTATGTAATTTTGAGAAGAAAAAAGAAATTAGGGCAGATTTATTAATTAAGATAAATTGGTATCTAAATTAATAAATAATTTTAAATCAAGGTTCAAATTATAAATAATTAATTTGATAAAGGATTTAAATAATTATTTAATTAATTAAATCAATAAAAAATAATACAGGCCTTGATTTTAAGTCCAATGGGCTTATAATCAAATGAGAACTTTCATGGGCCTAAAGCCCATGATAATTTCGACCTAGGGCTTCAAATTGGCTATTATTTTATTGATTTTTTAATTAAATTAAATGGCCTATTTGAGTATATAAAATGAGTGCTTAGAGAGAAGTCAAAACACAAGTTCATAAGTTTAATCACTAGTTTTCTGATAGTTTTAGATTCTCTCTAAACACAGGTCATTTTCTAAGCCTCTTATTATTCTTTTCTCTTCTTCTCTCTATATCTATCTCATGTGTTGAGGATAACCCACTCTAGTCTAGGTGATTCTAAGGATTTATTACAAGACTGTGAAGAAATTAGAAGAACAGTTCAGTTTCTTGATAATACTCTGCGACAGAAAGGATACCAGAGTTAGAGAAACTGAAGGAAGGACTCTTTCCTTCCGCTGCGTATACTGTAAGTATTCTTATCGTTGTTTCTCTTTGAATTCAATTTTATAAGCATGTTCTAGGTCATCTCATATTAATTTTTTTAATATTAGATCTACATGAAAATAAATAAAGATCCTGTATAAAAAATTCCTAACATGTTTGGCATTGATCTTCGGTGTATTTACTAAGCAAGGGGCAATTAATTTTTTTTTAATTATAGCCATTGACAACCATGGAATGTTCTTGGCACTGGGGTTGTTCAAAGAGAAGGGTTGGTGTGCAAGCACCCCAACTGGGAAATGTAGCGCGCTAGTGCACACAAGATGAGGAAGCACTGGGTTGAGGCCTTTGGTGTGCATGAAAGGAAACATCCTAGTTCACTGTCGAGATTGTGAATTTGAGAACCACCACCAACGAAAAAAACAACATTGATGATGATGATGACAATGATGATGATGGTGGTGGTGGTGAAGGATTGGGTAAGCTTTATAAGGCCATTTTAATGACATTTTGGAGATTGGTATTTAACTTGACGATATAAGCTTGATATCAATTATTATTTTGATAAATAATTACTTTAGGGGCTCAAGTATTGAGCTTGTTTCGGGATTAGGATCGTGTGATATGATATCCTTATTTTCTATTCCTTAAGAACTTAGTAAGACTATAAAGTAGGTGTTATCTCTTAATTTGTTTATTAGACTTGGAAGTGATTTACCACTCTTAAAGAATTGTGTAAGGACTCGAGACAAGGAAGTCTGCACTCTAAGTAACTTAAGACTGGTGGATAATAAGTATGCTTTAAATGTTGCTTGTTATGATTTTATGATTGTATATGAGATTATATAATCTGAATGCATGCTCTAAGAATGTGTGTTAATAGTTATGGATTATAGGATTGTGTATATGTAATTATATGATCTGAACTTCAATGTTGTGTATTCTTATGTTGAGATTGGTTAAATATAATGGTTAAGTTGTTTACACAATGTGGTGCAAAATACTTAACGATTTCACTTAAGTTGAAGTGAAAATATGAGATTTTATTATAGGCATCTATAATTTAATTTTATGGGTCTAAAGTGATACAATTAGATTTCACTTAAGTTAAATTTGTTTCCAAAAGTACCATTTTACGTTTCAGTATAACTTCTAAGTAAAGTACACAAGTTATACGAATTTAAACACCATGTTTTCTATATTTTAACTATTTGGGATCACAAGACAATGCATTAAAGTTTCGATATGTTTAATATTTTCAAAATAGTCACTGGGCGATCGTTATTCAAATGTTTGACTTTTTTAAGGGCATTGAAAACTACATTACAATTTTGTATTGTAGTCGATCAACCAGTTAGAATTTCAGTTCTTTACAAAGTTGGTTTGAAAGAAGTATGTTGGACAGGATTGAGAAGGATGCTTTTGGTAGCATTTGATGATCTTTTCCTTAAAATTCGATTAGGGAAGTTTGGAATCACATAGTCTTATCCCAATGATTTTATCATCATGTTTTTTATTGGGATAGAAAAAGGGGAACTTAATGAAGGCATCAATGGCATTAATTGATAGGAGTAGTATTGGATGGCCATGTTGTCAATATTTTTTTGGAAGGTGCGCTTTGGTTGTAGGTTGAGAGATTTGGGCACTTAGTGCCCACTCAAGACGCTCCTGAAGAACAACTTTGAGTTGAAGGCTCTGAATATGGAGGGGGTTGAATGTAAAAGGGGTCATCCACTTAGGACCTATGGCAAGAGTGATAAGATAAGAAACAAAAATAAGTGTAAGGTACTTGGGTGAAAGGTATAAAGGATGGGGAATATATCAAAATGATGAAATGTTGGATACCAATCACCTTCGACTAAAAAGATAAGTTCTTTATATTGGAAAGAAGATTTGTTGGCATCATTTAACAAATGAACATATTGAGGAGGAAGCAAATCATGCATATCTTTTTTCAAGAGATGTAATCAACTTGAAGAGATGGATGATGTCATCATTAGTAATGATTGTACCTTTAAACGCGCCATTACAGATGCATCGCTTATGGTACGAAAAGGCTTCACAGAAAGTTGCATGGGGCGGACTTGGATAGTAGATAGTATGAACATCATGAGGGGAGGGAGTTGTGTTGGTATTAAATATGATAAATGTAACATCCCAAATTCCCTAATTTGGCTTAGTGCCTAGATTAGGGGGCCAGGAGGCAATAATTATTTTAATTATGTGTTAATATAGTATGAGCATGTCATTATGTGAATTATATTATAATATAATTATACTTACTTGATTAGAAAGACTAAATGTGTATGTGGGTCTGTTTCTTATAAGAAGGGCATTTCAGTAATTTGACTCGCTGAGGGAATAATTGTAAATTTGCGTCTGCGTGATTGAGACCACATTATTATGTGGATATATTTAGGCTACTCGACGCGAGGCGATCCCAGTGAATAAGTTAGCGGAAAAGTCTCAACGAGGTAAAATACCTGGCTTGGGGTGACCTTAGGGGTATTTTGGTAATTAGTACATTGCCGAGATTTTTCAGGTAATGGGAGATTAAATTATTATTATTTTGAGATATTTGGGGATTTAGAGGAACACCTGGGAATTCATGGGAAGTGGCAATTGACGGAATTGCCCTTGAAGGGCTTTAGGGAGAATGATTTGGTCTAGGTGCATTTAGTTCATTTGTGCCTAATTAGAGACTTAACTAAATGTTTCTTCCGCTGAGGGAAAGCTAAAACAGAGTAATAAAAAACAGAATTACTTTCTCTTTCCCATAACTCTCTCTCCCTCTTCTTGGTAGCTTGAGAATTTTGAGGAATTGGAGGAATCAAGATTAGGAAATTGAAGTGTTAAGCTTATGAAACTTGGGGATTAACTCAAGGGTGTTATCATCTCAAAGGTAAGGGTTTGAATTCGAAATTCTTCATGATAATTCTATGGTTTTGTTGGAAGCTTTAGTTTTTGCATGTGTGAGTGTTTGGAGGGTGAATTTTGGATTTTTGATAAGTTTTAATCAAGTAGTTAGTTAGGTTTTGTCGCTGAAAAAGTGTTATACTGGTTATGGGGATTGAATTGAAGTTTTGAGTGTGCTTGGGTTGAATTTAGTTGGGTTCGGCTAAAGGAAAAACCCATAAATTCTAGGTTCGAAGGGGTCGGGTCGCGACCCTATTCTTGGTGTGCCGCGGCCCTCTTGAACAAAAGGGAGCCAAGGAGGGCTCTGTCGCGAGGGCGCACCGTGGTGCCTCTTAGGCTGGGCTGTGGTGCGTGTCTGGTGTTTTAGGGAGGCTGAGCCTATGATTGGGGCGAGCCACGACACTAGATCACGAGGTCGTGGCTCATGAGAGGTTCTTGGACCCCGAGAAGGTTTTGAGTGTGGAAACTCAACCTTATGAGTTCGGGATCGATCCTACTACCGTGTTTAGTAGAATTCGATGTCCCGAAGGCTAGGACTTGGTCCGGAAGCCTTTATTCACTCGTTGTTGATGGAATTATTTATTATGGTTGTGACTAGGTCAACGCCAAGGGCTCGGATTAGGGATCGTACTCAAGAGTCATTCATTGGTAGCTTGCACTTGGATCGAAGGTAAGAAAACTACACCCAGAATATGATATACATGATTGGGGCTCGGCCTGAATGCTGAGTATAATCTTGATTTGGGTGTTAGGCCGGTGAATGCGCATGATTATGATTATGCCTATGTATGTTTGTTTAAATGTATTATAATACATTGTATCTATATATATTTGATAAATGGATTACGTGATTATCTGCTGTGACTAGGGAGCTCGGTCTATAAACCGGGGATCTGTTGTGGTATTTGGTTAAAGATCGATTTATTAGTCAAGACATGTTTTATTTGAGGGGCTCAAAAGTCAAGGATCTTTGAAGCTCGGCTTATAAGTCGAGGGTATTTAAGCTTCGACTTACAAGTCGGGGGTATGTGAGGCTCGATTCATAAGTCGAGGACTTGTAGGACTCGGCTTATAAGCTGAGATTGGCATTACGCACATGGAGTGCAGGCCACAATGGCTGGCCCACCTTCGGGGTGCACCAAGTACCTGACTAGTTTGGATGCCAAACAAATTGAAAGGGAGTGCGACATGCATCTGTGCAACACTATAGTTGCTGATTTATATAATGCTTATGCTAGTTTCGGTTATTACTGCTAGTCCGATGTATTACTCCGTGAATATGTTTTCTTGCTGAGTCTTTTGGCTCATGAGTGCTTTGTGGTGCAGGTAAAGGTAAGGAGAAGCTTGGATAGCCATGAGTTGGAGAGCGATAGCAGTGACATGTACATATGCAGTCCGCTCGACTGCCACGGCCGAGAAACTCAAGGAAGCTAGGGTTGAACCCAATTTTGCCGCCTAGGTCGGCTTATTTTGTAACCTTGGTGTTGTAACTGAATTTTAAACTTATATTTTGGGGATGCAGAGTTTTTGGTTAAATAAAAATATTTATGACCTGACCAAATTTTTAATACCTGAACCTTTAGTATCTTAGTCAAATGTTTGGTCCAAATGACTTGTTTAGCAAGTCCAGCACTAATTTTAAACACACTTTGTAACAGACCCTAGTTAGCAGGGTGTTACAATAAATTAGGATACGCAGCGGAATGGATCTTTTAAAATTTTATTAATACAAGTCAGGATCATAAATATATAGATATATTAAATCAAACACAAATAGATTAGATATTACCTCTTGTAGGCTATCAAGAGTCCATGAATCTTTTTGTATAAATCAACGATCTTCCCATCCTTATTTTGAAAGCTCGCACCTTGATCTTCCAGACTAATCCTCAAACACACAAGGACATGTGTGGGCACGTAGTATTCAAAATGTTAATTTAAAACTCTCTAGATGTACTCAGCACATGAGATCTAAAGATGTTTGAGAAGAGAGAGACTATAGAAATTTTTAGAATTTCAAGTTTAGGAAATTCTATTGTTTCTTTTCTTGAGAAAGTCTAGTAGTCAAAAACAAGTTAAAACTTCTTTTAAACGTAGCGCTTCTTTCAGGTTTATAAAGATAATTAATTAATTTAATAAATCTTGATTTTATTTAAAATGAAATTGATCAGTTACTACTGATTTAATTTAAATAATATTTAAAAAGAATAATTAAATATAATTAAATAAAAAATCATTTTGAAATTGAAAATTCAAATTCGAGGGATATTTCTATCCCTGAGTGGCGCCACACACACTCATTATACAGTGAGTGTGTCGTGATCCACATTAGGGTTTTCCCTAATTTTCTCATTTGTTTGTTTAATTAATATTTAAGATAATATATTTATTCTAAAATAAATATTAGTTAATTAAAAATTAACTTTATCTTAAAATATCAGTTTTAAATACATATCTTATAATAAGATAATTATTAATCTATCTCTATATTAATTCTAACATGATTAATATTTATTTTAGCATATAGTTTTTCAAAAAAAAAACTATACAGTTAAATAAATAATTAATTCTCAATTAATCAATTACCGACAATTATCACATAATTATTTCCTTACCCTGAAAAATTAATTCATTTGCAATTTAGTCATTCTCTCTACAAATCTTCCTTATGACATCCTTACCCTTGACAACGTAGGATAGATGTGATTTGGGGACCATGAACCTATATTACAGAGCTCCAATAAACCAGATTATTAATTAAACTCTTTCATATAATAATCTTATTTATTTATTTTCATGATTACTCCAATATAAATATTGAATTGCACTCTAAGTATTTATAGAATTATATTTACAGAGTTTTCTCTTGTAGTCCATTGATATAATCAATAAATGTAGTTTTGTCCTCCACTTATTGGTTCGTTAATTAGGCATGGTCAAAACTACCATTTAACCCTTCTAATTGCCTCTTGATCCTTCAGTACCATTAATTCACTAGCGAATAATTAATCTAAAATGAAATTATAGATTTAAGCTCAATAACTATTCAATTAAATAACTAACCCTTAAGAGATCCAATATTTGATATGTTAGGAAAGTATAGATTCTATTATTGTAAATCATGTTCCCAGCTATTCATGATATTGAATCTCCAAAACAAAAGTCATTAGCCTCATTATACTAAAAGACCTTAATAAGTGAAGAAAAAGATCCAATAAACACAAACAAGAGTTCGTGAATATTTAGGATTTAGATTGATCTACAAATGATCATCTATTATGATAAGAATTAAATCTTTATGTCAAACGATAAGTTTACGAAGATAATTAATTTTTCATTAGTGATGTCATATATAATCTCTATTATATACAAGACATTTGCTAATATGTCTATCTACATTAATAATTTGAATCTAGATCACATGCATCCCGTATGCCTAGTAAACCGTACTAGTAATCCTTCATTAAAAATTCATTACTGTAACATGTTACTGACTATTTTATTCATCATATAAGATATTAATTCTCTCGTACTAATAAAAGATCATATTCTCATAAATGAATATCAAATTTTCTTGATATTATTATATAATTAATTCAAACAATAATTATAATATTCAAATATAATAAAAATGTACTTTTATTTAAATCAATAAGATATATTTACATGCTTCCAGGGCATTAATCCTAACAAGTTGAAATCCAACACCATGATTTTCTCAGATCTTAAACTATTTTCCCCGTGGGAGAATGTCAACAATTTTCCATTGTTTGGTTTCTTCAACGGTCAAATCTATAATGGTGGTGTAACCATGAATAAGTTGTCTAAAACTATTGAGAAGTTCATAACTTCAATGTTCTAAGGAATGGAAGTTTATTCGAAAGCCATACCAAATTTTGAATTTTAAAAGAAGACAGTAGAAGGATCGAAGTAAAGGAAACAAAACCCAAAAGAAGAGTAAAAGTGAAGTTGGAACAATCCAATTTAGGTTTAAAAGAGGATTTAAACACAAAAATTAGAAAATTTTAAATTGGTTTCATTTTTAATAATTAGCATGAGCAAAGAGGTTATTACAGTAGTAACAGGAAGTATAAAGTTTGGTTTTATTAAGTTGTTCCTTGCTTGGCACTCGATTGGTTACAAGAAAAAAATAGGGACAATTGTGTGGACCAAATTTATTTTTTATATTTCAATAATTTTTTATATAATTTAATATATGTTTTGATAGAATTTTTAATTTGAATAAATTAACATTCAATTAATGTTTAGAAAGACTCCAGAAAAAAAAAGCTGGTAGTTCACCCAACATTTTAAATGTGAATCAAATTAAACCTAGAGAGTCCGATTAGTTCAGATCTTGTTTGATCTAGGCTATTAGGTTAGTTACTTTCATTGCCTTAGGTTTCCTGACGAGGACCAATCAGAATAAATTCTTCTATGTCTTTCTTTACCTTTAACTAACTTATTTTGTCTATGAATAGTACTTTGAGGGCTTTTTCATTTTCTTGAGAGATTAGCTAAGTGTTGAACACTTGAATGCATTGTTGTAGGTAATTCCAAGTGGTTTCTTTTAATTTCTTTTAAGACTTGGTACATAAATCCATGAAGAATATTTTTGAACTATTTTGTGACATCATTCGATAATCTGCCATTATCTGGAATATACATTGATATTGCATGCGAACGTTTTGGATCAAACACGTATGTAATCATTGATTTTTTGTGCTTGATTATGTCAAGTTGAAGAGGATAGGTCAAGCTCTTAAAATTATAAACTTGCATGAATTAGTAGAAGTGCATAGTGTAGTTTTGAAGTTGAAGGGTAGGCACGTACTTTTGTTATTGAAGACTCCTGTGCTAAGAAAGTCTTCTTCTGAAAGGTAGGCTATATACCAGTTACCTCCAAGATTGAACAAGAATTTTCTCAAGCCCTTGATATGATCGTCAAAGCTGTCGAGAATAGCAAACCCCTTTTAGGGACAAATGTAGTAAGAAATGTATGGAGTGGACGACCTATTATATTCAATGAAATTGAAAATTTTGTAGATTTCCTCACAAAAGACGTGGAAATATTTTCAACCAACGTACAAGGAAATAATTCTTCAAGATAAAATGAAATTAGGGGAAAATTGCATTGGGTGAAACTCGGTAAGAAAAATGATCTGAGCAACTAACCCTGTGTGGGGAAGTAAAATGCTTCTAAGTGTTTGGTGCTAAGGACTATTTTATCCTTCTTAATGATATCGTCTTTCTTCCATTTTTCCTGCTTCGCCTCAGTAAGTTTCTGGATTAATGCAATAGATGGAAGATTTAGGCTCGTTTAAAGTAACTGTAGACAATTCTCATATTTTTCTTCGTGGGAAATGACCATGCTCATGGGTGCCATTGTGGTAGATTGAGAATGGTAAAAGCTTAAAAAAATGGGATTGAAGGGAGAAGAAATAAAAGAATAGGAGAATGACAAAGAGATTTTGGATTTGAGACAAGTAAGAAATTAGGAAAGTGCATTTTAGAAAGGGGTAATTAAGTGACGGTTTTAATAATCTCAATCATGAATTATCTTGATGCACATTGTTTATGCCATTTACAAAGGGGCATTAAATTTGGTAGGTTGAAAAAATTGTTCCTTGTTTGACACGTGGAATGTAACGCTGTAACGTTTTAATAAACTAATAAACTGAATAATGAAAAATTAAATGATGCTCTAATTTAATAAAATTAACATAGTTTTGTACAAGGATCCAAATATTTAAAAATATCATAAAACAAAACATAAAATCTTAACAAGTCAACAATTTATTTTTTTTAGACTAAAAATAAAAACATAAACTAGGCGCTTTTTGTTCTTTCCATCGACTACATGGTCCTAACATGATACACACACCTTTGGCCTGGGTTCAACTTATCGCTCACCTTTGACATAACCTTTAATTCTTTTATGCACACATAGACAAAAGAAATGAGTGAGCTTCTATATTCTTTTCTATATAAATTTTGAAAATTAAAGAATGCTTGAAGCCTAGGGTTTAGCTTAAGCTCTCTCTCTCTCCCTCTCTAGAATTTTCGCTTAAGCCATTCTTTCTCTCTCTAAAATTTTGTATTAGACACCACCAAACTGTTGATATTGAGCACAGTGACTAACTACTCTTTCAATTTTATTTGTAACAGATTTCTATTATTTTAGTTAGCTGTAATAAAGGTTGTGTAACCAATTCTGTTGTAATAGCTCATCGAGCTTGTACTCCCAATTTCAATATATAATATTCTACTCTCAACATTTCAATGTTGAGCCATTCATTCTCTCAATTCAGTACTTCTTTCATCTATTTTTTTCTGTTTTGAAAAGCTCTTTAGTTAACTCTTATATGGTACTAGATCTCTTCTGCCATGGCGACCGACGGCAACAACAACTCTCATGCATCTTCTCCCTCCACGGGTGTTCAACCTCCACCAGCTCCAGCTGCTCCAATCGTCGCTCCGACTCTAACAGCTGATCCTGTTGGCCTTCCAAACAACAATCTCCTTTTGCTATAACTCTGACTCGACCGATCGAACTACTCATACTTGTGAACTTTGGTTCTCCCAGCGGTTCGTGAGTACAATCTTGATGGCTATGTTCTTGGAACCATTCCTCCTCCTCCGACTCATCTAGCTGGTAATGTACCGAACCCTAGTCATCTTCAATGGCTTAGATTTGACCAATTTCTCATGCATTGGCTGATGAATTCCATTAATGAGGTCATGCTTGGTCACATATGTCGCACATCTGCTGAAATTTGGTATGTTCTTGACCGACTCTTTGCTACAAAATCCAAAGCTTGAGTTCTTCAAGTGAAAGGCTTACTCCAATCTACCAAGAAAGGCTCCTCTTCAATTGATGATTACATCTTGAAGATGAAAGGATATGCAAATGCTCTCTCTGCTGCTGGTGATCCTATTTCTGATGATAGTCTCTGCCTCTACATTCTTGGTGGCCTTGGGTCTGAATATAAAGCCACAGTGGTGAATCTGACCAATCGCACTGATTCCTTGACTCTTCAAGATCTCCATTTTAGCTTGCACAGTCAAGAAATGCGACTCCATCAACAAACCATCACCACTCTTGACATGGTTCAAGCTAATCTTTTCAACTTCTCTCTTCGTGGTAACACCAAACTGGCAAATCGTGGTGGTCGCGCCAATATTCGGAGTGACCGTGGTTCCTTTTCAAATAGTGGTTCCTTTCCACCTCGTGGTGGCCGTGGAAACAAGCCAATCTGTCAGCTATGTGGTTGGGCTGGACACACTGTACAAAAGTGTTACCACAAATTTGATGTTCATTTTACTGGCCTTCCCTCTTCCAGTGATCATTCATCAACCATTGGATCGAATAATGCTCAAGCATGAGTCTCACATCTCTGAGGACTTCCCTGGGTCCTGGTACTTGGACACTGGTGCTACAAATCACATCACCACAGATGTGCAAAATATGTCCACCAAAGTTGACTACAAAGGCAAATCCAAAGTAATTGCTGGTAATGGTACTTCTATGGCCATCTTACATATAGGTTCTAATTCAATTAATGCATCTCATACATCTCAGTCTTTAGAGCTCAAAGATATATTGCATGTTCCTAATGCTACTAAAAATTTACTTAGCATTTCACAATTTACTAAAGACAATAACATTGTCCTAGAGTTTGACTCAGTTTGTTGCCTTATCAAGGACAAGAGAACCAGCCAAGTACTTCTTCGGGGTACTCTAACTGATGGCCTATACAAACTCCAACTTCGACCACCACATTCTCACAAGTCATCCATAACGCAAGAATCCTATACCAAAAGTTACACTCCTCATATATTCAATTGCACCACTACTAGCAATCTTTTACATGACAAGTCTCAAGTGACCAACATTTGGCACTGTCGACTTGGTCACCCTTCTAAACCAGTTTTAGCTAAAGTTCTTTCAATTGTAAATCCTATTGTTAAATGTAATTCAGTAGCTTTCTGTGATGCTTGTCGAGTTGGGAAACTACATCAATTTAGTTTCAAAACTTCTATGAATAAAACTACTGCTCCTTTTGAGTTAATATTTTCATATGTATGGGGACCTTCCTTTTACACCTCTCTTGATGGTTACAAATATTATGTTAGTTTTGTTGATGACTATACCAACTATACTTGGATTTATCCCATGCAAACTAAATCTGAGGTCCAAAAACATTTTAAAATTTTTTAATGCTTATGTTGAGCGAATGTTTCAAACCAAAATCAAAAGTGTCCAAACTGACTTGGGAGGTGAATATAAACCCCTGTACATTCTGTTTGAAGAGATTGGCATTGTGAGATTCCACTCTTGTCCTCACACTCACCAACAACAAGGTCGAGTGGAAAGAAAGCATAGGCATGTAGTAAATATTGGCCTCCCTCTCCTAGCCAAGGCCAATATGCCTTTGAAATTCTGGTGGGAAGCCTTTCTTTCAGCCACTTTTCTAATTAATAGACTCCCTAATCCCACACTCAAACTTATCTCACCATACCAAAAATTATTCAATCAACTTCCAGACTATAATCTTCTCAAGGTTTTTGGTTGTTCTTGCTTTCCCTTACTAAGACCTTATCACACTCACAAAATTGCTTTCAGGTCTTCTAAGTGCATCTTCCTTGGCTATAGTCTTCATCATAAGGGTTACAAGTGCATGCATCCTAGTGGTCGCATATATGTTGCTAGGAGTGTAACTTTCAATGAGAGTGTAACGACCCAAAATCGCTAATACGGCTTAAGGGCCTTGATTAGTGTGCCAGGAGGGCATGTTGGGATTTATGTATGATTTTTATGAGTTAAATGCATGGCTATGATTTAAAGCGTGTTTTATGACTATTTGACTATTTGAGATGCATGACTATGTGTATTAGTATGCATGTAGGCCCTGATTGTGTTAGAAGGGCATAATTGTAATTTTGGCCATTTTGGGCATAACTGTATTGATATGTGATGATTGTTGAGACCACAGTGGTATGTGCCTGTATCCGTGATTTGTGACTCGAGACGATCCCAGAGAGCAGGTTAGCGGAAAAGTCATGGCGGGAATTTATACCCGGCTCGGGGCGAGCCTGGGGGTATAAGCAGGAATTTAGAGAATAGATTGAGATTAATTTTGATGATGGGGAATACTTATTTGGTGATTTATCAGGTGTTGGAAAGCAACGGGAAAATATTAGAGACACTTGAGGATTAGCGAGAATTGGGTAAAATGACTAAAATGGCCCTACTTGGACAAAAAGGGATTTGAACTAATAAGGAGGGCATTTTGGTCAATTGGCTTTTAAAGATAGATTAAATGAGGGTTTATATAGTGAGTGGGATTGTTAGAGAGTGTGAGATATCTGAAGGAAAAGAAAGAAAAAGGAAGAAAAGAAAAGAGAGAAAAACAGAGGGTTTTCCAAAAGGGCAGTTTGTGCACTCTTGCACCATTGCTCTCCATTTTTCTTGGAGCAAAGCTCAGTGGGGAGCTAGGATAGGCTGAGCATCAAGGATCTTAAAGTTAGACTTGAAGATTTGGCAAGGATTAGCAAGAACACATCAACTTTTGAGGTAAGTTTTTAGAAATTTCAGTTTTAAGGGTTTGGCTGGTTTGAGCTGTGTTTTGAGCTGAGTTGTTGGGAACTTTAGGGAATTTCTGGGCAAGCTTTGAGGATGAACAAGCTAAGGAGGTCTAGGAAATGAATCAAGGTCGAAATTGCATCAATGGTATGAATTCTAAGCCTTTAACTTTGTTGTTTGATTGAATTTCTTGGTTTAGGGTTCATCTATGGTGAATCTTGAGATTTGGGATGTATGTGCTTGGGTTTTAAGATTTGGGGATGCTTGGGATGAATGGAGAGTGTTTATAAGCTTGATTTTGAGTTTGGTAAAGGTTTGGGGAAGTTTGGGTTGAAATGGTTGAAGGAAAATCGCAGAAACGATTTTTGGGTGTGGTCTGGCTGCAACTAGCGCTAGTTAGTGGGCGCTGTAGCGCTAGGCCCTGTTTCTGGGGGGTGTAATTCTGCTTGTAGCGCTACATCGCCCTCTTTAGAGCACTGTAGCGCTGCACTGTTCACAGAAAGGGATTTTTGGGCTTTTGTTGAGGGATTTTGACCTAGGGTTCGGGGCTCGATTCCATCACTTTGTTTTGGGGATCTAGGACTTCCCGAGGGCTCGGGATTGGTCCCGAGGCTAGGTTTTCGGACTTGGGGTTCGGTGTTGACTTTGACCTATGACTGTGTTTAGGTGTGCGCTAAGGCTCGAGTGGGATCGTGCTCAAGGAGTCAAGTGTTGAAAGCTATCGAATTGAAAGGTAAGAAAACTATAACACCCGTAGGATAGGGCATGGGCCCATAGTGTGATTGCGGGGCACGGCCCTATATTGCATTACATGTTAGGGTGCAGACTTGATTGAATTGATATATGTTCAAATGCTATTTGAGTTAGACTATCTGTGATTTTAGTCGAATGATACGGCGAGGAGCCGAGAACGGCAATGGAGTCGAGAACGGCGAAAGGCCGAGAACGGCAGAGGGGCCGTAAGTACCACATAGCACGTGGAGTGCTTGTAGTCAGGGTGGGACCCCATGGATACATGTGATATCCTTACGGTGAAGACCGAGACCCCAGGCTTTGGTAAGGCTTCTGGGGCAGCATGGCCGGGTTGCTTAAGTCAAATGGTTGACCTGTTTATCTGTGGACTATCTAATATGATTAACTGTATAATTTCCATATGTTATGAACTACTTGAGTTTTCTTGCTGGGCTTCGGCTCACGGGTGCTCTGTGTTGCAGGTAAGGGCATAGATTGAGTCAACCATCCATGAGTACGGAGAGCGTGAAGCGACACGTACATGTTCGGCCTGCCCGACTGCTTTGGTTGGGGGTTTATTCGAGAAATGGCTGTAATAATCTAAGATTTTTATAACTAATCAACTGTAAACTGATTTTAAGATGTAAATAGTTTTCAAACCTTATTTTGGGATCCCAAATGTTTAATACTAGAAGTTTTAATGAAACAACGCATTTTCAAAGATTACAGCCTTAAACTTTTGATTAGTCACACTTTCGTTTTAAAAACCTCGGTTAGCAAGTTCTTTGCACACTGTTTTTTCTTAAAACTCACTTGGTAACGGCTCTAAGGAAGTAGGGCGTTACAGAGAGTGAGTCTCCTTATCCCAATCTCTTTTCTACCACTACTTCCACCTCTCACAACAATACATATATTTTAGACACTAGTGCCTATCGAGTTCCCACTACCAATCACTCTCCCATACCCAATCCATCACCATCCAACCTTCCCCACATCACGCCTATTCAGAATGCTTCACACACTCAAAGTCCAACAAGTAATCACTCTATATCTATGAGCTCACCATCAGACCACATTTCACACACGTCCTCACCTACTCATGACTCCAATGAGTCTCCTAAACATATTCCCATATCTGACCTTCCCATCAACTTACCTATTCCACCTACACCTCATAATACTCATGCAATGGTCACAAGATCTAAGGTAGGTACATTTAAACCCAAAGCATATTTTACTTCTGCATTAACTGAATTAGAACCTATTTCTGTCAAAAGTGCTCTTGCTAACCCTTGTTGGAAACAAGCAATGCAGCAAGAATTTCAAGCTTTGCAAAACAATCACACTTGGGCATTAGTTCCTGCCACACCAGAAATGACTATTGTTAGCAACAGATGGATTTTTTTAATTAAATACAATGCTGATGGCAGTGTGAACAGATATAAGGCACGCCTTGTTGCAAATGGCTTCCAACAAACAGATGGTTTGGATTTCTTTGAGACTTATAGCCTGGTGATAAAGCCATGCACTATAAGAGTAATTTTCACTCTTGTTTTCACTTTTGGATGGGATGTTCAACAAATAGATGTCAACGGTGCTTTCTTGAATGGAGAGTTACAAGAAACAGTGTATATGCACCAACCACAAGGATTCGTTAGTACTCAATACCCTACTCATGTTTGCAAGCTCAATAAGGCATTGTATGGCTTAAAGCAAGCCCCTCGAGCTTGGTTTGATAAACTAAAAAGCTCTCTGTTAAGGTACGATTTCAGTAATTCCAAGTCTGATACCAGTTTGTTTTTTACTAGACAACGTGGCAAGCTAATTCTCGTTTTAGTCTATGTTTATGATATCTTGATCACTAGTGAAGACCCTGTGATTATTCATAGGGTTATCTCAGACTTGAATTTGGAATTTTCTTTGAAAACTCTTGGATCTGTCAACTATTTCCTAGGATTTGAAGTATTTCGAAACTCTACTGGACTATATTTGAATCAAAGGAAATATATTCATGATCTCTTGCACAAGACTAATATGGTTGCTGCCAAACCTCAGTTGACACCTATGTGTCCTAGCACCAAACTCACTCTTCTCTCGGGCACACCTTTGGAGGAACCTAAGCTCTATCGAAGTGTTATTGGTGCTCTACAGTATCTTACTATGACTAGGCCAGATATTGCATTTGTTGTGAATCGTCTCAGTCAGTTCTTAAAAGCTCCAATAACAACACATTGGGAACTTGCAAAAAAGTTCTTCGATATCTTGCTGGCACACCAACTCTTGGTCTTTGTTTCACTCCATCTTCTCATTTAACTTTGCAAGGGTATACTGATGCTGACTGGGCAGGATGCATTGATGACCACAAGTCCACATCTGGCTACTGAGTATTTCTTGGAGGTAACTTGATTAGTTGGTCTTCTAAAAAGCAAAATGTTGTTGCTAGATCTAGCACTGAGTCAGAATATAGGTCTTTGGCTTTAGCTACAACAAAGATTATTTGGTTACAATCTCTCCAAACTGAACTGGATATCCCACTTCCTCACTGTCCGATCTTATGGTGTGATAATATGGGGGCTGGTTCCTTAGCTTCGAATCTTGTTTTTCATGCCCGAACAAAACATATCGAAATTGACATTCATTTTATCAGAGATAAAGTTCTAGCTAAGCAACTTGATGTTCGTTATGTTGATTCCTCACACCAGATTACAGACACTCTCACTAAGCCTCTGCCTATATCTCAGTTTGCTGCTCTTAGTAACAAGTTGACACTCAAGAACCCTCCGTGTCACTTGAGGGGATATTAGACATCACCAAACTGATGATATTGAGCACAGTGACTAACTACTCTTTCAGTTTTATTTGTAACAGATTTCTGTTATTTTAGTTAGTTGTAATAAAGGTTGTGTAACCAATTCTGTTGTAACAACTCATCGAGCTTGTACTCTCAGTTTCAATATATAATATTCTAGTCTCAACATTTCAATGTTGAGCCATTCATTCTCTCAATTCAGTACTTCTTTCATCTATTTTCTCTGTTTTGAAAAGCTCTTTGGTTAACTCTTATATTTTGAAACTCTCCCTTGTGGATGGCCTATAGGTTTCTGCCATGCCTATTTGTAAGCCTAGAATTTGTTTTTCTAACCCCATTCAAATTATAACTAGTTCCCTATTCTTTTTCTATTCAAAATATATGAATATCTTATTGGAATATAAATTAAAATTTCTTAAAACAAACTTAAATAATATCTTTGTAACTTGCTCTCCAAGACACCTTTTAAATTTCAAAATCCTAATCCTAATCCTAATCCCTATTAGTCGACCACCATTGCTTAGGAAACAATATTTGTATCCCAAATACTCCATAATTCCCTCTGTACACGATTTCCTCATAGAGAAGTTGAAGAAAAAAATTAAAACCTTAAATTAATCTACTTACACGATTCTTCAAGAAAAATAATAATACATATATATTATTTAAATCTTATCTAAACTAACCTTATTTATTTCAAAAATTTCTCTGAATTATTTAATGGGCATTATATTTGAACCCTAAGAATATATATATAGGCACCCAATATTTTTTTGACATTCTTTTATTTCTTCTATGTTAATTTCAATAATTTTATTTATCTTATTTTTCTATTTTTTTTCAAAAATTATGTATAATTTTTTAATAAAAACTTATTATTTTAACAAGTTTTAATATATTTTTTTATTTATATATTTAAAATATATATTATCTATATGTATTTTTTAGAATACGAAAAAATTAAAAAAAAATGAGCATAAATTAAAAAAAATATATATTATATATTAATTTTTAATAAAAATGGGGTGTCTTAATCAAATTTTGGGGTGGAAATATAATGTCCCTTATTTAAATTTAATTAACTTTTATCTTAATCTTTAATAATTAAATTTCAAAAAATTCCATAATACATTCTTATGTTATTTTTCCAAATTCACTTAAAATAAAATAAATCATTTACTTGTTCCTCAAACAACAATATCTAAAGCTTAAGTGTAACGCCCCAACTCTAGGGACTGTTACGGTGCACATTGCAAACAGTGCTAAACTCGCTAATCGAGTCATTTGGCCATAAACGTGTAACTAAGTATGATTAGCGGTTTAGGGATTAAAATTTTTGGTTAAGATATAACGTTTCACTAGAACGTTTACTGTATACATTGGGATCCCAAAAATATAATTTAAAGGTCTATTACAAGAAAATATTTACAACCAGCCGATCTAAGCGGCAAAACAGGGTTCAGCCCTGGTTCCTTTCCTTCAAACCTCGGCCGTGGCGGTCGAGCAGCTGCATATGTACACATCGTCACCTAAACTCTCCAACTCAAGGATGGTCCAGATTTCTTTTGCCTTTACCTGCACCACAAAGCACCCGTGAGCCGAAGCCCAGCAAGAAAACACAGTATTGCATATAAACATTATCAAATGATTATCATTATAATCACACAGGGCTTATAGCTCTTAAACAGATGGGTGTATATCACTTTGAGGTACTAGAAAACCATAATGGGTGACAAACAAGCAAGTCACTAATTTAAACAGAAGAGTGGCTGCTAGGTAAGCCACTAGCCTTAAACAGAAGAGTGGCTGCTAGGTAAGCCACTAGCCTTAAACAAAAGAGTGGCTGCTAGGTAAGCCACTAGCCTTCCAGATGAGTGACTGATAGGTAAGTCACACAAGCGCTTATAATATTCATCGAACTTGAGGTCGGTCCGGCATTAATGCTCTTGTTGAGTTATCTAATGCAGAATGTCGATTAGATCTAATCTTTTATCGGACCTGCGTTCATGACGCTTATGCCGTTACTGGCTCCCAGGTCGGCAACACACGACCAATGCCAAATCTGAGTGATCAGGGCCATGCACAAGTAAGCAATGCTACATAACATATATCATATGTCTAATATCCAAATACAGGGCATTCAACATGCTTACTTAACAGTTGCTAGCATAATTATGATCATGCACAAACACAGAGACTCAAGCTCTGATCAATCTCACAATCAATACTCATGGCATGCCCTAATCACATGCTTCTCGTGCATCTCATGCATCACACTTAATCATCCAGCATGCCTCAATAATAATCATATTCAAATGAGCAAGATTGCTAAGCATTCAATATGCTATGAATGTTTACATTTAAACATCCAATATGCATCAAGAATAACCATGCATGTCACATATGGGGTGCAGTTTTCTTACCTCGGGTTCGAGCAAGAATTAGTAAACAAACGACCCTTGAGAACGATCAATCATTTGATCCTTTAGCGTTCACCTAGCCATAACCAAATATGGAATCCCATCAATAAAATAAATCATAGAAAGGTTTATAATCTAAAACCACACTCCCGGGATCCATCCCGCACTCTCGGGACTCATAATCTACCCAAACGGGGTAAAGGAACCACCCCCCGAGCCTTAAAAGTCATCCCGAGCCCTAAACATAGGTTGCTGGAAAATCCACTAGCACTGGGGCGCTGCCTAGTGGCGCTGGGGCGCTGTCCCAAAGTCAGAGAGCCCCAGAATCAGCTCTGCCTAGCGCTGGGGTGCCAGGAATGGCGCTGGGGCGCCATCAGCAAACTAGAGAAAATTCCGGTCTTCTCCCCTGCGATTTCCCTCTGAAACCAAGTCTCAAAACCAATCCCAAACATCATCAAAACATCAAATTCAACCCCCAAACCTCATCTACATCACACCCTCATCAAAACCCAAGAAATCTTACACAAGAACTTCCATGAATTCTCACAACTAACACCTCAAATTCCCAACTAAAAACTAACTTGTAAAACAGGGTAAAGCTTAAGTTCTTGGATGAAACCTTATATCAAGTTGGATTTGAGTCCTCTTCAATGATTGAACTAAGTTCCTAAGCTCCCACCTTTGATCTCCTAGCTTGGTTCTTCAAGTTGGCTTCAAAAATTCCAAAGGATGGAAGAGGAGAAATGGTGTACGGGAAGGAGAGAAGAAATGAAGATGAGGATGCTCTATTTTCTCTAACATTTTCTACAGCTTTCTAACCACAAAGACTGATATATATATCTTAGGGGTGAAAAGACCATTTTGCACCTAGGTCCAATAAAGGCTTCTAAAGACTCCCAAGGGTAAAATCGTCCTTTCATGCCTATCTCGTTAATTATAATTAACACCCTCCAATTCCCATTATTCTCAATATTCTCAAATACCAATAATTTATATCCTGTTACCCTTTAATTCCCGACAATGTTCTAATCACCAAATTACCCCGAGACTCACTCCGAGCCCCGAACTTAATCCCGTTATGACCAGACTGAAAACTTGCATTCCATGATCATCTCATGCCGAATGGCTCGAACCGATCCACATATAATGTGATATTATTTATAATTCACCCACATGCACGAAAATACACAATCACGCCCTCAACGGGCCAAATTACCAAAATGCCCTTATAATTAAAAATGAACACATATGCATGCATTTACCATCATATAATAATATAATTCACATAAACATGCATATAATCATTAAATATCATAATAAATCAATTATGGCCCTCCCGGCCTCCTAATCAAGGTCCTAAACCTTATTAGGAAATTTGGGGCATTACATTAAGATTCTTGTTTTTGGCTAAAATACCATAATGCGTTTCTATTCTTAAAAATGTCACTAATTCTTAGACCTATGCAATCAACTCATTCCTCACATAAGAAAAATAATCTAATTCTATAGCTTACAAATAGAAAACAAAAAGACATATCCTCGGGTATTACATGGAACCTTTTCTAAAAAAATACCAAGGGTAAATTATGTGGACCAGATTTATATTTATATTTATTTATGTTTTTTTTACTTGATTGTGGTAATGATTACTAACAATGAGAATATTGTAACAAGAGGGTTAGGGATAGTGATACAAACAGGGCGGGGAATTGGCGGGGAGTGCTCCTCCCGTCCCCGCTCCATCCTCGTTTATTCCCCACCGGGGAGGGGTGATGAATCTCCTATTGGGGCACGGAATCCCTACGGGGAACCCATTTATTTGAAAAATAAATTTTAAAATAAAAATTGTAAATTGTAATTATATGTAAATAAAAATATTGCATAATATTTATTATTTAAAATATTAAACATTATCATAAATAAAAATTAAAATATTAAAAAATTACTACTATACTACAAAAACACATAAAGAAATATATAAAATACAAATAAAATATTACAAAATATACAAAAAATTAAATGGGCCCCGTCAAGGCGGGGAGTGTTATCCCTGTCCCCGCCCTATTTAATATTCGAGAATTGAAAATTATCCCCATCCCCGCCCCGTTCCCCATTTAGACGGGAATTCCTCGCCCCATTAGAGGCGGGTCCCCGCGAGGCCCCATCCCCATGGGGAAAATGTGCATCCCTACTTAGAGAGAAGGGTATTATGATCTTGCCCGAATCTTATTGGGGTTAATCTTGTTGAACCTACAAGGGTTGGGAGGGTTAGATCTTGCTAGATTTCACTTATTTGAAACTGTTATTTCCATCTTTGAGTTGTTGATGTGGTCCAATCAAGACACTACTACAAAATACCCTTTACGGGATACTTTTTTAGGACACGCACCTAAATGCAAGTCCTTAAAAATATTTATAGAGTTTTTAGGACACTCATTAAGAGTCCTAAAAAAACACAATTTAGGACTCGCAATGAGTGTCCTAAAAGAATATGCGAGTCCTAAAAAAATCTGGGCTATAAAAATAAGTGTTTTACTTAATAATTTTAAGGACTTGCTTTGGGAGTCCTTAATATTCTTTTAGGACTCGCAATGAGTATCCTAAAAGAATATGCGAGTCCTAAAAAAATCTGGGCTAAAAATAAGTGTTTTACTTAATAATTTTAAGGACTTGCTTTGGGAGTCCTTAATACTCTTTTAGGACTCGCAATGAGTATCCTAAAAGAATATGCAAGTCCTAAAAAAATCTGGGCAAAAAAATAAGTGTTTTACTTAATAATTTTAAGGACTTACTTTAGGAGTCCTTAATATTAAAAAAAAAAACAGCCCATTTACCATTATTATTATTATTATTATTATTATTAAAAATACTAAAAAAAAAAGGACAGCCCATTATTATTATTATTATTAAAACCCCATCATCTTCCCTCTTCCACGTGCTATCTCTCTCTCCCTCCTTATCTTTTTCTTTCTAAATGAAGCCCTAGCCGCAAGCCTCACCATCTCATCTCTTCCTCCTCCCATCTTCTTTCTTCCTCATTCTCTCTCACTAGCTTCCCATCCTTCATTACTCACGCTGGTGGCAACGGTGGTGGCGCACGAAGGCTTGCGGTGGTGGACGAAGGCTCACGGTGGTGGCAGATGAAGGCTCACGATTGGTGGGGGCTTGCTGCAACTGTGGCTCACGAGGGGTTAAGGGCTCGCTGCAACAGTGGCTCACGGAGGTGGCTCGCCGTAACGGTGGCTCGCACGGAGGTGGCTCGCGGAGGTGGCTGGTAGCGGCTGTAGCTCGCGGCAGTGGTGGCTAACAAGGGCAGTCTTGGGTCTTCATTTTAAAAAATATATACAATCTCTCATTTTTTTTTTTGTTGATTTATTTATGTTTTGTGTTGTGTTTGTATTAGATTGAATCTTCATTACTTATGTATTTCTGGTTTTGTATTTCTTATTTTTTATTAGATTGTATCTTCATGCTTTGATTTTGTTTATATGTACTGTATTTATTCATTTAATCATAGTAATGTTTTTAAAAATTTTTATAATATATATTTTAAATATATACTTATATATTTATTAGTCATTAGACAATAGTGAGATTTAAAAAAAAATTGTGCATTTTACCTAAATATTGATTTATAAAATAAAATTATAATTAATTAAAATGTACTCAACTAAATTTTTTAGGACACATAATGTGAGTCCTAAAAAGTCTTTTTTTTGTAATAGTGAAAACTTAAAAACCTTAGTTTTTAAGGCTCTCAAATAGAAGACTCGCGTACCACGAGTCCTAAAAATTTTTTTAAGACTCGCAATGCTAGTCCTAAAAAGTCTTTTTTGTAGTAGTGAGATAAGTCTTTCTAACCCTAATCGAGTTATAAAACTCTATAAATAGCACCTTGAGGGACTAAAAGTCGGACTTACGATTGTTCACAAACTTAAACTTTTTAATTGTTAATATTTGAGAGAATTTTTGTGGACATGAGCGTCAAAGTACCATCTTGCAAGTATCCCCAGGAGATTTATTTAAGTTTTACAAGTCCTGGTAGTTTGATCCTTGTAGTGATATATCGATTCAACCTTAAGTAATATTATATCAGGCAACCCATATCTTAAATATGGAATATTATTATTCGATAACTTCTTGGATCAAACATTTTGGAAAGGTATTAATATAAAATTGAATGAGTCATGAGTTTAAAACCAAATCACTTTCTGACGATTATATTTTTGTGAATGATGCTTATACTTTAGGCTTTTTTTGGATTGAAGTGTAAAATATGTACATTGATGTCTTTTCTTTTTTTTTTCTTTCTCTCTTCTTATTATTATTATTCACAGAAACTAAATCTTGAAGTTTGAAATATGTCTTTACATAACTATAGGAAATTAAAGAAAATGGGAACCATTTTTCTAGTTGAGGAATAACTATGTTGGAGGAGAAATCGAGGAAGTCAAGAGGGTGTTTGACTCCTTAACTAAAAACAGTTTTTTGAAAATAAGTTGAAGGTATTTGGCGTTGTTTTCATAAAACAATTTTTAAAAATAAAATTACAAAAAAATAGAATTTTTGTAGAATAACAAAAAGTTATTTTCTGTTATTCTCAAATTTTTTTTGTCTATCTTTTTTTTTTCTTCTCATATCACTTTTTTAATTATTATTATCTAACATTATTAGTTTCTCTCACATCACTTTCTATCTCTTTATTTTCTCTCTCATCACTTTCTCTCTCCTTAACTTTTCTTTCTTTACTTTCTATCTCTCGCTATTTTCTCTATTCTCACTTTCTATCTTTTTCATTTCTCTTTCATCATTTTCTATCTCATTATTTTATCTTGCAACATTTATTATGTCATCATTTTCTCTTTCATAACTTATTATATTATTATTTTCTCTCTCATCACTTAATATATCATCATTTTCTCTCTCATCACTTTTTCTCTCTCGTCATTTCCTCTCTCATCACTTTCTCTCTACTCACTTATCTCTCTTCACTTTCTTTCTCATCACATTTTCTCTCGTTTTTTCTTGCATCGATCAACTTCTCTCTTCTCAATTTTTATTTCTTCAAATTTTCTCTCCTTACTTTCTCACTCCTTATTTTTCATAATTTTTTCTTTCAAATTATTTTATCTCATTATTAATTACAAACTTTTAAAAGATTTTTCTCTTTGTAAATATATTTGTTAATTTTTTATTTAAGATTTAAAAAAAATAAAACTAAAAAATTTAATTTTAAAAAACATTAACCAAACTACTCTTATTTTTTGAAAAATACAAAACTATCGAGAACACAACTTAAAAAACAAAAAGCAAAAAACAATATCAAAAAGGCCTCAAATCTCGTGTCCTCTCCCATGTCGTACCACTAATATTTTGTCACATAATTTAAAATGCCAGGTACTCATCTAACATGTATGTATATTAGTTAGCTTTGTTTACTGTATTTTTATTTATTTATATATATTTTTAGTTTTTAAAAAAAAATCATCAAGTTGTCTCACTCTTTCTCTCACCTATGCGCTTCTTTCTCTCCATCATGTGGTCTATAATGGCGGTTGATTATGTATTGCCATCCTCATCTTCTTTTTCTTAATCAAGCCCGTGTTTTTTAATTTATCTCAATATTAATAATAATAATAATAATAATAATAATAATAATTGTTGACTTAAATTTCCATAAACCACAAAATTAAAAGAAGAACTTGGAGAAAACAATAAAAGAGTCTTTACATTTTTTTTACGTGGCTCAACTTTTAATGATGCCTAGTCCATAAGTCACTTGTATTGAAGAAAACTTACCAGATTCACAAACTCTTTTGAGTTTTACAACTTGGGCAGATGATAGTCTTGTTTCAAGATAAAAATGTGATCCCAAAAGCTAGGGTTTCAAATCCCTACATATGACCCATTCATGCCCTATTTATTTGTGGCATGGAGGGATTAAGGCAGAGTAATTAACAAAGAAATGTCTACATTAATGTCCCAATTAAGTGGAAGTTATGCATGACACCTGACATGTGTCAACGAGTATTGAGGTTGACTAGGCGACAATCACCAATAGACTGTTTCTTTGTGATAAAGGTGTGCTCCCCAAAATCCTAACGGAAAGGTGCAGAGGACAACCTAGAGGGTGAGGGCAACGTCGGGTGTATCTCTTGTGGTCCCCAAGACTTCGGGGAAAAGTGCTGATCCATTTCTTGAGGAGGCTTCTTGGGTTCTCCAAGGGGTCAATGGAAACATTTCTTCTCAAGTAATTCGTCAGGGGAATTTTTGAGAAGTTCTATCCGGGTGTCCTCGGGTGTTGACTTCTTCTTCCGATCACTCTTCTTGGGGGAAATAGTTACTCGAGAGGTTTTGGATGACTCTCTCGAAGATAGACGCGGCATCTCTCCAAGGTTTCCTCGGAGAGAATGAGGCTTCTGGCCACATGTCTAGGATTGTTGATGTGGGATTATCCCCCGAGAAATACCTGAAATAATAATAATAATAATAATAATAATAATAATGTAATGACCAAACAAAATACAAGACCAAACATTGCAGAAAAACAAAGATTTAAAGTTTTATAAGTCACAAAAATCCACATAAAAAACATTTTAAAAAGGAAGTATGCGCATACTCAAAGTAATACACTAGCATTGTTTAAACATTTTAAGGTGAACTAAAAGTATCGAACGTCATGCAAGGTGCCTTTTTTGTAGTCCATAACCCCCAAGATCGGGCCACATGTATATTTGGCCAACACTCACTGCTTTGTTTTTGTCTTTCCCTTTTCCTACAACATGAAACAACTAGGTAAGCGATAATGCTTAGCAAGTACAACTTTCAAACATGGGAACATAAAGATCAACCAAGTGTTAAGAACTGAAACATTAACCTCATACTAAACCTCTTACCAGAATTAGGGTTATGGACATAATCCAAACCCTAAGCAAAATAAATCAAGAATGCCTAAGCATCCTGCATAACAATGCCTCACAGTTACACAACCACAGACAGATATAACAAAACCACTAGTCCTAGCAACAAACTTGGTAAAATACCAGTTCATTTGGGGCTAAAAACCCCCTAGCATTCATACCACTTAAGAAGAGAGCCAAGCATAAACACTATCCAACCCAATTAATAACCATAACCCAAAGAGACATTGGTTCTTAGGGCACATAAATATATATATCACGAGTGTAATGGTGATTACACTGGTTAGAGAGACTCCTAGTTATAATCATGTTACTCATTTATCATTCAATTGTCTTAGACATGAACCAGACCGAATATAGTTGTCTCGGTCTTGAGCCAGACTGAATATATTTGTAACATACTTAAACCAGACCGATATGGTTGTCACGAAAATGAACCAGAACAATATGGTTGTCACAGACTTGAACCAGACCGAATATAGTTGTCTCGGACTTGAACCAGACCAAATAATTATAAGCAGAATCAAATCGCACCAGGATAAGTACCACTAGGTTACGGTCTCTATGTAAACCTTCTACGATAAGTGTATGCATGTGCATTTGTTCTTATACTAATGTATATAACACAAGCTATTTCATGTTTTAGCTACAAAAGTCTAAAAGTTAACTTACCAATAGTCCTTAGGAAAAAGCGTGATTTCTTCTATTAGATGTTATGTTACCAATTAGCAAATATTGTACACTCATATTAAATATAGCGATTAATGATTATTAAGTTTTCTATGGGCATCAAGATCAATATTAATAATACTTAACTAGGACAAAAATTTCATTATTGATTTTCCAAAACCTTTACTCTAAGCCTCGGGAAATCCTACTCTCAGATTTCTCTAAATAGGCTCGTTCCTAATTACTCTCCAAGGTTCATTCTATTCTTGGCCCTAGTCGGGTTATATAATTTTAGAAAGCTATTATTGTACTAAGCTTCATTTCTTAAAACAAATTATTGCGAAAAAAATTTGTTCGATTACATTAATACTCGATAATAAAGAAAATAGATTCACTTTTAGAATTTAGTTAGATCCTCGAAGGATCAACTTATCTTTACATCTCTATAAAATCTTGTTAGGAAAAGAGTTCTTTTTCCTTAATTATTTTGGAAAATTGGCTTTGGTCCCCTTTTTAATTATTATTATTTATTTTAAAGTAAAAATCCAAAATTAAAAAATTATTTAATTTATATATATATATATTCAAATAACCCTAATATTTAGTTAAGGTAAAAATCTAAGTATTTTTGTATATCATTCAAAACTTGCTTTTTGGTAAAAAGTCTCAAAAATTTTCATTATTGAAAACAGTTTTATTTGTGACAATTTCCAAATTTTTGAAGGCTGCCTTTTTCAATCCTTAGACCAAAAAATTTCCACTTTTTATAGAAACATTAATAGATATTCCAAGAAATTTCATATTCATTTTTTGATAAAAAAAAATACACATCTTTACTAGGTGAAAGTTGTGACCAAACAGTATTGGTTGAAACTGTTTAGTTTGAAACTAGGATTTTTCATAAAATTTAAATAAACACAAAATTCAGTGGGCTTAGTATTTTAATATGATTTTTCTTAGGTCCATATAAGGTTATGCAAAGAATATCTGTAAGAAAAACTAGACGAAAAAGATAACTTTTTCTTGGTGAAAAATGTTCACAAAGGTGGCTACCCAGAATACAGTATTCCAAATTATTACATTTTTCACTAAATTTGAAAGGATATAACTCCGTGCTTTTTTATTATTTTTCCATGAAAGTAATTTTTTTTAAATATACAAAGAGTTCTCAATTCGAAAATCAGCCAAAAATATTTAGTCTTGCTTAAACAAACATTTTTCCAAATTATAAGGGTCAAACTGACAAAAAATATTTTTCAAGATTTCTTGCCAACTTTAACATTTTATAACTCCCAATATATTAACAATATTTCCACAAAAATCTTTGGAAGAAAACTTTGATATACCATAACTGTTTCTGAAAAGTTTCACTCAAAAATACTTTGATCTACCGACTCAAAACTCTGCGCAAAATTTGTGAATCCAATCTGCAAACATTTTTCCAGATTTTTACAAGATTGACAAAACATGCATATCTCCTAACATAAAAAATATTTTTGCGCGCTTCAAAATCCTAAAATAAAGTACTCTTTAAATAAAATTGATTTATAGAGTTTGCTTTTATGACTAAGTCATTATGGCAATGCCATACCCTTTAGAAGTCAAGTGAAACACTTTAGCAGCAAGCATATTATTGTACAACTTATTGGAACTTTGGAATTTATACTAACAACAAACCCAACAACCATGCATGCATAAAAAATTAACCATAAACACATTATTACAGGAAAAATGAAGAATATAAACCCATGATTCACTCATGCAAATCAAATTTACCAAGCTTATACAAAACTTAAACCAAAATTCACTAGAGTTTAACCTTAGTTGTTCTAGGTTTTGAGTATGTGTCTCTCCTAGGTTTTGAACCCCATCACTAGCTTCCAATACCTTAAAACATCTCCCCAAACATTACTAAGTAAAGAATATAACCCAAATAAGAGAAAGAAAGAAGGAGAGAAATGGACATTTCGAAAACTAGGGGGCTACCTCCTTGGTGATTAAAGTTGCGTGCAAGCCTCTAATTGAGCTTGAGAGACTTGTGGCTGCCTTGAACTTCTAAACCTTAAAACCATGGTTAAAAATGGTTAGAACTCAGAGATTCAGAGCATGGAAGGGAGCCCTAGGCTCGACATAGAAGAGAACAAGAAGAAGAGTGTAGTTGCTCACCTTGAACTTAGTATTTTCAAGCTTGTTGACAAGCTTTCATGGAGGTTTCCTTGAGAAACCAAGAGAGAGAGAGAGAGAGAGGGAGGGAGAGAGAAGAGAGAGTGCTGAATTATTCAGAGCTTTGAGTGAAACAAAGTGAAGGAGGTGGAGTGTGGGGGTCAGCCAAGGAGAAGGGATGGGTGAGGTGATGGGTGTTTGAATTGACTTGCACCCCAAGCTCAGCATGTGTCACAAGACACTTTCATGCACATTAAACTTAATACCACTTAGCCTTATTGTGGATTTTTTTTTATAATAATTATTATAAAAAAAATGCCAATTCAAGTTGAATGGATTCAAATGGGTGTTATTGCAAAGATCAGAATTATAAACTATCCCGTTTTCGTCCATTAAATAATATTGATGTACTTGAAAAGGTTGTGTGAAATTGTCAAGTAGCAAATATTTAGTTACCGAGATTTGATTATACGTTTTTAGAAGGTAATAAAAGTTCTCAATTTGAGAGGATGTTCCTAAAGGGCCTAACGAATTCCTAATTGGAATTAGATGGTCTATTTTAATTGATTCTTTTATTCTTCAATCTCCCAATTCAGCCTAAAACTAGTTATTCTGAAAAGTTGTATTGATGCCACTAAACCACTAATTCTTTTCGTACTATTTGGGGTAAGTTCACAACTTAGTTTTTGTTAATTAATAGGATATATGTCACACCATGAATTTAAATTCCTCACATTTATTTAAATCCTCAATCATAAAATAGTGGATTTATTTCTTATATAATTTCTACAAATATGCTTAAAAAACATTTTCTACAAAAAAAAAAAAAAATTGATTAAGGATTTCCAAAGGGTTTAACCTTTCAAGAATTACCACCACAATTTATTTTTGTCGTAATTATTAATTTTCCACTTAATTTTATGAGATTTAACTCTCTTTAAAAATTTGGTTCGGTTCAAGACGAAATTCTTAGTTTGCCCACAAACCACAGATTGTAACAACATGAAATATGATTCCCAAGTATATATTATTTATCAAAAATTATATTCATTACAAAAATTCTGGTCTCGCACCCCTGCACTAGCCGGTGCCCGAGAAGCGAGCGGTTACAAATAATATAATTAGGCTCCTCTATGTTTTTCATTTAAGAATAATTGTAAAGAAATTTGCAACAAAGTGTTCATACGATTTTGTTTAACAAGTGTTGAGAGAGAATGACGACTCAATCGTGTACGTGCTGGAAATTTTCACTACAACAATTTCAACTTTTAATGACTCTCTATAATTTCTTCCACTTATAGTGCAATGCATTAAAAGTTAGAAATGGTCTTTCATGTCTTATGTTGGGAAACATTGAATGTTTTTGTTTATGACTACACTTTTAAGTCATTAAAAATATGGGGAGACATTGGCAATTGGACTGGGCAGAGACTCATTTGGGCATGCCTGTAACGTCTCCGAGAGACACGAGGTGGTTATTTCTATAGTCTCAAGGACCAAAAGGTATTTGTTTCAACAAATGCGACCTTCCTTAAACACGACTATATGACTAAATATAAACCTCGGAGCAAGCTAGGTTTGGAGGAACTGTGACGCCCCACATCACTATGGCTGCTTTCTGGAATGACGACTGGCCCTACAAACCAAGACAAGTCTTTCCAGCGTGCTTTGTCCTCACTTGCACACTTCCTGGGAAAACTTCCCAGGGGGTCACCCATCCCTAGATTACTCCAGGCCAAGCACACTTAACCATGGAGTTCTCAAGTGATGGTCTACCGAAAAGAAGATGCACCTTCCTGATATAGGTAGTACCCATCAATCCATTTAAGCCCTCTTCAACTATGTAGTCCCATACCTACACAGTCTTAGAATCATTACACTTGACCTTCCCCAGGCGGTGTGGGATTGCACAGCTTACCCGGTCTTTCCCCTTACAGATCACAGGATTCTGACTGTCACAATCACCCCCTTACGGGCCCGACGTCCCCGTCGGCCACACTTCCGGCTGGGTCAAGGCTCTGATACCATTATGTGACGCCCCACATCACTATGGCTGCTTTCTGGAATGACGATTAGCCCTACAAACCAAGACAAGTCTTTCCAGCGTGCTTTGTCCTCACTTGCACACTTCTTGGGAAAACTTCCCAGGGGGTCACCCATCCCTAGATTACTCCAGGCCAAGCACGCTTAACCATGGAGTTCTCAAGTGATGGGCTACCGAAAAGAAGATGCACCTTCCTCAGATAGGTAGTACCCATCAATCCATTTAAGCCCTTGTCAACTGTGTAGTCCCATACCTACACAGTCTTAGAATCATTACACTTGACCTTCCCAAGGCGGTGTGGGATTGCACAGATTACCCCGTCTTTCCTCTTACAGATCACAGGATTCTGACTGTCACAATAGTTGTAACACCCTACTACCTTAGAGCCGTTACCAAGTGTGTTTAAAATCGTGCTTTCAACTCGCTAATCGAGGTTTTAATTCAAACCGTGTAACTAAGCCATAATTAAAAAGAAAACATTAGAGAAAGTATTTTTTCATAGCTAATCATAAAAGTTTACACCTGGGATCCCAAAACATGGTTTAGAAAATATTTACAACACAAAACCGATCAGAGTCGACTAAATGACAAAATCTAAGTTCATATACAAGCATCTCCCAAAATCCCCTAGCTGTGTCCGCCAGGCTGGCAAGACATGTACACGCCGCTTCACACCAGCAGTACTCATGGTTGGTTGATCTTCTCTTTACCCTTACTTGCACCACAGAGCATCTGTGAGCCGAAGCCCAGCAAGAAAACCCATAATAGAAAACATATGCAATACATAAGTCAAACATATAAACAGGCCACCAATGGCTAAATACATACGGCCTAGCCGTCCCAGGCGTTTACCAAGCCCTGGGTTCGCGGACCATGCCGTAAGGAAATCCCAGGTATCCTGTTAAGGACTCGCCCTGGAAACTCGCACCCCATGTGCTCAACGCCGCTCACGGCCTTTTGCCGTTCTCAGCCTTGCACTCAACGTGCCTGATGCCATTCCCGGCCCCACGCCATTCTCGGTCTACACCGTTCCCGGCTTTTGCCAATCATACACATAATACCATACACGATATAATAACAAATACAGAATTCAAGCATAAGCAGATAAAGAGCTACGCTATGCAATTCTAGCATATAGGGCTCGGCCCCGCATATCATTTCCATATAACACATTGGGCGTAGCCCTGCACACAAGCTCTATGGAAACAAGGGTTTTCATACCTGAGTTCCGAGCTTCCTGAGCACCGATGCCCCGAGCACAGTCCGTTAACGTGAGCCTCGCCGAAAACCTAATCACAACACATGACAATATCCGACCATCAAATTCTAACCCAATAAATAACTCCGAGCCATAATCCCTAACCTCTGGGACCTTGAATTCTATCAATCCGGTTGATAAAATCCATCCCGACCCTTTCCCCTTGAGTTCCCGAGCCTAAAATACCATAATAACCCAAACTGACACTAAGGGTCGCGGCCCCACCCACTAGAGCCACGGCTAGCCTCAAAATAGAGGCTAGCTCATCACTGACCCCCACACGGGCCGCGGCGCGCTTGAATTTCTCGGCCTCCCACAGCCGCGCGCGCACGCGAGCCGCGGCGCTACACAGCGAACCCAGATTTTCTCTTCAGTTTTCCATCCTTTCTTCAAGCCAATTTCCACCAAAACTAAGCTAATAATCCCAGGTAATAATACCATCACTCCAGCTCAATATCAACACCAAAACTCAACAGAAATCTGCCCCAAAATACAACTAAAGTACCCACAAACAGCCTAGTTTCTACTCACATGCAAAGCTTGGAAACACAGCTGAAACTTAAGCATAACTTCCATGGAAAAGCTTACCTCTTGCTGAATTTAAACCCCTGATGTTGAACCTTAATCCTCAAGCCTTAAGCTTCTAAGTTAACACAGCTGAATCCCTTGCTTATGCTAGCTTGCACCAAGAATTCCCTTTGAGTTTCTTCTTGAGTTTTGTCTTAGAGAGTGAGAGAGAGATAAGCACAAGCTAACTTCAGTTCAAGGAGTGTGTGAGTTGGTTCCTCATGTTTCTAAAAAGTTCCTTTCTTTTATTGTTTTATATAACTTAAGTCTAAAGGTTACCTCAAGGCTCGGGGTGCCAAAACGTCCCCGAGGCAAAAATGCTAAATTCTCCAAATATTCCCGCCTAGGCATTCTATCCTCAAATATATCTCCAAACATTTATTTTTATGTCCCGATAGTCCCGTAACTCAACTAATACCCGAATAACCCCTCGACTCGTCCCGAGTCTGAATCTCAACCCTGTTGTGGCTCCCCGGCTAACCGCTCCCCAGGACTGTCTCGGATCGTGCTGTACAGACATATCACACATATACAACATATATCTCATTTATCACATTTATGCCCCTAATATCTAGACGGGGCCCACATGCTCATTTAACTCAATTAAACATGCACCATAATCATATATACACATAAATTCACATATAAGCATATTAAACCACTTATTGCCCTCCAGGCACACTAATCAAGGCCCTAAGCCCGATTAGCAAATCCGGATCGTTACAACTATCCCCTCCTTACAGAAATTTCGTCCTCGAAATTACCTGAACAATTCGGGGTACCGCTTCCTCATCTCTGACTCAAGTTCCCACGTCGCCTCCTCAACCTTGTTGTTTCTCCACATCACTTTCACTAAGGCGATGGTCTTGCTCCTCAAGACCTTATCTTTTGGGTCAAGAATCTGAACCGGCTTCTCTTCATAGGACAAATCCTAATCAAGCTTCAAATTCTCAAAACTTAAGACATGTGTTGAATCTGACATATACTTCCAGAGTATAGATATATGAAATACATCATGAACCCCTGATAAAGCTGGAGGCATCGCTAATCTGTAAGCTACCTCTCCAACTCGTTCCAGTATCTTGAAGGGGCCGACAAACCTGGGGCTCAACTTACCCCGAACACCAAATCGTTTCACACCCCTCATGGGTGAAACCCTAAGGAACACATGATCACCTACCTGAAACTCCACACTCATGCGTCTCAGGTCTGAATAACTTTTCTGTCGACTCTGGGAGGCGAGCATATGCGCTCTGATCTTCCCAACTGCCTCATTGGTCCTTTGAACCATCTATGGACCCAAATACCTTCTCTCACCTGTCTCATCCTAATGAATAGGTGATCGACATTTCCTTCCATAAAGCATCTCGTACGGAGCCACACCAATGGTCGCCTGATAACTGTTGTTGTACGAGAATTCGATCAAAGGAAGATACCTACTCCATGATCCCCTAAAGTCAAGCACACAGGCTCGCAGCAAATCCTCCAATATCTGAATTGTCCTCTCAGACTGCCCATCCGTCTGAGGATGATAAGAGGTACTAAACCGTAACTGCGTGCCCATAGCCTTCTGCAAACTCTCCCAGAACTTGGAAGTGAAGGTGGGGTCTCTGTCCGACACTATCGACCTCGGAGCTCCATGAAGTCGAACAATCTCCTTTACATACAATTCAGTGTACTGCTCCACAGTATAAGTTGTCTTAACAGGCAAAAAGTGGGCGGACTTGGTATACCTATCCACAATTATCCACACAGAATCATGCTGTCCTGCAGTTCTCGGTAAACCAACCACGAAATCCATCGTAATATCTTCCCACTTCCATTCTGGGATCCCCAAAGGCTGCAATAACCCCGCTGGCCTCTGGTGCTCAGCCTTAACTTGCTAACAAGTTAAGCACTTAGCCACATAATCCACCACATCCCTCTTCATGCCTGACCACCAATATAAAACTTTCAAGTCCTAGTACATCTTCGTCGTACCCGGGTGCAAAGAATAGGGAGTGGTATGCGATTCATCCAAGATCTCTCGCCGAAGATCAGAATCCATCGGAACATAGATCCGACCCTTATACCTCAGTAATCCCATCTCTCAAATGGAGAAGTCCTTTGTCGCTCCGACTAAAGCACTCTCCCTATGACCTCGCAACAGAGAATCCCTCAACAAATCGTCGATAATACCCTGCCAAACCCAGAAAGCTTCTCACCTCAGGAACATTGCTCGGTCTAGGCCAATCTCTGACCGCCTCAATCTTGCTTGGGTTAACCAGAATCCCCTCCTTACTAACGATATGGCCTAGAAATGTAACTTGTGGCAACCAAAACTCACACTTACTGAACTTAGCATATAACTTATGTTCCCTCAACCGCTGTAGTACCAACCGCAGATGCTGCTCGTGTTCCATCTCTGTCTAAGAGTACACCAAGATATCGTCGATGAACACGATCACAAACTTGTCCAGATAGTCCTTGAAAACCCTATTCATCATGTCCATAAAAGCTGCTGGGGCATTGGTTAATCCAAAGGACATAACCAGGAATTCATAGTGTCCATACCTCGTTCGGAAAGCGGTCTTTGGTATGTCCTCCTCTTTAATCCTTAGCTGATGGTAACCTGAGCGGAGATCTATCTTGGAAAACACCGTTCTCCCCAGTAACTGATCAAACAAATCATAAATCCTAGGAAATGGATACTTATTCTTAATGGTTAATTTATTCAGCTCCCTGCAGTCAATACACATCCTGAGGGATCCATCCTTCTTCTTAACGAACAACACTGGAGCACCCCATGGCGAGAAACTCGGTCTGATGAACCCCAAATCAAGTAACTCTTGCAGCTGAATTTTCAATTCCTTTAACTCCGCTGGAGCCATTCTATAAGGTGTCCTAGATACTGGCTCCGCTCTTGGTATCAACTCTATAACAAAGTCAATCTCCCTCTGAGGCGGCAACTCTAGCAGATCCACTGGAAACAACTCCGGAAACTCACAGACCACCCTTGTCTCACTCGGTCCAACCGGTACCACCCTAGAAGTATCCACGACGCTTGCCAGGAATCCTATGCAACCTTCTTGCAGCAGGTCCCTAGCCCGCAAGGCTGAAATCATTGGTACACGCGGTCCACTATTTGTCCCCACAAACACAAAGGGTACCTCCCCTTCTGGTTCAAAAGTCACCATCCTGAACCTGCAGTCTATCATTGCACCATACTTGGATAGCCAGTCCATCCCCAAGATCATATCAAAATCATCCATCTCTAGCTCAATCAAATCAGCAAACAATTCCCTACCATCTATCTCCACTGGCAATGCCCTAATCCACTTCCTAGAGACTACCAATTCTCCTGTTGGCAACAAAGTCTGAAATCCCCTAGCATACACACCACTAGGTCTACAAAGCTGATCTATCACCCTAGCAGATACAAATGAATGGGTAGCCCCTGAATCAAACAATGCAGTATACAAATAACCAGCACTAGAGATCTGACCTGTCACCACTGAGGGGCTAGCCTCCGCCTCAGTCTGTGTCAAAGTGAATACCCTAGTAGGAGAAAGACTGTCACTCTGCTTCTGCTCCTCCTTCTTAACTTGAGGGCAATCCCTCTTCAAATGGCTGGCACTCCCACAAACAAAGCAGGCCCTGATCCTGTACTCACCCTGGTGTCGACGCCTGCACCGTGGACACATAGGGAAACTCCTCCAATTATCACTGCCACCCTGACGGCCGGTGGTAGCACCCCGTACTCTCCTATTAGTACTAGGAGGGGTAAATGAATCTGGAGCTCTTCTTTTCTGCTCACTGGGGCCACTGCCCCGACTGGTCCCAACAAAAGGAGGCACCGTCCTCCTGGCATCACGCCTAACAGCACTGTCCTTCCATATTTGATCCTCAGCCCTTTCTGCAGTAAGGTCCTTATCCACCGCTTAGCCATAAGTGGTAGTCGCTGGATCCAAGGTAATATTCACATCGCGGGAAATCATAACATTCAACCCCCGCACAAACCTATCCCTCCTGGCCGCATCTGTCGGCACTAGATCTGGTGCAAACTTTGCCAATTTATCAAACTTTATGGCATACTCTGTTACTGTCGATCGATTCTGAGTCATCTTGATAAACTCATCAACCTTCGCAGCTCGTACGGCCACACTGTAGTATTTCACATTGAAGACACCCTTAAATTCCTCCCATGTCATGATTGCGACATTTCTCCGCTGACTTACCACGTCCCACCAGATACGAGCGTCAGCCCTGAGCATATAGCTTGCACAAGCAACCCTTTCATGTCCTTCGACCCTCATAAACTCCAAGATCAAGGAAATCAGGTTCATCCACTGCTCCACCAGCAATGGGTCCGAACCACCCTCAAAGGTAGGAGGTTGCTGCTTCCTGAACCTTTCATACAAAGGTTCCAACCTATTCTCCAAGGTAGACTGAACAGGCACTGGCACTGCAGCCTGCTGCATTGGCAACCCAGTAACCTAAGGCAGGGTCTGCTGCCTCATCTGTCGCAGCTCTTCCTCTGTTCTCTACAGTCTGGCCTCCATTTCGGCCAATATCTGTTGCCAGTTCTGTGGGGCAGGTGGAGGGTCCTGACCCTGATTGTCATCCTCGGCTCTACTGCCACGGAGTCTAGCTGATTGACGAGGCATCTCAACAAATATGCCTGCAACCAACGACGCCGCTCATTAGGCAAGATAACAACATCCAAAACCACCTCCCAGGCACATCAGTAATCCACACAAAACAGCTCATATAGCATATAACACGCAGCGGGCCATGCCCTAGCATCATGCATATGTTAACTAATTCATCATGCTCTATACAAAATAAACAGGTATACAGGGCATTTAAACACATATCCAGACATACCAACCAATCTTACCAACCAACCCTGAGTTGAGCCTGTCACTGACTGCGTGTGTACATGTTCGATCAATCTCCAGAACCAATAACCTTGGCTCGCTCTGATACCAAGTTGTAACGCCCTACTGCCTTAGAGCCGTTACCAAGTGTGTTTAAAATCGTGCTATCAACTCGCTAATCGAGGTTTTAATTCAAACTGTGTAACTAAGCCATAATTAAAAAGAAAACATTAGAGAAAGTAGTTTTTCATAGCTAATCATAAAAGTTTACACCTGGGATCCCAAAACATGGTTTAGAAAATATTTACAACATAAAACCGATCAGAGTCGACTAAACGACAAAATCTAAGTTCATATACAAGCATCTCCCAAAATCCCCTAGCTGTGGCAGCCAGGCTGGCCGGACATGTACACGCCGCTTCACGCCAGCTGTACTCATGGTTGGTTGATCTTCTCTTTACCCTTACCTACACCACAGAGCATCTGTGAGCTGAAGCCCAGCAAGAAAACCCATAACAGATAACATATGCAATACATAAGTCAAACATATAAACAGGCCACCAATGGCTAAATACATACGGCCTAGCCGTCCAAGGCGTTTACCAAGCCCTGGGTTCGCGGACCATGCCGTAAGGATATCCCAGGTATCCTGTTAGGGACTCGCCCAGGCAGCTCGCACCCCATGTGCTCAACGCCGCTCCCGGCCTTTTGCCGTTCTCGGCCTTGCACTCAACGTGCCTGATGCCGTTCCCGGCCCCACGCCGTTCTCGGTCTACACCGTTCCCGGCTCTTGCCAATCACACACATAATACCATACACGATATAATAACAAATACAGAATTCAAGCATAAGCAGATAAAGAGCTACGCTCTGCAATTCTAGCATATAGGGCTCGGCCCCGCATATCATTTCCATATAACACATCGGGCGCAGCCCTGCACACAAGCTCTATGGAAACAGGGGTTTTCTTACCTGAGTTCCGAGCTTCCTGAGCACTGATGCCCCGAGCACAGTCCGCTAACGTGAGCCTCGCCGAAAACCTAATCACAACACATGACAATATCCGACCATCAAATTCTAACCCAATAAATAACTCCGAGCCATAATCCCTAACCTTCGGGACCTTGAATTCTATCAATCCGGTTGATAAAATCCATCCCGAGCCTTTCCCCTTGAGTTCCCGAACCTAAAATACCTTAAAAACCCAAACTGACACTAAGGGCCGCGGCCCCACCCACTAGAGTCGCGGCTAGCCTCAAAATAGAGGCTAGCTCATCACTGACCTCCATACGGGCCGCGACGCACCCAACAAGCGCCGCGGCGTGCTTGAATTTCTCAGCCTCCCACGGCCACGCGCGTACGCGGGCCGCGGCGCACCCATCCTAGGGCCGCGGCGCTACACAGCGAACCCAGATTTTCTCTTCAGTTTTCCATCCTTTCTTCGAGCCAATTTCCACCAAAACTAAGCTAATAATCCCAGGTAATAACACCATCACTCTAGCTCAATATCAACCCCAAAACTCAACAGAAATCTGCCCCAAAACACAACTAAAGTACCCAAAAACAGCCTAGTTTCTACTCACATGCAAAGCTTGGAAACACAGCTGAAACTTAAGCATAACTTCCATGGAAAAGCTTACCTCTTGCTGAATTTAAACCCCTGATGTTGAACCTTAATCCTCAAGCCTTAAGCTTCTAAGTTAACACAGCTGAATCCCTTGCTTATGCTAGCTTGCACCAAGAATTCCCTTTGAGTTTCTTCTTGAGTTTTGTCTTAGAGAGTGAGAGAGAGATAAGCACAAGCTAACTTCAGTTCAAGGAGTGTGTGAGTTGGTTCCTCATGTTTCTAAAAAGTTCCTTTCTTTTATTGTTTTATATAACTTAAGTCTAAAGGTTACCTCAAGGCTCGGGGTGCCAAAACGTCCCCGAGGCAAAAATGGTAAATTCCCCAAATATTCCCGCCTAGGCATTCTATCCTCAAATATATCTCCAAATATTTATTTCTATGTCCTGATAGTCCCGTAACTCAACTAATACCCGAATAACCCCTCGACTCGCCCCAAGTCCGAATCTCAACCCCGTTGTGGCTCCCCGGCTAACCGCTCCCCAGGACTGTCTCGGATCGTGCTGTACAGACATATCACACATATACAACATATATCTCATTTATCACATTTATGCCCCTAATATCCAGACGGGGCCCACATGCACATTTAACTCAATTAAACATGCACCATAATCATATATACACATAAATTCAAATATAAGCATATTAAACCACTTATTGCCCTCCAAGCACACTAATCAAGGCCCTAAGCCCGATTAGCAAATCCGGGTCGTTACAGGAACTCACAGCTGATAAATTACATCACCTTCATCGTCAATATCATTAAATGATAAACAACAAACCGAGGAAACCACTATTCCTGAAAAAGAAACCCCAGTGCAACACTGTAGTGGGAGGATTGTGAGACAACCTGTTTGCTATGAACATGAGGCACATGTCCTTGCTTGTGATACAAACAAGGACAACCCATTGACCTTCAAAGAGGTAATGGAGCTTCCTTAAAAGGAAATATGACAAAAGGACACGAACCAAGAAATGGAATCGATGTATTCCAATTCTATCTGGGATTTTGTAGACCCACCTAAAGATGTCAGGCTCATTGGGTGCAAATGGATCTTCAAGAAGAAAAGAGGTATAGATGGGAAATTAGAGATTTTTAAAGTGAGGCTATTTGCCAAAGGTTATGTAACGCCCTGGTTAGCAAAGACTGTTACACTGTGTGTTTATAAAGTGCCAGACTTGCTAATCAAGTCGTTTAATTGAAAGTGTGTCATCGAAACTGTAAAGGAACTAGGGTTTAAAATGTTTTGGTCTCAAAAGCCACATTTTCATTAAGAAACATTATCCTTTACACGGGATCCCAAAAAGATACAAGTTTAAAGATCCTTTACAAAAGTTATAAGGTTCAGATACGATAACAAGCCATACTAAGGCAAAACAAACAGTTAGGCAATCCCTGTCCTAATCCACTCCTCGACCATGGCAATCGAGCAGCTAGCTATGTACATTCCACCTCGGAGCTCTCCATCTCAGGCTTGGTCCAATTTGTCTTTGCCTTTACCTGCACCACGTAGTACCCGTGAGCCAAGGCCCAGCAAGAAAACACAACAACAGAGCATAAGCAATCAACAAACAAATCCATATCTCACATTGCACCACAAGCTCTCAAACATATAATCATTCAGTATGACCAGGTATTCAACATACTAAGCATATCAATTCATATCACATATCACTGCACAAATGATAACTAGGGCTAGCGCTCTCAGGCTTCTCCCTCCGTTATCCCACTGACTCCGTCTCGCTTAAGCCGAGCTCGGTGAATATTAAGCTGTCCTCGGCTACCAGTGGCCAAGCCGCGCCCTGTGCGCAAATATAATATACGGCACTCTTAGGCCGCTTTTACATGTCCCATGGCGTAATACCATCATTAACACGATACAAGTATCGGGAGCACTTAGTCCCATTATAAACATACAACCGGGTGCAGTTCTCTTACCTTTCAATTCACTAGCTTTGATCCCTCAAATCCTTGAGCACGATCCCCCTCAAGCCCTAGCGCTCACCTAAACACAACCATGGCCAAAGTCATCATCAATCCTCAAGTCCAAAACCTATCCTCGGGGCTAATCCCGAGCCCCCGAAAAGTCCTAGTTCCACCAAACAAGGTGGTGGAATCAAACCCCAAACCCTTGATCAAAAACCCTTGCAAATAACCCTAAAATCCCCTTCAGAAGACAGGGTAGCACTACAACGCTCATGGGAGGGCGCTACAGCACTACAAAGAGAAGCAAAACCCCATCAGCAAGATTGGCCTAGCGCTACAGCACCCAAAGGCTAGCGCTGTAGCGCTAGTCACAGACTGACCAACTCCGAATTCTCCCTTCTTGCGATTTCCTCGAACCAACCTCAACCAAAACTCTTCCAAATCTTTCCCAACCTCAAAAACAACCTTATGACCATACTCCACTCATCCCAAGCACCCCAAATACCTAGAACTCAAGCACATGCATCCCCAAACTCAAAATTCACCATAGCCACTCCTAAACACTAAAACTCAGCAGAAACCAGCTGAACATCAAAGTTAGAGTTTAGAATTTATACCTTTGCTGGAATTTCGACCTCAAGTTGTCTCTAGGCCTCCTTGACTTGCCTCTCCTCAGCCTTAGGCCTAAATTCCCTAAAGTTTCCATCCAATTCAACTTAAACACCATAACTCAAAAACCAGAAACAGAAACTGAAGAACTCTAAAGTCTTACCTCAAGTGTTGATGAACTCTTGCTAAACCTCTGTCAATTTCTCAATCCTAGGTTAGGATCCTTGATGCTTAGTTTATCCCAACTCTCCTCTGAGCTTTACTCCAGAAATCCTCAAGAAACAGATGAAGGAAATATAAACCGACCTAGAGAACTCTCTCTGTTTTTCTCTCTTTCTTTTCCCTTCCTTTTCCTTCTTTTTCAGACTTCTACACTTCTCTACAATTCCCACTAACATAAAGTCTCAGTAATTCCCATATTTAGCAAGCCAAATGACCTTAATGCCCTCCCCTTTATTCCTAACCCTTTAATCCACTTAAGGGCATTCTAGTCATTTTACCCAATTCCCGCTAACTCCTCGATTGTCACTAATATTTCCCGCTTAATTCCTGATACCTAACTAATCACCATTAATATTCCTCAATGTCAGAATAGACTCCAGTATATTCACTAAATTCCCGTTTATACCCCTGAGCTCTCCCCGAGCCGGGTATAAATCCCCGCCATGAATTTTCCGCTACTTTGCTCTCTAGGATCGTCTCGAGTCACAGATCACAGATATATCCACATAATAATGTGGTCTCGACAATTATCACATAGATCAAAGCAGTTATGCCCATAATGGCCAAAATTACGATTATGCCCCTTTAACCTAATCAGGGCCTACATGCATACTAATACACATAGTCATGCATCTCAAATATTCAAATAGTCATATAACATGCTTTAAATCATAATCATGCATCTTAATCATTAAAATCACACATAATTCCCATTATGCCCTCCAGGCACACTAACCAAGGCCCTTAAGCCTTATTAGCGAATTTGGGTCGTTACAGGTTACACTAAATGATGGGGATTTGATTTTGAAGAAACATTTTATCCTGTGGAAATAATGAAGTCTATATGCATCCTCTTATCTATAGCTGCCACCTATGATTATGAGACATGGCAGATGGACGTCAAGACAACTTTCCTTAATGGATATCTTGATGAAAGTATCTATATGGTACAACCAGAAGGGTTCATTAAGAAAAAGGAAGATCATAAGATGCGTAAGTTGCTAAAATCCATTTATGGATTGAAGCAAGCATCTAGATCTTGTAATATCACCTTTGATGAAACAATTAAAACATATGGCTTTGAACATAATGTCGATGAAGGATGTGTGTATAAATATGTCAAAGATAAAGTGGTGGTTTCTTAGTTCTTTATGTGGATTACATTCTCCTCATTTGAAATGATGCAGAGACACTTTCAAACATGAAGAAGTGGTTAGCTGAAAAGTTCCAACTGAAAGATTTGGGCAAAGCGAGCTATGTTCTGGGAATCAAAATCCTAAGGGATAGGAAGAGCAAGCTCTTGGCACTTTTTCTGGCTAAGTATATAGATAAGATGCTTGAAAGGTTCTTTATGGAGAATTCCAAGAAATGTCAGTTATCGACCAGACATGGAATTACTCTTTCCAAAGAGCAATGTCTAAAGACAACTTAAGAAGAAGAAGACATGAGAAAGTATCCCTATGCTTCAACAATTGAGAGTCTAATGTATGCTATGTTGTGTACTAGACCCAATATATCCTTTACATTTTGGATTGTAAGTTTTTATCAATCAAATCCTGGTTTGGAACACTGGATTGTAGTAAAGCACATTCTCAAGTATATTAGGAGAATGAGAGATTATATGGTTGTATATTCAATGGTGTGTTAAACCCTACCAAATACACTGATTCTGATTTCCAATCAGACAAAGACAGTCGTAAGTCGACATCTGGGTCAGTGCTCACTCTTGGTGGAGAAGCTGAAGTTTGGAGAATTAAACAATCGAGCATTGCAGATTCAACCATGGAATCCGAGTATATAGCGACTTGGGAAGCAACTAAGAAAGCGATTTGGCTAGGAAATTCTACACTGATTTGTAAGTAATTCCAAATATGGAGAAGCCACTAATCATTTATTATGATAATAGAGGAGCAGTAACTAACTCTGAGGAACCTAGAAGCCACAAGAGAGGAAAGCATATAGAAAGGAAATACCATCTAGAAAGAGAAATAGTGCACCATGGTAATGTTACTATTTTGAAGTAGCGTTGGAACAAAACCTGGCAGACCCGTTTATCAAGACACTTCCTGAAAAGTCGTCTATGGGTCAAATACGCACCATGGGATTAAGAGAGATGCCTCACTTTCTTTGAGGGAAAGTAGGAGATCGTTAGGGTTAATGTCCTAAAAGCATGTAAGAAGACATTTTATTGATTTAAATAAAAGTACAATTTTATTATATTTGAATGTTATAATTATTGTTTGAATAATTTGTATAAATATCAAGAAAATCCATATTCATTTCTGAGGATAAGATTTTAGATTAGTATGAGAGAATTAAGATGATATACAATGAATAAAATAGCCAGTATCATATTAAAGTATGAAATCTTTAATGAATGGTTGCTAGTATGGTTTACTAAGCATACAAGATGCAAGTAGTCTAGATTCAGTTTACTTATATGGATAGACATCTTGGTAAATGTATTGTATATAATAGTTATTATATATGTCAAGAACGATATGAATTAACTATCTTTATAAACTTGTTGTTTTCCATACAGATTTAATTGTTATCATAATAGATGATCATTTGTAGATCAGTCTAAATCATGAGTTGTCAAGAACTCCTGTTTGTGCTTATTGGATCTTTTGATTCATTCGTTAAGGTCTCTTGATATAATAAAACTAGTGACTTTTGTTTTAGAGATTCAATATCATGGATGGCTGGGAACATGATTTTGCAATAATGGAATCCATGCTTTCCAAACAAATTGAATATCGGTTCCCTTAAGGGTTAATTTTGGAACCGAATAGTTATTAAGCTCAAATCTACAATTTGATTGTAGATTAAATATTCGCTAGTGAATTAATGGTATTTAAGGAACAAGAGGTAGTTAGAAGGGTAAAACGGTAATTTTGACCAGCTCTAATTAACGAACCAATAAATGGAGGACATGACTATATTTATTGATTATATCAATGGACTATAAGAGAAAACTTTCTAAATATAATTATTTAAATACTTAAAGTGCAATTACATATTTATAGTGGAGTAATCATAGAATTAATAAATAAGATTATTGAATTAAAGAGGTTAATTAATACTCTAGTTTATTGAAGCTTTGTATTATAGGTCCATGATCCCCAAGTCACCTCTGCCCTACACTGTCAAGGGTAAGGATGTGACAAGAAAGATTTATAGAGAGAATGAATTAATTACAAAGGATTTAATTTTCGAGGACAAGGAAATATTTGGGAGAGTTTAATTATTATATTATTATAAGATAATTATTTAAAACTAATAGTTTTTTTTAAGATAAAGTTAATATCTTGTCTTAAAATTTATTAAACAAACAAATGAGAAAATGAGGGATAGGTAATAGTGGCACACGCCACTCATTATATTTGACAGTGAGTGGGGCCACACACATTATCCCATCCTTGGAATTTGAATTTTGAATTTCAAATTAATTTTTTTATTTAATTATTTTAATTATTATTTTTTTAATTACGATTTAAATTAAATAATTAAAATAACTTGTATCTGGTAAATTTTATTTTAATTAACTAAAGATGAATTAAAATAGTTTAATAATCTGTATAAACTTGAAAATAAGCGATTATTTTCTATGTCAGTTGCTTATAGGTTATCAGACTCTCTCAAAAACAAAGAAACGAAAGAATTCTATATACCTGAAATTATAGAAATTTCTATTGTCTCTTTCTTCTAAACCTCTCTAGATCTCATGTGCTGAGTACATCTAGAGAGCCTAAAATCAAACTTTGAATCCTACGTGCCCACACACGTCCTTGTGTGTTAGAGGAATGGATTGGAAGACTAAGATTTGATCTTTCATAAGGATAGGAAGATCGTTGATTTTACTAAAAGACTCAAGGACACTTGATAGGCTACTAGAGGTAATCTGTATACCTTGTATATGTTATTTAATATGTCTATTTATGTATGATCCTGGCTGGAATTAATGATATTTTGAAAATCCCTTCCCTATACATTCCGTTGCGTATTTTGATATTTTCCTTATTTAATACCAACATAGGTTATGTTTTTCTCTTGAACACATGGATAAGTTGAAAATTTTGTCATTTTCCCAAGCGATCAATACTTGCTTTGATCAGCGTTGGAGTTATATCTCGCATTGTTTTTCTTATGTAGTGAATATTGTCTGTTTCTTATATTGGCACCATATGCATATGAATCTTATTGTTGCAACTTGGTGATCTCAGATTTGAATAACCATGAAGAAATTGTATCAGTAGTCGTCAATGCTTTCAATCTTTTTTTATCTGTAAAACTTCATAATATTGAGATCATTGATAAGCTACGTATTAAGCAACATCAAGTAAGTAATTGCAACCTAAATTATTGAAATATTTATAATTATGTAGAGTGTGTAAACATTATTTACTAAACCAATAAATTTAATTACTTATACTTTAAAATGATTAGTGTCTACAATAACTGAATAGTGTGTCATGTTGTAACGCCCCGATTACCCCAGGACAGTTACGGTGAATGGTGAACCGTGAATTATCTCGCTACCCGAGTTCTTTGGTTAAAAACGTGCTTCTAGGTGTTATTAACAGGTTAAGGTGAAAAACCAATCAAAAGGGAAGGATATATTTTATTTAAAACATAAAATTGTTCATGGGCCCATAAAAATGTTTACAAGTTATTTACAACTCAAAATGGTCTTTACTGTTTAAATTTACAACCCGCCGACCTAAGCGACAAAAATTGGGTAAACCCCCTAGTTCCTCTGAGAACTCCTTGGCCGTGGTGGTCAAGCGGTCGCATATGAACACAGCACCACCTAAACTCTCCACTCAAGGCTGGGTGAGCTTTTCTTTCCCTTTACTTGCACCACATAGCACCCATGAGCCAAAGCCCAGCAAGAAAACACAATAACGCATGAATATAATATCAACAATGATCATAATAATCATTCAGGACTTTCAGTCCAAAATAGAGGAGTGACAATTGGAAAAGTCACTAAAGTGGGTTCTGTTCCCTTAAGCCATGTGACGACAGGGTCACCTGGGCTTTACAAATAAGTGATCATTTCACAAGCTTATCAAGATAGGTGATTGATGAACCAATCACCAATATAACCTACCGCATGACCATAGAGTCACAACCATGGGATTCTACTCCCTAGCCACGTGACAAGCGGTCACCTAGGCCTTTGGCCCTGACTCTGAGTAACTAGTCCTAAACTAGTCAACCGCTTATAATTTTCATTGACATTAGGGTCGGTCCAGCATTAATGCTCCTAGAGTCATTCAACGCTGATATCGATTAGATCTAATCTTTTATTGGCCCTGCGCTCGGGACGCTTATGCCGTTTCTGACTCTCAGGTCAGTAATACGCGACCAGTGTCATCCCTGACTAGTCACTGCCATACACAAGTAAGCAAGATTTGATAAGAATTTAATATGCAATCAATGCCCACATTTAGTAACCAACATGCCTCAACAACAACCACGCATGTCATATACACAGGGTGCAGTTTTCTTACCTCTGGTTCGAGCAAGAAATAGAACAAGAACGACCCCTAAGAACGATCGACCTTTTGATTCCTTAGCAGTTACCTAATCATAACCAATTATAACCTCCATTAATGAAAATCAACAATGAAAGGTTCTTGACCTAAACCCGACTCTCGGGACCTCAAAACGTACCCTCATGGTGAGTAGATTCGATCCCGGGCCTTAAGGATTGAAACCCCGAGCCAAAAACCCTTAAGAACACTCAAAACGGGATTCTTAAGGAATAGACTAGCGCTACAGCACTACTCACTAGCCCCCCAATGCTCTTCTCCGAACCCTAAACCGCCCAAGCCTCCCCTGGGTAGCACTATACACTACACCAAATGCCTCTTTTCACAACACATGAATATAATACTATTAAAAAAGTATTATAATAACTAATCTAAAAGGAGCTAATGTGTAAAAAGTGAGCCTGAAAAATTATTGAGCGGCAAAGTGAAAACAAAATGAAATGTTTTTTTCTCTCGCTTAAATAACTTTCCCACCAATAGTTCTTCTCTCACTTCCTTCACCTAAGATGAGGGTTTAGAAATTTGTTTTGATTCTCAAAACAATTTGGGTCTTTTGGCAAGGGTCTGAGAAAGCCTGTGTCTTTTTGGAAAGTTGAGTTTTGTAGAAGAATTTCATTTGCTCTAGTATTCTTTGTCTGCTCTAGTGTTCTTCTCAGTGCCCAAGGCAAGGTTCATTTTCTTTTCTATTATATTCTCTTATAAGGGTATATCATCTACGCTTGTTCTATTATGAGGTTGTCTGGGTTTGTTATTTTCTATTTTGATGTTTTTTCTTATTTGATCTACCATGATATTTTGTGGCATTTTAATTTTTGTATATTATTATGGTATTTTTGGTTTGATAGCACGAACAGAAGATTTACAGAAAAAAAATACCTTCACATGCATGAAGCTCTAGACTCTTGACTACATCTGCAGACAAAACTTTTTTAAGCACAAATGGGATTGAAAAGTATCTTTAGTCTTATTTTTGGAGTTCTCTCCAAACTGACATGCTGGCTCTGATTTTTCTCAACTTTTTATTTTTTCTCAAGGGGTTCATGCTATCTATTTGTTAGTGTGACCTTTTTCTATTAGTATACATTATAAATTCGATCTATTGTACTCACTTCATTTGGACCTACTTATAGGCTATATAGATCATCACAATACACCAACCAGCAGATATCGTTTGATATTGAACCACAAGGCCAGCATCTTGGTACAGGTGGTCAGGTAGCATCTCAACTTTCATATGGCCAAGTACTTTCAGATTTGGGTTATAATTAATTGAAGAAATTACACTTTTTAATTGTAATTTTATTCAACCATACCATCATATTCTCAAGTTGCTTTGGGTTGACATTTTTTTAGCATGCCTATTCCCAATTTCCCACAATCTATCGCCAAATGAATCTTAGAAGTAATCTTAAATATATGCAAACCCATAGTGCACCCATCCAAATTTCAAACAGTGCAAAGCCTCTTCACATTAATACTTTTGTGTGTTGCAAAATGATTTAATTAAATATCTAAAGTGGTTTAAATAATATTTTATATTAGGTTAATTTCTTATCATGACTGCTGCAAGGCATAGGCCGAAACAAAATTTTAGATGATAGTTGAAACCAAATGAGATGATTGCAAGTTTCCCTAAGCAAAACAATCCTGCATTTTTTCTTCTATTGATTTAATGTTTTGGTTTCAGGATGGTTCTGTTCATATATATGATCTAAAAACTGGGCATGGGTATCAAGCTTTCAAGCTGCATTATGTATACTCTGGTCCACTAGAATGTGGAAAAATTCGTATTAGAGATGACTTGCGCTTTCCGTTATAACTTATTTTTGTATGTGTGACACCTCAGATACCGTCAATGGCTTCTCCTTTCATCCATTTTTGCCAATGGCTGCCTCTTCATCAGGGCAATGTAGGTTTGTTGTTCCTGGTGATGGCGAGGAGGATTTGCATTTGGGTGGTAAAATTTTTATTCTTACCAGTTTTTTTTCCCTCTAGTCTTGGCACTTTTGTTCATGATATGATAATTGTGTCTTCTCTCTTGGAAGAGAGCAAGTTCATACTTTTGCTTGGTCATGTTCTATTAATTCAGTAATTTTCTTGATTCTGAATGCATCAGAATATATGTGAACATGTTGAGTTTTGACACTTGAATTCAAGTATTCAACTTTTCTAATGTGCAAGTAAATACGTGTATATATTCTTACTTACCTTTAAATGCTCATAAAAGGAAAATGTAGCTTGTATGATATAGTGTTGTTTTGTTGTGTTTGCAATTTTACATGTTGTATTAATCTAAAACAAATGATAACGTTGTGATGGTGAGACATGTGGATTAAATAGATGCCGATATCTTATATGAACAACTCTTCGCAGAAGTAATACTTCATTGAGGAAAATGCACTTGGTACGAGAAGGATTGTATATAATGATACAAAAACTATCTTCAATTTGACTGTTGTGATATTTTCATGGTTATATTTTGAAAAGTGGTTTCAATTCATTACATATATTATACTAGTAACAATTACATTATTATTTTCACTTCTCATTTTCTACCTAACTTGTTTCCTAGACATAGTCTCTCATGACGTTAGTGTTGGCTTTATCCACCATCTATAAATATATATATATTTTTTACATATTGTTCTTAAGTTGCTGAAATATTGTTTATTTTAGTTTTTTAGTAGCTGAATTTAAGATAGAATGAGCGGAAATGATGATGATTATGAAAATGATAATTTTTTTGGACATTTGAGTTGGAATATGTTTCTTTATGTTAAGTTTGAACCATTAATGAATATAGTTTATGATTTTAAGACTCATAACAAGTAATTTCATGAATTTTATGGTTTTAATGTATCATTTAATTTTACTTTTGTATTAATCTTTTAGGTATTGATTATATTCTTTACGTTGTGGATTGAATTGACGAGTAGCATTGCAATGTTAATTAACTTGATTATTAATTGCAAGAGGTAAGAAAGTATGTTCTCTTAACTCTTTTATTAATATCATACCAATGTTAGAGGAGTTTGAATATCTTAAATATTCATTCGTAGAGAAGTAGGTTCTGAGATTAAACTTATGTGCTGCGGTGATAACAGAAGGTTGAAAACTTGTGTCTTAGAGAAGTAGGTTCTGGAAAAAAAATTTGTGTGTTGTGGTGATATAAGGAAGAAAACTTATTGTGTGTTGTTTGAATTTTTTTACTTGCTATTGATAGATGGTTAAGTAAGCTTTTATATGGGAAATGATGTCAGATTTTATCTAGAATTATGTATTATCTTCTTACAAATAAATTGTGTTTGCTTGAATTGATTTGATTATATTGATAGATATCTCGCTTGAGGTGTGAATAAGGGTAGTTTTCACTTCCCCAACCTTAGGGTTTGATTATCTTTCTATGATGGTTTAAGATTCTCTTAATGTATATAAGGTCCAAACTCCAATGTAGTTAGGTCTTTCTTTTTCCTAGTTATTTTTCTACACACATGAAGATAGAAACATGCCAAAAACAAATATCAACAGGTGAAAGATGACTTTACTTATAAATTATAATGAATAGTATTTGAGTTTCTTTTAAAGGTTGTAGTTATGTTTCTAATGGTCCCCTAATTGTGATTTCATTGATAGTTATTTAATTTTACTTGCTTTTCAGTTCCTTCTTGACTTTTTCTCAAACACCATAGGCGTTTGATGATTTCATCATGTGGATAACCAAAAAAGAAAGAAAGGAAAAAAAAAAGCTTAGTTTTAGCTTCAGAAAAACAGAAAGAAGTGGACACTCACTTAGAGAGCGATTCCCAGAAAATGAAGACCACTGTTTTGGCCAATGATGGTTCTTGTAGAAATACATTGAACAAGAAAGTTGGGCAAACCCACATACCATTTTTGGTCTCACTATTGTCTTTTTTTCCTTATTCATTGTCTGGGTACTGTTTGATTAAACTTTGGGAGTTTCTTATGTAATTCTGAACCATTCATTATGTTCCCTCCTCCACTCTATACCATAAAAAGAACCTCTGTTTTTGACATAAACCACCCTCTTTGCAAAGACTAAATTTGAAGCCTGCATTTTGTTGACCATAAGGGAAACCAAGAAAATCTTGAAGCACCTATAATTTAGGATGTAAATCCAGCTGTTGATCAGTGGAGTTGAACTATAAGTTATTGAGTCATTTTTCAATGCCTTTGGATTTTTTTTTAATTGTTTGTAATAATATCCCAATTAAAAAAATCCCTTTACGCATAAATCATGCTTCCTATCTTTGAATTGTTATGAATATACTATGTGAAAAATTATTGAAGACTAATCAAAAGATTGTATCAAGTTTTTTGGTTATTGAAAGTAGCTATATATATATTTACTGCAAGTCAGGTTTTAGTTGTTTTTGCTTCAACCACTAACGATGTATGTACTTAACATTCTTAGTATTTTTTAATATTGTGTGAAGATTTCTTCTCCTTAGTGTTTCGTGATTGTGTATTACTGTTGATTGTGTCATAATATATATATGTGGTTTATGCTTTCTTGGTTGCTAATAATTAAATGATTATTTTTTGCATGTCGCAGGTGGAAATAATGACATTTCTTTCTTTGGAGTAATAAGCAAACTACACCAAAAATCCCTTTTTGCAACACATAAGTATAAACAGTGTTGCAAAAGTATTATAATAGATAAAAATAAAGGTGACATACTAAAATGCCTAAAATGAATAGCCGAAAATAGGAAAAAATAAGCGGCAAATGAATTATTGTTTCCCGTCATTTGTTTCATTCTCTCTCTATTCCCTCTCGTGCCGCCTTCTCTATTTTTCCAAAACCCTACTGTTTTTCAAAGGCTGAACCTTTAAGACCACCACCTCCACGATTTCTCTTTCTCCCACCATGAGCGTCACTAAACTAATGTTTGTAATATAACGTTTCTTATGATTTTACTAGGTCTTTCTATTTTTCCTTTTATATTCAATCCTTCTAGTTTTAGAGGCAAAAGACTATAAATGATATGCTTGACTAGAATTATTAAGTGTATAAGCAATTGAAGGGTATCTGTGTTCCACCTGAGAGAAATTGAAGTGAATAAGCTCAGATCATTTTTTTTTTGGAGCTCATACACATGGTACTAAGATCAACATTACATATATATTTGATATTAGAAAGGCAAAAATAATTATTTATCTTTGATTAATTAGTTGGTTTATGTTTTTTAATTGGAGCATTTCTTTATTATATAATTCTTTCTTTTTGTCCATTTTTCTTTTACTTGAATGGGTGTGTTCATTATTGTTTTGTCCTCTATTTTTTAGTGTTTATTTTATAAATTGCTAGAACTTTCTGTGGTCAATTTGATATATAAATTGTAGGAATTAAATCAAAATTAGTTTAGTACCTTGAGGGTCCCAGCGATTGTCACTTTCCTTATATTGTTTTTTATTTTCCTAAAAGACTTTCTTATATTCCTTATCAAGATTTTTTAATTGTTGTTACATATTTTTGTTCACAGGTCAACATTTAAAGGCTATGAAAAGGTTAGAATAAACTGGTAAAATTAGTATAATTGCAGTTACATATTTTGCAAGCTCTACATATTTATCTTCTTTTCTTTTCTCTGTACTTCCAACTGGTGTTTAATCAATTACTTGGTTATTGATTCAGTAGTAACAATTATTTTATTTATGTGCTTGAATGTTGTAGAAACTTCTTACTTGATTATGGATTTTGTGTTTATTTTTATACTTTTCTTTCCTTTTTTGTGATGCAAACTAAGTGTGTGTGAAAATGCCTCAATGGACTAAGATTGTGAAATTGAGTGAATGATTCTTCTATAGGCTAATGTGGTTGTTGCTTATTGTTCTCTAGGCCTTTTTTTTATTTCAATTTTAAATTTCGAAGTATATATTATGGAATGACCTAAATAGTTGATTCTTTGAAGAGGAATTTTTGAGATAATATTTTTAAACATTTTAGTCCTAAAGATGATAACTCAGCTGCTTTTGCTATTATAACTCAGACATCTGTAAGTAGAAATTTTAAATGGTTTTTTCGTTGACCCTATCTTGTAAAATTAATATTTATTTTATTCTAAGCTAAGAAGGTATTTTTATTCTAGGTATGGCCAGCCTATTAAAGTTAATTGGGCATATGGAAGCAGTCAGAGAGAAGATACATCAGGTATATAAGGAAACTGAATTTTTTATTACGATATTTTGTTAACGTTGCGGATGCCAAACTAGCTAAGGATTGTTTGGTTGAAGAAAAATGGCTGTAGGTTTTTATATCTCTCTACTAATACTCAATACAATTATTGGTACTTTTTGTTTTTTTTTTTCCTAATTTGTATTTAAAACAAATTCTTTGCTAAAAGTCTTTATGTTGTTGATCTGGTTTGTATATTATTTATGGAATTTGAGAAGAGCTTACTTGCATGGTTCATATCAAGATAATGATCAATCAAAGATCATTTTATATATACTATAATTCATCTACATTATATCAGCTGCATATGATGATTATGATTATGAGATTTTGGTCCCCAAGCCCTAAATATCTTACTCTGCATGTGGTTGAATACTTGAAATAGGATACAATATAAAGAGAGGAAAACAGATATTGTTATTTTTCGATAAGTCTGCTTTGAATATTGTTCCTTCTATATAAAAATAGTTAAAAATCAAATTATTAACTATACTCAACAATATCATAACATATACTATTACTCTTACCCTTTCTCTCCCTATCCTCTCTGTCTTTCTCTCTAAACGGTTGAGTGTTCTGATTAAGTTTTCATGGGAAATAACATGGCAGATGTACTAAGTGAGGAACAAATTGTTGAGTTTAAAGAAGCTTTTTGTCTTTTTGACAAGGATGGAGATGGTGAGTTTTCTGCTATCTCCTTAATTATTGGTTCGTATTAATGGATATGTTTCTTTTTTCTTTTTTTTTTTGGTTTTAATATGGCTAGCAGATAGTAGTATAGTATAAAATTGCTGGTTCTCAAATTTTATTGGAGCATCTTGCATTTGTTGTAAGCACAGCATTTCAAGTACCACTGTTGGTAGCTTCTGAAATTCCTAGTCTTCTTGAGATTTCACTTGGCAATTAGTTTCTTTAGTATTGGAGTTTAGTTGGTGGCTATTGCATAGGTATGGTTAAGACTAGTAAAGTGCAAATTAGATTTTATATTAGTAGTCCAGAAGTTGTTAAAACATCTAAATATTTTTTTATGGTTTTTTATGCTTTTCTGAATTTTTACTATCTTCAACAGTACTTTTTCTTAGATATAAATTTGTCATGTTTTATGGACAAAATTAAACATTAATAAAACATTCTTAGATATTAATGCCATTAATAGATTTAAATTTAATATTGTAGCATTTATTATGAAATTGTTTTGTTAACATAGTTTTTTATCTTCTACTCCATCCAATTTTCCATTAATAAAGTGGCTCTGAAGTCTTAAGTATAAATCTTTCTGTTTCTTTTCTGGTAGAACCATGCGACCAGCTGAAGGTTTATCACGGCTATCTGGCTAGTTCTTATCATACTGGGATTCTTTCTGGATTTGTGTTGATTTCTTCTTACATGGAAAGTGTGGCATCTAGTAAGACATCAGTAAGCACTGTACTTCTAAGTTCTGTTTGTCTTTGTTAAGAGGAATTGTTGAAAATTTAGTTTGCCATATTATAAATCAGAAGAAGAATAACTTTCATTTTCTTTTATATGCACACTTCATATCAAGAAAAAAAGTGTTTTCTGTTGATTCTTGTTTGTAATTGTGGAATTACTACATTTCTTGTTCTGTTAGGAGGAAAATCTTATAACTAGATTGATTGGTTGGCAGAACTATCTTGTTTCTTCATTATATTTGTGAAATGTGAAGGAAAATGACTACGCTTTGTTACACATTCTTACATGGCATTTAAACTCAACTGTGCCATTTTCAAGTTCAAGATTTCCCCCTCTCGTTTTCAGTATTTTTTATTTTTTTCTTATTTTTTGCTAACTGAAAATCTTAATCAGGCTAAAGCAGTTGTAATTGGTCTTGGAGCTGGTTTACTCCCTATGTTCCTTCATGGATGCATGCCCTTTTTGCACATTGAGGTAATACTAGGTTTATATCATGAACCACTTGTGGATTTAGAGTTATTATTTCATCCAATATGAATAATTGTAAGTGGTAATAATTTGGTTGTGCTTTATGGCAAATAGGTGGTGGAGCTAGATCCGGTGGTTCTTGATCTTGCAAAGGGCTACTTTGGTTTTACTGAAGAAGATCATTTGCAGGTAAGTTTACTGATAATGCAATCATGATTCGTGATTCCTTCCCCCTCCCCATTTTGTCATGTAAAAAGACATTTTGGACCATTTTAGTACTATTTGCCAAAAAAATTATATACATAGAAAAATACCTTTGGCTGGACCATACTTGTGTCTAGGGGTGAAAATTTGGGAATGAAACTCAGGGTCCCATTTCGGATCCCTCTAGTTAAGTTGTCTTTGTACATTAGTTCTTAGGTACTACACTGCACCTTCTGTGGGAATGGTAGACTGCCGCGGACCATTAGTTTTACAATTCTAGTTGGCTAATGAGTTTTTTTTTTAAAAAAAATCACCAAATGATAGTATTTTGTACTCTATACTGTATTGATGAATTCTAGATTCTATTTGGTGCATGCATCAGGTACATATTGCAGATGGTATCCAATTTATTAGAGACAGTAAAAGTTGTGCATCAGCTAATGTGGTTTCTATTCCTGGAAATAGTAATGTTGCTGCTGCTTCTAATGGAATTTGCACGGCATTTCTCGAAGAAGGCGGTGTGAATACAATGGTTGACATAATCATCATTGATGTGGACTCTGCATATTCAAGGTAAATGGATATTTGTGTTATGTATGTTGTATTTAATACATCCTTATTGCATAAGTTCAAATTGACTACAAGAAACATATTTCAATGAGATTATTTGTTTTGCATAGCTCTGGTATGACTTGCCCTGCTGTGGATTTTGTGGAAGACTCGTTTCTCCAGACAGTAAAGAAGAATCTTTCTGAAAATGGTCTACTTGTTATTAATTTGGTCGCACAGTCCCAAGCTATCAAGGACCAAGTTATTTCCGTAGCATTTTTCTTGAAGTAATTTGTGATGCTAGATAATAACAATAAAATATTTATTTGTTTATTTTGCAGATGTGACAAGCGAAATAGAAAATGATACTTAATTTTGAAGGCTTTGTGTTGGGCAGCTGTAGAATATTTTGTGCTGAAAGTAGTAACTTTTTAATATGTTGAATATTTAAGACTACTTGAATACTTAAAGAACATTTTGTTGTTGATGACAGTGTTGAATGTTTTAAACTAATTTGTGGATTCTTAATACAATGTTGAAAGTTTTTACTTTTTGTTATTTGAAAATCAAGTTCATTTGATGATGCTAGTATATATTAGAAAGCTAATTTTAATTATATAAATAAAAAATAAAAATATAATAGAATAAATTAGTGTTATATACTGAGAATTTAAACTTATATAAATATTAAAATAATACGAAAAATGTGTTATAATATATATTACAATAACACTTTTTATAAGTAAAGAATTTAGTTATGCAAACTTCATTATATAACACAAAAAATGTGTTATACTAAAGTGTAGCATAACACAAATTTATAAGTATTGAAATGTGTTATATAATCGACTATAAATAATATAACTAAACACTTATCTATTTATTAAAATAACACAGAAAGTGTGTTATCGTTGACAGTATAATAACACATATGTATAACAATGATAAAGTGTTATGTAAAGTACCCTGACCTACGATAACATAGTCGGTCTTAACATGTCAAAAAGTGTTATGGTATGTTTTGATAACACATTTTTGGTCTTATTTAAAGCATTTTTTCTTGTAGTGATAGCGCCCCCTTGTGGGAGCTGTAACGCTACAGCCAGATCCACCCCTGAAACCTCTTCCTTCGACTCCTTCAATTCCAACTCGATTCCAATGCTTCCAAACCTCATTTTTGGTGCCAAATGAACCCAAAAACCATCCCCAAAAGTCATAAGCATCACAACCCTAAGAACCCTAGCCAAAAACTCCCAACAAAACCAAACATCCAACTTATAAATCTCAATTGCAAACCAAAGCTAAAATAGAGCAAACCAGGAATTTTAATGGCTAGAATAATGGCTAGAAAATTACCTCAAGTTCAGATTATGATGCTCTTCAATGGTGGAACACACTCCCAAGCTCTGAAGACTTATTTCCCAAGCTTGATTCCCCAACTTAAGCTCAAAAATCACAAAGAAAAAGAGAGAAAATAGATACGGGAGAAGGTGCTTAAGATACTCCATTTTCCCTTCCTTCTATAGTCTTCAATGGCTTAATACTATCCTAGGGGTGAAAAGACAAAAATACCCCTAGGTCAAATAAACATTTCTAAAGGCTCCCAAGGGAAAAATTGACATTTTCCACCTGTTTTGTTAATCATAATTAACCCTCTCCAATTCCCGCTATTCTCAAAATACTCAAACACCAATTGTGGATGCCAAAAATCCACCGAGAAAAAAATACCCAGTACATGGTTAAAATGCAAGGCTAAAGGTCACTTAGTCACATTATCAGGCTCAGACCTGTAAGTCTTGTGAAACCAGGAGATTGTCCCAAGGGAAGCATTGCATTGTGAGTCGTGAGGTATGGCCTTGCTAGGCTAAGAGGCCAAGCTACGCGTCACAAGAGGGCAGGCGCACCAAGGGCCTCGCGGCAGGGGCCTCGCACCATGCACCCCTCGGCCACACACAAGGGCCTTGCTACGCGAGGCTGCCCTTCCCCCGCGCGCTCATGCCAAGGCCACAAGGGCCTCGCTACGCGTACACCCCTCGGCGCCTCGCGCCTCGCGACACCCCATGGCGCCTCGCGCCACCCCACAATGCCTCGCGACACCCCACGCCACCTCGCGACACCCCACGGCGCCTTGTGCCTCGCGCCACCACTCGGCGCCTCGCGCCTCGTGATGCCGCTCGACGCTCAGCAGGTGTCTCGCATAGCCCCGCCTCGGTCGCGCCACGAAGGCCTCAAGGGGCGGCCTCGCGTGGGGGGCATCCCATAGCCTCGATGGCCTCGCATGGGGGCATCTCCTAATCTCAAGGGGCGGCCTCGCGTGGGGGGCATCCCATAGCCTCGATGACCTCACGTGGGGGCATCTCCTAGCCTCGAGGGGCGGCCTTGCGTGGGGGCATCACATAGCCATGAAGACCTCGTGTGGTAGCCTCACCTAGCCCCGACGACCACTCGGCGTAGGAGCATCTCATGGCATCTCCACGAGGGGCGACCTCGCATAGCCCCGCCATGGTTACGCTGCAAGGACCTCACGTGATAACATCCCGCGCCCTTCATCTCGAGATGGCATCTCCTATGGAGACCTATGGAAACCCAACCGTCTAGAAGTGAAAGCCCAAGTATGATTCCGAAAGGACATGATGGTACAATCTCGTACGGGGTACGTCTTGTAAGGCCCCGTATGTCTGACCGTGGCACTCATGCTAGTCAGGTAGTGGGAGCACTAGGTGAAAGGACATGGCCTGCATACTACCAATCAGGTGTCAGAGACGACACCACTATCACCTGCACCATTCCTCTGACATTCGTATGGTAGAGTAGTGGAGACAGCCTCGTGGTACCTGGCTATATACTAGTATCAGCACCACTACCCCTGAGACCACTCTCCTGACAGAGTACTCGTGTACCATTTGGTCCCCTGGACCACCATGTATCCAAGGCCATTAGAGCCTACTATAAAAAGAACCCCACTCCCACATGGGAGGGGGTTGGAAAATTGATTGTATGCTAAGGCTATTAATTAATATACAATTTCGACTCCATTGCAGGGCTACATTTTTACTCATTTAAGTTTTCTCCATCTTCTTCTGAATTACCTTTGGCAATATAGTCTTAGTTTTCTAACCTTATATCGTTGATGAGATTTCACCGTCAACACCAACAATTCATAACTCGTTACACTTTAATTCCTGGCAATGCTCTAATCATTAAAATCACCCCGAGACTCACCCCGAGCCCCAAACTTAAACCTGTTATGACCAAACCGCTAATTTATACTCAAAGATCGTCTCATGCCGAATAGCTCGAACAAATCCACAATATAATGTGGTCTCAACAATAGGTCACCAACATGCATACAAATATACAATTACGCCCTCAACGGGCCAAATTACCAAAACACCCCTGTAATGAAATGTGGACCCACATGCATACATCTAACATCTTATTATAATATAATTTACATAAACATGCATATAATCACTTAATGGCATAATTAAACAATTATGGTCTTCCTGGCCTACCAATCCAGCCATTAAACCGTATTAGGGATTTCGGGGCATTACAACTATCCCCTCCTTACAGAAATTTCGTCCTCGAAATTTACCTGAACAACTCGGGATACTGACTCTGCATATCAGACTCCAGCTCCCAGGTCACTTCCTCGACCTTGTTGTTCCTCCACAATACCTTAATCAAAGGTATCATCTTATTCCTAAGGACCTTGTCCTTTCTGTCAAGTATCTGAACTGCCTGCTCCTCAAAGGAGAGATCTGCCTCAAGCTCTAGATCTTCATAGCTCAATATATGAGTCACATCAGATACATACCTCCGAAGAACTGAAACATGAAACACATTATGCACGGCTGACAACGCCGGAGGCAAGGCCAACCTATAAGCCATTTGACCAATCCTCTCTAGGATCTCAAATGGACCTACAAATCTAGGGCTCAGCTTTCCCTTCTTCCCAAACCTTCTCACCCCTTTCCATGGCGAGACTCTAAGGAAGACATAGTCTCCCACTTGGAACTCCATGTTCCTACGCTTGGGATCTGCATAACTTTTCTGCCTACTCTGAGAAGCGAGCATCCGAGCTCTAATCTTCTCTATGGCCTCACTGGTCCTCTGAACTGCCTCAGGATCCAAGTATCTCTTTTCACCTGTCTCATCCCAATGAATGGAAGATCTGCACTTCCTACCATACAGCATCTCATAAGGTGCAACTCCAATGGTAAACTGATAACTGTTGTTGTAGGAAAACTCTATCAAAGGTAGATACTTACTCCAAGATCCACCAAAGTCCAGCACACATGCTTGCAGCATGTCTTCCAATATCTGGATCGTCCTCTCAGATTGCCCATCTATCTGAGGATGATAAGCAGTACTAAACTTCAACTGTGTTCCCATGGCCTTCTGTAAATTCCCCCAGAACTTGGAAGGAAAAGTGGGGTCCCGATCTGACACGATCGACCTCAGTGCTCCATGGAGGCGCACGATCTCTCTCACATAGAGATCTGCATATTGATCAACTATATATGTAGTCCTCACTGGCAAGAAGTGAGCTGACTTGGTATAGTGATCCACTATCACCCAAATAGAATCATGCTGACCAACAGTCTTGGGTAAGCCCACCACGAAATCCATCGTGATGTCTTCCCACTTCCACTCTAGGATATCCAGAGGCTACAATAACCCTGCCGGCCTCTGATGCTCAGCCTCGACCTATTGACATGTCAAGCACTTAGCCACATATTCCACTACATCTCTCTTCATCTCCGGCCACCAATACAACGATCTCACATCCTGATACATCTTCGTGGTTCCTGGATGCAAAGAGTAAGGTGTAGTATGAGATTCATCCAGAATCTCTTGCCTTAAAGAAGTGTCTAACGGAACACATATCTGCCCCTTATACCGTAACAAGCCTAAATAAAACACTGTATAATCTCTAGATGCTCCAGCAAAAACATCCTCTCTGATCTTGATCAGCTGTGGATCACTCAACTGACCCTCCTTGATTCTCTCCAATAGTGTAGACTGTAGCGTAATATTGGCCAACTGGCCCACCAGCAACTCTATACTAGCTCTGGTCATATCATCTGCTAACTCTCTAGATATCAGCCTCGCACCATAAATCTGCCCCGGACCTTTTCGACTTAAAGCATCAGTTACCACGTTGGCTTTTCCTGGATGATTCAAAATCTCACAATCATAATCTTTTACTAACTCCAGCCAATGCCTTTGTCTCATATTAAGATCTTTCTGCGTGAAGAAGTATTTCAGGCTCTTGTGGTCTGTATAGATCTCACACTTCTCTCCATAAAGATAATGCCTCCATATCTTTAAAGCAAGGACCACAGCCGCCAACTCTAAATCATGAGTGGGATATCTCTTTTCATACTCCTTCAATTGACGAGAGGCATAAGCAATTACCTTTTCTAACTGCATCACGACATTGCTCAAACCCTGATGAGAAGCATTGCAATAAATCACAAACTTCTCCTGATCTGTTGGAAGACTCAGAATCGGAGCTGTAATCAATCTCTGCTTCAATTCCTGGAAGTTGTTCTCACATTTATCTGACCACACAAATTTCTGACCCTTGCATGTCAGCTCAGTCAATGCAGTAGCAATCTTTTAGAATCCTTCCACGAAACGCCTATAATAACCTGCCAACCCAAGGAAACTTCTAACCTCAGAAGCATTCTTTGGCCTTGGCCAATCTCTGACTGCCTCAATCTTTGCTGGATCTACCTTAATCCCCTCCTTACTGACAATGTGCCCAAGAAAAGATACTTGAGATAACCAGAACTCACATTTCTTGAACTTTGCAAACAATTTGTGTTCCCTCAGTCTCTGTAGAACCAACCTTAGATGCTGCTCATGCTCTAACTCAAACTGAGAATATACGAGTATATCATGAATGAAGACGATCACAAACTGATCCAAATAATCCTTGAACACTCTGTTCGTCAGATCCATAAAATCAGCAGGGGCATTAGTCAATCCAAAGGACATAACTAAGAACTCATAATGCCCATACCTGGTACAAAAAGCAGTCTTCGGTATATCTTCCTCCTTGACCCTCAATTGATGATAACCAGAATGAAGGTCAATCTTTGAGAATACCTTCTTACCTTGCAACTGATCAAACAGATCATCTATCCTTGGCAAGGGATACTTGTTCTTAATTGTCAGCTTATTCAGTTCTCTGTAATCAATACACATTCTCAGAGAACCATCCTTCTTTCTCACAAACAGAACTGGCGCACCCCAAGTTGAGAAACTAGCTCTGATAAAACCCAAATCTAACAGCTCTTACAACTATACTTGTAGTTCTTTTAACTTAGATGGGGCCATTCTGTAAGGTTCTCTAGACACTGGCTCCGTCCTTGGTGCCAGTTCTATTACAAACTCTATCTCTCTGTGTCGTGGCAACCCTAGCAAATCTTCTGGAAACACATCAAGGAATTCACAAACAAGTCTGGTCTATTCTGGTCTCACTGGCATGTTTTGAGTGGTGTCAACCACACTGGCTAAGAATCCAATGCAACCCCCTTGCAATAGATCTCTAGCCCTCAAAACAAAAATCATAGGTATGCGAGGTCCATGCACAGTACCAACAAACACAAAAGCATCCTCACCTTCAGGCTCAAAGGTGACCATCTTCCTTCTGCAATCAGTGGTTGCCCCATAGGTCGCTAACTAGTCCATAGTCTAATCAACTCTATCAAATCCACTGACAACTCTCTGCCTTCCACTGTCACTGGCAAAGATCTGACCCTTCTCCTGGATACCACTAACTTCCCAGTGGGTAGCAAAGTTCTAAACCCCACAGCATAAAAATCACAGGGTCTACACAGTCTATCAATAATACTACTAGCAACAAAAGAATGTGTAGCATCAGAATCAATCAAAACATTATAAGGGGTTCCAGCTCTAAGAAGCTGACCTGTAACTACTGAGGGAGAAGCCTCAGCTTCTGCTTGTGTCAATGCGAACACTCAAGCTGGGGCTGAGCTGTCCGCTTTCCTGGGTTCCTCCTTTCTTGCCTTAGGGCAATCCTTCTTAAGATGACCCACTGTTCCACATGAGAAGCAGGCCCTTGCCCTACACTCTCCCAAATGATGCCTCTTGCATCTAGGGCATTCAGGATAAGACTTCCAGGCCTCATTACCACCTGGACGACCCATTGAAATTCAACGAGGTCGCCTATCAGGACCTGGAACTGGGAAGGTGTCAAGAACCTTCCTCTTCTGATCACTGGGGCCTACACCCCTACCAGAACCCACAAATGGAGGACCTATCCTCCTAAACTCCTTTCTGGCTGCACTATCTCGCCAGATCTTATTCTCTGCACTCTCAGCTATGAGTGCCTTCTCAACCACCTGTGCATAGGTAGTAACCCCAGCCACAGTGGTAATACGAACATCACGGGCTAATCTGGGTTGTAGCCCCTAAAGAAATCTCTCCTTTCTGGTCCCATCAGTGGGCACGAGCTCCATGGAAAATTTTTCCAAACGATCAAACTTCAAGGCATACTAAGTGACTGACAAACCTCCCTGAATTAGCCTAATGAACTCCTCAGCTTTTTCCGCCCTGATGGCATCATTATAATATTTCTCATTGAACAGAGTCTGAAACTCTTCCCAACTCATGGCATTAACATTTGTTGTCTAGGTAATAACCTCCCACCAAATTCGGGCATCCTCCCGAAACATATAAGTGGCACAAGCCACCCTCTCATTACTAGTCACCCTCATGAAGTCCAGGATGATGGTAATCATACTCATCCATTGCTCTGCCTTGGATGGATCTTCACTGCCTTCAAAAAATGGAGGTTGCTACTTCCTGAACCTTTCATAGAGAGGTTGCCATTTATTACCAACCTCAGGCAGCTGCTCAGCTGATGGCACCAACACAGGAGGTGCCTCTGATACATTGGCCACTACAAGTTGTTGTCTTAGGAGGCGAAGTTCTTCTCCCTGTCTCAACACTGTAGCCTGCAGATCATTAAATAACTGCTGCCAGTTTGCAGGAGATGGTTGTGGAATTTGTCCTTGGTCATTCTCTTGACCTTGATTATTATTATTTTTGCCTTGATCACTCTGGCCAGCTGACATATCTGTCTGTCCTGGATTCATTCTTATTAGCTTATGCCTTGCTGAAACAATAGTCAATACGGCCAGTCAGGTAATGATAACTAAACCTCTTGCCGCCTTACGGTCCAAGAACAAACATATAGTTATCATATTCCACAGTCACACAAATATACAAATAGATGCATGATTATAGCATTTAGCACTCAACATGTATCACATAATAATTCACAATCAACAATTCTAATAAGTATGTTCCAGCAATTTCTATACTATTTAGCACACGGTTGCTGAGAATGTATTATTCAGGGCACAGGTTTAACATAGTGTCTCATGTATATAGGTAAAGCATATATTCTATATTTAAGCAGTTAAATATATAACTACATAAATAGTTACCAAACCATGAGTCGAGCTTGACTTCGGTGGTGAGTGTACATGCCCAATCAGTCTACAGGAACCCTAACCTTGGCGCGCTCTGATACCAAGTTGTAATGCCCCGGTTACCCCAGGACAGTTACGGTGAACCGTGAATTTAACTCGCTACCCAAGTTCTTTGGTTTAAAACGTGCTTCTAGGTGTTATTAACAGGTTAAGGTAAAAAACCAATCAAAAGGGAAGGATATATTTTATTTAAAACATAAAATTGTTCATGGGCCCATAAAAACGTTTACAAGTTATTTACAACTCAAAATGGTCATTACTGTTTAAATTTACAACCCGCCGACCTAAGCGGCAAAAATTGGGTAAACCCCCTAGTTCCTCTGAGAACTCCTTGGCCGTGGTGGTCAAGCGACCGCATATGTACACAGCACCACCTAAGCTCTGCACTCAAGGCTATGGGAGCTTTTCTTTCCCTTTATCTGCACCACATAGCACACATGGTCATTCAATGCTGATATCAATTAGATCTAATCTTTTATTGGCCTTGCATTCAGGACGCTTATGCCGTTTCTGACTCTCAGGTCAGTAATACGTGACCAGTGTCGTCCCTGACTAGTTAGTGCCATACACAAGAAGCAAGATTTGCTAAGCATTTAATATGCAATCAATGTCCACATTTAGTAACCAACATGCCTTAACAACAACCACGCATGTCATATACACAGGGTGGAGTTTTCTTACCTCTGGTTCGACCGAGAAATAGAATAAGAACGACCCCTGAGAATGATCGACCTTTTGATTCCTTAACGGTTACCTAATCATAACCAATTATAACCTCCATTAATGAAAATCAACAATGAAAGGGTCTTGATCTAAACCCCACTCTCGGGACCTCAAAACGTACCCTCACGGTGTGTTGTTATTGGTTTTGTAGCGCACCAAAAAAAATTTAGTTATTAAATTTTGTGCTTTGTTTTATTTAATTGTTAAGTGTTGTGAATTATTTTTATTTATTTGTTTAAATTAATTGTTAGAATTGTTTGGTAGAATTTTTGTTGTGAGTATAATTGTTAATTGTTTATTTATTTATTTATTTTTAATTTGTGAATAATTGAGTTTTGGTTGAATGCACCAAGGTGCATGGTAGGTAGTGATGCACCCTAGTGATTGAGTGTGTGTATATGCATGGTTTCATGGTGCACTTGTACAAAATTTTCTACACACTTTATTGTTTCCTTTTATTAGATTTATTTAGCTAAAAAAATAAAGAAGAGGAAAGGAGAAGTGGCGTGTAGGAGAGTGGGAAATGAGGGATTTTCTTTCCTAATTGGTTTTGTCTTAGAATAATTTGATTGGATGGCCATTAGATAAAATAGGAAAAGATGTTGTCATCTTTATGCACTCTTATTTCTCTTTAATTAAGAAACAATCAAATAAAAAAACAAAATAAATGAAAATACACACAAATAGGAAACTTACATTTTTTCATTTAGGCTAGTAATTGCCTTAAAGGGGAAAGAAAAAAATAGAGGAGCCATGTTTCTTTGGGGCTGCCGAATTCAAGAGAAGGAGAGAGAGAAGAGAAAGATGGAGAAGAGAAGAGAAGATGAAGAAGGGTAGGGTTCCTTAGTCATGAATCCTCTTCTTCTTGAAATTTGAAATTCCGTTTTTAGTAATTACCAAATTAATTAAACCATTTATATTAATTAAAGTACGGAATGGTAATTAACTGTTTACACAGATTCCAGTTCTGTCGAGATAGAATCCGAACTTGTCACGACAGAAACTGAACACAATAAAAGGATAGTGCAAAACAATAAAGAACACAAAAAATTTTTACAAGGTTCAGAAACCCTTCCGGATAACCTACTCCTTGGGGCCACGCCCAGAGAATAAAATCAATTAATAAAGAATCACAAGTACAAAATATTGACTTAAACAAAACAAGACTCCCTCTTGAGATATGCCGCAACTTTGTTGTACTTCTCTTCACTAATATGATCTTGATTGAAACGCTCAACCACTTGAACTCCCTTCAATGGTCAGCGAGTGCTTGCCTCCTCCCGATGCAAGGCTTGTAAAAATCTTCTCCCGAAGACTATAAACGTTGTGTTCAAATTACAATGTGTATTCACTCATGAACATGGTATAAACTCACCACTAAAAAACTAAACACTCATATTTCTACAAGATCACGTGAATACTTATGATCTTGAATAGAAAGAGGAACTCTCACAAATATTACAATTATGCTCACAAATTATGCATTTAAGAGTTCACTTATCTCACTGCCTTTAGAGCCCTATTTATAGAGTCCTTTTTCGTGCTCATAAAGGCTGAGAAAGAATCTCCTAATAAAGGCAAGAATAATTGAAGATATTATTGATTGATGAAGAGTTGCCTTTTTTAGAAGATGCTGATCCAACAGATACGATTTTGGTGAGGACAGCTCAGACCTGTGTCTGATCACAAACAAGCTCAAAAAGGAAACAACAATTAATGACATTGAGGATTCAGTTTCCTATTTTTCAATTCTTGAGCTGCACGAAAATATATAAACAAATATTCCATAAATGACTTTGGGTAAATACTGAATATTTGCAAGATATAACTTCCCTTTATAAACAAATTGGGACAATATAAAGCTAAATAAGGAAGCTAATATAATCCGAAATTCTCAAAAAGGGAAAGTGAATTTCCGAAAATTATAATAAAGGGAAACAACCAATTTATCTTTTAAGAAAAAAGATATGTCTATAAAATATGCCAATTATAGAATTTACAATCTCCCCCTTTGGCAATTTTATAGACAAGAATATCTATTTTAAAAGATCCCGGCAAAACACAAGTAAGTACATAAAATCACAAGAGTCACAAAATGACTCCACCTACGATAGATAACCAAAGCGCAAGTTAAAACAGTTAACAAAAACTAATAAGAAACAGCAGGCCAGACAACATAATTGATGTACCAAAAAATAGAGTTACTCTCTTTCCCCCTCATTGTCTAAGAAAATGCCAAAGAACAAAGGAAACTAAACCAAAAGAAAGACACAACAGTGTTCTTTTACAATTATCAAAAGCAAATAAAAAGGGAACTGAGACCCTCATGGAGCAGGAGAGGTGGAGGCACTGATAAGAGCCAACGAAGCAAGAATTTGGCATTGAGTATCCTCCATGAGAGTGAACCGGTCAGAAATACGTTTAAGACCTGTCTGGACAAAAGCGAGATCAGTTGGGACAGTAGGAGTGTCAGTCACAACATTGCCAGAACTAGAACCAGCCAGATAAATGCCTTTAACTTTTCGAGCTGTGGAGGGAGCATGATCATCTTTGACATTATAGGTGGGACCAACCAAAGGAGAAGTCAAGGTCCAATGGGACTTCTTCAAAGGACGCTGAGAATCCAAAAGTTTGTAAATGACTTGTGGAAACATCAAGTGTTGACCCTTGCATTTGGCACCACTCAAGGACATGATTTGATCAAAAATAACAGCAGCAAGATCAATTGCGACTCCAGTCCCAATTTTGAACAATAGAAAATCCATGTCTTGAGTGATGGTAGAGGAATGAGTGGTAGGCATCCAATTAAACATTGCGAACTTGAAAAGAGCACCATAATAATGAGTGAGATCCGTGACTCGTAGAGAGGTGCTTGGTTCCCACACCATAGCTTGACCAACTAACTCAAACAACACTTGATCCTTAGCAAACTCAATAGAATCATCAATCTCAACAGAACAAGATTGAGGGCTTTAGCAATTTCAGAAGGACCAAACTTATACCAATGTCCCATAACATACACCTTATGAAACATAAAAGAAGACTGGTCTAGTAACTCATCATTCAAATTTGCATAAAATTCTTTAACAACCCGAGGCACAAACCCATCAAACCCAGACAAGGAACGCAACCAACCCCTTTCCTCTAAGGTAAGTAAGACCCCAAAAACGCGATGAGGAGCAAAAAGGAAATTACGCTCACTAATAAAGTGACGATGCTCATAAAATTGCATGTTCTTCTCATTATCATTAAAACAGAAAATAAGAGAATGAGCTTTGAAAGAACCTGAGGTACGGACATGAGCACCTTTTTGTTTAGCGAGTTTGGAAGACAATTCGGGAAATGCCAATGGTGTGGTGCCTTTTGGGTCAGATGCAACAGGAGAGGCTTCTGATGGGTCTTCTTCAGATTTAGTCTCCTCCACCAAATCATCAAGAGGAACATCAGGATTTGGCTCGGTCAAGGAAGGGTCCAAATCAGGCTGAGAGTCTTCCGTTTCAGGAGAAACATCCTCCGATGAGGTGCAAGGAGGTGGGTTGATTTTTTCCTTCAATTTAAATTGGGATAAAGGAGATGAATCAGAGATGGAGCTGGTACCTTTTGTTGGAGCCACTTTGGCCTTCTTGGCTTTCTTTGTTCCAGTAGCTTTGGTCTTGCGTTTGCCCTTTGACTTGGGGGTCAACACATCAGGAGATAATGACGATTCAGAGTAATGATTAGATGGATCAGACACAACTCAGTGGAGATTGAGTGGAATGACTTGTAGCCAAGGCCGGTTTGGCTTTGATTTGACCTTCGGAAGAGGCAAGTGGAACTGCCGAGGCTAGGATTGGCTCAACATCCAAGTTGGGGAAAGTAACTCCTTTACTTGAAGCTCCAAGAACAGTAGATCCTATAGAACCCGAAAGAGCAAGAACCTTCTTTCTTGCTGTGGTTTTAGGTTGACGGCCTATAGGAGGCGAGACAGCAGGGACTGATGCTAGGACGGGAGGAGTGGTAGTGGGAACTAACTCAGGACTGTCTCCTGCTGAGACTTCACAGATTTGGAAGATGAACCACGTCCTCGAGTCTTCATGGCTGCTAAAAGAGAAACAAGTGAAATACACAAAGAAAGAAACCCTAAACACTTCGGTTATAAGTGAGAGATTCAACTGAAAGCACTGAGTATGAAACAACCAAAGTGAAACTGAATATATAGAGTATTCGATGCACAAATGAGGCAAGTTCAAAAATGGGTAACCGGATTTTATGTGATAAATGCCAAAATATCTCATTTTTAAAACAAATTCTTTCACACCTCAAAATTGGAAACTTTTTGAATATTTTAGAATATATCGAGATAAAACAAATAAATTGCATCAATTAACCCTTTTTTTTTAAGTACACAGTTCAAAAAAGATTTTATTTTATTATTTTATTACAAAATTGTCGAAAATAGAGTGTAAATTGCCATACCATATGTGTCCATGTAAATGCCAAGTCCTGTTCAAAAGAAACAAGATAACCATATTTTTCACAAATTAGAGAAATGAGTTATAATTCAAATACTAAGTGACCATAATTCGAAAAATATACCAATCACAAAGCATATTTGAATCAATTTATTATATGAATGAGTCTTACAACCATCTTACACAGTCTAGTCAACAGGCATGTGTGTGTGCATGTGTAATCAATTTGGCGTTTCTTTTTGGCCTTTTAAAGCTAGAGTCATTGCCCATATTTGGCAATTGTAGCCTTTTTCAAATTGTAACCATAATGGAAGCTATAACTCTTATACTGGTGGTAGCCCTTTACACTGGTAGAGTATCCTCCAATATAATTGCTAATTACCTGGTACCAACTTACTCAGTGTTGACTTTCACACATCAGTATAGGTAGCTCTTTTCCAAAATGGAGCCTAAAAAAGAAACTGGATTAAGGAATGCTCATACAAACATAATGATTTGATCAAATATAAATTTGATTGGTCTATAATTTTTCAAATATGGTTCTTTATTCCAAACAAAGTATAAGATTTATAGCGATCATTTTCTAACCTACAAAAAATATGCCCATCAAATTTCTTCCAAACAGGAGAAGAGATTTACACAAACACATATGCAAGGCAAGATAATCAATTTATTGGCAATTTCAAATAAAACAAACCCCCAAGGATTTCCTGAGGGAATCGAATCTGGCCATGTCTAAAGCTTTAGTAAAAATATCTACAATTTGTTTGTTAGTCTCAACATATTCTAAACTCAATGTTTTGTTTTCAACAAGTTCCCTAATAAAATGATGACGAATGTCAATATGTTTGGTGCGAGAGTGCTGAATAGGATTTTTGGAGATATTAATAGCACTTGTATTATCACAAAAAATGGTTAAAGTTTTAATATCAAACCCATAGTCTGCCAACATTTGTTTCATCCACAAAAGTTGAGTACAACAACTTCCAGCAGCAATGTACTCATCTTCGGCTGTTGACAAGGAGATGGAGTTTTGTTTTTTACTATGCCAGGAGACCAAATTGTTTCCTAAGTAAAAACAACCACCACTTGTACTTTTGCGATCATCAGTGTTTCCTGCCCAATCTACATCACTATAACACACAAGGTTAGAATTTTTTTCTTCGGAGTACCAAATGCCTAAATCAAGAGTATTATTGATGTAACGAATAATTCTTTTTACAACAGTCACATGAGAGTCCATGGGGTTCCCTTGGAACCGAGTGCACACTCCAACACTATAACTGATGTCAGGGCGACTTGCAATTAAGTAAAGGAGACTCCCAATCATACTCCTGTAAAGAGTTGGATCAACTTTCTTCCCATTTTCATCTGTAGATAATTTGACCGTAGTACCCATTGGAGTTTTAGCAGGTTTAGATGCATCGAGTCCAAATCTTTTCACTAGACTTCTTGCATACTTGCTTTGTGAAATGAAAATTCCCTTATCTAACTGCTTCACTTGAAGTCCTAAGAAGAAGTTGAGTTCTCCTACCATGCTCATCTCAAACTCTTCCTGCATTTGTTTCACAAATTCATGCACTAGAGAATCATTAGTAGAACCAAACACTATATCATCAACATAGATTTGTGCTATCATAATATTTTCATCAACATTTTTGATAAAAAGTGTTTTGTCTACTCCCCCTCTCTTGTACCCCTTTGAGACCAAAAAATGAGTTAGTCTCTCATACCAAGCCCCACCAAGCCCGTGGGGCTTGTTTCAGCCCATACAAAGCTTTTGCAATTTAAAAACATGATTAGGATTGTAAGGATCCTCAAGCCCTTTGGGTTGTTCCACATAAGCTTCTTCATTCAAAAATCCATTTAAAAAGGCGGATTTTACATCCATTTGGAAGAATTTAAAACCAAGAACACATGAAATAACTAGTAATAATCTTATGGATTCAAGTCTTGCAACAGGGGCAAATGTCTCATCAAAATCAATTCCTTCAACTTGAGTGTACCCCTGTGCAACTAGTCTAGCTTTATTTCTTATTATGGTCCCAAATTCATCAGTTTTATTTTAAAATATCCACTTTGTACCTATAACATTAGTATGACTTGGTCTAGGGACAAGAATCCATACTTCATTCCTTGTGAATTGATCTAGCTCTTCTTGCATAGCATTGATCCATGATTCATCATTTAAGGCTTCCTTCACATTGTTTAGTTCCAAAGTAGAAGTAAAGCAAACAAATTGAACCAAATTTACATACCTCTTTTGAGTGACCATACTCTCTTCAAGATTTCCCAAAATAAGGTCAGAAGGGTGATTCTTTTTTACTCTAGTTGATGGTTCTCTTTGAACAGAGTCAGAGGAAATAACTGGATTTTCCTTCTCTGTTTGCCCAGTTGTTGTTTCGACAGAATCAGCGTTTGATACATCAGTAGTGGCTGCTGTCACCTCCGAAGGCTGTGCTATAAGATATGCCATTTCATTATGATGTTGAACATCAATGAGCCTCTCAATTTCCTTCTCATGGGAGTACTCAGAAAAATCTTTTAAATCATCTACAACCACATTAACTGATTCCATAATAGTTTGGGTTCTCATATTATAGACACAATAAGCCCTACTATTGGTGGAATAACCAAGAAAAACTCCCATATCGCTTTTGGCATCAAATTTGCCCAGATTCTCACGATCTCTAAGAATATAACACAGACACCGAAATACATGAAAATAATTGACATTGGGTTTTCTACCTTTCCAGATTTCTTAAGGAGTTTTATTTGTACCTGGACGCAGAAAAACACGATTAATTGTGTAACAAGCTGTATTAATTGCTTCCGCCCACAATTTCTTTGTGAGTTTTTTGCTTTTAAGCATAACTCTGGCCATTTCCTGAAAGGTACAATTTTTCCGTTCCACTACCCCATTTTGTTCAGGGGTTTTGGGAGCAGAAAATTCATGCAAAATTCCAAAAGATTTACAATATTCATCATAAACAGAATTTTCAAACTCCTTACCATGATCACTTCGTATTCTTACAATCTTTCCAATGTTACAATTTTTTTCAACTCTAAGTCTTGTGCGTAGTGTTTGAAAAGCTTCAAATGTATCTGATTTTTCTCTTAAGAAATCTAGAAAAATCATCCACACATACAAAAATGTATCTCTTACCATTAATACTTTCAACTTGTATAGGACCCATGAGATCCATATGCAATAATTCTAACACATTTGAAGTATTAATATCAAATAATGCTTTATGGGAAATTTTCAACTGTTTTCCCAATTGACATGAATCACACTTACCAAGCGATTCTTTACCCAGCTTGGGTATGCCACGGATGAGACCTGCATTAGCAATCTTTTTCATGTTTTTGAAATTTACATGTCCAAGTTTTTCATGCCACAAGTCAGTAATATTAAAACTTGATGAAGACGCATGACATGTGAATTTTTGTGTGAGAGTGTAACAATTATCCAAAGAATGAGAACATTTGAAAACAATATCAGCACTTTGATTTAAAACATTACACTCATCATGCGAAAAATTAACAGGAAAACCTTGTTCACAAATTTGACTTATGCTAATTAAGTTGGCTTTCAGCCCATCAACAAGAAGCACATTTTTCAGTTTCGGTAACCCTTCAATGTTTAGAGTACCTTTACCTAAAATATTTCCTGTCATTCCATCCCTAAATGTTACTACTCCACACTTCAAGGATTTGAAGTTGGTAAGTATATTGGCATCACCTGTCATATGTCTTGAACAACCGCTATCAAAGTACCATGAACTAGATGCATGCATTTTATGACAGGTAAAGGTAGCCAAGCAGACAGAGTTAACTTGCTTGACCCATATTTTTTTTTAATTTGAATTTCTTTTAGTCAAGAATTGATTCATACTACCAAAGTGTTTAACATAATTCTTTTTAAATAAATTTAACAGAGAAAAACACTTAGGTCTTGTGTGTCCTTTCATCCCACAAAAATGACAAAATGGTACAAATTGTCCAATGTTTCTTTTTGGAGAAATTTTCTTTAGTTGTAGATCTGTTGGAACAGATGACAACTTTGCGGTCTCACCAGAGTGACTTGTTCCTGCATAACGGTTAGTTGGCACAACAGCCGGATAATTAATAGATTTTGCAAAAATTGTTTTTCTTGAGGATTCAGATCCATTAGATCCTAATCCACCATAATCACCAGCCTTTTTTCCTATAGAATGAATATCATCCAATATTCCAGATCTAGGATTAAGTATTTTGACACCTTTTTGCAAAAGATCAATTTCTTTAGTCAAAGAATTAATTTCATCATTTTTGGAAGCAATAATCATCTCAAGTTCTTCAATTTTTTCAACAAATTTTTTATTATTGCTAGCCATTAGACGATTATCATAACACACTTTCAGCCATTGATCATACATTATTTTATAAGACTCTTTCAATGACTCCTCATCTAAGTCAGAATCAATGTCAGAATTCTCATTATTCTGAACAGAATTATTAAGGCATAACACATCCTTGTAATCAATTGAAGAGAAAACCATACCTTTGTGAATAGAGGTTAAGGCAACACTATTTTCCTCCTCATCACTCTCTTCAAAGTCTTGATCACTCCACGTGGCTGTCGTTACTTTCTTTTTCTTTAAGGTATTTGCACACTCATATTGAATGTGAACAAATCCTTCACATTCCCTACACTGAATACCCTTTTTATTAGTCTCAAAGGGTTTAGAAAAATTACCTTTTGGGTTTTTGGATATGGCCTTTTTGTTTCCCAATTTCTTTATGTATTTTTGGAAATTTTTTGTCAACAGAGCCATCTCATCATCCTCATCATCCAAACTTTCCTTCTTTTCTTTAGAAGATTTCAAGGCAATAGATTTCTCCTTGATTTCTTCTGTCTTACCTTTTTGTCTAATTTGTTGGTTTAGTTCAAAAGTTCGAAGTGAACCCATCAATTCTTCTACTTTTATTTTTTCCAGATCTTTTGCTTCTTCAATTGCAGTTAGCTTCGTCTGAAACCTGTCAGGGAGAACTCTAACAATTTTTTCAAACCAAAACATTATCTTCAAGTTTTTCGCCAATAGTAAAATATTCGTTAGCAATATCTGAAAATTTCTCATAAAATTCAGTGAGGGTTTCATTTTCATTGATTTTCAAATTTTCAAATTTTGTAGTGAGCATAACAAGCCTAGAACGCTTGACATCAGCAGTTTCTTCAAATTGAGTTTGAAGGATTTGCCAAGCATCTTTGGCCTAAACACATGAAGAAATCAATTTAATGTAACATTCACCAACACCATTAAAAATAGCATGTAATGCTTTATTATTGGAACTGGACAGTTTATCTTTAGCATCAGTCCAATCAAGTTCAGATTTTACCTTAGTAACATCATCGATGTCTGCTGGAGGAGTCCAACCACTTAAAACAGATCTCCAAGCCTTTTCATCTTGAGATTTGATGAAGGCTCTCATTCTAACTTTCCAATATGGATAGTTCGAATCGTTGAGTAAAGGGGGGCGAGTTATGGAGACTCCTTCTGTGAAAAAAGACATTGCAAGAACAAGAACAACAAACGGAATAAACCAAGATCACACACAGAAATGAGTGACCAGCTCTGATACCAATTGAAATTCTGTTTTTAGTAATTACCAAATTAATTAAACCATTTGAATTAATTAAAGTACGGAATGGTAATTAACTATTTACACAGATTCCAGTTCTGTCGGGACAGAATCCGAACTTGTCACGACAGAAACTGAACACAATAAAAGGATAGTGCAAAACAATAAAGAACACAACAAATTTTTACAAGGTTCAGAAACCCTTCCGGATAACCTACTCCTTGGGGCCACGCCCAGAGAATAAAATCAATTAATAAAGAATCACAAGTACAAAATATTGACTTAAACAAAACAAGACTCCCTCTTGAGATATGCTGCAACTTTGTTGTACTTCTCTTCACTAATCTAATCTTGATTGAAACACTCAACCACTTGAACTCCCTTCAATGGTCAGCGAGTGCTTGCATCCTCCCAACGCAAGGCTTGTAAAAATCTTCTCCCGAAGACTATAAACGTTGTGTTCAAATTACAATGTGTATTCACTCATGAACATGGTATAAACGCACCACTAAAAAACTAAACACTCATATTTCTACAAGATCACGTGAATACTTATGATCTTGAATACAAAGATGAACTCTCACAAATATTACAATTATGCTCACAGATTATGCATCTAAGAGTTCACTTATCTCACTGCCTTTAGAGCCCTATTTATAGAGTCCTTTTTCGTGCTCATAAAGGTTGAGAAATAATCTCCTAATAAAGGCAAGAATAATTGAAGATATTCTTGATTGATGAAGAGTTGCCTTTTTTAGAAGATGTTGATCCAACAGATACGATTTTGGTGAGGACAGCTCAAACCTGTGTCGGATCACAAACAAGCTCAAAAAGGAAACAACAATTAATGACATTAAGGTTTCAGTTTCTTGTGTTTTCAATTCTTGAGCTGCATGAAAATATATAAACAAATATTCCAGAAATGACTTTGGGTAAGTACTGAATATTTGCAAGATATAACTTCCCTTTATAAATAAATTGGGACAATATAAAGCTAAATAAGGAAGCTAATATAATCCGAAATTCTCAAAAAGGGAAAATGAATTTCTGAAAATTACAATAAAGGGAAACAACCAATTTATCTTTTAAGAAAAAAGATATTTCTATAAAATATGCCAATTATAGGATTTACAAAATTCTAAGAAAATAATTTGTGGTTTTCTTCTCTTGTGATGTTCGAAATCCCTAGGGAAGTGATCAAAGGTGGTAGCCAAATTGAGTTTTGAAACTCTATTGAAGGAGGTAGTTGATCATTAGATTTTTTTTGGTTTTGTGATATCTAATAGACGGTGATTTGGTTCCTATTTGAATTTTTTGCTATGTGTTGATCTACGTGGTCTTTGAAATACTTGAATATGATGTATGATGATTTTCGTATTCTATGTTCATGTTCATTATAGGTTTCGGCCTATGCATGTATAGGGATCTTCTTTGTAATTTTTTTTATTTTAAATTCTAAGTTAAATCCATGTTCTAGGATCCCATGTAAATTTTGGCCTGATAATTAATTTGGATTTTTTTTTTATTATTGAATCCATGAAAGATGATGAATATGTTTATGAGAATTTTGGTTTTATTTTTTTATGTTTAATTCATGAGGGTTTCGGCCTAGGTTATTGTCTCATATGTGTGTATGATTGATCTTGAAGCATGCTTATGATTTGAATATCTATGTGATGTTAGGGATTTTCTTAGATTTACAATATGATAATAGGTGCATGCTAGGGTTGTGTTTAAATTTGTGTTAATTAAACATGAATGATTATTGTGTAAATTTTTGTGAAACATGATGCAAAAGATGAATTTAATGACTTGTTATGCTTGCTGATTTTTGTGTATAAATGGTTTAGAATATGATGAAAATAATGATTTGCATGCTTAAATGATTTTGCAAGTGCTATGATGTTTTTAAGAAATTAAAAGGGAATTTTAATTTACATTAAAATGATATTTTTACTCAAATAAATACCTACAGTTTTTTTTATATATTTTTAGAGAAAATATGAGTTTTAATTCCATGATGGTGATTTTTGAAGGTTTATTTTGTTGCTGGAATTTTTGGTGAAAATAATGAAGAGTCTTTTAAATAAAAGAAAGTTTGTATGTTTGTTGAAATAATATAACACCATAAACTATATATATATATAAATGATATTTTAAATGTAACCTTGAATGTTCACATTTTAATGAGTATGATTTTCTTTATTTTAATTAAGAAAAATATTGAGATTAAATTCACTTGTGATTTTTAAATAAATTAAATGGTGACTGAAAGTTTAGTTTAATAAATTAAACATAATTATTTGATTATTACATATGAATTTTTATTACATAAAATTAAGTCTTAAATAATACAAGCAAATTATATATTTTTTTCTCACATCAACTTTGTAATTTTATTAATTTAAATGAAAGTGTTTTTTCTAAAGGAAGCATGATATTTATAAGTACCTTAGATAGTTCAACATTTTGTTGTTTTCTATGCAATTTAAAAATAATAAATGGATTTATGAATTTTTTTAAATGACTATATAAATTATTTTTATGAAATAAAAATAATGTCTTAAGAGGTTTAATCAACTTAGGGATTTAACAGAAATAAATAATGGTTAGAAATTATGTTGCTAAATCCTTATTTTGAAAATGATAGAAATAAGCGCGTAGAATTTATCGTTTTTAACAAGGTTCCCACGTACGCATGTTGCATGCAAATGCAAATATGTCTAATATTCAACCCTATGAGTGTTACTTGAAAACCATGCATGTATAATAGGTAAAAGTTGCATTATTATTTTGGTGATTTATATGTAAAATGACCATGTTTGGAAAATATGTGTAGATTTCACCATGTGTGCATGGCCCATGCACACATGGGGTATATGAGTTGGACACAAGAAAGTCTTATGTGATACTAAAGAATGCTATTTGATTAGGGTTATATGCTCGTTGTGAAGTTTGTCAATTTTTGCTTTGCTCAGACCTGTGGTAAGGAAGTTAGATAGAATTTTATTTATTTATGCTATGAACGGTAAGATTGGGTTGTATGAAGATAAATGCTATGTCTGATGATATACCTTGCGATATGAAGTATGAAATGCTGTTGTTAATTGATATGGTGAAATTTGATGAATCATGTATATCCTTTTTGTGTTTATGCTACTGGATTGCATGTATATCTGTATGTTGTATGATATGTAAATGGTTGTTAGCGTGTTGAACGTGACACATCAAATGGGTTACTAAGGATTTAAGACGTAACCTGAGTTACTAAGGATATAAAGATGTGACTCATAGGGCGGGCGCCCCGAGGTTATTCAAGGACCAGAGCCTCCTATTTACCTCAAGATGTGACATGGACAAGATTGGGGGCCATGTTCACAAAGATATGATGATAATGTTTATGATGATGGTGTTTGAATATGTTTATGATATATGATGCATGATCACGATGTATGATGATGACGCTAAGTGCTATGTATGACGATGTATGTAAATGACGTTGTAGGAGTTTTACAATAAGATTATGTTGTGTTGTATTTTTCTGGTCTGTTATTTGTACTTCCTTACTAGGCTTTTAGCTCACCCCTCTTACTTTTCCTTCTAGGTAGCAAATAGGGTTTCTCATTGGCATGCATGGTGATGTGGGGAGTTCCGACGTCAACGAGTGTATGGCGTGGGGGTATCCTATGGGCGAACAAACGATCCGCTTAAAACGTCAAAATTTAAAGGACGATGTTATGTTTTTATTTTGATTTCCACACTTTTCAGTGGGACTTGAACTATATTTATTTTTAAAACGTTGCATGAGAACTTTTATTTTATTTTAAACTATTGGACCCAACTTGTATGTTTTAGCAAGGCCCCACTGAAATTTTCATATAACAAGTGGGTTTTCTTCTATAAGTTTATGAGCATGGAGATGTTTTACAAAGTATTAGTTTAGGGCGTTTTACAGGTTTTTATTGGTTTATTATTTTGCTTGAAGATAGCTTTATTTTTGTTTTACCATTTACTAGTTCAAGGTCATCATGCCTACTATATTTTAGGATTTTGAAATGAGTTCTAATGTTATTGTCGCCATTTCAAAGTAAATTAATTTGATAGTTTAGTTTAAGCATGATAATGTTACAATTAATAAGTAAGAAGTTGGTATTTGATTTACAAAATTGGTACTCTAGCAGATATGTTGGTATAGAGTTAAATCACGTAACCTTGTAATCAATAATCTCTGTCTCTCATGAGACATAGAGTTGGAATTTGTGTTATCATCAATATATCATTCTAACTATTCTTTTTTTTTCTTGTATATGCATATGGAAATAGCTAGTATAGCATTTACAGTTTCTTTTTTTTTTTCTAAGCTATGTGGTTACATGGTAAGTCATTGCATAGGAGGTCAGTTCCAAACCGACTTATGAATGTTTATTAGTCGAATTTTAACTGACTTCTCAAACAATTTTTGTAGTAGTGTGCACTTACATGGTTAAGGCAATAACACATTTTTTTTTGTCTGAATTATATTGTAATTATACATCAAATTTTGGATCAGTGTAGAGTTTAAAACAGGGAAACGAATTCCCATTTTCTATGTATGGTACATCAGATCACAACATTATATTGTATCGTGTACCATATGGCACGACAGTTGCTTAAAAACAATTATGTCATGTTACCAAAATTTTCCATAAATTGTTGTATCATGTACTGCAGGAGTCGACATTTGCACAGATATTATCGTCCCTTATGGTACATGAGATGAAAACTTTATTTGAATTGTTGTCTCCTGCTAGTACATGGCACTACACTACATAATACAACAATATCATAATTGTTGTATGAACGTTCTTACCACAATTTAAAATTTTGGTACCACGCCAATTTTTTAGTAGTGCTAAGTGTATTAGAAAAGCCTAGGATTATGAGCGAGGAAGATTAAAAGTGTAACGTCCCAAACTCCCTTATATGGCTTAGTGCCTGGATTAGGGGGTCAGGAGGGCAATAATTGGTTTAATATGTTATTATATGTTTATATGCGTGATTATGTGTGTTGTATTATTATATGGTTGTATTTGCTTATATATGGGGTCGTTTCTTATAAGAATGGCATTTTAATAATTTTGGCCCATTGAGGGCGTATTTATATATTTATGTGAATGTATGTGGTATATGGGTGGGACCACATTATTATGTGGATATATTTGAGCTATTCGGCATGGGGCGATCCTAGGAAGCAAGTTAGCGGTTTAGTCATAACAGGGACAAATACCAGGCTCGGGGTGAGCCTAGGGGTAATTTGGTACTTGGTACATTACCAAGTTCGAGCGGGTAATGGGAAATTATTTGATAATTATTTGAGGATATTAGAAGTAACAAGAATTGTGAGACATTAATTATGATTAACGGGGTAGGTAGAAAATGACAAAACTGCCCTTGGGTGGCTTTGAGAGGGAAGGTTGGCCCTAGGGGCATTTTAGTCATTTTAGGCTAATTAGGTGACTTAGCCAAAGGAAGGCTATAGAAAGAACCAAAGGAAAATATAAAATGGCTCTCCACTATTAAAAAAAAGTGAGCCCTAAAACAGTTTTTAGGACTCGCGAGGCAAGAGTCCTATATTTGAGAGCCTTAAAAACTGAGATTTTTTAGGTTTCTTAAGAATGTATTTCAGGCATTACGAGTCCTAAAAAGTTTTATTTTTAATTTAAAAAAAATTAATTGATAGCCAAATCTCCCGCCGGAGCTCTGACGTTAACGGCGGCGCCACCACCCCACGGTGGTGGTTTGGGAAAATGATGACTGGGCATCGAAGGCCAAGTCTCACTGAGCATCGTGGTGGTGGTGGTTCTTCTTGGAAAGGCCTAGAATGGCCGGATTTGAACTATGATTTCTCAAACCTCCATGGATTCCGACGAATGTCGACTTCCAATTCCGACGAATGTTGAGTTCAATCCTTTAGTGGGTTTTGATGCCCAAAGCACAAGGAACGCACTGGTGGTGGTCGTTTGGGTCGGGGTGGCTCGAGGCAGTCGGAAAACACTCTAAATAGTTTAGGAAACATAGCACCACCACGACTTCGAACAACTCTAGGTGGCAGAGGGTCGTGCGTGAGGGGCTGGGCTCACGGGGGTCGAAGGTTAGCGACCTTTTGCGTCCAATGAGCCGGCGCGTGTCGATGGGGGACGGTGGCAAGGCGGCGATTGGGGCTTCGTATTGACGCAGGCGAGAGAAAGTTTTAGAGTGAAAGAGGCTGTTGATTTTTTTCTTCTTCCTTTGTGAGTGCTGATGAAAAATGATGCCCTAATATAGCCCAATTCGAAAATGATAGAAATTTTTGTCATTTTTTACTTAAAAGTTTTTAGGACACGCTTTGGAAGCCCTTAATACTCTTTTAGGACACCCAAAGTGAGCCCTTAAAAGTCACCAGTCATATTACACTTAAATTTTATATTCAGGTTGTTTAGGGCCCACATATATTTTTAGGACACTCATTGCGAGTCCTAATATGTGTTTTTAAGGACTCTCAATGAGTGTCCTATAAAGTCAAACTTTTAGGACACACATCATTTTCTGAGCCCTAAAAGAAATTCTTTAAGGGCTCCAGAAGTCCAGAAGTTGTTTTTAGGGCTCGCTTCTAGGTGAGTGCCCTAAAAAAGTATCCTAAAAGGGTGTTTTTGTAGTAGTTCTCTTTCTCTCTCCTCTCCATCGTGCACTATTTCTCTCTCTCTCTCTCTCGCTTTGGTTTTGAGGCAAAGATTAAGGATTCAAGCTTGAGGATTTAAAGCTTGGGGTTTAAGATTTAATTGCAACAACTTGAAGGATCTAATTCATAGCTAAGGTGAGGTTTATAACTCTGTTTTTATTTGGTTTCTCTACGGTTTTAGTTGTGTTTAAGCTTGAGAGTTTTAGTTTGTGAATCGAGTTTTTGGTAGTGTTTTAAGTGTTTTAAAGCTTGGGTTTCATTGGTGGTTTGGTGAAAATGTTGCATTGAGTTTTACTTTTGATTTTTGGATTGTTTGGAAGTGATTTGATTGAGTTTACGCTGAAGGAAAAATAGGGGTGCTGGGTTCGCAGGGTCAAGTCGCGACCGTGTTCTTGGGCGCTGCGACTTTTGAGAACCCCTGGGATTGGTGGAGGCTATGTATAGCTATTGCGTCGCGACCCTCAAGGGCAAGTTTCGGCCTGCCCCTGGCACCCAGATAGGGGGCTTTCTGTCTGGGAGGCGAGTCACCACCCTTAGTGGCAGGTTGCGGCTCGCCTAGTTCTTTTGAGCCAGCAAAGGTTTTAAGGTCGGGGATTCAAACCTTAAGGCTCGGGATCGAATCTACTACCCGATTTGGTAGAATTCGAGGTCTCGGGGGCTAGGATGTGGTCCGGGAACCTTTAATTGCTTATTATTGATGGGATTTCATATTTTGTTATGATTGGGTTATCGCTAAGGGATCAAGGTTAGGATCGTGCTCAAGGGTAGTTCTTAATTTATTTTACGCTCAAGTCTGAGGTAAGAAAGTTGCACCCATTATGTGACATACATTATTATTGATGAAGCATGATTAATGCTCTATATATGTGGATATCTATTGCATTATGAATGCTTGGTTGCAATATTTACTTGAGAAAGGCATTGACGTATCAATCAAGGACGAAAATAGCGCTGAGTGCTGGTCGTAAAGCACTGACTTATCAGTCAAGGATGACAATAGTGTTGAGCTCTGGTCGTAAAGCACTGACTTATTAGTCAAGAATGACAATAGTGCGTCGGGCACTAGTCGATATGATTAGATCTAATGAACAGAGCAATACAAGCTCGTCCGACCCAATGGTCGTAGAAAACTAAAGTGATTGACTAGTTCTATGGCTAGTTACTCAGAGCTAGGGCTAAAGGCCTAGGGTGACTTTATGGTCACATGGATAGGGCATAGGACCCTAGGATGACTCCACAGTCATCTATTCAGGGCACAGGACCTCAGGATGACTCCATGGTCATCTATCGGGGCAAGGGACCCCAGGTTGATTCCATGGTCATCTGATTAGGGTTGCAGGCCCCAGAATGATTCTATAATCATTTATTTGTACTTGTATGCATGCAGTAATAAGTTTTCTTCCTGAGCCTTGACTCATGGGTGCTATGTGGTGTAGGTAAAGGAAAAGAAAAAATTACCCAGCCATGAATGGAGAGCTTAGGTGGTGATGTGTACATATGCGGCCGCTTCACCACCACGGCCAAGGTTTCTCAGAGGAACTAGGATTAAGCCCTATTTTTGCTGCTTAGGTCGACGGATTGTAACTTTTGAGTTTTAATGACCATTTTGGAACTATAAACAACTTTGTAAACAATATTATGGGATCCCATGTACAATTTATTGTTTTTAATCAAATATCCATTCTTTTTAACCGAAATTTTTAACCCTGGCACATTAATTACATTTAGATGAACGTTTATGGCCTAAAGACCCGTTTAGCGGGTTAAGCACTATTTAAAATACACAGTGTGATGGTCTTGGCTAACCAGGGTGTTACAAAAAGAGTCCAACTAGCCTTGTGGACTGTTAGATGAAAGTCCTTAGGCTTTACATAAGTCATCGAATACAATCTTTTTTTTTCCTTTTTTTTCAGTATGTCGTCGACACTAATAGCCGATGAAAGAATATATAATATGTAGCCACATGTTTTCCATATTCAACTCTTTTTTGGTAAACCTGAGTGCACAAGAACAAAAATGAAGAACGTTAGTTCATTACGAGAGAATGTTCAAGCCCTGATACATAAAAGAAAGAACTTCCAAGTAGGCAAACAAATGCAAAGAGCCTTGCCAGGAAGGGAGCTGGGACTAGTGAATGCAATAAGTGAGTCTCTGAAGGAGAAAGAGATTATCATTGCCCGAAGGTATAATGTGTGCCTATACAAGGGAGATGAAGTTTTTTTTTTATTTGTCTACTCATAAGGTTTATTTCTTGGTGGGCATATATTCTGGCGGAGGTAACGCCCTATGTTTGTATGAAACCTGAATCAGTGGATACACTGAAAGCAGTAGCCAATGTAAGAACCAATGCTTTGCAAAAGATGAGAGAGGCAGAGGCTTATCTCAGAGAAAGAGATGCCCCCTCTTTTTTTCTATATATTGAATACCAAGGAGAATCAATCACATGAATAAACCTTACTTTTGCTCCTAGTCAGGGTAGATGTCTAACCATGAAGAGATATACATGGCAGCTAGCTGAGACCCCGAATGAATCTCCTACGCCTGTAGATTCAAGATTGATTGTTCAACCCATTTGATCAACCTAGAGAGATTCAAATATTATTGAATGGGGGGAGAACCCAGCTAATAGTCCTAGATGCCTTGCCTATCCTACAAAAGACTAATCCACATTAGCAGTGGGGTGGAAGAGTTGAATTGTTAAGTGGTTTTATGAAACGATGCAAGAACTGACCCCTATCACGTAAGGCCTCACCTTTCTAGCTTTCGCGATGAAAAGAGTTTTAGCAAATTTGAATATTAATTCAAGGGTATGGTTTACATATTCATACATAGAAGGTGCTCCTGGTTTGGTTGAACATATTCGTTCATTATGTAAGTCGCAACACATTCCTATGTTGATGGGTGAGAGGCAAAGCAGGAGCCCGAAGCATGTGCCAATGAAGGAATAATGAAGCAAGCAATAAGGAATGGCGCGAGCACCGCCACTAAGACTGAATGAATGCGGGAAAAAGCGAGGACTTTCTTGATTCATTTCTTTTTTATAAACGACATAAGGCCTTCCCTGTAAGTCACTAATTCAACTCAACCATTACTCCTTTCAGTGATGACTATTCGCTATTCCCTAAACAACTCGATGAATAGGGAACTAAGCAGTCGACCATTCACTGCACCTTGAATTCGAGACCAAAAACATATGGAGATTGACAACAAACACCTTCTTTTTCTTTACAACCTACCAAAAATTTGAACGGAATCGAGGTTTCTTGGCAGCTCATTCTTCCAACCTCAAAAGGTTTTCATGGGCCCTTAGACTTAGGAAGTTGGGGATTTTAGCACGATTTTCCTTCTGTTTGGTGAATCAACCTTGGCATTACCTTAATATCAAATTCATAGTCAAATTACTTCGTGGATTCATTGGCTTTCTTTCCTAAATTTGCAATGAACAAAATGAGACGTTTCCTTGCTTCACCGACAATAAACAGGCCCACTCGGGTCTTGGATTGGGTATGGGATAGGAAGTCTATATGTCCACTTTCATATATGGCATTGCATAGCAGGTTTGTTACTAGAAAAGTTGTTGTATTACTTTGTATTTTCTCTTAGGAACACCTTATGAAGTAGTTGTTCTTTTAAGCTTCCCCCTATGACTTCTTTCTTCTCTACAAATGGTTGAGCTACAGGTCAATGGAGCAAGCATATCATTTTCATAGTAGGTTCATTGTTGGTATAGTAGTTGTTTGGCTTTTCTACCTGCTTTATAAGTTATTGAGCAGTTGTATGGCTTTCATTGTGTTTAGTACATGTAGGGATAGGTAGCTGCAAGTAGTGCTTGAATGGAAATATATTTTTTAGTTGTTCTTTTAGGAAGGAATGCTTGAAACATAGCTAGCCCTTCTTAAGACAAGAGACCTTGAAGAGAGAGCTACCAAAAGTAGGAGCAATATACGCAAGGTCTAAGCCAACCATAGTTGTTCTCCTTGGTACCCCCTTCCTCTTCTTTCTCCTCTATAATAGTCCCCTCACAAGCGAAGGGTCTTCTAAGCACTACGAGAGTTGCGTGCTTAGCACTTAATTAATTGCACCACTTCTACCACTTCCATAGCATATTGGTAGTAGCTACATGACAAGAAACTAACTCAAGAATGCAAGAGAATTGCTTTTTAAAAGGTAGAGCGAGAAGAAATCATCTACTGAGCTAATCATCTAATCTAAGCAGTAGCTTCTTAACTCAATGCTTGGAAGATCCGCAAGAGGAAAGAACATCTATATGCACAGTTAGCTTCCCTTAATTTTGGGCTAGGTTGGCTCCTAGGCTAAAGCAACCGTACAATAGGCGATGTTATCAGCAATGCTTCGTAGCGTGGAATGTTATTTCTGCTTCCTCTACACTATGGAATGGAAGAATTGGTTCATCCTCAACGCCACGATTCTTTCCCCAACTACAAAAATAGAAAGCCTTGCCTGCTTCTAATTTGGTTCGGTATTCTAATGAGAAACTTCCCTGTAGGCTCGATTCGATTCCATCCTATTTCTTCTATCCATGGTTTTATCACTCGGAATTGCATTAAATCACACTGGTGGTACTTCTTGTTGAATTAGAAGAATGGTTTATTCCTTTTGTACCTACTCGCTACCCTTGTTTAAGAGTGATTAAATATCAATAGGGGAGCCTCCTAATAAAGAAGTTACTTCTTGGAAAGCCTTTTCATTGCCAAGCCTTTATCTTATTTGGTCAGGCAAGAATCCATCTCGGTTTAAGAATTCATCCAATTGGGACATCCATTCAGAACATAAACCATTAGCAACAAAAAAAGGTGTTATAAATAAAGGGGCTTTGAAAGAACTCTTTCAAAAGGAAGGATGCAGCGAGTGAACCTATTAAGATGCGATTGAGCCTAAGTCTTTCTAAAAAGAAAAGGGTAACTTTATTGAAAAGTTCCCATAGTAATACCTTTCTCATAAAAAATTTACAACAACTGAAACCTCAACTAATGCCCACACCAAACGAGATTACTCAGTTGGTTTAGGATTCGTAATGATCTAGAACATCGATTCTAGTCTTCTTTCCTGACCCGATTCCTTCCTTGGCTATCATTTGCGTATAACTAGCTAATGCTATTGGGAATGCCCTTGGCAGATCCTATCTTCTATTGGTGGAGTAACTTGATCGGATCACATAGTGTTAGTGGAGCGGTAAACTTCACAACAGGAGCATTCTTTTACTTTACGACGGATAAACCGCGTTCACGTGGTTGAATAGAACTTGTTGCTCGCTCTATGTGCATTAAGTACTCCTTTATCATGCTTATGAAGCCTTTTTGAGTTGAGCACTGCAGAGCATATCCGCTTTGATCTTATTCTTGTCTTTCCTTTCATTCTTGAGAGGTCTTGAGCTTCTGTAAACCTACCTAAGCCCAATCACAGGATCATATGAGAACGTAATGTAGATGCTCAGGTTGTCGTAGGCTGGCTAGTAAAAGAGAATCGGTAAGTAGAATGACCTACTCCACCGTTACAGACTTATCTTTCTCTCTCGTAGGCTGTGTTGAAAGTCTGCCTTCCTTGTGTTGATGTCCCGAAGGTGAAATATATTGGGGGAGACTAGGCTTAGTCGTCTTCTTGTTAGCTTAATGGCTATGATGAAAGAGTTGACAACCTTTCCTTCAATTCAACACACCACAACACTTGATCTTGTCTACTCAATCCTTCAAGTAGGATTTTTTTAAAACATTGAGGAGGTAAGAGCCCTATCAACCATACAGTTCACATACTAGTGAAAACTAGAATCTAATCCTTCCTTAATAAACTACAAGTACAGGAAAGGTCTCTCGAGCCATTGCTCTTGGCTAGCACCCAGACTGCCTTCGTGTAGCGCACAATTTTTTTTTATTTATTTAATTTTGTGCTTTGTTTTATTTAATTGTTAAGTGTTGTGAATTATTTTATTTATGTGTGTAAATTGATTGTTAAAAATTGTTTGAATTTAATTGTTAATTATTTTGTTTATTTATTAATTTAATTTGTGAATATGTAATGACACAACTATTTCGAAGACCTTGGACCATTAAAACTACTAGACATAGCTACTACTATTTGGATACAAACATAAGAAATAACATATCTTTATTGAAAACCCAAAATATTGTATCAAATACAAAATAAAATATGCTATGGTATGGGATCCCATTGTTTATAAAAAATAAAACATAAACTTTAAATCAATTGTTTAAAAACTATGTGCGGAATTACAAAAGAACATAATTCAAAAGACATGAAATAAATAACGTCGTTCTCGATCAACACGCAGTCCATTGAATCCATTCATCCTTAACACACAAGCCAAGCTGCCAAGAATCCTTCCGCCTTCCATATTCATTTTCCTGTATCACACTAAAAATAAAGGAGTGAGCCTAATGCCCAGCAAGGAAAATCTACTAACAATCATATGACATAAATCATAAACATAAGACTACATCATATACTATAAAACATATGACTATAAACATATATCGCATAAGACTACAATATTAATGGCCATTATAAATTATTGGGGCTTTTAGCTAAGCAAGTCATATGCCCATAAATTTGTGGGGCTTGCTAGCTAAGCAAGTCATATGCCCAATATAACTTCTTGGATATCTAAGTAAGTCATATGTCCAATCATCAATTCTTGGGGCTTGTTATCTTAACAAGTCATATGCCCAATCATAAATTCTCAGGGCTTGCTTATCTAAGCAAGTCATATGCCCAAGTGACTGAAAACATATTCTTGGGGCTTGTGGTTTAAACAAGTCATATGCCCAAGGAATATAAGACATACTATACATATACATATCATAACATATAAGCACATAAAATCTATCCTATTTTCCTTACCAAAAGTCGGGATATTTGGGAACAAGAACGGGATTAGAAACTCCTATAAACCAACAGTAAAATGGTGAGAATCTAAAGAAAAAGATATGAAAAAGAACACTAAATCATCCAAGAAGAAACTTACCAAGAACCTTAAGTTTCAAGAACTTAAATACCTAATCAAGAATCATAAACAAAAGTTAGGATCTGAATAAAAGAAAACTATAGAATCATAAAGAATAAACTTAGGAATAAGAATACCTTGGTTGATCTTATAGATTGATCTAAACCTCAATACTGAAATCGCACTATATCTCACTTCCCAAGTGTTTAGAAAGCTTAGAATGATATCCCAAACCCACGTGTTTCTCTCTATAGTAACACTAGTACCTTGGAGGCTCTGATCAAATGCTTGAAGAATGAAGAAAATAGCTGGGCACTAGGTCCTATTTATAGAGTTCAAGGATTGAAACTAATCCCTTTTAATTTGAATAAATAAATGAATATAAAATGAAAAAGATTTGAATTTGCGTTCAGCAAATGCCCAGAACTCGGTCAAAATCGTTCAAAGGCAAGAATAAGTGGTTAAGGCTATTTTTAAAATTGAAAAACCAAACTTTAAAAAATACACACATGGAGACGATATATCGCCCCCCTTAGGAGATATATCGCCTCCCCCACTATTCCCGAGCCCCGTTCGATCGTTCGTGCAAAGTCGACGTGTTTTTCGTATCTTCCGTAGGCGATATATCGACCCCTATGCTATGATATATCGGCATACGTTGATATATTAAACACATATTTGCACTTTTTTAGCATAATTTGAATTGGATAACAACTTTGACTGGGTCATAATACGATCCTAACAGCTGCTGGAAGGTTCTAGAGCTTCTAGATATTTCTTTTATTAAAACTATTCATCAAAATACTTAATTCCTTAATAATCATGATTATGACAAGTGCCATGCTCTTAATGGTTCTATCTAAACCTTAAGTTATAATGAATAATATTTCTAGAACTAGCAATATTAATCAAACCTTATGTTATAATTAATATTCTTAAACTATAGGTTAAACTTATAAAATCCATAACTATTGCTATGAGTGCCCGACTAAGTCTCGGTTTGAACCAAAATCTACGGTAACTAACATACTACTAACTAATACTAACTACTACTACTATCTAGCTAGCTAAGTAAATATTCTTGGACACTACAATTCTCCCCTACTTAGAATTTCGTCCCCGAAATTTATTTACCAAACAATTCCGAATACCGGGCTAACATGTCTTCCTCCAACTCCCACGTTGCCTCCCGTATAGAACTATTACTCCATAGGACCTTGACTATCAGAATACTCTTAGAGCACAATTCCTTCATCCCTCTATCTAGGATGCTAACCGGTCGTTCATCGTAACTCAAGTCTTTCTGGAGTGCTATCGTATTGTACTTGAGGACGTGAGAAGGATCTGACACATATCTACGCAGCATCAAGATGCGGAACACATTATGACTATCTGCTAGAGCTGGCGGTAGGGCTAATCAATATGCAACTGCTCCCACTTTGTCCAATATCTCAAAAGGACCTATAAATCGGGGACTAAGCTTGCCTTTCTTTCCAAACCGCTTCACACCTTTCATAGGAGATATCTTTAAGAAAACTTGATCTCTGACTTTGAATTCCACATCACGCCGCTTGGCATCCGCATAACTTTTCTGACGGCTCTGAGCAGCGAGCATACACTTTCTAATCGGTGCTACTGCATCCTGAGCTTCTCTAACAGCTTTGGGTCCAAGAAGTTGTTTTTCTCCTACCTCGTCCCAATATAACGGTGATCGACACCTCCTTCCATAAAGTAACTTATAGGGTTCCATCCCGATCGTTGACTTGTAGCTATGAGAATTCTATCAGCGGCAAATACCTACTCCATGATCCTCTGAATTCAAGTACACAAGCATGCAACATATCCTCTAAAGTCTGTATGGTACGCTCGGACTGACCATCGGTCTGAGGATGAAATGTCGTACTAAGACTTAATTTGGTACCCATGGCTTGCTGCAAGCATCCCCAAAATCTCGATGTAAACATGGATCCTCTATCTGATACTATAGTCTTAGGGATTCCATGCAGTCGTACTATTTCTTGAACATAAATGTCTGCATACTGAACTGCTGTGTACGTAGTCTTGACAGGCAGGAAGTGAGCTGACTTGGTTAGTCTATCTACTATTACCCAAGCTGAGTCGTGCTGCTTATTTGTTCGGGGTAGTCCTGTCACAAAATCCATGGCTATATCATCCCACTTCCATTCTAGAATTCTAAGCAGTTGCAATAAGCCTGCAGGCCGCTGATGTTCTGCTTTCACTTACTGGCATATTAAGCATTTAGACACATACACCGCTACATCTTTCTTCATTCCTGGCTACCAATATAATGCCTTAAGGTCGTGTGTCATCCTGGGTGAACTGAGTATGGGGTATTGTGCGCTTCTTCTAAATTCTTCATCTTAATTCCTTGATCATTCGGCACGCATACCCGGTCCTTATTTCTCAAGAACCCCTGTTCTGATATCGAGAAATATGTGGCTTTGCCTTCTTTAACTGCATCCATATGTGCTACTAATGTGTCATCATGCCCTTGCCCAATCCGTACCTCTTCTAACAGACTTGACTGAATGGACAAGTTAGCCAGTTTACCATTGACTACTTCTATTCCGGCATAGATCAGCTACTGCTATAGCAGCTTTTCTATTCCAGCTAACGCTGCTAGACTTCCATAACTCTTCCTACTTAGTGCATCAGCAACTATGTTTTCCTTTCCCGGGTGGTATAGGATTTCGCAGTCATAATCCTTCACTAGTTCTAACCACCCGCGCTGCCTCATATTGAGCTCCTTTTGTGTGAAGAAATACTTTAAGCTTTTGTGATCCGTATAAATCTCACACTGTTGTCCATAAAGATAATGGCACTAGATTTTTAATGCACCACCACTGCCAACTCCATATCGTCCGTTGGATAGTGTTGCTCGTACTCCTTCAGCTGCCTTGAGGCATAGGCTACTACCTTGTCATTCCGCATCAGCACACAACCCAAACCTTGCTTTGACGCATCACAGTAGACTACAAACTTGTCATTGGGTGTTGGTAGTCAAAGTACTGGTGTCGAGCATAACTTATCCTTAAGAAACTAGAAGCTTTCTTCACACTTATCTGTCCAGTTGAACCTTTGCTGTTTCCGGGTTAGGTTGGTGAGCAGAAAGGCTATCTTAGAAAAGCCCTCTACAAACCTCCGATAATAACCTACTAGTCCCATAAAACTTCTTACCTCTGACGCGTTCTTAGGTCTTGGCCAATCCTTCACAGCCTCTACCTTAGATGGGTCTACCGCAACTCTTTCCTTGGATACTATGTGGCCGAGGAACGCTACTTGCGAAAGCCAAAATTCGCACTTCTTGAACTTGGCGTAAAGTTGATGCTCTTTCAATCGCAACATGGTCATCCTTAAATGTTCCTCGTGCTCAACTTCGTTCTTTGAATACTCCAAAATATCGTCGATAAATACTACGACGAGTCTATCCAACTAATCCTTGATGACCCTGTTCATTAAATCTATGAATGCGGCTGGAGCGTTGGTAAGACCAAAAGACATAACTAAAAACTCGTAATGTCCATAACGAGTGTTAAAAGATGTCTTGGGAATATCCTATTTTCGTACCTTAAGCTGGTGATACTCGTTCGCTCCTCAGAGTTGATCAAACAAGTCGTCAATCCAGGGTAGCAGGTACTTATTCTTAATTGTCACCTTATTCAGCTTGCGGTAATCTATACACCTTACCAAAAGCCGGGATATTTGGGAACAAGAACGGGATTAGAAACTCCTATAAACTAACAGTAAAATGGTGAGAAACTAAAGAAAAATAGATGAAAAAGAACACTAAATCATCCAAGAAGAAACTTACCAAGAACCTTAAGTTTCAAGAACATAAATACCTAATCCAGAATCATAAACAAAAGTTAGGATCTGAATAAAAGAAAACTATAGAATCATAAAGAATAAACTTAGGAATAAGAATACCTTGGTTGATCTTATGGATTGATCTAAACCTCAATACCGAAATCACACTATATCTCACTTCCCAAGTGTTTAGAAAGCTTAGAATGATATCCCAAACCCATGTGTTTCTCTCTATAGTAACACTAGTACCTTGGAGGCTCTGATCAAATGCTTGAAGAATGAAGAAAATACCTGGGCACTAGGTCCTATTTATAGAGTTCAAGGAGTGAAACTAACCTCTTTTAATTTGAATAAATAAATGAATATAAAATGAAAATGATTTGAATTTTCGTTCAGCAGACGCCCAGAACTCGGTCAAAACCGTTCAAAGGCAGGTCTAAGTGGTTGAGGCTATTTTTAAAATTGAAAAACCAAACTTTCAAAAATACACACATGGAGCCGATATATCGCCTCCCCCACTATTCTCGAGCCCCGTTCGATCGTTCGTGCAAAGTCGACGTGTTTTCCGTATCTTCCGTAGGCGATATATCGACCCCTATGTTGTGATATATCGGCATACGTTGATATATTAAACACGTATTTGCACTTTTTTAGCATAATTTGAATTGGATAACAGCTTTGACTAAGTCATAATACGATCCTAACAACTAATGGAAGGTTCTAGAGCTTCTAGATCTTTCTTTTACTAAAACTATTCATCAAAATACTTAATTCCGTAATAATCATGATTATGACAAGTGTCATGCTCTTAATGGTTCTATCTAAACCTTAGGTTATAATAAATAATATTTCTAGAACTAGCAATATTAATCAAACCTTATGTTATAATTAATATTCTTAAACTATAGGTTAAACTTATAAAATCCATAACTGTTGCTATGAGTGTCCAACTAAGTCTTGGTTTGAACCAAAATCCATGTTAACTAACATACTACTAACTAATACTATCTACAACTACTATCTAGCTAGCTAAGTAAATATTCTGGGACACTACAAAATACTTAAATTTTTTGTTGAATGCATCAAGGTGCATGGTAGGTAGTGATGCACCCAAGTAATTAAGTGTGTGCAGGTGCATGGTTGCATGGTGGACTTGCATAGAATTTTCTACACACTTTTAATTTCTTTTATTAGGATAATTTTAGTTAATTAAAATGAAGAAAAAAAATAATATGAAAGTTAAGAAAGGGGAAAGAGTGGACGGCAAGGGTGAAAAAAGGGGAAAGGATTTGTCTCATTTATTTTTCTTCAATCAAATAAAATCAAAATAAAAGAAAATAAGCAACAAGAGGAAACTTACCCTTTTTTTCATTAGGCTATTAATTGCCTTAGGTTAGATAAAGAGGGAAGAAAGAAAAGAAGAGCCAATTTGGCTCCTTGGGACCGACGGCTAGAGAGAGAGAAAGAGAGGTTGCGTGAAAGAGAGAGAAGGAGAAAGAGAAAGAAAGAAGGAGAAGGAGGAGAAGAAGAGAGGAGGGATTCAAAATCCATAGGTATGGCCCTTTGTGTTTTGTTTTGATTCTTAAGATTAGGTTATCTCCTCAATACTAAGTGTTGATCTTCCTCTTCTCTTGTTCTTTTGGGATTTTGGCTTGTTTGGTCTAATGATTTGGTGATGATGATAAGGTGTTGGAGGCAAGCAAACAAGAGGGTGACCATAGTTATTTTGAGTTCTTTGATTTCTATAAAAGAAGGTAATGGAACCTCTATCCTTGAAATGGTTCTTATTGTTGTTGTAATCTTTTGATATATATACTCACAGTATGCGTGTATTTGATTGATTGTTGATGTATGGTGTTATGTCAATCTCTTGTTATGAATATTTGTTTTGATCTTAAAATCATGAGCATGGTGGTATTGTTGTTATGATACCTAGGGTTTTCCCTATGATTTGATGCTATGTTTGGTTTGGCTTAAATGTTCCATCTATAAGCATGCAACAATTTTGTTGGTTTTGGCTAGGAGAGTTTTGGCCTAGGGGTGATTGCTCAAGCATGTTAGTTTCATCTTTATGTGTTCATGTCAAATGCAATCTTAGAAACATAATAGGTTGTTTGTAAGATTTTAAATGGTTTCCCTTAAAAGATGTTGATAGATACATGGTAGGTTTCATGTGAAAATAAATGAGGATTTTGGTATTTTATGTGTATGTTCAAGAGGGTTTCGGCCTAGGGGAGATTATTGATGCAAGTTGGTCAATTTGTTTGATGTCACCTACACTCATTAGAAACATTAATTTGGAAAAATCAAAGGAATTGTCTTAAATCTTTTATAAATTGGTGTATTGGTAATACATGAAAATTCATATTTGAGTTTTGAAAGCATGAGTTTGAAATGAATTTTATTATGAATATTCTTGCTAATTTGTATATAAATTGTATGAAATATGATGAAAATAATGATTTGCATGCATAAATATTTTTGCAAGTGCTATGATGACTTTATGAAATTAATAGGGTATTTTAATTTACATTAAAATGATATTTTTACTCAAATAAATATCTACATTTTTTATTATTTCATAAAGAAAATATGAGTTTTAATTCCAAGATGGTGATTTTTTAGGGTATATTTTGTTGCTGGAAGTTTTGGAAAAATTATGAAATGTCTTTTAAATGAAGGGAAGTTTGCGTGTTGTTAAAATAATATAATACCCTAAACTATGTATATATTCTAAATGATATTTTAAATGTAACATTGAATGCTCACATTTTAATAAGTATGGTTTTCTTTATTTTAATTAAGAAAAATGTTGAGTTTAGCTTCACTTGTAATTTTTAAAACAAAATAAATGGTGACTGAAAGTTTAGTTTAATAAATTAAAAATAATTATTTTGGTTATCACATATGAGTTACACTACATAAATTAAGCCTTGAATAAAACAAGCAAAAATATATTTTTCTCACACTTAAATTATATTTTTCTCACATCAAATCTTGTAATTTTATTAATTTAAATAAAGTATTATTTTCTACAGGAAACATGATATTATAAGAACCTTAGATAATTTCAAGCTTTTGTTATTTTCTATGCAGTTTAAAAATAATAAATGAAATTATTTTATTTTTTTAAAAATGGCTAAATAAATTATTTTTATGTAATAAAAATAATTTTTTAAGAGATTTAATCAACTTAGGAATTTAAAGGAAATAAATAATGGTGAGGAAATTATGTTACTAAATTTTTATTTTAGAAAGGTTAGAATTAAGCGTGTAGAAATTATTGTTTTTAACGTCACTTTTTAACAACGCTCCCACGTATGCATGTCACATGCAAATGCACTTTTATGTTAAAAAATATGTCTATTTTTCAACCATATAATTTTGACTTAAATACCATGCATTGATAATAGGTAGGATTGACATTATTCTTTTGTGATTCTATGTGAAAAATGTGCATGTTTGGAAATTATGTGTAAATTGCACCATGTGTGCATGCACACATGGGATATGTGAGTTGAGCACAAGAAAATCTTATGTGGTGCTAAAGAATGCTATTTGATTATGGTTATAGGCTCGTTATGAAGTTTGTGCAATTTTTGTTTTGTTCGGACTTGAGGTAAGGAAGTTAGATAGAATTCTATTTATTTACGTTATGAACGTTAAGATGAGTTTGTTTGAGGTTAAATGTTATGTATGATGATGAATCATGTGATATGAAGTATGAAATGCTATTTTGAGATGATATGATGAATTTGATGTATTATGTATTTCCTTTGTGTTGATATGACTGGAATGCATGTGTTTTGTATGTTGTATGAAAAAGCAAATGGTTGTTAGCGTGTTGAACACGACACGACAAAGGGGTGACTAAGGATATAAAGACATAATCCGAGTTACTAAGGATATAAAGACGTAACTCATAGGGCGGACGCGCCGAGGTTATTCAAGGACCAGAGCCTCCTGTTTACCTCAAGATTTAACATGGAGAAGAGAGGGGGCCATGTTCACAAAGACATGATGATGATGATGTTTATGATGATGATGTTTGAATATGTTAATGATATTTGATGCATGATAATGATGTATGATGTATGACGATTACACTTTTTTATGATGTATGATGATGACGTTAAGTACGATGTATATGATGTTGTAGGAATCTTACGATATGATTATACTTTGTTGTGTTTATCTTTGTTTGTTGTTTGTACTTCCTTACTGGGCTTTTAGCTCACCCCCTTAGTTTCCCCTTTCAGGTAATAAATAGGGTTTCTCTTTGGCACGCGTGGTGATGTGGGGAGTTCCGACGTCAGAGTGTGTATCCTATGGGCGAGCAAACGATCAGCTTAAACGCCAATTTTAAAGAATGATGTTATGTTTTATTTTGGTTTCATAACTTATCAATGAGACTTGAATTATATATTTATTTTTAAAAAAATGTTGCATGAGAACTCTTATTTTATTTTAAACTACTGGGCCCAACTTGCATGTTTTAGCAAGGACCCACTGAAATTTTCATATTATAAGAGGTTTTCTTTTATAAGTTTATGAGCATGGAAATGTTTTACAAAGTATTAGTCTAGGGAATTTTACAAATGGTATCAGAGACGGTCGTCCATGTTTCCAAGGACCCTCCCCATACAAGCTAAAGACGAGAAAATCTCACCTCATCGCGTCTTAAGTATTTGTTCTATATGTTATTGTTTATTTCTGTTTATTTTTAATTTTATAGTTTTGTTACTGCAGTATGACCCCTACGATTGGAGGATTGCGGTGTTGAAAACTATGGCGGTGGTTTACGATTGTATTCAAGGAATCATGAACTAAAGAGGAGCATTGTTATGGCCTATAGAGCAATACTGGGTGTTAAGGGAAGCACTGTCGGTGTATCCCGAGGCCCTTCTCCAGTTCGCTATGTCATGGCACGACATCATTCAAGATGACTTGGACTTTAACACCTTCAAGTACGTGATCTACGATCTTATGGACAATCATAAGAGAGTGTGGATGGCGTCATTCAGAATGCTATGGTTTAATATGTTTCCTCTTGCAAACTCTAAATGGTGTGGATTTGGAATGTATGATTTTGACGAATATCTATCAAACAATTATGCGATTTGTTCTCTCTTATGATTTTCTTTTGGTTCCTTAGAATCTCATAATGTCGATAAGAGGATGAAGAGGCAAGGTAAGAGGAGGAGGTTGAGGAAAGGGTGTCTCCACAAGATCTAAGACCATGACAACTCCTAAAGTAGGAATGCCATCAGTCCAACCTGCAGCCCCAGCTGCACCAACTGTGGATCTGGCCCCAGAGGTAGCAAGGTTAAGGGAACAACTAAGGCTGAGAGATGAGGAATTAGCACATGCTAGGCAAGTGCCCCAAGTGCCTCAAGTACCAATGGCACAGCCTCAGCCACCGACAACACCACCTGCACCACTACCTGTGACTTATGGGTTCAAGCCAGTTTATGAACGTTTCAAAAAGCAAGCCCTACCGACCTTTGAAGGGAAAGTTGATTCCATGGTGGCGGAATATTGGTTAATATTAGTGGAGGCCATCTTCAATCGTATGGAGTTAAATGATCGCCAGAGAATTTCATGTGCAGCTCACTTGCTTATGCCGGATGCGTGGATATGGTGGGATGTAATTAAACAGACTCGAAACCTAAATACCATGACTGTGGAAGATTTTGTTCAGGCTTTTGGCAAGAAGTATTATGGTGTGGCCGTGTTAGCAACCAAAGTAGATGAGTTCATGACTTTGGCTCAGGGAAATCTATCTATCATTGATTATGCATTGAAGTTCGATAGGTTAGCGAAATTCGTTCTGAGGTTGTACCAACTAAAGCTCTGTGAGTCCAAAGGTTCATGAGGGGACTCAAGCCTATGATTTCTAGGGACATTAAGATGACCAGTGTTGAAATGTTCGGTTATGCTGAAGTACTAGATAGGGCACTTGAGGTAGAATACTTGGAGGATTGGATATGGAAGAGCAGTGCTGCCAGAAGAGAGGCCAGTCAAAACATGGGCTTCAATGAGGGAAACAAGAGGAAAGCTAATGAAGGGCATAATAGTGGCACTGAAAAGAGATCGAGACCCCCACCACGAATAACAACAGTCACAACACTCAGAACAACCCTAACAACCGCAACAGTAACTATAATGATCAAAACCGTGGGAATCATCAAAACAATAGAGTAGAGCACTCCAGCTGTCCTAAATGCTCGAAAAGACACCCAGGAGAATGCCAGGCTGGCACCAACAAATGTTTCAAGTGCAGTCAGGCAGGACATCTGAGAAAAGATTGCCCACAATGAAAAGCGGGACAGAATAGGAACAGCAATCTGGTGCCAGCACGGGTCTTTGCCTTAACCCAGAATGAAGCAGCCAACAATAATACCGCAGTCACAGGTCAGCTCCCTATATTTAGTATGATGTGTAGAGTCCTTATTGATTCTGGAGCGACTCACTCTTATATTTCCATGAATATGATTGATAAGTTGGGTATGCCTTATTAACTGTTTGAGCATGGTTTTAGTACAATGTTACCGTCGGGAGACATGATGTTGTCAACTAGTGGTTACCGTCAACACCTATAACAATAGAGGGCAGGGAATGCCCAACAAACCTTGACTATGATATCATACATGGCATGGATTGGTTATCCAAACATGGAGCGTCGATTAACTGTCGGAAGGAAACTGTGGAGTTTAGACCAGAAGAAGGGGAACTCTTTTGTTTTAAGGAGAATTAGCGGGTTTTTGTACACCCATAATATCGACACTGGAAGCACGAAATATGATGCAACATGGTTATTCGACATTTCTGGCTAGTGCGGTGGATAAATCCAAGGAAACAGAGTTGAAACCAAAGAATGTTCATATTGTTTGCGAGTTTCCAAAAGTGTTTCCCAAGGAATTACCAGGATTACCCTCGGACAGAGAAATCGACTTTGTGATCGAACTTGCACCAGAAACAACCTCGATCTCTAAAGCTCCCTATCAAATGGCACCTGCAGAGTTGAAGGAACTCAAGATCTAGCTACAGGAATTGTTGGATAAGGGGTTCATAAGACCTAGTCATTCGCCATGTGGAGCACCTGTCCTATTTGTGAAAAAGAAGGACGGGAGCATGAGAATGTGCATCGATTACCGAGAACTCAATAAGGTCACCATTAAGAACAAATATCCTTTGTCGATGATGGATGGACTTTTTGATCAACTAAAAGGGGCAGCAGTATTCTCAAAGATTGATCTACGATCCAGGTATCATCAGTTAAAAGAAAAGGAGGGAGACATTCCGAAGACGGCTTTCATAACTCGATACGGGCACTTTGAGTTCCTAGTGATGTCTTTTGGACTCACTAACGCTCCAGCAACATTCATGGACCTGATGAATAAGGTATTTAAGGACTATTTGGGCAAGTTTGTAGTAGTGTTCATAGACGATATCCTTATCCACTCAAAGACTAAGGAGGAGCATGAGGAGCATTTGAGGTTGACCCTAAAAAGACTACGAGAACATCAGTTATACACCAAGTTCTCAAAGTGTGAGTTTTTGTTGGAACAAGTAACTTTCCTAGGGCATATAGTGTCCAAGAATGGGATAGCAGTAGATCCATCCAAGAACGAGGACATTAGGGATTGGCCCCAGCCAAAGAATGCCTCAGAGGTTCGAAGCTTCTTAGGATTGGCGGGTTATTATCTGAAATTTTTTTAGGGTTTCTCAAAGATCTCCACCCCATGACCCATTTGACCCGCAAACATCAGAATTTTGCATGGACCGAGAAATGTGAAGAAAGCTTTTATACCATGAAGGATACGTTGACTTTGCACCTATCCTTTGTGTTCCCACAGAGGGCGGGAAATTGGTGGTGTATTGTGACGCATCAATGAATGGCTTAGGGTGTGTGTTGATGCAGAATGGGAAGACGGAAGATTATGCTTCCAGACAACTCAAGGACTGTGGGCAACGATATCTCACTCATGATCTTGAGTTGGCAGCAGTGGTGTTCGCACTAAAGATATGGAGACATCACCTATATGGGGACAAGTGCAAAATCTACACTGACCACAAAAGTCTAAAATACTTCTTCACGTAGAAGGAACTGAATATGAGGCAGTGAAGGTGGTTGGAATTAGTAAAAGACTACGATTGTTAAATTCTATACCACTCGGGCAAGGCTAATGTGGTTGCTGATGCATTGAGTAGGCAGGGACATGGGAGTGTCTCAGCATTGAATATAATAGAGATGCCTCTTCAGATGGAGATTATAAATGCCGGCATTGAACTTGTGACAGGAGGCCTAGTCAACCTCACGTTCAATCTTCCTTATTGGAACAAATTAGAGAAGGACAGAAAAGTGGATGAAGCCCTAATGAAGCAAGAGGCTTTGGTACAAGAAAGTGGTATGTACCAAGACCTTATGGCGCTGTATTGGTGGCCTAGAATGAAGAGGGATATTGTTGAGTTTGTTGTCAGATGCATAACATGCCAGCAAGTCAAAGCAGAAAAGCAAAGACCAGCACGGTTACTTCAACCGCTTTACATTCCAGAATGGAAATGGGAGGATATAGCAATGGATTTTGTGGTAGGAATACCCAAGACCACAAAGCAGCATGATTCTATTTTGGTAATAGTGGATAGGCTCACTAAGTCTGCCCATTTTCTACCAGTTAAGACTATTTACTCGACAGACCAATATGCAGAATTATATGTGAGTGAGATAGTGAGACTTCATGGGGTTCCAAAGTCAAAAATTTCCGATCAAGAGTCAGTGTTTACATTGAACTTTTGGAAGGGACCACAGAGAGCTATGGGAACAAGGTTAAAGTTTATCACTGCATTTCATCCTCAGACCGATGAGCAGTCTGAGAGAACTATACAGATTCTTGTTAGGAAAACTTATATAGGATCTTTATTTATTTTCATGTAGATCTAATATTAAAAAAATTAATATGAGATAACCTAGAACATGTTTCTAAATTTGAATTCAAGGAGAAATAATGATAAGAATACTTACATTATACGCAGCGGAATGAATGAGTCATTCCTTCAGTTTCTCTAACATTTGTATCCTTTTTGTCGCAGAGTATTACCAAGAAACTGAACCGATCTTCAATTTTCTTCACAGCCTTCCAAAGTTTCCTTAAATCACCTAGACTAGAGTGGGCAATTCTCAACACATGAGATAGATACATAGAGAATAAGAATAGAAGAGAAAAATTGAGGCTTAGAAAAGACTTATGTTTAGAGAAAATCTAAAACCTATCAGAAACTTGTGTTTTGACTTTTCTCTTAACACTCCTTTTATAGACTCTATTAGGTCATTTATTTAATTAAAAATCAAGAAAATAATAGCCAATTAACAACCTTAGGTCGAAATTATCATGGGCTTTAGGCCCGTGAAATTTCTCATTTGATTATAAGCCCATTGGACTTAAAATCAATGCATGTATTATTTTCTATTGATTTAAGTAATTAAATAATTATTTAAATTCTTTATCAAATTAATTATTTATAATTTGAACCTTGATGTAAACTTATTTATTAATTTAGATACCAATTTATCTTTATTAATAAATCTACCCTTATTTCTCTTTTCTTCTCAAAATTGTATAACTCTGTGAAACTATCCAAAATTGACATTGTCAACTTTGATAATTCTAATTGATAATTAAATCAATTAATTGAGACTATCTAGATGATTTTATCCAAGGTACAATGGGGACCATGGGCCTATTAAATCAAGCTTCAATAAGTTATCATAAATCTAACAAATAAATTTACTAACTTATTAATTCCTCGTGACTCCACTAAAGACTCGGAATTGCACTCTTGAATTCATAGAACGCTCTATAACAAATATAGATACGCTATTAATTATCCATTGTTACAACCATAATTATCACTCAGTCCTCTATAGACGGTCTACAATGAGATGGGGCTAAAATACCATTTTACCCCTCATTGTATTTTATCCTTAAAACACATAGTTCCTTGTAAATGATATTTCAGTAAACTAATTTAATTACTAAAATGAGATCTCTATCATTTAACACCTTGAACCAAACTAAAAGGAAACCATCGTTTCACTTCTTCATTAGAAGCTATAGATGTTCATATCTATGGGCTAGTCCGTAGGGCAAGCTGGTAACGAACAAGTAAAAGAACTCAAATAATACAATTAGTTAGAATACTAACCACTCAGAATTGAGATTGAATTGACCTATGGTAAACTATATGATATGATTAGAGTAGATAATAATGGTATGTTTACTTATCCTATCAACTATCAATATTGGTTCAGTCCAATGTAACAAATACATATGATCTTATCTACTTTGCTAATGTTCTGGAAAGAACATAACACTATAATGTGTAAGTAGATCATATCGTAGATTGGCAAGTCAATGTAAATCCTGTGCACTGACTAATCTTAGGACTAACTTATTTTGAACATGTAATCATATTTATATTCCACTGTGATTACGTCACTATAAATACGATTAGTTATATGCTCGGGACTTAATAGAAGTTTATATTAAACAAATAATCATGAAAATAAAACATGTGAGAAAAGTGATTGACCAAGTCAAAAATGATTTTGTAACGCCCTGGTTACTCCAAGACAGTTATCATGAACTTTGAACCATGCTTAACTCGCTAATCGAGTTCTTTGGTTATAAACATGCATCTAGGTGTTATTAATAGGTTAAGGTGAAAACCAATCAAAAGGAAAGGTTATGTTTTATTCAAAACATAAAACTGTTCATGGGCCCATAAAAGTGTTTACAAGTTATTTACAATTCAAAATGGTCATTACAATACAAAAGTTACAACCCACCGACCTATGCGGCAAAAATAGGGTTAACCTCTAGTTCCTATGAGAAACTCCTTGGTCGTGGTGGTCAAACGGTCGCATATGTACACATCGCCACCTAAGCTCTACAACTCAAGGATGGGTGAGATTTTCATTCCCTTTACCTGCACCACATAGCACCCATGAGCCAAAGCCCAGCAAGAAAACTCAATACTGTATATAAATAATATCAAACGATGATCGTGATAATCATCGAGGACAATATAGTCCTAAACTGATGAGTGACAGATGTTGTAAGTCACTAATGTGGGATTTCGCCCCCTTTACAAATAAGTGATCAAGTCACTAGCTTTAACAGGATATGTGGCTGATGAGCGAGTCACCAATATACACCAAGGGAGTGACCATGGAGTCACTACTGTGGGTTCCCTACCCTTATCCATGTGACGATAGGCTCACTTGGGCCTTCTAGCCCTAGCTCTGAGTAACTTGTCATAGAACTAGGCAAGCGCTTTTAGTTTTCATCGAACTTGGGGTCGGTCCGACATTAATGATCGTGGTGAGTCATTCAATGCAGATGTCGATTAGATCTAATCTTTCATCGGCTCTGTGTTCATGACGCTTATGCCGCTTCTGACTCTTAGGTCAGTAACATACGACCAGTGCTCAAAACTACTGTCGAACTTGACTAGTAAGTCACAGCTTCACAGCGAGTTCTAACACCATTGTCGATTCTGACTGGTAAGTCAGTTCCATTCACAAGTAAGCAAGATTTACTAAGCGTTTGATATGCAATCCATGTCAACATTTAAAAACTCAACATGCCTCAATAATAACCATGCATGTCACATATGGGGCGCAGTTTTCTTACCTCTGGTTCGAGCGAGAAATAGTAAAAGAAGGACCCTTGAGAACGATCGACCTTTTGATTCCTTAGCAGTTACCTAGCCATAACCAATTATAACCTCCATTAATGAAAATCAATAATAATAGGATCTTGACCTAAACCTCACTCCCAAGACCCAGAATTGTACCCAAACAGTGAGTAGATTCGATCTCAAGCCTTAAGGATTGAAACCCCGAGCCAAAAACTCTTAAAAATGCCTGAAACGGGAATCTGATGGAACAGGGTAGCACCCCAGCGCTACCCCACTAGCGCCCCAGCACTCAACACAGAAAAGGCACCCCTGAGTAGCGCTGTAGCACCCCTTAGTGGGCGTTGTAGCGCTACACCCAGCCAGAAAATGCCCTGAACCTTCTCCCTTCGACTCCACCATTTCTAACTTGAACCAAAAGCTTCCCAACTTAATTTTAAGTCCTAAATGAACCCAAAAATCATCCCCACATGTCCTAGGCATCACAACCCCAAGAACCCTAGCCAAAAACTCCCATCAATTCCCCTCAACTAATCAAGAAAACCAAGTTGAAAACTATAGCAAAAACATAGCAAAGCTAGAGTTTTAATGGCTAGAAACTTACCCCAAGCTCATATTAGGACCCTCTTCAATAGTGGAACATAATCACAAGCCCTCAAGATCCATTTCCCTAGCTTGAATTCTCAAGAACAGCTCAAAAATCACAAAGAAAAAGAGAAATAAAATAGGTACGGGAAGAATGTTTTGATACTCTGTTTTCCAACCTTCTACAGCCTTCAATGGCTTAAATATAACATAAGGGTGAAATGAAATTTTTTCCCCTAGGTCATTTAAAGGTTTCTAAAGACTCCCAAGAGTAAAATTGTTATTTCCCGCCTATTTCGTTAATCATAATTAACACCCTCCAGTTCCCGTTATTCTCGAAATTCTCAAATACCAATAATTCATATCATGTTACCCTTTTATTCTTGGCAACGCTCTAATCACCAAAATACCCCGAGTCTCATCCCAAGCCCTAAACTTAATCCCGTTATGACTAAACCGCTAACCTGCACTCAACGATCGTCTCATGCCAAATGGCTCGAACAAATCCACATTATAATGTGGCCTCAACAATAGATCACTGACATGCATACAAACATACAATTACGCCCTCAACAGGCCAAATTACTAAAATACCCCTGCAATGAGATGTGGACCCACATGCATGCATTTAACATCATATTATAATAGAATTCACATAAACATGCACATAATAGTTTAATGGCATAATAAAACAATTATGGTCCTCCCGGCCTACTAATCCAACCATTAGACTGCATTAGGAATCTTGGGGCATTACAGATTTCTATTCTTTTATTGATAATATATGAGATTACAAAGAAATTGAGTTTTTATTAGGGCATGTAACCCTAACAAACTCCCACTTGCACTAATAGAAACTAATGCCTTAATTATACTAATCCCATTTCCTTGACATGCTTATCAAATGTTGCTTCTGGTAGTGTCTTAATAAACAGAGCTGGAAGATTGTCTTCAGATGCAATCTTCATAACCTTCACATCTCCCCTGGCCACATATTCTCGAATAATGTGATACTTCCTTTCTATATGCTTACTCCTCTTGTGACTATGAGGTTCTTTCGAGTTGGCTATCACTCCTGTATTGTCACAAAACAAGACAAGTGACTTATCCATTTTTGGAATAACCCCAAGATTCGAATGGAACTTCTTTAGCCAGAATATTTCTTTAGATGCTTCTGACACGGCTATGTACTCAGCCTCCATGGTGGATCTGAGATTGCAGACAGCTTTACGCTTCTCGATATCACAGCTCCACCCCCAAGAGTAAACACCATTCAAGAAGTAGACTTCCTGTCATTGACATCAGTCTGAAAATCTGAATCGGTGTAGCCTACAGGGTTCAGAACACCACCCTTGTAGACTAACATATAATCCCTAGTCTGCCTTAAATACTTCAGGATATGCTTAACTTCCATCCAATGTTCCGGTCCTGGGTTTGACTGATACCTACTCACTACTCCCACTGCATAGCAGATATCTGGTCTAGTACACAGCATGGCATACATCAGACTTCCAACTGCAGATGCGTAATGAACTTTTCTCATTGCATCTTTCTCTTCAAGAGTTTAGGGAGACTGCTTCTTTGAAAGATGAATTCCATGGCGGGACGGTAAATGTCCTTCTAGGAATTTGTCATTGAGAATCGTTCAAGCACTTTATCTATTTAAGCTGCATGAGATAGAGCCAAGAGTCTGTTCTTTCTATCCCTGATGATCTGGATACCGAGAACATAACTTGCTTCACCCAAATCCTTCATCTGGAATTGAGTGCTCAACCAATTCTTCACATTTGACAATTTCTTAACATTGTTTCCAATGAGTAAGATATCATCTACATAAAGAACCAGGAATACCACTATTTGATTTTCCTTCAGTTGGTAAACACAAGGCTCATCAATATTTTTTTCAAAGCCATAGGTTTTGATTATTTCATCAAACCTAAGATTCCGGGAACGAGAAGCTTGCTTAAGTCCATAAATGGACCTATTCAACTTGCAAACTTTTCTTTCTTGTCCTGTTACTTTAAAACCTTCTGGCTGATCCATATAAATGACTTCGTTAAGCTTCCCATTAAGAAAAGCTATCTTGATGTCCATTTTCTAGATCTCATAGCCAAGAGTGGCTGCTATGGATAGGAGGATGCGAATGGACTTGAGCATGGCCACCGGACTAAAAGTTTCCTCATAATCCACGCCTCCTCTTTGGGTATAACCCTTTGCCACTAATCGAGCTTTATAAGTCTCGATATTTCCATCAACACCTCGTTTCTTCTTGTAGATCCACTTGCACCCAATGGTCCTAAAGTTACAAGATGCTTCCACAAGATCCCAGACAGAATTTGAGTACATGGACTCCATTTCCTGTTTCATTGCTTCGAGCCATAGTTCCTTTTCAGGGCTAGCCATTTCCTGTTTGAAAGACAATGGATAATCATCACCAGTGTCACCAACAACCATATTGGTTTCACCATCCAAACCATAGCGAACTGGGTTCCTTAAAACCCTCCCACTACGACGAGGCTCCGTGACTGTTTACTCAGGAACAGTGGTACTATCTTCATTTAAATCGACTTGCGTTGGTTGGACACAAAGAGTGGGAATTTCATCATCTACTCGCATTGATGACGATGGAACAATGGTTGGAGTCAATTCTTTAACCTCTAAAACTACTTTGCTGCGTGGTTTGAAGTTTTGGACATAGTCATTTTCCAGAAAAGTAGCATTCCTAGAAGTAAACACTTTCTTTTCTAAATGACTATAGAAAAGTCCACCCTGAGTACCTTTAGGATAGCCAACAAACATGCAAACTTCAGTTCGCGGTTCTAGCTTTCCTTCCTTTTTCCTCAGGACGTGGGCGGGACACCCCCAAATTCTATAATGGCGTAAACTAGGTTCACGACCATTCCAGCGTTCTAAAGGTGTTTTGGGGATTGATTTAGATGGCATAACATTGAGAATGTCATTTTCGGTTTCAATTGCATGTCCCCAGAACGAAGTTGGTAGAGTTTAGTAACTAAGCATGCATCTAAACATTTCTAATAAAGTTCTGTTTCGGCGTTCCACTACACCATTTTATTGCAGAGTACTTGGGGCAGTAAGTTGTGATAAAATCTCAAGTTCAGTTAAATCATCTTGGAGCTTTATATCCAAATATTCTCCACCCCTATCAGATCGCAAGATCTTTAACGTTTTACCTAATTGGTTCTGAGCCATCACTAGGAATTCTTGAAACTTTGAAAATTTTCTGATTTCCTATGCATTAGGTAAAGACATGAGTATCTAGAGTAATCATCAATGAAAGTGATGAAACACTCAAAACCACCCCTGGCTTGTACATTCAAAGGTCTACAAACTTCTGAATGCACAATTCCAAGTGGTTCTTTGGCCCTATCTCCCTTTGCAGAGAATGGACTCTTGGTTAGGTTGCTTTCTAGACAAGATTTACAGACAGGTAATCCACCTAAGGTGATTTCCCTCAAAGGCACGTCCCTTGTAAGTCTTTGAATCCTATCATAGCCAATGTGACCTAGTCTCATGTGCCATAAATACATCATATTATCGTTATCGGTCTTTTGACGTTTATTGGTCCTAGGTTTAGCTACTTTGAATAAATCATTGTTAAGAGCGATGGGTTCGTTAGGTCATAGAATATAAAGCCCGCTTTCCAAACTTGCAATACACAATTATGATCCATTGAAGGAAATAGATATTTTAGAACTTGTGAAAGTCATAACAAATTGTTCTAATTGCAACATGGAAACTGAAATTAAATTTTTACTAAAATTCGAAATAAAAAATACATCTTTTAAAATTAAGTATTTATTTTCGAACTTCAGACAAGCTCTTCCTCTAGCTTGAACCGCAAAAAAATCTCTGTTCCTAACTCTAAGCTTTAGCCACCTTCATCCACTTCCACCCATGATTCAAGAAGCTGTAAAGAGTTACAAACATGGTTGGTAGATCCAGAATCAACAATCCAAACAGATTTATCATTCTCTAAAACACATGTTTCTAAGATAAATGAACTATAATCACTACCTTTGTTTTTCGATACTAGAAACTTGGGGCAATCTCATTTCCAATGCCCCTTCTCTTTGCAGTGAAAAAACTTGCCATTACCTTTCTTGTTTTTCTTGTTCTTCCCCTTAGGAGTCTGTGCACTTGGCTGTGCACTCATCTTTCCAGCCTTTGCAGGCTTGGAGTTGTTGTTTTGTCCACCATTCCTCTTGTTTCCAGCTTTCGAAGACGAAGCTGGGTTAGCTTCAGTCTTAGATGGATCAGGAGCAACAACAGTAGTCTTATTTTCTCCACCTTTACTAGGTCCACCCATGATAGGCTCAAAAATTTGAAGCTTGTTCATGAGCTGCGTCAAACCATAGTTGAGTTGATCACGAATGTGCAGACACAGAGCCATTCGAGCATTTACAGTGCCATCACGAACGTGCGGAGATGGTTCTTTCTGAGCATTTACGATACCATCAGGAGAATTGATGGTACCATCACGAACGTGCGGACACGGTGCTCGTTCTGGGGATTCCTCAATCATGACGAATTCAGAGTTGTCATCAATCAACACAATGTTGATGCTCTGCTTCCAATTAAGGATTTTTTCTCCAGTGAGTTTCTCCATCGAAAGTTAAGAAAGGATGGGAGTAGACACAGCCATACTTAAAAACTACTTACTATCAATAAAATAGAAATAAATCACATTTTCTCAATAAAACTCCTATTCGCACAAATTTCAAGAAATAGCACAACATATACCAAATATATGTAAGATATGGGAAAAAATACCAAAATAATCATATCTTTATTTCATTAGGTTTTTAACTAATCTATGATATCCTTGTACCTATTGGCGAGAGTCAAAAATATAGTTAAATAAAGTTGTAAACTCATATAGTAATGGACACCATTATTAACAACCTACTATTCGATCAAAATAAGAAAACAAAATCTCTAATTTTATGAGTTAGACCCACGGTTTCGATAATCATAGATTTAGTCCTAGTAGTCACCATAGGGGTGAGTCTAGTAGAATTTGACCTATAATTATCTATCTTTTGAAATCTAACCTTGTCAAAATAACTAATGAACACCTTCCGTAGGGGGACGAATCAAAGCATCTCGAGGCCCCATTAAGCTATTGACTTTGTTAAACCAACGGTGGAGATCGAATATAATTCTTAAAATAAGATCATTATAAAATTAAAAATAGTATTTTTATCATTTATGTTTAGAAAAATAATGACTTTGGTTCTTCAAAAAAAAAAACATTAAGATTAGACTTTTTAAAACCAAAGTCCTATAATTTCCTATTAATTCTAAAGTGTCTCATTCAAACAAATTCAATTAATTTAGAATTAATTTGTTGCTAATCAATATTTAGGTTTAACTAATCTAATGAACCTATACAATTAAGTCCAACTCAGGTAAATGGGCCTTAACAATTGGGCTTGTATGGAGGAGGGTGTTGACCCTCGATTTGGCCAATGACACGGAGTCAAAAATACGACAAGAAATGAGATGACAATTAAGAGTTTAATCTAATGGTAAAGAAGAAACACCAACAATTTATAGTGGTTCGGCCCCAATGAATGGTAATGACCTACATCCACTTAGTGCTATTATTAATATTGAATTCCAATGCTGTGATCAAAGAACTAGGGTTCTTTGAGTTTCACAAACCTTGGGAGAATTACAACAAGATGATGGATAACCGCACTATAGGCTCTCTCTCTCTCTTAATATTCAGGAAAAAGATCAAAAGATCAAAAATCCCCTCCTTGAGCTATTTCATGCATATTTATAGGCTCAAGGGGGGTTACATGGGCCATTGGGCCTTAACTCTCCTTAATATCCATGTATCAAGGTAATAAAGATGAAATAATAAATGTAATTAATACAATATCACAATCTTATAAAGGAATAAATCGAATCATACGACCAGCCTTGTCGTACCTAATAATTAGGTTTGATGATGCAATGTGTAGCTGGTCGATAACCGAACAGCACCGCCTTGTTTCAATTCTGCCACGTGTCATCCACGTGTGAGAAATACCTTCCACGTCATAAGAAGTCGTTTTTGGGTAAACATTTGCCCCCCAAGTTTACTTTATTGCGACCAGCATAAAGTAAACTTAGGAAACTGACTCTATGCTTACCCCACCAAATCTATCAGAGCCGCCCATGCTTTCTCGAAAAAAGTGATCAATCATGTCTAATCAAGTCTTTTCGGTTTCCCAAAAAAATTCTAACGGCTATTGCACCTCCCCATTCTTTGAAAAAAGTAATTCTATGATTACCTCTTTTACGACACTACGATCACTATAAATAATACCCCCAGATCATATTTTTACTTTTTACCTTTCACTCGCCTTCTCTTCTTCAAGAACTTTAAAGGACCTCAACCTTCAGAGCCCAGGAAACTCAGAAAACCTTGAAGTGTTCACTGCTGATTCAAGGAATTTTTTCTCGGACGCTTGAAACATTCGTGCTCATACTCTAACTTTCATCCAAGTAAGTTTCCAGAATCTTTCTGCTATTTGAGATGCCATGCAAAACTGTCTTATACCCGTTTTTATCTCTGAACTTTTGAATGTTCTTGGCTGAAACTATTTTGGGGTAAATGCACATATTGATCGATGCTTGATAGGGAAGTGAAATAATGTTGTATAGGAGTTAGGAATCAGTTAGGTAGTCGAGACTGTAGATTTAAGGCGTTAAATCGAAGTAAAAATTCAATTTTTAAGCGAGTTGAAAAACTGGGTTTTTCCTGCCCTCTCGGAGTCGAAAAAGTTTTCTCTGATAAACTTTTCACTTCCGCTTTTTAATCTATTTCTCAAACTACTCGTAAGAGACTTAGTGTTTTTGCTAGAATGCTACTGGCCGTATAAAAACTTAATTTTTATACGCGAGCAATGTTATTCCAACTCTCAACACAAGCTTTTAGGCTTTAAGTTCTCATCTCCCCCTTTTTTCTGTTCGCAGCTTTTCATGCAAGATCCATGGGGAGGTGAGAGACCCATCGATGACGACTTGCTAGCCCAATTGCTTGAGGATGAGGAGCAACCGTCATTACTAATACATGAAATTCCCTTTTCTCGCGCCACTTCAAACACTCCATCGACCCTCCTCCAAAATATGGGTCGAGCAAAAACTAAAGCCCAAAAAAAGAAACCTTCCAATCCTTCAAATCAGCCTGCTCCTCGAGCTGAAATTACCTCGACTAGTGGTTGAGAAAGAAATATCCCCGACCCTAGCATCCAAACCCACGCTCAACTTCGAAACGCAATTAAACCAGATGTTGAATGGTTCGTCGCCCCTTCTAGCCGAGTAACGGTTAGGATGATTGCGAATTATATTAAAAAATACAGACTTCCTGGGGTAACCCTAGTCCAACCCACCAAAGACCAATGGGAGAATTTTCGTGGAGGCGCCTTCAGCACCTGGTCGAGGTATCACATCGAGGTAGGAGCGATCCTACCTCTCCATCCTTTCTTCCAAGGAGTGGCCAACTATTTCGGGGTCGCTCCTTTTCAAATAAGATATAGAATGATTTTGGCACTCTATATCCTTTATAGCCATGAGAAATGGCATGTCCCCACACCACACGAGGTCAACTATCTGTTCAACCTAAAATCCAACCTCAACCAGGAAAACACGGGGTTCTTCCACTTCTGACACCAAGAAACGTCTTGTACTTTCCTGAGTGACACAACTTTTATTTCCAATGTGGGGAGGTATCACCTTGAGTACTTCCTGACTACGGACATGGTTTCCCAAAACCTGGCCTTCACCCAAGGAGGTAATACTTTAACACCCCTGGTCGTTTATTTTTCATTAATTTTTCCTGCATTTTCCTTAGATTTTTAGCAACTTTCAGGCCCATGGCTACGACCAGCTCCCACACCAGACATGGATATCCGATCAGCCCTCTTGGCCAGTATGACTGACGTGGAGAAGAGCGTCAAGCATCTGGTCACAAAGGCTAACCTTAGGCTGGTTGGACTTTTGGCACCTCACCAAGATGTGAGGGAGTCAACAGCGGGAAGTGCCACTGGCGAGGAGATTCCCAAGCGGCACCCAAACATGTCACAACCTCAAAGGAGGAAGACGGCTGGGGTGACAATCAGGGAACCCTCCAGCATCCCGCGAGCTTCTGCTCCCCCTGCCCCACTGGGAAAGGGAAAAAAGAAAGCCACCGAACCTCCCGCTCCCATCGACGAATTTGCAGATGAGAACGGTACTGATCTCTCGCTCTTAGATAATTTTCCAATTCCCTGTCACTTATTTTACGGGGATGAAAACTTTAAGTATACTCCAAACTTAAGTTCAGATTTCGTCCAGGCAGTAAGTAGTTCAATAAGTAATGTAGCGACCATAGTTGTAGCACGAGTACTTTACTTATAATCTCTTTACTTTCATTTTTAGTTCCATCTATATATCTTGTCTCACTGCTCATATTGTTTCCTTTTGTGCAGATATGTCGTCTGAAGACGTATTCGAACATTACAAGGCTACCTCTGCTTCCTCAGGCCAGAAGAAAGACATCAAGAGGACTCGGGGGGAGAGCAGTAAAACTGCCTCAAAGAAGGCCTGAACTGAGGATCCTCTAGCCACTGTTCCTTCAAAGGAAAACACGCCACCTCCATCTCCACTCGAGCATGCAGTCTCAATGCCTCCGGTTGACCAGAATTCCACTGCTCCAACACCTGTCGACTAGCACCCCACACCTCAGGACCCTACTAGCCGAACACACCGCACTCAGCCCACTCAGCCTGAAGGCTCCCTATCTAGCTCCGTGGTCAGCTCAGCTAGGGAGAGAATATACAAGCTCTCCAAACAAAAACGCAATCAAGAGGCTATTGATGACACCATGTCCATGGAGACTGACCAGATACTCAATCGAGGGTTGAATGAGATAGTCAGCGTAAGCTACTTTCTGATGCTGAATATTTTTCTTTTGATTTTCTTCCATTGCCTTACTCTTTTCATCTGGTAGCAGGGATTGCTAACCATGACTGTTGTCTAGCGCTGTACAGGTGCAATGGTGTCCCAGACAAAAAACTTTGACATCAGGCTTGCTGAGGCTATGAAAGCGCTTGAATGGAAAAATGCCAACCTGCTCGAGAAGAACAATGAGCTGACCAAGCAGAATGACGAGCTGCTTGAGAAAAGTGCGGAGCTGTCCAAGCAGAATGAGGAACTACTCGAGCAAAAAGACACTTTGACCAAGGAGCTGCTGGAGAGTCAGGACGCCCCGAAGAAATCCAATGAAGATAAAGAAAAATTCAGGGAAAGCACTAAACTCAACTACCAACGATCCAAACAGCTCGAGCTCGATTTGACTACGAGTAGGCAGGAGTCAGAGGAGCTAGAAAAGCGCGTGAAGGAGCTAGAGGAACTTGAAGCCAAGAACTTGGAGAAGCACAAGGAAGCCACCCATCTTTTCTTCTACGAGTTTTGGAAGCACAACTGGAAGGCCGACTTCAGCTACCTGTCAGATCGCTTGAGGTAGACTCTAATGTCCCAGTGTGCCATTCTCCTGGAGGAAGAAGAGAGGGCTAAATTTCCTGCTTCCCCAGAGATCTCCCTGGCAACAGGGATAGATGGTGCAGACAAAGAAGATGGCGCGGCTGTTGACCAGGATGCTTCTCAAAACCCTCTAGCCTCTTAGTCTTTTTCCTTTCTATCTTTTAATCTTTTGATTACACGACTTATGGGTCCTGATGTAAAGACACTTTAATTTTCTAGTCAAAATTTTATGGATGCATGGGCAACTTTTACTTTTAATTGAACAATTACATCCCAGCAGTAACTTCTCGCGGTGTAAAAGGTTTGCTTAAGATATTATAATATTTGCATTTTATTATAGCATCTGTTCCCATGATCGAACATAGCATAGTACTTTGGTTTGATTTAACAAAATACAATTTTTTAAAAAATACTCTAAGTACCCTAGCATTCTTTCACTTGTGTTGCGCATGTGTTTACATACCTTTCGATATGCCTTGCTTACTAGATGCCTTATATGCCCCCTAAGTGATTCAGGAGCTTTAGGTCCTTAGTCACTTGCCTTGACCAAAACCTGTTCAAACCTCACTGTTCGGAGTAAAGGAATTAAACAATAATACAGCAAAACAACACACGTAATGAGAAAATACTTGTAATAAATACAATAATTGGCAAGAATGACTGGATGCGCACATTCCCTTATATTTCTTGTAATAAATGGACAAAACGTGTTTGTACGAGTGATCAATAAGATCTTACACTTGTAAGCGATTAGTCACATAAAATGACCAACCCTTTTTCATAACTTGTAAAAAGTAAAATTAATACAAGCCAATTCTTTAAGAAGAATTGTTCATTGAAAGTACTTGCGTAGGTGTTCTCCATTCCAATAGCGAGGAACAAGATCTCCATTTAAGCGAGCAAGTTTGTAGGTGCCTGGATGGAGGACTTCTTCAATTTGGTAAGGCCCTTCCCAATTAGGTCCGAGTACTCCAGCAGCTTGGTCGCAGGTGTTTAGGAAAACTCTTCGAAGTATTAGATCTCCGACGTTGAATTTTCTTTCACGCACTTTAGAATTGAAATACCAAGCGACTTTTTGCTGGTACGCAGCTACTCGGAGTTAAGCTTGCTCACGCTTCTCATCGATCAAGTCCAGGGATTCCATCAATAGTTGGTTGTTCGAGCCTTGATCGTACGTTATTCTACGATGCGAGGGTGGGTCTAACTCAACAGGCAACATAGCCTCATACCCATAAGCCAAAGAGAATGGAGTATGGCCTATTGTTGTTCGGTGAGAAGTTCTATACGACCAAAGAACTTCAGGCAATTGTTCTGGCCATGCCTTCTTAGCTTCTTCTAGTCTTTTCTTCAGAGTATCCTTTTGCGTTTTATTGACTGCTTCTACTTGTCCATTTTCTTGGGGATAAGAAACTGCAGAAAAGCTCTTGATAATCCCAGGACGTTCGCAAAAGTCTGTGAATAAATCACTATCAAACTGTGTGCTGTTATCTGAGATGATTTTCCTTGGCAATCCATAGCGACAAACGATGTTTTTAACCACAAAATCCAGCACCTTCTTGGTCGTTATGGTTGCGAGTGGCTCGGCTTCAACCCATTTAGTGAAGTAATCGACGGCAACCACTGCATACTTGACGCCTCCTGTGGGCAAAGATTCGATTAAATCTATACCCCACACTGCAAACGGCCATGAACTTTGCATCTGTTTCAGTTCATTAGGGGCTTCTGGTAGGATTTTGGAGAACCTCTGGCACTTGTCGCACCTCCGTACAAATTCCATTGAGTCTTCATTCATTGTTGGCCAGAAATACCCTTGCCTCAGGGTTTTTTTTACTAGCTTTGCCCCCCAGTGTGGTCCCTGCAAAAAGCCTTCGTATAACTCTTTCGTCAATTCCTCGACCTTCTCTTTCGAAATACATCTAAGGAGTGGCATTGAGTATCCCCTTCGGTACAAGATTCCATCGACCAGGATATACCTAGAAGCCCGTCGCTGAAGGGTCCTAGCTTTGTTTCTGTCCGTTGGTAACACACCTTGCATCAGATACTCTACGTATGGTGCCATCCATGTATCCGCCACTCGGATCACCAGAGTGGTCTCCTCTGCTTGATTGCTTGGCACAGATATTCGTTCAACTGGTATTATGTTCAGAGTATCAGCATCCTTCTCACTTGCTAACTTGTCCAAAGCATCAGCGTTTGAATTCTAGTCGCGAGGTACTTGCTGAAGGGTGTACTTGTCAAACTGCGCCAATAGATCCTTTGTTTTTTTTTAAATAAGCAACCATCTTTAAACCTCGGGCCTGGTACTCTCCCACGACTTGATTTACCACCAGCTGAGAGTCACTGTAGATGTCAAGTACCTATATATTCATATCCCTGGCTAATCGTAACCCAGCGAGCAACGCTTCATACTCAGCCTCGTTGTTGGAAGCAGTGAAGTCAAACCTGATTGCGCAATGAAATCGATGCCCTTCGGGCATAATCAGGATCACCCTCGCCCCTGGATGATGTTCATTGGAGGAGCCATCTGTAAATAACATCCACGGGGGAGGTTGGTTTTGAGACTCTGGCTCTTCAGGCTCTTCGGTCTGCTCGCTATCTAGAAGTTCAGTGAACTCTGCAATGAAGTCAGCCAGGGCTTGCCCTTTTATCGCTGCTCGCGACAAGTAAGAGATATCGAACTACCCAAGTTTGACCGCCCATTTTAACAATCTATCCACGGCCTCTGGCTTTTGCAGAACTTGTTGTAGAGGTTGGTCGGTCAAAACCGTGATTGGGTGAGCTTGAAAGTATGGCCGCAACTTCCTAGAGGCCAAAATTAAGCAATAGGCTAACTTTTCGATAGGTGGGTATCGCAGCTTTGCTCCAATTAGCCTTTTGCTCATATAATAAACAGCCTTCTGGACGCCTTCTTCTTCTCTCACTAAACAGCACTAGCAGCATATTCTGTAATCACCAAATAGACAAACAAAGTTTCCTCATCGACCGACTTCGATAGAATGGGTGGTTGCGCCATGTGAGTCTTCCATGCTTGGAAAGCCTGCTCGCACTCCTCCGTCCATTCAAATTTATTGTTGCCTCTAAGTAGATTAAAAAATGGAACGCACTTGTCCGTTGATTTCGAAATAAATCTACTGAGAGCGGCAATTCTTCCGGTCAAACTTTGAACATCCTTAATCTTTGCTAGCGATTTCATATCGATCAGGGCTTTGATCTTCTCGGGATTGGCTTCAGATCCTCTCGAGTTGACTATAAATCCAAAGAACTTCCCTGATCCTACCCCGAAGGAGCATTTGAGGGGATTCAGCTTCATCTGATATTTGTTCAAGACATTGAAGCACTCTTGCAAATCCTCTATATGCCCTTCTGCCTTCTTCGACTTAACCAGTATGTCATCGACATAGACCTCCATGTTTGTGCCGATCATCTCCCTACACATGTGGTTGACCAGTCGCTAGTAAGTCGCACGAGCATTTTTCAAACCGAAGGGCATCACTTTGTAACAGTAAAGCTCGGTGTCAATCTGAAAGCTGGTGTGATCCTCATCAGGTGGGTGCATACTAATCTGATTATATCTGGAGTATGCATCCATGAATGAGAGAATCTCGTGCCTTGCAGTGGCATTGACTAGTTGGTCAATTCTAGGGAGTGGGAAACAATCTTTAGGGCATGCTTTATTAAGGTCTGTGAAATCCACGCATATTCGCCATTTGCCATTCGGCTTGGGAACTAGTACAGGATTAGAGACCCATGATGGATAAAACGCCACCCTGATGAACCCATTCTCCTTCAGCTTCTCGACTTATTCTTTTCGGGCCTTTGATCTATCTTTTCGAGCAGCCTTCTTTTCTGTTGCACCAGTGGAAAACTCTTGTTGATGTTTAGGACGTGGCTAATGACTGCAGGGTCTAGTCCAACCATGTCTTTGTGCGACCAAGCGAAGACTTCCTAGTTCTTCCTCAAAAACTCCACCAGTGCTTGTTTTGTTGTTGTCTCTAAGTTTTTACCGACTTTCACAATCCTGGTCGGATTTTCTTCATCGAGTTGGACCTCTTCAAGGTCCTCGCTGGGTCCTATTTCTTCCTCAAAATCCCTAAAGTGAGGATCCAAGTCTCTATCCTCCTTTGGGCAACGCCCTATTTGGTGACATTATCACCCAACTGGGCCTTAACATCAACTGCCATTTGCAACTCTTTTCTGGGAACATCTCTCGACATACCTTTCTTTGCTTTGGTTATCGAGGCATTGTAGCATTCCCTTGCTTCACGCTAATTTCCCAATACGCATCCTACCCCTACGTCTGTTGGGAGCTTCATGGCAAGGTGTCATATTGAAGTGACCGCTCATAGGTCGACCAAAATTGGCCTCCCAATTACAGCATTATATGCCAAAGGACAATCAACAACTATGAAAGTAGTGAGTAATGTCCTGTTAGCAGGTGCAGTACCTGCTGTAACTGGAAGCCTAATCGACCCAGTTGGGGCAAGCCCTTCGCCGAAAAAACCATAGATGGTTTGGTTGTATGGCTCTAGGTCCTTGACGGACAGCTTCATTCTCTCCAGTGAAGAATTGTATAGGATGTTGACCAAACTTCCTGTGTCAACCAACACCCTCTTCACCATCATGTTGGCAACTTGCATGTCCACGACCAGCGGATCAAAGTGTGGGAATCGTACGTGCTGGGCATCGTCTTCAGAGAAGGTTATCAGTTCCTCCTCTATTCGAGCCTTCTATGGTGCTCGATCCTCCGCACTCATCATCTCGATGTCCTGGTCGTGGTGTAGGGTTCGAGCGTATCGTTCCCTTGCCCTCCCACTGTCCCCTACAAGGTGTGGGCCGCCGCAGATGGTGAGTAGAGTGCCTGCCACAGGAGCTGGTTGTAAGGGTGGCGAGCGTTGGCGTGCAGGCACCTGCTCGTTGCCACCTTGAGCCTCTCGCTGAGACCCTCATGCGGCTTGCACATACCTTCTTAGATGTCCCTGCCTAATCAGGAACTCAATCTCGTCTTTCAACTTGTTGCATTCGTTAGTGTCGTGGCCGTAGTCATGGTGAAAGCAACAGAACATTGTCGTATCTCTCTTGGAGATATCTTTCCTTATATGTGCGGGTCAGAAGGCACATTTGAGCTAGTCGCCTGGTAGACTTCCGCTCGACTTTTGACAAGTGTCGTGTAGTTGGTGAATCTCAGCTCGTATCGATTTCCCTTGGGGCGTTTATTCTCAGAGGCTGAGGGCTCATTGCTTGCCCATTTTCCACCATTCCTACCATTTCCATTCCCGTTGCCATTGGGTTTCTCCGACCCGTTGGTGGCCTTGGCGGGTTCTTCCTTTGGCCCCTTGTCTTTTGTTGGCGATTACCCCTTATTGGCAATCACGTCCTCGAGCTTGATATATCGATCTGCCCGATCCAAAAACTCCTGGGTACTCCTTACCCCATTCTTTCTTAAGCTACTCTAGAGGGGTGAATGACGCCTAACCCCAGTAGTTAGGGCCATCATCTTGCCTTCATCACCCACTATATTGGCTCCAGCTGATGCTCTCATGAAGCGCTGGACATATTCCTTTAAGGGATCTCCCTCTTTCTCGCGTATCTCAACCAGCAGGTTAGCCTCTGTGGGGTGTACACGACCCGCATAGAATTGTTTGTAAAATTGCTTCACGAACATCTCCCAAGATACTATACTAGCAGGAGGGAACTTAAAGAACCACTCTTGGGCGGTGTCAGATAGTGTCGCGGGGAAGATCCTGCAGCGGGCATCATCCGACACTTTCTGTATATCCATTTGTATCTCAAACTTGTTAACGTGAGATACTGGGTCTCTGTACCCATCAAAGTTTGGTAGTGTTGGCATCTTGAATTTACTGGGGGTTTCAGCTGCAGCAATCCTCTGTATAAAGGGAGTTCCCCTCCTCCTATCGTACTCTATGTGGGACGTTCGTCCCCCGACCAGCTATTGTACTGCCTGGTTCAGAGCATCAATCTGCGCTTGAATCCCTTATGGGACTGCAGGGGCGACCGGTGCTGGGGGAGCGTACTCATCATGCCTTTCATGACAATCGTTGAGTACGTCCCTTAAATCGTCATCCCTGCGTCTGTGCTCGCTAACTCCTAGCCGATCAAAGACGTTCTGCTGTCTGAGTTGCCCCCAGCGTTATGGCTAGCTGGCCTATTTTCTCTAGGTGGGAGGCTTTTGCCTCTGCCTCTTTCCTCATTCCTTCGACCAGCATTTCCTCTGCCAGAGTCAGCTTCATTATAATCGTAGTCGTCTCTAAACTAGGGCCGACTATGGCGCGACCAACTGTTCAGGCTATTTCCTCCTCGGGCTGGAATTTCCCGAGCGTCAGGGGGAGGCCTGCGCTAATCGCTGGGTCTCCGTGCATTGTTATGCCGTGGGGGGCCCCTGACCACAGAGCCTGACTCAATGTTCCTTCTGTTGGCAGAAGGACGTTGTCCCCTGCTCGGTGGATTCGGCTCTTCATCCCCTGGACGTATAGGGCTGCGGGGCGGCTGCCCGGCCCTATTCTGCCTCGGGCGCTAGGGATTGCCTTGACCAGCCTGAGATGGAGGCTGCTGCTCACGATCCCTAGCTGGGACATCATCCTAAGCCACTGGTGGTTGCTCCGGCCTTTAAGGGCTTGCTGGCTGGAGCGGAGGGCTAAGATTGGGAGTCTCTAAGGCAGCGCATTCGGTGGCTGATCTGGCTGAGAGGCTGGCACAGCCTGACTCTGAGCCAATTGGATGTCTGCTTGCCGCTCACTCAGCTCTTGGCACTGGCGTTCAATTTCTCTCTGCTGCAGCTCCATTGTCTCCGCAACATTCTCCTGATCGAAATTGTGACGAGAAGTTTGGCAAACCTCACATTGCAATCCTCCCTACTAGAACAAATTCGAGAAGGACAGAAATTGGATGAAGCCTTAGTGAAACAACAGGCTTTGGTACAAGTAGGTGGCAGAAGCGATTTCACAATGTCTAATGGTGGATTGCTGAGATACAAGGATAGGATTTGTGTGCCTGACAATGATAAATTAAGGAAAGTATTATGCAAGAAGCGCATACAATGCCTTATTACTTGCACCCAGGGTCCACGAAAATGTACCAAGACCTTAAGGAATTATATTGGTGGCATGGAAAGAAGAGGGATGTTGCTGAGTTTGTTGCTAGATGTTTGACATGCCAGCAAGTCAAAGTGGAACACCAAAGGCCAGCAGGGTTGCTCCAACCGCTCTATATTCCTGAATGGAAATGAGAGGATATAACAATGGATTTTGTAGTAGAGTTGCCTAGAACCACCAAGCAGCACGACTCTGTGTGGGTAATAATAGATAGACTCACTAAGTCTGCCCATTTTCTGCCAGTCAAGACCATATACATGGCAGACCAATATGTTGAATTGTACGTAAGTGAGATAGTGAGACTTCATGGGGGTGCCAAAGTCAATAGTTTTTTATCGTGGGTCAGTTTTCACATCGAACTTTTGGAAAGGGCTACAAAGAGCTATGGGATTAAGACTAAAGTTTAGCACTGCTTTTCATCCTCAGACCAATGGCCAGTCTGAGAGGACTATACAGATTTTAGAAGACATGTTGAGGTGTTGTGCTTTGGACTTTTCAGAGTCTTGGAACCGATATTTACCCCTAATGGAGTTCTCTTATAATAACAGCTACCAATCTACTATAGGGATGGCTCCCTATGGGATGCTATATGGGCGTAAGTGTAGATCTCCTCTGCACTAGGATGAAGTTGGGGAGAAACAAATTTTAGGCCCTGAAGTAGTTAGGGAAGCCAGTGAGGTGATTGAGAAGATTCCCCAAAGGATGCTTACTGCGCAAAGTAGGCAAAAGAGCTACGCTAACCTTAAGAGAAGGGACATCGAGTTTTTAGTGGGCGAGTTTGTTTTCTTGAAAGTTTCGCCAATGAAGGGTGTTATGCTTTTTGGAAAGAAGGGGAAGTTAAGCCCTAGATATATTGGTCCATTTGAGATATTGGACAGAGTAGGGAAAGTTGTGTACCGTTTGGCACTGCCCCCAGTATTAGCCGAAACGCATAACATCTTTCACATCTCGTTGTTGCGCAAGTATGTGTCAGACCCCTCTCAGGTGTTAAGTTAAGAGCCATTACAGCTGAAGCAGGACCTGAGTTATGATGAACAGCCTGAGCGCATTGTTGAAAGGGGAATCAAGGAATTGAGATCCAAAAGGATTCCACTAGTAAAGGTCCCGTGGAAGAATAGTACGAAACGAGAAGCTACATGGGAGTTGGAGGAAGACTTGAAAGAAAGATACCCTGAATTATTTGGTAAGAAAGAATTTCGGGACGAAATTCCTTTTAAGGAGGGTATATTGTTGTGCACCAACAAATTTTTTTTTTTTGTTATTAAAATTTTGTGTTTTTATTTTATTTAAGTGTTAAGTGTAGTGATTTATTTTATTTAAATGTTTGTTTATTTTATTTAATTGTTTGTTTGCTTTATTTAATTGTTTGTTATTTTATTTAATTGTTAGAATTGTTGGTAGCATTTTTGTGAAATTAATTGTTAAATGATATGTAATTATTTTTATTTTTAAAATGTGATTATGTGTGATTTGGTTGAATGCACTAAGGTGCATGGTAGGTAGTGATGCACCCTAGTGATTGAGTATGTGCATGTGCATGGTTGCATGGTGTGCATGCAATAGTTTTTCTACACATTAATTTCCTTTTATTGGTTTATTTATTTTTATTTAATTAAGGGATTTAAAAAGAAAGGGAAATAAAGAGGCTTGTGTTCACACAAGAAAAATATTGGGAAACAAATGGTGAGAAAAGATAGAGTTGTCATTTTTGAATTCCCGTAACCTTAGACCCAGTCTCAGTACAACGGGTATAACATGGGCTGTGGATATCTGATTTAGACACAACTAGTACCGGTAGAAAGCTAATGAAATTACCTACATTTTTTTGTGAATATCATTTTTCCTAAAACGTAACAGAAATGGGTCAAAACCCAGTCCTAAGTCTCAGCACCCTAGAGTTATGAGAATAGCATTATTTCCTTTATTAGCCATGGACAACCAAGGAAGACAAGAGAGGAATTAGTGTGCTATCAATTATAAAATGGATTGATTGGCTGAGTATAATTTTTAATTGAATTATATTTTGATTTAGGGAGGTTTTGATGATTGAGGCATTTAAATGGAAAATGAGAAAGAGATTGAAGGCTCATTTGGCTTGGTGGCTGCCGTGTGCTTAGAGAGAAGAGAGAGGGAGAGCTCGTGAGTTCTAGAGAGAGAGGTGGAGAAGAAGAACATGAAGGAGAAGAAAGAAGAGGCCAAGGCTAGGGATCCTAAGGTATGGGTTAAGGTTCATAGCATTATATTTTGTCTTCTCTACATCTTGATTCTAAGCAAGGAAAAATGATGGTGATGATAGGTTTGGATTTTGTTGCAAGAGGGTTGGAGGCTAGTGTTCGAAATCCCTAGGGTAAGTATTTGGGTTCATAGTGATGTTAATTTCTACCTCTTCTTGAATCTAAGATCATTTTTTTTTCTTTTCTTCATGTGGGCTTCGAAACCCTAGGCTTGAACAAGTGGTGGCCATAGTTTGGGTTATTGTCACTATTGTCCTTGAGTTCTAGCAAGAGAGGTAATGGGAACCTTTTTGTCTTATGGTTATTATTTTTATCTTTGGTTTCTTGTGGTTTGGAGAATATTGTTTGAGAATGGTGATTCATTGTTTTGTTCTCCTTTGATATATTAGATGATTAATCTTATTGAAATGTGGTGTTGATGATATATTGTTTAAAGATCTTCTATGATTTGATGATGGGTATGTTTTGGCTTAAAGACTCTATGTGAAAATATACAAAGGTTTTAAATTGTGATCTATAAAAATGATGATAAATATCTCTTTTAAAAATAACATGAAAGGATATGATTATTTTGGCTATGGGGATTTTGGCCTAAAGGTGATATTCAAAAGCATGATGATTATTTTTGTTATGTTTTATATCAATGAAAATCTTAGAAACATGACAGGTTGTTGTAAGATTTTAAAAGGATACATATTGGTTTTGTTTCTTTTAGAATACTTGCATGGTAGTAAAATGACAAGAGTATATTTAGACAAGATCAAAGATGATTATTTGTTTATGACTTGTGAGTATGTTTCAAGGTGGTTGATGAATTATTGTATGCTAATGGTAAATATTAAAATCATTAAAAAGGGTGTAGAAACATGCTAGGGTTTGAGATAGAACATTGTTATTAAATATGTATGAATTTTGTGAAATATGATGAAAAGAATTTAAATTCGTGATTAAATATGTTTGCTGATTTTGTGTATAATTGGTGAGAAATTTGGTGAAATAGTAATTTGCATGCACAAGTAATGTCCCAAATGCTATGTTGATTTTATGAAATTAAAATGGTATTTTAAGTCATAATAAAATGATATTTTTACTCAAATAAATACCTACAGAATTTTTATATATTTTTAGAGAAAATATGAGGTTTTAAGTTCAATATGGTGATTTTAATGATAAATATGATTGCTGGAATTTTTTGTAAAAAAAATGTGAAATGTGTTTTAATAAGAGGAATTTGATTAGTATTTGAAATAAATTAAAACCCTAAACTATGGTAATATTAAAAATTGTATTTTTAATATAGTATGAGTGTTTATTTTAATAGTTATGATCTTTCTTTATTTTGATTTAGAAAAAAAATTGAATTTAATTCACTTGTGATTTTTAAATAAATTTAATGGTGGCTGAAAGTTTAGTTTAATAAGTGTAAAATAATTATTTGATTGTCACCTATGAATTTATGTTACATAAAATTAAGTCTTAAAATAATTCAAGCAAAAATATTTTTTTCCACACTTAAAATATATATTTTTTCTCAAATGAATTATGTAACACAATTAATTAAAATTAAATTGATATTTTATAAGGAAACATGGTAATCATAGGTATTTTAAATAAATTCCAAGCCTTTGTTATTTCTTTGTAATTTTAAAATAATAAATGGATTTATCACATATATTTTTTAAATGGCTAAATAAAATTATTTTTAAAAATAATATCTTGAGAGATTTAATCAATCTAGTAATTTTAAGAAGATAATTAATAGTAAACAAAGCATGTTACAAGTCTATTATTTTTAAAACGATAGAAGTAAGACGTATAGAATTATCATTTTAAACGCCAAAATTACGCAATGTTCCCACGTATGCATGTTACATGCAAATTCACTTTTACGTCCAAAATTATGTCTATTATGCAATCATGTAGTTTTTATAGAAGGATCATGCATGAAATATAGGTAGAATGAGCATTATTCTTTTTATGACCTTATGTGTAACTAAGCATATGTGTATGTTGTGTGTAACTCTTACCATGTGTGCATGGCATGTGGACACATGAGTTATATGAGAGGGCAAAATAGTAATTATGTGAAGCTAAGGAATGTCGTTTTGATTATGGTATAGGCTCGTTGAGAAGTTGTGGTTTTACTTAGCTTGGACCTGAGGTAAGGAAGTTAGATAGAATTTATGATTGTTTATGCTAAGAAAGGTAAGACTGATTGTATGAATGAAAATGTTATGAGTTATGAAATGCTATAATGCGATGATATGTTGGCTTGTATGAATGCTGTATGATATGAATGGATGTTAGTGTGATGAATGCAACACATCAAATAAAGAGGTTACTAAGGATATAAAGACGTAACCGAGTTATATGTAATGGTTGTTAGCGTGTTGAACGCGACACAACAAATGGGTTACTAAGGATATGAAGACGTAACCCGAGTTACTAAGGATATATAGATGCAACTCCAAGGGCGGACGCGCCGAGGTTATCTAAGGACCAGAGACTCCTGTTTACCTCAAAGGGTGGCATGGACAAGTTAGTGGGCCATGTTCACAAGGAATTGTTTATGATTATGTTATGATGTTTATGATATGATGATGACGTTATGTTGACGTGAATATGTTTATGATTATGATTTTGACGCCATTTTTATGATGATGCTATGATGTATAAAGATAAATGAAAGTGCTTGGAATTTGTTGTATCTTACTTGCTTATTGTTTGTACTTCCTTACTGGGCTTTTAGCTCACCCCCCTTACTTTCCCTTCCAAGTAGCAAATAGGTTTCTCTATGGTATGCGTGGTGATGTGGGGAGTTCTGTCGTCCTGGTGTGTATGGCGTGTGGCATCCTATGGACGAGAAACGATCAGTTCTAAATGCCATTTTCTTTTAATGATGTTACGTTTGATGAGACTTTTCAAACTTGTCAATGGGACTTAAACTTTTGGATATTTTAGAACCTTGCATGAAACTGATATTTTCTTTTTAAACTATTGGGTCCAACTTGCATGTTTTCAGCAAGACCCTACTGAAACCTTTATAATAAGTGGCTTTCTATTATAAACCAATGAAAATGTGAATGTTTTATTAAGTACTAGTTTAGGGCGTTTTACTCCAAGCTAAGTAAATTTTCTATATCGATGATCTACTTAGAGGTCGTGATTTGAAAGTTGTAGAAGATGTGAATCATTGAAAAATTTGGGACATTAAGGACAATTCTGATGAGGTTAATGATACTATTGATGTTGTACATGACACAAGCTCATCAAATTTTGTATTGATTGTGGACCTCGAAGAGTTGATTATGCAATATGATCAATCTGGTGCATATGTTGGTACTGATGGAGAGGATGATGATGAATGTGATATGCCAGAACATGAGGAAGTCCCAGATGCAGAAGATGAATTGCTAGTTGAGTTTTGTGAAGATGAAAATGTGTCTCTGATTATTGATGGAAATGATAGTGATTACTCTATTTAGTTTTTCTATTTGCATAACAGAACTATATATTGAAATATAATAAAGATGATTTTAAATTATTATGTCTACGAATTTTATGTGACATTAACTAGTATACCTCTAATTTTATTTTATACTAATTACTAATTAATAATTTTAAACTAATGTATAATGTCAGCTGATATAACAACCTATCACAGCGGAGATGGTTGTAGTCGAGACCCGCCAGATCCATCTAGGGTACCGTCGTCATGCAAGTCAGGTTAAAAAAATTCCATATAAAAAATATTTTTGGAAAATATATTGTTAGAGAAATATAACAACAATACTAATATTGGTCATTGTTAAAAAATTGTAAAGCCCCGCCGACGAGAAGAAAGGGTTGTGGCCTTGCTAGTAACAATGCTCTTGAAGAACGAAGGAAAAAAGCTGGTAAATCATTGGTTCTAGAGCATGATCTTGTGACAAACAAAGTGGTTGGGATAGAGGACCAAGCTTTTGTTCGCATGTTGGGCACTCAAGTTACGATGTTGTGTCAAGGACGTTACTTGGATTTTGCTGATTTCCCTCAACAGTTTAAGATCAAGTAGTTGATCGGATGAGGGTAAAATATTACGAATCTTATGCTCTATATTATTTATTGTCATTATTTACAAACTCATCTAAAGTGTTTTTTTTTTCTTAATGCAGTATTGATGGACCCAAAACGGGTATGTTTTAAATATTTATACTCGCAAGTGCACGAATCGTATTTATAGAATAGTTTTCGTGTAAGCACGAGGTCGAACCCAAAGGAGTTGTCTAAAATAAAAAAGAAAACTATTTTAAATCAAAAGTAATAAATTCTAACCTAGTTCCAAAGATTGATGAGTTTTAATATTATGAACATAAAATAAAAGATTGAAAAATAAAGTTATTTAAGAGAATGAAAATAAATCAATAATGATTTGACAATAAGTGTGAAAAGAAAAGATTATTAAGATACTAGAATCCACAAAATGTAAGTTTGATAATATTTATTAGTATATTGATTCCCAAGTTTTAGTGATAGTTAAAATAATTCAAACTATCATTTTCCAAATAGATTTATAATTTTAAGCACAAATTACTTCTAAAAATATAGGATTTTTCTTCACTTTTCAAAATTATAATTTCAAAGCATTTAATGTAAATCAAACTAATGAAATAACAAATAAATCAATGAACATTATTTATAAGGCAAAATATAATATTTTTGTTCTAAGCATGGATGTGTACAATTTAATGACACATCTTACACAAAGAATATTATGTTTATGCACTAATGAAGAACAAAGTGTAAATATGTTCTAACAATCTAAAATACAAGATATTTAAGATGAAAGAAATATATGAAGAAGAAAAATCCATAAATTTTGTTGCATTACAAGGGAAATCAACATACAACATAAATATTACCTAGTTACAAGTTGCTTCATCATGATCTTAATAATCTTATGAAAAAAATTAGAAGCACATAACTAGAGTAGAAATTACAAAATAAATGACATACATACTTGCAAAATGCTCTTGAAAAACCCAAAATGGAAGAAAGGATGGTAGAGAGGAAATGGGAGAAAGAAGATGGTAACCAAAAATTAAGCACCCTAAAATAGTCTTGAAACTCCATATTTATAGCCAAAGTGAGATTATTAAAATAATCAATTTAAATTAATTAAATTGATTAGATTAATTCAATAAAATAAATATGGTATGTAGAGGTAAATTATAGGGTGTAATGATGATGTTGTGGTGAAAATGTGTAGAATAAATGGTAAAAAGTTGGCATTTTTGTCATAGGGGACAAATGAGCACTTTGATGGGCTCAAGGGGGTTTTGGTGAAGGCAGGCGGCTGGGCAAGGCTGGGTGTGGAGGCTGATGGCTGCTTGGACAGGTGGCGGCAGCTGGTGACTTGTTGGTGTCTCGGCAGGTTGGTGCAGGCGTTGGGAGAAGCTTGAGCTGGCTGGGAAGTCTTCGGCAGGCTGGGCTGAATGGAGCTGAACGTGGGCCTGGGTTGGTGGCTGACTTGGGCCTTTGCTCAAAAACATCAACTTTTCTTTCTTTTCTATCAACTCTAACATTTTTTCTTCTCTTTTCAAGAGCATTAAAATGCAACAATTTATCTACAAAATAAGTAAACATTAAATTAGAATCAAATATTTTCAATTGTAAAATAACTCAAATTAAGTCCATGAAAATACTAATTTTAAATTTAATTTACTTTGGCAATTAAGATCAATAAAATAACATTTTTTAAACTTATAATCTAACAACACAAATTTTAAATAATTAAATTACAACATATTATAATAAAGTATCTATAAAAACATACAAAAATCTAGAGAACTACAATAAGACTAATAAATTAAAAATTACATAAAAACTTAATAAATTAATTAAAAACTCAAGAACTAAGCAACAATTAGCATATAAAATATGGTAAAATAACTATATTTTGTAGAGTTATCAAGTATTATTATAATATATATGATCATCCACAATCCGAGTCAGTTCTGGCAGCTGTCTATAAGGAGATGGGCGGAAGGTATCGTGAGAGAAAGACCATTAGACATAAACACTTCAAAAATCATTACGCAGGAACAAAAGATTGGGATAATGTCCTCTCTAAGCCACTTGACCATTGCACTAGGGAGAGATGGAAGGATATTTGTGAGTTGTTTTTTAGCGAAATTTTTTTGGCTCGCTCTGCCAAAAACCAAGCAAACAGAAAACAAATGAAGTATGTAACAATGGCGGCGAAGCTTGAGAGGTCACATCTTGAAAGGCAGTCTCAACATCAGAGTGAGGGGTCTGGTACTGAATTTTGCGTTGATTCGTCCTCGGTCGATCAATACGAGATACTAAGTAAAGTACTCAGGGAGAGATCTGACTACCAAAGAAGAGTGGCTTATAGGGTAAAAGGGAAAGGGAGAAAGTCAATCTCCAGCTCTACAAATCAAAAGTCAGTCCCAAGCACATGCTTATATGACTACTATGGCTCTGATGATGAAGGCAATGTGTGAGATAATTCATATGGCAACACCTCAGCAACCTAGTAATCTGTATAACCCACGGTTTGATAGATTTTTGCAGAGGTATTTCCCATCATAATATGAAGGTGGTACGTCTTCTTAGAGTAACATCGCTCATCGTGACCTTCATACACCGTCACAACAACAGTACTAGCCTCCTCCACAGTATTCGCCATATATGTCGTCGCGACAACATCCACAGTATCAAAATCAGTACATGTTTGGACGCTCATCCCAGTCTCGTCCACTCTATATTAACTTTACCGACTTTCAAGGAGGATCGATGCAGCATCCGCAGCCTAGTCTTAGGTATGGTGAGGTTGGAGGTTCGTCGCATCATCAACCATTTTGTAGGTATGGTGAACTTGAGGGTTCCTCGCAGCAGCAACAATTTTTAATATGGTGAGTTTGGGGGCGGGTCACAACAACAGGAGCAACCTTTTTTATCAACCTCGATATGCCCACTGCCTCGGGATCAGTTTGGGGACCTAACGCTTGGACGATCTTCACAGTAGCCTTATATTCCTTCATCGCCACAGACACAACCACTGCCACAGCCACCGCCAGAGCAGAATGTTGAAGATGAGGATAAATACCAAATTGACCTTAATGATTATATTTAGTTATTAGTTTATATATTTTGATTAAATTAACAGTGTAATTCTTTATTATGAGAATATCGGCCCATTTGCATAGTCGCCAAGAGCAACCCCTCTGTCTCGGCCAAGGCCTAGAAAAGTGAGGATAAGAATAAGAGAAATGAAGAAGAGTTTGAGGAAGTGGAGGAAGATTTTCCTTGGATTCATGAAAAGGCCTTGGATGTAGTGGAGTTCACGGGCTCGGTGACTCAGGCCTTTCTTGGTCCTAGAGTTGGGACTAGTTCTCTCCCATGGATTCTTGCTCTTCCTCTTCCTATGTCGGTATCACTTTCGTCTTTGCCTTTGTTAAGATTGTTAGGAAACTCACTTCCCTAAAAGACAAATGCAAGAGATTGGTACAAATTTATTCCTATTTCTCTATGTCTTTATGTTTTTCTATATTGGGTTTCTTTTATTATTCTGTGTTGAGAAAATAGGATGAAGAAGAAAACTTGGAACTATAGCCTTATTATTTTTTGTAAGGTTCAGGATTAGGAATGCTTAATCTTTTTTGTAAGATTATGGTGTCCATTTGTTTTTGCTAATGATTTTATTTTCAAGCCTTGGTAGAGCTTTCTTCAAGATTCAATTTTTCCCGTGTTAGAATTATAAGTTTTGTTTAAAATATTGTTATCATTGAATTTTCAAGCCTTGGTAGAGCTTTCTTCAAGATTCATTGGATTGTTATTATTGGATAGGGGTTGATCGAATATTCACGCAAAAACATATGGGCTAAATTAGTATTTTTCCTATAATATATGTCATTATTTATTTATTTAAAATTTATATGATAATTAAAAAACATAATAAATAAATTAATAAATTTTCTAAATAAAATTAAGTAAATTTGCATTATTAGATTTTTGCGATTATTTTTTAACACATTGCTTTTACATAGTATATATTAGTACAAGTATAAAGTATATGAAACTTGCATTCAATGCATTAGAAGCTATGAATTATGTGGTAATACGAGTGAAAAAAAATCAAATGTCTCTAATTTCCTATACCTTCCATGTCCCACCAATTATTTTAAGACACATCATTTATTTATAGTGTTAATATAGTTGGAAAAGGAGAAAGTAGTAAATAATTTAAATATATATTAAATAAATAAATGATGTGTCTTAAAATAATTAGTGGGACATGGAGGGGACAGGAAATTAGGCACAGCAGATTTTTTTTCAATAGGAGTCTTGTGGGTTTGAAGTTATTACACGAAATTGTGTTTAACTAATTAAAATCACATTCTTCAATATTGTTTAATGGGTTTCATAAAGGTGGTCCTCATAAAAGTAATGGCAAACATATAATCTCAGTTAGGCCAAGTGGAGCGTCAATGTAATCATTCAACGTAATAAAAAATGTGCCTTTGTTTACAATATTTTCATCGTCTTTTTTATCTCTTTGATCCCTCAATAAAAACAAACCAAAATACGACTTCCACAACTAGAAAATTAATTGAAGAAGAAGAGTACAGGCCATTGTAGACAAGGGCTTGATGAGAGAAAAACTAGGACAACCTCATGATTTTATTAATTAAAAAATATATAAATAAGAAAATATATCAAACGGAACTAATTAATATGTATATCCACTGAATGATCTGTACCTGTCATTTTAAAGGATATGGCAAAATATTACTAGTGGGACATAGAAGAGGACAGATGATTTGGAAAACTTCACAGAAATGATATTATTTAGATTTGAGAATTGTCATGGTAACTATTAATGTGGACATAAGAGTTAGGATATTACTATTGGTGTAATCTAATAGAAATTCTTTATATTTGAATTTAATAAATATTATGATTATCGCTAACTAACTAATTATGAAGTGTTACCTTTCCAAACAGCAACACTATTTTTACCAAAATTACCAAGAAATCAAGGACAACTACAGAAAAGTCACTTAAGACATTATGATTTATATTTTTTTTCTGAAATTACCCTTAGAAATATGCCACCCATAAGCAAATTACGTGTCATTTCCATTTCAAATTTAAGGGCGCTCCACAATCATACGTTCTTACTATAATTTAATTAAATTAATACTTAATTACTGTGATTTAATTTTCAAGGACTAATTTGCAAGTGAATATTAATTTCCTGTAAGGCATTCAAGCTATAAAAACTCATCTTAAAAAGCATGTGATATAGAACACATGCATCCCATCATTCAACTTGATTATCGTATAATAATAAGTTGGACTTTAAGTATAACGTACGTATATCATATAATAAATCAAAAGCAGTGCAATGACATTGCATTTTATGCATACATTTCTATTTATATAAAGAATCGTGTGAGAGTCGTATTTTCTTGGAGATAATGGCTGATAGTAATGGAGAGTAGTGAATAGGAGTTGGTAGGCACTAACATTGAATTGACCTAGCAAGTCTTTACAATTTCGTTGATCAATATCACACCCCCTTGTTAGAAGAAAATTTTAAAATATATATATCTTCATACATACAATTGTGTGCCTCATTTCTTTTGTTATTCAATTTTTGAGAAGATTCAGTTTGGTAGACTACCTCATCTCCATCTCACCTCTGTTTCCACTTATTTTCTATATTGACAAAGAATAGATTTTCAGTCGATTCCATCCTCACCATTCATCCTGGTTAATTAATTCTCTCTTGTTAAATAAACTAATTTAAATGTGCAAGAACAAACACTACTACAAAAACGGGTTTTACTGACAGTTTTTAACTGTCGTCATTGAGCAATGACGACAGTCGACTAACTGTCGTATTTGCATATGCCGGCGTAAGGGTAGCTACGCCGACAGTTAACAAGTGTCGTCGTTGCTGGCTATAGCGACAGTTAATAGGTGTCGTCGTTGCTGGCAACACCGACAGTTAATATGTATCGCCGTTACTGGCAACGCCGACAGTTAATAGGTGTCGTCATTGCTGGCAACACCGATAATTAATAGGTGTCGTCGTTGCTAGCAACACCGACAGTTAATAGGTGTCGTCGTTGCTGGTAATACCGACAATTAATAGGTGTCGCCGTTGCTGGTAACACCGATAGTTAATAGGTGTCACCATAACATTAAATTTATGTATATATATGATAATTTTTTTATATATATTTTTTACAACTTTTAATTATATTTTTAACAATTAAAGTTTGATATAAATTTAAATAAAAACATTACTCACATTATTAATTATTATTACCAGTTATGTAAAAAAAATTATACCAGGTACTTAAATCTCATCCAGAATAAAAACAATAACATTTACTTAGTATTTACTAACATAATAAGAAAACAAACGAACAAATAATCATTACTTATAAATGGAACAAAATTACAAAAAAAAAAATCATCAATAAAGTACCATAAGGAGTGAGCAATATGTAAATAGAGTATCATATGCAGTACGCACCTAAATCCAAAGCTTAAGTTTTAAAGAACAAAGCTTAGAAGAATATAACAATTAGAGCACAACAATGTTTGATTTGGCTTAAGATGCATCATTCCATAACGTACAAGCTAAAAACATAAATCAATTCATGAAGAAAACCCATTTTTAAGTAGTGATGCCCATAACAATATAATTAACAAAAAGAAAGAGAACCCATACTATGTAAATTTTCCATAAACCGAAGAGTTTATTATTTTCTTCTCTCCTTTCTAAAGGTAAGGGTTTATTATTCAACTCTATGATGCAAATTTGTTGAAATTAAAGTCACATGAAGAACATAGTTGCACATAAATCTGACTGTGGCAAGTCGATTAACCCAACTTGGGATTGGATTTCTAGTCAGTCTATTACAAGAAGCATCATTATGAAAATGGTTGCAGTTTTTGGTGGCAAGTTCCTCCATGACTGCTTTCTCACTTCAGTAGGTTTGACTATGATCAAAATTGTCTTTCTCAACGTAAATCCTTCGCATTGCTTTAAGCACTCCAAAAATTCCTGTACCAGCTCTAGCATACTGATGAGCTCATAAACATTAATGATCTTCCTCTTCCTTCTTTAGAATTAGATGACTTCATTTTTGCTGCTAACCAATCCCAACAGCAAACATGTACTTTTCAGCTACATAGTAAAACTTCCATTATAGAAGAGAAGCTCACAGTTCACACTAAAAATAAACTTCCTCGTTTAACAAAGTAAAGTCTTAGAGCTTTAAGACACATAATCAGACTCAAGTAGTGAAGAAAGTTTCAAACTCTAAGATCCAAAAATAAAAGAGGAGAAAAATTCATGCCTAAACTTTTTTACTGGTAGAAAATTTCTCCATAAACTTCCATCAAAATAGTAATTATATTGAATAATAAACCGAAGAGTTTCCTGAACTCTGCTATCAACTTCCAGAAAAACTCTGTTATCAATTATTAGTTTTGTTTTATTGTTTTAATTTAAGCTTACTTATAGGCTTTCTACATTCAAAATCTCTTGTCAAATAACTATTCTACAAAGCTAATCCCAAGCTTTTTTCTATAATCACTACAAACACATGATAAAAGATTGAAAATGTTGCAAACATATACAAGTATATATATATATATATATATATATTATTTCAAAGAGATAATACCATAACCAAGCCTTTGATAGTGACGACCTCTTCCACAATCTTGACACAATAACCATGATCACTTCCAAAACCACCATAGTAAAGGTCAACCGTTAATCCTCCATAACCATGTTTACCATCAAATTATTTGAGAAATCTCAAACCACAAATAATACGTCATATAAACGTTATAAATCAAAACACAAATTAAAAAACACATAGATACATTCTAAAAAATACAACATAAATCAAAACAAAAATTAAAAAAACATATAGATATCGCAATATTTAGGATGTTGAGAGAGACCTAAGATGAGCACACAACAAACCCATAAAGTCTTCCCCTTTCACACACACACAAAAAACAGAGCACAAAATTAGTAGAGAAGAAAATTGAAATATGTATATAAAATAAATATCTATATAAACTTGATTGAGAGACTTTTCACCAAGTAAAAAAAATTAGTAAAACAAAACAGAAATTAAAATAAAATACATAAACACACATATAAATAGAGAGAGAGAGAGAGAGAGAGAGAGAGAGTAATAGAGAATGTGAGAAAGAGGGAGCTACCGTGTTAGAAATAAAAAAAACACACAAATGTACATATAAACAAGTGAGAAAGGCAGTAAAATAAAAAATCAAACCATAAAATGGGTTTGGAGAGTAAGATACCTGTCTAAGAGTAGAGGGGATCCGCGGCAGGAGCTTTGATTCCACCAGCTGCATACACATCAATTTATGTTATAGTAACCAACCCAAAAATCTACACCACTTCAAATACCAAAATCAAAATTGAAAACGTTAACAAGTAATAACCTTGAGATTTTAGTCGGATGCATAATCAGCAGCACAATCAATGGAAATCTTGAATACATTTTCGGATCTCTTAAGAAGCTCAAAAATGCAGACATCGCCAACTTTCAAATAATTGTCCTTGGCAAAGACTTTCCAACCACAACTAAATTCAATTCTCCTTTTGCTATAGTTTTTGTGCTTTATTTCAAATTTAACAGACCAAAATCCTCTGTCCGGAATCAAAAGAATGACAGAACCCTCATTCTTAAGGTGTCCTTAGCAAAGCTCAATGGTACTGTCTGAAAATATACAAGAAAAATAGCTTATGTTACAATGGTCAAAACTCAGTGCAAAGAATATGGTGGTATTCATTCAAATCAGTAGACCAGTATAACTAATAAAGCTTATCACAAACAACAAAACCACTCAAGATTTGAAATCTTAGACATTCTTCAACAAAATACTATTATATTACAAATAAACTTGTAGTTATTACTACATAGTTCTACATCATTAAGATGGATGATACATATCTATCTAATGTTAATATATGTCATGATATTTTAGAAAGGGAAATTTGCGGCGTAAATACCCATTTTGTTCATTTTGTTGCTAATAAGTACCCAATTTTTAAAAATTGCTGCATTAATACTCAAAATTCCACTTTTTAGACTCTGCCGTTGGTACCCACTTAACAGAGTTACTATTAAGTACTGTCCTGATAATTCTTCTTTTTTTTCACCTAATTAATTAAGAAAATAAATAAAACTAATTAAAATAAAAATTAGTACTCTAAAGTCTTACAGACAGATGACATCTGATAGTAAGTACTCTAAAGTTTCCTCTTGGACTTTTTATCGGGCTAAAAATAAAGCTAGACACATTATTGATGGTACTTATTGTATTTTCTTAATTAATTAGGTGAAAAAAAAGAAGAATTATCAGGACAGTACACGTGTCCTTAATAGTAACTCTGTTAAGTGGGTACCAACGGTAGAGTCTAAAAAGTGGAATTTTGAGTATTAATGCAGCAAATTTCCCTTTTAGAAATATCCACTTCTATTTTTTCACCGCTTATATGCTGGGAATAGATGTGTGACAGTATCTTCTTTTCCTTGAAAATTGTAATGAACAGATAAACTTTGTCCTGTAATAACTAATATGTTTTGAGTGTTATGATGGGGATTCTCATTGAGAAATTTTCGCCTCTGCAGAAGTATCGCCTTTACCTCAGTAGGCTACAAAAGGAAAAGGAAAGTGATGGGAAAACTTCTTTTGGAGGGTTAAACCATTCTGATATACCTCTAAAGTATCCTCCAGTAATTTTGGCCTTCAGAGCTCGACTAGTGTTCATCAAAATGATGTTCTAAATGGAAGCTACAGAATTTGCAGCAGTAACTTACTTCTCCAGAATGTGGATTCCAGCAACCATGAAGACGATCTCAGGAGCATAGTTTCAGAGCCAGTGGTAGAAGCTAAGGCACCTGCAGTCAACCTTCATGATTCTCAGAAGAATAAGAGTTCACAAATGAGTTTCAACCATTCCTTTGCGCCATTGGAATCGGAAGTAAATTTTGCAGCATTTGAACCCGGTATTCCAGTAAAGTACTCTTGGGGTGAAGTTTCAGAGATTCAGTTTGGGCAAGAACACAAACCCCTTATCCACTTAGAGAATGGCTTCACCAAGCTGCCACTACCAGATTCACTGTACCAAGTCCATGTCGAGCCAGTAAAGTCAAATTCTGTTTGAGAGGGATGAGAACTGAGACTGAGAGGAGGCGAACGTTGCGGATCGGTGAGAGGGGAGAGAGGAGAGAGAGTGAGTCGCAGAGAGAGGAGAGGAGAGAGGGATGGTCAGAGAGAGGGAGGGAGGTCGGAGGACACGGATAGGAAAAGAGAAGAGGGAAAAATAAAGAAAGGGGCGGGAAATATTGGGAGGCTGAAATTTTTTTAACAAGGCAACGCCAACAGCTTGCCTCCAATAACGACAGCTTATAGCAGTCTGTATTGCTTCATAAAAAAATTAAAACTCTATAATTCCTATATTTTAATTGTCGGCATTTCTATAATAATTTTTTTATAAAAAATTATTTAAATGTATATATATTAACAAAAAATCTTAACTAATAAATTTATATATTAAATTTGTTTATAATATTTTTCTAATAATTAAAACAACTCTTTTTTAACTAATGCAAATTTATAAATGTGTTAATAATAATATAATTAATTTTATAAATACGTTAAAGAATAATAAATTTAAATTTTGATATAAAAATTATTATAAATACAAAATTTAATAATATCAAAAATTTAGAAACAAAAAAATCTAGTTTTAAAAGTTTTTAATAAATACATAATTTTTATAAATATATATTTACATAATTTAGTTTATTTTTAAAATTATACTATTCATTAATTTTTTACAATATTTTTCCAATTAATAAAACAACTCTTTTTAACTAATACAATTTTTATAAATATGTTAAAGAATAATAAATTTAAATTTTGATATAAAAATTATTATAAATAAAAAAGTTAATAATATGAAAAATTAGAAATAAAAAAATATAGTTTTAAAAGTTTTTAATAAATACATAATTTTTATAAATATATATTTACATAATATAGTTTATTTTTAAAATTATAATGTACAAATTTTATAAATATGTTAAAGAATAATATAGTTAATAATACAGTTAATTTTATAAATATGTTAAAGAATAATAAATTTAAATTTTGATATAAAAACTATTATAAATACAAAAGTTAATAATATGAAAATTTTAGAAACAAAAAATATATAGTTTTAAAAGTTTTTAATAAATACATAATTTTTATAAATATATATTTACATAATTTAGTTTATTTTTAAAATCATACTATTCATTAATTATAATTTTAGATTTTTTATTTGAATTTTGGCAATATTTTACGACTGTCGGCGTTGAGGTCAATAGCGACAACGTTTAACTGTCGGCATTGGTCTTGAATTAACTGTCGGCGTTGAGGTCATTAGCGACACATTTTAACTGTCGGCATTGGTCTCAAATTAACTATCGACGTAGGGGTCAATAGCGACACCTTTTAACTGTCGACATTGGTATCGAATTAACTGTCGGAGTTGGGATCAATAGCGACACATTTTAACTGTCAGCATTGGTCTCGGATTAACTGTCGGCGTTGGGGTCAATAGTGACAGTCAAAAGCAACGGTGACAATATTAGCCGGCGTTGGTCTCTATGCCTACAGTTTTTAACTGTCGACGTAGAGTCCAGCTACGCAATTACGACAGTCAACAGAGTTGACTGTCGTGGTTGGGTGTCAGGATAACCCAGTTTTGTAGTAGTGAAATGAGGGCTTTTGCTTTGTCTAAGAGAGAGTGGTAGTTGAGATTTAAACTAATACATGATGATAAAATATAGACGTATATGTAGTATTTAATTGCTTTACTCCGTGATGTGTATGAAACTAAATCATCATCAAAAAATTATACAATAAAATAAAGGGACCTATTATTCTTGCCCAATAATAATTTTAATATTCCAGTGGTCCAATGATTAGCAAATTAATGAGCCTCTTCTCTTCTGACAATTTTCATAGGTACATATATATAATATGAGTAGATGCTGGTATAAATAACCTAAAGTTTATTTATTTTTTATTGGTAGAACATGGAAAAGGAATAACAGCTTATATTTGGATTAATATTAAATGGTAATTTGCTGGCAGAGTGTTAAGAATAATTATTTTGACCCAACTCAACTGTTTTGATTACATGTCAACACTAGACATTTGTGGCTATATAAATAGGCCTTGAGAACAACCAATATTCGAAGAAAGCTGGCATATTTGCTCTCAAGTAGTACTCTAATAATATATATATGAAAATGGAAAGTCGTCGAAGCTTGATTGTTGCTCTTTCGGCTATTGTTCTTCTTCTCCCATTGTTTATCGCAACAGCTACAGCTCAATCAAAGCTTAGCCGAGACTTCTACAAAAGCTCATGTCCAAACGTCGAATCTTTAGTCCGATCCGCCGTCGCCAACAAATTCCGCCAGACATTTGTCACTGCACCAGCCACCCTTCGACTCTTTTTCCATGACTGCTTTGTTCGGGTTCGTATATACATTACACCCTTACTTTATCATGGTTTTTTAGATGAAAAGAGTTGCTATGACTAGTTAATTTTTCATAGTATATGTATAGTTTCTTGGTTGAAATTTGATGAAAATGCTAATATAGTGGCTTATATTAATTTGCATTTATGTAGGGGTGTGATGCTTCCGTTATGCTTGCATCACCAAACGGCAACGCAGAGAAGGATCACCCAGATAATCTTTCTCTAGCTGGAGATGGATTTGACACTGTCATTAAAGCCAAGGCAGCTGTGGACAGAAACTCTCGTTGCAAAAACAAAGTCTCATGCGCTGACATCCTAGCTCTCGCCACCAGAGATGTCGTCGTCTTGGTAATTTTATATATATACACACACTGCTACCTAATCAAACATATATTACTATTATTGTGTCAGAAAACATATGTACTTCTATAATGATTTAGTTCAGGAATAATAAGTGGTCTAATCTAATGAAGTTTATCTATATACTAAACGATCCTGTGTTTGGTACGAACATAACATATAAAAAAGTCGCCCATGCACATGCACATTTTACACAGCTCTGTGCGTATGTATATTAATATAATCAACTAATTAATGTGCGCAGACTGGAGGGCAATCTTATCCAGTGGAATTGGGGAGACGAGATGGGAGAATTTCTTCCAAGTCTAGCGTTCAAAATCAGCTTCCCCACCCAAACTTTAACTTGAACCAACTCAATGCTATCTTTGCCTCTCACGGCCTTACCCAGAAAGATATGATTGCATTATCAGGTACCCAAAACTCTACTCAAGTTGTTTCTTCTTAGTCAATTGTAAAATTTTAATTATGACTTTATCTTATTACTGTATATGTAGGTGCCCATTCAATTGGTTTCTCTCACTGCAATAAAATGTCGAACCGAATTTACAACTTCAGCCCGAGAATGGAAATTGACCCAAAACTCAACACACAATACGCTTTACAGCTGAGACAAATGTGCCCTAGAAAAGTGGACCCTAGAATCGCCATTAACATGGACCCCACAACCCCAAGGAAATTCGACAACACTTACTACAAAAACCTTAAGCAAGGGAAAGGGCTCTTCACTTCTGATCAGGTTTTGTTCACAGACAGCAGATCAAAGACCGTTGTCAACAGCTTCGCTTCCAGCCCCGCAGCCTTCAACAAGGCCTTCGCTGATGCCATGACCAAGCTCGGTAGAGTTGGTGTTCTTACTGGCAGACAAGGCGAAATTCGCATTGATTGCACCCGTCCCAACTAGAATTTCGCTAATTATCTTATTTATTATAATAAAGATGCGATGCACTTCTCTTATTAATACATATAGAATTTTGTGTGTGTGGACTAAAATCGATAGAGCATCAATGTATCTGCATATGCTAACTGCATGCATGCATGAATAATGTTCTTTTTGTCAGAACTACTTTGACCATATGTATCCTAAAATGAAATGTACAAGAGATGAAAATAAATTGACATGACTCTAAAATTGCTAAAGGACAAATTGTTATAATAAATTGTTAAAATTGTGTCATGTTATTGGTGCAATTCAGGTGATACATATTTTGATTTAATAAGTAATGTAGGAAACTCCTATCTACTTATATGTTTGCTAAAAAAATTAATAAATTGTGTCATATCGTTATGTATGGTTGCTTAATTAGAATTACTTGTTGACTCTTAACCCAATAATAATATAATATTGAGCATTCTAATGTGGAAGGGCGTAGGAAGGATTTTTGTTTGGGGCACTTGATTGAAAATTATTCTTGAATAAAACTAATATTTGTTTTGTTTGGTAAAAAATTTGTTTTTTAATTTTTTAAACTTAAAAATGAAAATATTATTTTTATTTTTGTTTTTTTATTTTTAAAAAATAAAAATATGTTTGGTAACTATATTTTTATTTTTTGTTTTTAAAAATAAAAAATAATAAATGTATTTTATAATTTTTATTTTTATTTTTTGTTTAATAATATAAAATGAGGTGTTGATTTGAAGAAAAAAAGAAACTAAAAGTCGAAAACGGTTTAAAAAAATTTTAAAACTGAAAAAAATTCGATTTATAAAATTTAATAAATTTTAATTAAAATTTTAAAAAATAATAAATAAAAATAGAGTTATTAAACACTATTTTATGTTTAATTATCAAATTTTTCATTAATTAAATAAAAAACTATTTTTTAAAAATATTACCAAATAACACCATTATAACTTAAACCGTAAAGACTTGTTTTTTTTTATATATATAAATTAAATAATATTTTTTAAATAAAGGTGGGACCCACCAAGTCAATGAGATAAAGTACCTATTTTTTTTCTTTCTTTTCTTCTTCCCTTCACCTACTCTTCTCTCTCTCTCTTCCCTTTCTCTCTCTTCTTTCTTTTTTTTTTCCTCTTTCTCTTCTCTTCATGGCAACACACCACCACAAAGACCCAACCACCGGTGCCCTCCATTTACGACACTTGGCTGCTCATTGGATTCGCCTTGCTCTGGCGACCTCAACCAACAAGCGGCACCGCCCAGCTCGCCGTCAACTGTTCAAAATCTCCAGTCAAAGTTTTGGTCCGCCAACTTTGACTGTGTTTTCCGGCCAACTCCGACCACCTCTCGACGAGTGGTTGGTAGCTTTGGAACCAGTGTGAAAAGAGGAACAAAACTCACTAAATCATTCCAATCAACTCACTGTTTTTCTCTAGCGAGATTTTGGGTATCTCTGCCACTTTCCATCGAATTTCCGACGACTCTGAGCACTTTTTGGAACGATGGTTGGCATGAACGTGATCTACTCATCGATGTGGTCATTTTGATATATGTCATGCCTACCTTCGTCTACGTTCCTGATACACCGCTCACTACCGACACTATTCACGACTCGGGTGAGTTTCGAGACTTGAAAATTAATTATAGTCATATTATATGATGTTGGACACGATTTCTAATAAGGAATACAATAATGAGAATCAATTTCTCATTTGAAGCACATAGGAAAAGCGTGATATAAAAATTGGACTAAATCACTCTAATAACATCGTTAAACTTAGGAGGGTCACTTTGGACTCAAATTGACTATTCTAAGGAGGTAGGGACTCAATTTGACTATTGGACTTATTTTACTCGTATTGAATTGTATTAAACATATTCCAATTTTGATATTTACAAAAAAATTTAAAATTGAAAATGTAATCTGCATGTTTTATGATCTGTTCTGAGGGCACTGAGTGCCAAATTTATTTTTGTTCACTTATTTATGCATATTATGATTTTTGGTTTTATTCAAATGCAACCGTTATGCTGCCCAATTTTCTAAAATATAAAGAGAATTTGTTTCTTGCTTTTCATGATTACCTGCATTTCGTTATAATGATGAGAGTCATAGGGATCATGATTTATGCATGTTGTTGTTTCATGACCTAGTCTTTGTGTCATCATAGGTAGATCACGCGTCGATTCACATGTAGGTGTAAAGACCTAGCACCTGTATACAGGAAGTGTTCTGAGCCTCCCCCTTGTGGTGGTTATCAGGTCCGGCTACCCGATTAGGATGTCGGTGTGATGTGCACATGTAGCTATGCTCTTGTGCTTATGTGTGATTTCTCTTTATTTTGGTTTATAATGATGATGTATGTTTTGTTTTCAAAACTAACCATGTAGGGGTTTTATTAAACTTTTTGGGTCCTATGATATTAGTTGCTTTCCTATTAGGCTTTATAAGCTTATCCCTATATCTCTCCCATTCCAGGAACCCAGTGATGCGAATGTAGAAGGTGAATTATTGATGGAGCCAATGTGTTTAGGCTAGTTCTATTTAGTGCCATAGTCCTCTCTTTTGAACATTATATATGTATTTGATTTGGAACCTTATGGTTTGTATCTCTGAATTAGCTATCTAAAAGTTAGGAATGAGGAATGATGGATGCTAATTATTATTTTGGTGTTTTATGGCTTATTAAATTTAACTGTTTGGTGACTACATAACTGTGAGAATATTATTGTTCTATGTATAATGATAGATGATCCTGCTTTTATCACTAATATTTTCATATATAATTATAGGAGTTAATCTATTATTTTTACTTATAATTATAGTACTATTTGGAATAAACTAAATGATCATTTATAATGGTTATTTTTCAACAAGGGTCAAGTTTGACCTTTGACCACCCAAGTTATGGATATTACAAATCTGTCACAGCCTAGAGCCCGGGTCATGATAGAAAAGTGATATTAGAGCATCGGGTTTAAATACCTCGGAGTGTATCACCAAATAGATTAAATTTATTTTAAAATAAAGTTTTTTTTTTTTGTATAAAGGCGTATGTATATAGATAGCATTCATTCATCGCTACCTAGTTAGTTTTTTATTTACTGACCTAAGAAAATGCCTTTGAAAGGAATGAAAATAAGGAAAAGGCTTGTTGTTGATGTCCCCGAGGCCGAGGTTCCCTCTTCGCCAGTTGCATTCCCTATGAACGCCATTCTTGAGGCTTTAAGAGGCATTCCTACCCAATAGATGGATCCAGCTGCTCGACAGAGCCATCACTTCCAGATTTTCCATCGGATTCAAATGCCTAAGTCTTAAGGTGGACAAGATTCCATGGCGACTGAAAGATGGGCGAGGTAGATAAAGAAGAGTTTAAACATTATGGGAAAACTTGAAGAGTGTCATGTTACTTTTAATGTGTCCAAGATGGAAGGATCACACCAAATTGGTAGGAAGCCTTAAGTAGGATGAGAGGAACTGATTGGATGACTTGAGGAAATTTTTAGAAGGGCTTTTAAAAGAACAACAGATTAACCCATCTCATAGAAGAACTTGATTGGATCATTTGATTGATTAAGATCAATGATACGTTGATGAGATCACATAATGATTAGATAATGATGTATGTGAGTGAATGAATTCTACATAGAGTTTGTAGAGTTGACCTTCTATGTTTATGTTCGTCTCGTTGATCAGTCTCTTGTGATTGAAAAGTTCATGACTCGATTGAGGACTACAACACTTGATGAAAACATTACCCTAACCTTTACATACATGAATGAGTGTGTGATGTTATCCTTGTGAACTAAAGTTCATTATAAGGAAAAAGGTTGGAAAAATATATTTAACCTAAAAGAAGGAAAATCCTCTGGTCAAGCCTAGGCTCTTGGTGGTGATGATGTGTAAGAAGGAACAGGCCAAGGAGTTGTGGATGGTATGGTTCTTATCTCACACTCTTGGGTTCATACATTATTTGATACTGGTGCATCACATTCTTTTATGTCATTAATGTTTGCTAGCATGTTGGGTTTGAGTTGGGAAACTTTTAGTTCTACATTGAAGTTGAGTGTACCTATAAGAGGGCATGGTGAAGTATCAACCATCTGTAAAGCAATTTGTATTGTGTTTAAAGGGCATAAGTTGTTAGGAAACCTGATAGTGTCATCTATGGGACAATTTGATGTGATTCTTGGAATGGATTGGTTGTCTAAGCACCAAGCCATTGTAGACTGCTCACGTAAAAGGGTGACTCTTTTAACTCCAAGTGGAGATTTCATTGTATATTGAGCCAACATGAATGCAGTAAGGCAAAATCTTATCCTTAAGGCATGTTTAGGTGGGAAAAAACTTAGAGTGTTACAGGAGTCTATTTGCAATTCAAGATGAGTCTAGGCTTCTATACAAGTGTCTTTGGATGTCAGTGGTTAGTGGCTTTCCAGATGTGTTTCCTGAGGATTTCACAGGACTACCACCTAATAGAGAGATCGAGTTTTGCATTGATTTGATTCCCGGGACTCAACTAGTTTCTATTGCACCTTATCGCATCGCACCCGTAGAGTTGGTTGAATTGAAAAGGCAATTGGGTGAGTTGCTAGATAAAGGTTACATCAGGAACAACACTTCCCTTTGGGGAGCTCCAATATTGTTTGCCAAGAAAGCCGATGGATCCTTGCATCAATGCGTCAATTATGGGAAATTGAATCAGATGACAATTAAGAAATATCCTTTGCCAAGGATAGAAGATTTTTTTTATCAGCTAGGAGGTTCAAAGTATTTTTCCAAGATTGATTTGAGGTCAAACTATCATCAATTGAGGATTAAGGAAGACGAAATTCAAAAAACTACTTTCAGAACGTGATGTGGACACTTTGAGTTTTTTGGTGATGTCATTTGGATTGACGAATGCGCCTGCAACATTTATGGACCTTATGAATAGAATCTTTAGACCCTATTTGGATAAGTTTTTGGTTGTTGTTATTGATGACATTTTGGTGTATTCCAAGATACCTGAGGACCATGCAGAACACTTAACAATTATGTTGCAAACTTTATGAGATCATCAATTATATGCTAAGAAAGAGAAATGTGGCATCTGGATGATCGAGTTCAAATTCTTAGGGCATGTAATGTCTCAAGAAGGCATTACTGTGGATCCTGCAATTATAGATTCTATCTTGCAGTGCGAAACAGCAAAGAACGTGTCTGAGATTCAAAGTTTTCTTGGGTTAGCAGGTTACTAATGTCGCTTTGTGGAGAATTTTTCTTGAATTTCTATGCCTTTGACAAAGCTAACAAGAAAGGATTTAAAGTTCGTGTGGGATGATAGTTGTGCAGAAGCTTTTAGAGAACATAAGTAAAGATTGACTACAACGCTTGTTCTCACTGTGCCTAATAGTGATGAACCGTATGTGGTATTCATCGATGCTGCTGGTACTGGTTTAGGAGGACTCTTATGCAAAAAGGCAAGGTTGTTGCCTATGCTTCACGCCAATTGAAGCCACATGAGAAGATTTTCCCCACACATGGCTTGGAACTTGCAGCAGTGATTTTTGCCTTGAAAATTTTGAGATGTTACTTATATGGGACAAAGTTTGAATTATATTCAGATCATAAGAGTTTAAAGTATCTCTTTACTCAAAGAGACTTGAATTTGAGGCAAAGAAGATGGGTCGAGTACATGGAATATTATGATTTCACTTTGCAATATCATCTTGAAAATGCAAATTTAGTCGCTAATGCATTAAGTAGAAAATCTCATGGCACTTTGGCTTGTTTGGCTCTTGAGGATCGGAAAAGAACGATCATGGTGGGTGATTATGATTTGGACTACTATGAAAAAAAAAGGTTGCTTGTGTTTCAAAGGTGGATACACCAATGCTACTTTAGTAAGTTAAGCAATGTAAGTGGCAAGATAAGAAATTGAGACTTATCAGGATTCGAATCTGAAACGATGAGTAGTTAGATGGATGGAATATAAATGTCGAAGGATTCTTGTACCATAAGGTAAGATTGGTCGTTGCAAATATCATTGATCTTAGAGAGTTTTTTATGATCGAGGCTAATAGGTCTAAATTTATTGTACATAATGGAAGCACAAAGATGTACCAAGACTTAAAAAGACAATACTGGTGGGAAGGTATGAAGAGAGATGTGGCTAGCTTTGTAGCTAAGTGTATGGTTTGCCAGCAGGTTAAAGCTGAGCACCAAAGACCATCAGGGTTGCTTCAACCTTTACCTATACCATAATGGAAGTGGGACAAGATCACCGTGGACTTTGTGACGGGATTACCATTAACACCATTAAAGAATGACACGGTCTGAGTGATTGTCGATCGTTTGACCAAATCTACTCATTTCATTCCAATTAGGAAGGATTATAAGGTTTCTAGAGTAGCTCGACTTTATGTGGATAATATACTTCGACTGCATGGGTTTCCTTCAAGCATTGTTTCTGATAGAGATCCTCAATTTACATCAAGGTTTTGGTAAGCATTGCAAAAATCTTTAGGAACTGAACTTAGCTTGAGCACCGCTCACCACCCTCAGACAGATGGACACCCTGAGAGGACTATCCAAACTTTGGAGGACATGCATCATTCTGGTATTTTGGATTTTGGGGGTAGCTGGGGAGAACACTTGTCATTGGTAGAATTCACTTATAATAATAGCTACCAGGCCAGTATATGCATGGCTCCTTATGAGGCCTTATATGGGAGACCATGCAGATCACCTTTGTGTTGGGCAGAACCAGATGAGCATGTCACTATTGGACCTCAAATTATTGCTAGTACCACCGAGAAGATCAAATACATCCAAGAGAGACTTAAGGTTGCTCAAAGTAGTCAGGAGAATTATACCGATCTCCACTGACGAGAAGTTGAGTTTGAGGTTGGTGACTATGTCTTCTTGAAAGTTACTCCTATCCGTGGTGTGATGAGATATGGAGTAAAGGGTAAGCTAACCTCAAGGTATATTGGACCTTTCGAGGTTATCGAGAGGGTTGGGGAGGTCGCTTATCGATTGAACTTACCAGCATGGTTGGGGCATGTTCACAATGTGTTCCATGTGTCGATGCTGAGGAAGTATACTCCAGACCCATCTCACATAATTGAGTATAAGGCTATCCCTCTTCAAGAGGATGTGACATATGAAGAACAACCTATCAGAATCCTGACGAGAGTGTTAAAGTTGCTAATGAACAGAGAGATTCTAGTAGTCAAGGTCTTATGGCGGAACCATAGAGAAGACGAGGCTACTTAGGAGTTAGAGTCGGAGATGTATGAGAAGTATCCTCATTTGTTTAATTTTCAGCTTGAGGTTGTACTTTGAAAATTTTGGGACGAAATTTATCTAAGGACAGAAGAATGTAAAGACTTGTTTTTTTTTACATATAAATTAATTAATACTTTTTAAATAAATGCGGGACCCACCAAGTCAATGAGACAATGTCTCTATATTTTCTTCCTTTCTTTTCTTCTTCCCTTGTCCGACTGCTCTCTCTCTCTCTTCCATTTCTCTTTCTCTTTCTCTTCTTTTTTTTTTTCTCTTTCTCTTTTATCCACAGCAACACACCACCACAAAGACCCAACCACCGACGACCTACATTTTTGACATGTGGCAGCTCATTGGATTCGCCTTGCTCTGGCGACCTCAACAACCAAGTAGTGCTGCCCAACTCGCTGTCAACTGTTCAGAATCGCCAGTCAAAGACTTGGTCCGTCAACTTTGACTATGTTTCCTAGCAAACTTCGACCACCTCTAAACTTGAGGTCGCCCATGGTGGTCTCCTTGCTCCTCCCTTTGAGTGTTTAGATGGTCATGCAAGTCGCCTTGGTTCTTCATGTTCTAACCTGGGGTGTCACCTCCATGATATTTAAGGTGTTCATGCTGGTCAGGCTCATTCCTGGGTCTCACTCTTTCTCCGAGTCGCGTGAAGATGCTACTAGTGTGGGCGTTATTGGTATCCTCTTCTCGCCTATGTGTTCGGCTATAAAGTGAATGACTAACTGAGCCTTCGCCATGGTCTCGAGCTTGGGGCTTTCACTATCCTCCTTGGTTTGGAGGTTGAGGAGTGATAACTCTACAAAATAGAGTTATTTTACCACTTTTTATGTGCTAATTGTTGCTTAATTCTTGAGTTTTTAAATAATTTATTAAGTTTTTAAGTAATTTTTGAATTTATTAGTCTTATCATGATTTTATATACTTTTGTGTGTTTTTATAATTATTTTGTTGTAAAATGTTGTAGTTAATTATTTGAATTGTTATTGTTAAGTTAGTAGTAAAAAAATGTTGTATTATTGAACTTAAATGTAAAATATAATTAAGTTATAATTAATATTTTCAAATAATTAAATTGATTTATTTTACAATTGAAAATATTGTATTATGATTTATTTTATATTTATTTTGTAGGGAAATTATGCTCTTGAAAAGCAATGGAATTGATGAAAAAAAAGTGGTATTTTTGTGAAAAATAGCAAAGGAATTTGGCATTTTCCCTTAGGCCCACACGCTTAAGCCCACAATGCCACCTTCAGCAAACCAAGAAGCTCACCAAGACCACCAACTCCTTCAGCAATCAACCACGTTGACTCCACCTCTCCAGCAGCTTCACCACCTGAAGACTTCCAAGCCAGCTAAAGACTTCCTCTTCACATACACCCTTCGGCCAGCAGCTGCCCAACCAGGTCCCAGCCGTACACCAGGCCCAACTGCCCAGGCCTACGCCTGCCTTCAGCCTCCCACATAGACCCAACAGCCACAAAGCCAATTTTTGAGCCCAACAAATACACTTTTGTACCCTTGTCCCCTTGTCTAAAAATACCACATTTTTACCCCACTTTCTACACATTTTACCCAAAAACATCATTATTACATCCTATAATTTACCCCTATTTTCCATATTATAATTAATTCAATTAATTTAATCAATTTAATTAATTTGAATTGATTATTTTAAAACCATTTTTTGCTATAAATAAGGAAGTTTGGTGTCCATTTTAAGAGAGGTTACTATACCAAATTCTACACATTTCAAAACCTCTCTATTCTCTTCTTCTTCTTCTTCTTCTTTTTGGTTATTTTCTATGTATTTTTAGAGGAAATTTTGGGGGTTTCTCCTCCAAATTTTCCTATTTATGTTTGTAATTTTTAGTTTGTATTTGCTATTCTAGTTATGTGTTTCTAATCTTTTTAAGATTATTAAAGTGATGATGAAACAATGTGTAACTAGATAGTATTTATTTTGTATGTTGATTTCCCATTTTGTGCAATAAAGTTTATGGATTTTCTTCTTCAAATATTTTCTTTCATCTTAAATATCATGTATTTTGGATTGTTAGCATATATTTACACTTTGTTCTTCATTAGTGCTAAAACATAATATTCTTTGTGTAAGATGTGTCATTAAATTGTACACATCCATGCTTAGAACAAAAATATTATGTTTTTCCTTATAAATAATGTTCATTGATTTATTTGTTATTTCATTAGATTGATTTACACTAAATGCTTTGAAATTATAATTTTGAAAAGTGAAGAAAAATCTTATCTTTTTAGAAGTAATTTGTGCTTAAAATTATAAATCTCTTTAGAAAATGATAGTTTGATTTATTTTAACTATCACTAAAACTTGGGAATCAATGTACTTTTAAATATTATTGAACTTATATTTTGTGGATTCTAATCCTTAATAATCTCATTTTATCATTTTGTTTACAATTATTAATTTATGTTTATATATTGTCTTTAATTTCTTTATTATTATCTTTTATTTTATTTTTATTGTTACAAATTCTCATCAATCTTTGGAGCTAGGTTAGAATTTATTAATTTTGGTTTAAAATAGTTTTCTTTTCGATTTTAAGACAACTCCTTTGGGTTCGATATCCTTGCTTATACGATCACTATTCTTTATGAACGATTCGTGCGCTTGCGATTTATAAATTTTTAAACATACCCGTTTTGGGTCCATCAAGGAGGTCATCCTGCCTGAGACTGGGATCTTTCGGGATTGGCAGAGCTCCTGAGTAAAGATTGGTTGATTGCCTCACTCCTTCTCCATCCAATGCATGGGTCTGCCCTGAAGGAGCTTGGTGACGCCTCATTTCCATATTTATGGTCGTCTCGAAGGTGAGGGTCGCTTCCTGTTGTCGTTGTTCCATGTCCCGTCGATGGGAAGCCATCACAGCTACAGCAGGGGCGTTCATGGCACTCAACCGTGTCATTTCTTCTCTCAAAGTGGCAATGTCGTCCCAGGCTGCCTCGACCTGTTAGGGGTGTGGTCACCATTTCCTTCATCCAAGTTCTCATGATGGTCCTCCTCAACGTTCCGTAGAGGAGGAGAAGGAGGCATTGGTTGGGCCGCAGGGCCGTTCAATTTAGTTGGACAACGCCTAGGTGCCATGATCACCGAGGGGGTGGGCCACCTTGGGAGGTAGGTGAAAGGATGTTACTCTAAAATTCACACTCTCCATGAAACCACCACAATTGTAACGTCCTACGTTTTTGGGTACCTTTAAACGACTCGGGTCGGGATTTTCCCCCCCGGTTAAGAATATTATTTTAAATAATATTATATTTTGTTTGTAAGTATTCCATGAGTTATTGCTAGCCAAAATATGAATTTTGTGATTTTAAAAGTCAAGTTAAGACTTTCGGTCCTGGACCGACACAAAAACCCTGATCGGGTAAAAATCTCGGAAAATAAAACGAAAAATCATGGAAATTATATTTTGGGCATAAAATACATTCATAAAAGTTAAAGTTTGGTCAAAAACAATAAACCTAAAAGAAAATGGAAATTTTAGGGCATTTTGTGTTAAATGCCTAATTTTACCGAAATGAGGAATTTTATTCCATGAATGGACCTTAGGTTAAATTTTATTATGTGATTAATTAAATTAAATGTGAGAGATATTTAATTTAATTAATTAATGTTAAGTTTGGTGATTAAAACTTAATGAGAGTGAAAAAATGTGTCAAAAGTCAATTTGGATTTTTCTTCTTATGAAACCTTTATTAACCTTTATAAAAAAAATAAAAAATAAAAAAATTTAATGGTCACATATATGGAAAAGGGTGGCTGGCCATGTGCTATTTTAGAGTGGTGTGAACCCAATTTTATAAAATTCAAATCCCATTTAATTAAGAAGTCAAGTGGGCAAGTGGGTAGAAAAGCACTCAAGTGTTTTGTGATATTTTGAAGAGTTGTGTGAGCCATTCTAACCCCCAAATCCGACCACTCTCCCTCCCTCATTCACTCTCATCTGATTTTTGAAGACTCTCTCAAGTGTTCTCTCCATTTGCAACCCCAAAAACACCAAAGAAACTTGGAAGCTAAGTCTTGGTCTAGGAAGGGTTTTCCCTAAGGTAAAGTTTCATTAATCTAGACTTTTGTAAAGTTTTAAGCATAGAGTTTCAAATAGCTAATTGACTATGTTGTTGGGGGAAGTTTGTTAGGGTTTTTGAAAGGTTTTGAAGGAGTCAAAGCTTATAGGAAGGTCCAAACCTTAAGCAAGAACACCAAAGAGGTAAAAAGTTTACTTTTGATGATTTTGTTGTAGGGTTTTTAGTTTTAAGCATTATTTTGTATATCTAATGCTTAGAGTTTCTTGTTGATGATGTAATAAGGTTATGGTAGTTGTTTAATAATTTTTATGATGCATGAGTATTGATTTTTGAAAATGGGAACCAAAACCCCCAAGGGTTTTGTAGGATACCCTAAAACAAAACATGTTTTGAGCTGTGACTTCCAAGGGGTCAAGCAGCCACTGTATATTGTTTTTGTAAAATTAAATTGTACTGTGATGTTGTTGAGATTGAGTACATAAAATTGAGCTTTTGAAACACAAAAAAATGTTTAGAAATGAGTAAGTTATGCTATTTCAAAGATTAGGTAAAAAACTGTTTTTTTCGTATTCTTATTTTTGGAAACAAGTTTGGACAGCCACTGTATAGGTCAAATGAACCCAGTTTTTTCTAAAATTTTGTGGACATATTACTTGCATAACCTATTATTCCACTGTAAAATTTGGTAAGAAAATATTGAACGCTTTGAAATTTATTAACTGTCAAAGTTTGGAAAAAATAAGGACTTGAAAATAATGTCATTTTTACCTCATTGTTGGAAAATGATTTCACCAATCAAAAATGCTCATTTTGACCTAAGATTTTTCAAAGACCTAAATGGCATAACAAAAATGGAATTGGGAAATTTTGGTAACAATTGGGTAAGTAAATTTCAAGTTATGAACTAACGAAGTATGTAGTTAAAAATGTGAAAAATAGGTTTTTCACACTTAGTGTAAAAATGAGATTTTGGAACATAAGGTAAAAAGTAAAATTTTGTTTATTTCAAGATATAAAATGGTAAGTCTTGAAATCATATTTTCACTAAAATTTACCCTTTGAGTTTAAATGAATTATTTTTATTAAAGAGTTTTATTCTTTCTAAAAATAAGAGATTTAATTTATTAATAGTTAATAAATTAAAAGAGGGATTAAAACCCTATATTTTGAGAAAAATAATTAAATAAATTATTTTCCTAGTAAGTAAAATTGATTAATTGCTTTTGGAAAATTAATTAGTCAAGATGAGAAATTTATAACGGTTTTCCTAATTAAGACAAATTAGGCAATTTTCTTAAAACGATTTTTAGATATTAAAACCTTAAGAAAAATAAAAGGAAAATTTAAAGAGTTTATTTTCTTTAAAAATAATTAAGGAATTTATTTGTATTTTCTGGATATAATACCGGCTAAAATCTTACATATTTTAACCGACTAGTCGAAAGTGCGGGTTAATAGCGATACCTGGAAAGAATAAGATTTTTAGCGGATTGTGGGAAATACCATTGTGATACCCGAGCCTAGGTATCGAGACCTTAGGATAGGTCTCCCCGAGACTTAAGGTTTAGTCTCGAATATTTTGTATAACTTTCCTTAATAAGTTTAAAACCAAATAAGGATTGTAAATCCTTACAAATGACTTTTATTAAAATGACCAAACTGCCCAAAATAATAATAATGAATTATGAGTGCCATAATTAATCCGAGTATACTGTATGGATAACTACAGTATTGGCTAAGCGTAACTGGACTGAACGTTGGAGGGTGAAAACTTGCTGAGCGCTAAGGACTCCAAGTAAGTCAACTTATATTGTATGGCTGCAACATGAAATGATTATTGTCTTGTATGTTAGTATAGGGATACATGCATATACATAGACTATCATAGAAAGTTGCTTATAGACGTTAGTCTAGTGAGTGCTGATTTAGAAAATATGAACGGTAGAAGTCCGTCATATCCTAGACGGTTGATCCCCGTCACACTGCTTGATTTTATTTATGTCCGGTTCATTACCGAGACGAGTGGCCATGAGATGAGGATAAGCTGGTTAAACCTAGGGGCGCCAAGATAAATGGGACCTAGGGGCCCTCATGCTTACTTAATCATTGGACGGTTAGAATCCGAGCAAGTGCTCTGATAAGTTATTCCCGGATAGCAGCCGTGAATATTGGCCATTCCGTGAGAGTGCCTAGAGATACTAGGGGTTGCCAAGATAGAGTGAGGTTGAACACCCTAGGGGCAGCTGCTCACCAGCACCACTGATTAACATAGAAGTCTCCATAAAACCGTGTAAATTGGATTACACTCTTGAATATGTAGCGATGCCCTAAGTAACACGATAGTTATCCTTGATGAGAATATTTATTGGCTAGATCTTAGTGTGGGGACTCAGTTCTCTTTTACAGATTAGCAATTATGTTGGAGGGCGCGTTACGCATGAATTGTTGGAAATTGTCGAGCGTTGGTCTCGAATTATAGTTGTGATATAATATATCTGCTTGCTCTGGGATTTTCTGAGTGCATGGATATAATTGTTGATAAGATATAGTTGTGATATAATATATCTGCTTGCTCTGGGATTTTAGAGTGCAGGGATATAATTGTTGATAAGATATAGTTGTGATATAATATATCTGCTTGTTCTGGGATTTTTCTGAGTGCAGGATTTTTATCTAGTTACGATTTAATTTATCATTGGTTATCAGGCATGACCATAAGTTTGCCAGGACGCTTTAGCGTTCTTGAAATTGATTGTTTAGGGTCCGGAACCCTAATTCTCTACATGCTTTGTTTGAAAGTTGATCTTACTAAGCGTTTTCGCTTACCTAGTTGTTTCGTGTTGTAGGTAAGAGCAAGGGCAAGGCAGAGCAGTGAGCGCTGGAGTCTTCCTTGCAAATGTACATGTGGACCGACCTTTTGGGAAGCCGCTTTATTTTTGGAAATGTTGTGTAATTTTCCTAAACTAGGCTCACTCTACTCTTTATAAAATATGTTGAAACTAAATGTTAAGTATGGCCATACGACTTTTTAAATTTTTTTTTTTATACGGGTTTTTGAGACATTTTGTTAAATGAAAACATTTATATTTCCGCATTATCGAGTCTTGAAAATCCGGGTCGTTACAACAATGATGACTCATTTTTTCGTCAACTTGCATGGAAGAATAAATAAAGAGTTGTGTTGAGGCGGTTCTTCGCCAACAGTGTATTAAGAAATTAAACAGGTCGATTAGTGCAAGATTATAAATCATAATGAAATAGTAATCATTCACTAGAAAAAATAGAACTTTTACGTGGTTCAGTGGTTAAAATCCACCCAGTCCACGAGTCAATATTATTTATTTTTCTCTTTCTATTTCTGTAGAGTTTCGGTAATACAAAAAATATCCTCCCTTTTCTGTCCAACATTCCTAGTATTTATATGGGAATTCCATGGACAGGTTTGAGTCACTACATAAATAAACTGCGTAACTAAATAAGGTGTATAATTAATACAGTTTGTTCCCATTTACATTGGGTTATGATTTGATAATAGAATAAATATACTCCTGCTATCTCGATAATAAATGATAGATATATGATAAAGCTTGGTCGTTAATGAGCGTATAAAGAATCCTTGAATCTCCTGGGATCCTTCACTATGCATTCTGTCTAGGTTCTCACAAGCTGAATATCTCACCCGAGCTCGTGATTAACAACTACCTGAATCCGAGCTCGTAGTAAGTTTAGAGCGCCCAAAGTTAGGTCTGACCATTATGAGTCTCAAACTCGATTGTTATCTTAAGTGTTGGTCAGATAATAACTTGTATACCATGTACTAACTTGGTTGAATCTTAAGCTGCTCACATCATTAATAACCAAATATTCTACCTGGCTATTTTTCTACATATTTATCTGCCAGTTGTACCCGAGCTGAGTAATTGAACTCGTGCTAATTTTAGGGTACAACATTTGCCCCCCCAAGCTCCTCCTCCTGTTTGATGTCGTCACTTTCTGACAAGCACAATAGGGGCTTTTAGACTTCTGCAAAATAAAATCGTGCTTGCCCACTACTCAAGTACTGGACACGTGGCTTCCTGCAATTGGCGTCCCTTCGGGTTTCGAGGACTGAAGAAATTGTCCTGTCAACTTTTTGCCGTAGTATGGTTCATTGAATATTGGCCTTCGGATCCCAAACTAACCCAATTGGATGGCCCAGATTAATTTCCATAGTATACCTATAAAAAGGATAATCAGTCCTGAGACTTCACCACATTTGCATTCAAAAAAATTCCTTTTCAAAAACCCAAGCTTTCGTTTTTCTTCTCCAAAATTCCCAAAAACCTTCATCGCCTTTCAGACTTTCAGAAGCTTTCAAGGAGCTTCCTGCGGACATTTCTACACCTTCTTTGAATCAACATACACTCTGTAAGTATTTCATCACCAAGTTTGAATTTGTTTTTTATTCTTCATTTTCCAGTGATTTTTTTTACATCAAAAAAATGCTCATTGTTCAATATCATTTAGGCTATGCCTGAGTGTAAATAGGAAATAATATTCTGTTTAGGCTAAATGAATGAAACCAAACTTGTTTAGAAATAAGATACTCATAAATCTGGGCAATTTTTCTGGGTTATGCTTAGAAGACTCTAATGGAAAATTGGTTCGAATATGTGTTTGGGGTGTAAAAGTTGAAGGGGTTTTAGGTTTAATCGTAGGTAGCTTAGAGGTTACGATTCGTTAGGAAGTTTTGCAGTAAACCGCTTTCAAAAGGAAAGTAGTGGGTCTGACGGTTCTGACATGCGGATCCCGAAGTATCTGGGGATTTTAAGAAATCAAAGCGTGTGGACTTTGATCCCATGTGGAATCACGCATTGAGGCTAGGGCAATGCATAGCTTGTACAAACTTTCAAATTTTGAAATTAAACCAATTAAATATTTTTGTCTTCCGTACCTCTACAACTATAGTTAGAGACCATCTTAGGTCGCCTACTAGTAGGTCGCTTTGTCGTCAGGCGATCTAAATCATGGCACCTCCCAAGAAGAATGCCGTAAGCACCTCCGCCCAAAACAAAAATAAAGGCAAACAGATCGCCTCTAATTCTCCCATCCCTCACTTTGGTCCTGTGGTGGAGAGAGAGGTCATAGTCGACCCCAACGCGTTTTTCGAGGTTGAGCAAATAGTCTCATGGATAACAATTCAAGGGAGGTGAACAAGATCTTGCTGAGTCACAATATCGAGATGGGAGTTGATGGTCTCATTGCTCGACCTGCATTTGAGGGAGAACAGAGCTGCGCCCCCTTCCATGATGACTATGGTGCTTGGAGTGATGAGCACCTGAAGGACAGTGCCTTCCTCACATTGGACCAATATTTTGTAGATTTTCTGAACTACGTTAAATTGGCTCCCTTTCAGCTCCCCCAAACTCTTACAGCCTTTTGGCGGGATTAAAAGTTTCTGAGGCACGAGTGGGAGGTCCCCACTCTAGTGGACATCCTATACTTCTTCTACCTTAAAGCCAGTCCCGACCAGAAAGGGCGAGGTGACGGATTTTACTACCTCACTCAGTTTTTGAACTCCACCTCTGTCATCGACCTTCCCAGCCACACAAATGAATATAAAGATTGATTATTTATGTCAAATGGGTTTAAGAACTATGACCATTGATACTTCAACCGTCCTCATAAGTCTTCTATTTTTGTGAATTCAACGCATGAACTTTTATCACTTTCATTGTAAAAAATATTTTTTATATGTTCTGATTGAGTTCACTCCTTGTGCAGCTATATTCGCGAGGATAGGGTGATCTGTGACCCTTGGGGGTCAATATAAGACCTTGTCTAGTCTTCCTCCCGAGGAAAAAGACTACCTTCAGGTCATGAACGACGCCACCATGGTGGCTTGCAAATTGATCGGCGAGGGTCAGACTTTAGCTCTGAGGACCCGAGCTCCTCTTCCTGTCATCCTCGAGCTTCCCCCTTCTCAAGAGGCCTGGCCAACCAATGAGGATGCTGAGGAGGAAGAAGACGTGGTCGCACTTGTGAAAAAAAGGCAAGCTCCTGAAGATAATCAGGGGCCCGATCCTGAGCGAGCTGCGTCCGGGGTAGCAGCCGGCCCCTCCAGCCAAGGTAACCCATACCCTTTCTAAGAGTTAGACTGGGCTGCTACTATCTATAGGCTAGTTCGTTTTAACCCTAACCACCTCATTAGTTGTCACCCTACCGATCCAGACCTAAACGTAACCCTTCTCCAGTGCATGGATCATTTGGTGGTACGCTATGATCATAGTTATCCCAAAGGCACGGTCATAGTTGATAACACTTTACACTTTAGATCCACCATCTTTGAGGAGTATTGGAGAAACCGTAGGACTTAGCCTTCCCTGCTCCAAGGCATGTATGCCCCTTGTTTTGGGTAGTACGTAGATGATTCCAGCCCTGAGGAAGGACCCGAACCCCCTAGGATCCAGGAGATCATATCTTTAGGTTCTTCTTCCCCTCTGTTAATCCCAGAGTTGCAGGTTGTGCCTAGCCCGGTCAATACATTTGAGCTAATCGTAATAGATTCCTCCCCTAGCCTGGAGGGTAGGATTCTTGTTCTTTTTTCTTGCATTTATAATATCTTTGAAGCATTTCTCCTGTGTTCTTAATCCTCTGTTCACTCTTTTTTTAGGTGAAGAGATAGATTTGCTGGGAGCTCTAGAATTAAGGGGTGACTTCAAGGTCGGAGGGTCTGGATCTGGTCCCGTGGTAAAAAGGCTTAGGGTGGCAAAGAAAACCCCCCCTAAGCCGGGGGGTACCACAAAGTCCCCTCCCAAGGGTAAAGGTGCTAGCACTGCTTGGGAGTAGCCACCAAGGGAGCTCCCCTTAGCTTCGATAACAACGGTTACCATCCAGCAAGTTCCTCCTGTACCTCCTTAACCCATGCCTTCCTCACATCCTCAAGTGATTCAAATCAAGGCCCCTGTTCAAAACGAGATTCCCATTGTCTGGATCCTGGTTGAGCCACACAATCTAGACAAGATCCCTGAGGCTTTTCGGGGTATCGTGTATGAGATGGCAAGCCATATGGTGGGAAATGCATACAAAGCTAGTGTTAGGGATCTGAGGGCCATAGAAGAACGCAGCCCGGAAGACGTCCTCGAATCTGTTATGGGGATGAACCTTACCGTGAGTCCTTTTCCCACTCCTAACCTTTCCTCCTTTTTTTTTTATTACGTTTTTTTATTTGACATGCTTCATTATTCTGCAGTCAGTCTTGGCTTAATACCGAAGCATAGCTTGTTTTAAAGCTAGGAATGAGGAACTCCGAGCTGCCTTAACTGCTGCCCAAGAGAATGAGCAAGCCGCCAGAGCTGCCCTGAGTGTTGCCCAGGAGAGTAAGCAAGCTGCCAAAGCTCCTCTTATTTCTTCTCAAGAGGGCGAGCGGTCTGCGAAGGTTGCCCTGTCCACCTCTTAGGCTCAATTTGTGGAGGCGAGTCGCCGTGCTGATCAACTTTAGGCCGAGAATGATGAATTCAAAACGAAGCTGATTGAGGCCGAGGTTAAGGCCAAGGAGGGAGCTGCAATGTCCTCATCACAAATGGAGGAGATGCTTTACCGTTGCTGGGCTTTTAACCAGGATGGGAACTTCTCTTTCATGCAGCCCGAGCTATGGGACCCGTATCTTTCTAGATTCAAGATTCGATTTTCGCAGGAACCCTCGGAGACTGGTGAGGCTTTCGAAGCTACAGAGGGTGATGGTGAGGAGGTGACCTCGGTGGAGCGTGCTAATGGAGCCCAATGAATTTTATTCAATATTTTTATTGTTATTATTATTTTTTAAGTTTCTGTAACAATCCCTTGGGATCAAGACAATTGCCTTCGGGCTTAGCTCGGGGTTTTTTCTCCTTGAGATGACAATATATATATATATTTTAGTATACACCTAACATGTGATCTATTTGTCTTTCCCTTATTATTTTCTCATGTTTATGTGTTGACTGCGTTTTTAGCCAACGACGTGAGAACGTCAAATACGACAAGCCTTTAAGAGAATGTAAACGACAACAGATGGTATAAACAAGAAAAGTAAATAACACAGTATTTTTATAGTTGTTCAGCCCCGATTGTCGGTAATAGCCTAATCCACTTAGAGTTGTGATTTATAGTTCTATACTCAAGATCAGATGGACTGAGCCAACTAAGTTTCTTCAGTACAGATTGTGAAAATACAAGAGTTCTCTCAAATATCAGCACTTTCTCTCTCTAAAATATCAGTTCCCAATTTTCTCTCTCTAGAAAGAAGAAGCAGAAGAACCCCTCTCTAATCCCATAAGCCATCTATTTATAGGCCTGGGATACTCAACTGATATCCCCTTTAGATAGGGATATTTTATTATTCATCTTATATTTATATTACAAGAAATATTCAAAATACAACTAATTCCTCAATTTGAGTGAGGAATGAGAGATTCCCGGGTGCCTAGACCAATTCTTGCTAGAGTCGCTCTGGGGACTTTGACGTAGTCTCACATGCATGTTGATTACTCCTTCAAGCTTTCCTTGGACCAAGGTGATACAAGCTTGGCTCTCCTCGGACCAAGGTGGTCCGAGGCAACACCCTTGCTTCTCACCTCGGACAAGTCCGAGCATACCTTCTCCAATCAAGGTCCGATCGGACCTTGTGGCCTTCTCCTTGGACCAAGGCATCCTCCTTGACATCTCTCCTTGGACAAGCCTGAGGCTCTCCCCTTTAGCATCTCCCAACTATGCCCGATCGGACATTGTGTAGGCTCTCCTTGGCAAAATCTAAGTCTCCATTCTTGGCTTGCATGGGACTCCTCCTCCTTATCTACTTACCTTGGACACGTTCGAGCCAACACTTAGGAAACCTTGGGAGGCTTACCTCAAACACACCCTTGGGGTCTCCTAGGACCACTCCCCTTAGTTATCCTAGAATGCATTCTCCTTAGCCTCCTAGGATGCATTCTCCTATTTTTTGGGTATAACATTATGAATCCTTAGACTCTTGTACATTCAAAATCTTAGGGTTTGACTTTTAGATCAAGATAGATTTTACAAATATCTTTGTTTTATTCAATATTTTGCTTGCTTATTTGTGTCATACCTGTCAAGAATCAGGCCTCGTACTTGGTTATATCCAGGGTTTTTAATAAACTTAATAGCATTATACCTGTTAGGAATCAGACCTCAGGCCTAGTTATATCCAAGGTTTTTAATGATTTTTTAGACTTAGTTCGCGCTAGGTTTATTCAAAACTCGAGGTTTTAAAAAACCGTTGAATAATCAATTTTCCTAAGATTTTAAGTTTTTAATCTTTATCTGAGTAAGCATAATTTTCTCAAAAACTCACCTCGGTTATGTGCCCCCCAAGTAACCAGAACGTATAAACATTCCTGGTTGCTTTTACAATGTGAGAACACGAGCTCGTAATAATAAAACTAAGAAGTGGTTATTTAATAATCCATCTGTTATTTAATTAAAACGACTTTTATAAATAAGCCTTACATTGATGGTAATACTATTGATAATACTTTTTTTCATATGGAGAGTATTCCAGGTATGTGGGACTATTTCCCTATTTAGTCGGTCTAGCTTAAAAGTTCCATCACGTAAGACCTCTACGATCTGGTACGGTCCTTCCCAGTTCGAGCCTAACACACCATCCTTGGGATCTTTATTCGCCAAAAAGACCCTTCGGAGAACCAGATCGGCTAATCCGAGTTTGCATCCCCTGACTTTTGAATTGAAATAACGAGTGATCTTTTGTTGATAATGCGCGAGCTATAATTGTGATTCCTCCTGCTTTTCTTCAATTAGATCGAAGGGATGCAATGAGTAGCTCATTATTCTGATCTTGATCAAATGTCCTTTGCCTGTGAGTAGCCACCGTTGCCTCTATCAGAAGCATGGCCTCTCTCCCAAAGGTTAAGGAAAAGGGAGTATGTCCCATGGAGGTTCTATGAGAAGTTTGGTAGGCCCAAAGTACTTGTGCGAGCTGCTCGGGCACTAATCCTTTGGCTTCATCCAACCTTTTTTTCAGGCTCGCCTTGAGGGTCTTATTTACAGCCTCGACCTACCCATTGGCTTGTGGGTATGTTACCAACGAGAAACTCTTCGTTATGTTGTATCTTTCACAAAAGTGTGTGAAGAGATCACTATCGAACTGCGTCTTGTTGTCTGATACAATCTCTTTAGGGAGTCCAAATTGATATACGATATTCTTCACCATGAAATCCAGAACTCACTTTGAAGTGATGGTTGCTAGAGGTTCGGCCTCTACCCACTTTGTGAAGTAATCGATCACCACTACCGCATATCAAACTCCTCCTTTTCCCATAGGTAGGGAACCTATCAGGTCAATTCCCCCTTCTGCAAATGGTCGAGGAGATGAAATCATTGTTAGCTCGACTGGAGCAGCTCGGGTAACTATGGTGAAACGTTGGCATTTTTTGCACCTTTGAACATACAAGATTGAATCTTTCGTTAAACAGGGCCAGAAATAGCCCTGTCTCAGTACCTTCAGCGCTAGGTTTTGCCCCGCAATATGATCTCCACAAAAACCTTCGTGTATTTGTTGTAAAATGGTTTTAGCTTCCTTGGGCAGAACACATCGTAGAAGGCGCAATGAATGGCCTCGCCGATATAGGGTTCCATCAACTATTACATACTGTGGAGCTTGATAAAGTAGTTTTCTCACGTCTTTTCTTTCATCAGGTAACTTTCCAGTCGTGAGATATTTCATTATAGGAGTCATCCAGGTCGGTCTTATGTCAATCATTCCGACCTCCACCATTTCTCCCATTACACTTGGGCTTTCCAAGAACTCCATTGTAACTACATTCAATGTTTCAACCTCTTCGGTGGTAGTAAGTTGTGCCAGAGCATCAGCGTTAGAGTTTTGCTCGCAGGGTATCTGTTCAACAGAGCTAAACTCAAATTTAAAAAATTCCCCCTTGACCTTAGCCAGGTAGACCGCCATCTTGATGCCTCGAGCTTGATACTCTCCCAATATATGATTTACCACGAGTTGGGAATCACTATAGCATTTGATGGCTTTCACCTCCAGCTCTTTTGCCACTCCCAGCCCTGCCAATAAGGCCTCATACTCTGCTTCATTGGATGCTTCAAATCTAAATCTAAGAGCTATATGGAACCGATGTCCTTTAGGCGATATTAAGATTATCCCAGCTTTCGATCCATTCTCTTTTGACGATCCATCAACGAAGATTTTCCATAATTCTTGCACTGGCTCCCTCACGAGCTCATCCTGAAAACCAGTGCACTCAGCCATAAAATCAGCAAGGGCTTGGCTCTTGATTGTAGTTCGCGACATGTATAATACCTCGAACTGGCTAAGTTCAATGGCCCATTTTAAGAGACATCCCGACGTTTCAGGTTTTTGCAATACCTACCTTAAAGGTTTGTTAGTTAAGACGTTGATAGACTGGGACTGGAAATATGGTCGGAGCTTTTTGGAAGCCAAATTTAGACAAATGCCAGCTTCTCTATCAGTGGGTACCGTGATTCAGCTTTGAGAAGCCTCTTGCTTACATAATATACTGGTTCCTACATACGGTATTCTTCTCGAACTAACACGGCACTGACTGCATTTTCTTTCATGACTAGGTAAAGAAAGAGAGACTCTCCCGACGTCGGTTTGGATAGTACAGGGGGTTCAGCTAGATGCATTTTCAGATTGTGGAATGCTTGTTTGCATTCTTCGGTCCACTCAAATTTCTTGTTTCCTCTAAGCAAGTTGTAGAATGGCAGGCACTTGTCAGTGGATTTTAAAATGAAGCGATTTAAAGCCGCCACCCTTCCAGTTAGGCTTTGAACTTCCTTATGTGACCTGGGTGAAGGCATGTCTAACAACGATCAGATTTTTTCAGGATTTGCCTCTATCCCTCTTGAATGCCACCCTAAAAGTGCATTTCTGGGGATTCAACTTCATGTCATATTTCTTCAAGATTCCAAACCATTCTTCCAGGTCGGATACATGGTTATTGGCAGTCTTTGACTTGATGAGCATGTCATCAACATACACCTCCATGTTTCTACTGATCTAGTTAGTGAACATTTTGTTGACCAAGCGTTGGTATGTAGCCCCGACATTTTTCAATCCGAATGGCATAACTTTGTAACAATATACGTTATGCTCGGTCATGAAACTGGTATGCTCTTGGTCTACAAGGTTCATCGTGATCTGGTTATATCTAGAATATGCGTCCATGAAAGACATGAGCTTGTGACCTGCTGTGGCGTCTACCAACTAGTCAATCCTTGGCAGTGGGAAACAGTCCTTGGGACAAGCCTTGTTTAGGTCGGAGAAGTCAATACAGGGTCTCCGCTTCCCGTTCGTCTTCGGGACTAGCACGGGATTACCAACCCAGTTCGGGTACTTTTCTTCCCTGATAAACCTGCATTTTAGTAACCGAGCTACTTCTTCCTCTAGTGCTTCAGCTCGTACTGTCCCCAAAAGCCTCCGTTTTTGGGATTTTCCAGGCACGCTCTTGTCCAAGTTTAATGTGTGCATTTTTATACTCGGACTGATTCCCATCATATCCTCGTGCAACCAGGCGAAAACATCCAGGTTCTTCCATAAAAAATTGATCAGCTCCTTTTTTCTCTCATCTTCAAGATTTTTTCCGATTTTTACAACTCTTGAAGCTTCCTTCGGGTCGATGTTTACTTCCTCAAGATCTTCTATGGCTTTGAGCTCAGACCTTTCTTCACCTATATGCAGATCGATGTCATCTCGTTGGGTGAACTTACCATCTTCTTCTTGAGGTTCTTCCGTCCCAGGAGTGACTTCTACTTCCTAGGACTCCTCACCTCCCTCACTTATGACCATAGCCTGCTGCCCAGGTTGTGACATTCTCTTCATAGAAATGCTATAGCATTAACTGTTAGCGAGCTGATCTCCTCTGACTGTGCATATCCCCGAAGCTGAGGGGAATTTCATTGCCCGGTGTCAGATCAATGTTATTGCTTTGAATGCCATCAGTGCGAGTCGACCCAAAATTGCATTGTATACGGCCAGACAATTGATTACCACAGACTCGAGTATTTTGGAGACAATTCATGACTCTTCTCCCAATGTCACCACTAGTCCAATTTTCCCTATGGTCGTTGTTCCTTCACCCAAAAACCCATACAACGTCATTGAGGTCGGTTTCAAATCAGATACGGACAGTCCCATTTTTTCCAGGGTGGACCTAAAAAAGTCAATTTATGGAGCTTCAGTTATCCACCAGTATTCTCCGTACCCTTTGGTTGGCGAGCTGCACGGTTACCACCAGCAAATCATTGTGTGAGAATTGGACGTGGCTAGCATCCTCTTCCGTGAAAATGATTGGTTGTTTTTCCAATCGCCGTTGTTTCAATAACCGCTGCTTTGGGACGAACTCCACTTCGTTATGAGCCTTTAACTCATTAATGTATCTCTTTTGGGCCCCACTGCTTGTGCCCACCAAATGAGGTCCTCCAGCAATAGTGGTTATATCCCCTCCTACTATTGGAGGAGGATCGACCTGATTTGCCTAAGTTTCAGGTTGGCTTATTGGAGCTTCTAGGACTACTCTAGAGGTATCCACAATGTTTGCTAGGAATCCTATGCAACCCTCCTGCATCAGGTCTCTAGCCTTCAATGCTAAAATCATAGGTACTCGCGGACCACTCACTATCCCCACGAGTACAAAAGGTACCTCTCCTTCTGGTTCAAAGGTCACCATTCTGCACTTGTAGACAATCGTCGCCCCATACTTTGATAAGCAATCCATCCCTAGGATCATATCAAAGTCATCCATTGCTAGTTCAATCATACCCACAGACAACTCCCTATTGTCTATCTCTACTGGTAATGCTCTAACCCATCTCCTAGAGACTACAAGTTCCCCAGATGGCAACAAAGTCTGAAACCCCCTAGCATACAAATAACTAGATCTACACAGCTAACCTATCACTCTAGCATAAACAAATTAATGAGTAGCCCCTTAATCAATCAATGCAGTAAAAGGAGAACTAGCTCTAGAAATTTGACTTGTCACAACTGAGGGGCTAGCCTCATCCTCAGTCTGGGTCAAGGTAAATACTCTGCAGGAGTGAGACTGTTGCTCTGCTTTGACTCTTCCTTCCTAGATAATGGGCAATCCTTCCTCAAGTGATTGATACTCCCACAAGTAAGGTTGGCCCTAACCCTGCACTCTCCCTGATGTCGTCGTTCGCACCGAGGACACACTTGGAAACTCCTCCAGTTGTCTCCCCCGCCCTGACGGCCACTGAAAGCACCCTGTGCCCTTCTATTTGAGCTAGGAGGAACAAACGAGTCTGGGGCCTTTCTCTTCTGCTCACTGGCTCCACTACCTTGACTAGATCCAGTTTAAGGAGGCACCATCCTCCGAGCATCGCGCCTAGCAGCGCCCTCTCTCCATATCTGATCCTCGGCCCCCTCATTTGTAAGGGCCTTGTACACTACCTGTGCATAAGTGGTAGTCCCCAGATCCAAAGTTATCTTGACGTCACGGGCGATCATGACATTCAATCCCCGCACAGACTGATATCTTCGTGCCATGTCAATCAGCACCAAATCCGGAGCGAACTTTGCTAGCTGGTCAAACTTCAGAGCATACTCAGTAACCGTCATTCGATTATGAGTCAGGTTGGTAAATAACTATTGTCAATTCGGTGGGGCAGGTGGAGGGTCCAGACTTTGGTTGTCATCCTCAGCCCTATTGTCGCAGAGTTTGATTGATCACCGAGGCATCATCACAATATGCCTGCAATCAACAACGCCACTTATTAGGCATGATAACAACATCCAAGACCACCTCCCAATTCACATCAACCAACCACACTCAGCAAAGCCACATAACACAGATAACATATAACAATCAAGGGGCCATGCCCTAACATTATGCATATATCAACTCATTCATCATGCTCTATTAAAATATTCAGGCAAACAAGTCACTTTAGAAAAGCATTTAAACATATAATTCAATAATTACCAACCAACCCTGAGTCGAGCTTGTCACTGGCAGCGAGCGTACATGTTCGATTGATCTCCAGGAACCATAAACTTTGGCTCACTCTGATACCAAGTTGTAACACCCTACTTCCTTAGAGATGTTACTAAGTGAGTTAAAAACGTGCCATTAGCTCGCTAATCAAGGCTTTAGGTTAAAAGTGTGACTAAACTGAGACAAAACCTGTTCAAGGACATTAAATACAAAACATTTGGTTATTCATTAAAATCTTGAAAAGTTTTACAGTTGGGATCCAGAAATTCTGTTTAGAAAATATATTACAAATCAAAATATACACATGGTCGACTTAGACGACAAAACAACTATTACATTACATTTCCCCAAAAATAACCCTAGCCGTGGCAGCCAGGCCGGCCGAACATGTACCCATCGCTCCACACTCTCCGTACTCATGGTTGGTCGACCTTTCCCTTGCCCTTACCTGCACCATAGAGCACCCGTGAGCCGAAGCCCAGCAAGAAAACTCAAGACAAAAACAAATAATATATGCATATCTACTAACAACATATAACAAAATAGCCAACAAGCTAAACACATAGCAACTATGTCGTCCCAGGCGCTTTACCATGCCCTGGGTTCGTGGTCTTCACCGAGAGGATGACTCCGGCATCCTAGGAGGGTCTCGCCCTAACGGCTTGCACTCTGTGTGCCCAATGTCGTTCCCGGCCCCTTACCATACTCGGATCTGCACTCCGCATGCTCAATGTCATTCCTGGCCCCTTGCCGTTCTTGGCCTTCGTCGTTCCCGGCCTTCACCGTTAGTGGCCTGCGCTGTTCATTCACAAATATGCACTACATAGCATAATATCAATTAATATTTTAACATATACTAAACATAAACAATAGGGCTATGCCCTGCAATCCAATCAATAGGGCTATGCCCTACAATACAAACAATAGGGTCATGCCATACTCTACGGATACAACAGTCTTCTTACCTGTGTCCCAAGCTTCCTGAGCACCGCAATCCCGAGCACAGTCCTCAAAGACATGGGCCGCGATGCTCCAAACATTGAGCCGCAGTGCGCCTGGGCAGACAGAGCCTTCCAGCCTCTTCCACACACACGGGTCGCAACGCCTGAAGAATAGGGCCACAGCTTGATCCTCCAAACCCAGATTTCCCATGCATTTTAACGAGCTAACCTCTCTGAAATTTACTATTTTCGAGCCTTTATCCTAGAATTTTGCCTAGGATTCATATCCAAACAACACAACTAGTTCTGACATCCAGAAATCCAACAAAAAGCCTCATAATAGCCTAAATTCAATCATCCTAGTTCCAATTTCAAAATTCTAACAAAATAGAAAAAGTTTAAACAAAATCATGCTTTTACCCCATACCTCTGCACTTAATTCAGTCCCTGAACGAATTCCCTGAGTTTGCAAGCTTCCAATTCCCCATGTTCAGCAAACCTCTAGCTTCAAATTCCTAGGCTTGATTTCTCCAAAATTTTCAAACACCAAAGAGAGGGAGAGAGAGAACCGACTGTGAGGGAGAGAGAAGAGCTATGAGAGCTTTTGTTTTCCTTCTGAATGATCCTAGAATCTCAGCTGCCTAAGTGATCAAACCCATTCTTAGCCAAAAGTCCAAAATACCCCTTAAGCTTATCTAAACCTTCAAGTGCCACCAAGGGCAATTTAGTCATTTGCCAAATCCTGCTATTTCCTCGAGTGTTCCTATAAATCCCCGTTTAATCCCTACATGTCCAAATAATTACTAAATTACTACCCGTTACTCGATAAATCCCGAACACATATTACGTTCCCAAAATACCCTTAGGCTCCTCCCGAACAAGGTATTAACCCTGTTGTGACTTTTTAGCTAAACTATTCCCTAGGACCGTCTCGGATCGTGCATCACAAATATATCACCACGCACTCATGGTATCAATCACAATATACATAAATATTGCATTTATGCCCTCAACGGGCTAAAATTACAAATATGCCTCTAATGCCAAATGGGGCCCACATGCATATTTACTTCACCTAAACATGCATTTCTAATCACATAATCATCAAATTCATTTATTAACATAATTATATTAATTATTTCCCTCTAGGCGTGCTAATCAAGGCCCTAAGCCTTATTAGAAAATTTGGGGCGCTACAGTCTAGCAGGTCCAACCATAGTTGCAAGGAAGAAGATACCCCTTAGACCGATCCTGGCATTGTGGGCCATCATCATGGTGTTAAACCTTCTGAGGTGATCAGATAGATCTCCATCTCCATCAAACTTCGACATGTGCGACATCCTAAAGCCTGTAGGATATGTTGCCACTGTGATGTTTGGAGCAAAAGGTTCGAGCTTTTCATCTGAGTCACAATCTTCCTTTTCCTTCCCAGATAGAAGTCTTTTCATTTTCTCTTCCATTAGAGCCAGTCTTTCAAGGGTTTGGTCCCTAGGTTAGCTAGGGGTTGTTCAACAACTCCCATCCAATTATACACGTCTGATGGGTTATTGTCCCTCCATGTTCGAGCTTGGTTATGTGGGAAATTCCCATTTTCGCGTACAATGGATGGACCTCCCTCGTGCCGAGTATAGCTAACATCCTCATCCCGAGCGGGATACCTTCTCTGTGCATTCAAATGATCGCGCAGGTCAAACTATGGATCATATCGAGGACTTTGTGCTGAACTCAGGTGATTTCTCAGGTCGCTCTTGGAACTTCCTCCACGTTGGCTCTCAATCTAATAACTTCTGTTTGCAAAACTTATATCTCGTGGTTGAGATCGAGGACCTTGGTTCTCAGCACACATTCGTGGGGCAGAAGTATGTACAGACGGGGGATAATTTCTCCTATTGTTCCCACGTGGAACATCTCATTGAGGATGGGGTTGTGTTGGATGTCTTACAGGTGATAGAGGATGGGGTTGTGTTGGATGTCTTACAGGTGACAGAGGATGCCTTATGGGCGAGGCTATCCTCGTTCCATCAGGATGGACTAAATTAGCCCGCCTTGGTTCTATTTCAAAGTCTCTAATTCTCTGTGCCTGGGGCTCTGATCGTGGCATAGAGGGATTTGGTAGAGCATTTTTCCTTCTTGGGCGTTTCTAGGTATTTGTGAAGAAGGCACAGAGCTTGGGGTCCCAGTCTTGACCGACCGACTGGCATGCTGATGATGACCCCTGTGATGACTAGTGGGTTGGGCATTCTGGTGGTTTCGCCCTAAAGGCATAGAACTCGGAGTGGCATTTCTGAAAGATCGACTTGGTTTAGACCGATTATTCCTGTGGGACTTATGAGACCAATTTTTCCTCTTTCTGACATTAATGTCGGTTGCAAGGGGGTAACCAAGCCAAGACCTCCTTAATCTGCCTGTTTTCCCTAGCGAGATGGCTCCTTGATTGGGCATTTTCCATCTCGACGGCATTCAGGTAACCTGGATTAGAATTTGGCGGTAGTGACGGTGAACTCCCAGTATCGTCCTGACCCCCCAGTTGTTTTCCCCAACGTTGCTGAGCATCTGGGCCCCTTTCATTGGGAATAGCGGTGTGATGGGCATCCTGCTCACTAGGCTGTTCTGTCTCATTATCATGCATTGATCGAGTGAACACTATGATCAAAGTCGACTGGAACTTGTGAAGCACTAATTTCCTCTCAAACTGTTGACGCAGTTTTTCGCCAACAGTGTATTAAGATATTAAACGGGTCGATTAGTGCTAGATCATAAACTGTAATGAAATAGTAAGCATTCACTCAAAAAACACATAACTTTTACGTGGTTCAGTAGTTAAAATCCACCTAATCCACGAGTCAATATTATTACTTTTCTCTCTCTATTTCTGCAGAGTTTCGGTAATACACAAAATATCCTCCCTTTTCTGTCAAACATTCCTAGTATTTCTAGGGGAATTCCATGGACAGGTTTAGGTCACTGCATAAATAAACCGCGTAACTAAATAAGGTATATAATTAATACAGATTGTTCCGATTTACATTGGGATATGATTTGATAACATAATAAATATATTCCAGCTATCTTGGATAATAAATGATAAATATATGATACAACTTGGTCGTTAATGAGCGTATAAAGAATCCCCAAATCTCCTAGGATCCTTCAGTATGTGTTCTATCTAGGTTCTCACAAGCTTAATATCTCACCTGAGCTCGTGATTAACAACTACCTGAATTCGAGCTTGTAGTAAGTTTAGAGCGCCCAAAGTTGGGTCTAGCCATTATGACTCTCGAACTCGATTGTTATCTTAAGTGTTGGTCAGATAATAACCTGTATACTGTGTACTAACTGGATTAAATATTGAGCTTCTCACATCATTAATAACCAGATATTCTATCTGGCTATTTTTCTACATATTTATCTGTCAGCTATACCCGAGCTGAGTAAGTGAACTCATGATAATTTTAGGGTACAACAAGTTTCTTTGTGTGTAATATCTCAGAGCGGATCTTAATGATGAACAATGAGCTAAAGAGAAGAGAAATAAATGCAGTAATAAATTAATGAGGCAAAGAATTATAGTGGTTTAGCCCAAAAAAGATGACCTACATCAATTTTTGTCAGTATTATTTATGAACTTTGAACCCACAAGAACAAGCTAAGTTTGTTCTTGTTCTTGGGGAAGTGATAGTAATGGAGAGTAGGAGCTCTCTCCAAAAATGAACATGTAATAACTTGTTCCTCTCTCTAATTCTTCTCTCTTTGTTACTTTTCAGTTTGCACTATTTATAGCCTCGAAGATGGGAAGGGCTGACGGTGGCACCTTATTTCCCAATCAGGCTAAGTTTGGGTACACTTAGCTGGAGACAGATTTGTGTCTCACAAAAAATTGTAATATGACATGTCCTGTTCATTTAATGGTTGAAGGCTCACTCTGGTGCTGAATGAGAATGGGGTGGCGAGGGCCACTGGCGAGCTGCAAGGGCCCTTGGCGACTGACAACCAGTGACTATCGACTGGCGAAGGCCTCGGGGACTAGCTATGATTGATGATGAATTTAGCTAATCGTTGTGATGAGTGTTGGTCCGACTTGTGCGTCTATCTAGGGCGATTTTCTAGGGCCCTTTTCTTCTTACGATTGGTGTCGGCGTGGCCATCTGGGGATCATTTGGCTTCACGCGATGGGAGAAGTATGCTAGTTCTGGCAAGTCTTGCCCCTTTCTGTGTATTGGGGAAGTGGTGAGGGCCACTTCTCATGGTGGCTGGTGGTGACTGTTGTGTCCTTACATTTTGTCTTGACACGTCATCGCTTCGCAGGCCGCCACATGAAATTGCCGGATTTTTTGTATAACTAATGGGATATTTACTTACACATAAAATAAATGTAAGGATGTGTAGGCAATATTGTATATGGAAAGAATTTTCCTACACATAATTATATGAGTAAGTATATGCTCACATGAACTGGCTTGTGGCGATGACATGGTTGGTGACGCCGTTGTTCAATGGCAATGACATGTCTAATTTGGCAATGACACAATTCATGTTGTGACGATGACGTATATAATGATGTGTCAATGACGTGGTAGATGGCATGCAGATGATGTGGCAATGACATGGTAGATGATATGGCAGATGATATGTGTCAAAATAAAACAATGATACATGTAATAATTTTATGTGTAAGTAAATATTTATTATGTGTGAGTAAATGATAAATTATGTGTAATTTAAACATAAATTATGTGTAAGTAACATATTTTTATATGTAAGTAAAATTTTAATAATGTGTAAGTAAAGATTTTCATGTGTAAGAACATTTATTTATTTTTTAACTTTTTAAAATTTTAATATTATTTTTGTATTGAAATAGATTGAAATAACAAAAAATATCTTACTACTGAAGGGAAAAAACAAACAATATCTATTAGAAAATGGTCCATCCATTATACGAGTAATTAGTAGAATAAAAATTAATGCTAAGTGTCAAAGTAACTTGTAGATTACAAAGACTAAGTTCTCAATAATCAATAAAACACAAATACTAAGTCATTATAGTCTCCAAATCAAATATACTAAGTTCTCACTGTAACATCTAAAGCACATGTATATTCCAAACATCTCAATAATAAGTTGACACAGTAATATCTAAAGCACATGTATTTATCAAGTATCTCACACTAATATCTAAACACAAGTATATACTGTATATACCAAGTATCCCAGTAGTCTCCAAAACACATACTAAGACACATCATGATGCTCAGAAAACTCTTGATGAAGGAGAGAACCCCACATGTATCAGCATGCTCGGGATTCCAATCAGACATAGGTGTACGATGTCTTGAATGTGGCATGAGAATGTTGTCTTTTAGCACTTGTCAACACGTGTTAAGACCTTCCATAACATTGTGAAGTTGCTCATATAACTCTTCATACGTGGAACGCCTACATCCACTTGAATCAATAATAGAAGTGGTGGTTATAATATCCGCTTTCTCAGAAAGGGTAGTTTCATAATTTTCACCATTGAGTGTATTTTTGTCAGATTTACATATCTACGACTTTAGATATGTATGAAATCTTAATGACAATAAAATTCTTGATTTCATGAGCTTGGGTATTTAGCTATAGTAATAAAATCCCGACATGTGCATATTTCCTAATAAATAAATAATTACATAAGTTGATTTAAATATTTTTTTATCATTATTATTTTTAGCATAATAATGTAATAATATCGTATGCATTTTATTTTATTATATCACATTATTATTATTTAAAAAGATTTAATATATAATAATAGATTTGTGAGAATTATAAAAAGACCATAATGTCCCTAGGGTTGAGATTTGTTTAAGGGCACGTAAGGGACATTAAAAACATGGATAAATAGGTCATAAAACATATTATTTTCAAAATCTTAGTATCGTGCAACCCACTCCAATTATTTTGAATTAAAAATCTCATTATTTTAGGATATTAGAGAATGAATTTCTCAACTAAGTAACTATTCTTTTTCTTTTTAGTTTCTTCATAAAATAAACTTTAGGTTTGCCTTTGTAGAGGGGAAAAGTCGTGGAAAGAGAAAGAAAAGAAAGGAGGTAGGGTAGAGTTTCTTCTTGAGAAACCCTAGAGAGAGAAAGTGGGATTTCAGGTTTGACAAGCTTTAGAAAGTTCTGGCTTATTTTGAATGTTTATATATATCACCACTTTTTTCCTTGAAAACTATATTTCTTGGGTATTTTTTTATATAAGAAGGATTCAATGAGTTTTGAGTTCATGGATGTTGATATTCAAGCTTAGGGGACCCTTAGAATCATTTCTGATGTGAAGAAACAAAGCAAAAGCACCTAGACGACAAAAACCTAAAATAAGTACCACAAAATTCGTAAGGCCAACTCTGAGTTGTGGGATGCCCTATACAAAAAATGTTATTTTTTAAAAAAACTATATATAAAGTGAAAATTTTCAATTTTTTCGGGCCATAATTTATGTAAAAGAATTGCATTTTTATAAATTTTGGAGTCTTTATTAATGTAAAAAAATGGCATTTTTCTAAATTATGGGGCCTCGTTGTGTGGGGGACCTAGGCAGAGACCTAGCCCGTTTGTGTCCAAGGTCGAGCCTTAAATCTAGTGTACCAGAAATGGGGTAAAAGGCTTCGATCCGATGACTTAGGGCCGTGCTCTTTGGTTGGTTTGGGTTGTGCTGAGGTGTTGGGCATTGTGGGAACCTTTTACAACTAAAAAGGATGGCCAAAAGTGGCCAAAGAAGGACTTTGAATCTTGTTGGCATCGGAGAGGACAAGTTTTCCAAGCGAGATTTGATTGCTTCGGTTCTAGGGAGTTTCGGTGCCTTTTTTTGTTTTTGGATTTTAAATCTTTTTTGAATGTTATATTGGTTTTTGATGATGTATGAGTTGATTTGGAAATTTTCTTGCATTTATTTGAATTAATTTCTGAAAATAATTAGGAAAAATACTTTGATAATTATTGTATTCCTATTATAATTTTTTTGATGAATTATTTACTCATTTAAAATCATTTTAGAAACTGGGATTAAATGCTTGGGTGTTAGTTGTATTATTTATAAATAATTGTTGAAAATTAATTACATAAATAAGATTTAAATAATTAATTTATATTTGGGTATTGTTTACTGTTTTGATGTTGTTTATATGACTTAAAAATAGTATTATAAGATTTGGAATTGATTTAGAAACATGATAGGGTGTTACTTGGTAATTGTATAATTTCAAGAACACTAATTTTAAGTACAATTCCTCTAAGTCATATATAGTGATAATATATTCCTATATCATCACAAATCCAAATATGAGAGATTATGAACATCCATCAAAACAAAATTTATAAACTAAAAAGAAAAAGGGAAAGCACAACTAAAATCTATTTTTCCCTCTCTATTTCTTGAACTGCCAAACAACCAGCAAGGCTACAAGGAGCCTATCTTCTTCCTTATTCACGCAGCCCTAGGGGCTCGTTTCTTTGATCAATGGGCAGATCCCGTGCTCCTTTCCTGATGCAAAAAGCATATATATATATATATATGCTAGGTCTTACACCATTCCATGTGATGATCCTTATTTGTTTCCCTTTTCCTTTCCTTTATTTTTCTTTAATTCATTTAACTAATGGAATAATGAAGACACTGTGGATGTGTGTAAGCAAATAGAGACATGATGCAAGGTGAATGCTTTGGCAAGAATGAAAATGCGAAGATGCTGCCGCGTGGCGAGTCTAAATTGGGCAACAAAGAAGATACACATGAGTTCTAGTGTGACACAAAGCACCAGACACTACAACAAAATAGGAGTTTAATGACTATATGGAGGAGACATTGTAGACATTCAATGTCTCCCCTTATGGGAGCGTTGTTGGAGGAGCCATTATAAGTGGACCTACGATGACTCCCATGGAGAGACTTTGTAGACATTCAAAGTCTCCCCCTGGGAGTCATCGTAGGGTGTAAAAAAGTACCCTATGATGACTCTCAAGGAGAGACGTTGAATGTCTACAAAATCTCCTCATGGGAGTCATCATAGGGTATTCTATTTAAAAAAATAGAAAATTAATTATTTATTATTTTCAATATATTAATTAATAAAATAAAATTTAATAAACTTATTAATTAAATAAATATATTATATTTACATATTTTACTCACCGAATTGCTAATTTTCATTTTGCCAAGACAGCTTTTTACACACTTATAAAAAAATTATTCCATACAATCTGAAAAGAAAACCCACATCAACACTAACATCAAACCAAAAACCACAAGAACAACCAAAATACAATTTATTAAACCAACATTCATATCTAAATAAAAAAACAAAAATACATACAAAGAGTTGTCCAGAAAAATATTTTTAAAAAAGAATATGAACAAAAAAAATCAGAGAACAAAATGAACAAAATTGTTGAGCTCTTGAGGCTTCGACAATGTTGGGCTTGTAGCTTTGAAGGGCGGAAAAATCGGGCAGGTGCGGCGATGAGGAAGGTGCGATGAAGAGGGAGGCGGCGTCAAGGGAGCTAGGTTGAGATGAAGGAGACGACATTGGAGGAGGCGCAACAATGAAGGAGGTGACATCAAGGGAGGCTACGCGTCTTGGGAGGCGGCCGGCGTCGAGGGAGGTTGTGTGTCTCAGGAGGCGGTCGTCGTCGATTGGAAGAGAAAGAGAGAAAGAGAGAAGAGATCGGCTGAGAAGAGAAGAGAAGAAGATGCATGCTCTCTTTTTTTTGTGTTAGAAATGAATGGTTTTGAGAGAGAAATTAAAGGAGATAGATAAATATGGAGAGAAAAGTTAGGGTTTGAATGGAATAGAAAAATGCAACTAATTAATTGGGGTTTGTAAAGGTATTTACTTTTTTATTTTTTAAAATAAAATAATTAAGGAAGTGAATAGGTTGTGTGCAGGCCATTAAAATCGTGGGCTAGCTTCTTTCCCGTGTTTTTTTTAAAAAAAAACTTTCAACATCTCCATAAGGGAGACGTTAGAAGCCATTTTAATTTATTTTTAAAGAAAAAAAACTTTCAACATCTCCCCAGGGGAGACGTCCCATGTGGCACGTCTTCCCAGGGGAGACGTTAGATGTCTGGTACGTCTTCCCATGGGAGACGTTAGATACTCTTACATGTCTGATATTTTATAAATAAATAGTTTTATATTTATATTTTTAAATTAACGCTCCCACCACTTTTAATGACTTACCTAAGTAGACATCAACAAGAACTTTTAATGACTTACACCATTAGACTTTAAATATCCCTGAATACTTTTAATGACTTACACCATTGGTGTAAGTCATTATAAAGAGTCATTAAAAGTGAAAATTGTTATAGTGAGATTTTTCCATTTTGTTTGATATTCCAACTCTTTTTTTCAACTCATTCTAACTTTGAAATTTACTTTTAAGTTCCTATAAAAACACACATAATTGAGACAAATTAATTATAAGAAACTAAATAAAATTATTTCATAATTATGCAAATTAGTTAAACGTAATCTAAAAATAATAAAATTAATATTTATTCAAAATTAAATAAAACTAATTAAAGTCACTAAAATAATAAACTAAAAATGTTTGAGAACAAAACTAATTTAATTCACAAAAGAGCTAAATAATTCTATTTTCATAGAGTTATTAGCTATGTTTTAAACTAGTTGCAAAGGATTTTGCATTTATTAGCTACTTAATGACCGATTTTCAAAGGGAAATTTGATTAATCATACTTACATTAGCTTAATAATTAAAATTTGAACCAAAGTTAACCACCATATGATATCAATGCTCATCTTTCATTTAATACCAAAAATACCCCTCTCATAACACCTTTCCTCTCTATTCTCCCTCTTCCTCTCTACCTCTCTTCACCATACCTCTCTTCACCATACATTCTCTCTCACTCTCTCTTCACCATACGTTTTACACACAAGATTTTTATACTAAAATCTTGCAAGAAAGATACACATTCGGACATTGTGGATTGTTTGAGGAGAAACACCAAGCTTTGTGTTATTTTTGCTCATAGTGAAGATATTAAATGGGTAAGTGATTTTCTTTGATTCTTGTTGTTGTTGGTTGCTTTTATGATTCATAATGCTGTTTATATGTTGGATCTATAGTTTGTTGGTATTTTTTGCTGTTTTTTTGGGTGAAAATCGTGTTATGTGAAAATCTGCGTTTTCTTAGGTTCCCTGAGTTTTTTTCTAAATGCCCGATAGTGTCCGATAGAGACCCGATACAGGCACGATAGTTGTTGAGTTTCAAGGTTAGGGATGAAGGTCCGATGGCAACCCGATGGTTGCCCGATAGTTTGGTTACCCGATGGTTATAAGGGTACGATGGCTACCCGATGGTTGCCCCGATTATTATTTTAAATCTACACATCCTTTTAAGTACGATAATGGATCGATAGTAGTCCGATATATGCCCGATAGTTATTATTAAGTTACTGCTGACCTAATAGTACGATGGTACTCGATGTTACCCGATACTTGCCCGATATTAGTGTTTTAAGATCAAAAAACATAAATAAAACTTTGCCCGATACCGCCCGATATGGCCCGATACTGGTACGATTCCCAAACATTTGAACTAAATTTCGACATTTTGTTGCCATTTACTGATTTTTTTTCTTTGTACATGATAGGGTCAACTTTGTTCGCGTACTTAATGTATAATGGTGTTTGGGAGCGTGAAGGTAGAGATTGGGTTTTTAATGGAGCCGAAAATTTAACGTTCGAGTTGGAGAAGGACATAACTTACTCACAACTTGTTGAACTTCTGTACTCAGAGCTGGAGGTTGACAAAGTGCAGTATGACCTGAAATTAGAAGTGAATTATAAGTACATGAAAGGGTTAATGTATCGGCCTGAACTTATAAGGAATGACAAGGGTGTAAGCTTATATTTGTCAATGCTTTTGAAGAAGCCAGATGAATTTGTTCCCCTTTTTGTGACTTTGGTGGAGAAGAATATCATTGTTGATCGTAATCCTCCACCAAGTACTGTTAAGGATACTCGTAGTGAGGTTGGGACTTATGTTCCAGAAACAAATCCGAAGGTGCTGGTAGCCACTGCTATACCTGAATCAAACCCTTTCATACCAACAGTTGACCATGTAGCACAGATGCCATTTCATGATGATTTTCCTGATTGTCCTGACCCTGAAAATGATTTTGAGGGCAATGACGACCAAGAAACAGAGGTCCGTTCTCAAGCTTTGAGCCTGAGTCCACTGTCGTACCAAATACCGAGGCAAACAACATGTAGAAGTAGACCCCGTAGAGAAGATCGCCAAACACCTGGTACTAGTAGTAGTCGTCCAGACGGAACAAATGATGCTAGAGAATTTAGTGATCCACTCTCTTCTTCGACATATTATAGTAAATTCAAAGCTCAGATGTTTACAAGAGAAGACATTGAGGATAATAGTCACTATATATCTATGGGTGGCACATCGGGCGGGGAGATTCATTTAGGAAAGTTTTTCAGAGACAAGGAACATTTAAAAAAGGTTGCTGGCTTGTTTGCAATGAAGAAGGGATTCGACTTTATAGTTAAGAAGTCTGGTACTGATGTTTGGTATATTACATGCAAGGATCCTGATTGTGGGTGGAGGTTAAGAGGGAAGAAGAAGCAACTTTCTAACATGTTCGAGGTGACAGCATTTGAAAATGTACACACATGTTCCCTCGATGTTCGAAAAAAAGATAACCGTCAAGCATCACCTTTGGTAGTTGCCGAACTGATCAAGGATAAATTCTCAGTTAACGGTTCAGATTATTTAGCCTCCAAAATAAGAGAAGATATGAAGAATTCTTTCGGGATCGAAATGAGTTATGAGAAGGCTTGGAGATGCAGAGAGAAAGCACTCCACATAGTTAGGGGTACGCCTGAAGCTTCATATTCGAAGTTACCTGGGTACTTGCACATGCTGCGGTTGAACAATCCCGATTCCATTACTGATTTCAAGGTAGACGAGGGTCGCTTCAAGTATTGCTTTTTTTCTCTGGGTGCTTGTAGGCGGGGATTCAAGTTTTGTCGACCTGTTATATGTATTGATGGGTCCTTCTTGAAAACTAGGTATGGTGGCCAAATGTTGTGTGCCGTGGCATTGGATTCAGACAGCCACATATTTCCGATTGCTTTCGCAATGGTTGACAGTGAGAACCACGACTCTTGGACCTATTTCATGAGGAAGTTGAAACAAGCGATTGGTGATGTTGAGAACTTAGCATTCGTATCGGATAGGCATCAAAGCATTGTTCATGCTTTGGAACTTGTCTTCCCTGATGCACCCCATGGCGCATGCTACCACCACATTATTATGAACGTGGCTAGCAAGTTCAAGACTGATTGCTTCACGGATCATATTTACAGTTGTGCATACTCGTATAAGAAGACAGATTTTGAAAGAGAATTTGAAAAGATAAAAGCAATGGATGTTCGAGTTGCACTATATCTTGAGGGCATTGGATTTGAAAGATGGGTTCGTGCGTACTTTCCAGGGGACCGTTACAATGTAATGACAAGTAATTGGGCTGAAAGTTTCAACAGCAAAACTAAGGACGCAAGAGCCTTCCCGATCACTGCTTTTGTTGAATTCATCAGGTTTACTATTCAAACATGGTTTGCTACTCGAAAGGAAAACGCTGAAAAGTGTAGCACGACTCTATCACCAGTTATGGAGGGGGACTTGTCATGTCAATTTGAGAAATCTCGGTTCTTAAGCGTCGACAGAGCTGGACCTTATACATTTAATGTCCACCCCGGAGGAACAGTTCAGAGCGGTGGTATAGTTGATTTGGAGGCACGACAATGCAGTTGCGGCCTATTCCAAATCATGAAGATTCCTTGTCCACATGCATGTGCTGCTGCTCAAGAACAAAATATTAGCATGTACGCATTGTGCTCTCAATATTACACAAGAGAGAGTTGGAAGAGCACATATGAGGGGACAATTATGCCAGTTGGTGATGAGGATGATTGGGAATTGCCTGAAGACATTAAGAACATCCAAGTTGGAGTACCGATTGAGAAGAAACCTGTAGGCCGACCGAAGAAGCAAAAGGTCGGACGAATTAGGAAAAATCGATATCCTTCTAATGGAGACAAGGTTGTGATACAACGATGTTGTAGCAAGTGTGGTGGTAAAGGGCACAACAAAGCGTCTTGCAAGTACCGAGGTTAACTTGTTTTGTTTGTATTCTAGTTGACCTATTATGTTTTATTTCTGCTTGAACTAGTAATATTTGTTATGTGCTGGATTTTGCAGGTTTTTTTCTGTTTTTTTCTCCATTATGAAACTCTTAAATATGTAAAAATCCAGTGTTGGTTCGATAGTGCACGATGCCGGTACGACAATGCACGATATTGTTTGTTGTAGGATTATTTAAATGTATCTTACAATATGGTACGACGTTGCTCGATGTAGTACGATAGTTAATGTACGACATTATGGTACGATAATGTACGATATTGGTCCGATAATGGTACGATGGTATGGTTTCAGGACTGTTCGTGAAATTTGTGAGGCAAGTGAGGGTACGATAGAGTACGATAGTGATCGATGATAGTACGATGCAAAGATTAAGCACATTAAAATGTAGTAATTACAAAAAGAGCAATCAAAAAAATTATACAATTCAAAAAAATTAAGACCGTTCAACATAAGTTTTGGTAGAATAAGTCTACACACCACCTTTGCCTAAAAAGTTTCATATTATTGTCAGTTACATTATCAAATGGTAGTTGTAGAAGCTTATGTTCAATATGCTCAATTACGTAACATCCGCAATCGCCACTGCATTAGAAAATAAACAATAATTTAATAAAGTTTTGTAATTAAGAAATAATAATTAATATGTGATATTTAATAAAGTTCACCTGGATTTTGTTTGCGGTACGAATTCACGTGGAATGAGTTTCCAATCGAAGGGTCTGACCTGACTCTCTGATGCTATCAACTGAGGCGCGAGTATAACGTCATGGTTCTCAAATAAACCGGACTGTCGCAAGACCGATGGGAAAATGGTACACCAGTCAACCATCAAGCTGATCAAATCGTTTTCGGAAATTGATCCAATACTGGAGTCAAAGATGTTGAGCATCCACCCATTCAGGTCTGCCTCTACAGCTACCCAATGCATTTGGTCTTTCAAGAAGAGGGCAAAATAAATGAACTCCTTGTTCTGCCAACTCGGTAAGAACTGGACTGCATCACCCCTAACCAGGTCCAATATACTGTCATCCCAACTAAATCTAGAGTAGTCAGAACCTGGAAAAGCGTCCCACCGACCCTTCAATGATTCGGGAAAAATTGTAGGCATAACAACACATTTCTGAGGGTACACGTTAGGATAAAATTCTAGACGCCTCCTCATGAGATGGAATGCTGCATCTAAATGCTACATTAAAGGAAAATTAAGTCAGTAACCACAATATCGTACCAAAATAAACAAACAAAAAACTATCAGACATGAATATAGTAACTATCGTATCCCAATCGTACCATTATCGTACCCCAATCGTACATGAATATAGTAACAATAAAACCTTCTATCGTACCAATATCGTGTTAATGTCGTACCATCATCGTACCTTTATGGCAAAAACTAGTATTATACACCATCGTACCCACTAGCGTCCCACTGTCGTACCATCATCGTACATTATCGTACTACCATCGTACCTAAATTGTCCCACTACAAATTCTAAAATTATGATGGTAATAGTAACTACTTAACAAATTATATCGTACCACTATCGTGCTAATGTCGTACCACCATCGTACCATTGACATAAACAGTTTATAATTTGACACTTATAATTATCGTACTACTTTCGTACCATATCGTACCCATATCGTACCACTATATATAGAAACATTTAAATAAATTTTCAACATTATTTAATTATGAAGTTATAGAAAACTTACAGAGTCAGAAAGCCATGTCCTCGGAGTATGCAGTTTCAGGAACCAAGCAGCATCGTGTGTCCCTGAGAAGCATTCCCTCGGATATTTATTCCCAATGGTGCCAAGCAACCACTTGTGAAAGGTCATAAGTAATTTACCATCAACAACCCTCAATGGATCCACATTCACTGCTGTCTTCGATTTCTTATTCCTTTTCCTCATTGCAGTGTACTCATCGAACCACCTAGGCCTCTTTCTTTCTCTCCTCTTCTCCGGTGCTGGTGGAGCTATGTTTAAGAATTGTACTTCAGAATCTTCAATATCTCCGATTACAGTAATTTGCATATCCTCTGGTGTGCGAAAAATGTGATCATCTACATCATCAGGTCTGTAATCGTTAGGGAGAATGTCTTCATCTACAGGAGACTGAGGGCCTTCTTCAGTGGACTGAGGGTGTGGATCTGGAACTGGCCTACTAAGATCTTCCATCATTGTCATAAGCTTCTGCAATTGACCCAAGATCTCGGACTGACCTTTAATAAGGGCACTTTGTTGCCCTTCAACCTTTTCCAACCTGGCCAAAATCATAGAGTAGCCTGGTTGCTCAGCTTGGGAGGAGGTGCTGGCATGAGGTGTTGATGGGGGAACCTCAGGTGCCTCAGGTTGAGCTGGTGGAACCTCCTTAAAAATATTTGCTGCTTCTGCTTGCTCAGCTAACTTTTCAGCAAGCTTTTCAGCCTGGCTCTGTAAGGCTTCCTGTGTAGGCTGTCTATCGGGACCCACCTCTAGTTCCTCTAACCCCATGTCCACATACAATGGGGCTTCATTGTCTGTAAGGGTCCTCACATACTGTTCTTCAGCAGGTCGGGCACACAGGTAGGGGTATACTGTCAACTGCCACAAAAAACAATGCATATTTAGATTGGAAAGTAAAACAATATATCATGTCAATTGGTAAACTATCGTACCCCAATCGTACCCATATCGTACCCATATCATGCAATTATCGTACCCATATCGTACCCATAACATAACAATATCGTACCCGTAAGTGAGAATTGCTTGCTAACTATCGTACCATCATCGTACAACATCGTACCAATATCGTACCACTACTACTACATTAACAAAGAATACATATCGTACCCCCATCGGACCATCATCGTACCAAATCGTACCACTTAGTCAGTTTTCAAACAGTTGACAAAAAAGCACAAAATAACCCCATAATCGTACTCAAATCGTACTCTATCGTATTCCTATCGTGCAGTACCCATAAAATTGCATATCTAGAAAAAAATATAGAACATTCAAAAGTAAAGTAAAAGCTCACCTTTTTGGCAAACAACTTAATAAGTTGCTCTTTGTGTATCTCTACTTTCTCCTTGCTCTGCCAGTTGATCATTCTTGGTATGCCTTGGCCCAATCTCACAGCATGATCCTGACCCAACTCAATGATGGACTCAAAAGCCCAATACTGCAATGCTGCAGCATACCCATAAATAGAGTACTTGGCCTCCTTTTGAGTCTTTCCTTTCTCAATCTTCTTCTGTAAATGCTTCTTCATTTCAACAAAGTCTTTTTGACAAGTTTGTAACAACTTCTGGTATGATATCTTCCCCCACGGGTACTGGAAAAAGAAGTCAACGTCCTCTACCATCTTCAGCATGTCAGTCCAAACCATCAACTTCTCCTCACGACCTTTCAAAACACCCTCAACTAATAAGCACAAACCCATCTTGTACACATCATCAACTATTTGACAACTCTCAAAAGTTCTGCGCAGTTGCCCTATGCTCACTTGGGAATGACCATTGAAGTACTCAAGAATTAACCGATCCGAAGTGGTCTTCGCTTTAATCTTAGCTTCAGACGGTCCGGCCTCAAAATTTAAACCAGTAACTAAAGCGAACTCCAATTGGCTAAATCTACATCTTTTTTTCCCAAATATAAAATTGGACTTCGTCAGTCTTCTCCCCTCTGAATTTGTGCAACAACAATTGATGGACTAAGGCACCAGAAAAATTTAATGGTTCCGCCATGAAGAACTGTTTGAAAGGGGATTCCTTCACCCTATCCAATAAACCACACTGTATAAATTTTGCTTTAATCTTTGGAAAGTACCAACTGCCGCGCCAAGTGATACGTCCCGTAAAATGTTCCTCTACTAGAACTATCAGTTGTGGAGGTCTTAAGTTCTGCATAAAACAAATAAATACCCAATTAAATAGAATAACAAAAAAAAACATCAAATTTTATATTCTGCAATATACTATCGAGCAACTATCGGAATCTATCGCACCATATCGGACACCAATGGAAAACTGGAACTATAACATTATCGTGCACAATCGTACCTCACATCGTACACCATCGTATTATAACATACACAACAATTTGTTCCCACTATCGGGCACACATCGTACCCAACATCGTACCCTATCGTACCTCCATCTTCAACCTCAAGTTATCAGAAAACACAACCTATCGTACCACCATCGAACCACTATCGTACCCCTATCGTACACTCATCTTCAACCTGAAGTTATGAGAAACACAAATACTATCGTACCCATATCGACCCACTATCGTACCTTATCGTACCTCTAAAAAAACCCAGAAATTTTTTTCAAAATTTTACGGTTTATCAGATGTCACACAGTCAGATTTAACACAGTCAAATTCAACAATACATACTATAACATTTTTTAATGGAGAAGAGATTAAAAAAAACACATACCCTAGACATTTTTGCGCAATGGGGTGTCGGTTTTTCTTCTCCGGTGAGGGGTTGGAGCTTGGTTTTTCTTCGTCTCCGGTGGGGGTTGGGGCTTGGTTTTTCTTCGTCTCCAGTGGGGGTTGGGGCTTGGTTTTTCTACGTCTCCGGTGGGGGTTTTTCCGACCGTCGGGTGAGGGAGAGAGCAGCGTCAGGTGATGGTGGGTGAGGGAGAGAGAAGCGTCGGGTGTGAGTACTTATGTTGCTCGATGGTTTTGTGGGAGTGAAGAGTTGGGATTTGGGAGGGAACGGGAAATGGGCAGGGGAAAAGCCGAAAGGTACGGTTTTTATCAAGTTTTTTTATCACTATCGTGTACCATCGGGTAAAATCGTGTACCATCGTACTATTGGGCAAGCATCGGGCACTTATCGGGTACCATCGTGTACAATCGTACTAATAGGTCTGCATTAACTTAATAACAACTATCGGGCATGCATCGGACTCGTATCGATCCATTATCGTACTTAAAGGGTTTGTAGAATGAAAATAAATATCGGGCAACCATCGGGTAGCCATCGAACCTTAATGACCATCGGGTAACCAAAACATATCGGGCAAGCATCGGGTGGCCATCAGACCTCATCACTAACCTTGAAACCCAACAACTATCGTCCCTGCATCGGGCCTATATCGGACACTATCGGGCATTTAGAAAAAAATTCAAGGAACCCAAAAAAACGCAGATTTTCACAGACCACGATTTTCACCCAAAAAACAGCAACAAATACCAACAAACTACAGATCCAACATCTAAACAGCAATCTAAATCATAAAAACAACCAACAACAACAAGAATCAAAGAAAATTACTTACCCATGTGTATCTTTTTTGCAAGATTTTAGAGAGGAAAGGTATGGGATTTTGTTATGAGAGGGGTATTTTTGGTATTAAATGAAAGATAAGCATTTGTATCATAGGGTGGTTAACTTTGGTTCAAATTTTAATTATTAAGCTAATGTAAGCATGATTTATCAAATTTCCCTTTTCAAAAGTATAGACATTCTTGAGAGCGTTGACAAGTAGAATACACTATCATACTCTTGTGAGTCAACAAGTAGAAATTTTACGTCCTTACAATAATACAACATAGTTTATTCATAAAATACAATAAGACAACATTTCATTTTAATTTGTTTTTCTTTGGTGATATTATTATTACATAATAATAAATTTTTTTATTTTATTTTTACTCACTAAAAGTCTTAGATCTGTTTGGAGAGAATAAGTCAGTAACGACCCTCAAATACAACTCTTTGAATTGTCAATGCTTTATGTCTAGTTCGAGTGTTGCAACATATACCAGTAGCGGTTCTCAAATGAACGGGGTAGAGAAGGATTCAATGGGAACGTAGTAGAAGATGATCTACCACATTTTATGGTTACAAGGTTGAATGTTGAGATTGATAGGACCACTAAGAAGTCTGTAAAGAGGCGTGGCAAGATGTTTAATAACATGCTTCATTTGTTTGTTCAAAGTACAATATCTCCACAAATTCTTCATTGGAAATATGTCCCTCGAATGGATATTACATCTATTCTCGACAAATTAGACGTAAGCAATATATTAAATTTGAATTATTTAGAGTTTAATTTCATTTTTAATTTATTAAAAATATTTTTGTTGGGTTTTATGCCCTTATAAAACCATGTCATACATGTAACACGATTTTATATTGTAACGACCCAAAATTACTAATAAGGCTTAAGGGCATTGATTAGTGGGCCGAGAGGACATAATTGGTTTATGTGTGATTTAAATGGTTAAATGTATGATTATGTGATGAACATGCTTATATGATTATATAGATATATGAGATGTATGATTATGAGTGCTAGTATGCATGTAGGCCCTGCTTAGCTTATAGGGGCATATTTGTAATTTTGGCCCATTGAGGGCATAAATGTAATTATTTGTGATAAATTGTTGAGACCACATTACTATGTGAATATATTTGCAGCTGTTGGTTCGAGGCGATCCTAGTGAGCGGTTTAGCGAAATAGTCACAGTTAGGATTTATACCCAGCTCGAGGGAGCCTGGGGGTATTTCTGAGAATTTGGGAAATATATTGGAGACTATTTGACATTGGGGAAAATAATTGGTGATTAATTAGGTGACGGGAATTAAGTGGTAAATACTAGGAACACTTGAGGAATTAGCAAGAATTGGGAACAAATGACCAAAATGCCCTTAAAATGTTTAAAGGCTTAGCTTTTAATGGGAGGGCAAAATGGTCATTTGATGGTTAAAAAAGAGGTTAAAGGTGTTTATGCCTTTTTAGACTTAGTGTGATTTGTAGAATGTGTTAGAAGCTCAAGGAAAGAAAAGGACGAAAGAAAGAAGGAAAAACAGAGTTCCTGAGAAATATCACATTCTCTCTCATGAATGGTTGTCTTCCTCACCATTTCTTGTGGAATTTGAAGCTGTAAACTTAGAGAGAGTCTAAGCTAAGTCTTGGAACTTTGATCCTTGAAGTAATTGAAGAGGGTTAGCTGGAATTAATTATCAAATTAAGGAAATGTTTGAGGTTGTTTTTCAAATTTTTGAGTTTTGATGAGATTGATTTCTGAACATGAACTTTGGATGGAAATTGAGGGATTTGAGCTTTGGGAACTGAGGAGCTAAAGGCTGGAAGGACATAGAGGGAAACCTAGGGTCAAATTCTCCATTAAAGGTAACAATTCTAGACATGATCATTTGAGTTTCTGGGTTGTTTCTGGTTTTTCTGATGAGTTCTTGGGTTTCAAACTCAATTCTTGTTTTTCTGTGTTTAATGATGCATGTGGCCAAGTTTGATGTTGTTGGGCCATGTGGGATGAGATGTAGTGGATGGTAGGCTTACTTGAAGTGTGGTTGAGGTTTGGAGGGGTTTTAGGGAGTTTTGGCTAGGGGAAATTTGAAGGAAAAACTTAGGGGATTTTTGGTACTATCTGTAGCTCTATAGCACTAGCAGTAGAGCGCTACAGCGCTATGCTTGGGTTTTCTGGGGGATTTTGCCTCTACTTGTAGCGCTGTAGTGCTACCCTACATTCAGAAATGGATTTTTGGGTATTTTCTTAGAGTTTTGGCTTGGGGGCTCGAGGTTTAATTCCACCACCCCGTTTGGTGGAATTGGGGCTTCCCGAGGGCTCGGGATTGGTCCCAATGTTAGGTTACGAAATTGAATATTAATGAGGGTTCTATGTTACGTTTATGACTAGGTGTACGCTAGGACTCAGACGGGATCGTGCTCGAGGATCGTTTCAATTAACCAAAGCGCTCGAAATCAAAGGTAAGAAACTACACCCGGTTATGTGATTATGTTGGGACTAAGAGTTTCTTATATTTGTATGTGATGTCATGAGATGGTATTATGCCATGGGGACATGTGATAAACGGCCCAAGAGATTCGGAATCAATATTTACGCACAGGGCTCGACTCGGCCACTGGTAGCTGTGGTTAAGTACATAATCACTGAGCTCGACCTAAGTGATCCGGAGACAGTGGGATAATCAGAGGGTGCGGCCTAAGGGTGTCGACCCTGGATTTTGGTGTGATATTTTTATTGTTGTTTAAACTGATGATTGTGATGAGTTTGTTATCTGAATAACTGATTATTGGCTTGTAGGTTGGTATCATTGTTTATGTGAGCAATGTGACCTGTTGTATATCTGATTGATGATTTATGAATTATCTGTCTGTTAGTTGTCGGTTATGCTATGCATTTTAGTTTTCTTCATGGGCCTTGGCTCACGAGTGCTACGTGGTGCAGGTAAAGGCAAGGGCAAGGTGGACTAGTCTTGAGTTGGAGAGCTCTGGGGCTGAATGTACATATTCAGCTAATCGGCCGCTGCGGCCAAGGATTGGTGCAGGGACAGGAGAACCTAAAATGTCTATTTTTCCCTTAGAGTGGCTAGTAGTTGTATATTTCCTGGAATTTTGTAAATTGTCCTTAAACTCTATTTATTTTGGGGTCCCATGTATAAAATGTTTATTTAAATGAAATGTATCTTTTATGACCAAAATCTTTTAACCCTAGTTCAATTATAGCTTCAGTAACACGATTCTAACTAAATGACTTGATTAGCAAGTCTTGCACCTTTATAAACATACAGTGTAACTACCTTGGCTACCCAGGGTGTTACACATATTGTCAATAAAAGAAGTATAAATTATTTAGTTTGACAATCGTGTTGCTTGCCTGTTTTATTACATGATTATTGGAATAATACATTAATTTATAAAATCTCAAACATATAAATAATTATAATTATAGTGACTAGGTCATAGTAGATTATAATTATATGTTCAAAAGAACAAGTCCTAAGATTAAGTCAGTGCATTGGATTTTCATTGACCTGGTAATCTACGATATGATCTACTTACACATTCGGGGTGTGATGTCTTGTCCAAGGAATTGAGCAAGTAGATTAGATTGGATGTATTTTGTTGCATTGGACTGGACCGATATTGATTATTGATAAGATAAGTAAGTATCGTTATTATCTAATATAATCATATCACAATGTTGACCATAGGTCAATTCAATCTTAATTCATATTATTCAAGTGTTTTGATTTGTTCATTACCAGCTTACCCTATGGACTAGCTCATACATACATATTGGAGATTCGGTAGTATAATTGAGTGGGTGTATTTATCATAGCTATGAAATCTATAGCTTCTGTTTAAGAAGTGAAACGATGATTTCCTTATAGCTTGGTTCAAGTGTTAAATGATAGAGTACTCATTTCTGTAATTAAGTTTACAGAAATATCATTTACAAGGAACCTAGTGAGAGTTAAGGATAGAATACCAATGAGGGGTAAAATAGTAATTTGTACCCGTCTCATTAGTAGATCATCTATAGAAGATTGAATGACAGTTATGGTTATATAATGGATAACGTATTTACATTTGGTGTAAAAGCATTAGATGAATTCAAGAGTGAAATTCTGAGTCTATAGTGGAGTCACGATGAATTAATAAGGTAGTGATATTATGTGTTATAAATAAACTCACGGTAACTTATTAGAGCTTGAACTCATGGATCTTTGGTCCCCATGTCGTCTCTTATCAAAATGAACCTAGTAGTTTTGAATAAATAATTTAATTATTAATTATAAAAATATCATATTGACTAGTTCAATGGAAATAAATAATGTTAAATTATTTATTGATATTTTGTGAGAAAAGAAATAGAAGAAAATTTGAGGTTTTTATTGCAAAGTCTCAAAAAGAGAGTATTGTAGCCAATTTAGGCAATTTTGTTAATATTGATAAATTGGTATTAATATTAATAAAATGAATTAAATAAATGTCAAAATTATAATTGGTTAATTTTGACAAGTATTTAATTAATTATTAATAATTAAAATAAAATGGGTAACTAAAACCTATTTAATGTCTTAGTTAATTGTCTATATATACTAGTGTTATAGAATGCATTAGGTCAGATGAATTTGATAAGATAAAAATTCACTACTAATATTCTATACCTAGTTACTTCCTAGGTATAGAAAAACAATGCAAAGAACAAAAAGAAAATGTTACTTCCTAGAGGACATGGATCCAAAACAATTGTGGCTCACATTTATGATTAAGTACATTATTAAATCGTTTATAGTATATCAAAATATTTAAAAAGATAATACACTAATTGTACTTAAAACTAAATATATAATCCAGATACTTCCATACTTTCAAGTGTCATAGATACTTTTGAAAACCATTTGTCGCCTAGAACAGGTGATATGTCGCCTAATCGACCCAATGATACGTCGCCTAGAACAAACGATATGTCGCCTAAAGACCTGCGATGCATCGCCATAAAAATAGGAAAATTGTGTCTTTACACGCTTTTACTCAAATTAAAAAATAAGTTGGTCAATGATGTTTATAAAGGCTAGGGCACTACCAAGACACATATAAAAAGAAAGATAAACACATTTGGAAGAGGGGAGGCTCATTGGGGAAGATCTAAGGAGTGAATTAAAGTCGTTTCAACAGAGTTCTTTAGTTTTTCATATTTCTTTTATTTTTCCAGATATTAAACTATATGTTTGAAAATATGAACCACATCATGTGTGGCTAGTTTTCCTTTTTGTTAGAGTGTAGATGGATCTCTTGTTATGATTCTAGTTTTATGATTTAATGCAAAGTTTAATTTAGTCTAATGTTGTTCTTGTGTTCTACTTTAATTCATTGATGCGATAATTGTGATTTATATATTGTGATGCATTATATTATTTAGATTGTAAGAATTATTACTCGAGAGGGGAACATTTAAACAATCATGCAGCAGGTAGAATGACTTAGATTGTGTGAGATCGAGAGATAAGCATGGATCTATGTAGTCGAAATAAGTTATAAATTGTGAAATCGAGAAGTATAATATTTAAAAAAAAAATCTAGAGTTGAGCTTAATGAAGGTAATGATAAATGATTGTATAGAGATATAGGCTAGTTGTTACTTACACATTCTTTATGCCGCACTTGAGAGAAGGTATAGAGATGAAACATTGCCCTAGGCTCTTGAGAATATTGGGTTGATTTAGGCACATTAATGATTAGGATTAGAATTATTAGAGAGTGTATTAGAAACCTTAACAATTGTTCTTATCTTGAGTTTTTCCGTTACTTTTTTTTTTTGAAATTCATATTTTATTTTTATTTTTTCATTATCTTTCAAATTGATTGTTTAGATAAATTAGGATTTAGTAATCGTTGCACTTAATTTATTTAATTAATTTTAATCCTTGGTGGACGATATCAGTCTTTTGACTATTTACTACTTGTTCGATTTATATACTTGCAAACATATTATTTATTTTTTGCAACATATGTTTAGAGAGTCTTGTAAAAGTTAACAAATAAATAAATAAAAAATAGAAAACCATTCATAATTTCACGCTATGATTTAGAAAGTTTTTACATGCACATTAATGTGTCGATGTAGTTCTTAATGTTTTTGTAGGCAAATTCAATGTGCCTCTAAAAATTGTATTTCCTCCAAACTTTTTAAAATGTATATTGTAGGTTTTCTTTTATAATTGTTATTAGGAACAAATGGTCACTAACACTACTTAATGCGACATATATCACAATTTATGATTTAATATCAGTTCTTATATATTCCACAACAGCAATTTTCTTTTTGTTTTAATGACATCTATGTTATATTTGTTTTAGATTTTTTATTTTTTTTGTAAAATGTTCTAGAAAAAATACTTATTCATGTAGTAAGGATTTTAGTACGACAATAGTTTTCGATATTATTAGACTTTGTTTTGATTTTGGATTTTACCAAGTTGTAAGAGAAAATACGGTGAAAAATATTTTAAAAAATATATATTACCCTTTGAATATATTTTAATATTCTTTTCTTTTTTCATTAAATTAAAATTTCTCAATTATTTATTTAAATCCCAACAAAAAAATATAAAATTCTCAAAACTTCATTTTTATTTTTTTTCTCTAGTAAAGTTTACGATTGAAAAAGAGAGTTAGTGTTTTTTTTTTCATTTTGGAGGTTTCAATTTTTGAAAAAAAAAATAAAAAATAAAAAATTGAAACCTCCAAAATTACTTAGTAAATTAACCCAAAATTACGTAGTGAAATTTTATGTTACTGAAATGAGCAATTTAATTTTCTGATAAAACTTTTCAAATTTTCTTGATTTGGCGGTTCAGTTGTTCAATAAGTCAAGTTGGAGAAAAATATGCCCCAATAATAATCGGGTTATGTTATGTGTGCTACAAGTAATCTTAAAAAAAATATACCATTATCTTAGTTTCAATTAAAATAAATGAATAAATGCTATCAACATATTACAAATGATTTGTCCTAATGATTCAGCCGGACAATGTGTCAGAGTTTGTCTCAGACTACTAACTCATTATGTTGCAGCCTTTTTGTTGACGCCGTTTTTCGTCAACTTAATTATGAAGAACACTAAACAATGATATAGAAAAAATAGAAGAAATCATGATTTTTTACGTGATTCAGCAGTTAAAATCTGCATACGTCCACGAGTCACTATTATTATGAATACTTTCTCAAAGTTTCGAATAAAGGCAATTTGGCAAAGTTTCTTTTCGGTTCAAATTTGTGTGTGAATTCAAATGAATTAGTCCAGGCTATTTATAGACCTGGCTGTGGAAATATCTTCCCCCAATTCAGGGAAGTTACAATCAAGCATTCAAATTCAAAATATCCGCATTAATAATATTAATTAAATGCGCTAATTAAGTAATATCCCATAAAAATAGGAATTTAATACGCGGTGATAATGAGTCCCAACAAAATAGGGATTTTCTAACAACTATTCTGTGTGGTTAGTGTGTCATTGAGCTCGAACGTTGCGTTGACACGCTTTCGAGACTTTACATGCTTCGAGCTCATCCTTTCAGATGTTTCCTCCTCATTCATTCATTAATTCGGTCGAACTCATTCTTTGGAGAATGTTGGTATCTTCGAGCCTGCAACTCATGTTCGAACTATGATAACAGATTTGTAATCGTGTGTCAAATTATACAAGTGTGCTGCTAACAATTTTTCGAGCTTACTCTTTTTGAGCCTACATTTTGAGGCTATTTATTTATTCTCGAATTTGGGTGTAACATTTTGCCCCCTCAAAGGTGTTGGTTCGAATCCTCTGAGAAGGAAACTTTTGAACTTCACTTTCGGAAAACGTGCGCATCTACCACACTCGAATGTGGACATGTGTCACTAGAGGATTGCTTACCAAGAGTACTCGAGTACCCTTTTACCTGCGGACGTCCTTTCGTATTCTCTTTTTGCAGCCAACTTTTTGAAATCAAATGTGATCCCTTAGATCACTTTTCATCCCAAAACAAGGGTTCAGACCCATTCGTCTTTTACCATTCCTCTCGCCTATATATACACCTTCTCTTCTTCACCATTTTGCACTTTTCCTTTTGAACTTTCAGAAAAGAAAACACGAACCAGAGCTTATTCTCTTTGCATATTCTCCAAACCGAAGAAGCAAAGCAACCTCACCACATTCGGCTCCGTGGGATCATTTCTGCTTCCCCTTCTCTAGTCGGCAATCTCTTCATTCCCACAATCAACATTGTGTAAGTTCTCTGATCTTTATCACCCATCATCATTTATTTTATATACGTTTCTTCTCTGCACGTAAGAAAACTTCTCTGGTTCCTACCAGATTCTTGAAATTTCCTCTACAATAGGTAGTTTTTGATTGTGTAGACTTGTATTGATCAAAAACATGCTTTTGGAAAAATGTTTTGGTAAAATTAGATAAAAATGGAACCTTTTTTAGGTTATGGGGTATTAGGTTATAGATTTCATGTAGCTTAAGAAAAAGGGTTCTGGATTAGGGTTTTAACGCACGTATCCCGATAATATCTTCTTTTTGGGTAATTGCCCACTTTTTCCCAAAAATCTGGATTTCCAAACTACAAATAATTGCCCCATTCTCACGTGAGTACACTCTCGATGCCTCAAACTTTTTAATAGTTCAGTGTCGACATTTGAGTTAATATCACTATTTCGAGCCTTCAAGCTCAATTAAGACGATCTCATTATCTCAAGCTTGTAAACTCGAGTTATCAAGATTTAATCCTTTCCACTCTTTCAAATAATGGGGCCCTCACCTTTTTCTTTCTTGTTAGATGTCGCAGTTTTTAGAGAATCGGTGGGGGCCTGAGCTTGCAATCCCTTATCACCCACTATCTCCTCAACTTGAGTCATTGTTTACCCAAAATTAGCATTTGATCCGGGAGCACAAAGAACATCTCGAACGAGAAAACATTTGGGCCCACTTTCGATGTCAGATCAATAAGATCGAAGGGGGAAAAAGGAAAAAGCTTTGGTTTGCCATTTATCCTGACCCGGACCTCGAAATCCGGCCCATTCCATTAGATCCTAAGTGTAAGGTCACCATTGCCTTTTTCCTAGTGAACTCTCATTCAGCTTCATGGAGGGTTCATCAAATGAACCATCCACACACACAGCACCCAAAATTCCTTCCACCTCAGCCTCAGAGGACTCTTTCTTTGAGGCTAAACACTACCAGAGTTCTGTTACCTCTACCAGACAGATCTCTAAACTCCTAGCTTGCCATGGGCTAAAGCTAACCAGGACACTGGTGTGTCATCCCACCAATCCTGATGAAAGGAGCTGCTTTGCTCCAGGTGAAAACGATCCTGACAAGAAGGTCCAGCTCGCGGCCTGGAGTCTGGATCATATGCAAGCTGGGGCGTTGCTGCCTCTAAGGAAATATTTCTAAAACTTCACCGACTACGTTGGTATCGCTCCCTTCCAGCTTCAGTCCAACTCTTATAGGATCTTGGCAGCCCTAATGTTGCTCTACCACGAGATGAAGTAGGATGGCCCTTCGACACGTGAGATCCTGTATCTCTTCTGCCTCAAGAGTAACCCTTCTCGAGCTCGCGGGAGAGATGGTTTTTACTACCTTTCGAGCTATCCCATGGAAAGAAGGGTGTTTGAGGATATCCCCAACCATCCACCCAACTTCAAGACCATCTTCTTCTGGACTAATGGCCTCTGTCCGTCCAGATTCTATTCTTTTCAGTGAATCCGTAAGTAATTTGTTTCAATATCCTTTAATTAAATTCTTCTCTTTTTTTATACTCAGAGCTCACATTGCTCATTTTATTCAATTTTCTGTAACGACCCAAATTTACTAATAAGGCTTAAAGGCCTTGATTAGTGTGTCGGGAGGGCATAATTGGAAAATATGTGATTTAATGATTTAAAGCATGTTATATGACTATTTGAATATTTGAGATGCATGATTATGCGTATTAGTATGCATGTAGGCCCTAAATAGGTTAGAAGGGCATAATCGTAACTTTGGCCGTTGCGGGCATAAATGTGTATATATGTGATAATTGTTGAGACCACATTATTATGTGGATATATCTATGATCTGTGATTCGAGACGATCCTAGTGAGCAGATTAGTGAAAAAGTCACGGCGAGGATTTATACCTGGCTTGGGGCGAGCCTAGGGGTATAAATGGGAATATAGAGAATATATTGGGGTTAATTTTGATAATGAGGAATATAATTGGTGATTAATTAGGTATTGGGAAGTAAGCAGGAAATATTAGAGACACTCGAGGAAATTAGCGGGAATTGGGTAAAATGACTAAAATGCCCCTAAGTGGATTAAAGGATTTAGGATTAGAAGGGAGGGCATTATGGTCATTTGGATTGCAAGAGATAAGTATGCTGAGGCTTTATACTTAGTGGGAATTGTAGAAAAAGGTAGAAGGCTGAGGAAAGAAGGAAAAGAAAGAAAAAAGAAAAGGAAGGAAAACAGAGCAGTTTTCTTAGGGTCGGTTGGTGATTCTCTCACCCTTTCTCTTCAATTTTCTTGGAGCAAAACTCAGAAGGGAGCTAGGTTAGGCTGAGCAACAAGAGTATTGAGCTGAACTTGAAAGGTTGGCAAGGGATTAGCAAGAACACATCAATATTTGAGGTAAGCCTTTAGAGTTTTCAGTGTCTGGTTTGGTTAGTTTAAACTATGGTTTCTAAGCTGAGTTGATGGGAACTTTAGGGGAATTCAAGCCAAGGAATTGGGGAAGAACAAGCTAAGGAGGTCAAGAAGTTAACTTGAAATCTAATTTCCATCAAAGGTATAAATTCTGAACTTTAAACTTTGAAGTTTTGACTGTGTTTTGCTGAATTCTGAGGTCTAGGAGTGACTATGGTAAATTTTGGGATTAGAGGTGCATGTGGTTAGATTTTATGTGGTTATGATGCTTGGGATGAGTTAGACATGTTAGTGATCTTGATTTTGAGTTTGGTGAAGGTTTGGAGAAGTTTTGGTTAAGTTTGGCTCAGGGAAATCGCAGGAAGGGAAAATGTGGTGTTGGCAGTCTGTGACTAGCGCTACAGCGCTAGCCTTTGGGCGATGTAGCACTAGGCCAAGCTTGTTGAGGGCATTTTGTTTCTATTTGTAGCGTTGTAGCACCCTCCAATGAGTGCTCTAGCGCTACCCTGTGTTCAGAAAGGGATTTTAGGGTTATTTTCAAGGGATTTTGACCAAGGGTTCGGGGTTCGATTCCACCACGTTGTTTGGTGGAATTAGGACTTCCCGGGGGCTCGGGTTTGGTCCCGAGGATAGGTTTTGAACTTGAGGTTTGGTGATGACTTTGATCTATGATTGTGAATAGGTGAGCGCTAGGGCTCGAGAGGGATCATGCTAAAGGAATCAAGTGAACAAAGCTAGCGAATCTAAAGGTAAGAAAACTGCACCCAGTTATATGTTTGTGACAGGACTAAGTGCTCCCGATATCTGTATAATGTCAATGATGTTATTATGCCATGGGACATGTAATAAACGGCCTAAGGGCGCTGTATACAATATTTGCGCACAGGGCGCGACTTGGCCACTAGTAGCCGAGGACAGCTTAACATTCAATGAGCTCGGTTTAAGCGGGCCGGAGTCAGTGGGATAACGGAGGGTGCGGCCTGAGGGCACTAACCCTAGTTATCATTTGTGATTTGGTGTATGATATGAGTTGATATGTTTAGTATGTTGAATACTTGATTATTCTGAATGTTTATATGGTTGAGAATATGTTATGCAATATGAGATATTGGATTGTCTGTTGATTGCTTATGCTCTGTTATTGTGTTTTCTTGTTGGGCCTTGTCTCACGGGTGCTACGTGGTGCAGGTAAAGGCAAAGGCAAGTTAGACCAGTCCTGAGAGGGAGAGCTGTGGGGGTGAATGTACATAGTCAGCTGTTCGGTCGCTTTGGCCGAGGAGTGGATCAGGACAGGGATCGCTGAACTGTTTATTTTGCCTTAGTATGGCTAATATTGTATTTAAATCACAAATCTGTTGTGAATGGTTTTAAACCTATTATTTTGGGATCCCATGTAAACAGGAAATGTTATTTATAAGAAATGTGATTTTTAAGACCAAAATCTTTTAACCCTAGTTCCATTATAGTTTCAATAACACTATTTTAACTAAATGACTTGATTAGCAAGTCTAGCACTTTTATAAACACACAGTGAAACTGTAACGCCCCAACTCCAGGGACCGCTACAGTGCACATTGCAAACAGTGCTAAACTTGCTAATCGAGTCGTTTGGCCATAAACGTGTAACTAAGTATGATTAGCGGTTTAGGGATTAAATTTTTTTGGTTAAGATATAACGTTTCATTAGAACGTTTACTATATACATTGGGATTCCAAAAATATAATTTAGAGGTCTATTACAAGAAAATATTTACAGCAGGCTGTTCTAAGCGGCAAAATAGGGTTTAACCCTAGTTCCTCTTTCAAACCTCGCCCAAGTATTGGTCGAGCAGCTGCATATGTACACGTCATCACCTAATCCCTTCAACTAAAGGATGGTCCAGCTTCCTTTTGCCTTTACCTGCACCACACAACACCCGTGAGCCGAAGCCCAGCAAGAAAACTCATATGCTCATATACAGTCATATCATGATATCAAACCATATTTGGCATTCCTAACAAACACAATTCTACTCAGGCATGCAAATGAGTTCAAGCAACGTTGGGGTATCCAGGATAAGAAATCCTTCCCTTCTGATTGGATGACTATCAAGTCAATCCTAATCAGATGAGTGTTTCAACACTTGAGGTTCTGGTAAACCATACTGAGTGACCAACAAACACGTCACTACGGGGCTCAGCACCCAAAGCCATGCATATGATGATCAAAATGATCACACAGAGCTCATAGCTCTGATCAGATGAGTGAATATCACTTTGAGGTTCTATTAAACCATAATGAGTGACTGTCAAACCAGTCACTATGGGGCTCAGTGCCCATAGCCGTGTAACGAAACCGTTACCTGGGCTTTCCTGCAGTGGCTCTAACCAGATAAGTGACTGATGGGTAGTCACTAGCTTAAACAGAAGAGTGGCTGCTGGGTAAGCCACTAGCCTTAAACAGATGAGAGACTGGTGGGTAAGTCTCTAACTTAACAGATGAGTGACTGATGGGTAAGTCACACAAGCGCTTTTAGTTTTCATCGAACTTGAGGTCGGTCCGGCATTAATGCTCTTTGAGTCATCCAATGCAGATTGTCAATTAGATCTAATCTTTGTTGGCTTGCGTTGAACACGCTAAGGCCGTCCTGACTTATGAGTCAGCACCATGTGACCAGTGCCCAGTACCACTGCCGGACCTGACTAATGAGTCACAGCTTCACAGTTGATACTAACACCTTTGCCAATTCTGACTAATGAGTCAGTACCATGCACAAGTAAGCAATGCTATCAATATGTATCATATGTCACTTATCCAAGAGTAGGACATTCAGCATGCTTACCTAACAGTTTCTAGTATAATTATGATCATGCACAAACACAGAGACTCAAGCTCTGGTCAATCTTACAGTCAATATTCATGGCATGCCCTAATAACATGTTTCTCGTGCATCACATGCATCACACTTAATCATCCCACATGCCTCAACAATAACCATATGCAAATGAGCAAGATTGCTAAGCATTCAATATGCTATCAATGTTTACATTTAAACATCCAACATGCATCAAGAATGACCATGCATGTCACACATGAGGTGCAGTTTTCTTACCTCTGGTTCGAGCGAGAATTAGAACAACAACGACCCTTGAGAACGATCGATCCTTTAGTCCCTTAGCGGTCACCTAGTCATAACCAAATATAATCTCCAATTAATGAAAATCAACAATGATAGGGTCTTGGTCTAAACCCCACTCTCGGGACCTCGAAACATGCCTACACGGTGAGTAGATTCGATCCCGGGCCTTAAGGATTGAAACCCCGAGCCAAAAACCCTTAAAAACACTTAAAACAGGGTTCTGAAGAAACAGGGTAGCGCTACAGCGCTGCCCTCCTAGCGCCCCAGCGCTCTACTCAGAACCACAAACCGCCCTTCACTCCCTGCAGGTAGCGCTGTAGCGCTACCTTCAGCCAGCTTCATCCCAGAAAGTTCTTCCTTCGATTCCACCATTTCCAACCCAAATCAAAAGCTTCCAAACATCAAATTCAGACCCAAATGAACCTAAAAACCATCCTCACATGCCCCAAGCATCACAACCCCAAGAACCCTAGCCAAAACTCCAATAAATTCCCAAGTTTCCAACCCAAAAACTAGCTGAAACTTAACTAAGAAAACAGAGCAAAATCAAGAGTTCTAATGGCTAAAATCTCACCTCAATCTCAGCTTAGTACCCTCTTCAGTGGTGGAACATAATCCTAACTTGGCAAAGCTTGGTTCCTTGGCTTAATTCCTCAAAAGAAGCTTGAAAATCCAGAGAGAAAATGGAGGAAAAGGACCATCGGGAGAGAAGAAGGCAACGCTCTATTTTTCCTCTTCTTTCTACAGCCTTAATGGCTTATATAAATCCTTTAGTGGGAAAAGACCTAAATGCCCTTAAGTCTAAAATAAAACCTTAACAGCCACGAAGGGCAAAACCGTCCTTTCGCACCTATTTCATTAATCATAATTAACACTCTCCAATTCCCGCTATTCTCAATATTCTCGAACACCAATAATCCATATCCCATTACCCGTTAATTCTCGGTAATGCTCTAATCATTAAACCACCCCGAGACTCACCCCGAGTCCCGAACTTAAACCCGTTGTGACTAGACCGAACACTTACATTTCATGATCGTCTCATGCCGAAAGGCTCGAATATATCTCCATAATGATGGGATCTCATTCACAAATCACAAAATTCACCCAAATACACAATCATGCTCTAAACGGCCCAAATTGCCAAAACAGTTTAATAAATAGTTGTGGACCCACATGCATGTATATAACATCATATTATAATATAATTCACATAAACATGCATATAATCATTGAGTAGCATAATAAATCAATTATGGCCCTCTCGGCCTCCTAATCAAGGTCCTAACCCTTATTAGGAAATTTGGGGCATTACAATAACGGTCTTGGCTATTCAGGGCGTTACATTTTCTCAACCAACTATCACCACCCGCAACCTACTAAGGACATGAAGGACCACCAAGATGCAATTTTCAAGCTCCCATATGGACGATGACCCCTCAACTAAATCCTTCACGAGGATAGGCTCTGATAGTGTGGTCTCGTGGGAGAAGGCGATTCTACATATGATGTTGGGTTTGCAAGTTTGCAAGGTGGGAAGACGTCCCACTACCAACATCCAAGCTTTCTACCAGGGGGAAGCGCGTGAGTTCGAGCTCACATGGCCCTATTCCATGCTTCGTCGAACCCTCGTGCTCGGGTAATGAAGCACAAGACGAGGCCTCAATGTGTTCATCTGGTGGAGGTAAAGTCATGCTCGATCTTTCCAAGTGGTCTCCTACCCTGCTTAGATAGGAACCCAACGTCATAGTCCTATTTAATAATCCCTAGAAAAATTTTATGGTCTAGCTAGGGTAGATCTTACGGTTCATAGGTTTGATAGTTTATTGGGAAAATACGAAACGATTTATAGTCTCAACGAGGTTTGGGATGGGATAGCCGTCTAATACAGGACCAACGACTATAGGCACCTTTCGAGGATGTCCCTTACTTTTAGGAAGCGGACTCCCTTAGCCTCGTCAGAAGATAGGGGGATTTCCTGGTCCCTGAGCCCGAGCTCCAAGGAGTCCTCCAGTTAGGTTTCTTATACTTAGTCATTTTCAATGTTAGACTTATATAACTTCTTTTTTTCGCAACATAATATATCTTTTTCCTTTTTTTCAGGCGAGATGGATTTCGACCTGGACAACATCCTTGGGATGCCTCAAAAGGCCTGAGGCAGCAAACGGGGATGCGCTACCTCAAAGAAGAGCACTCCTCCTTCAAAGGTTGCAAAGGTTAATGAGGATCCTCTTTTAGCGACCTCGAAGGCTGTCCCTACCGAGCCCAAGGCCCAGACTCCTCCCATTGCCACGAAGGAGACCGACGAAGACTTTCATGCGGCCTCGATGACCATCGAAGATGAGCCTCCAGCTGTCGCACCTTCTCCTTAGAGAAAGAAAACTCTTACTCTTCCTCCCCGCATAGTCCCCGTTGGGGACAAAGGCAAGAAGGTCATAGAACTTATGACCTCGAAGCTTGCAGGCGCCCCGACTTTGACTGTGGTCTGTAAGTTTTGGGTCGTGTCGCACATGCTAGAATACCCGTTGGCAAATGTGGCTGGGAGCTTAGGGGTCGACCTATGCTCAGACTTGCTATCATAGGCAGGATAATCATGGAGCAACCTTGATGCTAATATGTGGAGGTTTCTAAGGGGAGATAACACAACAGTCCTCTTTGACAAGACTATGGAGCTCAGGGTTTCCGTAAGCTACTTTACTTGACTTTTATTTTTAGGGTTATTTCTTTATTCTCTAACTGTTGCAGCTTTTGTCTTTCAGACCCTCCTTGGATTCATACGCCAGCGTTCTTTCCTTTCCTTGAAGATATCAGCTTCCGAGACGCTGGTCAATGACACCCACCAAGCTCAAATTTTGGTCGAGGATGACCTAAAGGAGGCCAAGGGAGCCCAGACTAAAGCTGAGGGTTTGCTCAAGGAGGCCAAGGTGGCCCAAGCCAAAGCCAAAATCTTGCTCCGAGAGGCCAGGGAGGCCAAAGCTATGGCCGAGGATGCCCTCAAAGCCTCCCAGGCTAAGCTCGCTTCTTCTAAGGTCGGTGCTAGTCATTTGAAGACCGATCTCAACACCAAGATGACCGACTTTGACGTTGGCATGGCCAAGATCGATCGCCTGAAGGGCGAGAAAAGCACCGCTTATGAAATCCTTGAGGATGAGAAGAAATGCATGCTCGAGGAATTCAAGGCCAAGAAGGAGTGGGCCACCGATTAAGCCATGTACAAGAAGTGGTTGTTGAATCCCGAGATGGATACTTCGTTCCTTATGGACAAGGAAGAGGAGTTTTTGACCAAGTGGAAGGGTCGAATGACTGAGGAGGAGGTCACGGGAAGCACCTTGGAGGGCGGCGTTGAAGAGGAGAAGGGAGAATAGGCTGAGTCTGCTCCTGCCAGGCAGAAGTGATTCATATCTTACAAGGGTTGCATCCCTTATATATTTTTTATTGTAACTAAATTATTTTGATGCCCTTCGGGTAAAAATAATTGTAACTTGATGTTTGAGTTATTTGACAAGTTTATACTCCAATGGTAGTTCTCCATGCTTAAATCTCTTTCTCAAAATCTTCATGCATATTATCTACATTACTGATAATAAGGTCCTAGATGGTCACCACTCCAAGATCGTGGGACCAATTCTCTATTTAATCTTGCTAGTTTATAAACACTAGGTCGAATGATGGATTCAATTTTATAGGGTCCTTCCCAATTAGGCCCAAGAACGCCTGCTGAGGGGTCTCGTGTGGCCAAAAACACTCGTCTGAGCACAAAATCTCCCAATCCAAATTTTCTATCTCGAGCCCTCTTATTGAAGTATCTTGTAGCCCTTTACTGGTATGCAACATTTTTAAGTTGGGCTTCGTCTTGTCTTTCTTCAATTAGGTCTAGAGTTTCTTCAAGCTAGGATTGCTTTGCGGTCTGGTCGTATGCTTCGCGTTTGATTTTCGGGATTTCGACCTCAATAGGCATAGCTTCGCAACCGTAAGCCAGGGAGAAGGGGGTGTGGCCTGTTGAGGTTCGAGTTGTTGTCCTGTAAGCCCATAGGTCTTGTGGTAATTCCTCTCGCTATTTTCCCTTAGCCTCTTCGAGTCTTTTCTTTATAGAGCTCTTCAGGGTCTTATTCACAGCTTCAACTAGGCCATTTACTTGTGGATGGGCTACTAAGGAAAAGCTTTTGATTATTCCAATCTTTTCACATAATTGTGTGAACAGTTCGCTGCCGAACTGGGTACCATTGTCTAACACTATTTTCCTTGGTATCCCATATCTGCAAATTATGTTTTTTTTACCACAAAGTCCAAAACTTTTTTCGAGGTGATAGTTGTAACATCATACTACCCAGAGACCATTACGTTGTGCATTTAAACAGTTGCAAACTCTCTAACCGAGCCATTTGGCCATAATCGTGTAACTAAATATGATTAACAATTTAGGGCTAAAATTTTTGGTCAAGGATACAATGTTTCACTAAAACGTTTATTGTATACATTGGGATCCCAAAAATAAAATTTAAGGGTTAATTACAATAAAATATTTACAACCAGCCGACCTAAGTGGCAAAATAGGGTTTAACCCTAGTTCCTCTTTAAATGCTCGGCCATGGTGGTCGAGCAGCCGCATATGTACACATTGTCACCTAAGCTCTCCAACTCAAGGATGGTCCAGCTTTCTTTTGCCTTTACCTGCACCACATAGCACCCGTGAGTAGAAGCTCAACAAGAAAACTCAATATGCTCATGAATAGGTAATAACCTGTCACTGAATCATAATAGGCATGCTTAGCAGTAATAATCCTACTCATGCATGCAAACAAGTCCAAATAATGACTCATGGGCCCTGCCCTTTGTATAGATGACTATTAGGTCATATTGAGAATAGATGGCTAATGAGTCTGTTGACCATTGATTTGGCCAATGACACGAAGTAATATAAACGACAAAGAACGAAAAAGAAATCAAGAAGAGAATCAAATGGGAAGAAAGTGACACAAGCAATTTATAGTGGTTCAGCCCCAACAAGGTGAAATGACCTACGTCCACTTAGTGTTCTTATTGATATTGAATCCCAGTACTGTGATCAAAGAACTAGGGTTCTTGAGTTTCACAAGCCTTAGGAGAATTACAATTTCTGGTGGATAATCACACTACAATTTTCTCTCTGAATACCAAGATTAAAAGTGCCAAAGTCAAAAAAAGGTCCCTTCCTTGATCCCTCTCATTCTTATTTATAGGCTCAAGGGGGTTACATGGGCCAAAGGGCCTTAATTAAAATTAAGATTAGCGTATCAAGGTAATAAAAGGAAATATAATGAATATCATTATTACAAGATTGTGTATCTCAAAGGAAGTAAATAGAAGCATGTGACTAGACTGGTCGCACCTTAACGCAAAATTTGATGAAGCAATAATCATCTGGTCGATAAGCGAACAACATCCCTTCACTTCAGAATTGCCAAGTCATCGGGAGCCATTTTAGGGTAAAAATTAGCCCCCCAAAGTTTATTTTACTGCGACCAGCATAAAGTAAACTTAATAGACTGACCCTTCGCATACCCCACCAAATCTGTCAGAGCCGTCCATGCCTTCTCGAAAAAGGCAACTAATCATGTCTTTTCAGTTTCCCAAAATTTGTCTGACGACTATTGATCAATATAAATAACCCATTCTTTTTACTTTTCATTTTTTTGCCAATCTTTTCTTCCTCGAGAACTCTAAAGAACTCTACACTCGGAGCCCAGAAGACCCAAACGGTTTCATCGATTCATGAAGTTTCTACCCAGCGACTCTTCGTCTTGGGAATTTGCATCTAATTTCATCCAAGTAAGCTTCTTGAATTTCTTCGTCTTTGAGATTCCATGCTATATTTAGTTTCTAATTTATTTCAGACTTTAAGTTCTTGAAAACTTGCTTTGGGGTAAATGGGTATATTGATCGGTGTTTAATATGGTAGGAAAAAGACACTCTGTTGGGGTTAGGAATCAGTTTGGTAGTCAGGATAGTTAACTTAGGGCATCAAAATGAAGTAGAAATTCAATTTTTAAGCCTGTAGAAAAAATGGGTTTTTCTCGCCCCTTAAGAGTCGAAAAAGCTTTTTCCTAAAAAAACTTTTCACTTCTGCATTTTGATCCATTTTCCAAACTGTTCGAATAGAATTTAGTGTTTTTGTCAGAATGTTGATGGTCGTATAAAAGCTTAACTTTTATACACGAGCAACGTTATTCCAACTCTTAACACCTTTTAGTTTTTTGGGCTGTAGATTCTCATCTCCCCCTTCTCTGTTCGCAGATTTTCATGCAAGATTCGTGGGGAGGTGAAAGGCCAATCGACGACGACCTGCTCGCCCAGCTGCTCGTGGACGAAGAACAACCATCTTTACTTATACCGGATATCCATTTTTCCCGGGCCCCATCCAACAGAATTTTGACCAGTCCATTAAACATGGGTAGCGTAAAATCCACCACCTAGAAAAATAAACCAACCAACCCTCAAAAAACTCAGCCTGCTCCTCGGGCTGAAATCCCTTCGACCAACGGTCGAGCTGAAAATACTGATCCCAAAATCACAACACAGGCCCAACCCCGGGACGTCCTTCAACTAGACATCGAATGGTACGTCGTTCCTCCTAGCCAAATCACTGCTAGGATGCTAACCAATTACCTCAGGAAGTATGGACTTTCTGGGGTAACTTTATTCAAACCTACCAACGACCAGAGGGCAAACCTGCCTGGCTGCGCCTTAAGTGCCTGGTTGAGGTATCATATTGAGGTAGGAGTAATCCTGCCTCTCCATCCTTTGTTCTAGGGAGTGGCAAATTACTTCGGGGTCACTCATTTCCAAATGACCCCAAACAGGTATAGAATGCTTTCTGCACTCTATCCTTTACAGTCATAAAAAATGGCTTGTCCCCACGCCGCACGAGGTCAACTACTTGTTTGATCTTAAATCCAACCCTAACCAGGAAAACACGGGGTTTTTTCATCTCTGCCATTAGGAATCGACCCGCATCTTCCTTAGTTAGACTACCTACAAGTCCAATGTAGGAAAGTACTTCCAGGAGTACTTTTTAACTACCGATCTGGTTGCCAACAACCTAGCCTTCACCCAAGGAGGTATCTTCTTTATTCTCTGGTCGTTTATTTCCTTTTATTTTATCTGCATCCTCCTTAGAAAATTAGCACTCTTCAGGTCCATGGCAGCGACCTGCTCCTACTCCAGATTGGAGATTCGAGCAGCATCACTGGGCCAGCATGACTGACGTAGAGAAAAGCGTCAAACAGCTGGTCACCAAAGCCAACCTAAGGCTGGTTGGTCTTCTAGCACCTCACCAGGATGTGAGGGAGTCAATGGTGGGGACTGTCATTGGCGGGGACGGTCATTGGCGGAGAAGTTCCTGTGCAGCACCAAGACTTGTCGTAGCCTCCAAGGAGGAGGACAACTGTGGTGACTATCAGGGAACCATCTAGCACCCCGCGAGCAGATGCTCCCCTTGCCCCTATGGGAAAGGGAAAGAAGAAAGTATCTGAACCCCCTGTGCCCGTCGAAGAGTTTTCAGACGAGAACAGTACTGTCTTCTCACTTTTAGACAGTTTTCTCATTCCCTGTCATTTATTTGACAGGGATGGCAACTTTAAGTACACTCCAAATTTAAATTCAGATTTCTTCCAGGCAGTGAGTGAGTGTAGCAGTAGTTCAGTAAGTAATGTTGCGACCAATAGTTATAGCTCAGGTACTCTACTTATAATTTCCTTGTTCTCATTTTTAACTCCATCTATACATATCGTCTAACTGCTCGCAATGCTTCCTTAATTGTAGATATGTCACCTGGAGATATGTTCGACCGCTATACCGCACCTGCTGCTCCTTCGAGCAAGAAGGGGGTGAGCAAGCGACATCATGGAGAGAGCAGCAAGGCTCCTTCAACAAAAAATGCCCGGAGTGAGGATCCTCCAGCTACTGATCCCTCAAAAGAAACAACGCCCCCTCCAGAATTACTCAACCAGCAGTCTCCCTCGGTGCCAGCCAACCAGACACCTCACGATCAACCTAAAGACGCCCTGACCAGTGCCGTGGTTGGCTCAGCCAGAGAGAGAATATACAAACTCTCAAAGCACAAACGTACCCGAGAGGCCATCGTCGACACCAACTCCATGGAGGCCGATCATATAATAAACTGAGGGCTGAATGAGATAGCCATTGTAAGTTGCTTTCTATTGCTGAGTTATTTTACTTTGTCATTTTCTGCCATCATCTTATCTCTTTACCTGATCGCAGGGATTGCTGACTATAACTGCTGGTTGGCACTGAACGGGGGCTTTGGTCACCCAGACCAAAGACTCTGAATCCAAGCACACTGAGGAGACGACAGTGCTCGAGAAAAACACAGAACTGCTCGGAAAGAACTTCGAACTGCTCGAGAAAAACTCCAAGCTGGCCGAAGAGCTTCAGCAGTTTCAGACTGCCCTGGACAGAGGCAATGAAGGCAAAGAGAAGTTTAGGGAGTGTGCTAAACTTAACTAACAAGATTCCAAACAACTTGAGGCCGATCTGATCGCGAGCAAAAAAGAGACTGAGGGAGCTGGAGGGGCGCATCAAGGTGCTTGAGGAGACTGATGTCAGCAACTTGGAGAAGTATAGGGAAGCCACCCACCTTTGCTTCTATGAGTTCTGGAAGCATAACCGTGGGGCCAACTTTAATTATCTTTCCGAGCGCCTGAGGCGAACTGAAATAGCATGGTGTACCGCTTGCCTGGAGGAAGAAGAAAGAGCCAACATTCCTGCCTCCCCAGAAATCTCCCTAGCAACGGGGATTGATGGCGCTGAAAATGAAGCTGGAACCACTGTCTACCAGGACATTCCTCAAGACCCTCCTACCTCGTAGTACTTTTATTTTTCTTTAACTTTATCTTGTAGATACACGACCTACGGGTTGTGATGTAAAGACAATTTCTATCTTTATTGCTACATGGGCAGCTTTTTTCCTTTTAACAAACAATTACATCCGAGCAGTGACTGCTCACGGTGTAAAGGGGTTCCTTTTTTGATATTATAATACATGCATTTTATTATAACATCTGTTCGTATGACGGAACTTAGCATAGTACTTTGGTTTGATTTAACAAAATAACAAAATTTTGAAAAATACTCTAAGTACCATGGCATGCTTTCACTTATTTTGCTTGTGTGTTTACATACCTTTTGATATGCTTTGCTTACTAGATACCTTATATGCCCCCAAGTGATTGAGGAGCTTTAGGTCCTCAGTCACTTGCCTTGACTAGGACCTGTTTGAACATTTCTACTTGGAATAAATACTTGTAAAAATGAAAATATAGCAAAACAACACACGTAATGAGCAAATAGTTGTAATAAATACAATAGTTGGCAAGATTTACTGGCTACACACAGTCCCTTTTATTTCTCGTAATAAATGGAAAAATCGTGTCTGTAAGAGTAATCAATAAAAATGATCTTACACTTATAAGTGATCAGTCATAAAAATGACTAACCCTTGTTCATAAACTTGTAAAAAGTAAAATCAATACAAGCCAATACTTTAAGAAGAATTGTTTATTGATAGTACTTGTGCATGTGTTCTCCATTCCAATAGCAAGGAATGAGATCTCCATTTAAGCGAGAAAGTTTATAAGTTCTTGGATAAAGGACTTCTTCGATTTGGTACGGTCCTTCCCAGTTAGGTCCGAGTACTCAAGCGGCTTGGTCGTGGGTGTTAAGGAAAACTCTTCGGAGCACAAGATCTCCCATGTTAAAATTCCTTTCACGTACATTAGAATTGAAATACCGGGCGACCTTTTGCTGGTAAGCTGCTACTCGAAGTTGGGCTTGCTCGCGCTTTTCGTCGACCAAATCCAAAGATTCCATCAATAACTGGCTATTAGAGCCTTGATCATATGTCATTCTCTGATGCGATGGCGGATCTAACTTGACAGGCAACATAGCCTCATATCCATAAGACAAGGAAAATGGAGTATGGCCTGTTGTTGTTCAATGGGATGTTCTGTACGACCAGGGGACTCCAGGAAATTGCTCTGGCCATGCCCCCTTTGCCTTCTTAAGCCTTTTCTTCAGAGTATCTTTTAGCGTTTTATTGACTGCCTCGACTTGTCTGTTTGCTTGAGGGTGAGCAACTGAAGAAAAGCTCTTGATAATTCCATGCCGCTCGCAAAAATCCGTAAACAGATCACTATCGAATTGCGTGCCGTTGTCTGAGACAATTTTTCTTGGCAACCCATGGCGACACACTATGTTTTGACCACAAAGTCCAGCACTTTCTTGGTCGTTATGGTTGCAAGTGGCTCAGCTTCGGCCTACTTTGTAAAGTAATCGATAACCACTACAACGTACTTGACGCCACCTTTCCCTGTGAGCAAAGATCCAATTAGGTCTATACCCCATACTGGGAATGGCCATGGACTTTGCATCTGTTTTAGCTCATTAGGGGCTGCTCTTGGAATTTTGTAGAATCTCTGGCATTTATCGCATTTTCGTACAAACTCCATCAAATTTTCATTCATTGTTGATATCGCATTTTCGCACACTCCACCAGAAGGATCTTTTTTGATAAACTCTGCCCCCCAGCATGTTCCTCACAAAAGCCTTCATGGACCTCTCTCATCAATTCTTTTACCTTCTCTTTTGTAATACACCTGAGGAGTGGCATTGAGTAGCCCCTTTGGTACAGCATCCCATCGACCAGGATATACCTAGCAGCTTGTCGTTGGAGAGTCCTAGCTTTGTTTCTGTCCGTTGGCAACACACCATGTGTCAGGTATTCTATGTAAGGTGCCATCTAAGTATCTACCACCTGAATCACCAGACAGGCTTCTTCTTCCTGGATGCTTGGTGCAGACAACCGCTCAACAGGTACTATATTTAGTGTGTCAGCTTCCTTGGCACTTGCTAACTTGGCCAAAGCATCAGCGTTCGAGTTCTTGTCGCAAGGTACTTGCTGGAGAGTATACTTCTCAAATTGGGCCAACAAATATTTTGCTTTATTTAGGTAGGCAACCATATTTAGACCTCGAGCCTGATATTCTCCAATTATCTAATTAACCACCAACTGAGAGTCACTGTAGATTTCAAGTGACTTTATGTGCATGTCTCTGGCTAACTGTAATCCTGCGAGCAACGCTTCATACTCGACTTCGTTGTTGGACGTCGTGAAGTCGAATCTGATTTCCCAGTGGAATCGATGCCCTTTAGGAATTATCAAAATCACTCTGGTTCTAGTGTGGTGCTCATTAGAAGAGCCATCTATAAACAACTTCCAAGAAGGAGTTTGGCTTTGAGGTTCAGGCTCTTCTGTCCCTTCTGGCTGCTCGTTATCTGGAAGACCAGTGAGCTCTGCAACGAAGTCAGCCAGAGCTTTTCCTTTTACTGCTACTCGTGGTAAGTACGAGATATCAAACTACCCAAGTTCAACTGCCCATTTCAATAATCGGCCCACGGCTTCTGGCTTCTACAGAACTTGCCGTAGAGGTTGGTCGGTCAAAACTGTGATCGGGTGAGCTTGGAAGTATGGCCGCAACTTTCTGGATGCTAAGATCAGGTAGTAGGCTAATTTTTCAATAGGACGATATCACAGTTTCGCTCCAATTAGCCTTTTGCTTATATAATAGACGACCTTCTGCACGCCCTCTTCCTCTCTTACTTGAATAGAACTAGCAGAATATTCCGTGATCGCCAAGTAGATGAACAAAGTTTCTTTATCAACCGGCTTCGATAGAATCGGTGGCTATGACATATGAGTCCTTAAAGCTTGAAAAGCCTACTCGCATGCCTCCGTCCATTTTAACTTCTTGTTGCCTTTGAGTAGATAAAAAAATGGGATGCATTTGTCCGTCGATTTGGAAATAAATCTAATGAGAGCAGTAATTCTTCCGGTTAAGCTTTGAACATTCTTGATTTTTGTTGGCGATTTCATATCGATCAGGGCTTTGATCTTCTCGGGATTGGCCTCAATTCCTCACGAGTTTACTATAAATCCCAACAATTTCCTTGATCCAACTCCGAAGGAACAATTGAGGGGATTCAGCTTCATTTGATATTTATTCAAGACGTTGAAGCACTCTTGCAAGTCCCCTACATGTCCTTCTGCCCTTTTTGACTTAACCAGCATGTCATCAATATATGCTTCCATGTTTGTACCAATTAGCTCCTTGAACAAGTGATTGGCTAGTCGCTGATAAGTCGCACCAGCATTTTTCAAACCGAAGGGCATTACTTTGTAACAGTAAAGCCCTATATCATTCCGAAAGTTAGTGTGATCCTCATCAAGTGGATGCATATTGATCTGATTGTACCTAGAGTATGCATCCATCAATGAGAGGATCTCGTGACCTAGTGGCATCGACCAGCTGGTCGATTCTAGGGAGTGGGAAACAATCTTTAGGGCAGGCTTTATTAAGGTCTGTGAAATCCACGCATGTTCTCCACTTGCCATTCGACTTGGGAACCAGTACGGGATTAGAGACCCATGATGGATAAAGCGCTACCCTGATGAATCCATTCTCCTTTAGCTTCTCAACTTCTTCCTTTAGAGCTTTTGATCTGTCTTTGTCGAGCATCCTCCTTTTCTATTGTACTGGTGGAAAACACTTGTCTACGTTCAGGACATGGCTAATGACCGCAGGGTCTATTCCAACCATGTCTTTATGTGACTAGGCAAAGACTTCCTGGTTTTTCCTTAAAACTTCCACCAGTTCTTGTTTCGTTGTTGTCTCTAAGTTTTTACCGACTTTCACAGCCCTGGTCGTATCTGTTTCATCGAGTTGGACCTCTTCAAGGTCCTCGATGGGTCCTACTTCTTCATCAAAATCCCCAAAGCGAGGATCTAAATCCCTGTCCCCACTTTGGGCAACGCCCTATTTGGTGACACAATCACCTGATTGGGCTTGTACATCACTGGCTGTTTGCAACTCCTTCCCAGCAGCTTCCCTCGATCCACCTTTCTTTGCCTTAGATATCGAGGCGTTGTAGCATTCCCTCGCTTCTTGTTTGTTTCCCAACACGCATCCTACCCCTACGGCAGTTGGGAATTTCATGGCAAGGTGCCAAACCGAGGTAACAGCTCGCAGGTCGACCAAAACTGGCCTCCCAAGTACAACATTATACGCTGAAGGACAATCAACTACTATGAAAGTAGTGAGTGATGTCCTATTTGAAGATGTAGTTCCTGTTGTAACTGGGATCCTAATCGACCCTGTTGGCGCGAGCCCTTTGCCAGAAAAACCATATATGGTTTGGTTGCACGGCTCCAGGTCCTTGACGGACAACTTCATCCTTTCCAGTGAAGACTTATACAAAATGTTGACTGAGCTTCCTGTGTCAACCAACACCCTCTTAACCATCATGTTGGCGATTTGGACATCAATGACCAGTATATCAGAGTGTGGGAATCAGACGTGCTGAGCATCGTCTTCAAAGAAGGTTATCAACTCATCCTCTGTTCTTGGTTTCTTTGGTGCTCGATCCTCCACACTCATTATCTCGATGTCTTGGTTGTGGCATAAGGTTCGACCGTATTGCTCTCTTGCCTTCCCACTATCCCCTGCAAGGTGTGGGCCGCCATAGATGGTGAGTAAAGTACCTGCCACAAGAGCCGACTGTAAAGGTGGCGAGCGTTGGCGTGCAGGCGCCTACTCATTGCCACCTTGAGCTTCCTGCTAAGACCCTCTTGCGACTCGTACATATCTCCTTAGGTGTCCCTGCCTGATCAGGAACTCAATCTCATCCTTCAACTGGTTACACTCATTGGTGTCATGCCCGTAGTCATTGTGAAAACGACAGAATTTTGTTGTATCTCTCTTGGAGATATCTTTCCTTATAGGTGCAGGTCGTTTATAAGGGACATTGGCATTGGTCGCCTGGTAAGCCTCTGCTCTACTTTCGACAAGGGCCGTACAGTTGGTGAATCTCGGCTTGTATCTATTGCCTTTGGGGCGTTTATTTTCGGACGTTGATGGCTCATTGCTCTCTTTTTTTCCACCATTTTTGCCATTTCCATTCCCATTTCGTTTGTCGTTGCCATTGGGTTTATCCGACCCATTGGAGACTTTGGTGGGATCTTCCTTTGGTCCCTTGTCTTTCGTAGGCAACTTCCCCTTGTTGGCGATCGCATCATCGAGCTTGATGTATCGATCAGCAAGATCAAGAAATTCTTGGGTACTTTTTACCCCATTCTTTCTTAGGCTTTTCCAGAGGGGAGAATGGCACCTAACCCTAGCAGTTAGGGCCATCATCTTTCCCTCATCACCCATTGTTTTGGCTCCAGCTGCTGCCCGTATAAAATGTTGGGTGTTTCCTTTAAGGGCTCTCCATCCTTCTATCGTATCTCGACCAGCTGGTCGGCCTCAGTGGGATGTACACGACCCGCGTAGAATTGTCCATAGAATTCCTTTACGAACATTTCCCATGATACTATACTAGCAGGAGGGAACTTAAAGAACCATTCCTAAGCAGTGTTAGATAGGGTGGCGAGGAAGATCCTGCAGCAGGCATCATCCGACACCTTCTGAATACCCATTTGTATCTCAAACTTTTTTACATGAGATACTGGGTCCCCGTACCCATCAAAATTTGGCAGCACTGACATCTTGAACTTGCTGGGGGTTTCTTCCACAGCAATCCTCTGCACAAACAGAGTGCCTCTCCTCTGATCGTACTTAATGTGGGATGTCCAGTTTCCGACCAGCTGCTGTACCGCCTGATTCAGAGCATCGATTTGAGCCTGAACTACGGCTGGGATTACTGGGGCGACTGGTGCTGGAGGAGCATACTCATCATGCCTCTCGTGCCTGTTGTTGAGCACCTCCCTCAGGTCATCGTCTCTGCGCCTTTGTTCGCTAGCGCCCAGCTGATCGAAGACATTATGTTGTCTGGCTGCCCCCCAGCGTTATGGCTCGTAGGCCTATTTTCTCTTGGTAGGGGGTTTCTATCTCCACCTCTTTCCTCATGCCCTCAACCAGCATTCCCCCTGCCGGAATCGGCCTCATTGTAGTCATGGCCATCGCTGAACTGCGGCTGACTACGGCGCGACCGGCTAGTCACGGTGTTTCCACTTCTGGCTGGCATCTCCCGAGCGTCGGGGGGAGGCCTGCGTTGGTCAGTGGGTCCCCATGCATTATTATGCCATGGGGGGGCCTGACCACAGAGCCTGACTCGTTGTGCCTTCTGTTTGCAAAAGGATGCTGCCCCTTGCTCGGTGGATTTGGCTCATCGTCCCCTGGGCGTCTAGGGCTTCGGGGAGGTTGCCCGGCCCTATTCTGCCTCTGGTGCTGGGGATTTCCGCGACCAGATTCAGAGGGTTGCTGTTGCTCTGGATCCTGAATTGGGACATCTTCCTGAGGCGGTTGCTCTAGCCTTTGAGGGCTCGCTGGCTAAATCGGGGGATTCAGATTTTGGGCCCGTTGTGGTGGTGCATTTGATGGTTGATCAGGTTGAGAGGTCGACATAGCTTGTCCTTGGGCCAACTAAATGGCTGCTTCAAGAGCGGTCGTGGCATCTCTCTGTCGACGGTCCCTGTTTGCCTGCCGCTCATTCAGCTCCTGACGCTGGCGCTCAATCTCCCTCTGCTGCAGCACCAAGGTCTCTGCCGCATTTTCCTAATTGGCCCTAAGATTGGCCAACTCATCTTGCAACACACTCAGTGTTGCCCTCAGCATCTCCGAGTCTATTTCTTCCTCCTCAAAATCCAAGTATGGGTCATTTTCAGCCACATTTGGAGGGGGAGGTTGAGAGGATGCAGCGCCAGCAGCCTATCCAACTCTCTTGGATGTCTTCGCCATTTATCTTTTTGAAGTTTTTGATTGATCTCTCAATGAAAGAACCAAAATGTTGACCCTTGATTTGGCCAATGACACAAAGTCAAATAAACGACAAAGAATGAAAAAGAAATCAAGAAGAGAATCAAATGGGAAGAAAGTAACACAAGTGATTTATAGTGGTTCGGCCCCAACAAGGTGGTAATGACCTACGTCTACTCAGTGTTCTTATTGATATTGAATCCTAGTACTGTGATCAAAGAACTAGGGTTCTTGAGTTTCACAAGCCTTAGGAGAATTACAATTTCCAGTGGATAATCACACTATACTTTTCTCTCTGAATACCAAGATTAAAAGTGCCAAAGTAAAAAAAAAAAGGTCCCTTCCTTAAGCCCTCTCATTCTTATTTATAGGCTCAAGGGGGTTACATGGGCCAAAGGGCCTTAATTACAATTAAGATCAGCGTATCAAGGTAATAAAAGGAAATATAATGAATATCATTATTACAAGATTGCGTATCTCAAAGGAAGTAAATAGAAGCATGCGACCAGACTGGTCGCACCTTAACGCAAGATCTGAAGAAGCAATAATCATCTGGTTGATAGGCGAACAGCATCCCTTCACTTCAGAACTGCCACATGCCAACCTCTTGTAAGAAATTCTTGCCACGTCATCAGGAGCCACTTTTGGGTAAACAGAGTCCATCTCTGGGGATCTTCTCCTTGAATAGATGGCTAATGAGTACATCTCTAGGGATCCGCTCCCTGAATAGATGGCTAATGAGTCCATCTCTAGGGGTCCGATCCCTGAATAGATGGCTAATGAGTCCATCTCTGGGGATCCGCTCCGTGAATAGATGGCTAATGAGTCCATCTCTGGGGATCCTCTCCCTTAGCCATGTGACGTGTCGGTCACCTTAGCCTTTTGGCTCTGGCTCTAAGTAACTAGCCCTTAGACTAGACAAGCACTTTTTGATTTCATCGAAATTAAGGTCGGTCAAGCATTTCATGCTTATGTTGATAATGCTTATGTCGATTAGATCTAATCTTTTTGGCTCTGCATTCATTACGCTTATGCCGCTCTTGCTCATAAGTCAATATCATACAACCAATGCTCAATAATACTGTCGAACTTGACTAATGAGTCACAACTTCACAGTCAATATTGATACGCTTGCCGATTCCTGACTCATAGGTCAGTTCCACTCATAAGTAAGCAATTCAACCAGGCATATATCATATGTCAAATATCCAAATGTAGGGCATTCAACATGCTTACTCAACAATCACTAGCATAATTATGATCATGCACGATTACAGAGACTCAAGCTCTGATCAAGTCCATATTCAGGATTTATGTCATGCCCTAATCACATGTATCTTATGCATCACATGCATCACAAGCTGGGTGCAGTTTTCTAACCTTTGGTCCAAGCACAGGATACCAATAAATGAGCCACAAGCACGATCCTGTTTCCAAGCTCCTAGTGATAACCTAGTCACAACCATAATATAAAACCTCATCAAAATGAGTAAATAAATACTTCCGAACCCAAACCTAGCCTCCGGGACGTCAAATCGTAATCAACTATGTAGTAGAATCGATGACATGCCCTTAGAGTTAAGCTCCCATGACTAAAATCCAACTATGGGAAAAACTGCCCTTAAGCGTCACAGCCCCAAACCTTGAGTCGCGACCCGCCTCCAAACAGAAGCCGAGCCTCTTCTCTGTCTGTACCTTGCACTGCGGTGCTCCAACCTTGTGTCGTGGCCCTACCTACAAATCAGCCAGCCTCCTCCTTCTTCAAGCCTGGGCTGCAGCGCCAAAGAATAGGGTCGCGACCCAACCACGAACCTATCCAAAACCTCTTTTTCTCCATTTAAAAACCTTTCAAAAACCTAACCAAACATCTCCAAATCCCAACATCAAAGTTCCCAAGCATCCTAATTATCCAAAACAATTAAAACCCAAGCTTCAATTCATTTCAAAACATAAAATCCAATCAAAGCTTAAAAAATTGAAAACTTAAAAGTTGGATTACCTTCGATTGAGTCGTTTCCCAACTAAAAAGCTTATAATCTTCCCTAGAATCGCTATGCCTCGATCTTTGCCTGAATCCGAGTCCTAAAACTCAAGTTGCCTTTGAAAATGCGATCAGGTGCCGTAAATGGAACTGGAGGGAGAGAGAATGTTCTTTTTATAATTCTAACAGGTTACTTCAAGCTTAAGTAACCTCAAGTAAATCCTAATGCTCGGGGTCTCAAAAATGCCCCCGGGGGTAAAATAGTCAAAACTCCCTGAATTCCCCTCTGATCTCACTAACTCCCAATTTATCATCAAATATTTATTCTCATTACCCAATATCCCGGTAATGTACTAAATACCCCTTCACTCATCCTGAGTCAAGTATAAATCCCGTTGTGACTTTCCCACTAGCTTGTTTCCTAGGATCTCCTCGTGCTGAGTAACCCATGCATAACCTAATAATAATGAAGTACTACACACATACCACATATATGCCAAATATACCCAAAATGACCAAAATATGAAAATTGCCCAATTAAATAGAAATTGGCCCCCATGCATGTTTAGTACACATAAACATGCATATCTAGTCATATTATGATATAACTCGCATATTCACATAATCATACACATATATATCACATAATCATATAATTCCAAGATTTTCCATCTTGACCACCTAATCAAGGCCCTAAGCCTAATTAGGAAATTTGGATCGTTACAACTATCCCATCCTTACAGAAATTTCGTCCTCAAAATTTATCTGAACAGCTCGGAATATAAATTCCATATCACCGATTCCAATTCCCAAGTCGCCCCTTCGACCTTACTGTTTCTGCATCATACCTTAACCCAAGGTACAACTTTGTTCCTCTAAACCATGCTCTTTTTGTCTCAAATCTGGACTGGCTATTCCTCACAGGATACTTAGCCTCAATCTCCAAATTCTCATAACTCAACACATGAGTCTCTTCTAACCCATGTCCTCAACATAGAAATATAAAATACACTGTATACAGCCACCGGTGCCAAAGCTAAGGTCAACCCAAAGGCAACCTGATCGATCCTATCTAGGATTCAAATGGTCCTTCCTCATCTAGAGCTCAACTTGCCCTTATTTCCTCACCCCCTTTCCTTGGTGATCTTCTAAGGAAGATACAGTCTTCCACCTGGAACTCCATGTTCCTGCATTTCAGATTATCATAACTTTTCCATTTACTCTAAGAAGTGAGCATCCAAGCTCTAACCTTTCCAATAGCCTCAACGATCCCCTGAACTACCTTAGGATCCAAATATAACATCTCACCTATCTCATTCCAATGAATGGGTGATATACATTCTCTACCATACAACATTTTATAAGGTGCCCCTCCAATAACTAGATAACTCTCTCTCCGATTTACCATCAGTCTGAGGATAATAACTAGTACTAAACTTCAACTGTATACTCATCGCCTTCAGCAATTTTCCTCAAGACTTGGAAGTAATAACAGGGTCCTCATCTAATAAAATAGATCTTGAATTCCATGAAGGCATACTAGCTCTCTCACATAGAGGTCTGTATATTGATCAACTGTATAACTTGTCCTTACTGATAGAAATGAGTTGACTTTATATACTGGTCCAAAATGACCCATTCCAAATCACGCTAGCCCACTATCTTGGGCAGCCCCTACTGCGAAATCCATCGCGATGTTTTCTTTACTTCCATTATAGAATACACAAAGGTTGCAACGCGATTACTGATTTCTGATACTCTGTCTTGACCTACTGACAGGTTAAGAACTTGGCCACGTAGTCCGCTACGTCCCTCTCCATCCCAGGCCACCAATATAAAGATTTTAGATCATGATACATCTTCTATGAGGCCTGGATGAAGAGAATAAGGGGGGGTAGTATGAGATTCATCCAGAATCTCCCATTTAATCTCATTGTCCATCGGATCCCAAGTCCGATCCCAATACCACAATAAATTAATACCTGTCACTGCATAATCCTTAGCTAATCCAGCTAAGACATTCCCCTAAATTTTTCCCATCTATGGTTCACTTAAATGTTTTTCCTTTGATCCTCTCTAAAAGAGTAACTCAAACGTAATGTTGGCCACCTAGCCCACCAGTAACTCCAGTCTAGTTCTGGTCACAACCTTCAAATAACATGATGCTTAGGAAATCTCCTGTCAATGAGGTGTCATAACAATGTACAAACTGGTTTTGATCTGTAAGAAGAATCAGAACTCTTTCCCAAAACACATGTAATATTTTTCCCGTCCAAGGAAACTCCTGCCCTCTGAGGCGTTCCTTGACCTTGGCAAATCTCCAACTGAGAGTATACCACAATACCATCGATCAAGATGATCACAAATCCAATTTAGATAATCTTTGAATACTCTGTTCCTCTGATTCATCAAAACAACTAAGCATTAATCAAATCCATAAACATAACTCAGCACTCCTAGTGCCCTTATCTAATGTAGAAGGCAATCTTCTGTTTATCCTTCTCCTTGCTCTTTAGCTGGTAATAATCAGATCGAAGATCTACTTTGGAGAATACCATCTTACTCAATAACTGAGCCTTTAGTTCTTACAGTTCTACTAAAGCCGTTCAATACAATGGCCTAGACCTGATTCTGTCTCCGACACCAATCCAAATTCCCTTTATCTCTTTGTGTAAAGGTAATACTGGGAAAGTCCCCTGGAAATACATCCAGAAACTCACAGACTAATCCAGTCTGTCCTGGTCCCACTGGCACGACCTAAGTGGTATCCACCTCACTAGCTAAGAGTTCTATGCATCCTCCTGCAATAGATATCTAGTTCGAAATACAGATGTCATATGCACAGTGCCAACTACCACAAGGTTTCCCCACTCTCAAACCCAAGAGTTACTATCCTTTCCTTGCAATCTAGCATTGCCCCACACTTGGTTAACCACTTCATATTCAGGATCATACTGAAGTCAATCATAACCAACTCTATCAAAACAACTGATGAGCCCCTTCCACAATAATCTAACTCATCCCAACATAACCATGCAATCTGCATATCAAATTTATGTCTCTCTAGATGCAACAAGAAAATAACAGCATGGCACCAAAACCAGCACAATACAAAAATCAGAACTAGGAAGCTGACCTACAACCTCTGAGGAACCAACCTCAGTCTCAGTCTCTGACTGCATCGGAACGAACACTCGAGCAGGAGTTAAGTTGTCCACCCCCTTTTGCTCATTCTTCCTTCACCTTGGGCAATTCCTCTTACCGTGCCCAACTATCCCACAAAAGAAACATGCCTTTGCTTAGCATTCTCCTAGATGACATCTCTTACATCGAGTGCATTCCGGATAAGTCCTCCATTTCTTATTTTTGCTCAAACCAATAAATGGAGGTATTGCTGTGTGAACTCTATGCTCTCCAACACTCTCTTTCATAATCTCATTTCCTGTGCTCTGAACATCAAGAGCCTTCCCTACCACCTAAGCATAGGTAGAGATCTCATGCACTGGGGTAACTCTAATACCCTGAGCTACACGGGGATTCAATCCCTGGAAAAACCTTTCCTTCTAAGCCATATCCATGGGCACCATATCAAAGGCAAACTTGGCCAACCCATCAAATCTGTTAACATATTCTGTTATTGTTGCATTTCACTGAACCAGGTTCAGAAACTCATTCATCTTAGCACTCTTGACTGCATCATAGAAATATCTTTCATTAAACAACTGCCTAAATTCTTTCCAGTCCATCATAGTTGTATCTCGTGTCTAGGATACCACTTCCCACCACGTTCGGGCATCATCCCACAATATAAATGTAGCACAAATCACCCTATCGTGACCTACCACCCCCATACTATCGAGGATAGAACCGATCATGCCCATCCATTGCTCAGCTCTGAATGGATCTAGGTCTCCCTCAAAGACTGGAGGGTAATACTCCTGGAATCTTCCACAATGAAATTCCCACCTGTTCTCATCCCTAGGCTGAGGCAATACTGGTGCCACTCCTAGAATAGCAATGGAAGAGGTGTTCCCTAACAGATTCTGCTGCTGTTTCAAAAACCTAATCTCTTCCTCTTGCCTCTGCAATCTTAATTGCATATCTGTAAACACCCGCTGGAAATTCTGAGGGGCAGGTGAATAACTCAAACCCTGGCTATAATTTCCAGCCTCGGTATAACCACCACTAGGTCTCATTAACTACCTTGGGTACATAACTTCTGATTAAATCTACAGTCAATAACTTGACCTATTAAACATGATGAGCATATTCAAAAGCCTTCCCCCACAGGAAAAATCATACCACAATACAATCACAAACCACTACAGTGCTAAAAGCATGCACATAACATTCGTACATCAATTCATAACCCCTGCTCTTCCAACTTACATACCATGCTTCCAAATCCAGCATGCAAATAACACATTTATATATATTCACTGAGCAGGTAATCATATAATCAAGAGCCAGGCTCTATTACAATCTCATGCTCCCTAATACAATATGCAGGTAAAGCATTTACATTCTATTTAAGCAGTTAAGCACATAGCCACATAAATAGTTACCATATCATGAGTAAAGCTTGTCTTTAGTGACAAGTGTACATGCCCAACATGTGTACAAGAACCCTTCACCTTGGCTCGCTCTGGTACCAAGTTATAATGCCCTACTACCCAAGGACCATTACGTTGTGCATTTAAACAGTGATAAACTCGCTAACCGAGCCATTTGGTCATAATCGTGTAATTAAGTATGATTAACGGTTTAGGGTTAAAAATTTTGGTCAAGGATACAACATTTCACTAAAATGTTTACTGTGTACATTGGGATCCCAAAAATATAATTAAAGGTTAATTACAATAAAATATTTACAACCAGCAGACCTAAGCGGTAAAATAAGGTTTAACCCTACTACCTCTTTATACCCTCGGCCGTGGTGGTCGAGCAGCCGCATATGTACACATTGACATCTAAGCTCTCCAACTCAAGGATGGTCCAGCTTTGTTTTGCCTTTACCTGCACCACATATCACTCGTGAGCCGAACCTTAGCAAGAAAACTCAATATGCTCATGAACAGGTAATAACATGTCACTGAATCATAATAGGCATGCTTAGCAGTAATATCCTTCGCATGCAAGCAAGCAAGTCCAAATAATGACTCATGGGCCCTGGCCTTTGTATAGATGACTATCAAGTCATATTGAGAATAGATGGCTAATGAGTCCATCTCTGGGAATCTGCTCCTGAATAGATGTCTAATGAGTCCATCTCTAGGGATCCGCTCCTTGAATCGATGGCTAATGAGTCCATCTCTATGGATCCACTCCCTAAATAGATTGCTAATGAGTCCATCTCTGGGGTCTGCTCCCTAAATAGATGGCTAATGAGTCCATCTTCAGGGATCCGCTCCATTAATAGATGGCTAATGAGTCCATCTCTGAGGATCCGCTCCCTGAATAGATGGCTAATGAGTCCATCTCTAGGGATCCACTCCCTGAATAGATGGCTAATGAGTCCATCTCTGGGGATCCGCACCCAGAATATATGGCTAATGAGTCCATCTCTGGGAATCTGCTCCCTGAATAGATGGCTAATAAGTCCATCTCTGGGATCCGCTCCCTTAGCCATCTGACGTGTCGGTCACCTTAGCATTTTGCCTCTGGCTCTAAGTAACTAGTCCTTAGACTAGACAAGCGCTTTTTGATTTCATCGAACTTAAGGTCGGTCAGGCATTTCATGCTTATGTTGATAATGCTTATGTCGATTAGATCTAATCTTTCCAGCACTGCATTCATTGCGCTTATGCCGCTCTTGACTCATACGCCAATTCCATACGACCAATGCTAAGTACTACTGCCGATCTTGACTAGTGAGTCACAGCTTCACAATCAATACTGACACCCTTGCCGATTCCTGACTCATAGGGCAGTTCCACTCACATGTAAGCAATGCAACCAGGCATATATCATATGTCAAATATACAAATTTAGGGCATTTAGCATGCTTACTCAACAATCACTAGCATAATTATGATCATGCACAATTACAGAGATTCAAGTTCTGATCAATTCCATAGTCAAGATTTATGTCATGCCCTAATCACATGTATCTTATACATCACATGCATCACAAACTGGGTGTAACGACCCTAAATTCACTATTAAGGCTTAAGGGCCTGGAGTAGCGTGCCTGGAGGGCATAATGGGATTTGGTGTGCGTCTTTAATGAGTTTTATGCATGATTATGATTTAATGCACGTTATATGACTATTTGATTATTTGAGATGCATGACTATGTGAATTAGTATGCATGTAGACCTGATTGTCTTAAGAAGAGCATAATTGTAATCTGGCCATTTTAGGGCATCACTGTGATAATTGTATTATGTGATTTGTGCCATGTGAGTGTGGTATTTTTATCAGGATGCACGCATCAAGACGGTCCTAGTGAGCCAATTAGTCTAAAAGTCACAACGGGATTTTATACCCGGCTCGGGAGGAGCCTAGGGGTACTTTAGGAATTTCGTAAGTTGAAGTGAGAACTAATGGTTATAGTTTTGGCGATTGAGTAACCTGGGTAACCATTTGTAACTGCTGTGAGTAACAAGTTTTAGATAGAAAATGGTAGAAATGAAATAAAAGTGAAAGGACTTAAGTGCCCTTGAAGGTTTAGTTAGGAAGGGTTATTAGGAAGGGGTAAATTGGTCATTTGGCAAGGCAATTAGACAATTTTCAGCTGGGTTTATGGGGTGCACGGTTTGGGGCATTGGGTCATTTGGTGTTTTGATAAAATTGGAAGAGAAGAAAAAGAAGAAGAAAGAAAGGCTAGGGCAAGAAGAAGAAAGGAGAAGAGGTGTAGAAGGGGCTGAAGTGGGAGCTTAGGAGGAGATCAAGGAAGCTTTTAGGGTGGATTCTCCACTTGAGGTAAGGATCTTATGCATATTTAAGTTTGATTTCTATTTTGACTTGTGAATCTAAAGCTTGAGTTAGTTTTTTTGAGTTGCTGAAATTAGAAATCAAGGGGTGGATTTTTGGGTGTGATGGTGTTTTGCTCTTGATTCTAGTATCTATAGGTTGTTAGATGGTTCATATGAGGTTTGATTTGATTTTGGGGTTTAGGTATTTGTTTGGGGTGATTTGGAGAGGTTGAAGCTCGGGAAAAACGCATGGGAGAACCCAGAAAATCTGGGTTCGCGAAGGAGCGCCGCGGCCCTGTTCTTGGGCGCCGCGGCGCGAGGATGCTTCAGGATGGGGGCCAAGCCGCTGGGCGCCGCGGCCCTTGAAGGGAGTGCCGCGGCCCTAGGCCATTTTGGCAGCCAAAAAGTTGGGTTTTTAGGGCTTCTGCCCGGGGACACGGGGGATGGTTCCGATGTTTTGTTTTATGGATTTAGAGGTCCCGGGAGTGCGGGATTGGTCCCGGGAAGTGGTCTTGGGCTTGGTTAGTATTAAAAGTGTTTTATGTGTGTTGTGACTAGGATTTCGGGGAGGCTCGTACTAGAGGACCGTGCTTGTGACCTTGGTGCATCGGAAAGCTCGGGATATAGGTAAGAAAACCGTAACACCCGAGAATTGGGCGTGGGCCCACAGTGTGATTGCAGGGCATGGCCCTAGATTGTATTATGTGCAAATGTGTAATCTTAGATGAACTATTATATGTTTGAATGTTTATTTCAAAATGTATTATACGTGCTATTATAATGAAATGAACGGCTAAGGCCGAGAGCGGCGAAGGCCGGGTACGGCCTTGGGGCCGGAAGTAACACTCAGCACATGGGATGCTTATAGCCAGGGTGGGACCCAAGGGATACATGAGTTATCCTTACGGTGAGGACCGAGACCCCAGGCTTCAGTAAGGCCTCTGGGGCGGCATGGCCGTGCTTGTTTAGTCTGATGGTTTTCCTATTTATCAGTGGATCATGTTAGCTATATTATTTGCATATGTTATGTACTATTTGGGTTTTCTTGCTGGGCTTCGGCTCACGGGTGCTCCGTGTTGCAGGTAAAAGCAAAGAGTCAGTCAACCGGCCATGAGTATGAAGAGCGTGGGGGCGGCGCGTACATGTTCGGCCTGCCCGACTGCTTTGGTTGGGGGCATTTTTGTATATGGTTGTATTTACCATTCTTTTGATAGTTGATCAAGTGTAAATCTATTTTTGAGTCGTAAATATTTTGTAAACCTTATTTTGGGATCCCAGATGTTTTATACTTAACGTTTTCAATGAAGCTAAACATTTTAAAAGAGTACAGCCTTAAACTTTGATTTATTCACACTTTTGGTTTTAGAAACCACTTAGAGTCAGTCAAAAGCACGATTTCTGTTTTAAACTCACTAAGTAGCGGCTCTAAGGTAGTAGGGCGTTACACTGGGTGCAGTTTTCTTACGTTTGGTTCAAGCACATGTTACCAATAAACGAGCCCCAAGCATGATCTTGTTTCCAAGCCCCTAGTGATAACCTAGTCACAACCATAATATAAAACCTCATCAAAATGAGTAAATAAATACTTCCAAACCCAAACCCAGCCTCCGGGATGTCGAATCCTTCTCAACTGGGTAGTAGAATCGATCCCAGACCCTTAGAGTTAAGTTCCCGTGACTAAAAACCAACTCTAGGAAAAATTTCCCTTAAGCGTCGCGGCCCTTAAACCCTGAGCCACGACCCGCCTCCGGAAAGAAGTCGAGCCTCTTCTCTGTCTGCACCTTGCACCGCGGCACTCCAACCTTATTCCGCGGCCCTACTTGCGAATCAGCCAGCCTCCTCTTTCTTCAAGCCTGGGCTGCGACGCCCAAGAACAGGGTCGCGGCCCAACCACGAACCCAGAAAAAAACCTCGTTTTCTCCATTTAAAAACCTTCCAAAAACCTATCCAAACTTCTCCAAATCCCAAAATAAATGTTCCCAAACATCCTAATTATCAAAAACCAATAAAACCCAAGTTTCAATTCATCCAAAAACTCATCAAAACATAAAATCCAAGCAAAGCATAAAAACTTGAAAACTTAAAACTTGGATTACCTCTGATTGAGTCGTGTCCCAACTAAATCCTCCATGTAAAAAGCTTCTAATCTTCCCTAGAATCGCTATGCCTCAATCCTTGCCTGAATCCGAGTCCTAAAACTCAAGTTGCCTTCGAAAATGCAATTGGGTGTCGTAAATGGAACTGGAGGGAGAGAGAAGGTTCTGAATGTTCATTTTATAATTCTAACAGGTTACTTCAAGCTTAAGTAACCTCAAGCAAATCCTAATGCTCGAGGTCTCGAAAATTCCCCCGGGGGTAAAATAGTCAAAACTCCCTTAATTTCCCCTTGGTCTCACTAACTCCCAATTTATCATCAAATATTTATTCCCATTACCCAATATCCTGGTAATGTACTAAATACCCCTTGACTCACTCCGAGTCAAGTATAAATCCCGTTGTGGCTTTCCCACTAGCTTCTTTCCTAGGATCGCCTCATGTTGAGTAATCCATGCATAACCAAGTAATAATGAAGCACCACACACATACCACATATATGCCAAATATACCCAAAATGGCCAAATATGAAAATTGCCCAATTAAAGAGAAATGGGCCCACATGCATATTTAATATACCTAATCATGCATATCTAGTCATATTATGATATAACTCACATATTCACATATTGATACACATATATATCACATAATCATAAAATTCCAAGATTTTCCATCCTGGTCCCCCAATCAAGGCCCTAAGCCTTATTAGGAAATTTGGGTTGTTACAATAGTGGCGAGAGGTTTGGCCTCGGCTCACATCGTGAAGTAATCAACAACAACTATGACAAATTTTACTCCCCCTTTTCCTGTTGGTAGGCATCCTATAAGGTCGATTCCCGATACCGTGAATGGCCATAGGGAGCTCATCATGGTGAGATCGATCGGTGGAGCTCGCAGGATTGAAGTGAACCACAGGATTGAACGATTCTGCTTTTAAGTGTAGGCAAGAAGTATCCTTGTCCAATTATCTTTTTTGATAGACTATGCCCCCCAGTGTTGTCTCTGCAAAATTTATGGCTTCGGGTGGAGTTACACACCTTAACAATGACACAGAAAATCCCTTTTTGTACAACTTTCCCTCGAAGATAGTGTACCATGGTATCTTGTACATAAGTTTTCTGGCCTCATTCTGGTCAGCTGGGAGGCTCTCGGTTTCGAGGTAATCTATGATTGGAGTAATCCAGGTAGGTTGCTAGTCTATCATGTTGATGTCATCTTTTTTAGGCTCGGCTATGCTTGGGATAGGTAGAAACTCGACCGACACCACATTGAGTGTATCGGCTTCCTTGGTTGTGGAGAACTAAGATAAAGCATCTACATTCGAGTTTTGCTCCCGTAGAACTTGTTCAATGGTGTAGAACTCGAATTGCCCGACTACTACTTTGGCCTTCTCCAAGTAAGCTTCCATTTTAATTCCACGAGCATGGTATTCTCCTAAGACCTGGTTGACTACCAACTGGGAATCACTACAGCAATGGATGGCTTTTGCTTTAAGCTCAGGAGCTATCTGAAGTCCTGCTAGTAGTGCTTTGTATTCAGCCTCGTTGTTTGATGCCTCGAAGCCAAACCATAAGGCTGAGTGAAAATGATTTCCTATTGGAGTGATTAAGATAATTCCTGCCCCCGATCTATTCTCATTCAAGGACCCATCGACATAAAGTCTCCACAAATCGCGGGCTGGGGTTATGACTTCCTCGTTGGTGACTCCCTTACATTCAACTATGAGGCGGGTATCATCGGAGTATCATCGTTCTCGAATGATATGTGATCTAAAAATTTTCGAGTTCAACCGCCCATTTTAATAGTCTCTCGGATGCCTCAGATTTTGACAACACTTGTCTCAATGGTTGATTAGTCAATGTGTGTATAGGATGCGCCTAGAAGTAAGGCCAGATTTTTCGAGATGCATGTATCAAGCACAAGGCTAACTTTTCCTTTAATGGATATCTCGACTCTGCCCCCAGTAACCTTTTACTGACATAGTAAACATGTTTTGATACCTTCTTATCCTCCTGAACAAGTATTGCGCTAATTGCATGCTTGGTTGTCGTCCACATGCACTTCCATTTTTGTATGACCAATGTCCCTATGAAATTTGCAGAATTTATTGGTATCCCTTTTAGACTTTTAATTTCACATCGGATCAGGTCGTTTGAAAGGGACATGGATCTCGTTTAACATGTTCTCCCGAGTATCTATGAGCTCAGTATAGATTGTGTAAATGGAGAAGTATTTTTGTCCTCTTTTCTTCTTACCCCCATCAGCCTCCGAGTTATTCCCTTCATTCTTTTTTCTTTTGGAAGGGTTATCTCCTGAGGGTCACGACATGGAGGGCGTAGCTGAGGTCGAGGTTGAGTTAACATTTTTTGTTGTAGTTCTTACGGGCAAAGGAGTCAGCTTGAGTGCCGACCTTGCCCCTTCTACATTGACAAACCTCTCTCGTACTACCATGAGATGACCAATGTCATCGACCTGAGCTCATGCCACTTCTATTTTGAATCTTGCCAGGTAACTTTTTAACGACTCTCCTGGCTGCTACCTAACATTAGTCAATGCTAAGGCCTCGGGCTTGACACTCTTCACGGCCTGGAATTTCTTCTTGAATTCCCAAGACTATTTTTCCCATGACGATATCAAGTGTCTCTGAACTATATCAAACCATTTTTTCGCTGGTCAAGTGAGCGCGGTCAGAAAGAGCATACATCTTAACTTGTATCCAACGTTGTTTACTCGCATTACCGTGTTAAACATACTCATGTGGTTATATGGGTCAAAATTCCCATCATATGGCGCCACATGCGGTATATTAAAGCCATGAGGAAATGGGGTACTCGATATGTGGGGAGCAAAAGGGTCAAGCTCCTCGTCGGATTCATAAGCCTTGTCCTTCTTGTTTTCTTATTGAAGAAGCCTAATTTCCTTTTCAAGATGGTTAATCCTTCCTTGGACCAAATCCACGGGAGGAGGAAATTGCATTTGTGGCAGCTGGTTATTTTTTGGAAAAACTCCAGCTCCGTGTCACAGTACAAGTGTAAATGCCCCAAAATCCCTAATGCGGTTTAATGGTTGGATTAGTAGGCCGGGAAGGCCATAATTGATTTATTATGTCATTAAACTATTATGTGCATGTTTATGTGAATTATATTATTATATGATGATAAATGCACGCATGTGGGTCCACATTTCATCATAGGGGCATTTTGATAATTTGGCCCGTTGAGAGCATATTTGTATATTTTCATGCATGTTTGTGAATTATTGTGAAGGCCACATTATAATGTGGATTTTTTGGAGCCATTCGGCATGAGACAATCTTTGAATACAAGTTATCGGTTTGGTCATAACTGGGTTCAATTCGGGGCTCGGGGTGATTTGATGATTAGAGCATTATCAGGAATTAAAGAGTAATGGGATATGATTTTACTAGTATTTGAAAATAATGAGAATTGGAGAGCGTTAATTATGATTAACGAGATAGGTGGGAAATGATAGTTTTGCCCTTGGGGGCTGTTAAGAGATGAATTAAGCATGGAGGGTATTTTGGTCATTTGACCTAGGCTATATATAAGGTGAAGGCTGTAGAAAATAGAACCAAAACAGAAACTCCTTTCTACCTTCCTCATGATCATCATTTCTCTTCTCCTTCCTTGGAATTTTTTAAGCAAGTTTTGGGATTCAAACTTGGAGATTGAAGCTTAAGGTCTTAGGCTAGTGTTCATCCATTGAAGAGGACTCAACCTATACTTAAGGTAAGGTTTTAGTTCAAGTTTATGGTTCCTTGCTCTGTTTTTGGGTTGGTTTTAAGATTTGGAGTTTTGATCATGGAAATGGGAATTTGATGAAGTTTTGAATGGTTTAAGGCATAGGTTTTGATCGTTATATGGTGGATAAGTTGTGGTAATAATTGATGGCCTTGCTTTGTGATATCGAGAGTGTTTTAATAAGGTTTTGAAATGAGTTCAAAGGGGGAAAAACAAGGGTTTTTGGTTGGGTTTCAGGTGGGGTCGTGGCCCTGTTCTAGGGCACCGCAGCCCAAGTTTGCTGAAGAAGAAGGGAGGAGTTGAAGGGTCGTTGGGCCGCGGCATGGAGAAGGAGGGTCGCGGTCCGTGTTGGGTTTTGGAAGGTTGGCCGCTTCTATTAAAGGAGGCGGGCCGCGACATGGTGGTGTAGGGCCGCGGCCCTTAGTGGCATTTTGGCCAGAATTTAGTTTTTGGCTTGGGGAAATCAAACCTTAGGCCTCGGGATCGTTCGTAGTACCCGATTTAGTAGGATTCGATGTCTCGGATGCTAGGTTTTGGTCCGGGAACCTTTTGTGATTCAATTTATTGATGGAATCCCATAATTAGTTAGGACCAGGTGACCATCAAGGAACTAGAAGGTTGATCATTCTCAAGGGTCGTTCTTTTATTAATTCTTGCTCGAACTGGAGGTAAGAAAATTGTACCCCATATGTGACATGCATAGTTATTCATGAGGCATGTTAAGTGTTTAAATGTGGACATTGATTGCAGATCAAATGCTTAGCAAATCTTGCTCATTTGTGCATGGCACTGACTAATTAGTCAGAATTGGCAATGGTGTCAGTATTAACTGTGAAGCTATGACTCATTAGTCAAGTTCAGCAGTAATACTGAAACTGGTCACCTGGTATTGACTAATAAGTCAAGAATGGTCTTAGAACATTTAACGCAAGCTGAAAAAGATTAGATCTAATCGACATTTGCATTGAATGACTCATAATGAGCATTAACGCCGGACCGACCTCAAGTTCGATGAAAACTAAAAGCGCTTGTCTAGCCAATGGCTAGTCACTTAGAGCCAGGGCCAGAAGGTCCAGGTGACTGCACCGTCACATGGCTATGGGTGCTGAGCCTTATAGTGACTTACTCATCACTCACTCATCTGATTTACGTTAGTAACTCACTCACCAATCATTCATCTATTTAAGCTAGTGAATACCCATCATTCACTCATCTGGTTTAAGATTGTGAATTGTTCATCAATCACTCATCTGATTAGGGCTATAATCATCATCATGGTTAAACAAAACCTCAAAGTGATATTCACTCATCTGTTCAGGGCTATAAGCTCTTTATGATTATCATGATCATCATTTGATATTATTTACATGTAGTAATGAGTTTTCTTGTTGGGCTTTGGCTATTGGGTGCTATGTGGTGCAGGTAATGGGAAAGAAAACTCACCCAGCCTTGAGTGGAGTGCTTAGGTGGTGATGTGTACATATGCAGCCGCTTGACAACCACAGCCAAAGAGTTTCTCGGAGGAACTAGGGGTTACCCTATTTTTGCCGCTTAGGTCGGCGGGTTGTAATTTTCACACTATAATGACCATTTTGTATTGTAAATAACTTGTAAATGTTTTTATGGGCCCATGAACATTATTATGTTTTAAATAAAATATATCATTTCCTTTTGATTGGTTTTACACCTTAGCCTATTAATATCACCTAGATGCATGTTTATAACCAAATAACTCGATTAGCAAGTTAAGCACGGTTCAAAGTTCACAGTAACGGTCTTGGAGTAACCAAGGCATTACAACTTGGTATCTAAGCGTGCCAAGGTTTAGGGTTCCTGTAGACTGGTTGGGCATGCACACTCACCAGTGAAGACAAACTCTACTCATGGTTTGGTAACTATTTATGTGGTTATATATTTAACTGCTTAAATATAGTATAAATGCTTTACCTGTATACATGAGATACCTTGATAAGGCTATGCCATGGCTACTGCATCATCAACAAGAACGTGCTAATTAGTACTAATATTGCTAGAACATACTCACTAGTAGTGTTCATTGTGAATTATTATTTGATACATGTTAAATGATAAATGCTATAATCATGTATCCATTTGTATATTTGAATAATTGTGGAATATGGAGACTATCTATTGATCTTGGACCGTGAGGCAGCAAGAGGTTTTGTTATTACTACTTAACTGGCTGCATTGATTGTTTTAGCAAGGTTTAAGTTGATAAAAATGATTCCAAGATAGACAGATTCATCAACTGGCCAGGAAGATCAAGGTTGGGATAATAGGCGATGTCAGGAGAATGACCAGAGTTAGATTCCACAGCCAGCTCCTGAGAACTGGCAGCAATTATTTAATGATCTACAGGCTATAGTATTGAGGCAGGGAGAAGAACTTCGCCTCCTGAGACAACAGCAAGTTCCTGCAGTACCCAGTGTACTTGAGGCACCCCCTGTATCAGTGCCAGCAACTGAGCAGCTACCAGAGGTTGGAAATAAATGGGAGCCACTCTATGAAAGGTTCAGTAAGCAGCAACCTCCAGTTTTTTAGGGTAGTGCAAATCCTGCTAAAGCTGAGCAGTGGATGAGCATGATTACCACCATCCTGGATTTCATGAGGGTGACTGGTAATGAGAGGGTGGCTTGTGCCACATATACGTTTCGGGAGGATGGCCGAATTTGGTGGGAGGTTATATCCTAGACCAGAAACATCAATGCCTTGAGTTGGGAAGAGTTTCAGACTCTGTTCAATGAGAAGTACTACAACGATGCCATCAAGGCGGCAAAAGCTGAGGAATTCATCAGATTACTTTAGGGAAGTTTGTAAATGACTGATTATGCCCTGAAGTTTGATCGATTGGCAAAGTTTACCATGGAATTGGTACCCACTGACGGGACCAAAAGGGAGAGGTTTCTCCAGGGGCTACAACCTAGACTAGCCCGAGATGTTTGCATTATCACTGTGGCTGGGGTTACTACCTATGCATAGGTGGTTGAGAAGGCACTCACAGTTGAGAGTGCAGAGAATAAGATCTGGTGAGACAATGCAGCCAGAATAGAGTTTAGGAGGATAAGTTCTCCATTTGTGGGTTCTGGTAGGGGTGGAGGCCCTAATGATCAGAAGATGAAGGTTCTTGACACCTTCCCAGCTCCAGGTCCTAGTAGGCCACCTCGTGGTATTTCAATGGGTCGTCAAGGTGGTAGTGAGGCCTGGAAGACTCATCCTGAATGCCCTAGATGCAAGAGGCGTCATTTGGAAGAATGTAGGGCAAAGGCCTGATTTTTGTGTGGAGCAGTGGGTCATTTCAAGAAAGACTTCCCTAAAGCAAGAAAGGAAGAACCCAGGAAAGCGGACAGCTCGGCCCCAGCTCCAGTGTTCATGTTGACACAAGCAGAAGCTGAGGCTTCTCCCTCAGTAATTACAGGTCAGCTTCTTAGTGCTAAAACCCCTTATAATGTTTTGATTGATTCTGATGCTACACATTCTTTTGTTGCTAGTATAATTATTAATAGACTGTGTAGACCATGTGATTATTATGTTGTGGGGTTTGGAACCTTGTTACCCACTGGGGAGCTATTATTATCAAGGAGATAGATCAAATCTTTGCTAGTGACAGTGGAGGACAGAGAGTTGTCAGTGGATTTGATAGAGTTAGTTATGACTGATTTCGACATGATTCTTGGTATGGACTGGTTAGTGAAGTATGGGGAAATCATTGATTACAGAAGGAGGATGGTCACCTTTGAGCCTGAAGGTAAGGATCCTTTTGTGTTTTTTGGTACTGTGCATGGACCTCGCATACCTATGATTTCTGTTTTGAGGGCTAGAGATCTATTGCAAGGAGGTTGCATTGGATTCTTAGCCAGTGTGGTTGACACCACTCAGGTCGTGCCAGTGAGACCAGATTAGTCTGTGAATTCCTGGATGTGTTTCCAGAAGATTTACTAGGGTTTCCACCGCATAGAGAGATTGAGTTCATGATAGAACTAGCACCAGGGACGGAGCCAATGTCTAGAGCTCCTTACAGAATGGCCCCAGCTAAGCTAAAAGAATTGAAAGTACAGTTGCAAGAGCTGTTGGATTTGGGTATTATCAAACCTAGTTTCTCACCATGGGGTGCGCTAGTTCTGTTTGTGAAGAAGAAGGATGGTTCTTTGAGGATGTGTACTAATTACAGAGAACTGAATAAGTTAACAATAATAAAAAAGTATCCTTTGCCAAGGATAGATGATCTGTTTGATCAGTTGCAAGGTAAAAAGGTATTCTAAAAGATAGACCTTTGTTCTGGTTATCATAAGTTGAGGGTCAAGGAGGGAGACATACTGAAGACCACTTTTCGCACCAGGTATGGGCATTATGAGTTCTTTGTCATGTCTTTTGGATTGACTAATGCCCTTGATGCTTTTATGGATCTGATGAATAGAGTGTTAAAGGATTATCTGGACCAGTTTGTGATCGTCTTCATCGATGATATCCTGGTTTATTCTCAGTCTAAGTCAGAGCATGAGCAGCATCAGAGGTTGGTTCTACAGAGACTGAGGGAACACAGATTTTTTGCAAATTTCAAGAAATGTGAGTTCTGGTTATCTCAGGTATCTTTTCTTGGGCATATTGTCAGTAAGGAGGGGATTAAAGTAGATCCAGCCAAGATTGAGGTAGTCAGAGATTGGCCAAGACCAAAGAATGCTTTTGAGATTAGATTTTTCCTTAGATTGGCAGGTTATTACAGACGTTTCGTGGAAGAGTTCTCAAAGATTGCTACTTCATTGACTGAGCTAACACACAAGAATCAGAAGTTTGTGTGGTCAGACAGGTGTGAGAACAACTTCCAGGGTCTGAAGCAAAGATTGATTACAGTTCCAATTCTGAGTCTCCCAACAGATTAGGACAAGTTTGTGATTTACTGTGATGCTTCACATTAGGGTTTAGGCTGTGTTTTGATGCAGTCAGGGAAGGTGATTGCTTATGCCTCACGTCAACTGAAGGAGTATGAAAAGAGATATCCCACTCATGATTTAGAGTTGGCGGTTGTGGTCTTTCCTTTAAAGGTATGGATGCATTATCTTTATGGGGAGAAGTGTGAGATCTATACAGACCATAAGAGCCTGAAATACTTCTTCACGCAGAAAGATTTGAATATGAGACAAAGACGTTGGTTGGAATTAGTAAAAGATTATGACTGTGAGATTTTGTATCATCCAGGAAAAGCCAATGTGGTAGCAGATGCTTTAAGCCAAAAGGGTCTAGGACAGATTTATAGTGCGAGGCTGATAGACCAAAGTTGGTATAGAGTTGTTGGTGGGCCAGTTGGCCAATATTACGCTATAGTCTACACTGTTGGAGAGAATTAAAGAGGGTCAGTTAGGTGATCCACAGCTGATCAAGATTATGGAGGATGTTTTAGCTAAAGCATCCAGAGATTATATAGTGTCTGAGATGGGCTTGTTGAGATGCAAGGATCGGATATGTGTTCCGTTAGACACTGCATTGAGGTGAGGATTCTGGATGAATCTCATACTACACCTTATTCTTTGCATCAAGGCACCACGAAGATGTACTAGGAGGTGAGATCATTGTATTCGTGGCCTGGGATGAAGAGGGATGTAGTGGAATATGTGGCCTAGTGCTTGACATGTCAACAGGTCAAGGCTGAGAATCAAAGGCCGGCAGGGTTATGGCAGCCTGTGGATATCCCAGAGTGGAAATGAGAGGACATCACGATGGATTTCGTGGTGGGGTTACCTAGGACTGTTGGACAGCATGGTTCTATTTGGGTTATAGTAGATCGCTATACCAAGTCAGATCACTTCTTGCCAGTGAGGACTACATATACAGTTGACCAGTATCCAGATCTCTATGTGAGAGAGATCATGCGCCTCCATGGAGCACCGAGGTCGATCGTGCCAGATTAGGACCCCACTTTTACTTCCATGTTCTGGGGGAGTTTACAGAAGGCCATGGGAACACAGTTGAAGTTCAGTACTACTTATAATCGTCAGACAGATAGACAATCTGAGAGGACGATTCAGATATTGGAAGACATGTTGCGAGCATGTGTGCTGGACTTTGGTGGATCCTGGAGTAAGTATCTACCTTTGATAGAGTTTTCCTTTAACAACAGTTATCAGTCTACCATTGGAGTTGCACCTTATGAGATGTTATATGGTAGGAAATGCATATCTCCCATTCATTGGGATGAGACAAGAGAAAGGAGGTACTTGGGTCCTGAGGCAGTTCAGAGGATCAGTGAGGCCATTGAGAAGATTAGAACTCGAATGCTCACTTCTCAAAGTAGACAGAAGAGCTATGCAGATCCCAAGCACAGGAATGTGGAGTTCCAAGTGGGAGACTACGTTTTCCTTAGAGTCTCACCATGGAAAGTGGTGAGGAGATTTGGGAAAAAGGGCAAGCTGAGCCCTAGATTTGTAGGTCCATTTGAGATCCTAATGCGATAGCTGGTTACTGTTTGGAAAATCTCCAGCTCCTTGTCACAATACAAGTGTAATGCCCCAAAATCCCTAATGCAATTTAATGGTTGGATTAGTAGGCCGGGAAGGCCATAATTGATTTATTATGTCATTAAACTATTATGTGCATGTTTATGTTAATTATATTATTATATGATGATAAATGCATGCATGTGGGTCCACATTTCATTATATGGGCATTTTGGTAATTTGGCCCGTTGAGGGCATATTTGTATATTTTCATACATGTTGGTGAATTATTGTTGAGGCCACATTATAATGTAAATTTGTTCGAGCCATTCGGCATGAGATGATCTTTGAATACAAGTTATCGGTTTGGTCATAACTGGGTTGAATTCGAGGCTCGGGGTGAGTCTCGGGGTGATTTGATGATTAGAGCATTACCAGGAATTAAAGGGTAATGGGATATGATTTTACTAGTATTTGAAAATAATGGGAATTGGAGAGCGTTAATTATAATTAACGAGATAGGTGGGAAATGACAGTTTTGCCCTTGGGGGCTGTTAAGAGATGAATTAAGCATGGAAGGTATTTTGGTCATTTGACCTAGGCTATATATAAGCTGAAGGCTGTAGAAAATAGAACCAAAATAGAGACTCCTTTCTACCTTCCTCACGATCATCATTTCTCTTCTCCTTCCTTGGAATTTTTGAAGCAAGTTTGGGGATTCAAACTTGGAGATTGAAGCTTGAGGTCTTAGGCTAGTGTTCAGCCATAGAAGAGGATTCAGCCTAAGCTTAAGGTAAGGTTTTAGCTCAAGTTTATGGTTCCTTGCTCTGTTTTTGGGTTGGTTTTAAGATTTGGAGTTTTGATCATGGAAATGGGAATTTGATGAAGTTTTGAATGGCTTAAGGCTTAGGTTTTGATGGTTATATGGTGGATAAGTTGTGGTAAAAATTGGTGGCCTTGCTTTGTGATATCGGGAGTGTTTTAATAAGGTTTTGAAATGAGTTCGAAGGGGAAAAATAGGGGTTTTTGGCTGGGTTTCAGGTGGGGTCTCGGCTCTATTCTAGAGCACCGCGGCCCAAGCATGCTGAAGAAGAAGGGAGGAGCTGCAAGGCCGTTGGGCCACGACATGGAGAAGGAGGGTCGTGGCCCGTGTTGGGGTTTGGAAGGTTGGCTGCTTCTGTTGGAGGAGGCAGGTCGCTGCATGGTGGTGTAGGGTCGTAGCCCTTAGTGGCATTTTGGCCAGAATTGAGCTTTTGTCTTGGGGAAATCAAACCTTAGGCCTCGGGATCGTTCCTACTAACCGGTTTAGTAGGATTCGATGCCTCGGAGGCTAGGTTTTGGTCTGGGAACCTTTTGTGATTCAATTTATTGATGGAATCCCATAATTAGTTATGACCAGGTGACCGTCAAGGAACTAGAAGGTTGATCGCTCTCAAGGGTCGTTCTTTTATTAATTCTCGCTCGAACAAGAGGTAAGAAAACTGCACCCCATATGTGACATGCATGGTTATTCATGAGGCATGTTAAGTGTTTAAATGTGGACATTGATTGGATATCAAATGCTTAGCAAATCTTGCTCATTTGTGCATGGCACTGACTAATTAGTCAGAATTGGCAATGGTGTCAGTATTAACTGTGAAGTTGTGACTCATTAGTCAAGTTCGGCAGTAGTACTGAACACTGGTCACCTGATATTGACTACTAAGTCAAGAATGGTCTTAGCATGTTTAACACAAAACGACAAAGATTAGATCTAATTGACATCTGCATTGAATGACTCATAATGAGCATTAATACCAGACCGACCTCAAGTTCGATGAAAGCTAAAAGCGCTTATCTAGCCTATGGCTAGTCACTTAGAGCCAGGGCCTGAAGGTCCAGGTGACTCCACCGTCACATGGCTATGGGTGCTGAGCCCCGTAGTGACTTACTCATCACTCACTCATCTGATTTACGTTAGTGACCCACTCATCTGTTTAAGCTAGTGAATACCCATCAGTCACTCATCTGGTTTAAGATAGTGAATTGTTCATCAATCACTCATCTGATTAGGGCTATAAGCCTCATCATGGTTAAACAGAGCCTCAAAGTGATATTCACTCATCTGTTCAGGGCTATAAGCTCTGTATGATTATCATGATCACCATTTGATATTATTTACATGCAGTAATGAGTTTTATTGCTGGGCTTTGGCTCATGGGTGCTATGTGATGCAGGTAAAGGGAAAGAAAAGATCACCCAGCCTTGAGTGGAGAGCTTAGGTGGTGATGTGTACATATGCAGCTTGCGTGACCACCACGGCCAAGGAGTTTCTCGGAGGAAATAAGGGGTTTACCCTATTTTTGCAGCTTAGGTCGGCGGGTTGTAATTTTCACATTGTAATGACCATTTTGTATTGTAAATAACTTGTAAACATTTTTATGGGCCCACGAACAGTTTTATGTTTTAAATAAAATATATCATTTCCTTTTGATTGGTTTTACACCTTAGCCTATTAATAACACCTAGATGCACGTTTATAACCAAATACCTCGATTAGCGAGATAAGCACGGTTCAAAGTTCACAATAACGGTCTTGGAGTAATCAGCGCGTTACAACAAGGTTATACCGATTCCCATGCACTGGCTGCAAAGACTCTCTTCAGTTATTTAAATGTGTTCGTAAGTCCAAGTTTGGCAGGTTAGTCTGCCCTCGATTATTATTCAAATGATCTCAAAGATCTGGATAGTCATTCTCATAATTTCTATTATTCCTGGGCTCGGTGTTATACACACTCACCGACCGAATAAGGTACAGACTTCAACTAAGGAAGTTGACATTTCTCTCTAGTGGTTGTTGTTGCGTGGATCGATTGTTACGAGGTGGGTTTTCTGCTTGCACCCTCGCCCCTGTTGTTTGTGACCTCGACATATGACTTCCTGATGGTTGAGGTGACCTATGTCCTCGATGAGCCTCTCTCGGGGCCTCACGTTCACCCCTTGCTCAGGCCGAGCCCTATGGATTTTGTCTCAGTTCCCACTTCGAGCACTCTGAGAGGGCCTCTGGGTGCTCGATCCCCTGCCAGGTTCCCATTGGGAGCTGGCTAGGGTGCCTCTCGAGATGGAGAGGGATGTCTTATTGGAGAGGGTGGATATCTTATTGGCGAGGGTGGTGGCCTCCCGTTATTTGGTCTAGAAGGTCCAGAATTGGCTCATAGAGGCTCGTGGTTGTTCCTGGCAGGTTCAAAGTTAATAGTATGAGCTATCAAAGGAGATCGGTTATTCTTAGTTCCTGTAGGAGCATTTCCTATAGGATTGTTCCTAGTAGGGTTTTGAGCATTTTCTCCAGGCCGACCGTTGTAAGGGTTTGTCCTGGCCCTCTGCTGAGGCTGTTTGGCCCCTTTGCTCGGCCATCATGGCAGTCGTACTCCCTCGGGGTCGTCCTCTGGCCCTTCGAGGCAATGCATGTACTTCTGCAGCTTGCCTAGCCAACTCCTCGTTTCGCCTTGTAGCCTCGGGTAGCTGCTCACGTAATTTGCGATTCTCCAATTCCACGATTGGTATGTACCTTTTGGGATTATAATATAAATCTTCATTAGGCCAGGAGATCAGAACAGGTTGTCCCCTAGAGGCCGATGAAACACTCCTCTCATCGGGGCTCTGATCTACGATGGGCTCCTTCTCAGGCCTCCGCCGGTGGTTCTCAGCCTGAACAGTACACTCCTCGGGGATTTGGGGTAATGGTCACCCTCAAGTTTTGGGGATGTTCAAGGCGACCAATGATGTTGTGCATGAGGTTTTAATTAAACAATACAAAGATTTCCTTAATGCTCTCAATGAAAGCACCAAATTGTTGACGTCATTTTTCGTCAACTTAATTATGAAGAGCAGAAAACAATGATATAGAAAAAATAGAAGAAATCAGAGATTTTTTACGTGGTTCAGCAGTTAAAATCTGCCTACGTGCACGAGTCACTATTATTATGAATACTCTCTCAAAGCTTCAAATGAGAGCAATTTTGCAGAGTTTCTTTTCAGTATAAATTTGTGCGTAAATACAAATGAAATAGTCCATGCTATTTATAGACCTGGTTGTGGGAATATCTTCCCCCAATTTAGGAAAGTTACAATCAAGCATTCAAATTCATAATATCCTCATTAATAATATTAATTAAATGCGCTAATTAAGTAATGTCCCATAAAAATAGGGATTTATTACATGGTGATAATGAATCCCTACGAAATAGGGAATTCCTAACAACTATTCTGTGTGGTAAGCGTGTCATTGAGCTCGAACATTGTGTTGACATGCTCTCGAGGCTAGCCATGCTTCGAGCCCATCCTTTGAGATGTTGCCACCTCCTCATTCATTAATTCGGTCAAACTCATTCTTTGGAGAAGGTTGGTATCTTCGAGCCAGTAACTCATGGGCAAACTCTGATAACAGATCTGGAATCGTGTATCAAATTATACAAGTGTACTGCTAACACTTGTTATTTTCGAGCTTACTCCTTGTGAGCCTGCATTTCGAAGCTATTTATTTATTCTCAAAATTTAGGTGTAACACTTATATTATTTTTTAAATTATTATGTGGAGAATTATTCAGCAATAATATTGTTCATTTGGATTACTAATATATTTACGGCAACAATTAGAGGACAACTTGAAAAAGAAAAAAAATTATCGTTTATTATATACTAGAAAATATAACTCTCCTTTGTACAATTTTCGTAATGATTAAAAAAATTATATTTTAAATTTTATTAGGAAGATTGTGTGGTAATGGGACTTTTTTACCTTACATATACAACATGTTCCTTATATGGACATGTGGATGCGTCTTGGCCCTAAATTTTTTTATGATTGTGTTCATTATATAACAAATAATTAAAATATCGAAAACAAAGTTAAAACAGCTTGTTGTACGCGTAATTTTATTCATTATTATTATTATTATTATTATACACTTTGCATGATATTTTTATAAAAAGTTTAAATTATGCATAAAAAACTTATGTTTTGTGCAAGGGTTATTTTGGTCGATTATCCTTCTTTTTTAAAAATTAAATTTTACACCTCGTGTTTTGTCAAAATGATAAAAATATAAATAGATAGATAGATTATTTGAACACTCTATTTTGACTGATTACCTGTTTTGAACTTTTATTTTTTAAAATTAACCTCTGGACTATGTATGTATTCAAAAGGTTCAAAATTCTTTATAAGAAGTAAATAATACATATAATATATTTTGTGTAAGGGTTCACACCATTTTGAATCTCATTTTTTAGATGATTACCCGATTGGACCATTTATTTTAAATTAACTTTTGGACCTCGTGTTTGATCAAAATGTTAAGAATATGAAAATATATAGACAGATTATTTTAACTACATGTATTTTGGTCAATTACTTATTTGGACCATTTATTTTTAAAATGGTAAAATAAATTATTAAAAATTTATCGAACAAAGAGTTCATATTGAATTTTATGTAAGTAGATATATATTTGGCCCACGTGGTGCAAGGGGGTAGAATAGGAGAAACGGGTTGTGCTTCTAATTCACCATTTTGTCAATATTTTCTTTCAAAACTACCACTTTTCTCTTCTTTTCAAGAGTAAAAGTATCATAAATTCCCTACAAAATAAATATAAAAAAATCATAATAAAATATTTTCAACTATAAAATAAAATAATTTAATTCTTTGAAAATATTAATTATAACTTAATTTATATTTAACATTTAATTTCAATAATACAACATTTTTTTACCTCAAACTAAACAACAATAATTCAAATAATTAACTACAACATTTTACAACAAAATAACTATAAAAACACACAAAAATATATAAAATCAAAATAAATCCAATAAATTTAAAATTACTTTAAAACTTAATAAATCAATTAAAAACTCATGAATTATGTAAGTATATATATATATTTGGCAAATTCTGGTGTGCACCCCTCTAAAAGGGGCACACCGATGCAGAACAGAACTGGTGCTTTTTGCTCGGAAAGTATTTTCGGCGAATTTTTTTTATAACCGTATACATTTTAATAATTTAGAGCATCGTGTTAATTTTCAGAAAATTTCGAATAATTTACAATGCCAAAAATAAGGTTTAAATATGTTACCTTCTACTCATATAAAAAATTAGTCATGTGTGCAACAATTTGTTCTGAACTTAATTTTTGACACGGTAAATTATTCAAACTTTTCTAAAAATTTACAATATAACTATGATGTACATAATTATATTAAAACTAAATTCGTCAAAAATATTTTCCACGAGCCAAATCCCCTATATTTTATATTAAATACTTTGTTTATATACGTGCTCGCAAACATAACCAGCAATTGGCATAATTGACTTTGGGGAAGCAACCTCACATGGGCTTTGATTAGAATAGAAATATGACATAATAAGAGGTGGTCAGACCCGAAGATTCCTCTCCACCACTACGTACATCCCCTCTCACATATAATCCAATCTTCAAATGAGCATTGTCAATTCAATTCAAAATTACAATTAAAACAAAATCAAACCGTTACCAAACTAGCTCTAATTGTACTTTTTTTTTTTTTTGTCTTCTTCTTCAAGTACAATTCAATTCAATTCAATTCTAATTGTACTTGAAGAAGACAAATTATACGTGTTTGGCCAATCCCACCGAGTGGACGTGTCAAAGTTGATTAAGCATAATAGATATTATTATATTTATAGGGAACACAATACAACATGATTTAAGAAAATATTAGTAATTTTAATTTTTTTAGAAGAGTTTATCTGGCTCTGCTTTTTTATAATATATATTCTATATAATAAGTGTGTAGATAACAGAAATTCTTAGTTTTAACAGTTTTTTATTTTTTTAATATTAATTTTAACGGAATATTTTTGTATTTAAGAAAATATTATTATATTTAACAGTAGTTTGTAAACACATAAATTTAAATAAAATAAATTAAATAATTAAAAAAATAAAATAAGATATTTTGGAGATATTTTACAATGATAATCATTTAAAAATAATAAATAATTAAATAAATTAAAATATGATATTTTACAATAATAATTATTTAAATATAATAAAATCATACTTTTTATAACTTAAATAAAATTGAATTAAACTCACTTATTAGAATAATATCATATTGAACATATAATATAATCTATTGTGAATTAGCAACAAATTACTTTTTTAAAAAAACTAGCAAGAAACTTAAATTTAAAATCTACGTATAATATTTAATATTACATTAAACATATAATATATAATCTTTTGTTTTCACTAGCAAATTTAAAAACTAGAAAAAACATAAACTTAAACAAAAATAAATAAATTATTTAATTAAAATAGGATATTTATTTTAAAATTTATATGACATTAATATAAATTTAATAAAAATAATTAATAAATTCTATAAATAAAACTAAGCAAACGTGCACATTGCACGTTGTTTGTATCTAGTACAATATAATATATGAAAAATATAATATTAAAAAAACTACAAAATGAACAATCATATAATTTATTTGTTAATGTTTTAAAGCTAAGATGTAATTAATGTGTAAATTAGTTTATAACCTAGAATATACATTTGTACTCAACCTATTTAAATGCTACTCCTTTAGAAATAAAATACAACAATCAATAGTATATTTTTGTACATGGTATAACAACATTAGAAGCTCAAAAGTTGGGAATTTTTTATTTTTTTCTCAGCTCTTTCTTAAAAATTAGAGTTTGGTACTCTTGAAGTTCAATCTTAGAAAACTATTTTGGTGTGGTCTTCTATTCTCACCTCCGACCCAGGGAGTTTGCCTAGCCTTTGATTGGCGAAACCCCAAAATCTGGTGCCCATTAGACCTGCGTGTGAGCCCCACACACCAACTTCAACAGCTGTCATCTCTGCCGTGCCGACACGTGTTGGCACGTGCAGCCTCCGACGACCATTTTTTTTGGTGTCATCTTCCTCGGCCAGCTTCATCTATGGTGCTCCTCATCTCCTTCGTGTGTCCTCGGTGTGTTCTTGCACTTGCGGTTTTTTTTTTGTTTGGTCAATTGTTTTTTTTTTCATTCTCACCATTGAAAATCGACCATGGTCACTTTGCCAACTAATATCAACACCACTTGTGAGTCCACCATCTCTGAAATCTCAAAAACCTCCACTAAGGTTGTTTCCCATCACTTTGAACAGTCTAAACTTCACCATTCAACTACTAGAAATAATTTTAAAGGGTACACAATGATTGCTGCTCAACCTGAGGCATTCTCTTTCACCACATATCAGATTGCTCAACTCCATAGGCTGCTCAAGTCGACTTCCGCATTAGATATGAACTCTCCAGGATTTTCTTTCCATTCCAAACACTTCCGCTACATTTACTGCTCAAACCTCGTCATGGATCATTGACTCCAGCACATTTGACCACATGATTGGTCAATCTCAACAGTTCATTACTTATAGTCCTTGTCTAGGTTCTAGTAAAATAAAAGTTGTTGATGACTCTCTATCAATTGTGGCTGGTAAAGGTTCAGTTTATCTATCTCCTCTCCTAACTCTTAAAAATGTCATCCATGTGCCAAATCTATCTTGTAATCTCCTCTCAATTAGCAAACTTGCCCTTGATTAAGGTTGTATTGAAAAATTCTCACCTTTACGTTGTGATTTCTAGGAAATGTCCTCGGGGAAGACGATTGGAAGTGCGAGAGAATGCAGCAGGCTATACTACTTTGATGTTGACCCATGATCTGCTCAAGGAAATAAAAGGCTGCATTCTGGTTGTACTACTTCTAATATTGATATTATGAGATGGCATTGCCGATTATGACATTTTAGTTTTCCCTATCTAAAAACATATATTTCCTAGTCTATTTCAAAACAAACACTTGAGCATGTTTAAATGTGAAGTGTGTCAATTTGCAAAACATACTCGAAGTGTTTTTCATTCTCGCCCCTATAAGGCATCTCAGTATTTCACTTTCATTCATAGTGACATGTGGGGGCCATCCCGCTTTACAAATATCTCTAATACACACTGGTTTATATCATTTATAGATGATCATACTTGTTTAACTCGGGTATTTCTTTTAAAAGACAAATATGATGTCACTTCTACTTTCAAAAAAATTCATTCAATGATTAGAAATCAATTTCGAGCTAATCTCCATGTTCTGCACACTGATAATAGTACATAATAGTTTAATTCAATTTTAGGTGATTATCTTATTTCTCGTGGCATTGTCCATCATAATTCATGTGTTCATACTCGCCAACAAAATGGGATTGCTGAAAGGAAAATTTGACATTTGTTCATTAGAAAAAAAAACCACTTTCAATGACTCCCTATAATGTCTTACACCTATGGTGTAGGACATTAAAAGTTAGAAGGGGTCTTTAATATTTTATATTGTGGGACATTTAAAGTTTTTGTTTATGACTAAAATTGTATGTCATTAAAACTATAGAGAGACGTTGTAAATAGATTGGGCGGCCCCACAGCTGTATTTGGCTTGCCTATAACGTCTCCCATTGGAAGACATGGCAAACATTTAAAGTCTCCTAATGGGAGACGTTATAAGTCAAACAAAAAAAAACTGATAGCTAGCTAAAATGAAAAGCCTAAAATCTCTCAAACTCTTTTAAAGTCATCCAATCTTTTAATTCTTTTATTATTATTATTATTATTATTATTATTACATAAATGAAAAGCCTAAAATATCTCCCCACGTTTCTCTCTCTTTAATTTATTCTCTTCCCACATTTTTCTCTCTTCCTTCTTCTAATCATATCTTTTTAAATTATAATAATATTAATTAACTAATTAATGATGGATAATAAAGAAACCCTAAAGTCTATCTTTCTCTCATATCTCTCTCTTTCTCTCTACTCTTTCTTCATCCACCTCTATCCTCCATTTTTCTTCCAAAGTCTTTTTTTTTTCTTTCAAAGTTTCTTCGCTTCCCTCATCCTTCCTCTATATCTCTCTCACTCTCATTTTCTTTTATTGTACAGGTCATCAGCAGGGCTGTACATTCGACGAGGATGGGCTCTCACCTCTCCCAATGGGAGACCTTGAAAATGCACCTACGATGACTCCACTTCTAACATCTCCCCTAGTTGGAGATATTGTGGACTTTTAATGTCTCCTAAATGAAGTCATAAAACTCTTATATTGTTATAGTGGTTAGAATTTGCTAGGGCTCTCATGTTTACGACTTCTATTCCTAAGATTTTTTTGGGGAGAAGTTGTTTTGAAAACAACTTATTTAATCAATAGAATGTATTCTCGTGTCTCACGGTATCAAACTCCAATTTCTCTCTTCTTAAGATTTATCCTCATACTACCTATATTGAGATATTCCACTAAAAACGCTAGGTTGCATGGCCTATGTTAATATGTTAGGACCTCATCATACAATGTTATATTATTTTATAATATAATGTTTTAGATTAAATAATGTGACAAAGAGTGTCACATATTGTAACATATAATAGAGAGCTACAATATTTAGATATATGTGAAATATCCAAATATGTAAAATATTTGGTGTTACAAATGCAATCATAAATTTGTAACTTCCAAATATTGTCCATTATTGTGTAGATTTGTTGTTGCACAATATTGAGATGAATTTCTTAAAGACATATGTGAAATGGCTGTTAGATAAATGATTTTAACCCCAATAATGTGTTTTGGGGGTTACAAAATCAATGTGGAGGGTGTGGAACCGTTTGGAAAAACAACACATTTTTGTGTGCTGAAATTGGTCAGTGGTCGCGGCCACAGGATGTTGGTGGCCGCGGCCTGGGGAACAAAGGCTAGTGGTTGTGGCCACTGATGTTTCTGGTTGCGGCCACAGGTGAAAAATTGACCAAGTTTTTTAAGCTTTCTCCAACCTTTTTGAACAGATCCAAAAACTCAAATTACTCCCAAATCTCATTTTTAATTCCATAAACATCCAATTAATTATTGGTAACAACCATGGGGGTTGGTGGAATTTGAAATTCAAAGGGTGTCTCTAAACTCTATAAATAGGAGCCTATTGCTCACTTGTAAGACACAACTTTTCTATCCATTAGAGCACTTGGCTAGAAAACACATAGAGGCTTGATTATTCCAGAAAGCATTTCCAAAATCTGTGAGAGATCCCTTAGTGCTTGAGTTAGGGGGAAATAAGCTTTTGGACAAAGGATTCAAACCTTGTTCAAGTTGGTGATCCCCAACACTCTTTACTTTGGTTGTGTGAGTGAAAGTTCTTTGTTCTTTGTTCATTGTACCTGTTTCTGTTTCTATTCTTGTTCTTTTATTCTATTTCTTTTCATCTTCTTCTATTATTCTCTATTTACACTTTTATTTGTATCTTTTGTTTTAGAGTTGTAATCTCATCTATAATTTTCATTCTACTACTTCTAATTTATCTGTATCACTTTGTCATAAAGTTGTATTTTCTATTTCTATTCCCTTCTACCTCTTTATATATTTACATGTATCTTTTGTTATAGAGTTGTCACACTATTTAATCAATAATTATTTATTTGTAATATTTAGTCTAGAGTTGTATTTTCTTACCAATTTCCATTGAGGCAAATTACATTTTCCTAACATTCAAAAGCTTACGCTTTGTTTGTTTCAATGGAATGTGAGACAATCAAGATCATGAATCAAGACCTAGTGAGGTTGGATAGGTTTGATGGGTCCAATTTCACTAGATGGCAAGACAAGGTGAGATTCCTTTTGACAACTCTCAAAATCGCCTACATTCTAGAGTCCACTCTAGAACCTCTCCCAACGCCATCCGACAAGGACACTCTCAAGGAGATGGAGAAAAGAAGGAAAGGGAGGAGGACAATCTCCTTTGTAAGGGTCATATCCTCAACGCCCTGTCCGATAGGCTCTATGACCTCTACACAGAGACCAAATTTGCAAAGGAGATATAAGATGAACTTGAGACAAAATTCAAGGTGGAAGAGGAAGGTACCAAAAAGTTTTTGATATCTCAATATTTTGATTTCAAATTTTTTGGTGATAAACCTATTCTTCCTCAAATACATGAATGGAAAATAATTGTTGACAAACTGAAAGTTTTGAAGATTGAGCTTCTCGAGGCCTTTCAAGTTGGTGCTATAGTGGCTAAATTACCACCAACTTGGAAGAGCTATAGGAAAATAATCCTTCATAAAAATTAGGATTATTCTTTGGAGGAAATCCAAAAGCATATTCGAATCAAGGTGGAATCGATATGTAGAGTTAAACTTGTGGAGGGGTCTAATGAAGAGACTTCCAAAGCAAACGCGGTGTCACAACCAAAACATCCCAAAAACAAAGGGAAAGGCAAGAAGGGTAACGAGACATCCTTGGGTCCAAGAACCAACCCAAACAAGTTTAAGGGAGAGAAAGGTCCTAGCTTTGTGTGTGGGAAAAAGGGTCACTATGCTAGAGAGTGTAGGCATAGAAAAGACCAACAAGGACCTAAGGTAAACGCAACTCAAGAGGAAAACATAGTTGCCACCCTTAGTGAGGTGAATGCGGTCCAAGGCAAGGTGAAAGGGTGGTGATATGATACATGTGCCACCGTCCATGTCACCTATGACAAATCATTGTTCAAGACCTTTGAAGAGTCAAAGGGCAACCATGATATTCAAATGGGCAATGAAGGCAAATCCAAGGTACTTAGCAAATGTACCATTGAAGTCTTTTTCACCTCCGGCAAGAAAGTTACATTAGTGAATGTACTTTATGTTCTCGAAATGAGTAGAAACTTGGTAAGTGGTGATTTGCTTGGCAAGCCCGACATTAAAGCTGTTTTTGAGTCTGGTAAACTTATTCTTAACAAATCAAATGTATTTTTGGAAAAGGGGTACTCTTGTGAGGGTATGGTTAAGTTGTGCATCAATGATGTAACTTTCATTGGTATCAATAAAAATTATAATTCCGCCTATATAGTTGAGTATGATTCTTTATTTTTATGGCATCTTAGACTATCTCATATAGGTTTTTCAACCATGAAAAGAGTAGTAAAATGTGGTATGATTGCATGCAATATTAAAAACTATGGTAAATGTGAAACATGTTAAGGCAAAGATGATTAAGAAACCATTTCCTAGTGTAGAAAGATCATCTAATTTACTAGATTTAATCCATGGTGATCTTTGTGAATTAAATGGTGTTTTAACTAGAGATGGTAAAAGGTAATTTCTTACTTTTATAGATGATTTTAGTAGATATACCTATGTGTTTCTTTTAAATCATAAAGATGAAACTTTTGATGCTTTTAAAATATATAAATTAGATGTTGAAAATCAACTTAATAAAAATATTAAGGTGCTAATAAGTGATAGAGGAGGAGAGTACTAATCTAATGAATTCAATGCATTTTGTGAAGAAAATGGTATAATTCATGCGTGCACCGCACCTTGTACACAACAACACAATGGTGTTGCCGAAAGGAAAAATAGGACTTATCTAGAGATGATAAATTCTATGTTGGTGTTTTCGAAGTTGAATTTCAACTTATGGGGTGAAGCATTTTTAATCGCTTGTCACATTCTTAATCGAATACCAATGAAGAAAAATGAGATATCTCCATATGAATTATGGAAAGGAAGAAAACCCAACATAGGGTACTTCAAAGTGTGGGGGTGTCTTGCATATTGCAAGAAAAACGAACTTAATAGAACAAAGTTAGGTTCAAGAGTCATAAAGTGTGCTTTTGTTGGTTATGCCAACAATAGTAAAGCTTATAGGCTATTATACTTAGAGTCTAATGTTGTGATTGAATCTAGAGAAGTTGAATTTTTTGAGAACATGTTATGTGACAACAATTCTCAAGCTTCAACATCTCTAAAGGAGAATTTGTTATATGAGAATAATTCTCAAGCTTCTACATCCAAAAATGATTCTCAAGAGAAGATTTCTCAAAAGAATGTAAAAAAACCCTTTGAACTTAGAAGAAGTCAAAGGCTTAAAAAGGAGAAAAGTCTAGTAGTGGATGAGATAGATCCTCAACGAATTTCATTCTACATGGTAGAAGGAAATAGAGAGGAAGTCATTAGGAAAATTCCTATTGTACTTCTAGCTGAGGATGATCCTATGACTTATAATGAAGCTATGCAATCGAGAGATAGTGCATTTTGGAAAGAAGCCATCAATGATGAGATGGATTCCATTCTTTCCAACAACACTTGGGAATTGGTAGACCTCCCACCGGGGTCTAAGCCAATTGAGTGTAACTGGATATTTAGGAGAAAATACCACACTGACAACACTATCCAAACTTTTAAAGCTAGATTAGTAGCTAAAGGGTTTACGCAAAAAGAGGGTATCGATTATTTTTGTAATGCCCTACTTCCTTAGAGTCGTTACTAAGTGAGTTTAAAACGTGCAATTAACTCGCTAATCGAGGTTTTAAGACAAAAGTGTAGTAAACCATAAACTGAGTCTTATACTTTCAAAATAATTCCATTTACTGAAAATCTTGAAGCATTTAACATTTGGGATCCCAAAATACTGTTTAGAAATATTTACAACTAAAAAATATAACCAAAGTTGGCTAAACGACAAAATCTAGGTTTAGTACAATCGTCTCCCAAGACACCCCTAGCCGTGGCAGCCAGTCTGGCCAAACATGTACGTGCCACTTCATGCTCTCCGTACTCATGGTTGGTCTACTTTCCCCTTGCCCTTACCTACACCACAGAGCACCTGTGAGCCGAAGCCCAGTAAGAAAACCCTCACAAGCAGCTAACATATGCATATTTAACATTCAACATGTAATCAAGCCACCAATAGGCTAACACATGTGCGGACATGCCATCCCAGGCGCTTTACCGGGCCCTAGGTTCGCAGTCTGTAACGTGAGGATATCCCAGGTATCCTTTAGGGTCTCGCCCTGGCAACTAGCACTCCGCGTGCTAAACGCTGCTCCCGGCCCCTTGCCGTTCTCGGCCTTCGCCGTTCCCGGCTCTTGCCGTTCATTCACATATATGCACACATAACATAATTAAGCAGATACTTAAACATGTATAAACTCAATCAAAGGGGATATGCCCTACAACACAATCATATAGGGTCGTGCCCTGCAACACAAGCTCTACGGGTACAACAATTTTCTTACCTGTGTCCCGAGCTTTCCAAGCACCGATGTCCCGAGCACAGTCCCCTAGTCCGAGCCTCGCTGAAACCCTAGTCACAACACACCAACAATATCCATCCATCAAGTTATAATCCATTAAGTAACTTTGGGCCATAATTCTAGTCTCCTGGACCATGAATTCTATCAATCTGGGTGATAAAATCCATTCCGAGCCTTAACTTTTGGATTCCCAAGCCTAAAACCTCTTTAAAGCCCAAAAATGCACTAAGCGTCGCGGCCCCATGAGTCCATGTCGCGGACCGCCCCAACCAGAGACCTCTAACCCCAGAACAGGGCAGGCGCGCCGCGGCCCAAGCAAGGGCATGCCGCGGCCCGCCCTTCTTCCTGTCTACCAAAATGCTCTAGAGGGTCGCGGCTCAGCAAGAACAATGTCGTGGCCCGACCCTTCGAACCCAAAAAAATCCTCCATTTTTACCATGAAAACCCAGCCAATTTACCCCAAAATCAACCTAACAATCCCACTCAATCATTACAACATTTCCAAAGCTATCCTAGCAGCAAAACCCAACAGAAACTAACCCAAAAACTCACCCAAATAATCAAGAGCAATTATTATCTTAGCTCACATGCAAACTCTAAAATACCAACAGTAATTCAGTACAATACTAAGTTAAGAGCTTACCTTGAGCTGAGTTGAACCCCTGGATTAGTTCCCTAAGCTCCAAGCTTCTAGCTCCCAAAATCCCACCTCAAAATCCTTAATCCTTGGTTAGTTTCCACCAAAATGCTCCAAGTTTCCAAAGGGAGAAAACTTCAAGAGAGAGAGAGAGACAGAGCGTTGGCTTCTAATTTTCTAAAAGCTTCTTTGGTTTTGTTTTATTTAACTTAAGTTTCTAAGGTTATCTCAAAGGCTCGAGGTGCCAAAAACGTCCCCGAGGGCAAAATGGTAAATTTTCCCAATATTCCCTCCTAAACATTCTAACCTCAAATATATCTCCAAATATTTATTTCCATAACCCGATAACCCCATAAAACACCTAACGTCCGAAATACCCCTCGACTCGCCCTGAGTCACGTTTTCGACCCCGCTGTGACTTTCTAGCTAACAGCTCCCTAGGACTGTCTCAGATTGTGCAACGCAGATATATCACAAATATATTACAATTATCACATTTATGCCCCAACGGGCTAAAATTACAAACATGCTCCTAACAACCAAACGGGGCCCACATGCATATTTAATTCACCTAAACATGCATCTCTAATCACATATTCATAAAAATTCACATATTATAGTATTAAATCACTTATTGCCCTCCAGTCACACTAATTAAGGCCCTTAGCCTAATTAGAAAATTTGGGACGCTACAACTATCCCCTTCTTACAGAAATTTTGTCCTCGAAATTACCTGAACAACTAGGGATACCGCTCCCACATCTTTGATTCAAGTTCCCATGTCGCCTCCTCAACTTTGTTGTTCCTCCACAACTCTTTCACCAAGGCGATGGTCTTGCTCCGCAAGACTGTATCCTTCAGGTCAAGAATCTGAACTGACTTTTCCTCATAAGACAAATACAAGAAAAAATTCTTTTAGTAAGACCAAAAATGTGTTATCAAAACATACCATAACACTTTTTGACGTGTTAAGACCGACTATGTTATCGTAGGTCAGGGTACTTTACATAACACTTTATCATTGTTATACAGATGTGTTATTATACTGTCAACGATAACACACTTTCTGTGTTATTTTAATAAATAGATAAGTGTTTAATTATATTATTTATAGTCGATTATATAACACATTTCAATACTTATAAGTTTGTGTTATACTACACTTTAGTATAACACATTTTTTGTGTTATAGAAAGAGAGAGAGAGAGAGGGATTAAAGTGAAGGGATTCTAGATTAAAGGGTTATACCCAAACAAAATATCACTTACATTTCATTTGCCCCCTTTTAATTTTGATTTTTTCTAGTTTACTGCTTTTTGTTTTACAAAAATTAGTTTACTGCATTTATTTATATCTATTATAATACTTTTTCAATGGTCTTATAATGATGTGTTATTGAAAGGGGTTTTTTGGTGTAGCTCCAAATTCTCATAACTCAGTGCATGCATCGAATCAGATACATACTTCCGGAGCATGGAAACGTAAAAAACATTATGAACCCCTGATAAGACTGGAGACATCGCCAGTCTGTAAGCTACCTCTCCAACCCGCTCCAGAATCTCGAAAGGGCCAATAAACCTAGGGCTCAGCTTGCCTCGAACACCAAACCGTTTCACTTCCCTCAAAGGTGAAACCCTAAGAAACACATGGTCACCGACCTGAAACTCTACGCTTTTGCGTCTCAAGTTCGAGTAACTCTTCTGGCAACTCTGGGAGGTGAGCATTCATTCTCTAATCTTGTCAATCTCCTCATTGGTCCTCTGAACCATCTCAGGGCCCAGATATCTCCTCTCACTCGCATCATCCCAATGGATAAGTAACCTGCACTTCCTCCCATAAAGCATCTCATACGGAGCCACTCCGATAGTCACCTGATAACTGTTATTGTACGAGAACTCAATCAAAGGGAGATACTTGCTCCAAGATCCCCCAAAATCTAGCACACAACCTCGTAGCATGTCCTCCAGTATCTGAATCATCCTCTCAGATTGCCTATCTATCTGAGCATGATAAGAGGTACTAAACCATAACTGCGTTCCCATAGCCTTCTGCAAACTCTCCCAAAACTTGGAGGTGAAGGTGGGGTCCCTGTCGGATGCTATCAAACTCATAGCCCCATGAAGTCGAACAATTTCCTTCACATATAACTCGGCATACTGCTCCACAATATAAGTCGTCCTGACAGGTAAAAAGTAGGCGGACTTGGTATACCTATCCACAATCATCCACACCAAGTCATACTGTCCCACGGTCTTCGGCAAACCAACCACGAAGTCCATCATGATATCTTCCTACATCCACTCTGGAATCCCTAGAGGCTACAGTAACCCTACTGGCCTCTGATGTTCAGCCTTGACCTGCTAACAAGTTAAGCACTTGGCCACATAATCCACCACATCCCTCTTCATGCCCGACCACCAATACAAAGCTCTCAGATCCTGGTACATCTTCGTCGTACCTGGATGTAAGGAATAGGGAGTGGTATGCAATTCATCTAAGATCTCCCGCCAGATATCAGAATCCATCGGAACATAGATCCGACTCTTGCACTTCAGTAACCCCATCTCTGAGATAGAGAAGTCCTTAGCCACTCCGACCAAGACGTTCTCCTTGTGACCTCTCAACTGGGAATCCTTCCTCTACGCCTCCTTGATTCTCTCAAGGAGTGTAGACTGAAGAGTGATGTTGGCTAACTGACCAACCACCAACTCTATACCCACTCTAGTCATCTCCTCCGCTAGCATATCAGATATTTGTCTCGAACTAAACAACTGTCCTGGGCCTTTCCGACTCAATGTATCAGCGACCACATTAGCCTTCCCAGGATGGTATAGGATATCACAATCATAATCCTTAACCAACTCCATCCACCTCCTCTGGCGCATATTCAGATCCTTCTGAGTAAAGAAGTACTTCAAGCTCTTATGGTCAGTGTATATCTCGCACTTCTCACCATATAGATAATGTCTCCAAATCTTAAGTGAAAATACCACCGTTGCCAACTCCAGATCATGCGTGGGATATCTCTGCTCATACTCCTTTAAATATCTCGATGCGTAGGCTATCACCTTACCAGCTTGCATCAGCACACATCCTAAACCCTATCTGGAAGCATCACAATAAACCACAAACTTCTCATTATCCATCGGCAAACTCAACAATGGCACGGTGATCAGTCACCGCTTCAACTCTTTGAAATTATTCTCACATCTGTCTGCCCAAACATACTTTGTCTTCTTTTTTGTCAGTTTTGTCAACGGCGTAGCTATCCTGGAGAACCCCTCAACAAATCGTCGATAATATCCTGCCAATCCCAGAAAACTCCTCACTTCAGGAACGTTGCTCGGTCTGGGCCAATCTCTCACTGCCTCAATCTTACTTGGGTCAACCAGAATCCCCTCCTTACTGACGATATGGCCCAGAAATGTAACTTGCGGTAACCAAAACTCGCACTTGCTAAACTTAGCATATAACCTATGCTCCCTTAACCGCTGCAATACCAAACGTAGGTGCTGCTCATGCTCTGTCTCTGACTGAGAGTACACTAGAATGTCATCGATGAACACAATCACAAACTTATCCAGATAGTCCTTGAAAACCCTATTCATCATATCCATAAAAGCTGCTGGGGCATTGGTTAATCCAAAGGACATGACCAGGAATTCATAATGTCCATACCTCGTTCGGAAAGCGGTCTTTGGTATGTCCTCTTCTTTAATCCTTAATTGGCGGTAACCTGATTGGAGATCAATTTTGGAAAACACTGTTCTTCCCTATAGCTGGTCAAATAAATCATCGATCCTAGGCAGTGGATACTTTTTCTTAATGGTCAACTTGTTCAGCTCCTTGTAGTCAATACACATTCTAAGAGATCCATCCTTCTTCTTGACGAACAACACTAGAGCACCCCATGGCGAGAAACTTGGTCTGATGAACCCCAAATCTAGTAACTCCTGCAACTGAATCTTCCACTCCAACTCTACCGGAGCCATTCTATAAGGTGTCCTAGATACTGGCTCCGCCCCTGGCGCCAACTCTATAACAAACTTAATCTCCCGCTGCGGCGGCAACCCTGGCAGATCCGCTAGAAATAAATTTGGAAACTCACATACCAATCTGGTCTCCCCCGGTCCAACCGCCACATCCCTAGAGGTATCCACAACATTCGCTAGGAATCCTATGCAAACTTCCTGCATGAAGTCTCTAGCCTTCAGTGCTGAAATCATAGGTACCCGCGGTCCATTAACTATCCCCACAAATACAAAGGGCACCTCTCCTTCTGGTTCGAAAGTCACCATCCTGTGCTTGCAGTCAATCGTTGCCCCATACTTCGATAACCAATCCATCCCTATGATCATGTCGAAGTCATCCATCGCAAGCTTAATCAAATTAACAGGCAATTCCCTACCATCTACCTCTACTGGAAAAACTCTAATCCATCTCCTAGAGACTACCAGTTCCCTAGTTGGCAACAAACTCTTAAAACCCCTAGCATACAAAATACTAGGTCTACACAGCTGATCTATCACTCTAGCATACGCAAACGAATGAGTAGCTCCTGAATCAATCAATTCCGTATAAGAAAACCCAGCACTAGAAATCTGACCTGTCACAACCGAGGGGCTAGCCTCTGCCTCAGTCTGAGTCAAAGTAAACACTCTGGCAGGAGCGAGACTATCACTCTGCTTCGGCTCCTCTTTCCTGGCTTGTGGGTAGTCCTTCTTCAGATGATTGGCACTCCCACAGACAAAGCAGGCCCTAATCCTGCACTCATCCTGGTGTCGTCATCTGCACTGAGGACATATTAGAAAACTCCTCCAGTTGTCACCTCCGCCCTGACGGCCACTAAAAGCACCCCGTGCCCTCCTATCCGAGCTAGGAGGAACAAAAGAATTTGGGGCCTTTCTCTTCTTCTCACTGGAGCCACTACCCCGACTGGATCCAATGGAAGGAGGCACTGTCCTCCTGGCATCGCACCTAATAGCGCTCTCTCTCCAGATCTGGTCCTCGGCCCCCTCAGCTGTAAGGGCCTTGTCTACAACCTAAGCATAGGTAGTAGTCTCTGGATCCAAGGTGATCTTTACATCATGGGCAATCATAACATTCAATCCCAGCACAAATCTATCTCTTCTTGCTGCATCCATCAGCACTAAATCCAGCGCAAACTTCACCAACCGGTCAAATCTCAAAGTATACTCAGTAACTGTCAACCGGTTCTTAGTCAAGTTGATGAACTCGTCAACCTTTGCAGCTCGAACTGCAACACTATAATACTTCTCGTTGAAGATGTTTTTGAACTCTTCCCAGGTCATAACTGCCACATTCCTCCTCTGGACTACTACATCCCACCAAATGCGGGCATCCTCTCTGAACATGTAGCTAGCACAAGCTACCCTCTCGTTCCCCTCAACCCTCATAAAATCTAGGATAGAGGAAATCATATTCATCCACTGCTTTGCCCGCAGTGGGTCTGGTCCACCCTCAAAGGTGGGAGGATGCTGCTTCCTGAACCTCTCATATAAAGGTTCCCACCTGTTCTCCACAACAGGTTGAACCGGCACTGGCGCCACAACCTGCTGAACTGGCAACCCAGTGACCTGTGGAGGGGCCTACTGCCTCAACTGTCGAAGATCTTCCTCCGTTCGTTGAAATCTTGCTTCCATTTCGGCAAACATCTGTTGCCAATTCTGTGGGGCAGGTGGAGGGTCCTGACCCTGAGTCGAGCTTGTCACTGACAGCGAGCGTACATGTTCGGTCAATCTCCAGAAACCAAAAACCTTGGCTCACTCTGATAGCAAGTTGTAATGCCCTACTTCCTTAGAGTTGTTACTAAGTGAGTTTAAAACGTGCAATTAACTCGCTAATCGAGGTTTTAAGATAAAAGTGTAGTAAAACCATAAACAGAGTCTTATACTTTGAAAGTAATTCCATTTACTGAAAATCTTAAAGCATTTAATATTTGGGATCCCAAAATACTATTTAGAAATATTTACAACTCAAAAATATAACCAGAGTCGGCTAAACGACAAAATCTAAGTTTAGTACAATCGTCTCCCAAAACACCCCTGGTTGTGGCAGCCAGGCAGGCCAAACATGTACGTGCCGCTTCACGCTCTCCGGACTCATGGTTTGTCGACTTTCCCCTTACCCTTACTTGCACCACAGAGAACCCGTGAGCCGAAGCCCAGCAAGAAAACCCTCACAAGCAGATAACATATGCATATTTAACATTCAACATTTAATCAAGCCGCCAATAGGCTAAACATGTACGACCATGCCGTCCTAGGCGCTTTACTGGGCACTGGGTTCGCGGTCTATACCGTGAGGATATCCCAAGTATCCTTTAGGGTCTCGCCCTGGCAACTCGCCCTCCACCTGCTAAACGCTGCTCCCGGCCGCTTACCATTCTCGGCCTTCGCCGTTCCCGGCCCTCGCCATTCCTGACTCTTACTGTTCATTCACATATATGCACACATATCATAATTAAGAAAATACTTAAACATGTATAAACTCAATCAAAGGGGCTATGCCCTGGAACACAATCATATAGGGTCGTGCCCTGCAACACAAGCTCTACGGGTATAGCAATTTTCTTACCTATGTCCCAAGCTTTCCAAGCACCGATGTCTCGAGGACAGTCCCCTAGTCCGAGCCTCACTGAAACTCTAGTCACAACGCACCAACAATATCCATCCATCAAGTTCTAATCCATTAAATAATGTTGGGTCATAATTCTAGTCTCCGAGACCTTGAATTCTATCAATCCGGGTGATAAAAGCCATCCCGAGCCTTAACTTTTGGATTCCCAAGCCTAAAACCTCCTTAAAGCCCAAAAATACACTAAGCATTGCGGCCCCATGAGGCCATGTCGCAGCCCGCCCCCAACCTGAGACCTCCAACCCTAGAACAGGACAGGCGCACCGCGCCCTAAGCAAGGGCAAGTTGCGGCCTGCCCTTCTTCCTGGCCACCAAAATGCTCTAGAGGGTCGCGACTCAGCAAGAACAATGCCGCGGCCTGACCCTTCAAACCCAAAAAAATCCTCCATTTTTACCATGAAAACCCAGCCAATTTACCCCAAAATCAACCTAACAATCCCACTCGATCATCACAACATTTCCAGAGCTATCCCAGCAGCAAAACCCAACAGAAACTAACCTAAAAACTAACCCAAATAATCAAGAACAATTCTTATCTCAGCTCATATGCAAACTCTAAAATACCAGCAGCAATTCAATTCAATTCACTAAGTTAAGAACTTACCTTGAGCTGAGTTGAACCCCTAGATTAGTTCCCTAAGCTCCAAGCTTCTAGCTCCCAAAATCCCACCTCAAAATCCTTAATCCTTGGTTAGTTTCCACCAAAATGCTCCAAGTTTCCAAAGGGAGAAAAATTCAAGAGAGAGAGAGAGAGAGAGAAAGAGCGTTGGCTTCTAATTTTCTAAAAGATTCTTTGGTTTTGTTTTATTTAACTTAAGTTTCTAAGGTTATCTCAAAGGCTCGGGGTGCCAAAAATGTCCCCGAGGGCAAAATGGTAAATTTTCCCAATATTCCCTCATAAACATTCTAACCTCAAATATATCTCCAAATATTGATTTCCATAACCCGATAACCCCATAAACCGCTTAACGTCTGAAATACCCCTCGACTCGCCCCGAGTCAGGTTTTTGACCCCGTTGTGACTTTCTAGCTAACAGCTCCCTAGGATTGTCTCAGATCATGCAACGCAGATATACCACAAATATATTACAATTATCACCTTTATGCCCTCAATGGGCTAAAATTATAAACATGTCCCTAAAAACCAAACGGGGCCCACATACATAGTTATTTCACCTAAACATGCATCTCTAATCACATATTCATAAAAATTCACATATTATAGTATTACTCCAGGCACACTAATCAAGGCCCTAAGCCTAATTAGAAAATTTGGGACGCTGAAATTTCGATACCTATGCTCTTGTTTCAAGAACAACTTCTATAAGAATTTTGTTCGCCTTAGCTTCTATACATAACTTGTATGTTCATCAAATGGATGTCAAAACAACATTCCTTAATGGTGACCTCAATGAGGAGATCTATATGGAACATCCCGAAGGGTTTGTCCTACCAAAATATGAACATAAAGTATGTAGACTTGTAAAATCTTTATATGGATTGAAACAAGCTCCTAAGCAATCGTATGAGAAATTTGATCAAGCCATCATGTTTAATGGGTTTAGACATAACAATGGAGACAAGTGTTTGTATTCAAAAACTTGTAAGGGATGTGTAATCATTGCTTGCTTTTATGTGGATGATATGCTTATTCCAAGTGATAGCATGAAAGGGATAGAAGAAACAAAGAGGTTTCTATCATCAACCTTCAAGATGAAAGATCTTGGAGAAGTTGACACCATACTTTGTATCAAAGTAAAGAAACATAGTGGGGGTTTTGCATTAGGGCAAGCCCACTATGTTGAGAAATTATTGAAGAAATTTAACCATCTCAAGGTTAAAGATGCCAATACTCCATTTGATCATAGTGTAATACTAGAGAAGAATGAAGGAAGAGCGGTGGCTTAATTGGAGTACGCAAGTGCTATAGGGAGTCTGATGTACGCTACCCATTGTGCTAGACCTGATATAGCATTTGAGGTGAGTAAACTTAGTAGGTTTACAAGTAATCCAAGTGTGGATCACTGGAAGGTTATTGGAAGATTCCTAGGTTATCTCAAGAAAACCAAAGGAATAAGCCTTCACTACTCCAAATTTCCTTCAATCTTATAAGGATATACAGATGCAAGCTGGATATCCAATCTTGGGGACAACTTGTCCACAACTGGTTGGGTATTTACAGTTGGTGGGGGTGAAATTTCTTGGTGTTCCAAGAAACAAACCTGTATATCTCATTCCACTATGGAAGCAGAGTTTATAGCTCTAGCTGCTACCGACAAAGAGGCCGAATGGTTAAGGGATCTATTAATAGATACATTGTGATAGCCAAGCAACATTGGCTAGAGCATACAGCAGAGTGTATAATGGGAAGTCTAGACACATCAGTCTAAGACATGGATATGTAAGAGAATTGATTCAAAGAGGAGTCATCTCAATATCCTATGTGAGAACAAGTAAAAATCAGGTGGATCCTTTCACTAAGCCGCTAACGAAAGATTTAGTGGCTACATCATCTCGAGGGATGGGACTTAAACTCCCTAAAGAGATTCACGGTTGATGGTAACCTACCTTAACACTAGTTATTTAACTAGTGTTAGGTTTAATAGGTAACAACAAGTCAGTCAAGTGAATATTAGTTGTACTCAAAACAAGTCCTATCTGAGATGTTGAGTACTTGTGAGTTACCAAGTTGAGGGTTAAAACTAAGAGGTTTTTTAATAGAATTCAGTCTTGTGAAGACAAGTATTTTTTGGTAACAAAATACTGTAAGAATTCTACCTATATGGACCTAGGGGTGGTGCCGCCTCTCATGAGAATTGGGAGTATTCTCAAGAATTTCCATGAATGGAAAGTGCACATGGTCATTAACGGTGCAAAGCGAGACATAGAGGTCTCAAGTGAGCATCACAAAGGTGTGTGTTATCACCAATTTGTTATCATGAAAATATAGTTCAATGACTAATGCAACAAAATTTTCGACAAATTTTGTGATAATTACACTATAGTAAAGTTCAAGTTGAAAAATACTTTATTTTATGCACCAATGCAATGACTCCTATAAGAGATGGTTCTTATTAAATCAAGTGGGTGATATATTATATTTTAAAATATAATGATTGATTAAATAAGTGTTACAATAGATAACTATTTAATCTAGTGAGGGAATGTTATATATTTTATAATATAATGTAATATTATATTATTTTATAATATAATGTTTTAGATTAAATAAATGTGACAAAGAGTGACACATATTGTAACATATAATAGAGAGTTACAATATTTATATATGTGTGAAATATCCAAGTTACGAATTCAGTCACAAATTTGTAACTTCCAAATATTGTCCATTATTGTGTAGATTTGTTGTTCACAATATTGAGATGAATTTCTTAAAGCCATATGTGAAATGACTGTAAGAGATATGATTTTAACCCCAATAATATGTTTTGAGGGTTACAAAATCAATTGGGAGAGTGTTGGAACCGTTTGGAAAAACAACACATTTTTGTGTGATGAAAATGGTCAGTGGCCGCGACATGGGGAACAAAGGCTAGTGGTCGCAGCCACTGATGTTCCTAGCCAAGGCCACATGTAAAAAACTGACCAAGTTTTTTCAGTTTGTCCAACCTTTTTGAACGGATCCAAAAACACAAGTAACTCAAAAATCTTATTTTTAATTCCATAAACATCCAATTAATCATTGGTAACAGCCATGGGGGTTGGTGGAATTTGAAATTCAAAGGGTGTCTCTAAACTCTATAAATAGGAGCCTATTGCTCACTTGTAAGACACAGCTTTTCTATCCATTAGAGCACTTGGTTAGAAAACACCTAGAGGCTTGATTATTCCAGAAAGCATTTCCAAAATCTGTGAGAGATCCCTTAGTGCTTGAGTTAGGGGGAAATAAGCTTTTGGAAAAAGGTTTCAAACATTGTTCAAGTTGGTGATCCCCAACACTCTTCACTTTGGTTGTGTGAGTGAGAGTTCTTTGTTCAATGTTCCTGTTCTTTTATTCTATTGCTTTTCATATTCTTCTATTATTCTCTATTTACTCTTTTATTTGTGTCTTTTGTTTTAGAGTTGTAATCTCATCTATAATTTTCATTCTACTACTTCTAATTTATTTGTATCTCTTTGTCATAGAGTTGTATTTTCTATTTCTATTCTCTTCTACCTCTTTATGTATTTACATGTATCATTTGTTAGAGAGTTGTAACACTATTTAATCAATAATTATTTATTTGTAATATTTAGTCTAGAGTTGTATTTTCTTACCAATTTCCATTGAGGCAAATTACATTTTCCTAACATACAAAACTTGATCCTTGTTCTCCAAAGTGTATTTACCTTGGGTATTCTTCCACCAAAAATGGTTACAAATGTTACAACCCTCTCACTCATTGACTTAGTGTCTCATCAGACGTCACATTCAATGAAGAGCAACATTTTTATCCCAACACTTCACTTCAGGGAGAGAATTTTAGTGATACTCATTGTTGGGATACTTCTTTACCAATTATAGGACTTGAATTCAGTCAACCCATTGAGTCTAATCCACCCATTGACTCTAACTCTGTGCTAAATTTTGAACAAAACACTCCCGAAATGGAAAAGAAAGACCAAATAAATGCAGAAAAAGACATATCGGTTTACACTAGACGACGAGACAAACATCAAGTAATACCGCCAGCTACGGATCTCATCTCCCATGAGTCTGAACTAGTGAAATATCCCTATGTAAGTGATTCTTTGTGTCCAATTTCATTTGATTCTAATCCTAGTTCGAGTGTGATAGAATTAGATCTACCTATTGCAAAAAGGAAGGGAGTGAGGAATTGAACTTTACATCCTACATCTCAGTATGTGCACTACATCAAACTCACACCAAAATTCAAAGCCTTTGCTGCAAAAATTGAGGAGACAATTATTAAAAGAATATTGATGAAGCCTTTTGCATTCCTGAGTGGAAGAAAGTGGATGAAGAGGAAATAGGGCCGTTGGACAAAAATGCAACCTAAAAAATAGTTGCTCAGCCAAAAGACAAGCATGTGGTAGGATGCATGCGAGTATTCACAGTGAAATATAAAACTGGTGGTACTATAGAAAGATACAAGGCGAGACTAGTTGCAAATGGGTTCACTCAAACTTATCGGGTGGACTACACAAAGACGTTTGTACTAGTGGAAAAACTAAACACAGTAAGAATTCTCTTATCAATAGTTGCTAATCTTGATTAGCCATTACAACAACTTGATATTAAGAATGTCTTTCTAAACAGAAATTTAGAGAAAGAGGTCTATATGAAGATTCCTCCTAGCTTCGAAAGAAAATATGGAAAAGAAACAGCATGTCACTTAAAGAAATCTCTCTATGGCTTGAAGCGGTCACCGTGAGCATGCTTTGAGAGGTTCAATCAAGTGATTAAGAAGCATAGGTACAAACAAGGTTAGTCAGATCATACTACATTCTTCAAACATTCACAAGGTGGTAAGATTGTAATTCTTATTATCTATGTTGATCATATGATTCTAACTTGAAATGACCTTAACGGAATGGAGAAGCTTAAAAGACTACTAGCCCAAGAATTTGAGGTAAAAGATTTTGGTCAGATGAGATACATTCTGGGTATGGGATTTGTAAGAACCAAGTAGGTGATTTCAGTCTCTCAACGTAAGCATGTTATTGATCTACTCAAAGATACTGAAATGCTCAAATGTAAACCAGTAGCAACACCAGTGAAACCCAAAGGGGAGTACAAGAAAAAATGAAAGGAGAAACATGTAGACAAAGGGATATATCAACAACTAGTGGGAAAATTGATCTATTTGTCTCTAACCAGACTTGACATTGCCTTTGGTAAAAATATGTATTTCAATTATCTTGAGATTATTTTCAGGGATTATGTTTATTCTGGAATAAAGAAGGTTTTGAAAATGAACATGGTCAAAAGAAATGACCATGTTCGTTCTGCCAAATAAAACTGATGACATTGCTGACTCATCAGTTTCCTTTTCTGTCGACACATAATTCATCTAGCTGGCTGATTTCCTAAATCAAAGGAATTTGCAATATGATTTCAAAGATCTCAGAAAATGATGGCCTTGGACGATTTCTTTGCCTATAAATATCTTGCCAGGGCCTTTGGTTTTCTTAATCTCTTCCATTTTGAATATTTGTAAACATTATGTTATTTTGAAGAGTGTTTTTATTTGTTGAGATTAAGTTTGTTCACCTTAATCAATGTGAGAGTGTTGAGTGTACTTGTGGATATCAATCTAGTCCATTGTAAATAGGCAGTGTAACGACCCGAATTTGCTAATAAGGCTTAAGGGCCTTGATTAGTGCGCTGGGAGGGCATAATTGGATTATATGTGATTTAATGATTAAACGCATGTTATATGATTATTTGAATATCTGTGATGCATGACTATGTGTACTAGTATGCATGTAGGCCCTGATTAGGTTAGAAGGGCATATTCGTAATTTTGGCCCGTTGAGGGCATAACTGTATATATTTGTGATAAATTGTCGAGACCACATTATTATGTGGATTTATTTGTAATCTGTGACTCGAGACGATCTTAGTGAGCGGTTTAGCGAAAAAGTCACGGCGAAGATTTATACCCGGCTCGGGGCGAGCCTGGGGGTATTTGTGGGAATTTAGAGGATATATTGGAGTCTATTTTGATATTGAGGAATATAATTGGTGATTAGTTAGGTGTCCGGAAGTAAGCAGTAAATATTAGAGACATTCGAGGAATTAGCGAGAATTGGGTGTAATGACCAAAATGCCCCTAGGTTGACTAAAGGCTTGGGAATAAAGGGAGGGAAAATTGGTCATTTGGCTTATAAGGGATAAGTATTATTAGGCTTTATACCTTAGTGGAATATGTAGAAGGTTTTAGAATTCTGAAGGAAAGAAAGAAAGGAAAAGGGAATTAGGAGTCTATCTTTCTCTCTCTCAGTTGGAGGTCTCTTCTCCATTTCTTGAAGGAATTTGGAGCTATAACTCAGAGAGAGTCTGGGCAAGAGCTTGAGGCTAGGGTCCCTGGTTTGGTTTGAAGAGTTAGCAAGGTTTGTTCATCATTTGAGGTAAGGTTCAAGGTAGCTTTTCAGTTTCTAGTTCATAGTATTGTTATGGATTTTGAGCTGAGTTTTGATGGGGAATTTTTGGAAAATTGAGGCTAAAGCTTTGAGGGGTGAAAGCCAAGGAAGAATGGAGGATAGCCTAAGGTTGAAATCCTCTGTTTAAAGTAAGAAATTCTGAACTTGGTCACTTGAATTATGTGGTTTCAGTTGTTTTTATTGAGTTTCTGAGCTTTAGGTTCACCTATGGTGATTTCCTTGATTTGGGGTGCATGTGATTGAATTTTGTGTGGTTGGGACTTATGGGATGAGTTGAGGATGTTGGGAGGCTTGTGTTTAAAGTTTTTTTGAGGTTTGGTTGAGTTTTGAGAAGGTTTGGCTCGAGAAAATTCGAAGGAGAAAAAGTTGTGCAGGGTTGTTTTGTGACTAGCGCTACAGCGCTAGGTCCTAAAGTTCCTGAGCCTTTTGGCTCTATTTGTAGCGCTATAGCGCTCTCCTTAGGGCGTTGTAGCACTACCCTGTTTCCAGAAAGGGGTTTTTGGGTTATTTCTAAGGGTTTTTTCCCGGGGGTTCGGGGTTTGATTCCACCACCCGGTTTGGTGGAATTAGGGCTTCCCAAGGGCTCGGGATTGGTCCCGAGGCTAGGTTTTGGACTTGAGGTTTGGTGATGATTCTGAGATATGGCTGTGACTAGGTGTACGCTAGGGCTCAGACGGGATCGTGCTTGAGGATCAAATTGAACAAAGCTAGCGAAATCTAAAGGTAAGAAAACTGCACCCGGTTATGTGTTTGTGATGGGACTAAGAGCTCCCTATATTTGTATGATGTCATAGATGGTATTATGCCATGGGACATGTGATAAACGGCCTAAGGCCGCCGTAAATAATACTTGCGCATAGGACGCGGCTCGGCCACTGGTAGCTGAGGACAGCTTAATATTCACTGAGCTCGGTTTAAGCGGGCCGGAGTCAGTGAGATAAATAGAGGGTGCGGCCTAAGGGCGTTAACCCTGATTATCATATGTGAATTGATTATTGATATGAAATGATATATTTGGTATGCTTAATACTTGAATAACATGAATGCTTAGACTGTTGATTACATGCTTATGCGGTATGAGTTATCTGATTGTCTGCTGAATGATTATACTCTGTTATTGTGTTTTCTTGTTGGGCCTTTGCTCAGGGGTGCTACGTGGTGCAGATAAAGGCAAGGGCAAGTTGGACCTATCCTGAGAGGGATAGCTTCAGGGCTGAATGTACATAATCAGCTGATCGGCTGCCACGGCTGAAGAGTGGAACAGGACGAGAAAAGCTTAACTGTCTGTTTTGCCTTAGAGTGGCTAATAACTGTATTTTAATCCTAGAATTTTGTAGACTGTCTTTTAACTTTACTACTTTTGGGATCCCTTGTAAAGAAAATGTTTTTTTATAAGAAATGAAGCTTTTGAGACCAAAATCTTTTAACCCTAGTACAAATGTAGTTTCAGTGACACATTTCAATTTAAATGACTTGATTAACAAGTCTTGCACCTTTATAAACACACAGTGTAACGGTCTTGGCTACCCAGGGTGTTACAGGTAGTGTCTATTGTGAACATGTTCATAAGGATCTTCGGGAGAGGATTCTATCTAAGTCTCACTTCAGAAGGAAGTGAGCACTCGCTATTCTTTGAAGGGATTTCAAGAGAATCAGCGTTTCAACAAAACCAGATTCGTAGAGAAGAGTACAACAAGATTGCGACAATAGTTTAGGAGGGAGTCTTACATTGTCTAAGTCAATGCTTTTGTACACATTGTTTCTTTACTAATTGGTTTATTCTCTGGGCGTGGCCCCGTGGATGTAGGTTATCTGAAAGGATTTTTTAACCACGTAAAAATTCTCATGTGTTGAATTTTTACCTGTTTTCTGTTTCTGTTTAAACAGTTGCATAAGTAGTGTAAACAAAACCGAAATTTGTCTAAACAACTTAATCAGTATTCTACATTTAATTAAGTTTTTTATTTTAAATTTCTTGGTAATATTAAAATACAGAATTTCAAATATGATTATAAAGTGTATAAGAAAACATATCACAATTTGTAAGAATATATAGGCTGACATGAAACAAGCGCATGACGGCCATGATAAGAATGAGAATGACTAGTAATAATAATAAAATAAATAATTATTTATAAAATATGCTTAAATTTTTTGGGAAATTCCTATTTTGACCCTTAGTTTATGTCAATTACCAAATTTAATTATAAATTAAAAAACCTAAAATTAATAGAGTAAATGGTAGCTAAAATTCTTAATATTTTCAAAATATTACATTTTTATATACAAACTTTTTTTTATGGAAAAAATACCCAAATGTGCCAAAGTGTAGTATTTAAATACTTTTTTTGCGGGAAAAATACTCAAATTTGCTAAAATGTAGCATTTATTCCAAACACTTAAAAAATCAAATAGTTAAAAAAAACTTTTAAAATAGAAAAAAAGGGTAAATGGCAGACCCAATGTTTTTAAATGTTGTATTCTATACTCAATCTTTTTTTTTGTTGAGGAAAATATACCAAATATTAACCCTGGAGATAACACATAAGCAGTCATTATCCCAAATCTCTCTAATGTCCATCATTAAAACGCAACGCTCTTAATAAATTCTTTTTACTAAACAACCTAATGGAAAAGCACCTTAGATTTAATCTAGCAAAAGCATTAATTTTCATGAAGATGAGTAAAATCTAAGCAACAAACCTAACAAGTGTGTGATTCGTTTAACCGAGGTTATATTCTTCATCACTATTAAAGATTATTTGACATCACCTTTAATTGCAATTTATCACAAAAATTCTAGAATTCTAAACAATTAGGTGAAGAAAAATTCTAAGATGATAATAGACTATAGCCTTCTAAACAAGATTAAAACAATAATCATAAAATTAAGTGTAGAAGAATATAAGCAATTTGACATATGAGAATAAAAAAACAATGAAAACTATTGAAAACAAGAAATCATGGAAAGAGCATCGAAACACCATCGATTTTGCCTCAAAAAAGCATCATTTTGGCCAAAAAAATCAAGTTTTCATGATTGCATCGCAAGAACATCGAAGCACCATCGAAAACGATGTTTTTTTTATACAAAATCGATGGTGTTTCGATGCTCTTTCCATGCAATCATGAAACTTGATTTTTGGCCAAAATGATGCTTTTTCGATGCAAATTGATGGTGTTTCGATGCTTTTGCGATGCAATCATGAAATTTTTATTTTTGGCCAAAACGATGCTTTTTCGATGCAAAATTAACTGTGTTTCAATGCAAAATCGATGATGTTTCGATGCTTTTGCGATGCAATCATGAAATCTTGATTTTTGGCCAAAACGACGCTTTTTCGATACAAAATCGATGGTGTTTCGATGATGTTGCGATGCAATCATGAAAACTTGATTTTTGGCCAAAACGATGCTTTTTCGATGCTCTGCTTTGAAATTTGACGAAAACATTGGAGGTTCATATATTTTTCACTCAAATGTCCATTTCAAATGATTTTTCTTTTTAAATTTTGATATTTTTTTGAGATCAACAAGATTAGAATGAGAGAGAGAGTGGGAGTGTGAGAGAATGAGAGATGTTATAGAGAGAGAGAGAGAGTTCGGACTGAGAGAGAGTGGATTGTATGAATTCTAGGGGTATTTTGGTCCAAAAAATTGAAACTGTCATATATTTGCGATAGTAACTTATGTTGGGTAAACATTTGCCCCCTATGTTTATTTTACTGTGACCAGCATAAAGTAAACTTAAGCAACCGACCTTCTATGTGACCTGTCAAATCAATCAAAGCCATCAATGCCTTCTCGAAAAAAGGCAACCAATCATGTCATTGCAGTTTCCCAAAAAGTGGTTTGACGACTATCACACTTTTTCATGCCTCGAAAAATAACCCCCATCATTACCTCAGCAACCGTGCTTTGACCAATATAAATAACTCCTGAAATTCACTTTTTACTTTTTACTTTCCTCAAGAACACTAAAGAATGGAGCATAAAGAACCCAGAAAACACAGACGATTTCAGCGATCCACAGAGTTTCTGTCCAACCACTCGACTTAACGTCTCAGAAATTTGCATCCATTTTTACTCATGTGAGTTTCTTTAACTTCTTATTCTCTAAGATGCTATGCACTAACTATCGTTTTAGTTCTCTGGTTTGCTTTGGATTCAAAGTTCCTAAATGTTCTTGAAAAAATGATTTGGGGCAATCGGGCATGTAGATATTAACATGATAGGATAAGGGAAAAAAACACTAAATGAGGCTTAGGAATTGGCTTGGGAGTTAGGATTATTGATTTAGGGCGTAAAATCGAAGTAATAATTCGATTTTTAGGAATTTAGAAAAAACTAGGTTTTTCCCGCCCTTTCTCAAAGTCGGAAGTTTTTTTCTGAAAAAATTTTCACTTCTGCTTTTTAATCCGTTTTCCAAATTGTTCGCATACTATTTAGTGTTTACGTTAGGATGTTGCTGGTCATATAAAAGCTTAACTTTTACACACGAGCAACGTTATCCCAATGCTTCCACTTCTTTAGTCTATTGGTCATAGATTCTCATCTCCCCTTCTCTGTTCACATATTTTCATGCACGACCTGTGGGGAGGTGAGAGGGCGATCGACGATGACTTGCTCGCACAGTTACTCAAAGATCAAGAACAGTCGTCGCTAATCAAAGAAATTCCCTTTTCTCAATGTAACCCCACAAGTAGACCTTTGACCAGTCCAACCAACATGGGGCATGTAAAATCCATCGCTCAAAAGAAAAAGAAAACAACCAATCAACCTACTCCTCGAGCTGAAACTCCTTCGACCAGCCCTCAACCTGAAAACACTTCCCAGCCAGAAATTCAAACAAAAGCCCGACTTCGAGATGTCCTTCGACCAGAGGTCGAATGGTACGTAGTACCTCCTAGTGCTATTATAGCTAGGATGTTAGGGAATTATCTCAAGAAGTACGGACTTCCTGGGATAACCCTAATCAAGCCTTCAATCGACCAGCGGGAAAACCTGCCTGGGGGCGCCTTCAGCGCCTGGTCGAGGTATCACATTGAGGCAGTGGCAATCTTGCCTCTTCATCCATTCTTCCAGGGGGTGGCCAATTATTTCGAGGTCATTCCCTTTCAAATCACCCCAAACGGATATAGAGTGCTTTCTGCTCTCTATATTCCTTACAACCACAAGAAGTGGCTCGTTCCTACACCACATAAGATCAATTATTTATTCGGTCTCAAGTCCAACCCCAATCACAACAACATGGGGTACTTCCACTTCTACCACCAAGAATCTGCTCGCATCTTCCTGAGTGATATTGTAACGCCCTACTTCCTTAGAGCCGCTACTAAGTGAGTTTTAAGACAAAACAGTGCAATTAACTCGCTAACCGAGGTTTTTGAAATGAAAGTGTGACTAATTAAAAGTTAAGGCTGTAATCTTTAAAAAAATGCGTTGTTTCAATAAAAACTTCAAGTAATAAACATTTGGGATCCCAAAATAAAGTTTGAAAGCTATTTACATCTTGAAATAAGTCTACAGTTGATCAGTTCTAAAATCATAGATTATTAAAGCCATTTTCGAATAAACCCCCAACCAAAGCAGTCGGGCAGACCAAACATGTACGCGTCGCTTCACGCTCTCCGTACTCATGGTTGGTTGACTCAGTCATTGCCCTACCTGCAACACGGAGCACCCGTGAGCCGAAGCCCAGCAAGAAAACTCATGCATAACATAACATATGCAATTCATACAGTTTATCATAACAGATAATCCACATACAAACAAGTCAACCATTAGACTAAGCAAACACGGCCATGCCGCCCCCGAAGCCTTACCGAAGCCTGGGGTCTCGGTCCTCACCGCAAGGATCTCACACATATCCTCTGGGTCCCGGGCCCCGCCCTGACCATAAGCATCCCATGTGCTTAGTGTTACTTCCGGCTCCGCTGCCGTACCCGGCCTACGCCGCACTCGGCCCTTGCCGTTCATTTCATTATAATCATACATAGCATAAATCAAACAACACTCATACAATTATCAATACATGTAAGTCTACACCCTAACATGTAATGCAATATAGGGCCGTGCCCCTCAATCACACTATGGGCCACGCCCTATCCTACGGGTGTTATAGTTTTCTTACCTGCATTCCGAGCCTCCTGATGCACTAAAGCCGCGAGCACGGTCCTCTAGCACGAGCCTCTCCAAGGACCTAGTCACAACACACAAGAAACATCCCTCATTACTAATCAACCCAAAACCGCTTCCCGGGACCAATCCCACACTCCCGGAACCTCTATTTCTCTAAAACGATACATCGGAACCAACCCCCGAGTCCCCGGGCAAAAGCCCTAAAAACCAAAATTTTGGGTGTCAAAATTGGCCTAGGGCCGCAGCACTCCCTTCAAGGGCCGCGGCGCCCAGCGACTTGGCCTCCTCCTGATGCAACCTCGCGCCGCGGCGCCCAAGAACAGGGCCGCGGCGCTCATACGCGAACCCAGAAAATCTGGGTTTTCTCTTGCGTTTTCTCCGAGCTAAAACCTTCCAAATCACACCAAACCAATACCCAAACCCCAAAATCAATTTAAAACCTCAAATGAACCACCCAACAACTCATAAACTCTAGATTCAAGCTCAAAACACAATCACACTCACAAATCCACCCAATTGATTTCAACTTCAACAACTTAAACCCATAGGCCAAAAACACAAACCCAAACTTGAAAATCCCAAACCATACCTCAAAAATATTAAACCACAACAGATAAAACTCTTAAAATTGTCTAGGATCCTTACCTTTAAGTGGAGAATCAATCCTTTGCTTCCTTGAATCCATCTCCAAGTCTCCAAAATCAGCTCCTTCCCCTCTTCTTCTTTTTCTTCTTCTAGCTTTTCTTTCTCTTTATTTTTAACAAAACCAAACAATAACCAAGCCCCAAACCGTGTACCCCATATAACCCAGCTGCCATATATCAAATTCCCAGCCAAATGACCATTTTACCCCTCCTTGCCTATCCTTTCCCAACTAAACCTCAAGGGCACTTAAGTCCTTTTACTTCTATTTCATTTCTACCATTTTCTATCTAGAACTTGTTACTCTCAGCAGTAACTAATGGTTACCCAGGTTACTCAATCACCAATTACCATACCCGCTAAATCTCAATCTTAACCATAAAATTCCCAAAGTACCCCTAGGCTCCTCTCGAGCCGGGTATAGAATTCCCGTTGTGACTCTTAAGTTAACTAGCTCTCTAGGACCGTCTCGGCACATGCATCACAATAATACAACCACACCCACGTGGTACACTTCACAGAATACAATTATCACATATCAATACAGTTATGCCCAACATGGCCAAAATTACAATTATGCCCTTCTAACACGATCCGGGCCTACATGCATACTAGTAAACATAGCCACGCATCTCAGTTAAACAAATAGCCAAATAACATGCTTTAAATCATAACCATGCATTTAACTCATAAAATCACACATAAATCCCAACCTGCCCTCCTGGCACACTAATCAAGGCCCTTAAGCCTTATTAGCGAATTTGGGTCGTTACAACTATCCCCTCCTCATAAAAATTTCGTCCTCGAAATTTATCCAACATATCAGTCTGAAAACCCGCAACCCTAGCCATACTTTCCAAGGCCCACCGCCTTAACCTTACTTTTTAACAACACCCTTCAAGAGTAACAATCTTGCCCCACAAGATCTTGTCTAATAGCCATGCTCTCGATAGCCCCTTGTTAACCCTACAACCCTGCCGAAGCCCAGGGTCTGCCCAGAGTACAATGACCAATTCATTGTCTTATTCCTGATTCCAGAGATACTCAAAAGTCATCACCTCTACCAGGTGGGATCAACTCGTAGGCCCCTACTGGCCTAACCCTTAGTACAACTTCGGAAATTTTATGTTGAATCGAGAGTCAGAACTCTCCCTTCTTTCTCTGAACACCTTACAGATCCTCGTCTGTTATTACGCAGAGATGCAACTCTTTCCTTCCGGAATTTTATTTCCTCATAACTTATCAATTTACCAGCTCTTTATTCTGTCAAATAGGCAGACACTCCTGCCTTAAGAAGTTTCAACGACCTCCTTGGCTTCCTCTCTGAACTAAAGCCAAACCGTAGTATTCATTATCCTTCGTCTCTTACCATGTCCCATGTCGTGTTACATTAACAAGACGCCAACAATTGCCACCACGGCTAACTCACCAGGGATAACGCTTCCCTTAAAATCTCAAGTTTTCGCATACTCAGCGTTCAATTCTTTAAAATATCCGATAAACTTTCAGACTGCCATTTCACTTGCAATCAACTGATAATCCCAGATTCCCACTCTGTTCTTTTCGTTCTCTAAACCCATTCCAAAATTTAAAATACTATAGGGTCTCGATTCAGTATCATCGACGCTCCATCCTGAAACCAGTTCACTCGACCCAACCAACATTAACTCAAACAACCGAGTTAAACTTTTCATGTCCAAATACCTTACTTAAGGTCTAATGTGGTCTATTCCCATGATACACTACCACATCACCTAAACTCTGTCACCCGCTCAACCCTCCCGGTACAACGTACCCTAGGAGGTAGAATGATGTCCATTCAAAATCCTCATTCAAAACCATATCCTACCTAGATCCTTCACTTGATCCTGGTATCCTACTGTACCACCATGACAGGGTCCTTCCCTGTTTCAACTCAAGTCAACACTTCGGATTCCATAGCTCAGTGACACTCACCAGCTAACTCTTACCTATAACGTCATGCCGATCTCAGTCGTTGCTTTGACCACCCCAATACCATCTATGGCGCTATTCCCCGACTGACACACGCCTCATAGCTAGGAGTTCCGCCTCCAATTAAATTTTCCCCTCGCCCAATCGAGGATTCAAACACTGATCATCAGTCTGTTACTTTTCACCACAACTGGGTCTCAACGTTAACTTTCTTACTACTACCCAACACTCAAGTACCTTATGCCCTACACAACAGTCGACTTAACGTTCCAAGTGTATCAACCAGATTCATACTTTCATCTCCCGCAAGGTTCGATCCATCCTCGCGCCAACTGCGCCTGGGTGTGCACAATCCGTGATGCACTCCCACGATTCCATATCCTAATCATAGATCAAGTCCTTTATGTAAACACTCTTTACTTAATCAAAACATACACATATTCCAGCATTACCAGATACTAAACAACCTTACCTTATCCTCTGATGTAGTTATCTTCGGAGGTGCTTATGCAGTAGATGACGCGCTTACCAGTCTTGTTATGCCTTCAATTCTTCGGACGTTCTTCATTAGCTTCTTTGCGGCTTCAGATCAATTCTTCTCTTACCTGTCCTTCCTCCTTGTAGCTCTAATCTGAGTACTCCTGACGACGCTCAAACTAACAATCCGTAGAACCTTACCTGAGACTCTGCCTTCTGGGTACAAACGTCCTTCGCATAATCATTGATCACCATTTCCGTCTGGGAGTAATCCACATGTACTGCTCGTGAGCTTGAAGGGACTTACCCATACCGTTCACGCATTCTCAGCCTAAAGAACTTACCTGTGCTGCTGTAGCTTGAACCATTCTAGAATCTTTGTTACCAACTCCTCACACTTTACTCAGTTCAAAACAAAATTCCTGAAATGTCTCTTTCCTTGGTTTCCAACTGGAAATAAACAGGTCATAGGTCAATTCTTGGAGACATCGTCCCCACTGGTACCCAACATTGTACTTTTCGTTCAAACCCGACGATGCCAACAATCCCCGCAGTATAACACACTGGCTACACCAGGCTCAGATTCCTTCAATTGCTTCGATAGACTTTCTGTCGGCCAAAACCGTCTTTTACAACATTCCCTATACCAATCCTATCCGTAGTCTGACCTTGAAGTATTCCCTAAATCTTCCTTTGCATACCCAGATAACTTTCCCACTGGTCTGTTCAGTTTCCATTCAGTCTCCTTTACCTACTCCAGATGATATCCTCAACAATCCATCTGCCAGAGTTTCTAATTCTTCTCTATAAGTATTACTGTCCTCAGCCTCTCAAATGGCACCATTGAGGCAACCTCTCTATGTCCATCACCCTCTTGAAGCATTCACAACACCGAGTCCTTCCAGTTCGCTACTTGCCCAAAGCATAAGCTCGTCAGTCAAATACTCCTCCTTAAGGACTCAGCCTCGAACTTGTAATGTATCGACACATTCCAGTTCTCCGTTTCCCTCACCATGGGAAATCCATCCTAACATCCCAAGTCATTCTACGCAGAAGTCACGCCCTCACCTGACCTCCTCTCAGGTGGCATCCTTTCCCTCACGCATACCAATAACCTCCCTGGTTCCTATCGCCATCTTGATAACTAGTTTCTCACTCAGTTTTCTTTCCAAACTCAAATTAGGTGCCCAAGCACTGTCTGGGGTCCTTCTACCTCAAAATTGGGAATCCAACCTCGCTGCGTTCTATCAACACAAGTACCGTCTTATCAACAAGACCTTTCCCCTTTCTTGGCAATTCCAGAAGCCACAACCCTATCTGGGGTTCTTTTAACTTGACTATCACGAGTCTATCTTTACTAATTCCATCAAAGGAAGCACTGCCCTTGCGGCTCTAGCACTCATGCTCTAATCATCAACCATCAGTTTCTCGACATCATGGCCCTCTCCGCCATCCACATACATACGATAATTCCTTATATCAGGGCGGCCCAAATTCCCTAGACTATTCCAGATCTCATATCCTTAAATGGGTCGCCATCCAATTCTGGATACATTCGTCAGTATAAATTCCCAACATTAATTATCCAATTCACCAAACCCATTGATCTACGCTGTTGTTACCCCTAACAGTCCAAACCAGACTTATACATTTGCCCGTCTCCACGGTTCTAATCATGTCTTTAAAATCTCTTCTAACCATTCATCATCTAGGTTCTTTCCAACCCATTAAGCCCGTACTTCAGCCCGAGTACCATTTCCAGGCATCTCCCTGCCTCAACATTTAACACAACCCTCTAATCAGGATATCTCATCTTCTTAACCAAGGGTGTAATTAACTCTGCTCATCTATTGATAAATTCCTTGTCAACTCGTACCTTCCCCAACACTAGTGGATAACACCCTTTACGCCTTTCGTATAATACCCTTATCTGTCCTTACCTCATAGTAACCCAACACTGGTAACCTTACTGTTAAAACGTCGAAATCAGCTAATTCCCCAGAGAAATCTGCTATTCACTTATCCCATCTCAACTAACAAACTCCACAGCTTACCCACACACAAGCGATCCTCTGCTGCTGCTTTCAGGGGGTAACTGGAGATCTCAACTCCAACCTATATCTAAAAACCCCTCTTTAACACAATATCAGGTCCCCAAACCCTTCTAGGAACCAACAACACGATTTCACCTGTCAAAACTGACCCAACTCCTGAACTCTGGGGTTCCTACTCTGAACCAAACCACCACTAGGTCCAAATATCCACAGGTATAATGCACACACAAGCATATACTAGGTCAAGTCCACAATGATATACATTTAGCTACCAAATTTTTATCACCACTAAGTGTATCCACACTCATCATGCTTCATACAAGCCAATAAATAGATATAACATATGAATTTAATTCAGAAAACTAACCACATACGCTCAATATGCGAACCATTATGCCAATATTCATCCACATGCATAATAATGTTATTCAGCACACATTGATCTCAACATGCAACAGTCAAGGGCCAGGCCCTATCAGTATCTCATGCATATGTCATCTCATTCCTCATGCTCCATATAAATAAGCAGGCAAACAGGGCATTCAAACATATTTTCAAACATGTCAATCATTCATACCAACCAACCCTGAGTCAAGCTTGTCACTGACAGCGAGCGTACATGTTCGGTCGATCTCCAGAACCAATAAACCTTGGCTCGCTCTGATACCAAGTTGTAACGCCCTACTTCCTTAGAGCCGTTACTAAGTGAGTTTTAAGACAAAACAGTGCAATTAACTCGCTAACCGAGGTTTTTGAAATGAAAGTGTGACTAATTAAAAGTTAAGGCTGTAATCTTTAAAAAAATGCGTTGTTTCAATAAAAACTTCAAGTAATAAACATTTGGGATCCCAAAATAAAGTTTGAAAGATATTTACATCTTGAAATAAGTCTACAGTTGATCAGTTCTAAAATCATAGATTATTACAGCCATTTTCGAATAAACCCCCAACCAAAGCAGTCGGGCAGGCCAAACATGTATGCGTCGCTTCACGCTCTCCGTACTCATGGTTGGTTGACTCAGTCATTGCCCTACCTGCAACACGGAGCACCCGTGAGCCGAAGCCCAGCAAGAAAACTCATGCATAACATAACATATGCAATTCATACAGTTTATCATAACAGATAATCCACATACAAACAAGTCAACCATTAGACTAAGCAAACACGGCCATGCCGCCCCCGAAGCCTTACCGAAGCCTGGGGTCTCGGTCCTCACCGCAAGGATCTCACACATATCCTCTGGGTCCCGGGCCCCGCCTTGACCATAAGCATCCCATGTGCTTAGTGTTACTTCCGGCTCCGCTGCCGTACCCGGCCTACGCCGTACTCGGCCCTTGCCGTTCATTTCATTATAATCATACATAGCATAAATCAAACAACACTCATACAATTATCAATACATGTAAGTCTACACCCTAACATGTAATGCAATATAGGGCCGTGCCCCTCAATCACACTATGGGCCACGCCCTATCCTACGGGTGTTATAGTTTTCTTACCTGCATTCCGAGCCTCCTGATGCACTAAAGCCGCGAGCACGGTCCTCTAGCACGAGCCTCTCCAAGGACCTAGTCACAACACACAAGAAACATCCCTCATTACTAATCAACCCAAAACCTCTTCCCGGGACCAATCCCACACTCCCGGAACCTCTATTTCTCTAAAACGATACATCGGAACCAACCCCCGAGTCCCCGGGCAAAAGCCCTAAAAACCAAAATTTTGGGTGTCAAAATTGGCCTAGGGCCGCGGCACTCCCTTCAAGGGCCGCGGCGCCCAGCGACTTGGCCTCCTCCTGATGCAACCTCGCGCCGCGGCGCCCAAGAACAGGGCCGCGACGCTCATACGCGAACCCAGAAAATCTGGGTTTTCTCTTGCGTTTTCTCCGAGCTAAAACCTTCCAAATCACACCAAACCAATACCCAAACCCCAAAATCAATTTAAAACCTCAAATGAACCACCCAACAACTCATAAACTCTAGATTCAAGCTCAAAACACAATCACACTCACAAATCCACCCAATTGATTTCAACTTCAACAACTTAAACCCATAGGCCAAAAACACAAACCCAAACTTGAAAATCCCAAACCATACCTCAAAAATATTAAACCACAACAGATAAAACTCTTAAAATTGTCTAGGATCCTTACCTTTAAGTGGAGAATCCACCCTTTGCTTCCTTGAATCCATCTCCAAGTCTCCAAAATCAGCTCCTTCCCCTCTTCTTCTTTTTCTTCTTCTAGCTTTTCTTTCTCTTTATTTTTAACAAAACCAAACAATAACCAAGCCCCAAACCGTGTACCCCATATAACCCAGCTGCCATATATCAAATTCCCAGCCAAATGACCATTTTACCCCTCCTTGCCTATCCTTTCCCAACTAAACCTCAAGGGCACTTAAGTCCTTTTACTTCTATTTCATTTCTACCATTTTCTATCTAGAACTTGTTACTCTCAGCAGTAACTAATGGTTACCCAGGTTACTCAATCACCAATAACCATACCCGCTAAATCTCAATCTTAACCATAAAATTCCCAAAGTACCCCTAGGGTCCTCTCGAGCCGGGTATAGAATTCCCGTTGTGACTCTTAAGTTAACTAGCTCTCTAGGACCGTCTCGGCACGTGCATCACAATAATACAACCACACCCACGTGGTACACTTCACAGAATACAATTATCACATATCAATACAGTTATGCCCAACATGGCCAAAATTACAATTATGCCCTTCTAACACGATCCGGGCCTACATGCATACTAGTAAACATAGCCACGCATCTCAGTTAAACAAATAGCCAAATAACATGCTTTAAATCATAACCATGCATTTAACTCATAAAATCACACATAAATCCCAACCTGCCCTCCTGGCACACTAATCAAGGCCCTTAAGCCTTATTAGCGAATTTGGGTCGTTATAGATATTACCCACAAGTCCAACGTGGGAAAGTACTTCCATGAGTACTTTTTAACACCAATCCTGGTCGCCAACAATCTGACATTCACTGAAGGAGGTAAATTATTTACTCATTGGTCGTTCAATTTCCTTTAGCTTTTCTACACATTCTTTAGAACTTTGGTGTCATTCAGGTCCATGGCATCGACCAGTCCCCACTCCAGAAATGGAGATACGAGCAACAACCTTGGCCAGCATGACATATATTGAAAAAAGTGTCAAAGAGCTGGTCACGGAGACCAATCTAAGGCTGGTTGGCCTTCTGGCACCTCACCACGACGTGAGAGAATCAACTGCGGGAAGTGCTACTGGGGGAGAAATTCCCGAACAGCATCAAGATGTGTCACAACCCCCGAGGAGGGCAACAGGAGTGACCATCAGGGAACCATCCAGCACCCCGCGAGCAGCGATTATCCCTGCCTAGCAAGGAAAGGGCAAGCAGAAGGTTTCTGAGCATCCCAAGCCTATTCTTGAGTCTTCGGATGAGAACGGTACTGACTTCTCACTCTTAGACAGTTTGCCCATTCCCTGTCATTTATTTGATGGGGACGACAATTTTAAATACATACCTAATTTAAATTCAAACTTCTTCAAGGCAGAGAGTGAGTGTAGTAGTAGTACAATAAGTAATGTAGCGACCAGTAGTTGTAGCTCGAGTATTTTACTTGTAATTTCTTTGATCTTATTTCCTTGATTTAGTAGGTATCTCCATCTATATTGCCTGACAGTTCGCTTCTATTTTGCAGTCATGTCTGCTGAAGATCCATTCAACTTGTATAGCGAATTTGACCCCGTTGCTCCTGCGAGCAAGAAAAATGGGAGCAGGCAACATCGTGGGGAAAGCAGCAGCAACCCTCCGACGAAAAAGGCTCAAACCGGGGATCCTCCAGTATCAGATCCTTCCAAGGAAACAACACCTCCTCCAGCTCCCATCAACCAGTCGTCTCCACCAGCCCCCGAGGACCAAACACTTCCTCCATCGCCTGCCAACCAAACTCCTCCAACTCCTGCTGACCAAACCCCTCCTGATCAGACAGTAGAGGCTTTGATGAACATGGCTCTCAATTTGGCCAAAGATAGGCTGACAAAGCTATCGAGGCACCGACGCAGCCAAGAGGCCATCGGCAATACTGACTCCATGGAAGTCGAGCAGATCTTCAACCTTGTGTTGAACGAAGTGCTCAGCGTAAGTTTCCATATTTTGCTGAGCTTTATTTGTTTATCTTGTCACTTTATTTCCACTAACAGTTTTATCATTTTTCTGGTCGCAGGGAGTTCTAACCATGAGCGCTGTCTGGCGCTGCTCGAGGGCATTGACTGCTCAATACAAGAAGAGGCTTGGTGAACAACTCAGAGCGTCTGAGGATAAACACGCTGGGGAGCTTAAGATGGCTGAGGCCAAATACACCAAGCAACTCGAGGAAGCCGAGAAGAAAAATGCTGGATTGCTCAGACAGAAGGCCAAGCTGGCCGAAGAGGTGAAATAGCACCATGTTGCCTTGACCAAAGCCATTGAAACTAAAGAGAAGTACAAGGAGGCTTCTTTGATTAATTTCAAGGAAGCCTCTAAGCTTCAAGATGGTCTAGTCATCAGCAGAAAGGAGACTAAGGGGTTTGAGGCACGCATCAAAGAGCTCGAGGAGACCAATGCCAGTAACCTGGAGAAGTACAAGGGAATTACTTTTAAATGCTTCTATAAGTTCTGGAAGAATAACCACGAGGAAGACTTTAGCTATCTACCATACCGTATGAGGCGGTTTGAGCTAAATAGGTGTCTGGCTCGCCTTGAAGAGGGGGAGAGAGCGAAAGTTCCAGCATCCCCCGAAATCTCGTTGGCTATGGGCATCGATGGCGTAGGCGAGGAAATTAGGGCCTATGTCGACCGACAAATTCCTCAAGATCCTCCTGCTTCATAATTTCTTCTATTTTTTTTATTTAAATTTATAACTTGGGACACACGAACCTCGGTACGTAGTGTCAAGACAATATATTTTTTGCTGCATGGGCTGCTTTTTCTTGTAAACAGAGAATTACATCCGAAGTAACTGCTCGCGGTGTAAAACAATTTACTTTTAATATTTAGATATTTTAATACTTGCAATATATTACAACATCTTATTCGCATGACCGAACTTAGCATAGCACTTTGGTTTGATTTAACAAAATTTAAACACAATTTTGAAAAATACTCTAAGTACCGTAGCATGCTTTCACTTATATTTCTCATGTGTTTACATATACTTGTCGATATGCTTTCCTTACTAGATACCTTATATGCCACCCAAGTGATTGAGGAGCTTAAGGTCCTCGATCACTTGCCTTGACCAAAACCTGTTCGAACATTACTGCTCGTAATAAAGATATATAAAAATGATAATATAGCAAAACAACACACGTAATGAGAAAATACTTGTCATAAATACAATAGTTGGCAAGATTGACTGTCTGGGCACAGTCCCTTTTATTTCTCGTAATAAATGGACTATCGTGTCTGTACGAGTGATCAAAAATTTGATCTTACACTTATAAGCGATCAGTCACATGATTGACTAACCCTTGTTCATAAACTTGTTAAAAGTAAAATTAATACAAGCCAATTCTTTAAGAAGAATTGTTTATTGATAGTACTTGCGTAGGTGTTCTCCATTCCAATAGTGAGGAATGAGATCTCCATTTAAGCGAGCAAGTTTGTAGGTGCCTGGTTGAAGGACTTCTTCTATTTGGTATGGCCCTTCCTAGTTAGGTCCAAAAACTCCAGCAGCTTGATCACGGGTATTAAGAAATACCCTTCTAAGCACCAAATCTCCCACATTAAATTTTCTTTCACGTACTTTAGAGTTGAAGTGTTGGGAGACCTTTTGCTAGTAAGATGGTACTCTGAGTTGGGCTAGCTATTAACGTCTTGCTCATATGCCAACCTTCGATGTGATGGCGAATCTAATTCAACAGGCAACATAGCTTCATACCCATATGCTAAGGAAAATTGAGTATGGCTTTTTGCTGTTCGATGTGATGTTCTATACGACCAGAGAACTTCAGGTAACTGCTCTGGCCATGCCCCCTTCACTTCTTCAGAGTATCCTTTAGTGTCTTGTTGACAGCCTCAACTTGTCTGTTTTCCTGTGGATGAGCTACTAAAGAAAAACTTTTTATAATCCCATGTCGTTCCCAAAAATCAGTGAACATATCACGTTCAAATTGTGTGTCGTTGTCTGAGACAATCTTTCTTGGCAATCCATAGTGACACACAGTGTTCTTGACCACAAAATCCAGTACTTTCTTAGTCATTATGGTTGCAAGTGGCTCAACTTCGGCCCACTTCATGAAGTAGTCAACAGCAACCACAACATATTTGACATTGCCTTTTCCTGTGGGCCAAGACCCAATCAAATCTATCCCCCACACTGCGAATGGCCACGGGCTTTGCATCTGTTTTAGCTCATTAGGGGATGCTCGCGGTATCTTGGAGAATCTCTGACACTTGTCGCATTTTCGGACAAAATCCACAGAGTCTTCATTCATTGTTGGCCAGAAGTATCCTTGCCTTAGGATCTTTTTCAATAAACTCTGCCCCCCAACATGATCCCCACAGAAACCTTCATGGACTTCCCACATTAATTCTTTGGCTTTTTCTTTTGAAACACACCTTAGGAGTGGCATGGAGTACCCCCTTCTATACAAAACTCCGTCGACCAGGATAAACCGAGCAGACTGCCTCTGGTGGGCACTTGCTTTGTTTCTGTCCATCGGCAGTCCTCCATGCGTCAAGTACTCAATGAAGGGTGCCATCCACATGTCTTTTGCCTAGATTACCAGGGAGGTTTCTTCTACTTGGATGCTTGGTGTGGACAGCCGTTCAATAGGCACTATATCAAGGTATCAGCATCCTTTGCGCTTGCTAACTTGGCCAAAGCATCAGCGTTCGAGTTTTGGTCATGAGGTACCTGCTGTAGAGTATAGCTTTCGAATTGTGCCAACAATTCCTTTGCTTTGTTTAAATAAGCAATCATCTTTAGACCCTGGGCTTGATATTCTCCAGTAATTTGATTAACCACTAATTGGGAGCCACTATAGATTTCAAGCGACTTTATGTTCATGTCCCTGGCTAATCTTAATCCTGCGAGCAGTGCTTCATACTCGGCTTCATTATTGGACGCTGTGAAGTCAAATCTGATTGTGCAGTGGAATTGATGCCCTTCATGCATGACCAAAATTACACCTGCTCTAGCGTTGTGCTCATTGGAAGAGCCATCTGTGAACAATTTCCAAGAGGGAGTTTGGCCCTGAGGCTCAGGCTCTTCTATCGGTTCAGTGTCCTGAAGTCCAGTGAACTCTGCAACAAAGTCTGCCAGAGCCTGTCCCTTCATTGCTGCTCGTGGCAAGTAAGAAATATCAAACTTTCCAAGTTCAACTGCCCATTTCAATAATCGATTAGCAGCTTCTGGTTTTTGCAGGACTTGCCGTAGGGGCTGGTCGGTTAGTATTGTGATTGGGTGAGCTTGGAAATATGGTCACAACATTCTGGAGGCTAAGATCAAGCAGTAGGCTAATTTCTCAATGGATGGGTATTCTCAATGGGTGGATATCGCAATTATGCTCCTATTAGCCATTTGCTTATATAATACACAACTTTTTGCACATGTTCCTCCTCTCTTACCAAGACAGCACTAGCAGCATATTCTGTGACCGCCAAGTAGATGAACAAAGTTTCCTTTTCAACCAGCATAGACAAAATCGATGGCTGAGACATATGAGACTTTAGAGCCTGGAAAGCTTGTTCGCACTCTTCCATCCACTCGAATTTCTTATTTCCCCTAAGTAGATTAAAAAATGGGACGCACTTGTGTGTGGATTTAGAGATAAATCTACTTAGAGCGGCAATCATCCCGGTTAAACTCTGAGCATCTTTTATCTTTGTTGGCAATTTCATATCAACCAGGGCCTTGATCTTTTCGTGATTAGCTTCGATACCTCGTGAGTTTACTATAAATCCCAAAAATTTCCCTCATCCAACTCCGAAGGAACATTTAACGGGATTCAGCTTCATCTGAAATTTATTTAAGACGTTGAAGCACTCTTGCAGGTCCCCAATGTGTTCTTCTGCCTTCTTAGACTTAACCAGCATGTCGTCAACATAAACTTCCATGTTTACACCGATCAGCTCTTTAAACATGTGATTGACCAGTCACTGGTAATTCGCACCAGTGTTTTTCAAACCGAAAGGCATCACTTTGTAACAATAGAGCCCTGTATCGATCCGAAAGCTAGTGTGATCCTCATCAGGTGGGTGCATACTGATCTGATTGTACCCAGAGTATGCATCCATGAATGACAGGATCTCGTGCCTTGAAGTGGCATCGACCAGCTGGTCGATCCTTGGGAGAGGGAAACAATCTTTAGGGTCAGCTTTATTAAGGTCTATGAAATCCACGCATGTTCTCCATTTGCCATTCAGCTTGGGAACTAGTACGGGATTAGAGACCCACGATGGATAAAACGCTACCCTGATGAATCCGTTCTCCTTTAGCTTCTCGACTTCTTCCTTTAAACCTTTTGATCTATCTTTGTCGAGCAGCCTTCTTTTCTGTTGTACTAGTGGAAAACTTTTATCTATGTTCAAGACATAGCTGATAACTGTTGGGTCAATCCCAACCATATCTTTATGCGACCAGGAAAATACCCCCTTGTTCTTCTTTTAAAATTCCACCAATCTTTGTTTTGTTGTTGCCTCTAAGTTTTTACCGACCTTCACAACCCTGGTCAAATCTACCTCATCAAGTTGGATCTCCTCGAGGTCCTCGACTGGTCCTACTTCTTCATCAAAATCCCCAAAGCGAGGATCTAAATCCCTATCCTCACTTTGGGCAACACCCTATTTGGTGACGTGCTCACCTGATTGGACTTGTACCTCATCGACCAATTGCAACTCTTTTCCAGCTCCTTCGCCTTAGTAATCGAGGAATCGTAGCATTCCCTCGCTTCTCGCTGATTTCCCAACACGCACCCTATCCCCGCGACAATTGGGAACTTCATGGCGAGGTGCCAGACCGAGGTTACGGCTCGCAGGTCGACTAGAATAGGCCTTCCAATCACAGCATTGCATGTAGAAGGACAATCAACTACTATAAAAGTAGTGAGTAATGTCTTGTTCGCAGGTGCAGTTCCTACTGTAACCGGAAGCCTAATTGACCCTATTGGCGCGAGCCCTTTGCCAGAAAAACCATAAATGGTTTGGTTGCATGGCTCCAGGTCTTTCACTGAAAATTTCATTCTTTCCAGCGAAGACTTGTACAGAATGTTCTCTGAGCTCCTTGTGTCCACTAACACCCGCTTAACCATCATATGGGCTATTTGGACGTCCACGACCAGAGGGTCCGAATGAGGGAACCGGACATGCTGAGCATCAAGCTCAGAGAAATTTATTAGCTCTTCCTCTGTTCGAGATTTCTTGGGAGTTCGCTCCTCCACATTCAGCATTTCAATGTCCTGGTCGTGGCATAAGGTCCGAGCGTATCGCTCCCTTGCCTTCCCACTATCTCCTGCAAGGTGTGGGCCGCCACAGATGGTTAGCAATGTACCTGCTACAGGAGCTGGTTGTAACGGTGGCGAGCGTTTGCGTACAGGCGCCTGCTCATCCTTTAGGCTCTCCCTGAGAACCTCCAATGGCTCATACATACCTCCTCAGGTGTCCTTGTCTGATAAGGAACTCGATTTCATCTTTCACCTGGTTACACTCATTGGTGTCATGACCATAGTCGTTGTGAAAACAACATAATTTTGTTGTATCTCTCTTGGAGATATCTTTCCTCATTGGCAATGGTCGCTTGTAAGGGACATTGGAGTTGGTCGCCTGGTATACCTCTGCTCTGCTTTCGACAAGGGCCGTATAGTTGGTGAATCTTGGCTCGTACCTATTGCCCTTGGGCGCTTATTTTCGGACGTTGACGGCTCATTGTTCGCCCTTTTTCCACCATTTTTCTCGTTACTTTTTCCGTTCCCATTGGGTTTATCTGACCCGTTGGCGACTTTAGCAGGATCTTCCTTTGGTCCCTTGTTTTTTGCAGGAGATTTCCCTTCGCTAGCAATCGCCTCTTCGAGCTTGATGTACCTGTTTGCTCGATCCAAGAATTCTTGGGTACTCTTCACCCCATTCTTCCTCAAACTGTTCCAGAGGGGTGAGTGGCGCCACACTCTAGCAGTAAGTGTCATCATCTTTCCCTCATCGCCAACCATTTTAGCTCCAGCTATTGCTCGCATAAAACGCTAGACGTACTCCTTTAAGGACTCTCTCTCCTTCTGGCGTATCTCTACCAGCTGGTTAGCTCGTAGAACTCCTTCACGAACATCTCCCATGACACTATGCTAGCAGGAGGGAATTTAATAAACCTTTCCGGACCAGTATCAGATAGGGTGGCCGGAAAGATTCTGCAACGAGCATCATCCGACACCTTCTGGATGTCCATCTTTATCTTAAATTTATTCACATGAGATACAAAGTCCCCATATCCATTGAAGTTGGGCAATACTAGCATCTTGACTTTGCTAGGGGTTTCTTCCATTGCTATTCTTTGGATGAATGGAGTGCCTCTTCTCCAATCATGCTCGATATGGGATGTTCGGCTCCCCACCAGCTGCTGGACGACCTGATTCACGCATCGATCTAAGCCTGCACGGCGTCTGGTATTGCTTGGGCGACTAGTGCTGGAGGAGCATATTCATCGTACCTTTCGCGCCTGTCGTTGAGTACATCCCTCAAGTCGTCATCTCTGCGCCTTTACTCGCTAGAGCCCAACCGATCAAAAATGTTAGGCTGCCTAGGCTGCCCCCCAGCGTTTTGTCTCGTAGGCCTATTTTCTCTTGGTGGGGGGTTCCTTTCTCCAACTCTCTCTCCTTGCCCTCGACCAGCATTCCCTCGGCAGAAATTAACTTCGTTGTGGCCATGACCGTGCCGAAAACATGATTGGCTATGGCACGACATGCTGATTGCACTATTTCCTCCTCTTACTGGTACCTCTCGAGCATCAGGGGGAGGCCTGCGTTGGTCGGTGGGTCCCCAGGCATTATTATGTCGTGGGGGGCCCTGACCGCAGAGCCTGACTCGGCATGCCTTCTGTTAGCAGAAGGATGCTATCCCTTGCTCGGTGGATTCGGTTCCTCAGTAGTTTGGCGTCTAGGGCTTCAGGGAGGCTGACCGACCCTATTTTGCCTTTGATGTTGGGGATTATCTCGACCAGCGCGAGAAGGTGGCTGCTGCTCAGGATCTTGAAATAGAATATCCTGTTGAGCAGCAGGATGTTGCTCCAGCCTTAGAGGGCTTGCTGGTTGAGGCGGAGGACTTGGGTCTAGACCTTGTTGTGGTGGTGCACTTGGTGGCTGATCTGGTTGAGAAGTTGGCACAGGTTGTCCCCGTGCCAACTGAATGGCTGCCTCCAGGGCGGCGATGGCATCTCTTTGTCGGCTGTCCATGTCAGCCTACCGCTCATTCAACTCTTGACGTTGACGGTCAATCTCCCTTTGTTGCAGCACCATTGTCTTAGCCACATTCTCCTGATTGGCCCTCAGATTGGCCAACTCCTCCTGCAACACAATCAGTGTTGTCCTTAAAGTTTCATAATCCATTTCCTCATCTTCGAAATCCAACTGTCGTTCATCTTCAGCCACATTTTGTGGAGGAGGCTAGGTGGATGCTGCACCAAAAGTCTGTCCTACCTTTCTGGATGTTTTTGCCATTTGATTTCCTTGGAAGTCTCGAATTCGATCTCTCAATGAATGCACCAAAATGTTGACCCTTGAATTGGTCAACGACACGGAGTCAGATAAACGATATAGAACGAAAAGGTAAACGACACAAACAATTTATAGTTGTTCGGCCCCAATCAGATGGTAATGACCTACGTCCACTTAGTGTTCTTATTGATGTAGAATCTCAACATTGTGATCAATGAACTAGGTTCATGAGTTTCACCAGCTTCGGGATGATTACAATTTCGGTGAATAATAACACTATAATTTTCTCTCAGAATTCTCCAAGTCCAAAGTCCCCTCCCTTGAGCCATTTAATTCGTATTTATAAGCTCAAGAAGGTTACATGGGCCAATGGGCCTTAATTAAAATTACAACTTGCGTATCTAGATAATAAGAGAAATTACAATTAATGTATATTTACAAGATTGTACATCTGAAGGAAATAAATGAATATATGCGACCAGTCTGGTCGCACATAAGTATGAAGCTTGATAAACCAATAATCTTTTGGTCAATGGCCGAGCAGGATACACTTACTTAAACACAGCCACGTGCCTCCCACGTGTAGACCAATCCTGTCACGTCATCAAGTAGTTTGTTTTTGGGTAAACAATGTTTTTTTAATTTCTTTTGCTTCATTTTTTTATTATTTTTTTTTCTTTCTTTTTTCCTTACTTATTTTTTCTTCCCATTTTTTCTACCAATTTTTTCCTTCATCTTTTTTTTTTCTTTCAATTTTTCACTCTTCTTCTTTTAATTTTTATTCATTTATCTATATTTTTTTCTTTCATTTGTATTGTTTTATTTTTTGTTCATATTTTTTCAGTTTTTTTTTCCTATTTTTTTTCATTTTTTCCCTTATATTTTTTCTTCATTTTTGTATTTATTCTTTTATTCTTCCATTTTTTTTTCTTTTTTCATACATATGAGCTTTTTTATTCTTTCTTTTTTTTCTTCCATTTCTTCTTTTTTTTCATTTTTTTCTACCAATTATTTCCTTCATCTTTTTTTTTCTTTCCATTTTTCCATTATTTTTTTTCTTCTTCTTTTCATTTTTATTCATTCATCTGTTTTTTTTTTCCTTAATTTTTCTTTTTCTTTTTTTGTTTTTATTCCATATTTTTTTAGTTTTTTTTTCTTTGGTTTTTAAAAAAATCTTATGAAAATGTGAATGGGTAACTAGGTACATCTAAATTTGGAAAAAAAATAGATATAAAAAACAAGAATGGGTAACCAGTTACAATGATGTAAATATTCAATTTTTTTATTTTAAAAAAATCTAATATGAAAATGTGTATGGGTACCTGGTTACCCTGATGTGAACATCCAAATTTGAAAGAAAAAAAATCATATATGAAAACGTGATTGTTATTAGTTACTTAACCCAAATAAGGAAAACAAATAGTCATGATCTTTAGAAAAAAAAAGTTAGAACATAAAAATTGATTTGATTTTTTTATGTATAGTAAAAAATAATTACAACAATAAAAAATTATAATAAATAATAAAATATGTTGAGTTGAAGGGTAGGCAACTTAATTAGAAATTTTCTCAAAAAAAAAAAAATTGACAAAGAGAAATGAGAAATAAGACATCAACGAGAAAAGAAGTTGAAAAGATAAAAACTAAAACTAGTAAATTGAATTTGTATTTGTGATTTTAAATTGTAAAATAAAAAAATGAAAAATAAACATTAAAAAAATATAAAAACTGCAAAATACATTAAGTTCTATTTTTAAAATACTAAGCCAATATTATATAATGAAACTAATATAAAAATAATCAGATAAAAAACACTTAAATTACTAAAATTATCTTATAATTTAAATGAACTTAATTAAGAGTAAAATTATGATATAAATTAATTTTTACACAAAAATATGAGAAACTAAATCCATAAAATTGAATTTTTTATAAAAAAAAAAAGCTATAAAATAAGTTCTTTTGAAAAAAAGTCATATTTTTGTAAATTTGTTGAAAAAAACTCATAAAAGATATAATTTCATTTTTTTTAAATTATGGTATTTTAAAAGTTATTATATAAAAATATGAAAATTACTTTCAAAAGAAACTATTTTATATTGCTTTTATACCAATTAACTTTTAGATTTTCCCATAAAATTATATTATAAATTTTTAAATGCTTATAATATACATATGTAAATAATTCTCATATGTACATAGCATATATATTTTTATAGATACTTTTTAAAAAAAAAACAATACAACATGCATATATATATATATATATATAATTAATTAATATAAGTAAATATATCTTACCTATTTTTTCATATATAAACTATATTTTTGGTTCCCCGACTGGGAGTCGGGACACTGTCTTCAACGTAGATGAAATCGTCTCATAATTTATCAAAAAATTACACCATTTGATATAGATAATCATGGTTAATTCCTGTAATAATATAAATGGTGTTTCCAAATAAAATTACACTTTTGGTTAATGAGTTGGCACATATTCATGGGAAAAGTTAGAACTATTCACTTTTAGGAGTATTTAACTAAAACAAAATACTAAATATATCTAGTTAAATTTTACTCATTATTATCACGAAACTTCATAAATTACTCTTATTTGAGCACATGGTTCTAAGTAGTGTTGCATTGCAGTATGTATTATATGTGTTATATTATAGTTAAATTTGAAATATATTATACTTGTAGTGTGTCATATATATGTGTGACAACTATATTTATAGGATTGTATTCAATCTATAAAAAATTATTCTTTAAAATGTAAAATTCAAGGCATAAAATGTAAACCACACAACTCTTTAAAATTTAAACCACAAATCTTAAAATATAAACAACAATCATTTAAAATATAAACCTCAAGACATAAAATCTAAACCACGACCCTTTAAAAGTTTAACATCAAGACTTAAAATCTAAACAACAACTTTTCAAAATGTAAACCACAAAACTTAAAATATAAATCATCACTCTTTAAAATTAAAACCATAAGTCTTAAAATTTAAACCGCGACTTTTAAAAATTTAAACAATAAGGCTTAAAGTTAAACCACCAGGCTTAAAATCTAAACCACAATCATATAAAATATAAATCATAATCCTTTAAAATATAATCACGAGTCTTTAAAATTTAAACCACAAGACTTAAAATATAAATCACGACTCTTTAAAATCTAAACCACTATTCTTTTAAATTTAAACCACAAGGCTTAAAATTTAAAACACAAGGCTTAAAATTTAAACCATAACTCTTTAAAATTTAAACCACGGTGCTTGAAATTTAAACTATGACTCTTTAAAATTTAAACTACAAAGCTTAAAAGTTAAACTAGTAAGCTTAAAATCTAAATCACGACCATATAAAATATAAACCATGATCATTTAAAATCTAAACCACGACTCTTTAAAATTTAAACCACTAGTCTTTATAATTTAAACCACGACTCTTCAAAATTTAAACCACAAGGCTTAAAATTTAAACCACAAAACTTAAAATTTAAACTACGGAGCTTAAAATTTTAAACCACAAGACTTAAAATTTAAACCATGATTTTTTTAAATTTAAACCTCATGGCTTGAATAACAAGAAAATATTTGTGGCCACTTTTGAAACAATATTTCTTTGATAACATCTCAAACAATTAGTCCAGTTTAATTATTGATATTGAACTATAACAATCACTTTGTTTCTTAATCAACAAAAGATATTCATTATAATAAATACTGTTATACCCAAAAATTGGAGATCAAGGACATGGCAATAAATGTGACAAGTGGCAGTGCATGGTCAGTAAAGGACACGTTAATAGTCAATAAATAGGTTGACTCCTCAGAGTTGTGATAAAGTGACCCGGTAGACTGACGAAGAATTTGGACTGCTTGAAAGATGTCATAACCAAGCCAAGTGCACCTCGGTCTGAGGAGGCTAAGGAGAATGCATCCTAGGAGAGCTAAGGAGAATGCATCCTAGGAGGCTAAGGAGAATGCATCCTAAGAGGCCCCAAGAGAGTGATCCTAGGAGAACCCAAGGATGAGGTCCGAGGAGAACTCAAGAAAGTGGTCTTAGGAGACCTCAAGGAGAAAGTGGTCCTAGGAGACCCCAAGGAGGATGTGGTCCTAGGAGACCCCAAGGGTGTGTCCGAGGTAAGCCTCCCAAGGTTTCCTAAGTGTTGGATCGAACGTGTCCAAGGTAAGTAGCTAAGGAGGAGGATTCCCATGCAAGTTAAGAATGGAGACTTAGATTTTGACAAGGAGAGCCTACACAATGTCCGATCGGACATAGTTGGGAGATACTAAAGGAGAGTGCCTCGCACTTGTCCAAGGTGAGATTCCAATGGGGTTGGCTCGGACCACCTTGGTCCGAGGAGAAGGCCACAAGGTCCAATCGGACCTTGATTGGAGGAGGTAAGCTCGGACTTACCCGAGGTGAGGTGCCAAGGGAGTTGGCTCGGACCACCTTGGTCCGAGGAGAGCCAAGCTTATATGACCTTTGGTCCAAGGAAATCTTGAAGGAGTAATCAACATGCATGTGAGACTATGTCAAAATCCCCGGAACGACTTCAGCAAGAATTGGTCTAAACACCCGGGAATCTCTCATTCCTCACTCAAATTGAGGAATCTGTTGTATTTTATATATTTTTTGTAATTTAAATATAAGATGAATAATAAAATATCCCTATCTAAAGGGGATATCAGTCGAGTATCCCAGGCCTATAAATAGAGGGCTTATGGGATGAGAGAGGGGCTTCTTCTGCTTCTTCTTTCTAGAGAGAGAAAATTGGGTCTGAGTATTCTAGAGAGAGAAAGTGCTGATATTTGAGAGAACTCTTGTATTTTCACAATCTGTACTGAAGAAACTCAGTTGGCTCAGTCCATCTGATCTTGAGTATAGGTCTATAAATCACAACTCTAAGTGGATTAGGCTATTACCGACAATCGGGGCTGAACCACTATAAAAATCTTGTGTGTTCTTTATTTTCTTTATTGAAACTGTCTGTGTCGTTTTTATTTCTCTTGAAGGCTTGTCGTATTTGACGTTCTCACGTCGTTGGCTAAAAACGCAGTCAACAAATACCAATAACCAAACTGGCATGGTCGACAAGTCTATTAGTGTGGTAAGGAATTATGTTTGGCATGTGATCAATAAAATAACAGAATATCATTATCAGTCGTCAATTTCACTGATGTCGTAACGCTTAATAAATAAGCCAATGAAATTAACCATTACCACTACTTAATAAATAAGACGGTGTAATATCATTAAATATGCTTAAAAATTAAGCCAATATGATATTAGTGACATTAAGCTAATAAACTCAAAAGACAATAATCACAACAATATGAGTCAAATGCTTTCAATTCAATCATTCTCAAGAATATAACAAAACATAATTGAAAACATAACCATTCAATAACCAAATATTGAAACACCAAATGTAGTTCATAACTTCAATTAAAAAATTATAAAAAATCATAATTTCTAACAACCAAAAGAAACAAAAAAGAAAACTCCCGCTAACTGACAAAAAAAAAATTATAAAATGTCCATATCAACAACATGTTTATTGAACAATGAGGCACTTAATCCTTTGGTGAGAGGGTCTGCTAACATCTCTGTCTTGCAATTTTCTATAACAATGTCTCCTTTCTTGACTAAGTCTCTAACAGTAAGATACTTTTACTTTTTCTCCATATACTTTGAAGCACTACTGAACTTGTTATTATTTGAAAAGAAACAACAGCAATGTTATCACAATAGATCAGCATAGGTAAGGAAATAGAATTAACTACTCGTATATCTGAAATAAGATTCTTTAACCACAAACCTTGTAAAGATGCCCCATAACATGCTACAAACTTAGCATACATAGTAGATGACGTAATCTAAGTCTGATCAACACTTTTCCAAGAAATAGCTGCACCAACAAAAGTGAAATTATATCCAGAAGTTGACTTTAAATCGTCCATATAACCACCAAAATTTGAATCAGAATAACCAACAACTCGAAGACTCTCAACATTCTTATACACAAGCATAAAATTATTGGTTTTTTTGCAAATATCTCATTACTTTCTTGGCTGCAACCCAATGATCATGTCCAGGATCATATAAATATCTCCCAAGAACATTGACTACAAAAGCAATATCAGGTCTAGTGCAAACCTGAGCATACATCAAACTCCCTACTACACTTGCATATGGGATGTTTTCATTGCTTCTCTCTCCAAGTGGTTCCTAGGACATTGCTGCTTACTAAACTTGTCCTCTTTCAGAATAGGGACAGAAATCAGGCTTACATAGATTCATGTTGAACCTTTTTAGCACACGATTAATGTAAGCTTCTCGAGATAAGCCAAGAATTTTTGATTCCTGTGACAATGAATCTCAATCCCCAAAACAAAGATGTTTCTCCAAGATCCTTCATATCAAAATTTGTAGAAAGGAATAGTTTGGTCTCATTTAATAATGTCAAATCACTACTCACAAATAAAATGTCATCCACAAAAAGAACATAAAAGTTATAACGACTCCCACTGATCTTCATATAGATACATTGATCAAACTTATTCTCTATGAAACTAAACGATGTCACAACCTTATCAAACTTTAAGTACCATTGATGAGATACCTGTTTGAGACCATAAATAGATCGTTTCAATTTGCAGACCAAATTCTCCTTTCCACTTTCCTATAAACCTTCAGGTTGAGACATATAGGCTTGCTCACTTAATTCTCCATTCAAAAAATCAATTTTTATATCCATTTGATGCAACTCTAAATCAAAATGTGCTATTAAATTAATAATAATCCTAAACGAATCTTTAGTAGAAACAGGCGAGAAGGTTTCAGTGTAATCAATACCTTCTCTTTGAGTAAATCATTTTGCCACTAAATGTGCCTTATACCTTTCAATCTAACCCTTATTGTCCGTTTTAGTTTTGAAAATCCATTTACAACCTATTGGTTTAAAACCAACTGGTAAATCAACCAACTCCCATACATCATTATTCTTCATGGACTCAATCTCATTATTCATAGCTTCTATCCATTTAGAATATTGTGGACTATTAAGGGCTTCACTATAAGTCACAAGATCCACAAAATGACCAATATCATATTCTCCTTCTCCAAGGTAAACTAAATAATCATTAGATATCGCTGACATCTTTTCCCTTTGAGATCTTCTTGGGGGAAGTATTTCTGGAATAACTTCCATTTGTTGATCATCATTTTTTAATGACATCTTCCACAACTGGAATTTCTTCAATAACAGGACCCTCATCCATAACAGGAGCAATATGCTCGTTAGCAATAGGAGCATTATCATCAGGGGTAGGGACAGGATCGCTATGATTATCATCTCTTGAAAAAGACACAGGAAATTAAATAATTCTATAAGAATTATATGGTCACGTCAAAAAATTAATTAAAAAATACAAAAAAAACATAAATTAAATTCTAATCATGCTGGAAAAAAATGTTGAAAAAATCTCCCATGAGACGCCGCACGCGCCCCATGCGCCGCTACCTGAGAGTGGGCATCACACCAGGAGGTTGTCTTCAACCTCCATCCAGGTGGGTCGGAGGTGGTTTTCCGACCAAAAAACACTTAAATTCGATAGGAATTGTGAGGGTTTTGATTGGAATGGTATTTCTAATGGATCTATGGAGTTTAATTAAAGGAAAACAAGAAAAACAAGTAGATCCAAAGCTATAGTTTTCGAAAATAAAAACAAGGGAAAAACTTGAAATTGAACATATAAAAGTTGTTCATATAGGAAATTAAACGAAGCTTAAACTATATAATCCATGTATAACTAAAAATTACTAATCAATTTCATATTTGAACCACTAAATTAATAAATCACTGAATTAAGTTCATAATAATTTTATATAAAACCCTAAAACTTTAAACATGAAATTCTCATAAATTACTATTCGAAATTTAGCATAAAATATATCAAGAGAAATATAATTTCATGAGGAATAAAAGCCCTGATGTTTTAGGATCGATCTTATAAAAAATTCAACATAAAATAATAACAAAATTAATATGTAATTAAAGAAAATTAACCTATATCAATTAATGGTTAAACAAAATATAGATCCTAAATCATATACAACAGGCAATTTGATACCACATGTTAGAAACTCATTTGTATATAATTTAGAATATAATGAGAAATTGAAAAAATAATTAAGAATATATACCTAATTCTTCCATAGCAATAACTCAGATTTAGTAGTGCATTACTAACCAACTAAGTCTTCCTCCCTAGATCTCTAAATCAGAAGCAAATCAAATAAATTAACAAAAAAACCATCATACAATTGTGAAGAGTTCGGGACGGGACTTAGCTACATAGCCCTAGTTGGACTAGGCCTCCTCATCAAAAGCTTCAATCAACTAGAAAGCTCACACTTCTGCTTTAACTAGACTTCACACATATGCTAAGCCCATTAACTATAAATCAATAATTATATGAGCTAATACAACAAAGAACTATCTAACAACCCATATTTTAATAAAACAATAATATTAATGTAACCACAAATAAAAGTCTTAAATTTATATGATCACCATGTATTGTTATATGGCTCTTTCAAATACGAGACAAAGAAAATATATATTTATTTAAAACTAATAAAGGGATCAGTAGTGATCTTATCTGTCACATTTTTTTTGTTGGGTTCAATAATTATTTTAAAAAAACAGAGGAAGAACTATCAATGTCATTGTTGAAGTGTTTCTTGTAAATTTTATACAAATACCACAAAAGAAAAAAAAATATCTTTGTGTGGGAATTACTATTTCCAAATAAGTTATCAAAGTAAACCATTTTTTTTTCTTCTTAATCTTCTTAGTGAATGGAAGTAGTTGATGGTATTTTGAGAAGACTCCAAAGTAACATGTTATCAGTTTCTTCAATGTCAAAGTCCATGGTAACTGGTCACATGTCTAACATAAACTAAAGAACAAAAAGCAGGATGTAATAACTGGTTATCAATATTTTTACTTTCTAAATAAGTTACTAGATTAACTAATTATCATTCTGTTCTATTTTAGAGAGTATTAGTCAATAATAAATAGGGAAATTTACGACAATAATACCTATGTAGTTGGATTTGCTGAACTTAAATGCTTATCTAAAAAATTTGACAGCAATAATGCATATCGTTACTCATTTGGTGCACTAGTTAGTCACTGCCGTTATGTATACATTAAGTTTGACTTTGAAGGTTACGTGTCAATTTCTGATTTGTTGGAAATAAATAAATATATGAGAAATAAATTAATTTTAACAAAACTATTAGAAAACTCATTTAAAAATAAATAAAAATGATTTCAATTTAAAAAATCCAAAAATAATAAAAATAACCAAAATTTATTTTATGTATTTAAAAAATAAATTTAAATAAATTTGAATCTTTAATTATTATAAAACTGAATTAAAAATCATTTTAAAAACTGATATTAAATTAAACCTAAAACTAAAATTAAAAATAATCATATTTAGACTTTTTTTTTTTTAAAAAAAAAATATGCTCTTCTTTGTCCCTTCCCTTCGTTCATCTTCTTCTTTTTCCCAGGCTTCACATTCTTCTTCTTCTTCTCCTAATCTCAAATACCAGACCTCATGTTCATCTTCTTCCCCTAACTCAAATACCAAACCATCATCATCTTTGTCACTATTCATCCCGGACCCGAACCCCACATTTCATTGATATTCCCAAAACCTTGAAAAAACAAAAGGATCGTCTTCAACCTCTTGTAACTCTCCGGTTAGCCAAGACTGCTACACTGTGTGGTTAAAATATTGCTTAACTAGCTAAGCGAGTCATTTAGACTTAAATGTGTAATTAAAAACTAAACCAAGGTTAGGTATTAAAAATCTTGGTCAACAAAGTAATCATTTTTCATTAAAAGTGTTTAATTTATACACGGGATCCCAACAAGTAGTGATAGACTGATAAAAGACAATTAAAATACACACTAGCCATCTTAAGCGACAAAATAGGGTTCAACCCTAGTTGTTCCCAAGCAATCACAGCCATGGCGGTCGAGCAGGCTGCATATGTACACACCGCCCTTGAAGCTCTCCAACTCATGGTTGGTCCAGCTTACTCTTGCCCTTACCAGCACCATAGAGTACCTGTGAGCTGAGGCTCAACAAGAAAAACTGCACAGAGTATAACAATAATACAAAAATTCAAAGCAGTAATCACACGATTCACAAATAACTGATGCAATCATTCCAATCATATAACTCGTAAACATAATCCAAATTAGTCGATATCAAGTAGTCTACATCACCAGCACCATATGTACGATCGATGCCTAATATAGTGCGTCTCTCGGCACTAAGGTCATAATAATGGTTGCATACTCACAACCAATCATGGTATGTAATATTCGTACATCATCTAGTTCATTTAGTTAATGCAGTCATAGCACACATTCACAGGTAATTTCAAGGCTAATAAGCATACTAACCAATAGCTCTATGTGCATATACTAGCTTTTCTTACCTTGAGTTTCGAGCAGATAGCGCATGGCGATCCTGTAACATCCCAAATTTTCTAATAAGGCTTAGTGCCTTGATTAGCGTGCCGGGAGGGCCATAATTCATTTAATTATATTACTACGTGATTAATTGTGATATGTTTATTAATTAAATTATTATATGATTAGATATGCATGTTTAGGTTAATTAAATATGCATGTGGGCCCGTACGTGTTGTTGAGGGCGTATTTGTAATTTCTGACCCGTTGAGGGTATATATATATATGCGTGTTATGTGGAAATGTATATGGGGTGTGTGGTCTGTGGCGATCATAGGGAGCAGATTAGTGGAATAGTCACAACTGGTTCAAATGCCTGGCTCGGGGTGAGCCTAGGGGTATTTTTTGGAATGTAGTATATGTTCAGGATTTACTGGGTAACGGGTAGCTATTTAGCGATTATTTGGGTATGCCAGGATTAATTGAGGATTTATAGGAATACTCAATGAATTAGCGGGAACGTGGCAAATGACAGATTTACCGTTCGTGGTACTAAAGGGCTAGAGTTAACTTTGGGGCAATTTGGTCATTTTCAAAGGATAGACTTGAACTTGTACCTTAGGATCTAGAACTAATCAGAACATACAACACTCTCAGCCCTCTCTCTCTCTCTCGATACTTACTCTCTCTCTTGAGCTTGGGGTTTTTTTTTTTGCTGAAATTCAAGAGGAAAGCTTGGAATTAAATGGGAATTGGCAGAGGATTTGAAGAAAATTGAAGCTTGAAGTGCTTGGGGTTTAACCGAGGGTCGAATTCCATGATTAAGGTAAGGTTCTATTATGATTTTATTAAGTTTCAGCTTTAAGTTAAAGGTCTCTGCTTTAGTGTAAACTTTGGTTGATTTTAAGTTTTGGTAAAAATCTATTAAGTAATATTTGGGCTAATTATGCTAATCATATTGTATTGATATGGATTCTTGTAAAAACGCCCTAAACTAGTACTTAATGAAACATTCACATTTCGTTGGTTTTTAAAGGAAAGCCACTTATTATAAAGGTTTTAGTGGGTTCTTGCTTAAAACATGCAAGTTGGGCCCAATAGTTTTAAAAGAAAATATGAGTTCATATGCAAAGTTCCAAAAAAAAACCAATAATTTAAGTCTCACTGATAAGTTTAAAAAGTCTCATAAAACATAACATTATTAAAATGGCGTCTTTAAGTGATCGTTTTTCGCCCATAGGATGCCCCACACCATACACACCAGGACGATAGAACTTCCCACATCACCAAGCGTGCCATGGAGAAACCTATTTGCTACCTGAAACGGAAAGTAAGGGGTGAGCTAAAAGCCCAATAAGAAAGTACAAACAACAAGCAAGTAAGATACAACAATTTACAAACACTATCATTCATCTTTATACATCATAGCATCATCATAATATTGGCATCAATATCATAAACATAAACATAAACATAATGCCACTGTCATATCATAAACATCATAACATCATAACAAAATCATAAACATCACCAAACATCATAACACATTCATAAACAATTCCTTGTGAACATAGCCCGCTAACTTGTCCATGCCACCCTTTGAGGTAAACAAGAGTCTCTGGTCCTTGAATAACCGCGGCGCGTCCGCCCATGGAGTTACGTCTTCTTATCCTTAGCAACCCATTTTGATGTGTCGCGTTCATCACGCTAACATCCATTCATATCATACAACGTTCATACAAGCCAACATATCATCACATTATGGCATTCATAATTCATAACATTTCTATCTAACTTCCTTACCTCAGGTCCAAGCTAAGTAAAACCACAACTTCTCAACGGGCCTATACCATAATCAAAATGACATTTCTTAGCTTCATATAATTACTATTTTGCCCTCTCATATAACTCATGTGTGCATGGTCCATGCACACATGGTAGGAGTTACACACAACATACACATATGTTTAATAACACATAAGGTCATAAAAAGAATTATACTCATTCTACCTATATTGCATGCATGATCTTTCTATAAAAACTACATGGTTGCATAATAGACATTATTTTGGACGTAAAAGTGAATTTGCATGTAACATGAATACGTGGGAACGTTGCGTGAATGTGACATTTAAAATGATAATTCCATGCGTCTTACTTCTATCGTTTCAAAAAAAATAATAGACTTGTAGCATGTTTTGTTTACCATTGTTTATCTTCTTAAAATTACTAGGTTGATTAAATCTCCCAAGACGTTCTTTTTATCTCATAAAACAATTTTATTTATCCATTAAAAATATATAAAAGACCCATTTATTATTTTTAAATTACAAAGAAAAATCAAAGGCATTGGAAATTATTTTAAAAAGAAAAATATCTATGATTACCATGTTTCCTTAGAAAAATATCAATTTAATTTAAGTTAATAGAATTTCATAATTTGATGTGAGAAAAATAATAATTTTAAGTGTGGGAAAAATATATTTTGTTCGAATTATTTTTAATACTTAATTTTATGTAACACAAATTCATATGTGAAAATTAAATAACTATTTAAAACTTTTTAAACTAAACTTTCAGCCATTATTTAAAAATCACAAGTGAATTAAATCCAACATTTTTCTTAATCCAATTAAAGAAAATCATAACTTGTAAAATAACCACTCATATTATATTAAAAACATCACTTTTAAATTTTACCATTGTTTAGGTTGTTTATTTATTTCAAAATACCAATCAAATTCATTTTATTGAAACACACATTACATTTTTAAACAAAAATTCCAGCAATCAAATTTATCATTAAAATCACCATCCTTATTTTTAAAACTCATATTTTCTAAAAAAATATAACAAAAAATCTGTAGGCAATTATTTGTGCAAAAACATCATTTTAATTGTGAATTAAAACACCATTTTATTTTCACAAACACCACTTATCTTTAGAGTCATTCTTATGCATACATATCCTTATTTCATCAATATTTTCACCATTTATTCACAAAATCAGCAAGCATAAATCACCATGAATTTTATCTATTACCTCATACCTCATAAAATTCATAGAAGATCATTCATGTTTCATTAACACAATAATTCACAAATCCTAACATGCTCTTCTTATACAAATAATTCAAAGAACATATCTAACACATATTTATATTCAACCTTATAAAACCTTATTCTTTTTCCAATGAGTTCATGCATGTAACCCAACGAAATAATAATACAACATGCATGAATAACATAACACAAATCCTCATATATGCTGTTATATTAAACCTAACATGTTCCTATTATTTTTCATGCATGCCATAATATATTGATACATAATCTCATATACATCCTATCATGTTTCTAAAATCACCATTATTTCAAAACATACAAGGAAAACAATCATGATTGAACCTTTTACCCCTAGGCCGAAACACTCAAGATCCACCACAAAATATCACAAAATTCTCATCTATCTTCACATGAAGCCTAGCATGCATCTATCATCATTCTTGCATATTTTTACATAAATCAATGGTCTAAAATAATCATAGCAACATAAACACAAAATACAACCCTCATATAAATCTCATCAAACACATATTCTCTCAAACATTCCCACGAGCCTCTTTAACAAACCCTATTCTTTTCATGAGAAATAAAACCATACATAACAACCTCATCACCAACCTACAATAACCAAACCATTAAACACCACCAAAATCAACATCAAGGATAGACTCATCTGTAAAATCCTTTATTGGCTTATTTGACAATAATGACAAAATTAATTAAAAGAGTATTTTCGAAATTAGTAGTTTCCTATTTTGTAATATTTTGTGGTAAATTTCGAAAATGGGTAGTTTCCTGTTTTGTTGTGATATGTTTTCTATAATCAGATTATTCTATATATGATTATAAAATAAATATATAATTTCCTATAAAAGAATATCTTTTCTTGAAATTAGTTTATATGGAAATTATTAGTATTTATTTTTATTTGTTGATCTGATTTGGTTACCCAGAAATCGTGTACATCTTGCAGTGATAATGTATATATTGTTTCCTTATTTATTTAAGGAAACTGGGTTGAAAAACTGTCCAGGTTCAATGAATCTGTTTGAACGGATTGCCAGTCTGTTTGAACAGATTCTGACTTTCCTGTTTTGGAAGATTTTCCATTTATTGGCTGTTTGATTTCTGATTTGTTTTCCACGACCTAAAGGGATTCTAAAAATTATATAATCATCCTTAGGTCGCTGGTTTTTGATTAACTCTCTTGGTGTATTATTTTCCAAATATTTTCAAGTTTTAAGAGAGACTTTTTAGTATGTGAAGAACTTGAGTCCAGCAAGTTCTTAGTGGTTTATTACAGTGTACTTCTGTATTTTTTTCTTTGTGTTAATTGTGCAGATTGAACACACTTGGACATTGGTCATCAAGCTTCGGGAGAAGTCTTGTTCGTGAGTCACTTTTCGGGAGGAAAAGTGCAAGTGTTATGATTTGAAGGGAGTTCAAGATCTTAGCACTTCAGAAATTTGATTAGAAGTTTATATTACAACAGTTGCGACAAATTCAAGAGGGAGTCTTTATTTGTATAAGTCAATTTGGTTTTGTAATCGTTTATATATTCTTCTAATAAATTTCATTCTCTGGGCGTGGCCTCGTGGACTAGTAGCAATCTGCAAAGATTGCTGATACCACGTAAAAATTCGTGTGTTCTTTACTTTATGTTCGTTTTTATCTTCTGGTCACAAACTGTTTAAACATATCTGGTTTCTGTTCAAACAGTCTTTGTGTCTGTTTAAACATTTCTGTAACAATTCAACAATTAATTATTTAATTTGAATAATTAAGTTGGTAATCTTAAAAAATGGAATTTCAATTGGTATCAGAGCGGTTCACTAAACTCTTAGTGAGATCTTGTGGTTATTTTCCATTTGATTTGTTTTGTGTGAAATGTCTTTCTTTGCAGAAGGTAGTTCAGTGTCTCGACCTCCATTGCTAAATGACTCAAACTATCCATATTGGAAAGTTAGGATGAGAGCTTTCACAAAAGCTCAAGATGAGAAAGCATGGAGAGAAATTCTATCTGGATGGTCACCTCCTACTGAAAAAAGTGAAGATGGAAGCACAATTGTAAAATCTGAACTTATTTGGGACACAGAAGATGAAAAATTATCCAGCTATAATAATAAAGCTCTTCACGCCATATTTAATGGTGTTGGAGAAAGTTTTATAAAACTTGTTTCCACATGTGTCTCGACTAAAGATGCTTGGACAATTCTTCAAACTTAGTTCGAAGGAACTGTAGATGTTAAAAGATCTAGATTTATTATGTTACAAACTAGGTTTGATGACCTTAGAATGTCTGATTCTGAAACACTATCTGAATTTTATGATAGATTATCTGATATTTCTAATGAGTATTTTTCACTTGGTGAAAAACTTGATGATTCTGTTCTTGCTAGAAAAATCGTTCGAGTTCTTCCTGACAGGTTCAATGTTAAGCTCACTGCGATGGAAGAGGCAAAAAACTCCAGTACTATGAAGGTAGAAGAACTGATGGGGTCACTTCGTACCTTTGAGTTAAATCAAAAGATTCGTCAAAAAGACAAGCCAAGTACTTCCAAAGAAAAGGAGAAACCCATAGCTTTTAAGAGCACTGAAAAGGAAGTCTCAAATGATGAAGATGGTGATAATGAAATGGCAATGCTTGCAAAGAATTTTCGAAAATATATGAATAAGATAGGAAACAAGAAATTCAATGGTAAGATGTCAAAAGGTAATCCTTCTTCTCTTAAACCTTTTCAAACTAATAAAAAGGGTATTTAGTGCAGGGAATGTGAGGGATTTGGTCACATCCAGTCTGAATGTGCAAATACTTTGACAAATAACAAAAAAGGTATGATTGCTACTTGGAGTGATAATGACTCTGAAAGTAGTGAAGATGAGGAAGGTAATGTCGCTCTCACTTCTATTTTACCTGTTTCTAAATCTGAAAATGAAAAAATTGTTTGCTTGAATAATGTTTCAAAAGATGAAGAAAATTCTGATAGTGATGAATCTGAATTGAATGATGAGCCTTTGAGTGAATCTTACAAAAAGATGTATGGTTCATGGGTGAAAGTGTGTTCTGAAAATCAGTCATTGGTAAGCAAAAATAAAGATTTATCCCTTGAAATTAAACAACTTACTGATTTGAATGAAAATTTGGAAAAAGAAATAATTTCAAAAAATGTTGAAATTAATAAGTTGTCTAAAGATTTGGATACTCTTGAGAAAATGTTAGAATGCTTAACCCCGGTTCAACTATTTTTGAGAATATACAGAATCCAGGTCAAAGAAGTCATGTGGGACTGGGTGCTTCAAGTTCTCAAAAATCAAAGAAAACTGTCTTTATCTCGGCTGGGATGTTATCGTCTGATGTTCCTGTGTCATCCTCACTGAAATTTGTTGTATCTGGTACTCGGATTGTTCCAACAGAAAAGACACAGTCAGCAGGTAAATCCAATGGTAAATTCGAAAAATTCATTCCAATCTGCCATTTTTGTGGTAGGAAGGGTCATATTCGTCCTAAGTGTTTTACTCTTATGAATTTTGCTAAAAATGAATATTTTGAAAAATTCAATTATTTTGATAATTTCAAAAGAGTAAAAAAGGAAAATGTTCAATCAAAGAAAATATGGATCAAAAAGAATAATTGTTTTGCTGGTTTTACTAGTGAATATGATAGATCTGCTTCTTCATATTTTTGGTATTTTGACAGTGGTTGTTCAAGACATATGACAGGTGACAAGTCTATTCTTACAAACATAAAACCTATGCATTGTGGGTCTGTTACTTTTGGCAATGGAATTGAAGGTAATGTTCTTGGTATGGGTACTCTTAACTTTGAAGGGTTGCCTAGAATCAAAAGAGTGTTACTTGTGGAAGGTCTTAAAGCTAATCTTCTAAGCATAAGTCAAATTTGTGATCAGGGTTATACTGTTAACTTTGATAAAGAGAATTGTTTTGTTTTAAACAAGAATGGTGAGAATGTTCTTGAAGGTTATAGATCTAATGACAATTGCTACACTCTTCTGCCATCTATTATGTGTTAATCTGTTGTGAGTCATAACACTGATATGTGGCATGCTAAACTTGGTCACATAAATTTCAAAACCTTGAAAAAATTGTCACATGTAGGGAGTGTTCGTGGTTTACCTAAGCTAGGTAAAGAATCTGATGTTAAGTGCAAGAGTTGTCAACTTGGTAAGCAATTAAAAATTATACATAAAAGTGTTTCTGACATAAACACTTCGAAAATTTTAGAATTGCTTCACATGGATCTTATGGGTCCAATTCAAATTGAGAGTTTAAATGGGAAAAGGTATATTTTTGTTTGTGTGGATAATTTTTCTAGATATACTTGGGTGGATTTCTTGAAAGAAAAATCTGACACTTTTGATGCCTTTAAAACTCTTTGCTTGAAATTAAAAGTTGAAAAAGATTGCAACATTGGAAAAATTGTTCGTATAAGAAGTGATCATGGTAAAGAATTTGAGAATTCTGTCTATGATGATTTTTGTAAGTCTGCAGGTATCTCTCATGAGTTTTCAGCTCCCAAAACTCCTCAACAGAATGGAGTTGTAGAAAGGAAAAACCGCACTCTTCAAGAAATGGCTAGAGTGATGCTAAACAGCAAAAAATTGACCAAACGGTTATGGGCAGAAGCAATTAACACTGCTTGCTATATCATAAATTGTGTTTTTCTTCGTCCAGGTACATCTAAAACATCTTATGAAATTTGGAAAGGTAAGAAACCAAGTGTGGCTTACTTTCATGTTTTTGGATGTGTTTGTTACATTTTGAGAGATAGAGAAAATCTTGGTAAATTTGATGCTAAGAGTGATGAAGGTGTTTTTATTGGATACTCCAGTAACAGTAGGGCCTATCGTGTGTATAACATGAGAAACCAAACTGTAATGGAGTCGGCTAACGTTGTTATTGATGATTCCAGGGATTTTTCTGAGTTTTCTACTGAGGAAGAAATTGAAAGGTTTATTGATGAACCTACTGAAAAACACGAAGAAGCTTGTGTTAGTGATACTACTGTTGCAACGTCTGGTCCATCTGTTCCAAAAAATCGCGAATCCGATGAAACAGATTCTGGACAGACAGAAAAGAAATTTCCAGATATTATTTTGGATGAAGTCCAAAAGGAGCCATCAACCAGAGTTAAGTTAAATCATCCAGCAGATTTAATACTTGGAAATTCAAAAGACAGTATGGTAACACGAAGAAGGTTTAGTAATGGTGTTCAATTTTTTTGTTTCTTATCTCTAATTGAGCCTAAAAATGTGAAAGAAGCTTTAACTGATGAAAATTGGATTAAAGCTATGCAGGAGGAATTGGAACAATTTTTTAGAAACAAAGTGTGGATCCTTGTGCCAAGACCATTGCATACCAATATTATTGGCATACAATGGATTTTCAAAAATAAATCTGATGAATTTGGTACAATCGTGCGAAATAAAGCAAGATTAGTGGCACAAGGGTACACACAAGTGGAAGGAATAGACTTTGATGAAACATTTGCACATGTTGCAAGACTTGAATCAATTAGATTATTATTGTCTATTGCTTCCTTGATTGGTTTCAGGTTGTTCCAAATGGATGTCAAATCCGCATTTCTCAATGGGATCTTGAATGAAGAGGTATATGTTGAACAACCCAAAGGGTTTGAAGATCCCCATGCACCTGATCATGTTTACAAAATGGAGAAAGCTCTATATGGTTTGAAGCAAGCCCCTCGGGCTTGGTATGAGAGACTCTCTCAATTTCTTGTTTATCAAAAATATTAAATCTAACATAATTATTGCTCAGATTTATGTTGATGATATTGTGTTTGGTTCTACTTCTGACAATGAGGTGCAGGTATTTGTGAAACATATGAAAGAGGAATTTGAAATGAGCATGGTGGGAGAATTGACCTATTTCTTAGGTTTGCAAGTCAAGCAATTAGATGAAGGCACATTTATTTCTCAAAGCAAATATGCTAAGAACTTGGTGAAAAAGTTTGGACTTGAAAGTTCAAAGATTGCCAAAACACCAATGGGAACGGCTGTGAAGTTATCCAAAAATGAAAATGGTGTCAAAGTGGATCCTACACTGTATAGGAGCATGATTGGTAGTCTTCTTTATCTCACTGCTAGTCGACCTGATTTGAATTATAGTGTTGGTGCGTGTGCCAGGTACCAAGGAAATCCCATGGAGTCTCATGTTGCAGCTGTCAAAAGAATCATTCGATATGTTCATGGGACTGCTGATTATGGTATTTGGTATTCAAAAGAAACTAACCCTAATCTAGTGTGTTTTAGTGATGCTGATTGGGCAGGTAACACTGATGACAGAAAAAGCACTAGTGGAGGATGTTTCTTCTTGGGAAATAATCTTGTCTCTTGGCACAACAAGAAATAGAATTCTATTTCTCTCTCAACAGCTGAGGCCGAATACATTGCAGCGAGAAGTTGTTGTGCACAACTTTTGTGGATGAAGCAAATGATGATGGATTATGGGTTTGATCTTGACACTTTAACTATTTTTTGTGATAATACAAGTGCAATTAATATTTCAAAAAATCTTGTGCAACATTCCTGTACTAAACATATTGATATTCGTCATCATTTCATAAGAGAATTACTTGAAAATAAAGTTCTTGTCTTGGAATATATTGAAACACATAAACAAATTGCAGATATTTTCACTAAAGCTCTTGATTCGGTTCGCTTTGATTTCCTCCGAAAATCTTGTTTTGGTGTTGTCCGCTTGATCTAATGTGTGTTATTTTTGGTTAAGAAAATTGTCAATCAATTTGAAAATTTTGTTGTGTGTAAAGCTGGATAATCTATCTTGTGTTTATGAATCTTTGGTTGTATATTCTTGAGAGAAATCTAATCAATTCCTCCTAGGCATATTCGAGTAAATTAATCAATGTTTAATGTTTGAGCTTCCTTTTGTGTAGCATTGTTTCAAGCTCCTGTGCAAGAATAGAGCTACCTACATCAGTGTGTGAAAGCCGTCTTTTGAGTAAGTTGGAACTTTGTAATTCAGAGTTATAAAGAGGATACGCTACCAAAGAAAAGGGCGCCATCCCTGCTTCTCAATCCCGAAAGGTGCCATCTCCTTTGCCTCCTCCGTCTGTGTCAACGGCGCCTGTTTCTGTTCCAGCAGCTGCCACATCTATTGGAAAATCTTGCAAATCCAAGGCACGTAAGAAAGTGTTTTCGCTCTCTCATGAACACCCCATGGTGTTTCCAGATATCTCTGCTGACATTGTCGATGTTGCACCACCATCTGAAGTGGTGGTGCCCTCTCGAGCCAAGGACCCTTCTCCTCTTCCGATTAATTCGTCTTCCGCGGCTAGGGCAAATTCAAAAAATGTTTCATCTTCTTCCAAAGCTGCTACTGCTGGGTTGCTCAAATTGCCCTTGAAGTCGAGCCAGTCCAAGAAAAATTCTGTGACTCCCAAAAGGAAATTGGGAATGGACGAGTCCTCTTCTCCCTTGACTGCTACCAAGAAAATACTGAAGGCTCATCCTCCTTCTCTGTCTTCCTCCGAATTTGATCCTGAGGAAGAAAAGTCTGAATCTGAAGCAACCCGTGATACCACATTGTCTGATGAAACGATTCCTGACCATGCAGAATCAGAGGCTGAGTCTGATGAGCCAGAAAAAGAAGACGTTGTTCCCTCTAAACAAGAAGCCGAATCTGACTCAGAACCAATTGCAACTCCTGTGTCATCCAAGGCTAAAGGAAAGAGACCAATTTCTGAACCTACACCTTCTCCAAAACGTTCAGGTGTAAATTTCAAACCTTATTCTTCAACCTTTTGTTATAATGATAGTGCTCGTGATATGGTTCTCTATGCTCAAAGGAAATTTATCATTGAGAGAAATTATGTCCTGAGTGATCATCGGCCTTATGGTGTGTTAACAATGCTTCAAGATCGAAAATGGGCAGGTTCTTTGGTTAAATTTACTGGTTTTGTGGATAGAATTGTCAAGGAATTCTATGCCAATCTTACTCATGAAATTATAGAACCTAAATCTTCTCTGTATCATAAAGTGTTTGTTAGGGGCCATTGGTTCTCTTTTTCTCCTCAAGACATTGCTCTTGCTTTGCATCTTCCCCTTGATGTCGAGGATGATGTTGATGGTGCCTCTCTTGACAAGGACATGGTTATCACTGATTTGGTAGGTCAAAAAATGGCATGGCCATCTAATACAGTCATCTCGGTCTCCAATCTCACCTACACTTATGTTGTTCTCCATAAGTTTTCCACAACAAATTGGAAGCCCACTTCTCACACCGCCACTATCTCTTTTGATATGGCATCATTTTTGTACAAGGTGGGGACCGGTCTTGGTATAAATTTGGCTTCGGTCATTCATGATCAAATCATTGGGTTTTGCAAAGGTAATAGGAAAAACTTGAATCTTCCTTTTCCTCAAGTTATTTATAAAGTGTTGAGTATGCAGAAAAAAAATCTCCAACGTGATCAAGAAGACTTGGTGGCACCCACTACTGCTGCTTCCTACAAGGCTTCTGCCCCTCCTACTGAAGCCACTGCTGCTCCATCCTCCAAGAAAGTCAAGCCCTAATCTTTGAAGATTGCCTCGGATAACATTCCTCATGCCTCCTCATCTATTGCCACAGATTCAGGACTTGTTGCAACAGAAATAGCTGCTGTTCGAGCCTCTGTTGATTCTTTGACTGCTCGAGTGATGTCAATTGAAGGACTGCAACGTTCTGTGTTGGAGGCTGTTCAATCTCTGTCCAAAGATCCAATTGTTTAGTTTTATTTTAGTTTTTGTCCATTAAACAATGATACTCTTTTTTGTTTTATGGTTCTTTGGCTTCTTTGAAAGACACAAAGGGGGAGAGTAGATACTTTCCAAAAACCTGTTTGGAAGTTGTTTCGTTTAACTCTGGACCTTCTTATTTTGAGGGGGAGTTAAGTCTAGTTTATTTACATGTTTGTTATAAGTTAATGCATGTTTGCAGGGGGAGTTCTTTCTCTTTACTTATCACTAACATTTGTGTTGCAGGTTTTTTGAATTAATTTTGTCTATCAAATTGCCAAAGGGGGAGATTGTAAAATCCTTTATTGGCATTTTTGACAATAATGACAAAATTAATTAAAAGAGTATTTTCGAAATTAGTAGTTTCCTGTTTTGTAATATTTTGTGGTAAATTTCGAAAATGGGTAGTTTCCTATTTTGTTGTGATATGTTTTCTATAATCAGATTATTCTATATATGATTATAAAATAAATATATAATTTCCTATAAAAGAATATCTTTTCTTGAAATTAGTTTATATGGAAATTATTAGTATTTATTTTTATTTGTTGATTTGATTTGGTTACCCAGAAATCGTGTACAGCTTGCAGGGATAATGTATATATTGTTTCCTTATTTATTTAAGGAAACTGGGTTGAAAAACTGTCCAGGTTCAATGAATCTGTTTGAACGGATTGCCAGTCTGTTTGAACAGATTCTGACTTTCCTGTTTTGGAAGATTTTCCATTTATTAGCTGTTTGATTTCTGATTTGTTTTCCACGACCTAAAGGGATTCTAAAAAGTATATAATCATCCTTAGGTCGCTGGTTTTTGATTAACTCTCTTGGTGTATTATTTTCCAAATATTTTCAAGTTTTAAGAGAGACTTTTTATTATGTGAAGAACTTGATTCCAGCAAGTTCTTAGTGGTTTATTACAATGTACTTCTGTATTGTTTTCTTTGTGTTAATTGTGCAGATTGAACACACTTGGACATTGATGCATGTAGCAGTGTACTGATAAAGTATCAGTATTGTTTTTATTTTTATTTATTTAGTTAATAATTTGAAATTTTTTTTTTTTTTTCAAATTTGGTAAGTTAGATATTTACTTAAATCAATTCCTATCATCATTAAGATATTATTAATATATTACTATTATTATTAGGAATAATAAGGTAATATATAATCTCTCTCTATATATATATTATACAATACTAAGAAGAAAACAAGAGAGTGAAAAAATTCAAAAAAAAAAAGTTTAAGAATTTCTGAGACAAAAAATTGTCATCGTCTTCTTCTTTTATTCTAACCCTTCTCAAGCCATAATCCAAGATTTCATTTGTTGAGATATACTTGTGATTTCTAAATTACAAACACATGTTCTCTATATGCCCATACACATATTGAGGTGTAGAGAACACTCCGGAAGATCGTGCTTTGAGTACTCAAAGCATTGGATAGGAAGATCGATATATATATACGAAAAAACTCAAGGACACTTGATAGGCTTCAAGAGGTAAATATTTATATTCTTGAATATTTGTATGTGTGCATATGATATATATGAGTATGTCTATATATATATTTGTTGCATGATTAATAATATTTTATATTAATGTTTTTTTCTAGATGTTTTCTTGAACATATAAATTGTTTATATGAGAGATGGAAATTTTTTGTGTTTATAAACTAGGCCCACCACGCCATTTTCGCTGTGCATTCTGATTTTTTTTCCAACAATTGGTACCAGAGCAGGTCATTGATCTCTGCATATTATTAATTGATGTGTTGGACTATGTGCATTTTTATATTATATGTGATATATGTTTGAAATAATTGATGTTTGTATTCACAATGATAGATTCTTAAAGGTTGTTTATAATGGTGCTTTTGGATTTAGGAATTGTTCTTAAAATTTCTAGATGAAAAATGTAAGCTATTTTTCGGGCATAGGAATTTTGTAATTTTTCTTTTGAAATTCTAGATGAAATTCTGAGATGGCCCGAGCCCCGAGCCATGCCCTTGCACCTACGCATGCCTGCTCCCAGCAGTGCCTACTTGCCTGCCCAGTCGCACGTCCCTGCCAGCCCGTGCCTGCCCAGCGCGCGCCTCTGCCAAGCCATGCACCCCTGCCAGCTCCACCCTAAGTCGTGCAACCTCCACCGCCGGACCTCCCTGCCGCCACCCCACATTGGTACACACCTAGGGTTTGTATCATACAAAGCCTAATGTGTTGTTGCCATAATTGTTTTAATTATTCATTTAATTAAAAATTTGAAATTGAATTAAAATAGTTTTAATTTGGAAATTTCTTTAATTGAAATAATATTGATTATTTTCCTTAATTAAAAATATTTTAATTATTCTCTTCTTTAATTAAAATTGTTTTAATTAAATTATCCAAAATTAAAATTATTAATAATTTTAATTTGTTAGATTTAAATTGTTTAATTTTATTTTTGAATTAAATTGCCCAAATTCAAGTTGGGCTTAGAAACTATTTTTTTGGGTGTTAAAACTCAAAGTTTAATTATTTTAAAAGTTTGTTTAAAATAATTAAAAAGTTGTATAATTCAAAATGGACATGGAAAAGGGTGGCATTGGCTCAACAAGACTACATCTCAAGGTTTGAGATCAAGGCGCTCTTCATCAGGTTTTAGATAGTCTAGGTTACATTTTCATGTATTTTTTTTTTTTGCAAGTGTTGTAATTTTTCTGGAAATACCCAAAATTTACCAACTCGCTTTTATTTACTTATTATGAATGTTTGAATATGATTAAAATGTTTAATATTTTGTCATGCATTATAACATGCCATTCATATACCCACACAATATGCAATTAACATGCATTACATTCGTGTAGACACATGCTATTAGGAACGTCCTATATTTTATTATATGTTTATATATGATAATTCATATAATAATAAATTTAGTCTTAATTAATTAAGATGATAAATCAAAATTAAAGTTGTTTAATTTGTTATTTTAATGAAAAATGTTTTATTAAAATAAAAATGATATTCTCTTAATTAAAGAAAAATTAAAATTTGAATTAAGGGCACAATTTTTATTTTTTGCTTAATTGGATTAGTAATTATTAGAATATCATTTGGTAAAAATAATTAAATTTATTTAGTTATTTTTACAACTAAATTTAAAAATATTAATTTTTTTAAAAACACACTTTTCCAAAATAGTGAGTGGGAGAGGGAGTTATGATAATAAGTCTCATGGTCTCCATTATTGGTTGAACACTGAGAGGCATAGGAAGGGCCACATGTGGCCTCCATTTGTGACCTCCCTAAGGAAAAGTTTCCGAATATGTTTATTTTATTTCAATGTTGATTTCTCTTATGAGAATATAATTAGTGATGTATTACAAGCTTGACTGACCCTAAGGCGCACTGTTGAGTTAAGTCATTAATTGAAAATAATGGGTTACACTCTGAAGATGTATCTAGGCTTTCGAGCACGACTAGTGCATCTTGACCAAACTAGCGGTAGTTCATAATTCAAAAGAGAAAAAGACGTTTTTAAGTTTTCACTTATGAAATTGAGATTTGTCTCAAAATTAATTTGGAGTTAGTCTGACCTACCCCAAGGCTAGTCCATTAATTTTCAAATTATTTTATCATGGATTAGTATATATTTTTTTATGTGTTTTTATATGTTGCATTCATGCATCATATTTAAAATTTTCAAATAATATCCGGTATTTATTACATGTTTTAATTCATTATATTTTATTTATTTATTTCCAGCAACAATAGATAATTCTCTTAATCCTGATCAATGACCTCTGTTGACCCACGATTTGGCCAACGACACGAAGTCAAATGTACGACAGAAGATAAAACGACAATTAAGAATATAATCCAATATAAAAGAAGAAAACACCAAGGATTTATAGTGGTTAGGCCCCAAAGAATGGTAATGACCTACATCCACTTAGTGTTATTATTGATATTGAATCTCAAAGCTGTGATCAAAGAACTAGGGTTCTTGAGTTTCACAAACTGTTGACTGTGTTTTTAGCCAACGACGTGAGAACGTCAATAACGACAAGCCTTCAAGAGAATATAAATGACAACAGACAGTTTAATCAATGAAAGTAAATAACACAAGAGATTTTATAGTGGTTCAGCCCCAATTAGTCGGTAATAGCCTAATCCACTTAGAGATTTTATTACTTTATTCACACTCAAGATCAGATGAACCAGTGTCAACTGAGTTTCTTCAGTGTAAATATTCAAGAATACAAAAAGGGTTCTCCCGAAAACGCACTTTCTCTCTCTAGAACTCAGAACAATTATCAAATTGCCAAAAGTCCTTTTACGATCCCCTCAACCCTCTATTTATAGGCTTGGGATCCTCAACTGATATCCCCTTCAGATAGGAATATTTTATTATTTATATTATATTTAAATTACAAGAAATATTTAAAATACAACAGATTCCTCAATTTGAGTGAGGAATGATAGATTCCCGCGGTCCCCAGACCGATTCTTATTGAAGTCGTTTCTGGGAATTTGACGTAGTCTAGTTTGTTTGTTGATGATTATCGTCTTCTGGTCGGACACATGCATGCTGGACACCTGCATATGGACCATAGCCCTTACTTTCCTTGGACAAAAATCCTACCACAACTTCACTTGGTTCTCCTCGGACCAAGGTCCGAGCCACATGCATTGACTCTCCTTGGACATGGTCCGAGCCAACCTCTTTGAGCATTCCTCGGACTAGGGTCCGAGCCATATGTTTTGGGCCTCCTCGGACTAAGGTCCGAGCCAAGTCATTTGGCTCCTCGGACTAGGGTCCGAGGCCATTTCCTTGGCACACACGTAGGGGCCTTCCTCGGACATGGTCCGAGGCACGCATGGGACCTCTCCTCGGACTTGGTCCGAGCCAACCACCTAGGAAGCCCTCCTCAGACATGGTCCGAGCCAAGCATCTAGGAGGCTCTCCTCGGACATGGTCCGAGCCAATTACCTAAGGCTCTCCTCGGACATGGTCCGAGCCAAGCACTTGGTTCCTCCAACTAAGGTCCGATTGGACCTTTTGTGGCCTCTCCTTGGCCAAGGTCTAAGTCCATCTCTTGGCATGCATGGGTTCCTCGGACTAGGGTCCGAACCAACCACTTGGGCTCCTCGGACTAGGGTCCGAGCCATGCCCTCCTTAGCTCAAGTATTCTCCTTGGGTGTATTTGCTTGACTATGACATCTCTCAAGCAGTCCAAATTCTTCACTGATGCATTGGGCTACTGCTAAGCCAGATCACCCAACTAATCCATGCCATGTGTCAATTTTTACTGCCACATCATCCTTTTTAAATTTTGGGATAACATTTGCCCCCCAAGTTTATTATATGATACATTCACATAATAAACTTTTTCTCCAGTCAATGTCATTATAAAAATAATAACTGTTCATCTCCATGCAGCAGACCCACGATCACTGCAAAAAACTGCCCATGATCGTGGGGAGAAAAAATAGTCCCGGAATGCCAAGGGTCCAAAAATAAACAATAAACCCCACTTTTTTCCCTTTAAATAACCCAACTTTACACACTTTTCTTCACACAAGAAAAATCACATTTTTTTAAAAAAAAACTCTCTTCTTCTTCCTTCTCTCTTGGACGAAACCCCAAAGCTCCTCTTCTCATTGCCGAATCTTCAAGAACTTCAAGGGAAGCTCTCCATCTTCAAGCAATCTTCAAGCAAGCCAAAGGTTCTCCAACCTTGAGTAAGTCTTCTTTTCCATGCCTTTACATTGTTGTTATTTTATAAAAAAAATTCATGAAAAACCATGCCATGGCCGAAACCCATTGATAGCCTTTTTGTTGAGCTTGTTCTTGAATCTCATATGAATGCTTGTATAATGTGTTAGCTTGTTGTTTTGATGATGTTTTTGGTATGGGTAACCCAACATTACCTTTAATTTCATAGGAATTTCAAGAAAAATGGGTTAATTTGACATAAATCATGAGTATGGGTTTTGGGGTTTTTGATAGTATAGTGGGTTTTCAAGAACATGAAAAAACCTTTCCACTTCCATGTTTTGATCTTGCTTTTGTATGTGTGAATGAAGAAGTGTGTTTATGATAGGGATATTAGGGCTTTGCTTGTACGGTTTGGGTTTTATGGTTAAACTTGGCGTATGAAAAATGGATAGTTAGGGAAAGTGGTCGATCGGCCACTGAAATTTCTGGGCAAGTATGTGGTCCGATCGGACCACATTTTACCCTTCTCAGATGCCCATGTCCGATCGGACATAGTGAGCTGCTAGTGGCTAGGATCCAGGTGCTCGGACGCTCGGACGCCTCTCGCTCGGACCATGGGGCACGCATCTCCTTGGGTGTGCTACGTCCGATCGGGCCTCTTGGGGCTTCTTGGCGCTGGGCTCGCACGGAGGTAGTCTCTTCGGTTCCAGGCAGCTGCTACTCGGATGACCCCCTCTAGGACGCACGCGTTATGGTGTCTAGGCATCCGAGCGGATGCACTAGGCACGGCCATTCCCTAGGATCAAGAATGTGGTCCGATCGGACCACATTTACCCCCCTCGTATACGCACAGCCCCTTAAACATGCACAACCTCTTAAACACGCACCATGCCTCGGACCTCTTCATTTCCTTTTAAATATGCACAACCTTTTGGCATGCACACACGCACACATAGGGAATCTAGCCTCTTTAGAAAACCTCAAAAACTTTTTATTCATATAAATTTTAGTGACCTTAAATACTTCAAGTACTTTTTAGGCACTCTTGGGCACTAAGGTTATTTTTCTCCCTTGTGGGCTATATTTTTACCACTTAGATAAATTTTTCTAAGTATAAAAATAGATTTTGTTCTTGTTGAATTTTCTATGTATGGTTACTCACCTCCCCATTTTTTATTTATTTTTGTAGATGAATCGCTCTGATTATAGGGGAGGTGACAACCATACGGACTCTGATACATCCATCCCACAATCAATCGAGACTCCTCTAAACAGCGATTCCTCATCAAATTTGTCTACCGGTTGCACTCCAGAGGACCGCCTTCGTCGCTTCAAGCAGATCCTCCCTCGCTCAGCCTTGTATCTCCTTCACGAGGAACAGTTTCTTCAACAAGTTTCTCAGTTGACGATGAGGGTGAAACAATCCAACAGACTTCCCCAGGAAAAAGATCCGCAGGTTGCCCGCAGAGCGGTGCAGAAGGTGGTAAAGCGCAGTCACGCTCGAACTGCAACTCCTTCAGAAGAACCCTCTCAGAAGTTTGCTACCGTGATCCAGGACTTGGCCGTTCAAAAGCCACGAAAGGGGGGAGAAGAAGAACCTTCCTGGTTCATTGCCGAAGCTTCAAATCTTAATCCCGCATCCTTCCACAAACACATCGAGGCTTTGGGTTTGAGCGAGGCGAACGTGATATGCCCGGGCCCTCATCAGAAAGCCAATAGGCGTGGTGGAGCATACTGCGCCTGGTCCAGGCATCATGTGCACGCTGGAGCAACACTTCCGCTACACACCTATTTCCGGTCTGTAGGGGATTACTTCAATGTCTCCCCATTCCATATCGCACCGAATGGGATCTAGGCACTGTCTGCGTTGTACATTCTCTACTTCCTGCATTGTTGGGACGAGCCCACCCCTCACGAGGTGCACCATTTATTTGACCTTAGGACCAGTCCTTCTCACAACAACACAGGCTTCTTCCACTTCTACCATAGGCAAAGGGGGAGTACATACCTCAATGGTATTTCTCACAAATCGAACCCCGAGAAGTATCACAAAGAATACTTCCTTACATTGTACATTAAGGCCAACAACTTGGCCTTTACACGTGCGGGTCCATTCGAGCGGCCATTTCCTACTGAGGGGATGTTTGAGCGAGCAGAGAAGTTGGCTAGCATGAGTCCTGCGGAGAAAGATGTGAAAAAATTGGTCACTGTGGACCTCCTTCAGATGGTGGGCCTGGTACCGTGTGACCAAGATATGGCGGTGGAAAGTAGCACCGGGGAGAACAACACAACTGATCAGTCCAATGCGGGCACGGAGCTAGTGACTGACCAGCTTTCTCCTGGACCTTCTCCGCTCTCTCGTAGACCTGGTGACCTTGTCATTAGGGAGCCTGAGCCTGAGCCTCAGCACAGATCTGTCATTCCCGCTTGGTCCGGGAAAGGAAAGGCTATCCAGGTTGAGAGAGAACTTAGCTCATCCTCGGACGACGAGGATGAGTTTGTCGATCAGATTCTCAACGCAGGTAACACATGTCTAGTGATCATGGGAATATGTTTAATAACTTGGTGATTCGAAACTAACAAAATTGTAGTAGTAATATACTCATCTACATTTTATTATGTTTATATCACTAACAACTTTGTGTTTTCCTCTTTTGCAGATCCAGATATGTTCAGGCAGTGCATTGCTTCTGCTCCAAAGAAGAAAGCTGGCGATGGAAGTGGCTCCATGCCCCCAAGGAAGATTCCGAAGGTAGTGCCACCTAGCCGAGGGAGACAACCTGAGGGGCCGACCACACTCCCACCGTTAGCTCCTTCGTCACTCCCTTCATTAGCGAGCCTAACTCCTCCAGGCCCGCCTGGCCCGAGCGAGGCATTCCAGGCTACTGATACCAAGCTCAGGGGGTCAGCTGATCAGACCCTCCACGATGCATCAACGATTCAAAGCTTTGAATCTCTTCCCCGGCTTAGTGTCGATGCTGTCCTAGATAGAGGGATTGCTCAGCTGACACACGTAAGTACTCCACCATAAGATAGATTATTACTTACGTTATTGCTTTGTAGTAACTTTTTGTTTTTCATGCAGACCCTCATGACCTTCTGCCATGCCCAGCAACGGTCGGTCGATTATAAGGAGTTGATCAAGGTTCTGAATGATCAACTGGTGGAGGCTCAAGCTAAAGTAGAGACTCTAACTGCCTCGGAAAAAGACTCCAAATCCAAGTTGGAGCAGGCGGAGAAGACCGTGGCTGAACGGGATGAGTCTCTTAGGAGACTATCTGATGAGAATCAGCAGCAGGCTCAAACCAACCAGTCCTTGAGTGCTCAACTGGAGAAGCTAACCCTTGAGAATAAGGAGTTAGCTCGTGAGAATGAGGGGTTGGTCAGCGAGAATGAAGAGTTGAAACAAGAGAAGGAATTTGATTTAATTCGCTTTGAGGAGGCTAGCTTCGACTGCTTTTATCAGGTCTGGAAGCTGAATAAACCTCTCAAGCTCAATCTTTTCACCAAGGAGGTTCAGGCAGAGGAGCTTGCTAGATGTGAAGCAAGGGCTGCTGAGGAAGCTGCCAATCCTCCTGGCCCTACTCCAGCCTCCTCTACGTTATCATTCTAAGCAAGAGGAGCAGCTGAGGCTGAGGAGGGGGTTGATCAACCCACCAGAGAAGCACGCCAGTGACTCCTTATCCTGCTCGAGCTCACCTACATGACTAGTTGTAGTCTTACTAGTTTTTATCATAGTTTGCTTTATTTTGTAAAATTTTGCTCGTGTGATTGAGCTATTTTGACACTTAGCACTTTACTTTTTTCTTTTTTGACTAACTCTAAACTTTTAAGTCTTTATTGTGAATAGTAAAGTTCCTAGATGCCTCAAATTTCACATGAGTATTTAGTTTTCTAACTTAGAAATTCTAAACATTCCATAAGTCCATGCTAAATATACTTTCTCATGCTCTTATTGCTCTAACTTTTTTATGAGCATAAATTTTATCATTACACGAATATCTGTTTCTAACTTACAATTTTAAAAATTCTAAGTTACTTAAGCTTTGTTAAACAAGTTAGCTTAATGGCCTTTTTAGACTTCCAAACTTACAAGTCAGCCCAAAAACAGATATTTTTGCTCGTGCTCTTATTGCCTGTGTTGAAGTACAAACCAGTATACCCTATGTGCCCCCCAAGTGATTGAGGGTTGATAAATCCTTGATCACTTGCTACTTGACCGAATTTGTCCAAGTAGTTACTACTCGTGAAACACATAAAATATACAAACATATTTCAATAGTTGACCACTACAAAAACATTATTTAAACGCTGGTCATTCATATCATGATACCGAGCAGTTGAACACTGTCCGGTATATATTTACACTTAGTTTTTAGAAGACCTGTTTTGTTTAAATCATTATGACAGTTGAACACTGCCAAGCAAGAATAATCAACACATGCAAAATTTGTAGCAAGATTCGACCACGCTGCGCGTGGTCTCTTTTATTACTCGTAATAATAAGTGACAAAACGTGTCTAACAACGAGTTCCAAACAAAATAACATTGTTCAAAATAATGTGACTGGGTAGCAAATAACCAGTTAACAAACAAAAAACTTAAATAACAAGTTAAGCACTTGATACAAAGCTACTACTCTGCAAGCAGTATTTATTGATAATATTTTCTCAAGTGTTCGCCATTCCAGTAGTTCCTGATCAGCTCTCCATTTAACCGAGCAAGCTTGTAGGTGCCGGGTGGCAAGACTTGCTCAATTTGATACGGTCCTTCCCAGTTTGTTCCTAGCACACCAGATGCTGGGTCTCTAACAAACACCTTTCTTAGGACCAAATCTCCGACCTGGAACTTTCGATCTCGCACTTTGGAATTGAAGTAGCGGGCCACTTTTTGCTGATGAGCGGCAACTCTGAGGCTTGCCTCCTCTCTTCTCTCCTCAAGGAAATCCAAGGATTCTGCTAACTGATGATTCTCCTCTTGGTTGTACATAGTCCTTCTATGAGATGGTGGGTCTATCTCCACAGGTAACATGGCCTCATACCCATATGCCAAAGAAAATGGGGTATGACAAGTTGTCGTCTGAGCAGTAGTCCTATATGACCAAAGGACCTCTGGTAACTCTTCTGCTTAAGCACCCTTAGCTTGCTCTAGGCGCTTTTTTAGAGTGTCCTTCAATGTCTTGTTTACCGCTTCAACCTGCCCATTGGCCTGAGGATGGGATACCGAGGAGAAAATTCTGGTGATGCCATGCCGAGTGCAAAAATCGGTAAATATGTCGCTGTCAAATTGGGTGCCATTGTCAAACACTATCTTCTTAGGCAGACCATAGCGACATATTATGTTCTTAACCACAAAGTCCAATACTTTCTTCGATGTGATCGTGGCTAATGGTTCGGCCTCAGTCCACTTAGTAAAATAATCTACTGCGACCACCGCAAACTGCACTCCTCATTTTCCTTTGGGCAACTTCCCGATTAGATCAATACCCCACACTGCAAAAGGCCATGGACTTTGCATTTGCTTCAAGACATTTGGGGGCGCTCTGGGCACTTTGGAAAATCTTTGGCATTTGTCACACCTCCTCACGTATTCCATAGAGTCCTCGTTCATGGTAGGCCACAAAAATCCTTGCCTTAAGATCTTTTTAGATAAACTCTGCCCCCCAGCATGGTCTCCACAAAACCCTTCATGCACCTCAGCTAATAAATTCTTTGACTGGTCGGGTGTTATCCACCTGAGTAGAGGTAAGGAGTACCCTCTTCTATACAACACCCCATCCACCATGGTGTACCTAGCTGCTTGTTTCATAATCTTCCTTGCTTCATTACGTTCCACTGGGAGGGTCCCTTGCTCAAGGTAAGCAATGATGGGAGTCATACAAGTGTCGGCTATCGTGATCGGCATGGCCTCTTGTTTATCAATGCTCGGCTCCGCCAAGTATTCTACCGGTACTATATTCAGAGTTTCGGCATCTTTTGCACTAGCAAGCTTTGCTAGAGCATCTGCATTAGAGTTCTGCTCCCGTGGTACTAGCTTGATGGTATACTCCTCGAACTGGGCTAGCAGATCTTTAGTCTTGTTTAAGTATGCCACCATGCGTAGGCCCCTTGCCTGGTATTCCCCCAATACTTGATAGACCACCAATTGGGAATCACTATTTATTTCCACCGACCGAGCGCGTACATCTCTAGCCAGTCGCAAGCCTGCTAGGAGGGCCTCATACTCCGCCTCATTGTTAGAAGCATTATATTCGAATCTCAGTGCACAATGAATTCGGTGCTTCTCTAGTGTGACCAATATAATTCCAGCTCCTGAATGGTGCTCATTCGATGACCCATCAACAAAAAGTTGCCAAGTAGGAATTTCTTCTTTCTGCCCAGTAATACTCTCTTGCTGGTCGGGAACATCAGCGATTCTGGTACATTCGGCGATGAAATCTGCCAAAGCTTGGCCTTTAATAGCAGTCCTCGGCTGGTACTTGATTTCAAATTGGCCTAGCTCAACTGCCCATTTAAGTAGCCGACCAGACGACTCCGGCTTCTGTAAGACTTGGCGTAGAGGCTGGTCAGTAAGGACCTTAATGGGGTGTGCTTGGAAGTATGGCCGCAATTTTCGTGATGCAAGTACCAAGCAGTAAGCCAACTTCTCGATCACGGGATACCGGGACTCCGCTCCTATCAATTGCTTGCTAACATAATATACCGGGTGCTGCACTTTATCCTCCTCACGTACTAAGGCAGCACTAACAGGGTGCTCCGTGACTGCTAGGTACAGAAATAGGTCTTCTCCATCAACTGGCTTAGAAAGAACAGGAGGTTGGGCCAAATGCTCCTTTATGGCCTGGAAAGCTTGTTCACACTCTGCAGTCCACTCAAACTTCTTGCCTCCTCTAAGCAGGTTAAAAAACGGGACGCACTTGTCCGTTGATTTCGAAACGAACCTGCTTAGAGCTGCAATCTGCCCGGTCAAGCTTTGCACATCCTTTATTCTAGCTGGAGACTTCATTTCAACAAGGGCCTTGATCTTCTCTGGGTTTGCCTCTATTCCTCGGGAGTTCACATTAAACCCAAGGAATTTTCCAGAACCCACTCCAAATGAACACTTGAGGGGGTTTAACTTCATGTTATACTTCCTCAGTATTGCGAAGCACTCCTCTAAGTCTCGCACGTGCCCTTCAGCTTCCTTTGACTTCACCAGCATATCGTCTACATACACCTCCATGCTCTTGTCGATTAAGTCACGAAACATACCATTAACTAAGCGTTGATAGGTAGCTCCTGCATTCTTTAATCCGAAGGGCATGACCCTATAGCAATATAGCCCTATATCTGTTCAGAAGCTGGTATGCTCTTCATCAAGAGGATGCATGCTGATCTGGTTGTACTCCGAATATGCATCCATGAAGGATAGTGCTTCATGACCAGAGGTTGCATCTACCAACTGGTCTATTCTTGGTAAAGGAAAGCAATCCTTCGGGCATGATTTGTTTAGATCAGTAAAATCTACACAAGTCCTACACTTTCCATTGGGTTTGGGAACCAACACTGGGTTTGAAACCCATGAAGGGTAGTATGCCTCTCTGATAAACCCATTCTCCTTCAATCGCTCTACCTCCTCCTTAAGAGCCTTTACTCGATCCTTGTCACGCAACCTCCTCTTCTGCCGCACTGCTGGATAGCTTTCATCCACGTTGAGCACGTGGCTGATCACAATTGGTGAGATACCCACCATATCCTTGTGAGACCAGGCGAAGACATCTTGATTCCTTCGCAAGAATTCTATCAACTGTGCTCTCACCTCAGCTTTTAACTTCTTTCCAATCTTGACCCCTCTCGTCGGGTCATTCTCATCTATAGGGACCTCCCTTAACTCCTCGGACAGTCCCACATCACTCTCATAATCCCCAAAGCGAGGATCAAAATCTCTTCCCTCGCTTTGGGCAACGCCCTATTTGATGACTTCATCACCGAATGGGGTTTTCTGCTCTTTCAAACTAAGAGTGCTCTCCTGGCCACACTCCTCTAACATCTCCTCATCCTTCACTGCCGCAAGACTCTGGTCTACATCCATCTCATCCACCTCTTCTCTCTCAACACATATAATCATGTTGTTCTCCTTGGCCCCTTTCTTCGCCTTGGCTACCGAGGCATTATAGCACTCCCTAGCCTCCCTTTGGTCTCCTTGGACACAGCCTATGCCAGCACTGGTCGGGAACTTCATGGAAAGGTGCCAGATTGAAACTACTGCATGCAAGTTGGTGAGTAATGGTCGACCAATAACCACATTGTAGCCGGACGGGCAGTCAACAATCAAAAAGTCAGTCATCACGGTTTCATGCTTGGGGGCTTCCCCTGTCGTGACTGGTAACTTGATTGTCCCAGCTGGTGACAATCCTTCTCCAGTAAACCCATAAATGACGTGAGAGCATGGCTTCAAGTCATTGATAGATAGCTTCATTTTTTCAAAAGAGGACTTATAAATAATGTTTACAGAGCTTCCTGTATCGACCAGACATCTTTTCACCTTCATATTAGCTATTTGGACTGTCACAACAAGAGGGTCATTGTGAGGATACCTCACGTGTTTAGCATCTTCTTCAGTGAAAGTGAGGGACTCACTTTCATACCTTGGATTCTTTGGTGGTCACTCCTCCACCGTCATAACTTCGGAGGTGGATGCCGCACCCAACTCATGACGAAGGGTGCGAGCATACCTCTCCCTCGCCTTGTTGCTATCTCCAGCAAGATGTGGTCCTCCACATATAGTTTCTAATGTGAAGTCCACAGGTTCAGGTTGCAAAGGTGGGGACCGTTGCCGCTTGAACCCAGGATTATTGTTGCTCCCCTCTCCTTGGGTCTTCTCTGCTCGGTACTTTTTTAGCTTCCCCGACCGGAGGAGAAACTCTATCTCATCTTTAAGGTGATTACACTCATTCGTGTCGTGACCATAGTCTCCATGGAAACGACAGAACTTGTTCATATCCCTCTTACTCATCTCCTTCTTGATTGGTGGGGGTTTTCGGTAAGGGACCTCCTGATGACTGGCTAGATAGATCTCTGCCCGGGTCGCCGAAAGAGTGGTGTAGTTGGTGAATCAAGGTTCATACTTTGTTGGCTTGTCGTTTGATCCCGACTTAGCCTTTTTCTCATTGCGGCGGTCAGACCCGTTATTCCCACGTTTTTTACTACCACCTTGATCATTTCCGCTATCCTTCGGAGTATCACCTGATCCACTTGGATTGTTCAACCCATTCTCTCCCTTCTCAATAGCATCATCCAACTTCATGTACTTGTACGCCCGGTCTAAAAACTGTTGTAAAGTTGAAATTGGATGGCGATGGATGCTGTCCCACAAAGGACTTCGATAGATAATACCGGAAGAGATCGCCACCATCTTCCCCTCATCTCCAACCGCGGTAGCTCGGTTAGCTTCTCTCATGAACCTTTGAATGTAGTTCTTGAGAGACTCATCTTTACCCTGCCTAATATCCACCAAGTGGTTGGCATAAACAGGAGGGGTTCGGGCAGTACTAAACTACCTGCAAAACTCCTTCCTAAAGCCCTCCCAAGAGGTGATGGAGTCTGGTTTGAATTTCCAGTACCACTCCTGGGCAATGTCTGACAATGTGGTGGGGAAGACTCTGCAGCGGTAGTCATCACTCACCCCGAGTAGCTCCATCTGATCTTCAAACTTCCCAACGTGTCTCACCGGGTCTGCCTTTTCTGTATAAACTGGCAGTACTGGTGCTTTGTATTTCTTTGGTGGTTGGGCTGCTCTAATTCGAGCTCAAAAAGGGCTACCACTCCTGTGGTCTACCGGATCAATAGCTGGTTGTTTTGACAAACTCTGGACTGCCGCTGTCAAGGCATCAAGCTGGGCTTGGATGCCTGGGGCCAATGCTGGGGACTCACTCTCGGGACCACCTGGTCGGGCAATCCTATATGGCACACCATCGTCGAGTATTTCTACTCGACAGGTAGGACAGATTGGCTCTTGCCCTTCGACCGGGCCAGTCCTCCTTCTATCATCAATGACGTCCCTCAGGTCCTTCTGAGTAGTGTTCTTTCCCAACTGGTCGAACACCGTACTCCGAGTCTTCTCGGAAGGTCTGCTGGGTGGAGCGTGCTCCTTGCCATTGCGCTGGTTGGGATGATGTGGTGGCTTTCCTGTTTGAGCTGGCCGATCCTCTCCTCCTCGTTGGTTATCATTCTTCTCCTTCGACTGGTCATTGTGATGACTGTCAGCCTCATCACGCCCATGCCCATCCTTGAAGTGGGAAGTCTCATTTCCACGAAGAGCTCTATTGTGCTCCTGCTCAGAAGGTATTTTCTTACTGCCTGATTTATGACTCCCTGACCTGGAGGTCTCTGATCGGTGGCTCTTTGAGGGGGTCTTAGAGTTCCCCCTTTGGGTTGAGGCAGTGCGCGATCGGACTCCCTCCTCCTCGTGACCAGGTGGGTTACCACCACCCCTGCTTGGTCTATCAATTTTCTTACGACCAGCTTCTGTGGTCCTTGCCTCTGGGGTGGCTGCCACCCCAGGCACAGCTTGAGCATTGGCTCGGGTCAGTTGCATAGCTGCCTCCAGAGCGAGTGCAGCTTCGTGATGTCGCCTGTCAGCATCCTCCTGCTGTCGACGGATCTCCTCACTCCTAGCGTCCATCTCCCATTTCTGTTGCTCGAATGCGGCATTCTGCCTAGCCATCTCCTCAGCAAACGCCTTTTGCTTGGCGTTGAACTGAGCCATCTCCTCCTTTAATGTACTCATGGCCTCCTGGAGCTCTTCAACTTCTGGAGCTACATCCTCGAGCATGACTCTAGGCTCAGTTTCACGATCTTGAACGTTGGGACCTTCTGATCTAGCATGCTCCTTAAAGGTGCTTGTCCTCTTGGAGGCCGCATTAGTGTTCTTAGGTGCCATATTGCTTTAGGGACTGTCTGTTATTCTCTTCAGGCTCTCAATGAAAGCACCAAAATGTTGACTGTGTTTTTAGCCAACGACGTGAGAACGTCAATAACGACAAGCCTTCAAGAGAATATAAATGAAAACAGACAGTTTAATCAATGAAAGTAAATAACACAAGAGATTTTATAGTGGTTCAGCCCCGATCAGTCGGTAATAGCCTAATCCACTTAGAGATTTTATTACTTTATTCACACTCAAGATCAGATGAACCAGTGTCAACTGAGTTTCTTCAGTGTAAATATTCAATAATACAAAAAGGGTTCTCCCGAAAACGCACTTTCTCTCTCTAGAACTCAGACCAATTATCAAATTGCCAAAAGTCCTTTTACGATCCCCTCAACCCTCTATTTATAGGCTTGGGATCCTCAACTGATATCCCCTTCAGATAGGGATATTTTATTATTCATATTATATTTAAATTACAAGAAATATTTAAAATACAACAGATTCCTCAATTTGAGTGAGGAATGAGAGATTCTCGCGGTGCCCAGACCGATTCTTACTGAAGTCGTTTCTGGGAATTTGATGTAGTCTAGTTTGTTTGTTGATGATTATCGTCTTCTGGTCGGACACATGCATGCTGGACACCTGCATATGGGCCATAGCCCTTACTTTCCTCAGACCAAAATCCTACCACAACTTCACTTGGTTCTCCTCGGACCAAGGTCCGAACCACATGCATTGGCTCTCCTCGAACATGGTCCGAGCCAACCTCTTTGAGCATTCCTCGAACTAGGATCCAAGCCATATGTTTTGGGCCTCCTCGGACTAAGGTCCAAGCCAAGTCATTTGGCTCCTCGGACTAGGGTCCGATCAGACCTGTTGTTGCCTTCTCCTCGGACTAGGGTCCGAGGCAATCATCCTTGCCTCTCCTCGGACTAGGGTCCGAGGCCATTTCCTTGGCACACACGTAGGGGCCTTCCTCAAACATGGTCCAAGGCACGCATGGGACCTCTCCTCGGACTTGGTTCGAGCCAACCACCTAGGAAGCCCTCCTCGGACATGGTCCGAGCCAAGCATCTAGGAGGCTCTCCTCGGACATGGTCCGAGCCAATTACCTAAGGCTCTCCTCGGACATGGTCCGAGCCAAGCATTTAGGAGACTCTCCTCGGACATGGTCCGAGCCAAGCATTTAGGAGACTCTCCTCGGACATGGTCCGAGCCAAGCACTTGGTTCCTCCAACTAAGGTCCGATCGGACCTTTTGTGGCCTCTCCTTGGCCAAGGTCTAAGTCCATCTCTTGGCATGCATGGGTTCCTCGGACTAGGGTCCGAACCAACCACTTGGGCTCCTCGGACTAGGGTCCGAGCCATGCCCACCTTAGCCCAAGTATTCTCCTCGGGTGTATTTGCTTGACTATGACATCTCTCAAGCAGTCCAAATTCTTCACTGATGCATTGGGCTACTGCTAAACCAGATCACCCAACTAATCCATGCCACGTGTCAATTTTCACTGCCACATCATCCTTTTCAAATTTTGGGATAACACAAACCTTCGAAGAAATACAATGAAACGATGGATAATTGCACTATAGCTCTCCTTCTCTCTATCTTAGCAAAGAAATTCAGGGATCAAAAGTCCTTTCCTTGAGCTATTTCATGTATTTTTATAGGCTCAAGGAGGGTTACATGGGCCAACAAGCCATATCTTTCCTTAATAACCGCGTATCAAGGTCATAATGAGGAAATATTCAATGCAATTATTATAAGATTACAATTTTAGAAGTAAATAAAACAAACTATACGACCTGACTGGTCGTATCTTATAATTTAGCCTGACGAAGTGATGTGCTTTTGGTCGATAGCCGAACAGCACTTCTGCCACATGTTAACCACGTGTGAGAAATCCCTGCCATGTAATTAGCATCCGTTTTTAGGGTAAACATTTGCCCCCCAAGTTTATTTATTGCGACCAGCAATAAGTAAACTTAGGAAACTGACCCTTCGAATACCCCACGAAATCTGTCAGAGCCGCCCATGCTTTCTCGAAAAAAGGTGATCAATCATGTCCAATCAAGTCTTTTCAGTTTCCCAATAACTTGTCTGACGGTCATTACACTTCCCCATACTTTGAAAAAGGTAATTCACGATTACTTCTTCTACTGGGTTGCAGCCGCTATAAGTAATACCCCAAATCCACATTGTTACTTTTTACTTTTCACTTGCCATCTCCTCTCCAAGAACTTCGAAGAAATTCGTCTTCAGAGCCCATAAATTCCCAAGAACTCTCATCCGGACACTCGGAAGCTTTCGTGTTCAGACTTCGTTCTTCATCTAAGTAAGTTTCACGAACTTCTTAGACGTTTGAGTTGCCATGAAAAACTGTTACATACTTATTTTTATCTCTGAACTTTTGCATGTTCGTGGCTGAAACTGTTATGGGGATTGAGTGTATACCAATAGATGTTTGATAGGGTAGTGAAGTAACATTTCGTAGGAGTTAGGAGCCAGTTTGGTAGTCGAGATTATAGATTTAGGGCGTAAAATCGAAGTAAAAATTTGATTTTTAGGCTAGCTGAAAAACTGGGTTTTTCCCGCCCCTTCAGAGTCGAAAAAGCTTTTTTTTTGAAATTTTTTTTACTTCTGCTTTTCAATATGTTTTTCAAACTGCTTGTATAGAACTTAGTGTTTTTGCTGGAATGCTGTCGACCGCATAAAAGCTTAACTTTTATACGCAAGCAATGTTATTCTAACTCTCAACACAGATTTTTAGGCTTTACGTTCTCACCTCCCCCTTTCTCTGTTCGCAGCTTTTCATGCAAGATCCGTGGGGAGGTGAAAGGCCTATCAACGACCCCAATTAATTGAAGACAAGGAGCATCCGTCGCTACTGATACCAGAAATTCCTTTTTCTCGAACCCCACCCAATAGACCTCAGTCAAACCTTCCAGCCATGGGTAGAGTAAAATCCACTGCCCAGAAAAAGAAACCTTCAAACCCTTCAAATCAGCTTGCTCCTCAGGCTGGAGTTCCCTCGACCAGTGGTCAGGAAAGAAATACCCCTGACCCTAACATTCAAACTCGCGCTCAGCCTCGAAACGTCGTTCAACCAGATGTTGAATGGTACGTCACCCTTGTTAGCTGGGTAACGATCAGGATGATCGCTAATTATATTAAAAAATATGGACTTCCTGGGGTGACACTAGTCCAACCCACTCAAGACCAATGGGCGAACTTTCCTGTAGGCGCTTTCAGCGCCTGGTCGAGGAACCACACCGAGGCAGGAGCGACCCTGCCTCTTCATCCTTTTTTCCAGGGGGTGGCCAATTACTTCGGGGTCGCCCCTTTTCAAATAACTACCAACGGATATAGAATGCTTGCTGCACTCTATATCCTTTATAGCCATAAGAAATGGCCCATCCCCACACCACATGAGGTCAACTATCTGTTCGACCTAAAATCTAACCCCAACCAAGAAAACACGGGGTTTTTCCACTTTTGTCACCAGGAAACAGGTCGCACTTTCCTGACTGACACCACTTATATCTCGAACATGGGGAAGTACCATCTAGAGTATTTCTTGATGATTGACATGGTCGCGAAAAACTTGGCCTTCACACAAGGAGGTAAAGTCTTTGTACCACTGGTCATTTATCTTTCTTCAATTTTTTGCTGCATCTCCCTTAGAAATTTAGTGCATTTCAGGCCCATGATTGCGACCAGACCCTACTCCAGACATGGAGATGTGATCAGCCCTCCTGGCCAACATGACCGACATAGAGAAAAGTGTCAAACAGCTGGTCACATAGGCCAATCTAAGACTGGTCGGCCTTTTGGCCCCTCATCAGGATGTGAGGGAGTCAACAGCGGGGAGTGCCACTAGTGGAAAGGTTCCCGAGTAGCACCCAGATGTGTCACAACCCCCTCCGAGGAGGGCAACTGGAGTGACAATCAAGGAACCCTCCAGCGCCCCACGGGCTGCTGCTCCCCCCGTCCCAATGGGAAAGGGAAAAAAGAAAGCCACCGAACCTCTCGAGCCCCTCGACGAATCCTCGGATGAGAACGGTACTGATCTCTCGCTCTTAGATAGTTTTCCAATTCCCTGTCACTTATTTGACGGGGATGGAAATTTTAAGTACGCTCCCAATTTAGATTCAAACCTCTTCATGCCAGAGAGTTAGTGTAACACTAGTAGAGTATATAATGTAGCGACCAGTAATGATAGCTCGGGTATTTCACTTACAATTTTCTTTGTTTCTTTTCCTGACATAACATACTCAATCGTTTATACTATCTCACTGTTCGTGTATTTACTTTTCTTACAGACATGGACTCCGAGAATGTGTTCGACATATACAGTGCCCCCAAGGCTCCCGAAGCTCCCTCGAGCAAAAAGAAAATGAGCAAGAGGCATCCCGGGGAAAGCAATAAAGCACCTCAGGCCAAGAAAACTCGTACTGTAGGCCCTCCAGCAAATGGGCCCTCAGCAAATGTAACGCCACCTCCTTCTCCTCTCGAGCAGCAAACTCCCTCTGCTCCTGTTGGGTCGACACCTTCTCCACTGACCCCAACCGACTAGACTCAGCAGGCTGCTCCTGCTTCCACAGGGGGCGACATATCGAGTCGCACCTTGAGATCGGTCAAAGACAGGGTGGCCAAAACTTTGAAGCACGAAGGTTGCCAAGAGGCGATGGCTTTGACGGAGACAATGGACGTCGACCAGATCTTAACCCGCACATTGAATGAGTTTTCCAGTGTAAGTTATTATTATTATTTTTTTGTGGGGAAAGCCATTTGTACTTTACAGTCAATCTAACTTTCGCTCTGATCGCAGGCAATGCTGACCCTTACTGTCGGTCGGCTTCGCTTGGGTGCTTTCACCGAGCAGTTCAGGACTTTAGAGCAACGGCATGCTGAAGAACTCAAAGCTGTCGAAGCGAAATACGCTGAAAAACTTGAGGCAGTGCTCGAGGAGAAGAACAAATTGGCTGAGGAGTTAAGGGAGAAGCAGACTGCTCTAGACAAGGCCATCGAGCAAAGAGACAATTTCAAGGAGTCTAACTACGTCAACTATCGTGAAGCTAAAAAGCTCGAGCAGGACTTGATTATGAGCAGACAAGAGACTACAACCTTGGAGGGCTAGATCGAGAAGCTTGAAAAAGCCAACGCCAGTAATTTGGAAAGGTGTAAGAACGCCACGGATAAGTGTTTCTATGACTTCTGGAAACACAACCAAGAGGTTGATTTCAGCTACTTTCCCAAGCGCGCAAGGCATGCTGAGATAGCTCATTGCGTTGCTCGATTGGCAGAAGAAGAGAGGGCAAGGCAGGTACCCTTGGCCACTGGCGTGGACGGGGCGAAAAATGAAGCTACAACTGTCGTCGACCAGGGTACCCCTCAAGATCCTCCAGCCTCGTAGTCTGGTATTTTTCTTTCTCTTTAATTTTTCAAGTACACGGCCTACGGGTCGTGATGTAATGACACTTATTTTCCAGTTGAATATTTATTGCTACACGGGCAGCTTTTACTTTTAATTGAACAATTACATCCGAACAGCGACTGCTCGTGGTGTAAAAGGATACATTTTGATATTACAATATATTTGCATCTTATTATAACATCTATTCGCATGACCAAACTTAGCATAGTACTTTGGTTTGATTTAACAAAATACAAAATTTTGAAAAATACTCTAAGTACCCTAGCATGCTTTCACTTATTTTGATCATGTGTTTACATACCTTTCGATATGCTTTGCTTACTAGATACCTTATGTGCCCCCCAAGTGATTGAGGAGCTTTAGGTCCTTGGTCACTTGCCTTGACCAAAACCTATTCGAACAATATAGCTCGGAGCAAAATAACTAAAATTGTAATACAGCAAAACAACACACATAATGAGCAAAAACTTGTAGAAAATACAATAATTGGAAAGAATGACTAGCTGCGCTCAGTCCCTTGTATTTCTCATAATAAATGGACAAAACGTGTTTGTACGAGTGATCAAAAAGATCTTACACTTATAAGCGATTAGTCACATAAAATGACCAACCCTTTTTCATAACTTGTAAAAAGTAAATTAATACAAGCCAATCCTTTAAGAAGGATTGTTCATTGATAGTACTTGTGCAGGTGTTCTCCATTCCAATAGCGAGGAATGAGATCTCTGTTTAGGCGAGCAAGTTTGTAGGTGCCTGGATGGAGGACTTCTTCAATCTGGTAAGGCCCTTCCCAATTAGTTCCGAGTACTCCAGCAGCTTGGTCGCGTGTGTTTAGGAAAACTCTTCGAAGTACTAGATCTTCAACATTGAATTTCCTTTCTCGCACTTTAGAATTGAAATACCAAGCGACTCTTTGCTGGTATGCAGCTACTCGGAGTTGGGCTTGCTCACGCTTCTCATCGACCAAGTCTAGGGATTCCATCAGTAGTCGACTGTTCGAGCCTTGATCGTACGTTATTCTGTGATGGGAAGGCGGATCTAACTCAATAGGCAACATAGCCTCATATCCATAAGCTAAAGAGAATGGAGTATGGCCTATTGCTGTTCGATGGTAAGTTCTCTACGACCAAAGGACTTCAGGCAATTGTTTTGGCCACGCCCCCTTAGCTTATTCTAGTCTTTTCTTCAGTGTATCCTTTATTGTTTTGTTGACTTCTTCGACTTGTCCATTTTCTTGGGGATGAACGACTGAAGAAAAGCTCTTGATAATGTCATGTCGTTCACAAAAATCCGTGAATAAATCACTATCAAACTGGGTGTTGTTATCCGAGACGATTTTCCTTGGCAATCCATAATGACAAATGATGTTTTTGATCACGAAATCCATCACCTTCTTGGTTGTTATGGTTGCAAGCGGCTCAGCTTCGGCCCATTTAGTGAAGTAGTCAACGGCAACCACATCATACTTGACACCGCCCTTTTCCAGTGGGCAAAGATCCAATTAGATCTATGCCCCAAACTGCAAACGGCCACGGACTTTGCATCTGTTTAAGCTCATTAGGGGCTGCTCGTGGGATTTTGGAGAACCTCTGTCACTTTTCGCACCTCCGCACAAGCTCCATCGAGTCTTCATTCATAGTGGGCCAGAAGTATCCTTGCCTCAGGATCTTTTTTGACAAGCTTTGCCCCCCAGCGTGGTCTCCACAAAAGCCTTCGTGTACCTCTTTCATTAATTCTTTGGCCTTTTCTTTTGAAATACATCTGAGGAGTGGAATTGAGTATCCCCTTCAGTACAAGACTCCATCGACCAGGATATACCTAGCAGCTTGCCGCTGAAGGGTCCTAGCTTTGTTTCTGTCCATTGGTAACACGCCTTGCGTCAGATACTCTATATATGGTGCCATCTGGATTACCATAGTGGTCTCCTCTGCTTGGATGCTTGGCATAGACAGCCACTCAACCGGTACTATATTCATAGTATCAACATCCTTCGCACTTGCTAACTTAGCCAAAGCATCAGCATTGGAATTCTGGTCGCGAGGTACTTGCTGGAGGGTGTATTTGTCAAACTGAGCCAATAGATCTCTTGTTTTGTTTAAGTAGGCAACCATATTTAAACCTCGCGCCTGGTATTCTCCCATTACTTGATTCACCACCAGCTGAGAATCACTGTAGATGTCAAGCACCTTTATATTCATGTCCCTAGCTACATGCAACCCAGCGAGTAATGCTTCATACTCAGCCTCGTTGTTAGAAGCAGTGAAGTCAAACCTGATTGCGCAGTGAAATCGATGCCCTTCTGGCGTTATCAATATCACTCCTGCTCTGGCGTGGCACTCATTAGAAGAACCATCTGTAAATAATTTCCACGATGGAGTTTGTTTTTGAGACTCAGGCTCATTAGGCTTTTCAGTCTGCTCGCTATCTGTAAGTTCAATGAACTCTGTAATGAAGTCAGCCAGGGCTTGTTCTTTTATCGCTGCTCGCGCCAAGTAAGATATATCAAACTGCCCAAATTCAACTGCCCATTTTAACAATCTACCCGCAACCTCTGGTTTTTGCAGGACTTGCAGTAGAGTTTGGTCGGTCGAAACCGCGATTGGGGTGAGCCTAAAAGTAAGGCCGCAGCTTCCTGGAGGCCAAAATTAAGCAATATGCTAATTTTTCAATAGGTGGGTACCGCAGCTCTGCTCCAATTAGCCTCTTGCTTACATAATAAATAGCCTTCTGCACGCCTTCTTCCTCCCTTACCAAAACGGCACTAGCAGCATATTCCATGATCGCCAGGTAGATGAACAAAGTTTCCTTATCAACCAGTTTCGATAGGACCGGTGGTTGCGCCATATGAGTTTTCAATGCTTGAAAAGCCTGCTCGCACTCCTCCATCCATTCAAACTTTTTGTTGCCTCTAAGTAGATTAAAAAATGGAACGTACTTATCTATTGACTTCGAAATGAATCTACTGAGAGCGGTAATTCTTCCCGTTAAACTTTGAACATCCTTAATCTTTGCTGGCGATTTCATATCGATGAGGGCTTTAATTTTCTCGGGATTGGCTTCAATTCCTCTCGAGTTAACTATAAATCTCAAGAACTTCCCTGATCCTACTCCGAATGAGCATTTAAGAGGATTCAACTTCATCTGATATTTGTTCAAGACGTTGAAGCACTCCTGAAAATCCTTTATATGCCCTTCTGCCTTCTTCGACTTGACCAGCATGTCGTCTACGTAGACCTCCATGTTTGTTTCGATCAGTTCTTTAAACATGTGGTTGACTAACTGCTGGTAAGTCACACCAGCGTTTTTCAAACCTAAAGGCATTACTTTGTAACAGTAAAGCCCTGTATCAGTCCGAAAGCTAGTGTGATCCTCATCAGGGGGATGCATACTAATTTGATTATACCCGGAGTATGCATCCATGAATGAGAGAACCTCATGCCCTGCAGTGGCATCGACCAGCTGGTCGATTCTTGGGAGTGGGAAACAATCTTTAGGGCAGGCTTTATTAAGGTCTATGAAATCCACACACGTGGGCCACTTGCCATTTGGCTTGGGAACTAGCACGGGATTAGAGACCCATGATGGATAAAAGGCCACCCTGATGAATCCATTCTCCTTCAGCTTTTCGACTTCGTCTTTTAAGGCAATTGATCTATCTTTGTCGAGCAGCCTTCTTTTTGTTGCACCGGTGGAAAACTCTTGTCGATGTTCAGGACATGGCTGATGACGGCAGGGTCTATTTCGACCATGTCTTTGTGCGACCAGGCAAAGACTTCCTGGTTTCTCCTTAAAAACTCCACCAATGCTTGTTTTGTTGTTGTCTCTAAGTTTTTACCGACTTTCACAACCCTGGTCGGATTTTCTTCATCAAGTTGGACCTCCTCAAGGTCCTCGATGGGTCCAATTTCCTCTTCAAAATCCTCAAAGCAAGGATCCATATCTCTATCCTCACTTTGGGAAACACCCTATTTGGTGACATTATCACCTGAGTGGGCCTGAGCATCAATTTCCACTTGCAACTCTTTTCCAGGAACATCTCTCAATACACCCTTCTTCGCCTTGGTGATCGAGGCGTTGTAGCACTCCCTTGCTTCCCGCTGATTCCCCAAGATGCATCCTACCCCTGCGTCTGTCGGGAATTTCATGGCAAGGTGCCATATTGAAATGACGGCCCGTAGGTCCACCAGAATTGGTCTCCCAATTATAGCATTGTATGCTGAAGGACAATCAACTACTATGAAAGTAGTGAGTAATGTCCTATTAGCAGGTGCAGTACCTGCTGTAACTGGAAGCCTAATTGACCATGTTAGGGCGAGCCCTTCACCGGAAAAACCATAAATGGTTTGGTTTTATGGCTCCAGGTCTTTGACAGACAGCTTCATTCTTTCCAGGGAATACTTGTACAGGATGTTGACCGAACTTCCTGTGTCGACCAACACCCTCTTTACCATCATGTTGGAAATTTGTACATCTACGACCAGCAGATCAGAGTGTGGGAATCACACGTGATGGGCATCGTCTTCAGAGAAGGTTTTCAATTCCTCCTCTGTTCGAGCCTTTTTCGGTGCTCGATCCTCCACACTCATCATCTCGATGTCCTGGTCGTGGCATAGGGTTCGAGCATATTGTTCCCTTGCCTTCCCACTGTCTTCTGCAAGATGTGGGCCTCCGCAGATGGTGAGTAAAGTGCCTGCCACAGGAGCTCGCTGTAGAGGTAGCGAGCGTTGGCGTGCAGGCGCCTGCTCATTGCCACCTTGAGCCTTTCACTGAGACCCTCTTATGGCTCGCACATATCTTCTTAAATGTCCCTGCCTAATCAGGAACTCAATCTCATCTTTCAACTGGTTACATTCATTGGTGTCGTGCCCGTGGTCATTGTGAAAATGATAGAACTTTGTCGTATCTTTCTTGGAGATATCTTTCCTTATAGTTGCAGGTCGTTTGTAAGGCACGCTTGAGTTGGTCGCCTGGTAGACTTCAGCTCGACTTTCGACAAAGGCCGTGTAGTTGGTGAATCTCAGCTCATATCGATTGCCTTGCTGGCGTTTACTCTCAGAAGCTGAGGGTTCATTGTTCGCCCGTTTTTCACCGTTCCTACCATTGCCATTCCTGTTTCCCTTGCCATTTCCATTGGGCTTTTCCAACCCGTTGGTGGCTTTGGCGGGTTCTTCCTTGGGCCCCTTGTCTTTTGTTGGCGATTTCCCTTTGTTGGCAATCGCGTCTTCAAGCTTGATGTATCGATCAGCCCGATCCAAAAACTCTTGGGTACTTCTTACCCCATTCTTTCTGAGGCTACTCTAGAGGGGTGAATGGTGCCTAACCCCAGCAGTTAGATCCAACATCTTACCCTCATCGCCCACTGTCTTGGCTCTAGCTGCTGCTCGCATGAAGCATTGGACATATTCTTTCAAGGGCTCTCCCTCTTTCTGGCGTATCTCGACCAACTAGTTGGCCTCTGTGGGGTGTACGCGACCCGCGTAGAACTGTTCGTAAAATTCCTTTACGAACATCTCTCAAGATACTATACTAGCAGGAGGGAACTTAAAGAACCACTCTTGGGCAGTGTCAGACAGTGTCGCAGGGAAGATCCAGCAGCGGGCATCTTCCGACACGTTCTGTATATCCATTTGTATCTCAAACTTATTAACGTGAGATACTGGGTCTCCGTACCCGTCAAAGTTTGGCAATGCATGCATCTTGAACTTACTGGGGGTTTCGGCCGCAACAATCCTCTGTACAAAGGGGGTCCCCCTCCTCCTATTGTACTCAATATGGGACGTTCGTCCCCTGACCAGTTGTTGTACTGCCTGGTTCAGGGCATCAATCTGAGCCTGAACAGATTCTGGGACTGCTGGGGCCACCGGTGCCGGGGGAGCGTACTCGTCATGCCTCTCATGGCAGTCGTTAAGTACATCCCTTAGATCATCGTCTCTACATCTCTGCTCGCTAGCTCCTAGCTGACTAAAGATGTTCTGCTGCCTGGGTTGCCCCCCAGCATTGTGGCTAGCTGGCCTATTTTCTCTAGGTGGGGGCTTCTGCCTCCAACTCTTTCTTCATTTCTCCGGCCAGCATTTCTTCTACCGGAATCAACTTCATTATAGTCATGGCCATCTCTGAATTGTGGCTGACTAAGGTGTGACCGGCTGTTCACGTTATTTCCTCCTCGGGCTGGCATTTCCCGAGCGTCAGGGGGAGGCCTGCGCTGGTCGTTGGGTCCCCATGCATTGTTATGCCGTGGGGGGCCCCTGACCGCAGAGCCTGACTCGATGTTCCTCCTGTTAGCAGAAGGACGCTGCCCCATGGTCGGTAGATTTCGCTCTTCATCCCCAGGGTGTCTAGGGCTGTGGGGCAGTTGCTCAGCCCTATTCTGCGGGGCATCCCTCTGCCGACGATCCATTAACACCTGCCACTTAATCAACTACTGGTGCTGGCGTTCTATTTCTCTTTGCTGCAACGCCATTGTCTCCGCAGCATTCTCCTGATTGGCCCTCAGATTAGCCAACTCATCTTGCAACACTCCTAGCGGGCCCTCAGTGTTTCAGAATCTAACTCCTCCTCATCGAACTCCAAATGTGGTTCATTCTCAGCCACATTTGGGGGAGGAGGTTGGGATGGTGCAGCGCCAGTAGCCTATCCAATCTTCTTGGATGTTTTCTCCATTAGATTTTTTCACAATTTTTCGTCAAGCTCTCAATGAAAGCACCAGAATGTTGACCCACGATTTGGCCAATGACACGGAGTCAAATGTACGACAGAAGATAAAATGACAATTAAGAATATAATCCAATGGAAAAGAAGAAAACACCAAGGATTTATAGTGGTTTGGCCCCAAAGAATGGTAATGACCTACGTCCACTTAGTGCTATTATTGATATTGAATCTCAAAGCTGTGATCAAAGAACTAGGGTTCTTGAGTTTCACAAACCTTCGAAGAAATACAATGAAACGAAGGATAATTGCACTATAGCTCTCTTTCTCTCTCTATCTTAGCAAAGAAATTCAGGGATCAAAAGTTCTTTCCTTAAGCTATTTCATGTATATTTATAGGCTCAAGGAGGGTTACATGGGCCAACAGGCCATATCTTTCCTTAATAATCGCGTATCAAGGTAATAATGAGGAAATTTTCAATGTAATTATTATAAGATTACAATTTTAGAAGTAAATAAAACAAACTATACAACCTGACTAGTCGTATCTTATAATTAAGCCTGAAGAAGTGATGTGCTTCTGGTCGATAGCCGAACAGCACTTCTGCCATGTGTCAACCACGTGTGAGAAATCCCTGCCACGTCATCAGCAGCCGTTTTTAGGATAAACAACCTCGAAATGTGAAAGAACTAGTGAATCCTTATGACGGCTAGCTAAGTACTTTTCATTTAGGCTACAACAATCTTGATGATTGGTATAGAAGCATACATATAGTTCTGAGTAAACTAAGAGTGTATGATGGAATCATTGATGTGCCTCCAGATGAGCCATCAACTTTTTCTGATTATGATTATCATAAAAAATATGCGGATTGGATGAGATCTAATTATTTGGCTCATTGTTGCATACTAAAGACTATGCCTTACGATATTAAATCGAGATATGTAAACCTTAAATCCATATACGAGATATGGGAAAATATCAAAAGAGACTCTTTTGATCAGTTGAGAAGTTTGCAAGAAGAAAGAGTAAATATGATTTGCTCATCTCTTTTTAATATATTTGAATAGTTGATTCAAATTTTTATGCCACAAACCATATTTTTGTCTTGTTTTGAGGAACGCATTATTCAAGGAAAGAAAGAAATGCGAAAGAAAAACAAGAAAAGGATTGCAAGTTGGTAGACCAAGAAATAACTGGCATGGAATTTAGTTTTTTATTTTCAACTTTGTATTAAGTCTATTTATTTAAATTAGTTCTAGAATTCTTTCTTGAAACTATATTTTAGATTCCTTTATTTGATAAGTGAACAAATTTGATATTTCTTTTGAATAATAAATTCAGTTGTTATTTTTGAAATATATTTGTAACGCCCTACTTCCTTAGAGTCGTTACTAAGTGAGTTTAAAATGTGCATTTAACTCGCTAATTGAGGTTTTAAGTCAAAAGTGTAATTAAATCATGAACAGAGTTATCAACTTTGAAAATAATTTCATTTACTGAAAATCATAAAGTGTTTGACATTTGGGATCCCAAAATACCATTTAGAAATATTTACAACACATAAGTACAAACAAAGTCGACTAGACGACAAAATCTAGGTTTTAGTACAACCATCTCCCAAAAACCACTGGTTGTGGCAGCCAGGCAGGCCAAACATGTACGCGTCGCTTCACGCTCTCCGTACTCATGGTTGGACGACTTTCCCCTTGCCCTTTCCTACACCACAGAGCACCCGTGAGCCAAAGCCCAGCAAGAAAACCCTTACAAGCAGAAAACATATGCATAACAAACACTCAGCATATAAACAGGCCATCAATAGGCTAAACACATACTGCCATGCCGTCCCAATCTCTTTACCAGACCCTGGGTTTGCGGTCCACACCGTGAGGATATCCCAGGTATCCTTTAGGGTCTCGCCCTAGCAACTCGCACTCCACGTGCTCAACGCTGCTCCCGGCCCCTTGCCGCACTCGGCCTTGCACTCCACGTGCCTAACGTTGTTCCCGGCCCCTGCCGACCTCGGCCTGCGCCGTTCCCGGCTCTTGCCGAGCATTTACACAATTGCATTCATAACATAATAAAACATATACTGAACATGAAAAAAATCAATCAAAGGGCTACGCCCTACAATAAAAACATATTGGGCTCTGCCCTGCATACAAGCTCTATGGGAACAATGGTTTTCTTACCTGCTGTAACGCCCTGGATAGCCAAGACCGCTACACTGAGTGTTTATAAAGTGCTAGACTTGCTAATCAAGTCATTTAATTAAAAACGTGCTATTGAAACTATATAGGAACTAGGGTTAAAATGTTTTGGTCTCAAAAGTCACATTTTTCATAAAGAGACGTTATCTGTTTACACGGGATCCCAAAAACAATAAGTTTAAAGACCATTTACAAAAGTCATAAGGTTTAAGTACAATATCAAGCCATATTAAGGCAAAACAGACAGTTAGGCAATCCCTGTCCTGATCCACTCCTCGACCATGGCGATCGAACAGCTGGCTATGTACATTCAACCCCGCAGCTCTCCATCTCAGGGTTGGTCCAACTTGCCTTTGCCTTTACCTGCACCATGTAGCACCAGTGAGCCAAGGCTCAGCAAGAAAACACAACAATAAAGCATAAGCAATCAACAGACAAATCAATATCTCATATTGCATCACATATTCTTAACCATATCAACATTCAGAATAGTCAAGTATTCAGCATACTAAACATATCAATTCATATCACACACCAAATCACATATGATAACTAAGGTTAGCACCCTCAGGTCGCACCCTCCGTTATCCCACTGACTCCGGCCCGCTTAAACCGAGCTCAGTGAATATTAAGTTGTCCTCGGCTACCGATGGCCAAGTCGCGCCCTGTGCGCAAATATTGTGTACAGCACCCTTAGGCCGCTATCACATGTCCCATGGCATAATACCATCATTGACATAATACAAATATCGGGAGCACTTAGTCCCATCACAAACATATAACCGGGTGCAGTTTTCTTACCTTTCGATTCGCTAGCTTTGATCACTTGACTCATTGAGCACGATCCCTCTCGAGCCCTATCGCTCACCTAAACGCAACCATAGGCCAAAGTCATCATCAAACCTCGAGTCCAAAACTAGCCTCGGGACCAATCCCGAGCCCCCGGGAGGTCCTAGTTCCACCAAACAAGGTGGTGGAATCAAACCCCAAACCCTTGGTCAAAAACCCTTGCAAACAACCCTAAAACCCCTTTCTGGAAACAGGGCAGTGCTACAGCGCTCTTAGGAGGGCGCTACAGCGCTACAAACAGAAGCAAAATCCCCCAGGAAACATGGCCTAGCGCTACAGCGCCCAAAGGCTAGCGCTAGTCACAGACAGGCAACCTCCCAATTTTCCCTCCTGCGATTTCCTCGAACCAAACTCAACCAAAACTTCTCCAAACCTTCACCAAACTCAAAAACAACCTTATTAACACACTCCACTCATCCCAAGCATCCCAAATACTCAAAGCCCAAGCAAATGCATCCCTAATCTCAAAATTCACCATAGTTGACCCTAAGCTCAGAAACTTAGCAGAAACCAGTCAAAACATCAAAGTTAAAAGCTTAGAATTTATACCTTTAATGGGATTTCGATTTCAAGACAACCTCTACACCTCCTTAGCTTGCTCTTCCTCACCCTTTGGCCTGAATTCCCTAAAGTTCCCATCAAATCCAGCTTATACACCATAGGTCAAAAACTAAAACCAGAAACTGAAGAAGCTACAAAGTCTTACCTCAAGTGATGGTGTGTTCTTGCTAAACCCCTGCCAGTCCTTCAAACCTAGCTTAGGATCCTTGATGTTCAGCCTAGCCTAGCTCTCCTATGAGCTTTTCTCCAAGAAAACCCAAGAAAAGTGGTGAGAGAACCACAAACCGACCCTAGAGAAAACAGCTCTGTTTTTCCTCCCTTTCTTTCCTTTCTTTTCCTTCTTTTCTTTCTTTCCTCAAACTTCTATATTTTCCTACAACTTCCACTAACATAAAGCCTTAGTAATACCCATCTTTAAAAAGCCAAATGACCTTACTGCCCTCCCTATTACTTTTAAGCCCTCTAATCCACTTAAAGGCATTTTAGTCATTTCACCCCAATTCTCGCTAACTCCTCAAGTGTCTCTAATATTTACCGCTTAATTTCTGATACCTAATTAATCACCAATAATATTCCTCGATATCAAAGTAGTCTCCAATATACGCACCAAATTCCCATTTATACCCCCAGGCTCGCCCCGAACCGGGTATAAATCCCCGCCATGACTTTTTCGCTAATCTGCTCACTAGGATCGTCTCGAGTCACAGATCACAGATATATCCACATAATAATGTGGTCTCGCAATTATCACATCAACATAGTTATGCCCATAATAGCCAAAATTACGACTACGCCCTTCTAACCTAATCAGGGCCTACATGCATACTAATACACATAGTCATGCATCTCAAATATTCAAATAGTCATATAACATGCTTTAAATCATAATCATGCATTTTACTCATTTAAGTCACACATAATTCCCATTATGCCCTCCAGGCACACTAATCAAGGCCCTTAAGCCTTATTAGCTAATTTGGGTCGTTACACCTGCGTCCCGAGCTTTCCAAGCATCGATATCCCGAGCACAGTCCCCTAACCTGGGCCTCGCCGAAACCCTAGTCACAATGCATTAACAACATTCATCCATCAAGTTCTAATCCGATAATTAGTTTCAAACCATAATTATAATCTCCGGGGCATTGAATTCTATCAGTCTGGGTGATAAAATCCATCCCGAGCCTTAACTAGTGAATTCCCAAGCCTAAAACCTCTTAAAAACCCAAAAGTACCTTAAGCGCCGCGGCCCTAGGGACTCATGCCGTGGCCCCCAGCTCAACCTGAGGCCTTGCCTCAAAATTTCCCACACGCGTCGCGGCCCTTGCTGAAGGGCGCCGCGGCACGCCTCCAATTTCTGACGCCCCAAGTTCTAAGGGGCTGTGGCTCAGCAAGAACAGAGCCGCGACCCTACCCCTCGAACCCAGAAAAACTCAACATTTCCACCTCAAAAACCAGTCTAATTTCCCCCAAAATCAAGCCAACAATCCAGACTAACTATCACATAGGTTCTAATGCAATCTCAGCATCAAAACCTAACAAAGACTAGCCCCAAAACTCAGCCAAGCAATCAAGAACAAATCCAAACTTAGCTAACATGCAAACTCTAATATTCGACCTTAAAACCAGCTGCAAATTGACACAATTCAACATATTAGGAGCTTACCTTGATGAGTTATGTTTCTGTGTAGATTCTCTAAGTTCCAAGCTTTAATCTCCCCAAAATCCCAGCTCCATTTCTTAGTCTCTAGCTTGATTCACCAAGAGTTTTCCCCAAGGCTTCAAATGGAGAGAAAGAAGAAAACCAAGAGGTGAAGGGAATAGGGTCAGTTTAGAGTGTTCTAAGTAATTCTCAGTTTTTTTTTATTCAACTTAAGTCTATAAGGTTACCTCAAGGCTCAGGGTACCAAAAACGTCCCCGAGGGCAAAATGGTAAATTTCCCCAGTATTCCCTCCTAGACATTCTAACCTCAAATATATCTCCAAATATGTATTTCCACAACCCGATAACCCCATAATACATCTAATACCCAAAATAACCCTCGACTCGCCCTGAGTCGAATTCTCAACCCCGTTGTGACTTTCTGGCTAACTGCTCCCTAGGACTGTCTCGGATCGTGCTACACAGATATATATATATATATCACAAACATATCACATTCATACCCTCAACGGGCTAAAATCACAGACATACCCCTAACATCCAAACGAGGCCCACATGCATATTTGATTCAACTAAACATGCATCTCTATCACATATTATATCCATAATTCACTTATTGCCCTCCAGGCACGCTAATCAAGGCCCTAAGCCTTATTAGCAAATTTGGGTCGTTACAACTATCCCTTCCTTACAGAAATTTTGTCCTCGAAATTAGCTGAATAACTCGGGATACCGCTCCCTCATCTCTGATTCAAGTTCCCACGTCGCCTCCTCAACCTTGTTGTTCCTCCACAACACTTTCACCAAGGCGGTGGTCTTGCACCGCAAGACTTTATGTGACAGTCATAATCCCGTGATCTGTAAGGGGAAAGACCGGGTAAGTTGTGCAATCCCACACCACCTGGGGAAGGTCAAGTGTGATGATTCTAAGACTGTGTAGGTATGGGACTACATAGTTGAAGAGGGCTTAAATGGATTGATGGGTACTACCTATATCAACAAGATGCATCTTCTTTTCGGTAGCCCATCACTTGAGAACTCCAAAGTTAAGTGTTCTTGACCTGGGGCAATCTAGGGATGGGTGACCTCCTGGGAAGTTCTCCTAGGAAGCATGTGAGTGAGAACAAAGCACGCTGAAAAGACTCGTGTTGGTTTGTAGGGCCAGTCGTCATTCCAGAAAACAGCCATAGTGACGTGGGGCGTCACACTTTATCCTTCTGGTCAAGAACCTGAACCGGCCTCTCCTCATAGGACAAATCCTGATCTAGCTCCAAATTCTCATAACTCAGAACGTGCGTCGAATCTGACACATACTTTCATAGCATGGACACATGAAAAACATCATGAACCCCTGATAAAGCTAGAAGCATCGCTAGTCTGTAAGCTACCTCTCCAACCCGTTCCAGAATCTCAAAGGGGCCAACAAACCTAGGGCTCAGCTTGCCCCGAACACCAAATCGTTTCACTCCCCTCAAAGGTGAAACCCTAAGAAACACATGATCACCAACCTAAACTTCCACGCTCCTGCGTTTCAGGTCTAAATAATTCTTCTTACGACTGTGGGAGGCAAGCATTCGCGCTCTAATCTACTCAATCGCCTCATTGGTCCTCTGAACCATCTTTGGACTCAGATTTCTCCTCTCACTTGTCTCATCCCAATGGATAGATGATCTACACTTCCTTTCGTAAAGCATTTCATACGGAGCCACTCCGATCGTCGCTTGATAACTGTTGTTGTACGAGAACTCGATCAAAGGAAGATACTTACTCCACGATCCCTCAAAATCTAGCACACAGGCTCGCAACATGTCCTCCAATATCTGAATCGTCCTCTCAGACTGTCCATCTGCCTGAGGATGATATGTGGTACTAAACCGTAACTGCGTGCCCATAGCCTTCTGTAGACTCTCCCAAAACTTGGTGGTGAAGGTGGGGTCCCTGTCGGATACAATCGACCTCGAAGCCCCATGAAGTTGAACAATCTCCTTCATATATAACTCAGCATACTGCTCCACAGTATAAGTCATCCTAACAGGAAAAAAGTGGGCGGACTTGGTATACCTATCCACAATCACCCACACTGAGTCATGTTGTCCCACGGTCCTCGGCAAACCAACCACAAAGTCCATGGTGATATCTTCCCACTTCCATTCTGGAATCCCTAGAGGCTGCAGCAACCTCACTGGCCTCTGATGCTCAGCCTTGACTTGATGACAGGTTAAGCACTTGGCCACATAATCCACCACATCCCTCTTCATGCCCGACCATCAATACAAAACTCTCAAATCCTGGTACATCTTCGTCGTACCTGGGTGTAAGGAATAGGGAGTGGTATGCGATTCATCTAAGATTGTTAGGAGTGTGTCCTAAAAGCATGTAAAGACATTCATTTTTTCTGTGAATAAATAAATACAATGGTTTATTATTATCATATTTATATTGTTAAATTATTGTTTGAATAATTTTGTAAATATCAGAAAATTTTCATATTCATTATTGAGGATGTGATCTTGTATTAGTACGAGAGAATTAAGATCACATGAATGAATAAAAATAGTCAACAACAACAAATTAAAGTTATGGAATTCTTTAATTGGAGTTGTAAGTATGGTTTACTGAGTATCATAATGATACAAATAATCTAGATTAGGATTATTGATGCGGAAAGATATCTCGGTAAAGGTTCTTTATATAATATGATTATATATGACATGGACCGATATGAATTAGAGTCTTTATTCAAAAACCATTTAATAATAAAGACTTGTAATTCATATCATAACTGATGATCATTTATAGATCAACCTAAATACTGAGTGTTCATGAACTCCTGTTCATGTTTATTAAATCTTTTGATTCATTTGTTAAGGTCTCTTCAAAGAATGAGGCTAATGACTTTTGTTTTGGAGATTTAATATCATGGATGGCTGGGAACATGTATCAACAATACGGAATCTAATCTTTCCTAACGGATCGTATATTAGTTCCCTTAAGGGTTAATTCTGGAACTGAATGATTTTGAGCTCAAATCTATAATTAGATTATAGATTAATTATTCACTAGTGAATTAATGGTACTTAAGGAATAAGAAGTAAATTAGAAAGATTAAATGGTAATTCTCCCATTCTAATTTATGAACTAATTAATTAGAGGGTTAAACTATTGTAAGATGGTTATATCAATGGACGACTTAAGAAAAAGATTTCTGTAAAAGTATATCTATAACATAAAGAGTGCAATTCTGAATTTATAGTGGAGTAATATCAGAATTAATAAATTAACTATTATAATTAAAGAGTTTAATTATTTAGTTTCAATTTATTGGAGCTTGATGTTATAGGTCCATGGTCCCCGAAATGGCTCAAACAATCACTGTCAAAGGCAAATACAAAAATGGGCAAAAAGGACTTATGTGATAAGTAAAATATTTTTCTATGTATCAAACATAATTATTGTTTAATTATGTGTAATTAATTAATTATTTATTTGATTTAACAAAAATATAATTAATTTTGAATTAATTTATTTTTGGGATTTTTGGTATTTAAATAATAATAAAAATTGGGAAAATCACATGCCATCACAGGCATGTGGTACACGTGTGGCACAGTGCACAGGCACTGTGCTACACGCATAAGAGAGTGTACTCAGTCTCTTGATTCCACAATTTTAGTTATTTAAATATTAAATAAATAATGAGATATTTTAATATGATTAAAATATTATTATTTAAACAAAAATCTGATAACTGATTAGTTATTTTGAATTTGTTTAAAATAACAAATATTTTAATATATTGGATATATTAAATATAGGATATCAGTTTTTCACAAAACGTAACTTTTTAGGGATAGAAAAATATCTAGGAATCTCTCTCAAAGAAAGAGAACAGTGACATAAACAAAAGTCATTGTTCTTCACAAAACCTAGGTCCAAACTTTATCAGATCTCATGTGATGAGAACATCTGATAAATAGTTATTGCTTATTATTTGTATAGCGAGCCCACACTCGTTCTTTGTGTGCCTGAGAACATTTTGGAAGATCTTGGTGTGAGATCTCAAGGATTCTGCCATACAAAAAGATAGCAGCAAGGAAGGACCTGAGGTAATTTTTCTGTTCATGTCCTTGATTCAATATATATATATGAGTGTGAAGAAGTAGATCTAGAAATCTTATGGGATTAATCTAACAATTTGATTGTTGTTCCGCTGCGTATAATCTCTGATTTGATCAATAAAAACCAACAAAGATCTCCTGCCGGATATCATAATCCATCGGAATGCAGATTCGACCCTTGTACTTCAGTAACCCCATCTCTGAGATAGAAAAGTCCTTAGTCGCTCCAACTAAGACATTCTCACTGTGACCTCTCAATTGGGAATATTTCCCCTGCGCCTCCTTGATCCTCTCAAGGAGTGTAGACTGAAGAGTGATGTTGGCCAACCGACCAACCACCAACTCTATACCTACTCTAGTCATCTCCTCGGCTAGCTTATCAGATATCTGTCTCGAGCTAAACAACTGTCCTGGGCCTTTCCTACTCAATGCATCAGCCACTACATTAGCCTTCCTAGGATGGTATAGGATATCACAGTCATAATCCTTAACCAACTCCAGCCACCGTCTCTGGCGCATATTCAGATCCTTCTGAGTAAAGAAATATTTCAAGCTCTTATGGTCGGTGTATATCTCGCACTTCTCACCATAAAGATAATGTCTCCAAATCTTAAGTGCGAATACCACCGCTGCCAACTCCAGATCGTGCGTGGGATATCTCTGCTCATACTCCTGTAACTGTCTCGATGCATAGGCTATCACCTTCCCAACTTGCATTAATACACACCCCAGACCCTGTCTGGAAGCATCACAATAAACTACAAATTTCTCATTATCTGTCAGCAAACTTAACACTGGCGCGGTGATCAATCGCTTCTTCAACTCCTTGAAACTGTTCTCACATCTGTCCGTCCAGACATACCTTGTCTTCTTCTTTGTCAGTTCTGTCAAAGGCGTAGCTATTCTGGAGAACCCTTCAATGAACCGCCGATAATATCCTGCTAAACCCAGGAAACTCCTCACTTTAGGAACACTGCTCGGCCTAGGCCAATCTCTTACTGCCTCAATCTTACTTGGATCAACCAGAATCCCCTCCTTACTAACAATATGGCCCAGAAATGTAACTTGTGGTAACCAGAACTCGCACTAACTGAACTTAGCATATAACTTATGCTCCCTCAACCGCTGTAAAACCAACCGCAGATGCTGCTCATGCTCTGTCTCTGAATGAGAGTACACCAAGATATCATCGATGAACACAATCACAAACTTATCCAAATAATCCTTGAAAACCCTATTCATCATATCCATAAAAGTTGCTGGGGCATTGGTTAATCCAAAGGACATAACCAGGAATTCATAATGTTCATACCTCGTTCAGAAAGCTGTCTTTGGTATGTCCTCCTCTTTAATCCTTAACTGATGGTAACCTGATCGGAGGTTTATCTTGGAAAACACTGTTCTTCCCTGTAATTGATCAAATAAATCGTCGATCCTAGGCAGTGGATACTTGTTATTAATGGTTAGCTTATTCAGCTCCCTGTAATCAATACACATCCTAAGAGATCCATCCTTCTTCTTGACAAACAACACTGGAGCACCCCATGGCGAGAAACTTGGTTTGATGAACCCCAAATCCAATAACTCCTACAACTAAATCTTCAACACCTTCAATTCCGCCGGAGCCATTCTATAAGGTGTCCTAGATACTGGCTCCGCTCCTGGCACCAACTCTATAACAAAGTCAATCTCCCGCTGCGGCAGCAACCCTGGCAAATCTGCCAGAAACAAATCTGGGAACTCACACACCAATCTAGTCTCTCCCGGTCCAACCGACACCACCTTAGAGGTATCCACAACGCTCGCTAGGAATCCTATGCAACCTTCCTTCATCAAGTCTCTATCCTTCAATGCTGAAATCATAGGTAACCGCGGTCCACTAAATGTCCCCACAAATACAAAGGGTACCTCCCCTTCTGGTTCACAAGTCACCATCCTGCGCTTGATGTCAATTGTCGCCCCATACTTCGATAGCCAATCCACCCCTAGGATCATGTCGAAGTCATCCATCGCAAGCTCAATCAGAATCCCTACCATCTACCTCTACTGGTAAAGCTCTAATCCATCTCCTAGAGACTACCAGTTCCCCAATCGGCAATAAAGTCTCAAAACCCCTAGCATACAACACACTAGGTCTACACAGCTGATCTATCACTCTAGCAGACACAAATGAGTGAGTAGCTCCCGAATCAAACAATGCAATAAAAGAAGATTGTAACGACCCAAAATCGCTAATAAGGCTTAAGGGCCTTGATTAGTGTGCCAGGAGGGCATGTTGGGATTTATGTGTGATTTTATGAGTTAAATGCATGGTTATGATTTAAAGCATGTTATTTGGCTATTTGTTTAACTGAGATGCATGGCTATGTTTACTAGTATGAATGTAGGCCCGGATCGTGTTAGAAGGGCGTAATTGTAATTTTGGCCATGTTGGGCATAACTGTATTGATATGTGATAATTGTATTCGGTGAATTGTACCACGTGGGTGTGGTTTTATTATTGTGATGCACGTGCCGAGACGGTCCTAGAGAGCTGGTTAACTTAAGAGTCACAACGGGATTTCTATACCCGGCTCGGGAGGAGCCTAGGGGTACTTTGGGAATTTTATGGGTAAGTTGAGATTTAGCGGGTAATGGTTATTGGAGATTTAGTAACCTGGGTAACCATTAGTTACTGCTGTGGGTAACAAGTTTTAAGGTAAAAAGTGATAGAATTGAAATGAAGTGTAAAGACTTAAGTGTCCTTTGAGGTTTAGCTAAGGAAGATTAGTAGGAAAGGGTAAAAGGGTCTTTTGGCAAGGGTTATATGCAAGTTTCAGCTGGGATTTAAGGGGTTCGGTTTGGGCATTTGGGTTATATGATGGCTTTGCTAAACATAAAAAGAAGGAGAGTTAGGGCAATGAGAAGATGAAGAAGAAGAAGAAGAGGAAAATGGGCTGAAGTGGGAGCTTAGGAGGTGAATCAAGGGAGCTTGTAGGGTGGATTCTCTACTTGAGGTATGGGTTTTTGAGCATTTAAGTTTGATGTCTGTTTTGAATTGTGAAATCTATAACTTGAGTTAAGTTTTTAGTGTTTGAGTTTGGTGTTGCTGATTTTTGCAATCTAAGGGTGGATTGTTAGGTATGTTTGTGTTTTGAGCTTGAACCTAGTGCCTATAGGTTGTTAAGTTGTTCATATGAAGTTTCTAATTGATTTTGGGGCTTAGGTGTGAGTTTGGGTTGAATTGGGTGTGTTTTGGATGATGAAATGCAGAGGAAAAACCCAGTTTTTCTGGGTTCGCGAAGGAGCGCCGCGGCCCTGTTCTTGGGCGCCGCGGCGCGAGGCTGTTATCAGTCAGGGGGCTTTCTGACTTCGCTGGGCGCCGCGGCCCTTGCGGGTAGCGCCGCGGCGCTACGCCTTTTTCAGGAGGGGAAAATTGCATTTTTCAGCTTTTGCTCCGGGGGTTCGGGGGATGTTTCCGATGATTTGTTTTAGGGATTTGGGAGTCCCGAGAGTGTGGGATTGGTCCCGGGAGGCGGTTTTTGATTTGATTAGTGTTGAGGGATATTTCTTGTGTGTTGTGACTAGGTTATTGGTGAGGCTCGTGCTTGAGGACCGTGCTCGCGGCTTTAGTGCATCAGGAGGCTCGGAATGCAGGTAAGAAAACCGTAACACCCGATAATAGGGCATGGCCCCACTGTGTGATTGTAGGGCATGGCCCCGGATTGTATTATGTGTAAATGTTTAACCTTAAATGAACCGTGATGTGTGTGAATGTTCATTTCGAATGTACTATATGTGTGATTATGATGAAATGAACGGCAAGGGCCGAGTACGGCGTAGGCCGGGGCGGCCGTGGGGCCGAAAGTAACACCTAGCACATGGGATGCTATAGTCAGGGCGGGGCCCGGTGGATACATGTGTTATGCTATATTCAGGGTGGGACCCAAGGGATACATGAGTTATCCTCGCGGTGAGAACCGATACCCCAGGCTTCGGTAAGGCTCTGGGGCGGCTTGGTTGTGTTTGCTTAGTCTAATGGTTGACTTGTTTATCTGTGGGCTATCTGATATGATTAAATATATATATTGGCATATGTTATGTTCTGCATGAGTTTTCTTGCTGGGCTTCGGCTCACGGGTGCTCCGTGTTGCAGGTAGGGCAAAGACTGAGTCAACCAACCATGAGTACGGAGAGCGTGAAGCGACGCGTACATGTTTGGCCTGCCCGACTGCTTTGGTTGGGGGTTTGTTTGAAAATGGCTGTAATAATCTATGATTTTTATGATCAATCAACTGTAAACTCATTTCAAGATGTAATTAGTTTTCAAACCTTATTTTGGGATCCCAAATGTTTAATACTAGAAGTTTTATTGAAACGACGCATTTTTCTAAGATTACAGCCTTAACTTTTATTTAGTCACACTTTTGTTTAAAAACCTCGGTTAGCGAGCTCTTTGCACACTGTTTTGTCTTAAAACTCACTTAGTAACGGCTCTAAGGAAGTAGGGCGTTACAAAGATCCAGCTCTAGAAATCTGACCTGTCACAACCGAGGGGCTAGCCTCTGCCTCAGTCTGAGTCAAAGTAAATACCCTGGCAGGAGCAAGACTGTCACTCTGCTTCAGCTCCTCTTTCTTGACTTGAGGGAAATCCCTCTTCAAATGACTAGCACTCCCACAGACAAAGCAGGCCCTAATCCTGCATTCACCCTGGTGTCATCGCCTGCACCGCGGACACACTGGAAAACTCCTCCAGTTGTCACTTCCACCCTGACGGCCAGTAAAAGCACCCCTGCCCTCCTATCTGAACTGGGAGGAACAAATGAATCTAGGGCCTTCCTCTTCTTCTCACTAGAGCCGCCACCTCGACTGGATCCAATAAAAGAAGGCATTGTCCTCCTGGCATCGCGCCTAACAGCGCTTTGCTTCTAGATCTAATCCTCGGCCCCCTCAGCTGTAAGGGCCTTGTCTACAACTTGAGCATAAGTAGTAGTCTCTGGATCTAAGGTGATCTTCACATCACGGGCAATCATAACATTCAATCCTCGTATGAACCTGTCCCTTCTTGCCGCATCAGTCGGCACTAAATCTGGCGCAAACTTTGCCAATCTGTCAAATCTAAAAGCATACTCAGTCACGGTCAACCGATTATGAGTTAGATTAATGAACTCGTCCACCTTCGCAACTCGAACTACAACACTATAGTACTTTTCATTGAATATGTTTCTGAACTCTTCCCAAGTTATAACCATTACATTCCTTCTCTAAACTACCACATCCCACCAGATCCAGGCATCTTCTCTGAACATGTAGCTAGCACATTACCTTGAACCCTCATAAAATCCAAAATTGAGGAAATCATATTTATCCACTGCTCTGCCCGTAGTGGGTCTGATCCACCTTCAAAGGTGGGAGGATGTTGTTTCCTGAATCTCTCATACAAAGGTTCCCACTTGTTCTCCATAACAGATTGAACCGCCACTGGCGCCACAACCTGCTGAACTGGTAACCTAGTGACCTGACGTGAGGCCTGCTGCCTCAACTGTCGAAGATCTTCCTCTATTTGTTGCAGTCTTGCTTCCATCTCGACAAACATCTCTTGCCAATTCTGTGGGGCAGGTGGAGGTTCCTAACCCTGGTTGTCATCCTCGACCCTACTGCCGTGGAGTCTAGATGATTGTCGAGGCATCTCAACAAATATGCCTGCAACCAACGACACCGCTCATCAGGCATGATAACAGCATCCAAAACCACCCCCCAATCACATCAACCAACCACAGACAATAATTCACATAACGTACAAATAGCATATAACACACAATGGGCCATGCCCTGGCATCATGCATATGTTAACTCATTCATCATGCTCTATATAAGAGAAGCAGGCAAACAGGGCATTCAAGCACATATTCAGGCATATTAGTCAATCATACCAACTGTTGACGCGGTTCTTCGCCAACAGGTAATTAAGAAAATAAGAGGAAGGGATTAGTGCTTATGTTGAACCGAAATAGATGAATGATCTTTTGAGAATGGGCTGGTGACACAAATATGTTTTTAGGTGGTTCAAAGGTTAAAATCCTTCTACTCCACCAGTCAATATTATTGCTATTTGCTTGGTATTCTTTTACAGGGTATTTCTTACACAATAGAATCCAACCCCTTGTAACTCCCAGTGTCTCCATATTTATAAGAGAAGGCACCTGGGAGTTGGTAAGAAGGTCATCCCGTGACCTTCTTACCTATCATGTCAACTCTGTGACATTCATGATTGATTCCTAAACCTGACACATAAGTGTGGTCAAATAAATAGGTAAGGGGGATAATGGGCCGCACGGCCCAACCCAGTTGTGGGTGTCTGAATACGCACATTCCTGCTGCGTGTCCCAGAAGTCAGGGATATATCAGACACGTGATGTCTGATATATGCACGTTTACCTTGCGTGGTTGACTTTATAAGGGGTCATAGCCTCCAACCCCAGCTCGTACCACGAGCTGGATGCTTCCCTCGACCTGCGATCTTCAGAGTCCAACTCAGTCTGATCTTGGCAAACCTTTATGCTACCTCGAGCTGAGGAGGTGGGATCTTTTGATGGCAGCTCCAGTCTGTGGGGATGTCCACGTGGCTGAGATACAGTTTATGTCGTATCTTAGCTCGCTAATAGCCCGTGGGAAAATCAGGGCGTACATTTGCCCCCCAAGCCCCTGCTCGTGGTACACAACGTCGTATAGGGCCACAGTAGGGGCTTTTAGGCTTCCCCATGAACTCTTCCTATTCCATATTTTACGCAGGCGCCGAATACGTGGAATATCGTGGTTGGTGACGGTACGTCTTCCGAGAACCGCATTTAATGGCCTAGCCTATACTCAGCCGTCGTTTCGTCTTTCGAGTAGAGAGCCTTGGATCCCACATCAGGGCAATCCAACGGCCCTCCTCACGTGGCCTTTCACATATATAAAAGGGGTGGCCACCTTACGCATGGGCCACCCGTTCATTTGAAATTTTTTAGAAATTTTCTTCTTCTTCTCTCTTCATTTTCAAAAGAAAAACCCTCTTCTTTCCGACCGCCATTCCTAACGCTCAAGAAGTTTAGGCACAAGGGTTCCTTTGAAGCTTTGGAATCAACTACTCCGACGAAGCCCCTACCTAGGCGATCCCTTCATCCTCTTCTCAACCAAAACACACTGTAAGTCTCCTTGCTGTGCCTGTTTTGAAATTATTTTTCACTGTAGCTTAGGTAAATATTTACTGTAGCCACATGCAAGGTTTTGTTGGTTTTTTGTGGGCATGAAGGGTGAAAGCCTTTTAGGTTAGGGTATCTTTGCAGTAGAGAACCATTTAGGAGCATGGTTTATAGGGTGCGTTTTCTGGGGAAAATTTCTGGGTAGGATTTTTGGGATGCTGTTTTAAAGTATTCAGTATTTTGGGTGCAAAACCGGGTAGCTTAGGGGACACGCTTCACAGGCGGTTTCGCCTTTCTTCCCTACTGAAACTTTCCTTCCAAGGAAAATTCTATCTTGACCCTTCTGACACACGAATTCCGAGTAATCGGGGATCTATTGGGAGAACAGGCGCGTGTTCATAGAACCGCGTGGTCTCACTCTCCACGGGCTGGGCTTACCTCAGCTCGTGCAAAGAACACTCTTTTTGACTCCTCCTTATGCTTAGGTCGCCTTTTCTAAAATCTTCTCTTTTGTTCGCTAGGCGACCAGATGGCACCCAAGAAGAATGCTCCAAAGAGGACCGCTGGCAGCTCGGCCTCCTAACAAGACAAAGGAAAGGAGGTGATGGCTGAATCCCTGATTCCCAACTTCGGGCCAGCAGTGGAACGGGAGCTCGAGGTGGCCCCCGATGCGCTCTTTGAGGCGGAGAGGATCGTCTCAAAGATTACTGACCAGGCGAGGGTAAACAAAATATTCCTCTCCCATAACATCGAGCTGGGGAGAGGAACCGTGATTGCCCATCCTCCCGTAGAAGGCGAGCGGAGCTGCGCGCCGCTTGACGAGGCGTTCTCGGCCTGGAGCGACGAACATTTCAAGGCGGGGGCCTTCCTCCCGTTGGACCAGTACTTCACCGACTTCCTCAACTTCGTGAGGTTGGCCCCATTTCAGCTCCCCCCCAACTCTTACCGTTTGTTGGCGGGATTAAGATATTTGTTCTTGAAACAGGAGTGGGAGGTCCCCACTCCTATAGATATTCTGTATTTCTTCTGCCTCAAGGCCAGCCTGGAGCAGCGGGGGCGAGGTGACGGATTTTATTACTTAACCCGGTTCCCCAACACGGCTGCGGTCATCGAGCTGCCCAGTCACCCCAATGACTTCAAAGATCAATTCTTTATGTCGACGGGGTTCCGAAACTGCGAGCTGCACTACTTCAATCGTCCTCGTAAGTTCCTTTCAACCTTAGCTCATAAGTTAAGTATCAGTTAGCTCCTCCTGTATCCATTTCTGACTTAGATTAATTCTGCAGCTATCTTCGCGAGGACAGAGAAATCTGTGATCCTCAGGACCCAGTATGAGACACTGGCGGGCTTGCCCCCCAGTGAAAAGGACTATCGTCAGCTCGTGACAGACGAGACGATGCTGGCCTGTAAGCTGATCTCCCCAGGCTAGACTCTGAACCTGAGGAGGCCCCGGGCGCTTCCCCCAGCTCGTGATACTAGGCCTATCATCGTGGAGGAAGCCGCGAGGGATGAAGATGAGGAGGACGAGGAGGACGAAGTGCCCCTCGTGAGGACGAGGAAGCGGGCGTTGGAGGTTGCCTAGAGAACGGACGAGGAGAGGATTCGGTCCGGAGCAGCCACGGGTCCTTCCGGCCAAGGTAAACCTTACATGTTTAGGAACTTAGATAAGGTCGCTGCCGACCCCCGGCTAGCTAGGTACAATCCCAAACAGATCTTCCAACGCCATCGAAGTGACCCAGACTTAGATGAAACCCTACTCCACTGCATCGACCAGCTCGTGTTGGATTACGAAAGTAGCCGTCCTAGGGGTACCATAATTGTAGACAACACCCTAGCCTTTAGGTCGGTCCTATTCGAGGAGTATGGGACTAACCTTCGGTCGTGGCCTTCACTCCGGGAGGGTACCGTAGCTCCGGGTCTTAGGCAATATGTAGAAGAGTCTAGTCATGTGTAGAGTCCAAGAACTTTACTTAGCTAGTTAGATAGTAGTATTATAGTAATTATAGAATTATCTTTATAACTGTGGATTTTTGGTTCAGACCGGGATTTATTTGGACACTCATAGTAGTACTTGTAGATTTTCTAAGTTTAACCTATAGTTTAAGAATATTAATTTTAACCTAAGGTTTAATTAATAGGGCTGATATTGAGGATAATATTTATTATACTATAAGGTTTAGATAAGAACCAATAGGATTTTAAGCACATGTTATGTATGGGTGATTAAGGATTAAGTATTTTGAGGATTTAATTTAATAAAGGTAAAATTTGAATGCTCTAAGGTCAATCAGCAGCTTTGAAAACGTTTAAGGGCTTAGTCAAGGCGGTTTAATCAATTTGAATTAAGCTAAAAGTGTGTAATTTCGTGTTTAAATAATCAGCGTATGCCGATATATCGCAGCTATAGGGGGCGATATATTGCAGCACGTAGATACGGAAAACACGAAACGATGCACGTTTGCCTTGGGCATAATGGTCCAGGCGATATATCGCCTATAGGGGGCGATATATCGCCTCCTTCAGCATATTTTGAATGTTTTTGAAAACATTTTCCATTCAACCCTTCAACCTCTTGATAAGTCCAGCATCTTTTTGAACGAGTCTTCAGCCTCTGCTGAACGATAATTCAAATTATTTTCACTTAAAAAGCCATTATTTTTATTCAAGTTAAATTAAGATCCTTTCATTCCTAAACTCTATAAATAGGACCTAGTACCCAGCCATTTTTCATCTTTTGCTCTAAGTTTAGAGGCTGCAAGTTGCTAGGTGAGTGTGAGAGTGTAAACACTTGGGTTGGGAATCATAAGCTTGATCATCACAAGCTTATCAAACACTTAGGGAAGTAAGGTTTTATAGTATTTCGGTTCGAGGTTTAGATTGGTCTTACAAGTCTTCAAGGTATTTCCACACCTTAGTTCATTGGTATTATTTTATTTTAAGTTCTCATAATCTTCTACTCAGCCCTCTAACCTTAATCTTTATTTTGGTTAGAAAATCTAAGAACCTGCACATAAGTTTTTGGTAAGTATTTTCTCAATGGTTTAGTCCTTCCATTCCTTTCATTTCTCTTCTTCACCATACTCACTCTTTTTTCAAATGGTTCTTAGGAGTGTTCCAAAGTCCCAACTCTGTCCTCTTATCCCGGTAATTTTGGTAAGGAAAATAGGATAGAATTCATATGTTATATGTTTTATATGTTATCTTATGTTTTTATGTTATGAAATGTGTTATGTATGTATGTATGTATGTATGTATGTAGACTTGGGCATATGACCCATATAACTAACAAGCCCCAAATAGATTATGGGCATATGACCTGCTTAGCTAGTAGGACCCCACTAATCTAATGGGCATATGACTTGTTTAGTCTATGGGACCCCAAGTAGTAATGGCCATTATAGTATGTGTATGATATAAGTGTTATGTTATGTTTTTATGTTTCTTATGAATTTATGTTTATGAACTATGTGTTAGATTTTCCTTGCTGGGCATTGGGCTCATTCCTTTTTGTTTATATGTGCAGGAAAATAGCTATAGTGGCGGGAAAGATTCATGGATGCTTGGGGAAATATGTATCGGTGATGAATGGATTCAAGGAGTCGAGAGTTCGATTTCGAGGATGTAGTCTTTATTTATGGTTTATGTGTATTTTTCCGCACCTATTTATGTAATCTCTTTTCATTTCAATTAAGATATGTTTTTTTAAAAAAAAATGGGATCCCATATCCTGCTTTGAGTTTATGTAAGTTTAAACATTGGTTTTTACAAGTTTTTAATAAAGTATGATCTTTTTCACTTGTAAGTTCTATTAAATATTAAGGTCTATGTATAGTTTTCGTTAATGGTCCAAAAGTCTAGAGTAGTTGGGTCATTACATCCTGAGACAGCCTCGGATCCAGAACCTGCTCCAGCTCGAGAAATAATTGCCTTAGATTCCCCCGTGGAAGCTCCGGGGCCGATGGTCATAATCATAGATTCTTCTTCTAGCTCGGGGGGTAGGATTCCCTTTAGTATATATACATACTTGAATTTTTCTTTTTTCCCCTTTATTTTTGCATGACTGCTAACTTGTGTATTAACCATGTCTTTGTTTTGCCAGAGGAGATGTCTCAGCCCGGTGGAAAAAATCTGCGGTCTGTGTTCACTGGAGGGAACTCCTTCGCTGGGGCCTCTGGGCCCAAAATGAAGAAGCTCCGGACGTTGAAGAAAGCCGCCGGGACCCCCACCAAGTCTCCTACAAAGGAGAAAGAGCAGCCCCCAGCCGCCCAGGTCGAGGAAACTGTTCCTCCTGCTGCAGGGGGGAGCATGCCCCCGCCCCCTCCGCGAGCTCCGGCCTTCGTCCGGGACACAGGAGCGGAGCCCAGGGCTTCGGCGATTGCGCCTCCCGAGGTGCGCATCCCGGTGGATCCCCAGGACCTGGAGAAAATTCCAGACGCCTTTCGGGGGACGGTGTATGAGACAGCGAACTACGCCATCATCCACTTCTACAAATTCAACGAGAGGGAGCTCAAGGCCATCGAAACAAGGAACCCGGTGGGCGTGCTGGAATCTTCATTGGGCATGGCCCTAACGGTAAGCTGACCTCACCCTTTTATGGTTTTTGATTATCATGCCTTGCCCTATTTTTCCTTTCTCCCTTCTCACTTTTTTTTTTCTAAGGTAGTTGCCTCTCCGTTTTCGCAGAGTGCCCTGGCCCTTCACCGGAGCATAGCCCGGACCAAGGCTCAACTCAAGGATATGAGGAGCGAGCATCAGGCGGTTATGGCCACCCACCAAACTTCCCTGCATGAGGCTAAGGATGCCCTGGCGGCCGCGCAGGTCGAGCTGGCAAAAGCCCGTCCCAAGCTTTAGGAGGTCGAGGGAACCAAACTCGTCGTCGCTCGGGCAGAGCTGGACACTGCGAAGGCTGGGGCCGAGGAGGCCAAGGCCACCCTGGAAGTCGAGAAGGCAGCTTCAGGCACCGCCATGGAGGACATGTTCTACCATTGCTGGGCCTATAACCCGGACGGCGACTTCTCCTTCTTGGGAGCGGACGTCTGGGAGCCCTTGCTGGAGGGGTTTAAAGCTCGCCTCGAGAAAGAAGCACCTTCCGAGACCGGGGAAGTCTCCGGCGCAGCTGAGCAGGGCGAGACGGCGACCTCCACTGGGCAGCTTGGCGAAGCTTAGGGCCTTCCTTTTTCGCACCTTTTCCTTTAATATTCTCAATTTTTTTTGTGTAACTTTTGCATGAGGTGTTTCCACCTCGAGACAATCTAATTATCAATTTTATTCTTATTTGACTTATTTCCTTTTGTCTTTATGCACTTTAGTTACTATTTTGAAAAACTTAGTTCGCGTTAATTTTTGTCAATATCTCGTGTTTTTTAAGAAAAAACAACGATCAATCGATTTAAATTAACTTCTAAGTTTTATGACCTGGTTATATCCAGGAACTTAATTTGAAAACTTAGTTCGCGTCAATTTTTATCAATATCTCGTGCTCTTTAAGAAAAAACAATGATCAATTGATTTAAATTAACTTCTAGGTTTTATGACCTGGTTATATCCAGGAACTTAATTTGAAAACTTAGTTCGCGTCAATTTTTATCAATATCTCGTGCTCTTTAAGAAAAAACAACGATCAATCAATTTAAATTAACTTCTAAGTTTTATGGCCTGGTTATATCCAGGAACTTAATTTGAAAACTTAGTTCGTGTTAACTTTTATCAATATCTCGTGCTCTTTAAGAAAAAACAACGATCAATCAATTTAAATTAACTTTTAAGTTTTATGACCTGGTTATATCTAGGAACTTAATTTGAAAACATAGTTCGTGTTAACTTTTATCAATATCTCGTGCTCTTTAAGAAAAAGAACGATCAATCGATTTAAATTAACTTCTAAGTTTTATGACCTGGTTATATCCAGGAACTTAATTTGAAAACTTAGTTCATGTTAACTTTTATCAATATCTCGTGCTCTTTAAGAAAAAACAACGATCAATCGATTTAAATTAACTTCTAAGTTTTGAGGCGACCTGGTTAAATCCAGGATAGGACTTAGTTCGCGTTAACCCCTTATCAATATCTCACGTTTTTTAAGAAAAACAATGATCAATCGATATGAATCAACTTCTAAATCTTTAAGGCGACCTGGTTATATCCAGGTACCATATGCCCTCCAAGTAACTGGGAAAGGGTATTTCGTGGTTACTTTAGATTACACTTGTAAATATGTACAATCATAAACGAAAAGTTAATTCTCATTGCGTAATTCATAAAAAAAATGCCCTTTTAGGCCTTACAAGGGAATCATTGATAATATCTCTTCAAATGGATGGCGTTCCAAGTTCGTGGGACTGCCCCTCCATCTAGCCGAGCTAATTTGTAAGTTCCCTCTTTAATGACCTCGATGACTTGATATGGTCCTTCCCAGTTCGGTCCCAATACTCCATCTTTGGGATCCTTACCGGCTAAGAAAACCCTCCTGAGGACCAGGTCGCCAACGCTAAAGGCGCGCTTTTTGACTTTTGAGTTGAAATAGCGAGTGATTTTTTGCTGGTAATGTGCGAGTTGGAGTTGCGAATCTTCTCGTCTTTCATTAACCAAGTCAAGGGAAGTGCAAAGTAGCTCGTGGTTGCGGTCCTGGTCATATGCTTGGACCCTATGCGAAAGTACCTTAATCTCCACAGGGAGGACTGCCTAACTCCCAAAGGTCAGCGAGAAAGGAGTATGACCCGTAGGAGTCCGATGCGAGGTCCGGTATGCCCAGAGAACCTGGGGGAGCTGTTCTGGCCAAACCCCCTTCGCCTCGTCTAGTCTCTTCTTGAGGCTCGCCTTTAACGTCTTGTTGACAGCCTCGACCTGACCATTCGCCTGAGGATAGGCCACGGAGGAGAAACTTTTCACAATTTCGTACCTTTCGCAAAACTCGGTGAATAGGTCGCTGTCGAACTGAGTCCCATTGTCGGAAACGATTTTCTTGGGCAGCCTGAATCGGCAGATAATGCTCTTAACCACGAAGTCGAGGACTTTTTTGGAAGTTATCATTGCCAAAGGTTCCGCCTCAGCCCACTTCGTAAAGTAGTCGATGGCCACCACGGCGTAACGGACCCCGCCTTTTCCAGTAGGGAGGGCGCCAACCAAGTCAATCCCCCAAACTGCAAATGGCCATGGAGACGAGATCATCTTCAGCTCGATCGGGGGAGCTTGGGTGACGGTGGTGAATCTCTGGCACTTGTCGCACTTCTTGACATATGAGATCGAATCCTTGGACAGAGTGGGCCAGTAATATCCTTGCCTCAGGACCTTTAGGGCCAAGCTTTGCCCCCCAGTGTGATCTCCGCCCTCGTGCACTTCCTGCAGGATGGCCTTTGCTTCTCCTAGAAGATCACATCGTAGGAGAGGTAGGGAGTGTCCATGTCGGTACAGTATCCCATCCACCATCGTATACCTGGGAGCTTGATACAGCACTCGCCGCGCATCATTATGTCCCTCAGGTAGTTTTCCCTCGGTGAGATACTCAAGGATGGGGGTCATTCAGGTCGGCCTAGCGTCGATCATCTTGACCTCCGTCCTTACTTCTTCTATACTTGGTTTCTCCAAGAATTCTATTGGTACTAACCCCAAGGTCTCCGTTTCCCTGGAGGTGGCGAGCTTGGCAAGAGCGTCTGCGTTAGCGTTCTGCTCCCGAGGTATCTGCTCGATCGAGCCTCGCCAAAACGCAGATAGCTCAACTTTTACCTTTGCTAGGTAGGCAACCATCTTGGGTCCCCATGCCTGATATTCGCCCAGAACCTGGTTTACCATGAGCTGAGAGTCACTGAAGCACTGGACGGAGCTCGCCTTCAGCTCCTTGGCTATCCTCAGCCCAGCCAGCAAAGCTTCGTATTCGGCCTCGTTGTTGGAGGCCTTGAATCCAAATCTCAGTGCCGAGTGGAATCTATGTCCCTCAGGGGATATCAAAATGATTCCAGCTCCGGAGCCGTTCTCGTTGGATGAACCATCCACGAAGATCCTCCATGATGCCTGGGCCGAGGTGACCTGGGATGAGTCTTCTGCAGGATCCTCCTGAAATCCTGTGCACTCTGCTATGAAATCGGCCAGAGCTTGACTTTTTATAGCAGTTCGTGGGGTGTACAAAATCTCGAACTGACTGAGTTCGATAGCCCACTTTAACAGACGTCCCGATGCTTCAGGTTTTTGCAAAACCTGCCTTAAAGGCTGATCGGTCATGACGTGTATTGAGTGGGACTGGAAGTACGGTCTGAGCTTTCGAGAGGCCGTGATGAGGCAGAACGCCAATTTCTCCATCAACGGGTACCGGAATTCAGCTCCGAGAAGTCTCTTGCTGATGTAATAGACAGGTCTCTCAATCCGGTCTTCTTCTCGGACCAGTACGGCACTGGCTGCATCCTCTGTGACAGCTAGGTAGAGAAAAAGAGGCTCTCCTGCTTTTTGTTTGGATAATACAGGTGGCTCGGCCAGATGTGCCTTCAGGTTGAGGAAAGCACTTTCGCACTCTTGTGTCCATTCGAACTTCTTATTTCCTCGGAGCATGTTGTAGAATGGCAAGCACTTATCGGTGGATTTTGAAATAAACCGGTTGAGGGCTGCCACCCTTCCTGTCGGGCCTTGGACATCTTTGCGCGACCTGGGTGAGGGAAGCTCGAGCAATGATCTGATCTTGTCGGGGTTTGCCTCGATTCCTCGGGTATTGACGATGAAACCCAGGAATTTTCCCGATGCAACTCCAAAAGTGCACTTCTGTGGATTAAGCCTCATGCCATACTCCCGAGTATCTTGAAGCATTCTCCCAGGTCGGAAACATGGTTATCGGCAGTCTTTAACTTGACTAGCATGTCATCAATGTACACTTCCATGTTCTTCCCGATCTGGTTTGCGAACATTCTATTTACTAACCTTTGGTAGGTAGCACCGGCGTTCTTCAGCCCGAACGGCATGACCTTGTAACAGTAAACGTTAGTCAGGGTCATGAAGCTGGTGTGCTCCTGGTCCGCCGGATTCATGGCGATCTGATTGTAGCCTGAGTACGCATCCATAAAGGACATGAGCTCGTGCCCCGCCGTGGCATCCACCAATTGGTCAATCCTTGGCAATGGAAAACAATCCTTGGGGCAGGCTTTATTCAGGTCAGAGAAGTTGATGCAGGTCTGCCACTTCCCGTTGGGCTTCGGGACCAGCACGGGGTTGGCGACCCAAATCGGAAACTTGGCTTCACGGATAAAGCCGCATTTCTTGAGCCGGGCTACTTCTTCTTCTAAGGCTTCAGCCCGGGTTGTTCCAAGGCGCCTCTGCTTCTGGGCCTTTGAAGGAACGCTTTTATCCAAATGAAGGGTGTGCATGATGACACTCGGGCTGATTCCCATCATGTCCTCATGTGACCACGCAAACACATCCAGGTTGTCCTGCAGAAATTTAGTCAGCTCCGCCTTCCTCTCGCTAGAGAGGTTTTTCCCGAGCTTGAACATCCGTGAAGGATTCCGTGGATCGATGCTTATTTCCTCGAGCTCCTCAATAGCCTGGAGCTTGGACCTGTCCTCGCCTACTCGGGGGTCAGTGTCCTCACTTAAGACGATATTTTCCCCTTCGGCGCTCTGAGGTTTTTCAATCTCAGGATCAGCTAAGGGTTCCTGAGATTCCTCTCCACCACCTTGGATGGCCATTGCTAGCTGCCCGGGTTTCAATTTTCCCTTCATGGAAATGCTGTAGCATTCCCTGGCAGCGAGCTAATCGCCATGGACAGTGCATATTCCCGTGGAAGTAAAGAATTTCATCGCGAGGTGGCGAATGGAAGTGACGGCTTCAAAGGCTATGAGCATGGGTCGTCCCAAAATTGTGTTGTACGCAGCGGAGCAGTCGATGACCATGAACTCGAGGAGCTTGGAGACTGTCCGAGGTCCTTCTCCTAGGGTGACCACCAGCTCAATAGTCCCTATAGTCGCCGAACCTTCTCCCGAAAAACCATACAGCATCATGGAGGTCGCCTTCAGCTCGGCGACAGTCAAACCCATCTTCTCCAATGTTGACAGGAATAGGAGGTTTACCGAGCTCCCGTTGTCAATCAGCACCCTCCTAACCCTCCGATTAGCGAGCTGAACTGCTATGACCAGAGGGTCGTTATGAGGGAACTGGACATGGCCCGTATCTTCTTCTGTAAAAATGATCGGTTGCCTCTCCAATCGCTGCTGCTTTGGCAGACGCTGCTCCGGGACGAACTCTACTCCATTATGCACCTTGAGTTCGTTTATGTACCTCTTCTGGGCGCCCCTGCTCGTGTCAGCCATATGCGGACCTCCAAATATTGTGGATATCTCTCCTCCTATCACGGGAGGAGGGACGTCCTGATCTACCTGAGACCCGGGCTGACTGACTGGGACTTCCGGAGCAGGTCGACTTGCTGGAACCCTGTTCCGCGCGTACTGGGCCAAGGGGCCGGCTCAGATGAGATTCTCAATCTCATCTTTCAAATGCCTACAATCATCAGTATTGTGGCCAACATCGTTGTGAAAACGACAAAACTTGGAGGTGTCTTTCTTCCCCTTTTGGTGCTTCAACGGCTCTGGCCTCTTCCAGGGGAGGCGAGTAGAGTTAGCTAGGAAGATGTTCTCCCTAGAGTGGGTGAGCTCTGTATAAGTCGCGTAGACAGGCTTGAACTTGTCTATGGACTTATTCTTCTTTGGGCCGTGCTGGCTGCCCTCGCCATTCCCCTTTCTTTTGCCTCCACCGAGCTGGTTGTTCTGTGTGACATTTTGGGTCGCTGCCACGACCTCCGTCCCCACTCCAGCAGGCTGTTCAGGGACCTGGCTGGTTCCTGCAGCTGAGGCTTCGACCTCCTCTAGGTTGATCCATTCCTGGGCCCTGTTAAGGAATTTTTTCACTAAGCTAACTCCCTTCCTTTGTATATCTTTCCAGAGTTCCCCTCCGACGAGGATTCCAGTCCTCAGGGCCATGAGCTTGGAGCTGTCATCCGCGTCTCTGGCCCGAGCAGCGACGCTCGTGAATCTGCTCAAGTAAGCCTTCAGGGTTTCGTCGGGCTGCTGCCTCACGTTAGCCAGAGAGTTGGCCTTGACACGGGCAGCCTGGGAGGCTCGGAATGCCCTTTTGAAATCAGACGAGAAATTTTTCCAGGAGCTGATTGACTGTCTTCTGCTTTGCTTGAACCACTGCCTGGCTGGTCCAGTCAACGTGGAAGGAAAGATTAGACACCTCAGCTCAGGGCCAATGTTGTGGGCCATCATCAGGGTGTTGAACATCCCCAGATGATCCGACGGGTCTCCGTCTCCATTGAACTTGGACAAGTGCGGCATACGGAAACTGGGTGGGTAAGCCGTTGCTGCTATGCTGGGGGCGAAGAGCTCCATCTCGTCCCCCGAATCATATTCATCTTTCTCTTTCTCCGACAAGAGCTTCCTCATCAGCTCCTCCATCTGAGCCAGGCGCTCGAGGGTTTTGTCCTGATTTCCTTGGTTATTCCGGGGCTGTTCAACAGCTCCGGATCCATTGTACATATTTGGTGGGTTATTGCCCCTCCTATCTTGAGATAGGTTATTTGGGGCATTCCCGCCGTTACGTACTTCGAATAGGGCTCCCCCTGAGCGAGCATGGCTGTCACCTCCTACTGGCTCCCCTCTATGGGAGTTAAGGCGATCTCGCAGGTCGCCCCCTGGGTGATTCGAGGACTTTGTGCCGAGCTTAAACGCTGACGCAGGTCTCCGCCAGAAAGGTCACTCCGGTGACTGCCGGTCCAGTAGCTCCTGCTAGAGAGGCTCAGAGTCCGCCTTTGGAGGTGAGGATCCGGGCTCTCTCTCGGCGCCCTGCTACATCGGGAAAGACCTGCGGACGGCAGGTTTCTTCTGCTGCTTCTGTAGGCTGGAATATCTCGAATGGGCTGAGGAGGAGACGGATATCTTATTGGAGATGGAGGATGCCTGACCAGAGAGGCGATCCTGGTTCCGTCAGGGCGGATCAAGTTAGATGGGGGCCTTTCGGCCCTGCCAACCTGCGGGTCCCGCGCCTGGCGATCTGGACGAGGCGTAGGATGGCTGGTGGGGACGGGCTGATGCTGCGAGCCCTCCCTGGATCTCCTTCTGGAATTTCCTCGAGCTCTCTTGGGCGTGCTCAAGGCTGGTTGGGAGCTGGGAGTCAAAGTTCGGATCGAACGGCTGTACTGCTGTTGTTCGGCTCTATGCATTTCTCCGAAGTTTGCCTCTCGATGGTGCGATGAGGGAATAGAGTTGGTTGTCGGAGGTCTGTCCGAGCGGCTGTGCCTGGACCGATTACCCCGGCGGGACTTATGAGTCTCGCCTTGCCTCTTTCCGACGTTAGCGTCGGTTGTAAGAGGGGGTAGTCGGGCCAACACATCCTTGATCTGCTGATTAGTCGTTGCTAGCTGGCTCCTCAGCTGAGCATTCTCCATCTCCACCGTAGTGTAATAACCTGGGTTTGGATTAGGTTGCCGGGGTGCCGAACTTCCAATGTCATCTTGGCCCACCGGCTGCTTGCCCGGCCGCTGTTGGACCTCAGGAATTTTTTCGTCGGGGATGGTGATATGATGAGCCTCCTGGCCATCATGTTGCTCCGTCTCGTTACAGTGTCTGGATCGAGTGGTCACCATAGTTGGATGTTTGCGACAGCACCAATCTAACTTGCTCTCAATGAAAGCACCAAACTGTTGACGCGGTTCTTCGCCAACAGGTAATTAAGAAAATAAGAGGAAGGGATTAGTGCTTATGTTGAACCGAAATAGATGAATGATCTTTTGAGAATGGGCTGGTGACACAAATATGATTTTAGGTGGTTCAAAGGTTAAAATCCTTCTACTCCACCAGTCAATATTATTGCTATTTGCTTGGTATTCTTTTACAGGGTATTTCTTACACAATAGAATCCAACCCCTTGTAACTCCCAGGGTCTCCATATTTATAGGAGAAGGCACCTGGGAGTTGGTAAGAAGGTCATCCTGTGACCTTCTTACCTATCATGTCAACTCTGTGACATTCATGATTAATTCCTAAACCTGACACATAAGTGTGGTCAAATCAATAGGTAAGGGGGATAATGGGCCGCACGGCCCAACCCAGTCGTGGGTGTCTGAATACGCACGTTCCTGCTACATGTCCGAGAAGTCACGGATATATCAGACACGTGATGTCTGATATATGCACGTTTACCTTGCGTGGTTGACTTTATAAGGGGTCATAGCCTCCAACCCCAGCTCGTACCACGAGCTGGATACTTCCCTCGACTTGCGATCTTCAGAGTCCAACTCAGTCTGATCTTGGCAAACCTTTAGGCTACCTCGAGCTGAGGAGGTGGGATCTTTCGATGGCAGCTCCGGTCTATGGGGATGTCCACGTGGCTGAGATACAGTTTAGGCTGTATCTCAGCTCGCTAATAGCCCGTGGGAAAATCAGGGCGTACACCAACCAACCCTGAGTCGAGCTTGTCACTAACAGCGAGCGTACATGTTCGGTCAATCTCCAGAACCATAAACATTGGCTCGCTCTGATACCAAGTTGTAACGCCTTACTTCCTTAGAGTCATTACTAAGTGAGTTTAAAACGTGCATTTAACTCGCTAATCGAGGTTTTAAGTCAAAAGTGTAATTAAAACATGAATAGAGTTATAAACTTTGAAAATAATTTCATTTACTGAAAATCATAAAGTGTTTGACATTTGGGATCCCAAAATACTGTTTAGAAATATTTACAACACATAAGTACAAACAAAGTCGACTAGACAACAAAATCTAGGTTTTAGTACAACCATCTCCCAAAAACCACTGGCTGTGGCAGCCAGGCAGGCCAAACATGTACGCGCCGCTTCACGCTCTCCGTACTCATGGTTGGACGACTTTCCCCTTGCCCTTACCTGCACCATAAAGCACCCCTGAGCCGAAGCCCAGCAAGAAAACCCTTACAAGCAGAAAACATATGCATAACAAACACTCAGCATATAAACAAGCCATCAATAGGCTAAACACATACGGCCATGTCGTCCCAGGCGCTTTACCAGGCCCTGGGTTTGTGGTCCACACCGTGAGGATATCCCAGGTATCCTTTAGGGTCTCACCCTGGCAACTCGCACTCCACGTGCTCAACGCTGCTCCCGGCCCCTTGCTGCACTCAGCCTTGCACTTCACGTGCCTAACGCCATTCCCGGCCCCTGCTGACCTTGGCCTGCGCCGTTCCCGGCTCTTGCCGAGCATTTGCACAATTGCATTCATAGCATAATAAAACATATACTGAACATGAACAAATTCAATCAAAGGGCTACGCCCTGCAATACAAACATATTGGGCTCTGCCCTGCATACAAGCTCTATGGGAACAAAGGTTTTCTTACCTGCGTCCCAAGCTTTCCAAGCACCGTTATCCCGAGCACAGTCCCCTAACCTGGGCCTCACTGAAACCCTAGTCACAATGCATTAACAACATTCATCCATCAAGTTCTAATCCGATAATTAGTTTCAAACCATAATTATAATCTCCGGGGCATTGAATTCTATCAGTTTTGGTGATAAAATCCATCCCGAGCCTTAACTAGTGAATTCCCGAGCCTAAAACCTCTTAAAAACTCAAAAGTACCTTAAGCGCCGCGACCCTAGGGACTCATGCCGCGGCCCCTAGCTCAACCCGAGGCCTTGCCTCAAAATTGCCCACACGCGCCGCGGCCCTTGCTGAAGGGCGCCGCGGCACGCCTCCAATTTCTGACGCCCCAAGTTCTAAGGGGTTGTGGCTCAGCAAGAACAGAGTCACGGCCCTACCCCTTGAACTCATTAAAACTCAACATTTCCACCTCAAAAACCAGTCCAATTTCCCTCAAAATCAAGCCAACAATCCAGACTAACTATCACATAGGTTCTAACGCAATCTCAGCATCAAAACCTAACAAAGACTAGCCCCAAAACTCAGCCAAGCAATCAAGAACAAATCCAAACTTAGCTAACATGCAAACTCTAATATTCAACCTTAAAACCAGCTGCAAATTGACACAATTCAACATATTAGCAGCTTACCTTGATGAGTTATGTTTCCGTGTAGATTCTCTATGTTCCAAGCTTTAATCTCCCCGAAATCCCAGCTCCACTTCTTAGTCTCTACCTTGATTCACCAAGAGTTTTCCCCAAAGCTTCAAATGGAGAGAAAGAAGAAAACCAAGAGGTGAAGGGAAAAGGATCGGTTTAGAGTGTTCTAAGTAATTCTCAGTTTTGTTTTATTCAACTTAAGTCTATAAGGTTACATCAAGGATCGGGGTACCAAAAACGTCCCCGAGGGCAAAATGGTAAATTTCCCCAGTATTCCCTCCTAGACATTCTAACCTCAAATATATCTCCAAATATTTATTTCCACAACCCGACAACCCCATAATACATCTAATACCCAAAATACCCCTCGACTCGCCCTGAGTTGGATTCTCAACCACGTTATGACTTTCTGGCTAACTGCTCCCTAAGACTGTCTCGGATCGTGCTACACAGATATATATATCACAAACATATCACATTCATACCCTCAACGGGCTAAAATCACAGACATACCCCTAACATCCAAATGGGGCCCACATGCATATTTGATTCAACTAAACCTGCATCTCTATCACATATTATATCTATAATTCACTTATTGCCCTCCAGGCACGCTAATCAAGGCCCTAAGCCTTATTAGCAAATTTGGGTCGTTACAGCCTTAGCCGACCAGTATGTTCCATGCCCAATCCTTTGCCCATGCCGACCAGTTATCTCAGAAGTTATCTTCTAAGTGACTCTTCGGTACAGCCTCAGTATCAACTTCGACCCGAATCATTCGCAACTGCCGCGGTAATATCTGAAACATCCCGGAATAATAGTTATATTGGTGTAATTTGTTTATTATTTATTAATTAAAGTTGTTGAAACAATGAAGGACCCCGTCAAAGCGAGATATTTCTAATGTACGATCCATGAGCCTATAAATAAATGGCTCATGGCATTATTGGGGAAATCAGATTCTGGGAGTATTTTTTACTGAAGGTTTAGAGAAAAACACATTGTATCTTTTCACTTGCACTGGAGAAACTCAGTTGACTCAGGTTCATCTGATCTCAAGTGTAGGTCAAATATATCACAACTCTAAATGGATTAAGCTATTACCAACAAATTGGGGCTGAACCACTATAAAAATTACTAGTGTTATTTACTTTCTATTCAAGGTTATTGTCGTTTTTGTGTCTACTCGCAGTTGGCCAAAATCGTGGTCAACACTTATATTTAACTTAATATTATTATATTGATAGATTGTAAACATGACTTAAATTTAGCTAAAATTAAATAAATAAATAATCAAACAAATTAAAATTAGATATTTTACAATGATAATTATTTAAAAATAATAAAATCATACGTTTTATAACTTAAATAAATTTAATTAAACTTAAACTTCACTTATTAGAATAATATCATATTAAACATATAATATAATATAATCTACTATCAACTAGCGACAAACTTAAATTTAAAATCCATGTATAATATTAATATTATATTAAACATATAATATATAATTTAAATAATTAAATTATATTTATTTAAAAATAATAAAAGCATACATATCATTTTTTTATCTTATAAATTTATGTGATAGTTTGTTTTTTATCAAGTGATTGAAGCTCTTTTTCTTTATCAAATTTACCAAAAGACATTGCGAGATACATTAGAAACTAAAAATAGTTGATGCATGTATACTACTATCTACACTATGATTTTCTCTATTCTTATTTTATTTATACTATTAATTTCTTTTTAAATATTATTGTAATTTATATATATATGTCATGTAGTCATGTAAATATATATTTATGTCAATATTGTGGTTAGAAGTCATATATGTAGAGATTATTGATATAAATATTTATATATACTATAGAATTATAATTCATTCTATTATATATATATATATTTTTTTTTTTTTTAAAAACAATGAACCAAATTTTATTAAAGTTATAGAAAATGTTTACAACTTTAAAACTAAAAAACATGCATTGTACGTTGTTTCTAACTTAATATTTATATAAATTAGAGCATTAAGGAGATGATGTAACACTCTAAAATCTCTTCAAACTACTCTATCTATTTTCTCCTTTAATTTAATTAATTTATTTATTTTTATTAATTAAGAATTATAATAATAGTAATTAACTACTTAATTATTAAAAATTAATGATGATGTGACATTCTAAAATCTCTTCAAAACACTTTATCTTTTAATCTAATTTATAATCTATATCTATATATTTATATAAATGAGAGCATTAAGGAGATGATGTAACACTCTAAAATATCTTCAAACCACTCTATCTATTTTCTCATTTAATCTAATTTATTTATTTATTTTTATTAATTAATCATTATAATAATAGTAATTAACTACTTAATTATTAAAAATTAATGATGATGCGACACTCTAATATTTCTTCAAACCACTCTATCCTTTAATCTAATATATAATAATAATAAATGTAATTTTTTAAATTTAAATAAGATATTTATAAAATATTATTATTTAAATTAAGAATAAATATATATATATCTTTATCTATATATATTTTAAACATTCTCTATTAATCTCATATTTTTCTCTACTCTAATTTGTCTTGTTTTTTTTTTTCTCTCTTCTTCTCTTTAAACTCTTTCAACTTCAATGATTTCCAATTCATATCTCCAAATTTGATTGATTTACGTGTTAATGATAACACATTCATCTAAGGTATTTATTCAATTATTAATGTTTGTTAATCTCTAAAGTTTTTCTTTTAAATTATTAATCTTTAAATTCTAACATTTTCATCTTATTTCGATTTCAATGAATTCTAATTCATATCTCCAAATTTGATTGATTTACGTATTAATGATAACATAATCCTCTCAGGTATTTCTTCAATTATTAATGTTTGCTAATCTTTTAAGTTTTAATTTTAAATTATTGATCTTTATATTCTAACATTTTTATTTTATTTTTATCATGTTTTAGATGTTTTCATAGGTTTATGTGGTGTGGGTGATATTGAGACTGTTGGAGGTGGTCGAAAAAAAAAAAGAAATATAAAAGTTTTAACAAATCAGTAAGTATAAGTTAATCGATAAAAGTAATATTACAAATATATATGTTTATTATTGAATTTTATTTTTTCTTAAATATCATATTTTATTTTGTTTTTATGTTTATTGCATTATTAACTTTTGCTAAATTTTATGTGTATTTCGGTTACATAAAAAATTATTGCACTCTAAAATCTCTCCAAAACACTCAATTTATTTTTTTTTCATTCTTTCTTGTTTTTTTATTCCATTTTTTCTAATTTATAGTTATTTAATTAATTTTCTAATAATCATATACTCACAAAAATAGTTAAATTATTAATTAATAATAAAAATATTAACAATAAGTATCATATATATTTAATAGCTTTAAAATCTCTATAACCGTAAACCAATATAAATAATTATTATATGGGTTAATATATTTTTGGACCCTATATTTTGTAAAATAGTTAAAATAGAACCCTAAACTCAATTTTGATGAAGAAAAAATTAAATATAACAACACAATTTTTAAGCAGAATAATTTTATTTTTGTTCTGAATTGTTAGTTTGATAAATTATTTGTGATTTTAGTTAAGAAATCATTTACCAAAATCGGATTTAAGGTTCTATTTTAACCATTTTACAAAACATATGGTCCAAAAAGTAATTTGTTAAAACACAGGGTCCAACAGGTAATGGAACAAAATACATGGTCCAAAAAAGTATAAACCCTTATTATATATATATATATATATATTTAATAGCTTTAAAATCTATTATAACCGGAAACATAAATCTACATTATAAATTTCTATCTGTTATTTTAAATAACGTAAAGCACAGATTTAAATTATAGAAGAAAAAAAACTAATTTATTTATAATAATTAATTAAATAGTCATTATAGATTATCTAAAAATTAAATAAAAAATAACTAAAATATTATATATTATTTTATTTAATGTAACTTAAATTCAAATAAGTGTTTAATTGAATTTAAATGTTTATTATATTGCAAGAAGATATTTATGATATCTTATCTCATAAATTATCTAAAAATTAAATTAAAAATAACTAAAATATTATATATTATTTTATTTAATGTAACTCAAATCAAAGGAGATGATGTGACGCTCTAAAATCTCTTCAAATTATATTAGTTTAAAATTAAATAAGATATTTAGAAGATATTATTTAAATCAAAGTAATAACATAATGGCTATTATTTAGTATTATGAGGATTTCTTAATTTTTTATTGATATTTATGCTTCCTTTCCTATTGTTAAAGAAATAAATTATTTGTATTTTTTGTGTCAGTAATTTTGTTTCGCATTAGAATGTGAAAAGAGTAACGAGTACATTTATTATTAATAAGCATATTCTGTAAAAAGAAAAAAAGAAAAAAGGTAAGCATATTTGCACCAATGGTCATAGTAGCATTTGAATCATCAAATTTTTGAGAATCTAAAAAAAACTAATCAATGTATTATCATTATTTAGCATTTCTCGAAATCCTGCAGGAAGTTTGCTATATAATGAACATTATTATGAAAAAAACTTTGACAAAACATAAAGTCTAAAAGTTAATTTTTTTTAAAATAAAATGTCCAAACAGATAATTGGCTAAAATACAATGTTCAAAATGGTGTGAACCATTACACAAAACATAAATTATATATATGATTTACTTTTTATTAAGAATTTTTAACTTTTTGAATACATACATGGTCCAAAGGTTATTTTTAAAAATAAAGTGTCAAAACGGGTAATCAATCAAAATATAATGTTCAAATAATCGATCTATCTATTCTTATTTTTAATATTTTGACAAAATATGAGGTTTAAAATTTAATTTTGAAAAATAAATGGTCCAAATTGGTAATCGACCAAGATAACCCTTACACAAAACATAAATTTATTTATACACAATTTAAAATATCTTGTAAATTGTCAAATAATAATAATATAAATGAATAAATAAAAGAACGCATAGTTTAACTTTGTTTTCCGCACTTTAATTATTTTTTATATAATGAATGTTATTTTAGAAAAAACACTTCGGTCAAGACGCGTTCACAGTACATATAAAGAGCATGTTGTACGTGTAGGATGAAAATGACAACTTATAACACAATATTCTAAAAAAAAAATTATTACAAAAGACTACGCAAAGCGTAGTTTTGTTTTCTAGTATAGTTATAAATGTTAACTTTGTTAGAAAATAATTATAAATTTTGTTATAGAAATGTTAACTTTATTATTAGAAGTTAATATATTTTAATTTTTTTATATACTAAATATATTATTATTGTTACATTCTGGTTTTTTTTTTTTTTTTGCTTTAGAATAGACTGATTGGGTAAAAAAAAAATTGAATTGAATTGAATTGAATTGGGTACACATCCTTTCTAAGGGCATCTCCATTAGAACTCTATCTTTATCTTCAAAAACATTTTTCCTTCTTTTTTTAACTAAAATTCTATCTCCAATTAAGCTTCAATTTCATCTTTATAACGAAGGAAAACAATATTTACCTTCAATAATGAAGACACTACTGTTCATTTAAAGTCAAAATTAAATGTCTAAATTAGTCTTGACAATTTTCTTTAAATACAAATATATCCTCATATAATATTATAAGTTTTAATTATTTATTTTAATTATATTTCATTTATAAAATTTAAATTTATGTTATACTAATAATTAAAATAAAAAAATATACAACACAAAAATTAATAATAAAAAAACCAATAACATCATCAAATTTAAAATTACAAAATTTAAATTACTAAATTAAATCAACAACAATTAAAAAAACCAACATCAACAATAAAAAAACAACAATTGTTACTAAAATTTATTGATGATTAAAAGAATAAAAGTTGAAAATTGATCATCAATATTTATTTATTAATTAATTAAATTATTTATTAATGATTAAAAAGAATAAAAATATAACACTTTTTTAATTTTAAAGTAATATTTGAAGTAGTGATTGGAAATAAATTAGTAATTTGAAGTGAAAAAATATTTTAAAATGAAGATAAATTTGATTTAAAATAACGTTGCATAATAGTATTACATTGACTTCTAAAATAAACCACAAAAACATTAATACGCTACCGATAGTTTTGTACTTACTAACATTAGTGGACAATTGACACCTTTGTGTTTATTGGCATCAACGAGCTAATGACGCAAATAAGCATGCTTAATGGTTTCAGTAGCTCATTGTCTATATTTGTTGGACACCAAAAGTGTCTCTGCTTTAGTATCAATAGAGTTAATGACGTCATATAAATTGTTTTCTTTAGGTGTAACTTTTAAAGAAATAAAAATACAATATATATAGGGGAATTCTCCTTTAGGGGCTTCACTTTAAGCCCTACCTGTAGGACTCTTAGTGTTCTTGACTCGTGAATAATTTTCATTGCGATTTTTTTTTATGACCGTATATATTTTAGTTATTTCGAGCATCCTGCAAATTTTTAGAAAATTCCGAATAGTTTACAGTATCGAAAACTAAGTTCAAACATGTTATTGCACGCATGACTAAGTTTTTTTATACGCGTGGAAAACAACATATTTGAGCTTAATTTTCGATACTGTAAACTATTATGAATTTTTTAAAAATTTGCAAAATGCTCTAAATAGTTACAATATACAGTCAAAAAAAAAATCGCTCCGAAAAATATTCACGGTTCAAGAAATACTGAGAGCCCCACCAGTAAGACTTAAAGTGAAACCCCTATAAAAATATTGTCCTATAATGTAAGTTCGTATTCATACAAACATAATTAAATTTATCTTAAAAGTTATTAATACTATATTATTATATATTTCTTTTAATAAAGTATATTTTATCCATTAATATTTTTAATCTTAAGAAAATTTACTATAAAATGTTTAGCACGTATATAAATTTTCATATAATATATAATTTTTCATTCCAAATGCACGAGAGATTCCATTGAACAAAAAAGAACATGTTATCTCCTTCCACCGTAGTGGCAGTGTTGGCTATCCCGCCTTATGTTTGCAAATCTGAGTCAATTTAAGACACTAAATCATTATTTAAACATGTCATCTATTCATGAACTCATCTCTACAACCAAGATGAGTAATTTTTTAAGATGAAAAGGAAAATAATAATAACAATAATCATGTGGCCAGTACTTCAACTCATGTCCCAATCCATTTCAAGTTGCAAGAGAGTACCTGTGAGGAAAAGATCACTGATATGCTTATCAATAACAATAAACATATAAATTTTGAAGTGGTGCGGATGATCATTAACATTCTAACAGAAGCAACGAAAAGAAGCATAATAATAAGACAAGACCTTTCTGGTCCGAGACACTCTTCAACTCAAAAAGCTGAGAGCAAGCCAGATGAAAAGATCAAATTTTTGAAAGAAAGTTAGGGGGAAACTCGCAAGCATGAACACTTTTCAAGGCTACTATTAATATAGCAACTGGATGATATCAAGGCTACTTGTTGCAAACCTCCGGAATAAGTAGTACCTGTACAATATAATATGGATTGAACTCTAGCTGCTCTGGAGAACTTTTTGAGGATCGAGTTGCCCACTGCAGTAACTGGAAGGAACAGCTGAAAGCTCTAGTCTTCCTTTCCACTCCTCACCAGGTTTCAGGGTGATATGTTTCTCAATAGCAGCAGCCTCAACACACAGCATGTGCTTGTATTCATCATCGCCAAAATCAGCCATAGCTTTTGCCTTCTTATCCCAAGGATTCCAAACAACTGCACAAAAAATAACAACAATACATGCCCTGGGTTTACTAGATGTAAGAGATTTTACGGGTGTATTTTGTTGTCAGATATCTCATAAGAGATTGAAGTGCTTGGTTGTAATTATTTCATTTCCTTTTCCTACTTCTATTAATTTTCAAGTATCTCACATAGCTATATCCATCGCTTCTTCCCTAACTACTCCCAAACCCAGCAACTATATAACTACTTTATGGCATGTAGAACACCAGATAGAGTATCTAAAACGAACAGGTACAGGCTTGCATAACCCAAAACACGCCCACCATTTTTTTTATATATATCAGAAAGTAAAGTTGCTTTATTGAATAGATTGAGCATATTACAGAAGTTGCTATTTTAATATTTACCAGCATCTGGGAGTCCATCTTTACGTATAACAAAAGTCCTCTTTTTCTCATGATCAAGAATTGCAATCTTTGTAGGAGTGCTTAGATAAATCTTGTCCACCTAATCAATGTTAAAATAAGTATCAGGCATTACGAAAGTATTAAGAGCGGCATCCGAAACTCAGTGGTGGGAAACCTTACTTCTGATTCAAATGTTATTGCATCCCCCTGTTCAGTAAAGCGTTCCCTACTCTTCAAGTTGTCAAAATAATCTAGGGTCTCTAATCCTTCAACTCGTACTTCACTGCACATTCACAAATGATATTAATAAAATACTTGTGAAGTTACAGACTACATCTTAACCATATGCTACAGAAGTTGAAGTAATTTACAGTATCAAGTCAATCATAATTTTCTAAAGGAAAAGATTTTAGCAAAAAAGAAATGGAGCCATTGGCAAAAAAAATTTCACATAAATTTTTTTTAAAAGGTTAAAAGTGTTCTGCTGATGTATGCATTTTGTAAAGTAATTGCAAACAGTTTTAGACATAATCATGCACAGCACAAAGAATTTCCAATGGTAAGCCTGATTTATCAGCAACCCATTGTCCTAATAACGTGCCCCTCTAACAAGAAGAAGGGTACACTTTCATCAGTGAACATGTGAACCGTCACCAATACATCAGGATACTACTTCAAGACAAGTAACAACAAATGACACAAGGATTCATTTTAAAAATACAGTCTAAGCCTGGTTTTTTCCAGCAAGGAACAAAGTCTAGATAGCGTCAAAAATATAACATTGAAGCAAAGCATCAAAATTAAGTAATAAGTCTAAAAAAATTCTTGATGACACAACTACCAATTGACAAGAAACCATTATTGAAATAAGAAATTTAATCCAACTAATGTAAAACAAGCAACCAAAGAGCACACACATAATAAAAAAAAGACAGTTACATTGAAAAATTAAAAAAAAACACATATGAACTACCTAATATCTGAAACGGAGAAATAGGTATGATACGCAAAAGAGAATGAGAATGGCTTCCCATCAGGGTTGGTGTTCCTAACACGAGATGTCAGCATGAGATCTCCTCCTGGTCCCAAAGCCACCCGCAGCCGGAACTCATAACTTCAAGTGAACACAATATAAATATGTATATACAAATGTACTGATATCAGTTATATATAATGTAATTGTATATGGCTGAAGAGGGGATGAAATGAATATAGACAATGAATTTATACAGTATATATAGGGAGGGGAGAAAAGTTCTCTTACCTGTGTGGCCAGACCTTTATATCATCTTCAGAAGGCCTGAGGATCAAATCAACATAAGCTTTGCTGTAGGTTGGCGTTGGAAAAGGAGGTGGATCAGTATCCACATCCCAAAACCTGTTTCTAGCAAATCCGTGCGACTCAAGAGGGCCGTGATTTGCAAACTGCAATCATAGGAGAATTTCCTTGAACAAGATGAATGGAACAAAGTAAAGCAATATAAGGGAAGAAAAAGCAGTGCATACTTGAGGAAAACAAATTGGTATTCCACCACGAATTGCTTTAGGAGGCTTAAAAATAGCCTGCACAAGAAAATAATAAACATTACTAATTGCTGCAAGCTGTATCACACGTGAAAGTTAAAATGACTAATATGAAACAGAAAGGATAGAACTCAAAAAGCAAAATAACCACACCTCCTATAATCCATTAATTATAGGGAACTGTGTCAAGCTTGCAAGGTAAAGAATATATCCAAGAAAGAAAATCCTACAGATTTTGATATGATGAATAAAGAGTAAATCACACTAAGCCTAAAGATAACTGAACATAAAGAAGAGGGCTAAGATTCATCCATTATCTTTTTATGCATAACCTCCAACACACAGAAGTGGTAGCAAATAACTTCTACATTATTTCTGGGTGAACCAAACCAATTTTAAATTTTCCACATTGATGAAGAATTTTTAGAAGAGCAACATTTCAACAAAACCACAACAGACATGAGTGATGAGACAGCAAGTCAATGTTCTAGCCATACCCAATCAACTCACATTTGTTGTAGGAATTCTGCACAAATAACCCTAGTAGGCGGCCAATAGAAAGATATGAAAGATAGAGCATTCTGAAGCTTTCTCACACAAATCAACTTTCGAAAAGTTAGCCAAAGGGGATATTTCACTTAACTAAGTCTTGCCAGTGCATTGGGAAATCTTTGATCAGGTTTTTAGATGGCTGGTGGCTGACTGAATACTTGTGAGAACTTACAGAGACAAAAACCCTTCTTAAAGGTCTCCAATTAGTGCATATTGTGTAAAAGAAACTTGGAGACCAATGACCAGATATTTCCACATTGCTCATTTACAAGAACAGTTTGGATTAGATTCCTATCGCAGATGGGAGTTGATTGGCTCTGGCCAATATATTATCAAGATATAGTACAACATGCAGAGGGGGAAGGTGAGGGGGGGCAAAGGGTGCCATGGGAGCTCGAGTTGAAGAAAAAAGAGACTATGGAATGTGGTTGTCCTCACCATTCTTTAACAATGCCTAACAAACAATAGAATCTTCAACGAGGTAAAAGAGGATGTGGGATTTATTTGGGGAAAGAAGCATTGGGTGGCTCTGTGGACCCTTGATAACAAAGACTAACTAACGCATAATCTTTTTCTATGCTTCTTTGTGAATGGTATTTGAGGTAGTAGTGATGCGACAGTTTGAACAATATATTAGTGTTTATGTACTACATGAGCCTCTTAATGGGGTTTCAGACTCTAACACAGATGGTAACCTATCATCTCTTATTAATATAATCTTTTTTTCATATCAAAAGAATAATGTAAATATAGATAGTCGCTATATTCAAAGCTCTTTTTACTTGAGGAGAAATTTGTAAAATGACTTACATTGCTGTAAATTCTCATGTGTGTTCAATTTATTTAATGTCGTCATATGTCAACTACCCAAACACCTTCATTTTTGGAGCCAAAGATCTCCATACGAATGAGCATGGTTAGATCCCAACGCGTTTAGCTTCTTAGGCACAGATCTACAAGAAAACACCTTCGTCCCATTTAGCTTACAAATCCTCCTATCAAACACTGAAGTGCAACATCTAAGGGAATCCCATAATCAATTATGAAGCTTATATTAGCTCTCTGGCATATAAATTTCTAATTAATTTTAGATTCTGATAGGCCTCCAATACGTTTCACATATAATAGGCGACAATAATTAGTTGTGGAGGTATTTTGGTATTTTGTATTGAACAGTGATCGTTTGTCCTTGGTTGGTTACATATCTGGCAAGGTGTAGTGGTAGTTTAGCTTTGGGATGGTTGAGTAGGAATGTATATTCTGCTCTTAGCTGGTGAGGTAGGCATTTAAGTTATTTTGGGTGAGCTTTGGCTCAAGTGAAGAGTCTCCAAGTTCTTTCAAACAACTTGGAAAGCTATGTACTGGTGCTCAAGTAAAAAATACAGCCTGCTGCCATATTACCCAGATTTGTGTTACTGTTTGATTGATTGTTGTTATATAGTTTCTGATCTCGTATTTAACCACCTGATCTACTCATGTCCCCATTCTCTTAAAGCTACTATAGAATCATTCTGTTACATAATTAAATAAAATTATTGATGTGTATAAGTCATGTTCAAACAATAAAATCCTATAATGTGGGTTGTATAACTTAAGAAAATAAGAAAGGAACGCGAACAAAAACAAGTGCTGATAATTCAGATTTCAGTGGCATTTATGATATATGAATAATACAGGTTAACTCACTCCATTTTCAGGGCTAACTGCAACAACTGTTCAGTAATATGCAGCACTCACTTCAGTTTCAAATACCCTGTGCCTTAAAAATCCAAAGGAAATGATAGCTCTACATTGTGAAGCATAATACAGGCAATAAACAAATACACAAATCACGCTTTCCTTTTAAACAGATGAGTGTTTAATGATGTGAAAACTAAAATCTTCTAAACATGATTTGCGAAACAATATTTTTTAGAATTAAATAAAACAACATTTGATCTAATCAGCGAGATATAAAAGGGGGAAATTAAATTATAAAATTTACTCAAATTCTAGCACAAACTTTTTTACTTGTCTCTTAAACAGATTTATACAAAAACAATGGACTGCCTATTATAAACTAAAAAAAAAAAGATGTGAAATCTTCTCTAAAAGCAGAGCGTTTAGACCTTAAATCCAAGCCAAAATAAGCATTAAAACTATATCATTGCAAAATGGATTCATTATCAATAGAGTAATGGAAACAATGACATTTGATGGTACAAACATCCTACAATGAAGTCATATAAGCAACTAATAGCTCAATCATTATCTATCTAGGAGATGTAAAAACAACCACACTACAGGGTACAGAGATCCATTGCATGGTCTATAGAAACTTGCTAATCTATTAAGAAAAATAAACAATTAATAACTCCATCAGTACCAAGCAAGGCATGGGGAAGGACTAATAATCTTAGTTAAGGGTATGGAAGTTTAAAAGTTAGCTAATAAACCTTATCACTCAAAAAAGACAAAAGCAGCTAAAAACCTAATTATGACATTAAAACTTTTTGTTGTTAAGCACATGCAGTCGCATTCCTGCGGGTTCATCAACAAATTAGCAAGCTTAGCACTGAAACATCACTTCATCTTATGAAATACTGAGTTTCTATTTCTTTTATAGAAATTCTAACAGATTTATACCTTCGACATAAACAAAGAAAGGCAATTAAACAACAGTCTTAAATAAAGGAACAAGTCAAAATTTGGAGTGAAATGAAATCCTCTCAATGAAATAAATCAGAAAACAAAAAGAAAACAGAATCAATTACTGCATTACCTTATTACTAACAAAAAGCAATTCCTCCCCATGGTCATTCTTCCATGATGTCACTTGAGCTCCATACAAATATACCTGGTATCCAAAAAGTAACAAACTATAAATTAAAGAGACCATTAAGATCGGTATTAAGCAATGTTCTAGGATTCCTGGAAAGTGTCTAACACAAGCATCAAGAGGGCATCATGATCAAAGTGGTAATTCCATATATACATGAAGAATTAAAAAAATTAAAAAAAGAGGAAAATAAGGTAAAAGAAAAAATAAACAAACAAGACAACGCCAGCCAAAAGAAGCACAGTAACTACTTGTAAGCAGATCAGTTGTTGACAATAAATTAATAAATGATTTTTTTCAAATAAACAATAAGTAACTTAAAGGGGATTCATAGCAGCTTCAGAAGCTTAAGCATCTGAATGGCTACTGCCTTAGTTTTTCGCCTATCTTATTACAGAAAAGTTGCCCAATCCCTACTAAGATCGAGAAAAGATAGACACTCAAAGTCTTCAGCATTGTAAACCCAGGTTGCGACCCATAATTTAACATTCTCCCAGAGGCCTTCTGCTGAAACCGTTTTATCATCGAAAATTATGTTGTTCCTCTCCGGCCAAACCGCCAAAAATAGCAAGAGTGGCAGCTGTCCACAATGTAAAATTCCTCCTACCCCCTTTTCAATTTACACTCATCATCTGAACATAGTTTGATGCATGTAAAAACATCCATAAGATCATTAAAGGCTTGTACTTCAATCTTCTCCCTCTTTTACTTTTCTTTCCATCACACACACACAAGAATAAATAAATAAACATAAACAAAAAAAAAAAAATAGTTCAGCACTAGAACTTAGTAATAAAATTCCTTGATTAATTTTCACGAGAATATGTCTTCCTTGTCCCTTCACATATCCAGAGAACTATGTTGCTACAGAGAGATCCATAATTTAATGATGCAATTGAATTAGCAGGGGCAATTTGTCAATAGCATTTTAAAAAAAAAACATAATTAGCTACATGTGTTCCAATTTCAAGTGGTATGAAGTACCTAAGGCATGTTTTCCACTGTTTTACTTTTTTGCTGTAATTTCAGATATGAGAACAAAAAAATCAAATACATTTTGAATTCAAAGAGATTGAGAAAGTGAGGAGAGAAAAAAAACACATGACAGAAAAGTTACGACGAATGTGACATGAGAAAGACTGAGAAGAGAGAAAGGGATATAAGAGGGGTCAAGAAGAGAGAGTGATACTAAAGAGAGGGGAGATAACGTGATGAGAGGGGAATAAATGTTGAAAAAAAGTGATGAAAAATATTAAAAAGAGAGAATCGATAGCAAAAATGCTTAAGAGTTCTGCTAAAAACAATTGTTAAAGAGCTCAAAAAGAGATGATGAGGAGAGAAAAACATGAATGGGAAGTTGAAAAGAGAGAGAGAAGCATGAGATAGTAAAAATAATGTGAGGGTAAGTGTATTGTCTTAAATTTAAGTCATCTATAATATTAAAGAAAATAAAAACTATACTCTGAGAATAGTGCCATACACAGGTACCAGTTCTCGTAAAACAATTCTACTTTCAAAAACCGAAATTTTACTTTTTTAGTCGGAATGCAACCCCTCTTAAATCCTCATCAGAAGATATGTGCAATTTTGTTTAACATTTGACAACATGAATCTTATACATATTAATTAAAAAATAAAAACATTTTCTTGGAGGTTTTAAGTTAATTGATGAGTAAGAACGAAATAAATCCTCAATATTTATACCCTTATCTCAATTATTGTTCTTCAACAAATCAATCATCCATACAAAATAATGAGGAAATACGTAAGACGCTTCCTAAATCAAATCATCAACCAGAACGCACTAGAGAATCCAAATACAATTCAATTACCAAATCAAATTCTACAAAACATTATGCAAAGATTTTAAATGCTGATCATCAATGAACCGCCCGTTAGGAAGAAAAAAATTGAAGTATCAATCAGATCTCGCATTGAATTCATGACTATTAATCTCTAGTGATTGGCTGCTAGTCTAACAGATCTGAAATTACCTACAAAATGCATGATAAATCGAATCTTAGAGTACAATAACAAACAGTAGAAGAAAATTCGATTCCGAAAAATGTAAAAGTTCAAACCAATAGATTTATTTAACTCAACTAATTCAAAGCTCGGTTTAGTTTAATCATAAACATACGTGGCTTTGATACAAAAATAGTAGGCAGTATTGAACATGCTTGAAGCGTTATAACAATAATTTATATAAATTAAAGAAAACACAAAGTTATCATTATATGTTCCACACTCCAATAACCACAGAATTCCACACACAAAAAGAAAAATTAAATTAAATGCGAGCGATGAGACCGATCAGATCTGATCCCAAAGGATTCTAAACCTCAATCAACGAAAACACGATCAGACTCCGACTAAAAAATGGCGAAAAAATCGAACAAAGCAGTCAGATCTCGAGAAGGAAAGAGAATAAGTAGAAGTTTACCTCGGCGGAACTGCCACGGGACTCGCGGAGGACGATCTTATCGAGGCCATTGATGCCCTTGGCGAGGTCCACATGCGGTGTAGTAGAAGTCATAGCCGATGAAGGAACCTTCTCGCTACTCATAGCTAACTCGGTAAACCGTACTCTCTCTCAACCTTTACTATATCAACTGTTTTTCTCCTTCAGACGGCTACCATATATATATATAGAGAGAGAGAGACTATATACAATATTATTTGGCAGTGTCCCGTCTAGACCTGTGAGTGTGAGTGGGTAACTTTTATAGTATTGGAGTCAATAGCAAGAGACCAAAACTCTCGTTAAATTTCTGAGGTATGGAAGTTTCTCTCTTTTTCTCTTCCTCGCTGTCCTGAAATTTCGTTTGGCTTTTCCGATTTTGTTGGCACTTCCGTTATCCGGACCCGAAATGTTCGGCTTGGCTGGTGTGTCCCCACCGCACCAATTTCGACCTTGGGTACACTTTTGACCCGACCCGTAATTATTCTTTTTAATGGGGAATTTCTTCAAATTGCCTTTCAAATTTGAGATATCATTAACTTTAAAATGAATTTTTTTAGTAACGAATATTTCATTAAAAATAAAAATAAGAGTGAAATACATCATGAGAACTGAAGAAATGAAAAGTAATTTACTTATAGAAGTTTTCCATCATCTCTAAGAGCATATACAGCCTAAAACAAGTCGGACATTCTAGAAAAATTAGATAATAAACTCGTAGCATTCTTTATAGAAATCTTAACTTAGCAAAATACAAAAAACTCTTAGAGGATGCACGCATTAAATCAACCTGTCATATTCTACATGACAAATAAGCTAATTCATAGCCAAATTTAAAAGCATTTATGCTTGAATGACTGAGAAACAACATAAAAAACAACAAAAATAAAAAATTTGGGAGTATTAAACTTTTAAGAATGAAATAAAAATAATATAAACATATTTTTTATATATAAAAAAAATACTAATTGGCAAAAATGAAGATCACATGCAAAATAACAATAAAAATTAAAAATTTATAAGAGAAATTCAACAATCATCCAATAAATCTTGAGTCATTTCCAAATTTCTAATATCTTACATAAACAGTAACATAATGCAACACAACAATAACAATGAAAAACACAAAAAATAAATTCAATTCCAATAAAATATCTAGCATAAAAACTTATTGAAAAAAGGAAAATCGGCTAAAAAAAATAAATAAAAATAATTAATTTCTCATTAAACTCTATTTTAATATAATAGAGTGCCGAACATAGCACATAGCACAGAACTTAAACTATGATCAATTGATCATTTGTATAGAACAAAACTTTGCAGACGAAATATATAAAACATGGTTATATACAAAATCAAACACCATATATATATATATGGGGACCGATTCTATTCCGTCCACGGAACCATTAAGTGAAAATCATTTAGCCGTTGGATCAAATCCAAGGGCTGAGGTTTAATTGGTGATTAAAAGTTCAGCTAACAATCGCAGCCTTTTGTCAGTAGGGGTAAACAGTGTTTTCACTGTTCACTCAATCTTCAATCAACCGGCTTTGTCTCTCTCATCTCAGCCTTACCCGACCTCCTTCTTGAAGAAAAACCCACTGTTTCTTTAAAAAAAAAAACACAGTCTCTTTGGTAATTAATTTTTTGGGTATGGTTTAATGGATTCTGCTGGTGTAGATCATGGTTTGAGCAGGTATAGTTGTTTATCATGATCAGTTATTGTGTTATGTTTTGCTTCTTCAAAACTCAATTTTTTGTTAACTCGATCACTCATTCTCTCCTCATTGAAGCTCAAAACAAGAAGCGAACTCTAGGAGAGCCATTGCTATTTTTGAAGGTAAGATGGATCAAAAAATTTAATTTGTCTCGGAGAGTGCAGAGGAGAGCATGGAGCAGTTGAGTTAATTTATTGATAGAGTTAGTTTTCAAAGCCTCCTTTAATTTGATTTGTTTTTTTTTTTTAAATTAGTGGGAAATGCATGCTGGCTGTTGCTGAATATTGGTTGATTGTAAAGATTTAGTGTTTCATATTTTTGTTTGTGATAGTGATGATCAATTGTTTTTTTGAGAGAGACACATTTTTAGGATTAATCTAGGACATTGCCGAGGGAAGCATTTTAGAATTTGTGATACATTGTTGTTGAATATAGAATTAGGAGATTAAAATGTTAGTCGAAGAAGCTAAATTATGAGCATAAAAACATTCATTTAAAACTCATTTATCAAATCCCCATTACAACCAAGGGACTGAAAACCAATATTAATATGTGTAGTTGCTAGTTACAATCAAACCAAGAAAAAATGATCTCAAATGAAGAATGATGAAAAAGCCATGTCCACACTTGAAATCCCTGCAAACAAAAAACTATTTACCCTGAGAAGAAAGAATGAATGTCTCTGTTTCCTTGTAGATGCAATGAAACGAGATATATGTACATAAAGAAATTGAGTAAGATGATGCCTTAGAACAAGAAATCATGAATATATATGTAAAAGCACCAAAATCCAAATCATATACTAACTACCAATCGAACCAAAAGTAAACATAGATAAAGAACAATAAGACTTTCAAAACAAATATAAACATTTTCACTTTAATTTTCTCTCTTAAGTTGCAAATATAGTTGTCTTCTTTCATCGACCATAAAAATTCAAATAGTATTAAAACTTGAACTTAGTGCTATTAGTAACAAGTAAAGCCACTCTTGACAACCTTTTGTTGGTTGCTAATTTACTGCATTAAAACACTTCACCTAAACCTGGTTAAGCCCTTGTAACCCATGATCATTAGCTATCAATGTCTTTCCAAGTTGGTATCCTAGTGCAATATGAACCTTAATTTCTTGCCATGAAACAATGAAACAACTATTGAATAAACTAATAGCTATACATGGAAAATGAATAGCTAAGACTTGAAACTCATATGATGGACACTTATAGGAAGCCAAAGTTAACCAATATTTAATTAAGCAGATGTTGTTATTTTCCGGAGATCAATATTGTAAGATCAGTGAATGTCACTTTTATTTTTCCATGCTACTTTAGAGTGTACATGTTGAGTGGTAGAGAAATCCACGAGTTAATTTCCATTAACTGTCCCAAACATGGAAATAAACCACTTTCAGACTCTTAAGGGAACATTTTATCTTTTGAACTAGTAAGAGTAGAATTATTGTTACTTTTGGATTTTGTCTGAAAACTTGGAGGTTAAAAATGTATTTTTCATGAGACTAATCATAGTAAGAGATGAGACTTGCTAATTTTTTTAATTGGTGCAGTTGGAATATAGATTTCGATATTGGATCGTATTCTTAGATGGAGAATTATTTGTGAGGGAAAAGTTTTATGTACCGTTTTTTATATACATTTTTTATCTAGGGCAGCTATTAGTCGGCACGATTTATTTAATTTTTTGTAATGTGCTATCTAGATCGTAGTCGATTATTCTAGATGGTCATCTAGATTTGTGGTTTAAATCGGGTTGTGAAGCAATTTTTTAATTTAAAGACCAATTTTTTTCATTAATATTTGAACTTGTAATTTAATTTTGAATTTGATAAGTGTTCAAGTTTGTTAAAACTGATTATGTACGTTGTTTATAGGTTGTTGTGAAGAATATTAACATCATAAATTGATTTGTATTTTGACAGCTACTATTTTGGGACCGCATCCAAGCAGACTCTACACCATTAAATAAGATTGAACAAGTTTCTACAGAGACATGTTCCACCTATTGTATCCAACTGAGAAAGATGCCCCGTTACCCCCCCAAAAAACAACCACCTCGAAGACTGATCGGGTCGAAAAAGTAATAGAAAAAAGTCATGATGCAGCATCAGGGGATGAGGGAATATCAAAGGCTGCGGACATCATCACCCGGTGCTCGTTCGAGAGAATTGGCCGAATCTTATCAGTCATGTCGCCAGACCAAAAGAAGGTGACTGCAATCACAGGATTCGATTCTCTAATGTGGATTGATGGTCCGAGCACTAATAGTAGCTTAATTCAATGGTTGGTTAAGAACGTTGACACGACCGATAACAAGTTATGCATATATGGAAAGGAGTTCTACATCAACGCTGCTGCCTTTGAAAGGGTGATGAATATAAAAGATGGGGGAACAAAGATTAAAATGACTGGCTCACTTCCTAAAACAGATTTGGTGAATGTTGTTGTGGGAAAAGAATGCAGCGTTTGCCTGAGGAAGCTGGAGAAAGACCTGAGGGAGTCACAAGACGCCGACGACCTCTTCATTGCAAGATTTTCCCTGGCATGCATCGGTAGTATCCTGTGTCCAATGGCCGGAAATAAAGTCAGTGCTTCCTACATGAAGGTTGTTGACCCAGATTTTGGTCAACTGACACGGAGTCGGAATATGCTTGATGTGAATGAATATGTTAAGAAGAATCAAATGACGAAAAGTAATAAGAACACGATATTTTATAGTGGTTCGGCCCCAGGATTTGGTAATGACCTACGTCCACTTAGACTGTTATTGATATAAGAATTAAAGGAGTGATCAAAGAACAAGGGTTCAATGAGTTTCACTAATCTCTGAATAACAATACAATATTCCAAGGAGAATTACTCTAATCTTCAATAATTCCAAAGCCCAAAAGTCCTTTCCTTGAGCTCTCTTTTTCTATTTATAGGCTCAAGGGGGATTACATAAGATCGTTACAGATATTCTCTCCTGAATAATCGGATACTCAGGAGATTGTGTGAGTTAAATTCGGGATTTACAAAGATCTTCACAGTAGTGTTACATTACATGCGGAACCATCGACCAGACTGGTCGCAGGTAAGACTGGGCTGCTTACTGCTTCTAATACGTCTTCTGGTCGATGCACTAGCAGAGTTCCTCCAGATGTCAGCCACGTGTCCAAGGATCAGTTGCCACGTCATCAATGCCAATTTTTTTGATAACATTTGCCCCCCAAGTTTATTTATTACGAGCAATAAATAAACTTTTGAGCGAACGACCCTTCGGTAACCCCGCCTTACGTGTCAGAACTCTTCGTGTGTTCTTGGAAAAAGCAACCTACTCCTGTCTAATCATGACTTTTCGGTTCCCCAGTAATAATTCGGCGGCCATTCCTCTTCCCCATATTTCGAAAAAGGGAAACTGATGATTACACCTTTTTAATGCCACAGACAAACTTATATAATATCTTCGAAATCTTCCTTTTCTTTTTACGCACGCCAATTGACCCAGAAACCCTAAAACCAGAGCTCTCGTCTTCTCCCAGAAACCGTCCTTCTGCACCTTCCAAGTTCATCTTGAAAACACCTCGACTTCCAAAGACTCTCTACCCTTCTCAACGATCTTTTTTCTGGTAAGTCTTCGAATTTTTATGTTTCGTATCTTCGCAATGCATGCTTCTGTATGTCGACTGTTTGAGTTCATCTGTTTCTGGTTTGAGATGCTTGTGGGTAAAAATATTTATGAGTTAGTTTGATAGTTAGGATCGTACTTTTAGGACGTAAAATCGAAGTAAAAATTCGATCTTTAGGCTAGTTGGAAAATAGGTTTTTCCCGCCCTACGGGAGTTGAAAAAGCTTTTTTGAAAAACTTTTTACTTTCACCCTTTGATCCGTTTTCAAACTGTTCGTGTGGAAAATTTTAGCTTTTTGTTAGAATGCTGTTGTATAAAAGTTTGGCTTTTATACTCGACCAGCGTTATTCTAAAAAGCCTTTAAAAATTCTCCATCCTCACCTCCCCATTCTTCTGTTTACAGACATTGATGCCAGATTTGTGGGGAGGTGAACGGCCCATCGACGACGATCTTCTCGCCCAGCTGCTCGAAGGCGAAGAACAACCGGCCGCTCGATTCCACGAGATTCCTTTTTCTCGATCCTCATCCTGACCTCGTCCTTCTCCTCCTCAAATGGCTCGTTCCAAATCTGTAGGCAAGAAAAGACCTGACTCCGACGATAATCAAAACCTTCCTGCTCAGCCTGATTCGCAGGCTAGGGTTCCCTCGACCAGCGGTCGAAACAATCCTGTTCCTGATCCTAATATCCAAATTAGAGCCCACCCTCGCCATCAGAATCTGCCTGATGTCGAGTGGTATATTTCCCCGACCAGCGTAGTGACCCTTCGGATGGTTGCTAACTATTTCAGGAAGTATCCCCTCACAGGGGTTTCCATCAAAATTCCTGCTGCAGACCAAAGGGTTAACCTCCCCGGAGGTATATACAGCGCCTGGTCTCGGTATTACATAGAGGCGGGGGCTTTCCTCCCTCTACATCCTTTTTACCAGGGGGTGCCCAATTATTTCGATGTCGCCCCCTTCCAAATTACTCCAAACGGATATAGAATGCTGGCCGCACTCTATATCCTGTACAAACTTAAAAAATGGCCAGAACCTACTCCCCACGAGGTCAATTATCTTTTCGACCTTAAATCCAACCCGCAACAATATGGGACGGGTTTCTTCCACCTCTGTCACCAGGAGACAAACCGGACGTTCCTGAGTGACACTACGCACATTTCTAACGTGGGGCAGTACAGTAAGGAGTACTTCCTTACTCCGGACATAACCAGCAACAACCTGGCCTTCACCCGAGGAGGTAAGTACCGTCTTTGACTGGTCGATACTTTTAATCAAGGAGTTTCCTTTCATTTTTCTCAAACTGTACTTTTTCTTTCAGGCCCATGGTTACGTCCGACCCCAACACCAGACATGGTGTTGAGGTCCAATAGACTGGCCAGGATGACAGATGCAGAAAAAAGCGTCAAGTCCCTGGTTACTGATGAAAACCTGAGGCTGTCTGGCCTCCTGGCTCCTCGCCATGAAACAAGAGGGTCCGTGGTAGCTGATGCCACTGTCGAGGGGGTTCCCGAGCAGCAACCTCCTGTGTCCCCTCCTCGAAGGAGGTCGACGGGGGTTACAATTAGGGAGCCCACGGGCAATCCTTCCGCAGAAAGGCCTTCTGCTCCCCAAGGCAAGGGGAAACAAAAGGCCAAAGAGCCAGTTGTGGACCTGGGGGAATCCTCTGATGAAAATGGTAAAGTTATTTTTCTTTTAAATAGCTTGCCAATTCCTTGTCATTTGTTTGACGGGGAGGGCAACTTTACATATACTCCAAATCTAGGGCTAGACTTCTTCACGCCAGATAGTGAGTGTGTGACTAATAGAGTCAATAGTATAGCGACCAGTAGTTGTAGCTCGGGTACTAACTTTGTGACCTTCTTTTCTGTTGAATAAAGAGTTTTCCTCTGCCTTTACCTTACCCTTTGTATGTTTTTACTTGTATATAGATATGGCCACTCCCAACGTCTTCGACCTATACAATGCTGAGGAGAAGAGGAAGTTCCTCAGCTCCGGCGAAAGTCGTCAAGGAGACAGGCCGGCGAAACAAGCCAGAGACCGGCCAAGAAGAGTCGAACAGAAGATGCTCCTAGGGACGTGCCAGCTGGGCAAACTTCTACTCATCCTCCGGCTCCTGCTGAGAAGCAGACTCCTCCTTCCCCGTCGAACCCTCCGGCTGCGCCCACCAGGGAACAAGATAAGCGGGAAGAAGCTCTTGGGGCCAAACTCTCAAGCCATGCCTTACGAGCAGCTAAAGACCGCCTCGCGCACATCGCGAAGAACGACCGCGTAAAAAATGCACTGGTCGAGGCAGAGAGTATGGCAGTCGACCAAATCCTGAACAGGACTCTGAACGAAATAGCCAGCGTAAGTGCCTCTTTATCTCTTAGGCCTTAGTCTTTATTCTTTGTAATAAGTTCTAACTTTATCTTCTGTCCTCAGGCTTTGCTGTCTGCAACTGCTGCTCATACCCGCACCCAAGCCACCATTGAACAGGCTCGGGCAAAGGCCATCGAGAGGCACCAGGTGAAGGCAGCCGAGGAACTTTCGGCTGCAGAGGCCAGGCACGCAAAGGAGTTGGAGGCACTGGCTCAGCAGAGGGATGCCGCGGTGACAAAGCTATCAGAGGCTGAAGCTACGAAGGCAGCTATAATAAAGCAGAGGGAGGAGTATCAAGATGCTAGCCGCACCCAGTATCGCGAAGTCAAGAGATTGGAAGAGGAGCATAAGTCCAAAGACGAGGCCATTGCTACTCTTGAGGGCAAAGTAAAGCAGCTGGAGCTTGACAACTCCAAGAATCTAGAAAGATATAAGAGGACGACGCTCCGGTGTTTTTACAATTTCTGGAAACACAATCAGGGTGCCGACTTCAGCTATCTTTCAGAAGATGTTCGGACTGCTGAGCTGGCTCGCTGCACCGCTCAACTGGCTGAAGAGGAGGCAAGAGCCAGGGTCCCTGCTTCCCCAAGCATTGCTGGCGTAGAGGAAGAAGGAGTTGCTGAGGATGCTGCCAACCAGAATGCTGATAAAGACCCTCCTGCTCCCAATGCCTCTTGAGCTTTTTTAATATTTTTTCTTTCTTTTGATTATACGACCCAAGGGTCGTGATGTAAAGACAATTCTTTTTTTGAATTTGCTGCATGGGCAACAAACCTTTTCTTTTATTTGAACAGTTACATCCAAGTAGTGATGCTTGCGGTGTAAGAGATTACATCATGATGCTATAACATTTTCATTTATTATAACATTTGTTCGTATGACCAAACTTAGCATAGTACTTTGGCTTGATTTAACAAAATATAAATTTTGAAAAATACTCTAAGTACCTTAGCATGCTTTCACTCATTTTGTTCATGTGTTTACATACCTCATGGTATGCTTTGCTATCGATGTGCCTTATATGCCCCCCAAGTGATCGAGGAGCTTTAGGTCCTTGGTCACTTGCCTTGACCACGACCTGTTCGAACATTTCTGCTCAGGAGAAAAAGTAATACTTATAATACAGCAAAACAACACACGTAATGAACAAATACTTGTAAATATAAATTCACAAAGGTTAGCAAGAATGACTGGCTGCACACAGTCCCTTATACTCTCGTATTAATAATGGACTAAACATGTCTTTACGAGTGATTCTAAAATAGAATCTTACATATACGAGCGATTAGCCATACAACGTGGCTAACCCTCTTTGCTAAACTTGTAAAAAGTAAAATTTAATACAAGCCAGTCCTTTAAAAAGGACTGTTCACTGATAGTACTTGCGCAGGTGTTCTCCATTCCAATAACGTGGAACGAGATCTCCGTTCAAGCGTGCAAGTTTGTAGGTGCCCGGACGAAGGACTTCTTCAATCTGGTAAGGTCCTTCCCAATTAGGTCCGAGTACTCCAGCAATGGGGTCGCGGGTGTTTAAGAAAACTCGTCGTAGCACCAAATCTCCGACGTTGAATTTTCTTTCTTTAACTTTGGAGTTAAAGTACCGGGCGACTTTTTGCTGGTACGCAGCAACTCGGAGTTGGGCTTTCTCCCGTATCTTGTCAATCGAGTCTAGGGATTCCATCATCAGTTGGCTGTTCTGGTCTTGGTCGTATGTTAATCGTCGATGTGAGGGGGGATCTAATTCGACAGGCAACATCGCCTCATATCCGTAGGCTAAGGAAAATGGGGTATGTCCTGTCGCTGTTCGGTGAGACGTTCTATACGCCCAGAGGACTTCGGGCAGATGCTCTGGCCACGCTCCCTTAGCTTTTTCAAGTCTCTTCTTCAGGGTATCTTTAAGAGTTTTATTCACGGCTTCGACCTGCCCATTCGCTTGGGGGTGTGCAACTGAAGAAAAGCTTTTGATAACTCCATGTCTTTCGCAAAAATCGGTGAATAAGTTGCTGTCAAATTGGGTTCCGTTGTCTGAAACTATCTTTCTAGGCAAGCCATATCGACAGACAATGTTCTTGATAACAAAGTTAAGAACTTTCTTGGTCGTGATGGTAGCGAGTGGTTCAGCTTCGGCCCATTTGGTGAAGTAATCGACTGCTACGACTGCGTACTTTACTCCGCCTTTCCCTGTAGGCAGGGATCCAATCAAATCTATCCCCCACACTGCAAAAGGCCACGGACTTTGCATCTGCTTTAATTCATTTGGAGCTGCTCGTGGAATCTTGGAGAACCTTTGACATTTATCGCATCTTCGTACAAACTCCATCGAATCCTCGTTCATAGTTGGCCAGAAGTAGCCTTGCCTTAGAATTTTCTTCGCCAAACTCTGCCCCCCAGCGTGATCCCCACAGAAGCCTTCATGCACATCTTTCATGAGTTCCTTAGCTTTTTCTGGTGTAACGCATCTGAGTAGTGACAAGGAATATCCTCTTCGGTACATAACACCATCGACCAGTATGTACCTAGCAGCTCGCCTTTGTAGAGTTCTGGCTTTGTTTCTATCCGTTGGTAGCGTACCGTTTGTCAGATACTCCAAATAAGGTGCCATCCATGTATCCTCCATTCGAATCTCCATACTGGATTCGACCGCTTGTATGCTTGGCTTACTTAGTCTTTCCATTGGCACAATGTTCAAAGTGTCAGCATCCTTCGCGCTCGCAAGTTTGGCTAAGGCATCTGCGTTTGAATTCTAATCCCGCGAAATTTGCTGAAGGGTGTACTCCGTGAATTGGGCTAGCAAGTCTTTTTTTTTATTCAAGTAGGCCACCATTTTTAAGCCTCGCGCTTGATATTCTCCTAGAACTTGATTCACCACCAGTTGTGAATCACTGTAAATATCAAGCGTCTTTATGCTCATGTCTTTCGCCATCCTCAATCCAGCGTGGAGTGCTTCGTATTCGGATTCATTATTTGACGCGATGAAGTCGAACCTAATAGCGCAGTGAAATCGATGCCCTTCTGGTGTTATCAATATCACTCCTGCTCCTGCATGGGATTCGTTAGACGATCCGTCCGTGAATAATTTCCACGAAGGGGCTTTCTCTTGAGGCTCAGGCGCACTAGGCTGTTTGCACTGCTCGCTGTCTGGGAGTTCAGTGAACTCTGCAATAAGGTCGGCCAAAACTTGTCCCTTGACTGCTGCTCATGGTGAATAAGTTATATCGAATTGCCCCAGTTCGACTGCCCATTTTAATAATCGTCCAGCCGCTTCTGGTTTTTGGAGGACTTGTCGAAGGGGCTGGTCGGTCAGAACTATAATAGGATGGGCTTGAAAGTAGGGGCGCAACTTTCTAGAGGCCAGGATTAGGCAATATGCTAACCTCTCGATTGGTGGATATCTCAATTCTGCCCCGATCAGTCTCTTGCTGACATAATAGACTGCCTTTTGTACGCCTTTTTCCTCTCACACTAGTACCGCACTAGCAGCAACTTCAGTAATCGCCAGGTAAATAAACAAAGTTTCTCCTTCGATCGGCTTTGATAAGATGGGAGGTTGTGCCATATGGGCTTTCAAGGCTTGGAATGCTTGCTCGCAGTCTCCTGTCCATTCAAACTTCTTATTTCCCCTAAGTAGATTGAAAAAAGGGACGCACTTGTCTGTTGATTTCGAAATAAATCTACTTAGGGCTGCGATTCTCCCGGTTAAACTTTGTACATCTTTGATCCTTTCTAGCGACTTCATATCGATCAGGGCTTTTATCTTGTCGGGGTTGGCCTCGATTCCTCTTGAATTTACAATAAACCCCAAAAACTTCCCTGATCCAACTCCGAAGGAACATTTAAGGGGATTTAACTTCATTTGGTATTTGTTCAATACATCAAAGCACTTTTGTAAATCCCTTACATGTCCTTCTCCTTTTTTAGACTTTACCAGCATGTCGTCCACATATACCTCCATGTTTACTCCGATTAGCTCCTTAAACATGTGGTTGACTAGCCGTTGGTAAGTCGCACCTGGGTTTTTCAGTCCGAAGGGCATTACTTTGTAACAGTATAAACCCGTATCGGTCCGAAAGCTAGTGTGATCCTCGTCGGGGGGATGCATGCTAATCTGGTTGTAGCCCGAATACGCATCCATGAACGAGAGGATTTCATGCCCTGCAGTTGCATCGACCAGCTGGTCAATTCTTGGGAGTGGGAAGCAGTCCTTTGGGCAGGCTTTATTGAGGTCTGTCAAATCCACGCAGATTCGCCATTTTCCGTTTGGCTTGGGAACCAGCACTGGATTGGAGACCCATGATGGATAAAACGCCACCCTGATGAACCCATTCTCCTTTAACCTTTCAACTTCCTCTTTTAAGGCTCTCGATCTATCCTTATCGAGCAGCCTTCTCTTTTGTTGCACGGGTGAAAAGGTCTTGTCTATATTCAGGACATGGCTAATGACTGCAGGATCTATCCCAGCCATGTCTTTGTGCGACCAGGCGAAAACCTCCTGGTTCTTTCACAAAAATTCCACCAGTGCGTGCTTCGTGGTAGGTTCTAAGTTTTTCCCAACCTTCACGACTCTGGTCGGGTCTTTTTCGTCGAGTTGGACCTCCTCAAGGTCCTCGACAGGTCCAACGTTTTCCTCAAAATCCCCAAAGCGAGGATCTAAGTCTCTATCCTCACTTTGGGCAACACCCTATTTGGTGACTTCATCACCGGATTGGGCTTATGTTTCAAATGTCATCTGCAACCTATCGGAGGTAGTGCTCTTCGGCGTTCCATTCTTCGCCTTTGTGATTTAGGCGTTGTAGCACTCCCTGGCTTCTCTCTGGTTCCCCAACACACGTCCTACTCCCGCGTCTGTTGGGAACTTCATGGCCAAGTGCCACATAGAGATGACGGCCCGTAGATCAACCAGTATAGGAATCCCAATGACGGCATTGTACGCTGAAGGACAATCGACCACTACAAAAGTGGCGAGTAATGTCCTTGTTGCAGGCGCTGTACCCGTCGTCACTGGTAGTTTGATCAATCCGGCGGGGGCGAGTCCTTCTCCAGAGAAGCCGTATATCGTTTGGTTGCAGGGCTCCAAGTCCTTAACGGACAATTTCATGCGTTCTAGTGTTGACTTATACAGGATATTGACTGAACTTCCTGTATCGACCAGCACTCTCTTTACCATCATGTTGGCCATCTGGATGTCCACGAACAGCGGATCGGAATGTGGGAAACGGACATGTTGGGCATCGCTGTCAGAGAAGGTTATTTCACCTTCCTCTGACCGAGCCTTTTTTGGTGCGCGGTCTTCCACAGTCATCATCTCGATGTCCTGGTCGTGGCGCAGAGTCCGAGCATATCGTTCCTTGGCCTTTCCGCTATTTCCCGCGAGGTGCGGGCCTCCACAGATGGTTAAGAGTGTGCCAGTCACGGGGGCAAGCTGTAAGGGTGGCGAGCGTTGGCGCGTAGGCGCCTGCTCGTTGCTACCCGGAGCTTCTCGTTGGGAATTTCCGGAGGCCCGTACGTATCTTCTCAAGTGTCCTTGTCTAATAAGGAACTCGATTTCGTCCTTCAACTGGTTGCATTCATTGGTGTCATGTCCGTAGTCGTTATGATAACGATAGAACTTGGTAGTGTCTCTCTTCGAAATATCCTTTCGAATGGGGCCAGGTTTTTTGTAAGGCACACTAGAACTTGTGGCCTGATAAACCTCTCCCCGAGACTCAACGAGGGCAGTATAGTTAGTGAACTGAGGTTCATGACGATTACCCTTGGCTCGTTTATTGTCGGAGGTGGAAGGCTCATTATACGGCCGTTTTCCACCATTCTTGCCATTGCCGTTGCCGTTCCCGTTGCCTTTGCCGTTGCCATTAGGTTTGGAACCATTGGCGGCTTTGGCGGGTTCAGAAGCCTTCTTATCCTTGCTTGAGGGTTTTCCATCATCGGCAATGGCTTCTTCGAGCTTGATGTAGCGATCAACCCGGTCCAAAAATTCCTAGGTAGTTCTTACTCCTTCCTTTCGGAGACTTTTCCAGAGGGGAGAACGACGTTTAACCCCTGTGGTTATGGCCATCATTTTTCCTTCGTTCCCCACCATTTTCGCTCCAGCCACCGTTCGCATAAAGCGCTGGATGTAGTCCTTCACTGATTCTCCATCCTGCTGGCGAATTTCAACCAGCTGGTTTGCTTCGGTCGGATGCACACGACCTGCATAGAACTTTCCGTAAAACTCTCTTACGAACATTTCCCAAGAAACTATGCTTGCGGGAGGGAACTTAAAAAACCATTCCTGCGCGGCTTCAGAAAGTGTTGCAGGGAAGATCCTGCACCGAGCGTTTTCGGACACTTTCTGAATGTCCATTTGTATCTCAAATTTATTGACATGAGATACTGGGTCTCCGTACCCGTCAAAATTTGGAAGTGTAGGCATTTTGAACTTGCTTGGAGTTTCTTCATTAGCTATCCTTTGTACAAAAGGAGTGCCTTTCCTCCTATCGTGGTCGATATACGACGTCCTTCCCCCGACCAGCTACTGCACTGCTTGGTTAAGGGCATCTATTTGGGCCTGTACAGCGGCAGGAATCGTTGTGGCATCTGTTGCTGTGGGGAGGTTATCGCCATGCCGCTCGCGGTGATCGTTGAGTACATCACGCAAGTCTTCGTCTCTTCTTCGCTGCTCGCTACCCCCGAGCCGGTTGAAGACATTATTTTGCTTGGGGTGCCCCCCTGCGTCCCGTCTATTGGGCTGGTCATCTTGAGGTACCTGGCTCCTGCCTTTACCTCTTTCTTCATTCCTTCGGCCAGCGTTTCCCTTGCCTGAGTCGGCCTCATTATATCCATGACCATCTCTAAACCTTGATTGGCTATGGTGGGATTGACTGCTCCCTCGATTTCCGTCCCTGGCTGAAACGTCCCGAACGTTAGAGGGCGGCCTGCGCTGGTCGTGGTGTCCCCGTCCATTATCATGCCGTGGGGGACCTCGGACCGCAGAGCCTAACTCTGAGTCCCTCCTGTTACCAGGGGGATAATGACCTCTGTTCGGTAGGTTTGGCTCATCGCCCCTACAGCGTCTAGGACTACGAGGCTGATGCTCGGCCCTATTCTACCTTTGTGGCGGGGGATTGCCGCGACCGGCTTGGGATGGTGGCTGCGCCTCAGGGTCCAGTGGGACATCGTCCTGGGGCACCTGAGGTTGCTCGGGCCTTTGCGGACTCGAAGGCTGGATTGGTGGGCTGAGATTAGGACCCCTCTGGGGTGGCCCATTGACAGGTTGGTCAGGCTGCGAAACAGGTGCGGCCTGATTCCTTGCCAGTTGCAAGGCCGCCTCAAGGGCTGCCATGGCTTCACTCTGGCGGCGGTCCATCTCTGCCTGCCTTGCGCTTAATTCCGCGCGCTGCCGTTCAATCTCCTGCTGTTGCCGCCCCACAACTTCGGCAGCAGTCTCTTGACTGGCTTTCAGACTAGCCAGCTCCTCCTGCAACGCCCCCAGGGTACTCTTCAGCGTTGCATCATCCATCTCTTCCTCCTCAAAGTCCAGATGTGGCTCATCCTCCGCCACACTCACAGGGGGAGGAAGAGGTGGGTTTGATGGCGCAGCAGCGGCCGCCTGTCCAGCTTTCCTTCTAGTTTTTGCCATTGATTTTCTCAACAATGATAAATCAAGCTCTCAATGAAAGCACCAGAATGTTGACCCAGATTTTAGTCAACTGACACGGAGTCGGAATATGCTTGATGTAAATGAATATGTTAAGAAGAATCAAATGACGAAAAGTAATAAGAACACGATATTTTATAGTGGTTCGGCCCCAGGATTTGGTAATGACCTACGTCCACTTAGACTGTTATTGATATAAGAATCAAAGGAGTGATCAAAGAACAAGGGTTCAATGAGTTTCACTAACCTCTGAATAACAATACAATATTCCAAGGAGAATTACTCTAATCTTCAATAATTCCAAAGCCCAAAAGTCCCTTCCTTGAGCTCTCTTTTTCTATTTATAGGCTCAAGGGGGATTACATAAGATCGTTACAGATATTCTCTCCTGAATAATCGGATACTCAGGAGATTGTGTGAGTTAAATTCAGGATTTACAAAGATCTTCACAGTAGTGTTACATTACATGCGGAACCATCGACCAGACTGGTCGCAGGTAAGACTGGGCTGCTTACTGCTTCTAATACGTCTTATGGTCGATGCACTAGCAGAGTTCCTCCAGATGTCAGCCACGTGTCCAGGGATCAGTTGCCACGTCATCAATGCCAATTTTTTGGATAACAAAGGTGTTGCATGATGTTAATTCCATAGCATTGAAAGACTGGGCCACATTCGGTGTGCGGTTCCTTATGGAGTCCATCAAGAAGTTCCAAGTGGGCGGGTACAAATACTTGTCCGGATGCTTAATCTTTCTCCATGTATCTTATTTGTCTTTTAATTGTTCAAGTTATGACTAAATGTAATCAAAGCCAGTGTATAGAAATTTACATTTTTTTGTTTACTATTTTATGGTGTAGCTCTTCTATTTGGATCACGTTGACTCCGGTTACGTTGATCGAACCATTCCTTGCATAGATTTCTGGATGGACATCCAAGTGAAGCGAGTGAAGAAGTGGCTTCAACAATCTGGAGGATTCCAATCGAACAATGTAATTGTTTTTTTTTTCCTTTCTTTATTTTAGTGAAATGTTTGTTTGATGTGCTATTCTTGATAATGCCAAAAAATTATGTAGTTATTGCTCAAGATCCTTTTCTTTATGTTTTATTTTTGCAAATTCCGCTTGCTAAGGGGGTCAGGTCCGTAGCTGTTGGTACCTCTAAGTCCCCCCTTGTTGCTATAGCTGATGACGGGACAAAGCAGTATGTTGACAGTCTAAGGCAGGTTGTAGATGGTGTAAGGCAGGATGTGGGCGCTCTGAAGCAAGACTTTGGCACATTCATGAGTGAGTTGACAGAAGTGAGAAAAATCATACTCACTTTACCACAAGAAACATCTGCGAAAGTCCAAGTGGGTTTGGATGCAATGCAGAAGCATTTAGACCAAAAGTTGAGTGAAATAGCTTTATCCATTACAACCAGCCTGGTTGAAGAACGTACTAAAAAAGAGACCATTGAGGATATCATTAGGGCTGCTGCGGTTAAAGATTCAGAGTCGACAATGGAGTGCGAGGTGGAGAGTGTTGGAAAAAGACGAAAGAATTTTGAGTTTATAAAAAAAGAGAAGGGATTTAGTGAGAAAAAAAGTTATACAGAGAACACCGAACCTGCGGCTGAGAGGGTAGTGCATGATCTTACGCACATGGAGTTTGACGGGGATAGTAGCCCCACAAAATCAATGTCCCCAAAACAAAAATTACTAGCGCAAACAGGTCCTTATGGTGAGAAAGCCATTGAAGTTTTCTCTAGTTCAGGGGGAAAGGTGGTGGGCTCTTTTCACCTAGATGTGCCAGTCCTACTTGAGGTGATGAAGCTTGCGAAATGGATGTTCAGCCCATACTTGGAGTGGAGGTATGGAATCGTGCAATTAAGTGTTATACCATTTCAGTTGATTAAATAAAATTTAAATACCTTCCAGCGGTGTATTAATAATGTGCCTTTATTTTTTCTGTCTCCTTCATTTCAGCTACACTCTGGTGAAGTTTGGGAAGATGGAACTGTTCAGGAGCTCCATGTGGACCTTGACTCCCGAAAGAGACATTTCTGGTGATGTAAGTCGTTACTGCATGTGGATTTTATATTTCCGACGTGATTACTTTGATCATTAACATTTACATTGTGGTTTCTTGATTTTAGATCATTACTTGCTTTTCCTGGGTGTTGACACACGAGGAAAGGTAGCGACAAGAGGTTCCTGAAACGACTTCCATTTGGTATATGCCCACTCAAATATCGGTAATTCACCTAAAGTCCATAACCGGAAATTCAACCCACTTTTCATGTTTACTATTTTGTGCTGTATGACGCAATTTGACAAACGTCGTGAATATAATAGGAGGCATACTTGGGGAAAGGGAGGCCAGTGGAAGATTACGCCGTAAGCCAACAATGGGCTGATTTCCACTTTGGGCAGTTTTCCTTATGTGAACTGGTTTGTATTAAACCTACTCCTTTCATAAAATGTATTTGTTAAAGTTAATAATATCCCTCTCTGCTGAAATGGTGATAATCTAATGAACGCCTGACTATCATCTAATTTTGATGTATTCTTAGATGCTTGTACCCGTGTTCGTCACTGAGATTTTCAATCATTGGTTCCTAGTCGCGGTGAATATAATCAATAGGTGTGCTAATATTTGGGACCCCCTTGTTGCTGCCAGAAGCAAAACCGTAAGCACGAAAGCCACAAAAGAGATGGTGAGAATATGGCCAAACACCCTTGTCATTGTTATTCCTTTTAAAAGTTTTGTTTTTTAATTTTTCATGACTACTAAACACTTTGCACGTTAGCTAAGTACTCTTGATCGCCTTTTCAAGTCCGAGATAAAGCAACATAAACAAAATGACTTCCAGTTCTCCAACTTCAAGGTTTCAATAAAGAGCGGTACACCCCAGCAGGACAACGGGCACGATTATGGAGTATATGTCATGAAGTTTATGGAGTCCTTCTTCAAACGGGAGGAATCCATGTCTCCGGTATGTAGTTGTTAAAATTAATTATTCGTCTACCTGTGTGTTAACACTGAAATTAGCCATTTTAATCAATGTGTCCTTGCAGTTTGCTCCAGTGGATGAGCGGCTGAAAATAGCATGTCGGCTTGTAACACATGATCGAAACGAGGTGAGGGCGGTTGTTTTCGCTGACAAGGAAAAATACTACATGCAACAGACTCCTCTACCCGTAGGTAGCCCTGTGAAGACCCATTCGGACCCCAGATTTTCAACGAAGAAGCTGAAGTCGAAGAACTCCATTCCCACACGTCCAGTACCAACAAGGACTAGTGGTAGACTGAAGAGAATTAAGTATGAGGAATAGTTAATCAAACCATCTATGTTTTTTGGTATTAGCCATGCCCACTTTTCCTTCTCCTGGATGTATTAAATCAAGTTAGAAAGGGTTGAGGAATTGTAAAGGAGAACTAGTTTCAGTTTTTTAATAGGCATTTTGATTTATTAGGTCCAGATACATTTGTCTACAATCGACATTGTAGATCGTAACCTCTAAATTTGGCTAGTACGAAGTAGATATGTTTGTATACTGAGTTAATGTGTAATAATTAAGCACTAAGTTAACTTGTCTAAAAAAAGTATAATTCCATTTTAATATTCAAACTTACTATATATCCAATAATTTTTTTCTATTCAAACTATTGTGTATAGATTTAAATTTAGTAGGAAAAGCCACCACAATTGTGGCCCTAAACTACACCATTCAATTTGTATTTGGTGAAAATATAATAAATAAATTATGCGGTAATCATTTGATTAGAACAATTAATGAAAAAAAAAATTATCTTCAAAATTGGAAGTTATTTGACATTTATTTTTTACTTTTGGGTAATCTAGATGGATCTAGATGACAGTCGAATTTATTAGCAGTTTGTATTTCTCTGTTGAATTGATATTTAAATTTAGAAATCTAATTTTGTTTCATCCAAACCACACGGAAATTGTGAGGGGGTGATTGTTTTAGAAATTTGAAAGTTTATTTTCCAATAAGATATGAATTTAAGGAGAGAACTCAAACGTTAATATGGAAAATTATTAGTTCGAACATGATTTCAGTATTTCACTAGATGGAACATGTGTGTCTTAATTGTTCCTTTGTCGCTGTGATGGCCTTCTAAAATTAACATTAGGGACATCATCATCATCATCGTGTTCAGCATGGCTTTTGGCACGAGTCTCACTATTTGTCGCCGCATCATCACCTTGATATGGTCCAAGAATACTGTCAGGCAAGCTATCTTCCCTATCCGATCGTGCCCCAACAGACTGTCGCACCAATAAAAGTACATTGTCGAGCTTATCCATTGTCTCTTTTTGGCGATTCTGCATATCCCTCTGTCCACTTAATATGTTGGCAACTTGAGCCTTTAAGTCCAATTGCATTGCCTTAACCTCGGCCAAGTCTTTCACCATTTTCGATAAGCCATGAAAGTATGTTCGAGATTCCTGGTTTTGTTGTGTGAAATCATCCTCCATCATTTCATCATCCCCAGCAATGCGATCAAGCCAAGCATCCTCCATTATCTGGTGTTCCGTGAGTGTTCGACCCACACAGTGATCTATTCCCCCGAGCTTACGTAGGTGGGAGGTGTCCATGTGTTGGTCTCCTGTTACCTTCGCCAACTGTGGTCTCTCCTCCGGTGTAGGCTTCAAACTAGAACAACAGTGGTACTAAATGTGGAACAAGCATAAAAAGACTATAATTACTGGAATTTCAATTAAAAAAATAATTAGTCTTAGAAAGTGGAAAGACCGCAACAGAACCCTTACCTTATCTTTGTTCAGCATGTTGGCCACATCTACGGCAGTGAAAATCTTCACGCTTTTCCATCGCACCATTCTTGGAATATCCTTGCTAGTAAATGTTGCACATTCCAATCCTACCTCGCGTATTGCCTCATAAGCCCAATGCTGAATTGCTGGAGCAAATCTGTATAATGTGTACTGAGCATGAATTTGCTAGCCTTTACATTGCTTCGAATTCATTGAACTTTCCATAACCTTCTCCAAATACTTAGCTCTTTGTTTTCTCATGTCCTTTCAATATGAACCTAAAGTCTTTTCAAACGATTTATGGCCCCAAGGGTAGTTATAGAAAAAATCAAGATCTTCAACAACTAGCAACAAGTCCTTTTCGATTGCGGCGACAAACTCATTTCCATATAGGACGCTGTCAACTAGAAAACATAGTCCGAGTTTCCAGGTGTCTTCTACATCTTTGCAAGCCTTAAAGACCTCCTCCAACATGCTTGACAAAATTCTGTTAGCACCTTCAAAGTACAGCTCCATTAATCTTCCACTTTTCAAAGTAAGCTTCTCATATTTCTTAGTGTCTGGTGCTTCGAAAGACAACCCAGTGATCATTGCAAACTCCATTGTCCCAAACCGGAGCCGCTCACAACCAATACGGAATTGTACCTCATGCACCTTGTTTGAGGGTATCTTTCTCATAAGCAGCCCATGTATGAGTGTCCCTGAAAATTTGAATTGTGGCGCTGTGAAGAACTGCTTAAATACTGACTTGTTAGCCCTCTCAAGAAGATTATGTTCATTAAACTTATCTTTCAACTTCTGCAGCACCGGCGTTCCTCGGTAGGTGATTCGGCCCGAAAATTGGTCCTCCACTGGAATTATGAGGTCTGACATCTGCGAAATAACCAACAACCATATCAATAAGAAAATGTATCTATCCAATAATGTGACAAGGAAAGTTCTAGGGTTGAACACTGCAAAACATATATGGAAGAAACTTGAAGAAATTTATGCCTAGCCTACATTAACTAACAAACTTAATCTGTTAGAGATATTGTATGGTTTTAAGATGGTTCCATATTTATCTTTACATGAAAATTTAGATTCTTTTAACAAACCGAAGCAGTGATTCTACTTCGATCAGTACCAGCTACATGTGAAGATGTGAAATCAGTCTTGAAGATGTGCTTGGCGCAATTAAATGAAAACAATTAGAGCTAAATAAAGAGCACAAGTGCTTATTTTATACAGCAATAAGATCAGAATATATGAGAGAAAGAGATAGAGATAGAGAGTATCTTTGGTTTAAAATTTTCTTACTAGTTGCTTACTATTATTAATCTAATATAGTATGCAGCTGTGTCATGTGATCAATCTTTGACTATCTCAGCTTCCAAATTCCAAAGCCTAAAATCCAAGAAAGAGAAAAAAAAATGCTTTTAGGATTGGGTTTACTGAGGGGATCATGTGCTTCACGCGATTATACTTTACAAATAATTGGTTGTCAACTTTGGATTCTTGTCTATCAAGTAAACAACTATTATCAGAATGACACACCAATTGTTAATGGTGTACTTTGGCCTTAAAAATTTAGGCACTGAACATAAGAAAACAAAGGATGGTATTACCAATGAAAAATTACAACATGTAGTTTAAATAAGAACACTGTTAAAGCTAATATAATAATGATTTGAAACTTGATCACCTTTTGTGTTTCTTACTTTCAACAACAACGACAATCTGTTTGATTCGAATCATTAAAAAATTAAAAACAAAATTTCAAACTTTGTCAGACAGACTCTCTTTCAACATAGGCTGATATATTTGATGTGAATATGTGACTAGTTTATGACCATTAGTAAAAAGGAAAACAAAAGCTGATATTCATTTGAACAGCAATAGGGATTTGATTTTGGAATAGGTAAAAGGTGCAGATTTTCTAATGTAAAATGATATTCAATAAGTTGATAAAACTGTAAGCATTCATCTTAGAGCGAGTTATATGGTAAGAACACTAATTAGTTAAAGAAGTTTGGAAACCAACACAGATATGGTAAAACAATTCAAAACGCTTAACTGAAACAGATGAAATAAATTTGCTAACTGTATTTAGTCCAGTTATGACATTTTTCTTCTTTGACAAGTGAATCGTAGTGTATTTAGTCCAGCTGCCAAACAATTCATAACATTGTTTCATATAAAAAATAAGGAAAAAAGAGAGCTTGAATATGCAATCGAAACATAGATCAAAACCAGAATCCCATATATAACACAACAATACTCAATCTTTTGAAACCACAGATCAAAACTCTACCTTAAATTCCTAATCCTGATTCATAAATAAATAAAAGAAGATAGAGATAGTTGGGCATACTTGTTCTGTGATCCAACGACAAGAGCCAAACCCTTTAGAACAAGTCCCTTGGTTTCTGATCAGAGAAGAAACAAGCAGGCAAAGAAAATGGAAATCATCGATTGGTTTGTGATCAGAGAAGAAATCCAAATGTACCCATCACATAAACAAAAAAAAATCGAAAAAATTATGGCAAAAATCCAATAACGTGAGAAAGTGAGAGAAATAGTAATGGAGAAGAGAATGAAAACTCACATGTGGAAGAGAGGAGGTCATGGAGGGCAAGAAGAGCTATGGAGGAAGCTGAAGAGGCTGAACCTAATCGTGAGAAAGAACCATCTAAAATTTTTTTAATTTTTTTTTTAAAAGTGATAAAATGTTGCTTTCAAAATTTTAGAAATTTTAATTAAAATTTTTAAAAAATTAAAGTAAAAATATTTTACCGAACGTGTTTCTTACTTTTGTTATCATATTTTTAATGATTTAAATAGAAAATTGTTTAAAAAAAGTTTACCGAACAGGCCCTCAGCTCTTGTTCACAATATGCAGAAAATAGATCAAACAAAATAAAAGTTCCAAACTCTGTAGAGATATAAATTCTGTCCAATTTTTCATTTCATAAAACATGTCAACTTGATTCAATAGTTAGTCAATTTCATCTCTTTTTAACAAACAAGAGAGCAAAACAACAAACTAAATTTTGGCAAAATTTATTAAAAAAATTCAGCTTCAAGTACTGATATTAGCACCATAAATTAATCCAAAAAGACTACACTATATGAATTTCCTCAAATGAGATTTGACCATATTCACCCAAGTCGAGTTAAATCCCGAAAACCAAAATCAATAAAATAAAATAACAAAGCATCGGTTAATAATATTCAAATGGAAGACCAAGTTCCAACTAAACATCCAAACAAAATCTAAACCAGTGAGAGATAGACAACTAAAGGGAATAAAATGAGAGACGGAGAGAGAACCTTAGCAGGAGAGAACCCACTGGTGAATCAACTTGATCTGAAGCATGAACCGTATGTGATGCTCGTGGCGACGAAGATGACAAGCATGAACTGTACATGATGGTTGGACCGCTGGAGATCTGGGTCTGCCATGACCACCGACGAGAATAGATAAAACGAGGGATGAAGAAAAGCAGAGAGGCAAAAAGCATGGAGGATGAGAGGCGGAAGGGTGAATTTTCATTGAGACCACCAGTTTTTTGTTTCTTCTTTTTGTTACCACCAGTTTTTCACACTTTAGTCATATAGGAGCCAAATGAAAATTAGTTTCGCCCCCAACAATTTGGTATTTCCCGCTTGCAAAAAACATAACTGTATGGGATTGAAACTAAAAAGCCCCAATTCGAATATTCAATTAAAAACACAGCCCCAATTCGAAAACAATTGTGTCTCTTACCCTTTTTTTAATTAACTGATTTTATGGCTAGCATAAATTTAAATTTTGATATAAAAATTATTATAAATACAAAAGTTAATAATATAAAAAATTCAAAAACACAAAAAATCTAGTTTTAAGGTTTTTTAATAATTATATAATTTTTATAAATATATATATTTACATAATTGGCCCTCAGCCATAATTTAGTTTATTTTTAAACTTATACTATTCATTATTTTTTTTTACAATTTTTCAGCCGAGGTATTTTAAGGACTCGCTAAGAGTATTAATGACTCCCAAAGTAAGTCCTTAAAATGGTTAAATAAAACACTAATTTTTTAGCCCAGATTTTGTTAGGACGCGCTTATTTTTTTAAGACACTCATTGCGAGTCCTAAAATGTGTTTTTTTTGGACTTTCAATGACTGTTGTAAAAACTCGATAAATATTTTTAAGGACTTGCATTTATGTGTGTCCTAAAAAAATCTCCCGTAAAGGGTATTTTGTAGTAGTGACTATAATTTATTACCACTGCCAGGTATATAATATTACAATCTTTTCTTTACTGGTAAAATGAACGTAACAGAGAATGTCGTCTGAATATTTAATTCCACTTTTCAAAAACTATGAAATTGTTGCAAATTGTGCAATTTACAATTTCGCCCAATCTCCAATGATCTAGACTCGTCGAAATTTGTGGCAGATTGCATAAGATTTGTTTCATATTTCGACCAATCTCGATGGGTCTAGTTTTCCATCGAAATATTTGGCAGATAGCATAATATCATACTTGAAAATTCGACCAATATCAATGTGACAAGACAGCACACGATTTTTTAAGCAGAGTGGTTTTCTATATTACTATGTAGCCCTTAGTAGCTGATTTTAGTATATAACAAGCACACTGAGTTTGCATTAAATTTAAACAAACTTAAATTTTACCAAACCAACTTTTCTGTCTTATTTATGGGAAAATTAAATTTTAATTATTGTAGGTTAAAAAAAATGAAACCATGTAATAATATCATTAGAAGGTGAACAAATGAATAAAACTCAAGGATTTAAAATTAATTTTCATTTAGGCAACCCCTATGGAATAATGTATGAAATTATGCCTTTGTAGAGAGTCAATTAAAATTTTCATATACATTTGGATGCTACACTTTACCCCAAAATATGCCTATAATTTACATGTGACTCATTGAAAACCAACAAAATTTTGACACATCAAAGTACTATCACCGGAAATTTATCATAGAGTTCCATGTAAATTATAGATATTAAAACATTCATTATACTAAATTTGGAACATATCAAGTAACCATAATTCTATTTCTTTGTGGAGAAGTCATTAGTTACAACAAACACAAACATTATGAAGATAGAACTCAAGCCCAAGATTAAGAATAGTAGAAATATCTTATCAATCTTTACCATGTTGTTGTTTGTGTTAAGTTTGTCAGTTTCCAACCTTTCAATTTTCTCCAGCATAGCAGGTATAATTTCTTTTGACCTTGGGCACATCGGTGGATCTTTCCATCTAAGAAACCCGCAACATGGATATGGTGAAGTGTTGAGCTATGAATCAGTAGAACAACTCATTATAATACGTACAAGCAGAAATGTGATCATTCTTATATGAGAAATCAAGAAAAGAAGCTGACCTTATTACATACATAGTTCGTGCATCCAAAGAATCTTCTTCCGGGATTTACTGGACTCCAGCAAACTTTCAAAGTTGCTGGTTTCCCGCATTTGCACACTGGATTATTGAACTCATCAATGGCCGTGTTGGAGTCAACAACGACAGTGTCAGTGTAATTTTGATCAGCACTATTAACAGTTCCAATATGAATACCGTTTGCCTTGGCGGCTTGTTGAACTCTCTTCATTTTCATGTTCATTGATTGAATCCTTTTCACTTGAGCTTTTTGTACATAACAAAATTTGATGGAGAGTTTTTTGCACTTGTTTGTGGAGGGTTAGCAAAACTAGTTAAAATCGTCTAATCCACAACTATGCAGGCCGTGCTTGTGACGTGGGACCTAGGCTGTGAAATGAGTTGATGGATCCATAGATTTAGGCCATGCTTGTGACGTGGGTGGTAACTTTGTTTTAAGAAACACGTGTAAAAGAGAAGTGCTATTATCAGGGTTTTTTTTTCTAATATTTTTTTCCAATGATATATACTATTAGTTACGAAGTGAGTTACTTATTTTTTTTTTAAAAGGACTTGCCCATAATTGATATAAATATATGCATGCACATATGAATGAGATTAAAAAAATTAAATACAAACATAATAATTGAAGCAAAAAAATTTCGTGTTCATACTTCTACAATTATTTCAATTATAGGTAATTCCTTTTTAAAAAAAAAAAAACAGATGACTGGGTATATATAAATAAAGTAAATGACACTATTTTTTAAAATTAAGTATTATAATACTTACTTATATATTAGTTGAGTAACAAACAAAACCACTTGTCAAATTGTAAGCATGTGTCTGTAAAATTATTTAAAAAATATTTAGTAGCACTTCTATATGTAAAAAGTATTGTGGCCATGCGTGTGAGATCACTCCACCTGTGAAATGGATTGATGTGACATTTGACAAGACAAGTCACAAGTGAAGTTTAATGCACAACTTCAACAGTGCAAAGACATTTGACAAGAGCATCTACAATGCTAGCACTCTCCCATGTTGCCAAAAAATTAAAATATTAATACTTTTGTATTCTTTTTCATCCACATAATAAAAAATATTTTTATTAAAATAAAAAACAAGTTGGGCAACGTTGCCAACTTTTGGCACTCTCTCTTGCCAATAATCTGATTTTGGGACCCACAATTGGGACCCACAAATGACTATGGCAACCCTTCTAGCTACAACATTGGAGTTATTATAAAGAAAAACAAATGTTTTAGAGTTGTAAAAGAAAGAAAAAAAAGGGCTCCACGTGCTCTGATTCATTATGTGCATCCCAACAAAAACCTATTAATAAATACGAACACATTCCAACCAATTCCCAAAATTTTTTTTTTTGCATATTTATTCATAAAAAACTTATGATTTTATTCATATATAATATACAAGTTATAATATAATTATACTTTAATTAAGATTACTTCCAAAAAACAAATAGTAGCTAATCGAATATTTAAAACATAAACTGAGAAAATTAAAAAGAAAAGAAATTTAGAAAGGTAATAGGAAAATAGTGTTAGAATAACATTTTAAAATATGATAATTTTACCCTTTTTATGTAACACCACATATGAAAATATGATGTTATGGGTTGGATATTTGTACAAAGTGGTTGATTTAGTGAATAGTTATCATACAGCATGGGGACCGTGCACTTTACATTCTTCTACACTGCAAGCTTAAGTACGATTCATTTAATTCATCTTATAGTAATTTCACATGTTCATGGACTTTTAGTGAGTTGTCTTGTCACTTATATACAAACAAAATATAATAATTGGACTAAATCTAAAAATTATAATTGTGTAGCATTTCCTTTTGCTTGTGGGGACAAGTAAAAGCAGTTTTACTCTTGTTTTTTTTTTTTATAAGAATTTAGCTTAACGAGTGTGTAAGTGTGAGCTTGGTATATTGATTATTTATTATCCTTATTGTAGGATGTTGTTATGCTCCACAAGTTGTCCATATAGAATATAAATTAAGAATGGGTTGATCGTATGTTATGGACATTGTATCAGATATTTGACAGACCAATAAATCCTACGCATTTAGCTGATATTGAACCCAAAATTCCTACACATTTATTTTTTATATTATTAATTTTTTTCATATGTTTACTTTAAAAAAAAAAAACATTACGACATACCACTTTAATAAACATCAAAAAACACAATTAGTCATTTATTATTCAAACTCATATTTAGTATACTAAAAAAAATTAAAGAACAAGAAGAGATAAGTATTATCTATGATTTCTTATACTAATTGTTTTCACACTTATTGACACTTTTATATCTTTACAACTTTAACTTGATCTTAATAATTATTCTTGTAATTAATTAGTTATTAGTAATTATTTTTATAATTAGTTAAATATTTTTTAATCATCAAACTTATTTTTTGTTTTACATATCAAATATATGAGTGATGTTATTTTTAAAAAGTTTAATTTATCCATTTTTTAATTCATAATAGTTAATTTTAAATTTATTAATAATTGTAATAATATTATTTTCTTTTTGTTAAATTTAGTAGCTTTAAAATTGTAATTTTTTTTAATCAAACTAATTAGTAATATATTTATTTTTTTAGTTTTTATTTTTTTCACACATGTCGATTCGCCATTGGCCTATCAGGGCGGTTTCCTACCCTAAAATGTAGGTGGTCCCAAAATCCTAGCGGAAAAGGTGCCTAAGACCACTTCTTAGAAATGTGGTCCATCGAATCTCTGAGAATCTCGTGAGGTCGTTATGGGGACTTCTAGGGCTCTTTGAAGAGTCACCGTAAACGTTTATTCTCTGACCCAAACTCAGAGCCCCCTAGGAGCTATGCTTCAGAAATTCACGGAGGGTTCCGAGGCCTTTCCTCAGAGGTTTGGAAGATTGTCAGTTGATAACTTGTCAACTAGGTAGTTCCCCTCGAGAACTTCTCGGGAAGTATATCGAATGCTGACATGGGTAGTGTTGACGCAGTTCTTCAGCAACAGATAATTATATGAATAAAGAGACGGATTAGTGCTAAATGATGAACCGTAATATGGGAATAATCTCAAAGGGAGGTTGTAACTCGTTTACTCTTTTTTTAGGTGGTTCGAAGGTTAAAATCCCTCTAGTCCACCAGTCAATATTATTGATATATCTCTGATATTCCCTATAGGGTATTTCTTTACAAATTAGAAGCCAACCCTTTGCAATGCCCATGGTCTCCATATTTATAGGGAGAGGACACCTGAGTGTTGGCAAAGGGGGCCATCCCGTGACCTTCTTACCCATCATGTCACTTCTGTGACATTCATGATTAATTCCTAAAACCTGACAATGAAGTGTGGTCTAATCAATAGGTAATGGGGATAATGGGCCGCATGCCCCAAACCAGTTGTGGGGTGCCTGAACACGCACGTTTATGCTGCGTGTCCGAGAATTCAGGAATGGAGTAGACATGTGATGTCTGATATGCGCACGTTTACATTGCGTGGTTGACTTTATAAAGGGTCGGAGGTGTCAGCTCCAGCTTGTACCTCGAGCTTGATGTAGTCCCAGCTCGTGGTGTCCACACTGCTGACCCGATGCCTTTGAGTATTCTTACTAAAATTTTGGCTAGCTCGAGCTAAAGAGGTAGAGACTCGTAACAGCAGCTCCGGGTAGGTGGCTTCCACGTGGCTGATAGGGTTATGCCCTTTTCCAGCTCGCTAATAACCCGTGGATATTTAGGGCGTACAGGTAATAGGGAAAAAAATGCATGGAACAAGCACTATTAGTGGCACTAGCCATAGTCAAATGTTCCAAATATTATACCTATTCACCTAATTAATTAATGGTTACAAACAGATTAGGTTGGAGGTTGCAATTTTTGGGTACAATTGATGTGTTTTCCTCATTATTAGGGCTCCTGAGTAACGAAGTAGGTGTTTACTCAAAAATGGCTTATGATGACGTGGCAAGAATTTCTCACACGTGGTTGGCACGGGGCAGCGTCAAAGTGAAAAGGTGTTGTTGGACTATACACCAGCTCCTTCTTGCTTCATCAGATCTCGCGATTAGATGCGACCAGCTTGGTCGCATACTTTGGTTTATTTCCTTTAAAGACATTTAAGTGTGAACTTTTTTCTATTATGTGCTATGGTGAGCGCCTCTACCATTTTAAGTACATTGTTTTTCGATTTTAAGTAATCATTCCAGTGCCAAATATATATTTAGAACTTTACATGCAAAACTAATCATCCCAAAATCTTGAAAAATTCAATTCATATTAATGTTGAAGTATCTCCTCCCTATATGGTCTGAACACATCCTTACACTACATTTAATTGCCGTGTGTGCATGAGGTTTAATCTTATTATTATATATGTCATGACTTGACAAGACCATGGGGAGTTGTTGGGAGCATGGTAAGGACTTTGCCTATAAATACAAAGGGCCTACATTTACTTTTCAACCACAATCATCCATCTAAACATTCAACCATTCTTATTACTTCTTTTGATAGTTATTTCCTAACGTTCATCTATGGACACCAACAACCAATGCAACCAAAACTGCCCCAATGTTCCCCATTGCCATGGGTATGCTGATGTTGAAAGATGTGTTTGCGGGGCCGCGCAAGAAGTGGAGTTTGCTTATGATCAACTGCAATTGAAGCACGAAGAAATTGAAGTTGCGGTCAATCAACTTAATTGCCAGCTCAACGAGATGCAACGTGTTTTTGACTTGTTAAAAGATCGTGTATATTCTCTAGAGAGGTTGGTGGATGATATGGGGGGAGATATTATCACCCTAAACCAACTAATCAGCCAACTTTAGTGGCTCATCTAGTAATATTTATTAATATTTTTTTTTCGTTGTTTGAGAAATGAACTACATATTTCAGAATATGTTTTTCAATTCCTTCTCTTTCTTTAGAATATTATTGTCATTTGTTAAGCAATGGTTTATCTCTAATGGAATCTTTGTTCTCTATTAAATGTTTGTTATGTCGTATTTATATTAAAATATTACCCTAGATTAGCAATGAATGTGTCTTGTTGAAAAAAAATTAAACAAGTCATGAAAAAACAATCACGAAGACAAGATGATTTCATGGGTTTTGCAAAATAAATATATTAATATTATGTTTTATTGTTTTTGAAATCAAGTTAGAAAATCTATTTACTGTTAAAATGATTTACTAAAATTTGTGATTTTTTTACAATATTATAAACGTGGACCATAAATTATGTGTAATTTTTCACTCGTTTCCAACTTCTTCCCAACAACATTGTAAAAAAATAAATTATTTTAATTCTTGTTTGAACTTCACGGAAATGACTCATAGGTAATTATTTTTTAACTTGTTATTATGATTTTGACAATTCACAACTCACATGGGTAAGTACTACAACGTGTAAGTACTTTTTATGGTTGGAATGCAACCATTGCACAAGTTAAATAGTATATAATTAAATTGATCTTCATGAGATAGAAGAGAACAAATAATATTACGTGCATGCAAGGATGACACCATTGTACAACTTAAATAGTATAGAATGTTACTTATATTTATCATAGATGAGGACAAACACAAATATCAAGACAAACATATAATATCATAATAATAGTACAAAATCTTGGGAATGATAGTCTTTGTTAATAGATAAGAAATAAATTTTCATATAAATAGTAGAATTGAATGACCATAGACTATTGCAATATTGCACGTGGGGGGAGTTCAAGAATTATCTTTCATTTTGCATGATCACTAGTTGGTGGATCGATTTTTATTTAAAATGATGGGAATGCTGTGAATAATATTATAGGAAAAATAATTAAAGAAGGTGTGAGATTATTGAAAAAAAATGCATTGATATTAATTTATCTATTTTTGTAATATTATGCTATTCCTTGTTTGACAGCATAAAATAAGTTAATTATTTATCAAATATACTAATTTTGATCATTGGGGAGGAGTGAACTTTATAGAACATGACATGGACAATAGTAGATAATAGTACCTTTGACTCAGAGAAAAAGACAAGGAAGACAATTCAATTAAACAGTAGAGATGATTGACCATTTACTGTTTAAATAGTGCTAGCGATTGACCACTTACTATTAAAATAGTGCACTTGAATGACAACTGTACTTTTGTAATAGTGGACATGAATGACCTATCAATCACGTGTGAAAAGAGGAGAGAAATAAGCATGGGCAACAATTAAATAAATATCCAATATTTTTTTATAGATTACGAGAATATTTTATATTATCAATGATAACACTTTTTAGATATAACAAAAAATGTTACAATAAATGAAACAATAGCATTGGAACTCACTTAGTCGGTAAAAGTCCAAAATTGGAAGTTGGCTTTTTCTACACAGGATGTTAAGTGTTTAACTCTAACTAATTTTATTTTCTGGTGTTATATTAATAATAGCCTATATTTTAGTGTAATATCCAAGTAGCTCAGTTACTTAATTGTTTGCTATTTAGTTATGACATGTTCATTAATAGTGTTAATTTAAAATAATACTTTTAGTTGTGGTATTATTTAAATTAATTTTAGAAAAAAGTGAGATGATTGCATAGATTACCATAGAACTAGGTTATCAAAAAAATTGGTATTTGTCTGAAGTTTAGAAAATACTCTATTTAATTATTTAAGTTCCTTGAGTTTAAAGATAGTTGTTAATATCTATTATAGATAAATTAAGGATAATTAAATTAAAATCTAGTTAATGGACTATATACATATATGTCGACTAAAATGGGAATGCGTTGATTGTTTTTCTTATGTTCAAAGAAGTTGGTGGTATTTAGTATTTAAGTTAATTAATAGTGGAATATATATATATGTATATTTTCTTTGATATTCAGAATTCAATTTGAATTGAGTTATTCGGAGCTAGTCTAAATAGTTAGATGGTTGAGAGATTCTAGGTAGATTTGTTAAGATATTTAGAATTTTGAAATATGAATCAATGGTTTATATTATTTTGGTGAGAATGTGTTATGGGGAATCACGTGCATGTAGTAATAATAATAATAAGATAATTGTAAAAGAAGTTGTTGGCATTGATAATTATTGGTATTGAAAAAAATATATATTATTTTACTATTATGAAGAGGAGATTTCGGCTGGCTTTATTGAAGTAAAACAAAATAGTTAATAGATATTTTTATGGTTTCAAAATTGAATAAAAGTGGTTAGTGTTTAGATATATATATAGGCTTTATTAGAAGTGAGTCAAATATTAAGAAAGAGAAGATGGAATATTAAATAAGGAGAAGAGAAAAGGGGGATAGTTAGTCGTAGACCTTTCCAATTTTCTTTGGAATCTCAAATTTAAGGTAAGGTTGTGTTACATTTTGATTAGTGGTTTAAATAATTTTCTTAGGAAGGTACTGATGAGATTTATTTATTTTAGGGCCCTAGCTTTGCGATCTCTCACGTACATTCGTAATCTTTGAGGTAAGGAAAATTAGATAGTTTAGTATTATGATATTGTTTATGTTTGTATGACCTAACATTTCAGGTACAATAAAGGGGTAAGTGTGTCTGGACCTAAGGTGTCCAATGATGTATGACGGACTATGTCCGGTAGGCTCGGTTGCCAAAACTTTATGACGGACCTATGTCCGGTGTATGACGGACTTTTGTTCGGGGCTTAATTGCCACCCCTGTATAAGCACTTATCTTTGTATTATATCTAATTTGTTATTTTTTTTTAGTTATGATTATGATATATGACCTATAGTTATGATTATGAGTTATGACCTATGATGTATGATCTATGACCTATGACTTATGACTTAGAGTATGACCTATGATTTATAGATTATGATTTAGAATTATGTCTTAAGATATGATATGATCTAGATGTTTGTGTTTGAATGACTATGGTGAATATATGTTATGTTTGATTATGTGACTAACCCTTATTTGTATTTTCCTTATTGGGCTTAGAAGCTCACTCCTTATGATGTTGTTATTTAAGGAAATTAAAGATAGAAAGGTCGGTGGCGAGTGGGACCTAAGAGCTTCGTGATGTATTCGTTGGGGACCATATAGTCGAGCAAGATCGAGCGGGCCAAATTATTTACTTATTAAAAATTTTATTTTAAAGTTTGTTTTATTCAAATGCTGCTCATTTTTATGTTAAAGACAAGTATTTTATTTTTTTATAAAACCATGGATCCATGTATTTATTTTTAAGCTTTTATTAAATAAAAGAGCAATATTTACGATTATGACCCAACGCTGTGTTCTCGGTAATCTATGAGAAATTAGGGCGTTACATTTATCAAAGCTATACGTGAAATAGGATGAATTTATTATTAATTTTATTTTATTTTTATATGTGTAACGTGATTGATCGCAGATTTGGTTTCTGCAATTTGTGGTTATAGTTGACCACTTCATATCAGATCTTTTGTTTTTTTCTTGTTTTTCCACCTTTTTTTTTTGTATATTAAATTAACAATTGCTAATTTTGTTTCTAACCATTATATATGCATGTACTAAATCCCATGACTTTGTTTTTCCAACTTACGATTAATACCACACGTATATTTTAAAAACCTATTAGAAGTTTATATTAAATTTGAGTAATTGAATGGATCACATTTAATAGATTTAAGCCTAACCGATCAAATTCAATTATTCATTGAATGTTAGATTTTTACAATTTGTGGTTATAGAAGACATTTTAATTGTTCAAACACATGTATTGATTACTAAAACTTGACTTTTTTTTAATATTTCGATTTTTGGGTATTTTTTATGTTACAATATATGAAACAATGGCATTGGAACTCATTTAATAATTTGAGTTAGTTTTAAAATTATTTGAATGACTATAATGTAAAACATAACTTCATTCAAACAAAAATAAAATAAACAATAATAGTCAGGTAATATTTTAATTGAGTTATTCTATAATCTTTTAATTTTTATATTTGTTTATTGTGTAATTGATTTCATTATTTATATTATTTTTCTAATATAAAAATAAGTAATAATTTTAAATTTTTACTTTTGTGGAGAAAATAGATTTCTAATAGTTGGATTATTTTGAAAAAAAAAACTAGTTTGAATTATGTTTTATAAAAAAAGCAGGTCAATTAGGTTGGATTTTGTTTTATTAAACCAACAATCGGATTATATATAAAAAAAACCTACATTTTTTATAAAAAATAAATTATTCGGATTTTTTGGTAATAGTTAGCAATATATGATATGACAAGGTAAATGTAACACAATCTTAGTAATAAATGGTAATAAAAGACAAGTAAGACTATTTTTGTAAATAATACACACGAATGACCGTTTACTATTGACATAGTGCACATGAATGACCACTGTACTATTGGAATAGTGGACATGAATGACCGTTCAATTGGGATATAATATTTTATTTAACACGAATGACCATTTACTATTGAAATAGTGTACTTGAATGACCACTTTACTATTGGAATAGTGGACATGAATGACCCTTTCAATTATGGAGATAATATATTATTTAGGTTTTGGCACTAACGTGAAAAGTGCACAGGAAAAACCATGGCCAACCATTAAATAAATATCGAATTTTTTTTTTATAGATTACGAGTATATATATATATATCAACGACAACACTTTTTAGTTATAACAAAAAATGAGACAATATATGAAACAATGCCATTGGAACTCATTTAATAATTTGAGTTAGTTTTGATATTATTTGAATGACTATAATGTAAAACATAACTTCATTAAAACAAAAATAAAATAAACGATAATAGTCAGGTAATATTTTAATTGAGTTATTCAATCATCTTTTACTCTTTATATTTGTTTATTATGTAATTGACTTCATTATTTATATTACTTTTCTAATATAAAAATAAGTAATAATTTTAAATTTTTACTTTTGTGGAGAAAATTGATTTGTAATAGTTGGGTTATTTTGAAAAAAAACTAGTTTGAATTATGTTTTATAAAAAAAACCAGGTCAATTAGGTTGGATTTTGTTTTATTAAACCAACCTTCGGATTATATATAAAAAAAACCTACATTTTTTATAAAAAATAAATTAATCAGATTGTTTTAGTAATAGTTAGCAAGATATGATATGAAAAGACAAGTAAGACTACTTTTGTAAATTGTGCATACGAATGACCGTTTACTATTGAACTAGTGCTCGTGAATGACCACTGTACTATTGGAATAGTGGACATGAATGACCGTTCAATTGGGGACATAATATATTATTTAACACGAATGATCATTTACTATTGAAATAGTGCACGTGAATGACCACTTTACTATTGAAATAGTGGACATGAATGACCCTTCAATTGTGGAGATAATATATTATTTAGGTTTTGGCACTCAAGTGCACAGGAATAACCATGCCCAACCATTAAATAAATATCAAAACTTTTTTTTTGATAGATTACGAGTATATATATATATCAATGATAACACTTTTTTGTTATAACAAAAAATGTTACAATATATGAAACAATAGTAATCCTTTAATATTTTCAATTAGTTATAATTTCATGTACATATGTTCATAAAGTAAAACAGACTTAATTCAAACAAAAATAAAATAAACAATAATATTTAGGTAATATTTTTATTGAGTTATTTAATAATCTTCCACTCTTTATATGTGCTTACTATCTAATTGGTTTGATTATTAAATTACTTATGTAATGAATCATAAGTAATAATTTAAAATTTATAATTAGAATGGAACCAAATTTATTTATAATTACTTTTAAAGTGTTCGAGCTATAGAATACAATAGTAACAATACAATGAAATGTATATTAAAAATTGGAAGGTTGAACACGATTTGGAAAATTTTCCACAATGTGATGTCATGTCAACTTATGGTCAGAAACTATTCAATGTTTTGACATGTTGACACTCACAAACAAACAAAATACTCGTGCATTGTATTATATTATTGTTGTCTGTTTGGGTATAAGTTTTATTCATATTTCTTAAAGCACACCTATTTAAAAGGCATTTCGTTTAATTCTACTTGAAAGAATACAGTCCAAAAAATATAAACTTATTGGAAACATTCATAGACCCAACACACTAAAAAACAAAGTGTAACACAATGTCTTCCGGAGAATTCGGTACACCAAAAAGTGCTTCTCTCATGGTTTTCGGGACTCCTGGTTTGTCAAGGAAAAAGGGTTCATCAATTTCAAGTCGACACAAGTTAGCTCATAAAGTTGTCAAGTGTAGGAGATGCCCCATTTTGGAAGATGAGTTGGAGGAGGAGATGCGACTAAGGAGAAAGGCTAACCGACAATGTGTTGAAGCTAGGGACCTTTTGTTTGAATTGAGTGAAATAATATTCAAACTATTGAAGACTTCCAGCTTGGCAAGAGAGCAGATGAGGAGTATTGATGAAGTTGTTGAGAAGATTGTAGACCTACTAAATAACCCATCATCCTTGGTGGAGAGTATTACTCCTGTAGACTGAATTCCTGCCACAAACCCGACAAGCCCTTTTGAGAGTACGACAAATTTATTAGTAACCTCCTCTCCGTAACAATTCACCTGCAATATTTTGTATTGGTTCTCCTACCATGTGTTGTTATTAAGTTAGAACAATGTGTCAAGTTACATGTAAACTTGTCTTACTATAAGTTGGACCAGTTATTCTAACAAATTGGTTAAGTTTTAATTAATTAGCAGCTTGCTTCATCATGAACGTCACATGACTTGTATGGGTTTCGCAGTTAAAATTATAAGTTATTGAAAGTGAAGATATTTGGTGTATATTTTTAATTGTGCCTTTCATTGCTTGAGTTCTTAATTTGGGTCAAAAAAAAATTTCAACAACGAAAATATAATTTATATTAAAATACTAGTAAAAATAGACACAATTAATATTATTTTTTGTCCATACTATCAACATACCATAAATGTCCCAACTTAGGACAATTCTAGCTAAATAAGGGCTACAAATTAGTTTTTACGCAACAAAAAGTAATGTAAAACCTACTTTTTGGCTAAATGTAGAACACTTACTTTTTGGTTTTATAAATGAAGTTGGTTATGAATAGTTATATATGTACTAATTCGACTAGTCTATATTAGAGGAAAGCTTTGAATTGAATGGTAGGAAAAATGTTCAAAATTAAATATGCCAGTGACATAACTAGTTGGGAGATGTGACCACACACGAACATGTTGCACATTTGTTAAATGTTACAAGACCTATAGTATTTTACAAATGGTCAATTTAGAATATATAAGTAAAATGTTATGTACTAAATTAAAAATAGAATTGTGGGTTTTTTTTTATATGTTTTAAGACCATGAAATAATTATTTATTAACTGATTTTTTTAGTGAAAATATAATGTTTTAGAGGAAATTAATTTGTATTATAAATTATAATATTATTAACAGTATACCTGAAGTTCAAATAGTAATGATATAGTTGAATGATAGAGTAGAAGACCCATTACCTTAATAATTGTGACATTGGGTCAAATTGTGAAAAGATTGACTTGTCCCATCAAATCAATCCAGAAGGGTTCGCATTACTATTTTATAAATACAATATTATAATATGATAAAAATGTGTTCTATTATCTTTTTATTTTTTTAAATAAAACAATATTTCATCATCTGTCATCTACGCGCACCACGAAATCCCACTGTCCAAAAAAAATTATTTATTATTTATAACATCAACGGTCACATTTTCCCAAGAAGAAAACGTCCTTTACCTTGTGGAGGGAATATTTGAGAGGTTTAGAATTTTTTTTTGGAAATTTCAAAGACTATATAAAAAACAATACCGTCCTCATATTGTCTCAATTTGTTTGAAATTGTTAGCCAAGAAAATTGAAAAATGAGGAGCCCAAATAACCCCTCTACTAATGATGAAATATCTATCTTCATAGGTGGAAGGGGTTTAGAGAGGTATTCTGGGTCCGACAATGGCGAGGATGAGTTTGATGATCCAATACTCTCGAATCCTTGTGAAAAATGCGGCTCGTCAATTGAGGGGATCAACGAATCCAACAACATTCGGCACAAAATCATCAAATTGGGAAAACAAGTGGTAGAAAAATATAATGCTGCAGCAAACGAGATGACCACCTTATCAGCTGCCATTCAAGAGATGGAGAGGAAGCTCGACGCACTCGCTCGTATTGTAGAGGCTATCAATAATACACTGGAAGGGTGATACCTGTACTCAGGTAGTTCCACTTATGTTCCTTCAATTAGATGTCTTTCTACTTTAGTTTTTAATGTTCAAGCACCTTCGATGTTATGTTTGTAATTTTATTTTTAATTGTTGTATTGTAAACTGCTGTTATGTTTTTTTTTAATTTAACGTGTGACATTCAAAATGCATAATGGTTTTTATTGATGTCTGATATTTATGTTATTTTGTTGAACATTGAATTGAAGGGAAATTAATCGATAAATGGGGCAAAATAAGTTTTTCTGTTCTAAACGTAGAAAGGAAATTAATACCCATTTTCTGAGGGTAGTGTGTTAATCATTGTCTAGATAGTTGTTTCAAACCTAAAACAAATATTAAACATAACCATAACCGCTTGAAGAATTTGACTATTAAACATAACCAAGACGAAAGTGGGTAGCAAAATGTTACATTTGAAGTGACCTTTCAGAAAAAAATAAAATCATTGAATTTTTTAATAGATTTCTTATACTCGAAGTGACAATTCAAGGAGGGTAGTTATATAATTAATTTTCCTTTATAGGGTGGGGTTCGGCGTGGCGTCTTATAGTGTGCATTTTGACATTTTTTTAATATATTTTTTTGTTGTGGGAGGGTACACGTGAATGAGTTGGGAAGGGAACCTGATAACTTTTATAACTTGATATTATATGTGTTTACTTAGAAATAAACTTGTTTGTAAATATGGACGAATTAAGATATTTTTAAATTCACACACTTTAAATTCACCTCTCTAAGAGCACTCATTGGAGTGCTTTACTCTATCCTTTAAAATAACTCCTCAAAACACATTTTTTTTTCTTTCTATTTTACCTCTAAGTTTTACATTACACCATACATCAGATTCTCTATTTTTTTTTTCTCTATATCATTTATATATTATTAATTTTAAGATTTTATTAATTTTAATTATTTTCTACCACTTTCAATAATATCTCTATTTCTTACAATAATATTTATATATCTTTTAATACTTGCAATATTTATTTATGCATAATGTCAAATATAATAATATTTTATTTTCAATTAATCCAAATTTATAAAATAAACTAAAATATATTTTTCTTACAACATTTAAATATTTTATTTTTTATTGATTTCAAATATATATCTAATTATTAATAATATTATTATATATCTTCATATTTACATTAATATTTATTTCAAATATTTATATAACTAAAGATATTGAAAGATTTGTTATACAAAAATATATGGTAGAGAGAAAATATATATATTAGAGTATATATATAAAAAAAGAAAAAAAATAATTACAATTTAAATAAATTAATCATAACTAATTTTTGGCTGTGTTGCTAGTTCAATTAATATAAAATAACTAAAGAACGACATTTAAATAAAAAAAAATGGAAGTAGAGCTTGAAGGAGACAAGGAGAGAGAGAAAGTATGAGAAATTAATAAAAAAATAATTTAGAGTATGAACAGTATGTTATAAATGTAGTGTAGTACTGTAGCAAGGTTAAAACATTTATGTGATGGAGCTCTTTTTTTGACCGGTTCTCTATTGGGACTGCTCTAAATCGGTGTTGTATTATAAAGATGATTTGGAGGGGTAGACTACTTGTCAAAATATAAAATGTGATTATTTACAAGTATGAGTGGTCAAGTTTCAATGTATGCATGCCGTGTAATCAAAATGAGTTCACATGTGCTGGTAAGAATTACAATGAGTTGACATGTGTTTTGATTTATTTTAATTTTCTGGAAAATCATACCTACTCCAAAACTTTTGTAATCTGCAATGTCACATTTCCTTCCCAAATGAGGTAAGGCCTATAAATGGAGCATTCATTAGCCATTTTCAACTCATATTTTTCAAGAGTCTAGAGAAATATCTCAAACAAACGAAGAAGATAATTGTTTTAATATTCAACCAATGGACCATAATTGCACTGAAAATTGTCCAAACCAGCCACAATACCATGCCCTACCCGCCCCTTCCCATAACTGCCCTCTATGTGGAGTATCCCAGCAAGTGGCCAAGCAATATGAGGAAGTTGTCATGGTCAATGATACAGTATCCGTCTTAGCAAGCACAGTCTCGGGCTACGATTTAGATATGGAGGCCCAATACAAAGATGTTAAGTTAATTGTGAAGAAGCTAGAGAAAAGGCTCCGTGACATGGAGACAAATATCCACACTTTGGTGGAATTATTGTCACAACTATTTAGGGGATGAACTAGACAATCATTCCTTCATTATGTTTAGTTGTTTTTATAATATGTTTTAGACTTTTAAATTGTAGATGTTTCAAGCTTTATTTATATTTTCTGAACTTTGTTTTTTTTTTTGGGTTATTTTTATGTTTTGTTTAGTGGAATTTGAAGATTGTGGGAAAAATAAAAGTTGTTCTACATGAACTTATTTCTTATATAGTTAAAAAGTTACAGTGTTACAAAAATATTGGAATATATTAAATAACTACCACAATTAATGTTCACTTAACAAATAAGAAAATCGTTCTTTCTAGGAGGGTAGAAAGGTAATAATTTTGTTTATCATATTTTTATAATCCAGTGATGTAGATTGTTGGAACAATGCAAGGGTAATTCACAACTATTTTAAAATATAATTGTGAGTTGGAACTTCAAAATTACTTCATGCCTTTTTGGTGATCTCACTAATTATACATGTGTAGAAAAATAGTCCCATTAAAAAAGTGCACATACAGACAATATAGCACGTATATCTGGTCAAATTTTGCATGAAAGACATGATATTTTAATATTTTTCCTACCTATTTATAGAAATTATTCCAGCCGAAATGGTTTAGACCATCATTGCCAAAATAATACTTCATAAGTGCTAGTGGGAAGTGTGTTAGAAGTAGTACCTCTCAAAACTCATAAACTTATTACCTTCATTCAACATGGCCTATAAAACAAAATTGAATGAATTTTGTCAAAAAAATCACTTACCATCTCCCTTGTACGTATGCACAAATCATGGGTCTACTGACAAAGCCATGTTTGCTGCCTCCGTCACAGTCAATGATGAAGCATTTCGTGTTCCCGCAACATTTAACACGAAGAAGGAAGCTATGAATGATGTAGCAAGGATTGCATATGGATTCCTCTCTGTTGAGAAAGCCAACTTTCAGACTTCAGGATTTAATGGAGGTACTCACTTTTAAATATATAAAGGGTCAAATATATTTTTTCTTTAAACAATTATTACATTTTTCATATTATTTACTTCTCAACCCTAATGTTTAAATCCCACTTTATTAAACTAAGGGTCATCATCAAGTTCCCATGGTAGTAGGTCTCTTTACACATCTTTTGAAAAAGACGTGTCGTGGAAAAATATCTTGCAAGAGCGTCTCCAAAAAATGAATTGGAGCTTGCCAAGATATTATACAAAAAAATCTGGCCCGGATCATTGTCCTACATTTATCTCATGTGTGGAGGTAGAAGGTAGAATATTTGAAGGAGTGGAAGAGTGCTCCAAAAAACTAGCTGAGAGGAGTGCCGCCAAGGCAGTGTGCAATGCCTTGACTTGATTTTTTTACTATTCCATATATAATTAGTTTTTAAGTACACAAAACTTTATTAATGTTATTCGAACAAGTACAATTTTAAGTTGATGCTACACCACTTTTAATAGTATGGTTATTATTAACTATATTTCAATATGTTTATAATGTTTGTACTATCCAGGTGGGTGACAATCTCTATTGTAACTATTATATAATTTTTAAAATATTAAATGCTATTTCTAACGGTACTGTAGTAGTTACTATTTACATATTTTGTTTCTTAATGATATTTACTTCTTAACCTCATTTGTGGGTTATCCGTGTGATCCTACTATTTCACATTTTTAGAATGTATGATAGTTCCATGAAGCAATCATATTAATGGACCTCAAAAAATTAAAATAATATTAAGAGTTTTGTATTGAATTTTTTTTTTTTTTGTGAAAAATTTCCACGTGTACATTGGACACTTCTTAAAATACCTAAACGATGATTAAGCAAAAATTTTTTTGGGTTGTATCAGACACGATATGTGTACTTTTAAGGTGTACCAGTTGTGGGAAAGACACATAAATTTTAACATTCCATAAAAGTATGACTTCTCCCATTTACATTGGTAGTGACCCATTTATGTCTATTGCCTACCCTAAAGTTGGGTGACGAGGTGGGGCCAACGACCCAAGACCACTGCGTATGCGTATGGTGGGATCCACTGCCCCAGCACCTTCTCTTCTTCCTCTTCTGACTGCTTCTTGCTCTGCCTCCGGTCTCACTCACAATCACAATCCCAATCCCACTATAGAAAAATAAAATCATGGCCCCACCAAATCGGCTTAGCTCATTCAAGGGGCAACACCTCCTTCCTTCTCATTGGGCCTTCTAACAGGTTACAAAAAAGATTGCATAAACTTCTAAATTATAGTTAAACATTTATATAATTGTTAATTTCAACCATAATACCATCATAGGAAAAAAATAATTAGTGATTGAATATATAATTAAGCATAAATATTTAATAACTCTTTGGCAATAAATATATCGTTTAATTTATTGAAAATGTGACTAAAAATTATTTTTTATAAATTAGAATATATCAAAATTTTAGCCGTTATAAAATAATTTTTAATTATTAGTAGTGAATAATAAGGACCACAATAGAAAATAATTATTTTTATTAAAACTTGTTATGAATGTATCTAAAAATAAAATGTTAATTCAGATTGTCATGTCAATGAATGAGGACAAAATCTTTTAGTTTGGTGGTTCTTATATTTGGTGGGTCCACAGAATTCAATGTACAATGGACTGTCATGCCACCTAATTTACTATTGAAACTATTGGCAGAATAGTATGTGAACAGTACTTCCCATGCCGTGGCCTTACATTTTTAGGGTCCACTTAATTTAATGTGGCATGGCATAGACACATTTTACTATTGAAAGTATGGGTCAAATAGTATGTGAATAATACTTGGTGACTAATAAAAATCAGACTACACGAAATGAACACCTATATAATGGATGGTTGGTATAGTGCATTTATTGGTTAGAGATTTATGCATAAACCACCAAGAAGACAACTTTTCCCCCTGAAATTAATTATGTCATCCGGAGAATGTGGTACTCCAAACAGTGCATGCCCGATGCATTGCGGGAGCCCGGGATCGTCAAGGATGAATGCTTCATCAATCTCGACTAAATCCAAACATGCTTTTGTTAAGTGTGTTAATTGTTCTAATTGCACTACTCTTAAGGATAAGTTGTATGAAGAGAGGAGGCTGAGGAATAAGGCCTATAGACTTTCTAAGGAAGCAAGAGACCTCCTGCTTGATTTGTCAGATTTGATCTACAAATTAACAAAGACAACCAATCTTGCAAATGAGCACATGAAAGGTATTGAAACAGTGGTCGATAATATGAACAATCAATTGAGTATGGCCGCATGTTTGAACTTGGACAATGTTGATTGATCCGACAACTATTACCAGACAATGAAGCCCACATCAACCCATTTTCACTATGTTAAGTATTTTTAATTTGTATTTGCTGGAGTCTTAACTCAGATAACCTTACTTGGTCTCTTAGGTTATTTAGTGTTTCAATATGTTGTGGTTGAATTAAAAATACCATGTAGTATGGATATTAAATGATTGTGTGTACTTGTACGAAAATGTCATTATGACAAACTTTGTGGTGATGTGGTTAGTTTCTAGATTTTAGTAAATGTTGACTATTTTACATTATAAAATACGTTGAATGGATTTATTGTTTTAACTATTGTAAGTCACAAGAAACCACTAGTCGACAACACAAAGTTTACAAATTAAATCAAGTAACAACCAAAATTAGAGGATAAACATACATGGAAAAATAAGGGTCAATTGTTTAATAAAATATTTTCATTAAAAACATATATTTCAGGTGGCCCAAAACATCAACTGGGCCTCGTTAAAAAAGGTGTACACTTTATTCAACATTAAATGTCCCAATAAATATGTCTACCTAATAACTTGCTTGGATAAAAACCTGTATCCCCCAACTTTAAAATTTAACCAACAACACATTTTGTGTTCACAATTGAATAGAATATAACAAAATCTGGAGGATATGCCAAGTTCACCTTCAAAAGTTTCAGTGCACGAATCTCCTTGAACAAGGTGAGCATAATCTTTATTTTATTCTCCTTAATCAAACTAAATTTATGTTGACACTATTTTAATTTGAGTATGTCTCCTATTTTATGTGGGAACCAAATAGGGGCTATAATTAAAGTAATAGAAACTGACCATATTTTTAAACAGCAATTTCATGACTCAAAGTTTGTACACATGCACATATGTAACTTTCAAGGTTGTCATAAAAAATCACTTAGTTTAGGTGTCAAATTTTAATTTAGTTAAAAAAATCGTTTTATTATTAATTTAAATTCTTTTTTATTTTCAAAGGAAACTTGTCTTAAGTCTATTAATGCCCACATTCCCTCATCATTAGAAATTCTTCCAATATATTGACTAGCTCATTTTACTGGGCCTATTGTTTAATCTCCTCAATATCAATGGAAGGCCCAAATAAATCTTACACTTGAAAATGCATTGGCCTTTATTATTTACGTTCACATTTCCTTTAATTTGGGTATGTCTCCCATTTTCTATGGGAACCAAATAAGGAAAAATTATAATAATAGGAATTTTCTTCTATTTTGAAAATCCAGTTTCACATTTGTGCCATGTATTTACACACCTTTGAAATATCAAGCTTTTCACCAATATCGACTGAGTTTATAGGTCAAATTATATGTATAATGGGCTATGTAAAACATACAATAACTCTATTCATAATATATTGCCTAAAACTTGGCTTTTCTTTCCCAGATTTAACTTAAATATGGACGAGGTAGGAAGTTTGCAAGAAACATCAAATTGGGAAAATATACTACAATCTTTGGGGATTGAGAAACTCGCAAATGATATTGAAACAGAGGATGTCCAGGGAAAGGTCTTGGAGTCCCTTGAAGAGTGGGAGGATTTTTATTACACATACTCTTTGTGGGTAGGTTTCAGTGTCCGCAAAGCAGATGTACGGAAAAAAAATGGGAACATCACCATGAGAAAATGGGTATGTTCAAAAGAAGGTTTCCGCAAACACATGGAAATTGACAAGGCCGGTGGGAGCAAACGAAAAACATCTATTACTAGGACTGGTTGCCAAGCTAGTTTTCGAGTCGTAATGATGGGCGATGAGGGTCCGTGGATTTGCAAGGAATTCCAACCTCTGCACAACCATGACAAGGCATCATTAGATGAGTTGCGATTTCTGAGATCAAACCGTTCTGTGTCAGAAACCCTAGTTGCTCAAGTGAGGTCAATGAACCAAGTTGGGATAAGAACTTCACACATCATCTCCTACTTGGCAATGCAGTCTGGTGGGTACGAAAGGATGCCTTGCCAGCTACGAGACGTTTACAACAAGGTCGCCCATGTCAAAAGAAAAGAGAAAAGATGTACAGATTCAGATGGTGCTTTGGGATATTTGGATTGTCTGTCAAAGAGGGATCCAAATTTCTTCATTCAATATCAATGTGACGTGGACAACAGATTGGGGAACCTATTCTGGGAAGACGGATATTCTCGACGGGATTTCGTCGCATTCAGTGAGGTTATTGGATTTGACACAACATATATGACAAACAAATATAATAAACCCCTGACAATTATTTTGGGCGTCAATCATCATTTCAAGACCTGCATATTTGGAATGGCACTGCTTAACTCCGAGGATGAGCAAACTTACTTTTGGTTGCTTGACAAATTTATTGAATGCCACAATCATGTAACACCAAAGGTTGTGGTGACAGATGGAGATGGAGCTATCAAAAATGCTGTCTTGAAGTACTTCCCATATGCAACTCATCGGTTGTGTGCGTGGCACCTGTGTACCAACGCTTTAAAAATTTCAAAAGACCCCCGATTCTTACAAGGATTTCAAGATGTCATGTACAACTATTACACAATAGAGGAATTCATGCAAAAATGGGGGGAATTAATACACAATTTTGACCTCCATTCTAGCCAATGGTGCACCAACACTTATCACAGTCGTCGTTCATGGGCAGAGACATACCTAAGAGGGAAATTTGTTGCTAGAATGCGGACCAACCAAAGATGTGAGTCCATGAATTCAAGTATTAAAAAATTCCTACATGCAAGTTATAGTCTCCGTGAATTCGTTACCTCGATTGACGTTGCTATGACAAAGTTGAGGCACGTCGAGAGAGAAGATGATTACAATAGTCGACACAGTAGTCCTCCAATACCAGATCCCAAAAATGCTCTTAAGACGTACCATGAGCAGTGTGCCAAATTATACACTAGAAATATGTACTATAAAGTGGCTGATCAAATCAAAGCGGAACATGCGTACTTTGTCAACAATTGTGAAGACAACGTTGAATCATTCTTCTACAGTTTGTCAAAGTTTCAACACGAGAATAGAGTGTACAACGTTCATTACCACCCACAAGAGGAGACATTCACCTGTCACTGCTTGCTTTTTGAGATAGACGGCTATCCGTGTAGACATATTTGGGCCGTAATGAAATACCGTCATATGAAGATAATACCACAACCTCTCCTGCTGAAACGGTGGAGTAAGAATGCAAAAGCAGACCTCCCCCTCAAACTAAAGCAAAACTCCACAGAAAAGCAACAGTTATTTGAAATGGCTAGGCAGGCATCCCTCGCTTTGGATATAAACTTGTTGAGCTATTACGCTTCCAAGTCTGAGCAATCTTACACCAAAGCGAAACAAGAAGTGGCAACACTAACTGCAATGTTCAAGGATGCAGTTCCATTGGAATCAAACACCGGTGACAACGACTCGGGACGATATCAAACCTATCAAGAAAATGAAAACATTACCAGGGACCCAACACCTTGTAGAACTAAAGGATCCGCCTATGCAAGAAACAATAGGGACAATGTTACGATAGATATGTCGGATGGAGCCGTTAAAACTAAAAGGAAGTGTTCGAACTGTTATTCTGCAGACCACAATCGAAGAACATGCCCTTAGCTGGTCGGTCTACCGCTTCCTCACAGTCAACAAACCTCACCAAGTAAGAGAGCTTAGCATTCGGCTAAATTCGACGAATCTAGATGACCATTGAACTTTATGACAAAATGATAGTGCAAATTGACTAAGTGTCTATTTTCGTAGGCTTTCTATCATACTTAACAATTAAAGTGTTTTGTAATGGTTTAGGTGGCTGAATTAGTATAAAAATTGCATTAATGTAAGTGAATTCAAATTGTAGCTAAATAGTAGATTTGTTTCAATGGTAAAAAATTATTGATAATGGCAGTTCAATCATATTTGTAATGTTTTAGAAAGGTAGATTAATGATAATCAAATGACCAATCCTAAATATACGTTCCTTTTTTAGTGACGCTTCACTCTAATTGATAAAATTAGATAACAAATTGACTGTAATCGTTTCTTTTCTTTCTCTTCATTATATACCATGCGTATCACTATTATTGAAATTTCATTAATTGTACATTAAAGAGTAAATTAGTAAAAATATTCATCTTCACAATTAAAATGAAGGATTACAAAATATGACATAATTACACTTACTTAATCATATCGTGTAGATTCGAGCCTACTATCTATACTTACGAGATTTTAATAGTAAGTAACTTTGTTAGCTTTTTTAATTGATTGCTTAAAGTATATATGCTTCTCACCAAATAGGCATAAAATCATTAAAACCATGTTTAAAGCATAATATTAATATGAATTAGGTAATTAATTAGGAAAAAAAAAACAAAAAAAATTTCATTGTTAATGCAACTCACCAAACTTGTTTATTACTATTACAAATTTACCAATATTATTCTATTAAGTAAACTAATAATATTGTTATCTTTATCGTTAATTAGGATAAAAAAAAGTGTTAATTAGTTTTGATTTTAGCAGTCCTCATTGTTTTACTAACTTTTCACTACAATATTCAATACTACGTCTTCTGATATATTAATTGATCACTACTTTGTCTGCTGGTAACATAACAAAAGGAGAAGATATATTAAATAAAACATCTTCATTACAAAAATTTATCTTACGTGCCCCATTCATAACTTTGGGCCTAATAAAAAAAAATCTCAATTTTAAAGTTTATTTCACTGTAATAGACCCTTTTCGTTTGGGCCGTGCTCATGGACTCGGACTGGGCCATCTACCTGTGTTAAACAGTATGTGTTGCGAAATCATAAACAATGTGCAAAATAGTAAGAACAATGTACTAAATGTACAGTCAATGTAAAAAAACAACAAATATGTTATGAAGCTACAAATTACCAAAAGACCAAAAGTTCAAGAAGTACAATTACCAGAAAACCACCCCCAACGTGTAACTATTCCCATAAAATATTATAAAATCGGTTATCTCCGGTGGCTTGCACAGTTGCATTAACTGTGCGATGGGACAAACTACACTATTTAGCCTCACTTTTTATCAGAAATAGTGTTACAATGTCAGTCCAATAGTAGTACAAATTGGGGCCCCCTTTAACTATTTTCTGACTGAACCGTTCTATGAACGGAATATAATCTAAGGCCATATATATATATATATGTTTACACATGAGAGAAATATTAAAGATTATACTTTCGGCAAAGGGTACAAGAGAAAGAAAAAATCAATTCATAAACCCCACAAATTGATAAAAACATTTATATATATATATGCACATGAAAACATAACAAAGATGGAGTTTTTGATATTCTGCTTTCAAAGAAATGTGCAGAGAGAGTAAGTGAATGGAGGTCGGCCAATATGAGAATAGTCAACTTTTAAAGCTTCGAACTACCATTAGTTACTTAAACATTATACACCAAAGAATAAAAGTCTTCTATTGTAATAGCTAGGAAGTTTGAAAGGGTATAAATGACTCATATCCCACCAAGCACATGCATAAGTTAATAAAAATTATCATTGTGAGATACTATTCACACTATTTTTTTGTTTATATAAAACTAACCAGAACCAATTATTCATTATGAAATTAAACAACTGAGACCATCTGTTGTAAAATTCAAATTTCTGAAAAATAAATCAAGAGACTTGAGACCATATTTAGATAAGGAAGCAAACAGTTATATAAGTAAAAATATATAATATTTATTTTATTCTAATTACTCTAACTGCATTTTATAGAATCAAATTGAAGATGTAAAACATGTGGTAGAGAATAGTATAAAATTATATAAAGAAACTGTAAAAGAGTTAGGAAAAACTTAATGAACATAAAAGTAGAAGAAAATAAACACATATCTAACAAGTATAGAGAAACAAAGATTGATATTAAAGATAAATATATATTAACAAACCAGAGAGATCAATCCACTGTATGTGAAGGAAAGTGAGATACGCCAACGTTATGATCTCCTAAAATCAGAGTCATTTAGGGGTGTTTGGTATGAGGTTTGAGTTTGGGGAAGTAGAGTTAGAGGGGGTTTAGATTAAGAGAATGTGAAACTCAAGTATTTAAAGGGGTTAAGATTACCCTCAAAACAAACTAAAAAATGGGACCCACTTGGAAACACAAACTCCAAGCCATTAAAAATAAATTTACCAAACATTGGTTAGATTTGACATTCCCATTCCCACCAAACCAAACCCCCATACCAAAAGTCTCCCTCCAAAAGTGTCAAGTGAATTGAAAAGCAATGTCGCCACTATAACTTTCTCTATACGGAAACTCTCTCTCTCCTAAGATTTTCTTTTAGAGCATGACACTAAATTCTCAATTTTTTGTTCTCATGTTCCACTTCGTCGGAAGAGTTGGTGTTATAATTCAAAGGATAAGGCAATTTGAAAATGAAGTTTTTGGATGTCAATTTTAAGGAAAGGATGCATTGTAATGAAAAATGAGAACAAGGGTTGGTGGAGAACATGAGGAGAAGGTGGCCGGAGATACGGAGAACCAAAAATAAATGTAAACTTTAAAATGGATTTTAAAAAGGAGTTATATTTACATCCACAAATATATAAATACATTTCAAATTAATTATACATCAATCTATAAATAAAAAAAATATTTACTTATAATTATACTCTATTTCATAATGTAATATAGGCTATTTTGTCATTAAAGTTCTAAAAAATTACATATATAATTCAATTTCTAAAAAAATAATTGAACGCATGAAAAAAAGGCAACCACCATTGATCATCTTAATGATCTATAGCTCCGATATCAATTATCTATTCTCATTCAATCTCGTCATCCTCTTCTTTAATGGTAGCTCAAATAAAAATAAATAAATAAATAAGAAAAATGCAAGATCTTGATTCATCCGCAATTTCAAACAAGTTTATGTTGTCGAATATGCATGAAATTAATCAATCTAAATTTCTAGTAAAAGAATTTATTTATGAATTGAATTTGAATTTGAAAGTGTCTTGTAGTATATTTTATTTCTCCTACTCTTAACCTTATCTTATTTCTTTATTGACTAAAACAGCTCAGCAACACAACCAACACGTCACACTTACACCTAACAGGTTGGTCTTATATATATATATATATATATATAAAAAGAGAGAGACATAACGGGTTTGGACGACACATCAAAAATTTTGAGAAAGTGATTAGACCGAGAGAAAGAGAGAGAACTTGTAGAACTTGTATCAAGTGAGAGAGTGACTCAAGACTGTTAGAAATTGAGTGTTTGGATGTAATGGGGTACAGGGTGTGAGATAGAGAGTTTGTATCGTGTGAAGTTTGTGTTCTCCTCAACTGTGTATGGTGTAATCTCTGTTATTGTTGATCAATAAAGACTTTTGGTGGTGTTCTTAAACTAGATGTAGGATCAGGATACTGATCTGAACCAGTATAAATTCTTGCCTCTTCTTCTTTATTTTTCATGTTCTGCCATTGCTATTTGTTTCTTGTTACTCTATTTTGTTCTTGTGTATTCTGTTGGTGTTTGAGAAATTGTGCAGGTGAGTCTTTGTGTTGATTTGAGTCAACAAATCAGAGTCAGGTTGGTGATCCGCAAAGAAGAAGGGACATAAAGATTCACCCAAGATCTAGTCAAGAAGCAATGTCGACATCAACCAAATATGAGCTGGAGAAATTTGACGGGACCGGAGATTTCAGCCTGTGGAAAGCAAAACTCAAAGGGATTCTTGTGCATCAAAAGTTATCCAAGATCATTGGTGACCAAAAGAAATTGAAGGAAAAATATAAAGACAATGATGAAGAACTTGAATAATTACAAGAGCAAGCATACTATACAATTATAATGCACCTCTCTGACAACGTGATTCGAAAAGATCAAACCGAGAAGACGACACTTGGAATTTGGCAGAAACTAGAGCAACTGAGAGAGTGACTCAAGACTGTTAGATGAGGAAAGCCAAGCTATCAGTCTTGTAATCGCTTCTATGGTCATTTCTTGGAGTGACCACAGTAATAACATTTTCTTGAGTTCCCTCCTCTTGATTTTGATCGAGAGTGGTGACGGTAATCAGTCTTGTAATCGCTTCTATGGTCATTTCTTGGTGTGAAACGCTTCTGACTTCTTCCTCTAGCTAGACAAACTTCATCACGTTGCTTTTCTTTCTCAAGCTTCAGTTCAAATTCTTTGGACTTGATGGCTCCAAGAACACCATTTAAAGATATGGTGTCACGACCATACTTGATTGCAGATTTAACCTCTCTGTAGGCTTCAGGCAGTGATTGCAAAATGATGATAGCTTGGCTTTAGTTTCAAAGAGAGCTAAGAAGATACTTGGAATTGAAATTTCAAGAGACAAACTGAATGGAAAAATGTACTTGAAGCAAAGAAATTACATCAACAAAGTTTTAAAGAGATTCAACATGCAAGAGGCTAAGAAGACAATAGTACTGTTAGCTGCTCATTTTAGACTTTCTGTTGAACAATGTCCGAAAAATGATGTAGAACATGCAGAAATGAACAAGGTTCCTTATGCAATGGCTTTGGGGTGTTTAATGTACATATGGTAAGTACTAGACCAGATATTGCTCATGCTCTAAGCATTCTAAGTCAATACATGTCTAAACCAAGTCTAGAACATTGGCAAGCACTCAAATGGCTTCTAACATACAGCAAAGGTACTGCTAGTTATGGTTTGATCTATGAGAGAAAATATGACAAAGTTTTGCTTGAAGGGTTCATTGATTTGGATTATGCTGCAAATAGGGACTCACGAAGGTCAACTACCTCATACATTTTCATGACAAATCACAATTGTGTTTGTTGGAAATCTCAGTTGCAGCAAGTTGTTGCTTTGTCAACCACAGAGGCTGAATTTATGGCAACCACAGAGGCATTCAAGGAAGCTATTTGGATACAAGGATTGCTGCAAGAGTTGAGAATGATCAAGGGTAAAGGAATTATCTACTTAGATAGCCTTTCTTCAATCCATCTATGCAAAAATCCTGTGTACCATGATAGAAGCAAACACATTGACATAAGGTTGTTTTGGATTCGTGAGAAAATTGAAGATAAGATTTTGAAGCTTGAGAAAGTCCCTACAGAAGAGAATCCAACAGACCTTGGGACTAAGGTCCTTACACTTAGTAAGCTGAAACACTGCCTAAGCTTACTGAGTATTGGTGATCTGTGATTGAAAATGGAGTATACCACCAAAAGTATATGCTATTGTTCGGGTTAAGACTAGAAGAAATAAGGTGGAAATTGTAGTATATTTTATTTCTCCTACTCTTAACCTTATCTTATTTCTTTATTGACTAAAACAACTCAGCAACAAAACCAACACGTCACACTTACACCTAACAAGTTGGTCATATATATATATAAAGAGAGACATAACAGGTTTGGACGACACATAAATTTTTTGAGAAAGTGATTAGATCGAGAGAAAGAGAGAGAACTTGTAGAACTTGTATCAAGTGAGAGAGTGACTCAAGACTGTTAGAAATTGAGTGTTTGGATGTAATGGGGTACAGGGTGTGAGATGGAGAGTTTGTACCGTGTGAAGGTTGTATTCTCCTCAACTGTGTATGGTGTAATCTCTGTTATTGTTGATCAATAAAGACTTTTGGTGGTGTTCTTAAACTAGATGTAGGATCAGGAAACTGATCTGAACCAGTATAAATTCTTGCCTCTTCTTCTTTATTTTTCCTGTTCTGCCATTGCTATTTGTTTTTTGTTACTCTGTTTTGTTCTTGTGTATTCTGTTGGTGTTTGAGAAATTGTGCAGGTGAGTCTTTGTGTTGATTTGAGTCAACATGTCTTTTGAAAAACAAAATAGAAATTCTATCATAGTAACAAATTACCACTTTTCTTATTTTCTTAATTTCAGACTGATAATAAAATATTATTTTTCTCAGTTTCATAGTGGTTATTGGAATCTTTTGGTTGCAAACTAGTTATTGGTTACCATTCTAAAACTGAGAAAAATAGTAATTGGTTTGTAACGACCCAAATTAGCTAATAGGGCTTAGGGCCTTGATTAGCGTGCTTGGAGGGTAATAAATGATTTAATATGTTAATATGTGAATTTATGAGAATATATGATAAAGATGCATGTTTAGATGAATTAAATATGCATGTGGGCCCCGTTTGGATATTAGGAGTATGTTTGTAAGTTTAGCCCGTTGAGGGCGTAAATGTGATAAATATGATATGCATGTGATATATTTCTGTGTAGCACAATCCGAGACAGTCCTGGGGAGCGGTTAGCCAGAAAGTCACAACGGGGTTGAGAATCCGACTCGGGGCGAGTCGAGGGGTATTTTGGGTATTAGATGTATTATGGGGTTATCGGGTTATGGAAATAAATATTCGGAGATATATTTGAGGTTAGAATGTCTAGGAGGGAATATTGGGGAAATTTACCATTTTTCCCTTGGGGACGTTTCCGGTACCCCGAGCCTTGAGGTAACCCTATAGATTTAAGTTAAATAAAACAAAATGAAGGAACTGTTGGGAAACTTGGAGAAACCGACCTTAGACTCTACCATACTCTCTCTTTACTCTCAAAGCTGCACTAAGGGGGAAATCTTGAGGAAGGGAGCTAGGAAATTCAGAGTTTGAAGTTGGGGCTTTGGAGAATTGTAGCTTGGAATCTAGAGGATTGGCTAAAAAGTATAATCTAGCAAAGGTAAGTTCCTAATATGTTGAATTGTGTCAATTTATCAGCTGGGTTTAAGGTTGAATATCTGAGTTTGCATGTTAGCTAAGTTTGAAATTTGTTCTTGAATGCTTGGCTGAGTTTGGGGCTAGACTTTGTTGGGTTTTGATGATAATACCGTGTTAGAACCTTTGTGGCGATAATCTGGAATTGCTAGTTTGGTTTTCGGTGAATTGGTTTGAGGAACATGCAGGAAAAGATGGAGATTTCTGGGTTTGGAGGCGATGGCCGCAGCCCTAGGAGGGGCTTGCCGCGGCCCGTGTGCGCATGCGGCCATGGTGTTTGATGTGCACCGCGGTGCTTGGCCAAGTGCGCCGCTGCCCGTGCATGCTTCAAGGAGGTGCTAGCCTCTGTTTCGAGGCTAGCTGTGACGCTTGTGGGTAGGGCCGCGACTCTTAGTGCCAGTTTGTGTTTTAAAGTGTGTTTAGGCTTGGGAACTCAAAGGTTAAGGCTCAGGATGGATTTTATCATCCGGATTGATGGAATTCAATGTCCTGGAGATTATAATTATGGCTCAAAGTTATTTAATGGATTAGAACTTGATGGATGGATATTGTTAATATGTTGTGACTAGGGTTTCGGCGAGGCTCAAGTTAGAGGACTGTGCTCGGGATATCGGTGCTCGGAGAGCTCGGGACGCAGGTAAGAAAACCCTTGTTCCCATAGAGCTTGTATGCAGGGCTGAGCCCCAATATGTTTGAATTGCAGGGCGTAGCCCTTTGATTGAATTTGTTAGTGTTCAGTATATGTTTATTATGCTATGAATGCGGTTATGTGAATGTTCGGCAAGAGCCGGGAACTGCGCAGGCCGACGTCGGCAGGGGCCGGGAACGGCAAAGGGCCAGGAACGGTACTGGGCACATTGAGTGTAAGGCTGAGTACGGCAAGGGGCCGGGAGCAGCGTCGTGCACGTGGGGTGCGAGCTGCCAGGGCGAGACCCTAAAGGATACCTTGGATATCCTCACGGTGTGGACCGCGAACCCAGGGCCTGGTAAAGCGCCTGGGACGGCTTGGCCGTATGTGTTTAGCCTATTGATGGCCTGTTTATCCGCTATGTGTATTTTTTTGCATATGTTAACTGCTTGTGGGTTTTCTTTCTGGACTTCGGCTCATGGGTGCTCTGTGGTGCAGGTAAGGGCAAGGAGAAAGCCAACCAGCCATGAGTATAGCAGGCATGAAGCGGTGTGTACATGTTTGGCCTACCTGGCTGCCTCAGCCAGTGGATTTTGGGAAATGATTGTATTAAAACCTAGATTTTGTCGTTTAGCCGACTTGGCTGTACTTATATGTTGCAAATATTTCTAAATAGTATTTTGGGATCCCAAGTGTTAAACTTTTATGATTTTCAATGAAATAGAGTTATTTATAAAGTTTCTACTCTGTTTATGATTTAATTACACTTTTGCTTTAAAAGCCTCGATTAGCGAGTGATTGCATGTTTTTAAACTCACTTAGTAACGACTCTAAGGTAGCAGGGCGTTACATGGTTACTATAACGGGATTTCCAGATTTTGAAAAAAATGATTCAAATACAAGATTCAACCTAGGAATTTATTGTAAGCCTTGATTCTTTTGTTGGAATGCAGATCGACTAATTTTTTTATTGACCCTTTGAAAGTAATAGTTGAGATTGGAGAATAGTCAAAAGAAGAAGAAGAGTGAAAAATGGAGAACATGAAGGAGAAAACAATCGGGAATGAAAAAAAGATAGAAGAATAAGATGAATCTAAAAAAATTATATTTATAACATTTCCAATTCGAAATGCTCCAATTTGGTCAATTCCCTAAATCAAATAGGGTCATAGACTAGTCATGACTGTAAACTCGCCAAAGGATTTTGGGTAATCGATAAATTAGTGGCATTTATCGCATTGTTTGGCAAAGACATTTGAGTTCTTCTTTAAAGTGGGACAGTAATTGTAATGACCTAAAATTCTACTTGTTGACTCACCAAAAATACGACAATGTATTCTAGTAGTCAATGTCTTAAGAAAGCAAGTGTTTTTTAAAATTGATCGTTTATTGACTAAAAAATGCACCATCCATTGAAAAGATGGTTTAAAGCAGAAATAAACTTTAATGCATAAGTGTTGGGAACCCAAATAGTTAAAAACACAAACATAGTTGTTCAAAAGTGCATAAAATTGATGTACTTGTACCACAAGTCATTTTGGAACGAAAAGAGTACTTAGAGTAATAAACATAAACATAAAACTAACGCAGAAGACTTAGAACATTTCTAGCTATAACACACTGATTTCTGAGGCTAAGTAATTTACCCAATATATCACTATTTAGGTAAATTACCATTTAAAAAGAACAATTTTGAAAACGAAAGTATTTATTAACTTCTTTAAAATTCAACATAAATGATATTCCTTTATAAAACATGCAGAGTTTGGGATCCCAACGTTATAACCAAAAATAATTATGTTTGACTAATTTTTTTGCTAACAACTAATTAAACTAAAGCTTAAAGAAAAGAAGATTGGAACACAGATTTTTATGTGGTTTAGGTTATGGATTAACCCTAGTCCATGAGTCACTTGTATTAGGATGTTAAGAACTTGCAAAGCTCAACCTCTCTTGGTTTTCAAGCAGTGTAACACTTTGAAAGTAGAAATTATGATCATTTACGATGTGTGCCCTAGCCCTATTTATAGGCTGTTGGGGCAATTAAGCTCATTGATTGTAGCTGATTACAATAATTCTCTCTTAATGGAGGTGTTATTACATGATAAATGTACATTCTTTGCTTAAATGAGCTGGTGGGCTCTAACCTATCTTGGTGGGCCCAAAGAGGGGAATGTCAGTGTAACGTCCCAAAACTTCTAATAAGATTAAGTACTTGGATTAGCATGTCGAGAGGGCACGTGGGATAATTATGTGAATTATATTATCATATATAGTTGAGTATGCATGATTATGTGTAGTAAATGTGTATTGAGACCTATTTTTGCTAAATGGGGTATTTTCGTAATTTTGACTCGTTGATGGTATATTTGTATTTTATGTGCTATATGCTTGAGACCGCAGGGTTATGTGGATATATTTGTGATATTCGGCATGAGTGGATCTTTTCGAGTGATTTTAGCGATTTGTCACAACGGGGATAAATATGTGGCTCAGGCCGATCCTAGGGGTATTTTTGGAATTTCAAGAATTTAAGATAATTTGTAATATGAAATTTATTGGTGGAATAGTTATGTGTTGATGGATTAGTTGATTAATTTGGAAATTATAGAATTTTGTAGGATGCATATAAGGTTGATTATATGTCTGTTTATGCAGTTAGGATGTTTAAGGATCGATTGCATAAGAAAAACTCGACGAAATCGCAACTGTGCAAATCTGGGAACGACGTTGGTGCGACCGCACCCAACCCTTGGCGTGACTACACCAGTTTCCCAGAAACGAGATATTGTCCCATTTTGTTCGTTTCGTTCGGGTTGTTGAGGCTTTGATGATGGTTTCTGTTTGGGGTCTTTAGGCCTGTCTTAGGAATGTTTTAGAGATGATTGGGTCACTGAGAGAATTAGAATTGATTATATGACATTGGATTTATTTATGTATCTCTAAATGTACATGGTTGTATGATTTTGGCTTAGGGCTCGGTAAGGATGCTTTAAGGAACGTGACCATGGTTGCTGCAGGATATTGAGGTAAAAAGAGTGGTCTTTGTAACACAGGGTGTACAATTGAGTGCACAAATGATATATATGTGTGGTCTAATTATGTTTGTTCATGCTATGTTTATGATTATGATTTTGTCATGTATGCTATGACTATAAATATTGCATGCTTATGTACGTTGTTGCATGCTTATGTTAACTTGTGTGTGTTGATACACCATGGGGTTGTCACAAGGGTAGATTTGCTATGACTTATGATTATGTTATATGATATGAGGTATAATGACATTGTTTGGTGTTTGGTAAGGCATGGGGCAGGGTAGGTGTCAGAATAGGTAGGCGTTTGAGGTCGTGGAGGTTTAGGGTGGAACGTCGCTCGCTACTTTAAACTATCAACACTTACATATGATGTTTGTATGATGTATGTTTTGACTAAATGATAACATGTGTGAAATGACTTATGATTTATGCTATGTTATATGTGTCTAGCTAATGTTATAGTTGACTCTCAAGATGTTTTTAAGGTTATGTGTAAAGATTAAGTTGAGACTTATGATTATGTTTTGATAAAGGAGGACTATATGGGGTTGTGACCTATATAGCTCTTCTTGTTGGGTGTTAGCTCAAGGCTAATTTGTGTTGCAGGTATGGAAAAATGCGTATTTGTTAAAGGTAGTGAGTTGGAGGGGCTCAGTCGGATGTGTGTATATTTTGAAATAACTTACCTGAGAGGGTTTCCTGACTTTCGTTTCGGTTTAAATGGTTTTTCAAACTGGGTTTAATGAAAGAAATGTATATTCATTATTTTAAATTGGGTTAATATTGCATAAGGAATTTATTGTCCATGTTTTCTTCGAGTGACACGTGGCTTGTAAAGTTCCATGGAGCCTGATTAAACCTCCACGGGGTTAATCCTATTCTTTGCCATAGTTCACCACCCCCGGAGGAGTACATCTTCTGAGAAGAATCACTCCTCGAGGACCCTGTCACAGGATGGTGCTCCAAGTCCCACTACAAGACCATTTCCTTCATGAACAACTCCTCCCAGTCTATGAGAACTTTCCTCCGGCCTAGGAGAATGGTAGCCAAGTGTCAAACACATTGACCTTGGACCATAAACAACTTTCTTACACCCACTGTCACAAGGATTGTGGTGTTGACTCTGTACAAGCGACGAAATGGGTATCCCACAACGTCACCTAACATGGGGAAATGTGCAACAACTGCCCTGAAAGTGTTAGAGACGTTTCCCCCAATGAAAAGGTGGGCTAACTGTAACACTCTACTAATCCAGAGTCATTACACTGTGTGTTTAAAGTAGGGCTTAACTCGTTATTCGAGTCATTTGGACTCAAAAGTATAATTAAAGGTAATCAAAGGTTTAGGTATTAAAAATTTTGGTCAAAGATATAAACTTTTCATTGAAACTTTCAATAATTACATGGTATCCCAAAATGAGTTTTAAATGAAAAAGGAGTTACAACCAAAGTTACAAAAGTAGCTAGCCTAAGTGAAAAAAATGGACTCATAACCTAAGTCCCTCAAAATAACTCAACCATGCCTCGCTAGCCGGCCAAATATGTACGTGTCGCTCCAAAGCCTCCAACTCATGGCTGATCTACCTTTAGCATGGCCTTACCTACACCATACAGCACTCGTGAGCCAAGGCCCGACAAAAAAACCCCACATGGCATAAGGAATATCCAATTAATCATAAGCAATAAACAACATGCTTCACAGATAATAAATGAATTCATTCCAATCATATAAATCATAAACACGTTTCACAATTTATAAGATTGTTTATTTCAAACATACGAACCATTTACACAACCCCACAAAACACCCTTTCCGAATGGCATAACCGAGCGAGGTGCGCATTTTGGCATCAAGCCTACAGTCCATGTCAGGCGAGTGGAGACCGCACCCTCAACTTGACCCCGCCTTCATGGCCCACGTTATGCTTGCTGACTAGCCCACATAATACACGGTTACCTAATATAGATCGTATCGATTGTCCATAGATAAATCAACGCTAATATACATAGCAAAAAACATGCTTTATGTGCATATGCCAGTTTTCTTACCTCGGGTTCTGTGCTAAAGACAAAGCGACCTCGTGTGCGATCATAACATAAATGGTACGCTTATTAGGGACTAAGTTCAATTCACGTGTTCCAAAACTAAACCCTAGCTCTCGGGACCTCCAATTCCATTCAACCGGGTAATGGAGCAAACCTTGCTCTCAAGGAACTGCATACGCGCCGCAACGCTCACCTAGAGGCGCCACCGCGACAAACCTAGAACTTGTGTTTTCCCCTGCAATTTCTCAGTTCCAAACCCAATTCAAAACAAAATTTCCAGTCAGTTTTACACCACAAATAGGCCAAAATTCACCAACATAACCCATATACCATAAACAATCACCCTAAAACACATTAAAATATCAAATTGAACAGTTGAGTCTTAAACTCAAACTTTTACTCCAAATTCCAAAAATTCCAATCAATCACAACAATTAATTACTTCCATTTAGAATTAAAGCCACAACAACAACTCTCAACTAATTTCCACCATCAACAAATATATACAAACATCCTTAGATCCCCTGAATTTGAAATTAAGCAAAAAATCAACCATTTCTTAAGAACACCACAAAGAAAAGGAAGAACAAGGAAATAATCTATACCTCCTCTGATTTCGAAATTCCCAGCCTATAGTTGTCCACTTTAGCTGCTCCTATCTCCAATCAATCCCAATCATCCACTAGAAATTCCTTCTGAAACACTCGATCTAAGCTTAAGCGCCTTAGATGCTGTTGGTTGAGTTGAAGAAAAGCTAGAGCGAGAGAGGGAGAGAGGGAGAGAGAGAGAGAGAGAGAGAGAGAGAGAGAGAGAGAGAGAGAGAGAGAGAGAGAGGAGAGAGAGAGAGAGAGAGAGAGAGAGAGAGAGGGAGAGAGAGAGAGAGAGAGTTTCACGTGTATGAGGGAGGAGCATAGAGTGACTGCTAACACTTAGCGGAATTCTCTAGTCTTTTGGGTCAAAATGATCATTTTGCCCTACCTCCAATAAACCTCTTAATTAACCTCAAGAGCATTTTGGTCATTTTCCTAAATTCCCACTAAACCACATGATCTATCATCCAAATGCATTATTAAAACCTATACATGTAATCAAATTAAGAAGATGCATGGTGAAGGTTCATGAACCCTAACCTCACCTTCTTCACCAAACAAAACAACTTACATGCTTACCAGTCCTTGATTCAATTCCTAGCATAATACTAACCTTTATAACACATCATGTAGTCACTGATAAGATCATTTTTGAATTAATATTTGATAAGTTTTTCCATGCTTGGATGGTGTTATGATACCATTATTTTAGTAGTTTTAACTTAGTTTCATGAATCTACAACATATTTTCTACATTACATTTTATGATGATAAGTCTGACATTTTGATGGAAATTGTAGTTTATTAATCATAGGTCAAAAAAGACTCACTGAGATGAGGTTAAAATGAAGCTTAAGGAGCATTCCAAACTTTCGAGATTAAAGTGTTGAAGTGGTGGAAGCATACAAGCTCTATAAGTTTAAGAATTGAAGAAATTTAAGATAGATTGTGGCCCAGAAAAAGCAGGTCGCGACACTTCATTTGGAAATGACGTTACAGATTGCACGCTCCACTCGGGCCGCTGCCCAGAAAAAGTAGGCCACTGCCTGCTGTGTAAAAAAGTGAAGTTGGGCTACTGCCCAGATTTTTTAGGCTACGACCTACGTGACTAGTTTTGCCTTTATTCCTATTGACACGATTTTTTGCCAACAGTGTATTTAAGAAATAATAAGGTTGATTAGTGCTTAAGAATAAACTGAAATATGAAATGAATTCACAAGAACACAAATCTTTTTATGTGGTTAAGTGGTTAAAACCCACCTAGTCCACGAGTCTATGTTATTGTTGTTTCTCTCTCTATTTTGGCAGAGTTTCAGTATTATAGAATAATCGTCCTTTTCCCTGTCCAATATTCTCAGTATTTGTAGAGAAATTCCATGGACAGGTTTGGGTAACCGCGTGAGTCAATCACGGATTTACATATTTATTACACTTAATACAAACAATTCCCATTTATACTAGGATATGATTTGATCATAAAATAAATGGTCTCCTAATATATGGGACATTAAATATGATAGGCTGGTCATAAATAAGCGTATAAAAGTACTCGATTCTTTGGGGATCCGTGGGTACGCAGTATATTTGAATTATCACGAGCTGGATATCTCTCCGAGCTCGTACTTCGGCCACCATTTGAATATCATGAGCTCGTGCTTCACAACCTTCATTTCTGTAGCACGGGTTAATCCCAAGACGCCTAACACCACACGTGCCCATGTGAAACTAGAGTTGCTTACGTGGACAATAAACATATATATAATTTCCTTGGTCATTTCTCTGTATATTTATTTACCATTTGTACCCGAGCTGAGTGAAGGACTCGTGCTGAAATTAGGGTACAACATTTTCCCCCAAGTCCATGCTCGTGGTTCATGTCGTCACCTTCTGACCTACATAGTAGGAACACTACTCGAGTACTGGACACATGGTATACCATAATTGGCATCTGTTCGGGTTTCGAGGCCTACAATAATTGTCTTGTCACCTTTTTGCCGCCGTTTTGTCTTTTTAACCATGGCCTTTGGATCTTGTACTAACCAAATCGGATGGCTCAAATTAATTTCTGTCGTTTACGTATAAATAGGGTAGGCAATTTTCAGGTTTTACCACCTTTCATTTGAAATTTTTCTATATTTCCTCTCTTCTGTATTTCTAAATCCTTCTTATTTCTCAGAAAAACCCAAAAATCGTTCCCTGCATCCAGTTACTCAGGAGTCTTCCAAGAACTTTCCCTTGCAAAGTCTACTTCTTTTTATTGAATACCATACTATAAGTGCCTCGTCTTTTGGTTTTGAAGAAAATTTTCTTTTACTGTTCTTTTTTGTTCTTCACCATGCTCACCCGCACTTCACCGTAGTCAATATTAGGTTATTCCCCAAATGTTTTTAGCAAATAGGCTTCAACTTAGATTTAATGAGTAGGTCCTAAAATATCTTTGGAACTACAATATTCATAAAACTGGGAATTTATGGGTAAAGTTGGGTAATCCATGGTGAATTTAGAAAATACCCATTCGGGATATAGACGAGGAAAAGTTTTTAGGGTCCAAACTAGGTTGCTTAGTGGTCACGCTTCTTGGGGGGTTTTGCACTAAACCGCCTCCCAAGGAAAGTAGTGGCCTAACATTCTGACACACGGATCCCTAAATATCAAGGGTCTAAGGAAACCAAGGCACGTAACTTAGGGTAGTGTGTGACATCATGCGATGGGGCCGAGCTAACTAAGCTCGTATATCAAAAGTAAAACATTCCCCTTAGTACTTCCACGCTATAACCTTTAAAACCTCTTAGGTCGCTCACTAATTAGGTCGTTTTGTTCGTTAGGCGATCTGATGGCTCCCTAGAAGAACGCACCCAATAAGAACATAAAAAAGAACGCACCCAAGAAGAACACACCTAGCTCGTCTGCTCAGCAGAAAAACAAAGGGAAGAAGGTCGCCCCTGAGTCTCCTATTCCCCACTTCGGTCCAGTGGTGGTAGACCCCAATGCCTTCTTCTAGGCGGAAAGAATCGTATACAATATCACTACTCAAGGGAGGGTGAACAAGATTATGCTGAGCCACAATATCAAGATCGGGACCGGAGTTCTCATCGCCCAACCTGCTTTCAAAGGGGAAAAGAGCTGCTCCCCTCTCTAGGACGATTTTGCGGCCTGGAGTGAAGAACACTTGAAAGCAGGTGCCTTCCTTCCCTTGGACTAGTACTTTGCAGATTTTCTGAATTTCGTGAAGTTGGCTCCATTTCAGCTCCCCCCAAATTCTTATAGGCTTTTGGCGGGGTTGAAATACCTGTTTTTGAAGCATGAGTGGGAGATCCCCACTCCAGTAGATATATTATATTTCTTCTGCTTCAAAGCCAGCCCAGAACAAAGAGGTCGAGGTGATGGGTTCTACCACCTCACTAGGTTCCCCAACTCTGCTCCGATCATCAATCTCCCAAGCCACCCCAACGACTATAAAGACTTGTTCTTTATGTTGAACGCGTTCTAAAACTGTGAACACATATACTTCAATCGTCCTTGTAAGTTCTTTATTCTCTGACCTCAACTCGTGAAATTTTATTCTTTCCAAGATATTTCCATTATACATGTATTAACTGAGTTTATTATTTGTGCAGCCATATTTGCGAGGACAGCGAAGTTCGTGACCCTTGGGGGTCAGTACGAGAAATTGTCTGGGCTGCCCCCTAGTGAGAAGGACTAATGCTAGATCGTGAATGACGTCATGATGCTGGTGTGCCAGTTGATTGGCAAAGGCCAGACGTTGGCCTTAAGGACTTGGGCTACCCTCTTGGTGATCCACGAGCTCCCACTCTCTCAAGAAGAGGCCTTGCTGGCCATCGAAGGCGAGGAGGAGGAAGAGGACTAGGTGCCTCTTCTGCAAAAGAGGCGGGTTCTCGAGGCTATTCAGGAATCAGATTTAGAGCGAGCTGCATTAGGGGCAGCAGCCGGCCCCTCCGGCCAAGGTAGCCCATATCCTTATAGGGAACTAGATAGGGTTGTTGCCGATTTTAGGTTAGTTAGTGATAACTTTAGGAATTATAGTTATTTTTATGCTTTTAAACTTATAATTTTATAAAGAAAGAGTGGTTTAGGGTGTTTTGTAGTGTCTTTATTTTAGTTTTGTCAAATATTAAATATAATAAGATAATATTAAATATTAGTATAGTAATGCTGGGAAAATCTCTAAAAAAATGTTGGTTCATTATCTTGATAGGTGGTTGATGGATCCAAAACGAGTATGTTTTAAAAATTTATACTCGCAAGTGCAAGAATCGTATATGGAATATAGTGTTCGTGTAAGCACGAGATCGAACCCAAATGAGTTGTCTAAAATCAAAAAAATAAAACTATTTTAAATCAAGAGTAATAAATTCTAACCTAGCTCTAAAGATTGATGAGTTTTAATATTATGAACATAAAATAAAATATTGAAAAATAAAGCTATTTAAGAGAATAAAAATAAAGCAATAATGAGTTGAAAATAAGTGTTAAAAGAAAAGATTATTAAGATACTAGAATCCACAAAATGTAAGTTTAATAATATTTATTAGTATATTGATTCCTAAGTTTTAGTGATAGTTAAAATAATTCAAACTATCATTTTCCAAATAGATTTATAATTTTAAGCACAAATTACTTCTAAAAAGATAGGATTTTTCATCACTTTTCAAAATTATAATTTCAAAGCATTTAGTGTAAATACATCTAATGAAATAACTGTTGACGCTGTTTTTCGTCAACAGTAAATATAGAGCACGTAAACAATAAATAGTTATGGCTAGAAAAATACAATAAAACAAGGAGGGTTTTTACGTGGTTCAGTAGTTAACTCTGCCTAGTCCACGAGTCTTTGTTATTAGAACTTAGGAAATTTCTGGAAATTCTTCAGAGATGAATTCTCCAGAGTTTCTCCCAAGATCACAAAAATTCGGTCCCTTACAAAGGTATAGGACTTCTCTATTTATAGAGGAAGTCTCAGGATACTATCCCACATGTTTCTGGGAAGTTATCCTTTACATTAATAAATTTAATGGCTTTAAAAGCCTGTAACTCCTATATACAAGGAAACGTCCCCTGAAGACTAGGGGGCGTATAACTGACTAATAAATATCCCTTTATTATAGGGAAGTTACAACAATAAATGTAGACTGCGTCTCTCCAAGTGACTCACTAAGATGTTCGAAGTCAGCAATCAACATTGTCAGCATCGTATCAGCCCAGGTCTCTGAGTGACTTTCGAGTTGTATTATTTTCTCCAAGAACACATAGTTTCGAGCTCATACTTATGTCAGGCTCGGAACTTTTGATTCGAGGCCACCCGAGAATAGATGTACTCCGATGTCTGTCTTTCAAGCTTGTGAGGACTTTGAGGCTACCCATCTTCGAGGTTGCCACCTGCTTTGTAGGTTCGGCGCCTAGGTTGCGAACATGTATTCTAGATATTGCGAGCTCACACCTGACGAATCCAGCTTTCGAGATCACAATTCTCAAGGCTCGAAATCTCGGTGTAACATTTTGCCCCCTCAAAAGTATTTGTTCGAATCCTATGAGAAGGAAACTTTTGAACTACTTTCCTCGGGAACTGCACCGTCACACATGTTCGAGTATGGACACGTGCCAGTTGGGTATTGCTCACTCAAGGTACTCGAGTACCTTGGAAACCTGCCCACGATCGTTCGCCTGCCACCTTTTCGGCGCCATCTTGTCATTTGTCCCTGACCGTCAGATTTGATAAGAATCCTGACCAATGGCTCAGATTAATCCCTTTTTTCCATCTCTGATTGTCTATATATAAGGCTTTAGCCATCTTCCTCATTTTACTTTTACGTTCATCAGAGGAAAAAAGAAAAGAGAAAGGAAAAACCAGAGGCTCTCCCAGAAAGCTTCTTGCTTTTGCATGTTTTCCCAGCCAAAGAAGCAAAAGACCGCCAGCTTGCTCGAGACCGTGGGATTATACTTGCAGCCTCTTCTTCAATCAATGATTTATCTGCAATCGTCATCTTCATTGCGTAAGTATCTGATATATATATTTATCAGTTTCTGGCTTTGCTGTTTTTTAGTTCCTGGGAATGCACTGGTTCATTTTGTAGTTTGATATACTAGGACGCTTTGACCAATAGGTATTTAGGTTTAGGTTTTCCCATAACTGGTTCTAAATCCAGTTTATATGTAGAACAAACCCAAACATGGTCTCTTTTTTCTGGGTTTTCAAAATTCAAAAGATGTATCTTGCACACCAAGATATTGGGTACAAAATATTGGTTTTAAAGAATGCACGATACCCAAGAATACCATTTTTGAACAACCGCCACCTTTTCCCCTGATATTTCAGGATTCTCAAAAATTAGACCCACTTCCCTCCTCTTTTTTCGTGGAATACACGTCGTGACCCTTAATTGGGTTTCCCTGCATGCATGGCCCTCACCATTTTTTCGAGCTTGTCTCACCAAGCTCGCTATTCTTGATTCCCTGCATGCATGGCCCTCACCATTTTTTATTTCTCGCTAGATGTCACAAAATCTGGAAAGACGGTGGGGGTCGCTGCTTGCCATCCCGTATTCGCCAAAAACTCTGAGCCCAGAATCGTTGTTTGCTCGGAACCAGCGCCTGATTCGTGAACACGAGCTAGCTTGCAAGAAAGAAGAAACCCGAGCTCATTATCGCTGTCAAATCGTCGAGGTCATAGAAAAGAAGAGAATAATCCTTCGAGAGGCTCTTTATCCAGAATCTGATTCAGGGCCCAGACCGATCCCCCTTGATCCTAGGTTAAAAGTGACAATCGCGTACAACCCGGGAGATCTTCAATTCTCACTGATGGGGGAGCCCTCTACCTTGCAGCCGAGGAGGGAATTTTTTGAGGCCGAGCATTATTGGAGCTCAGTTACCTTGCTAGGTCAGATAAACGACATCTTGGCCTTTCACAGTATAAGATTGTCAGGCTCGTTAAGGTGTCGAGCCCCTACTTCCCACGAGCGAAGCTGCCACGCTCCAGGAGATGGAAATCCTGACAACAAGCTGAGGTATGCGACTTAGAGCCAGGAGCATATGAAGGCAGGAGCGATACTGCCTTTGAAGTCTTTCTTGAAGGACTTCATGAACTTCTTTGGGCTGGCTCCATTCCAGCTCAACACTAATTCATACAGGGTTTTGTCTGCCCTGAAGTCAATATACCATGAGCTGATGTGGGAAGGGCCGTCGCCGGAGGAGATCCTGTATCTTTTCTGCCTAAAAAGCAATCCCTCCCGAGCTCGGGGAGGAGACGACTTCTATTACCTTTTGAGCTACCCGAAGGAGAAAAAGGTGTTTGAGGACCTTCCCAACCATCCTCCTGATTTTAAGAAGGCCTTCTTCTGGACGGATGGCCTATCTCCGTCTCGATTTTATTCATTCAGACGGATTCGTAAGTACCCCAACCTCCTTTATCTCTGTGCTCAAAATTTTGTCTATAGGCTTGTACTTAGTTGAAATGTATCTTATTTTCCAGCCAATTATCATCGTCCCACTCCTTCTGACGAGATGAAGGAGCGTAGGGAGGCCCTGCTCCAACTCCCTTATGGCAGGAGATCGCTCTCATACCTTTTGCATGAAGGTAAACTTCGAGCTTGCGGGCTCTTGGGAAATGGCCAGTCCACCTTGGACTGGTCCAACAAAAAATACGACCGCTGGTAGCTCGTGCCCCTGCCAACAAGCATCCTCCCCTCGTGGAGAGAGGTGAGGCCCCCGCCTCCAGTTCACCGAAGGAGCCTGCAATCAGGGAACGAGGCCAACGATGAAGCCTCAAGCTCAGGCTCGGATGATCAAGGTACAGTCATCCTAAGCTCGAAAATGTGGTCCCCCACCCTGTTAAAGCACAAACCCGATAGGCTAGTCATGTGCGAAGACGATAGAAACCACTTTTATGTGTGGACTTGGGTAGATGAACGGGTTCATAGGTTTGATAGCTGGCTCGGGCAATACGATACTATGTATAGCCTGAACGAGGTATGGAACGGAATAGCCATCCAATACGGGACCGATGACTATAGGGACCTTTCGAGGTTGACGTCCACATATAGGGAAGGTACTCCCCCCACCTCTTTTGAAGATGGGGAAATTTCATGGTCTCCGAGCTCAAGCTTGGAGGAGAGTTCTAGTTAGGTTTTTCTCCACTTGTTTTTTTTTATATATCTTCTACGTTTGTTAGCACCATGCTAAACCTTGATTGCAACTGTGCAGGTGCTATGGACTCCGACCTTGACGCCGTGCTCTATAGTGGCGAGGGAGCTCAAAAGAGTAAGCGCCCGAGAGGCTCACGGAGGTTAGACCGACCCTCTAAAATCCCCAAGTGCACTGAGATTACTCCACCGGCTCCAACTGCTGCGAGCACAGCTGAGGACCCGAATGCCCAGGTCGATGCATCTGTCTCGACCGCACCTACCACGCTTCTTCCAGCCACAATTCCTCCAACACTCGACCAACCCCCGAAGAAACCCTCAACCTCCAAGTCACTCCTACCGTCGGCCCGACCTCATGTTGATGAGTTCGTGCTTGATAGTACCGCCGGGGCCCACAGAGCTGTAATTGGCTCGGATATCCTTTCTCGGGTGGGTCAGAGTCTTTCAGGATTCGACGCTGATCACTGGGAGTTTGTGAATAAGGCCCGAGACTGCAATGCTCTTTATGATAAGAGTATTGAACTCACTGCAGTAGTAATTTTCGTAACTTACCTTTAATTGCTTATGTGCCTTGGCTTATGTTCTAATTCAATCTCTTTGTGTTTCAGGCCCTCGTCGTCTCAGCATAGCTTAATTATAAGCTGACCAATGAGGTGCATACGAGCATGTATCTGGCCCAGGAGTCGAGGGATCTCCAGCTTAAAACGGCTGATGAACTCAAGGACTCGAAGACAGAGCTTGAAAAGGTGAAGGCTCATCTTGCGGAGCTAGAGAAAGCTAATGCCAAGCTCGAGGAGGAGAAAGTTGCAATTTTCGAGATAATCGAAAATGAAAAGGCCCGCCTCCTTAACGAGTTCAAAGAGAAGAAAGACAAAGCGGTCGATTAAGCCATGTACAGGATCTGGGCTAGCAACGCTGACCTCGATACCAGCTTCCTAGGTCCTCTTGAGGCGAAGCTCGTAGATAAGTGGAATGCTTGGCTTGAGGCGGAGGAGGCTGCTCAGAAGGATGGTCATGCTATTCGTCCTGGAGAGTCTAGTGCTGCTGGTGCTGAGAAGGCTAAGGAGATTGCTCCTTCTTGAATCTCATTTCGGGGCTGCGTCCCTTTATTTTTGTAATTGTTTTAATTTATGCTCGTAGGGCTGATATGATTTCTTTTTCTTTTCTTTTAATATATATGCTTTACATTTCTTGATTCGAGATATTTTGCAAATTTTATATTAAAGAATCGCGTATGTTTGTTTATTCACACAAACATAATTTGGACTTAGGCTCGAGGCTCAATGCATTCATGCACAGTTTGCTCGAATTATCCGCTTCCGATCTCGTTATTCATCAAGGTCGGATATTACTTTAACCATGAACTGGAAAGTACTTGTATGGTGTGTAATACAAACGGTTTAGTTATATCTTATTTTTTAGTTACTTTTTCTCGTCCTCGGTTATCTCTCCGAGGTTATGAGTTCGAAACTATTGTTTTATAAGATACTCCAGCCTCGATCTCGACTTAACTCGAAGTGGGTTTATGTTCCAACTTATCGTCGATTAGTATTAGCTGGTTTGCTCCAAACCTGTTAAGGTCGTGATTGGTTTGTAATCCATACACTTATATGTTTTTGATAATTCGGTTTTATCCAAATTACCTTAGCTCGCGCATTTGGTTACATCCAGACACTTATGTTTTTAATAATTCGGTTATATCCAAATTATCTTAGCTCGCATATTTGGTTATATCCAAACACTTATGTTTTTAATAATTCAGTTATATCCAAATTATCTTAGCTCGCGTATTTGCTTATATCCAAACACTTTTATGTATTTCGTATATCTAAATTTATTTTTCAAGCTGGTGGTATTTATATATATATACCAATGATGCCCCCTTAATATCCTATGAATGTGACCATAGGTTATTAGATTAAGAGAGATTGCAAAAATAAATCATATAAGACGAAATAACTCTTTATTTGATAAAATCCAAGAGTAGGCAAAACAGTACAAATAGACTAGCATGGTTACAGGCAACATCCTTCCTACACTATTGATAGTAAGGTCTTAGGTGTTCGCCATTCCATGTTCATGGTATTAGGTGCCCATCCAACCTCGCTAGCTTGTAGACATCGGATCGGATGATTGACTATATTTGGTAGGGTCCTTCCCAATTTGGCCCGAGCACGCCAGCTGCTGGATCTCGCGTTGCCAAAAATACACGCCTTAGCACCAGATCTCCCACACCGAACTTTCGATCTCGAACCCTCTTGTTGAAGTACCTGGTAGCTCGCTGCTGGTAGGCGGTGTTCCTCAGCTGAGCTTCGTTTCTTCTTTCTTCGATCAGGTCTAAGTTTTCTTCGAGCTGAGTGTGGTTCGAGCTTTGGTCATAAGCGTGGGTTCGAATTGTAGGAATCTCGACCTCAATAGGCAACATAGCCTCGCAACCGTATGCCAGAGAGAACGGGGTATGTCTCGTTGATGTTCGAGTTGTAGTCCTATATCCCCATAGGACTTGGGGAAATTCTTCAGGCCGTCGTCCTTTTGCTTCCTCTATCTTTTTCTTTAGCGAACTCTTGAGAGTTTTGTTTACAGCTTCGACCTGGCCATTCGCCTGGGGATGAGCTACTGACAAAAAACTCTTTATTATTCAATTTTTCTCGCAAAAGTTGGTGAACAAGTCGCTATCGAACTGGGTTCCGTTGTCGGATACAATTTTCCTCGGCATCCCATTTCAGCATACAATGTTCTTTACCATGAAGTCAAGGACTTTCTTGGAAGTTATTGTTGCTAACAGTTCAGCTTCTGTCCACTTTGTGAAGTAATCTACGATAACTACAACATACTTCACTCCGCCTTTGCTAGTTGAGAGAGAGCCTATGAGGTCGATTCCCCATACCGCAAATGGCCATGGGGAAGTCATCATGGTCAGCTCGGATGGTGGAGCTCGAGGAATCGTGGCGAACCGCTGGCACTTATCGCACTTCTTTACATATTCGAAAGAATCCGATTTGATGGTAGGCCAGAAATAACCTTGGCGTATGATTTTCTTGGACAGGCTATGCCCCCCAGTATGGTCTCCACACAACCCTTCATGAATTTCTTCAATGATCTTCTTGGCTTAGGGTGGAGTCACACACTGAAGTAATGGCATGGAATATCCCCTTCTATACAGCTTTCCATCCAAAATGGTGTAACGGGGAATTTGATACATTAATTTTTGAGCCTGGTTCCGATCTTTCGGAAGAACGCCGGTCTCGAGATATTCGACTATCGGGGTCATCCAGGTAGGCTCGGAATCAATCATACACACGTCTTCCTGCTCCAGCTCGTTAATGCTAGGCGCCGAGAGATGTTCTATTGGCACAACATTTAGCTCATCATTCTCGGTGGAAGTAGCGAACCGAGCTAAGGCATCTGCATTTGAGTTTTGCTCTTGGGGAACCTGTTCGATCACATAAAACTCGAAATGTTCCAATGCGAACTTTGCATTTTCTAAGTAAGCTGCCATTTTCATGCCACGAGCCTGGTATTCTCCCAAAATTTGGTTAATCACAAGCTAGGAGTCGCTGTAGCAATGTATTGCTTTAGCTTTGAGCTCTTTGGCTATACGGAGTCCCGCCAGTAAAGCCTCGTATTGGATGCGTTGAAGTCGAATCGTAAGGCAGAATGAAATCTGCTTCCTGCGGGAGTAATCAAAATGACCCATCGACGTAAAGTTTCCACAGCTCGTGGGCCGGGGTTATAACTTCATCGTTGGTCATGCCAGTACATTCCACTATAAAGTCCGCCAGGGCCTGTGCCCTAATGGTCATCCTCGGGTGGTAGGTGATCTCGAATTGCCTGAGTTCAACCGCCCATTTAAGAAGTCGACCTGAAGCTTCTGGCTTAGACAAGACTTGCCTCAGCAGTTGATCGGTTAATACATGGATGGGGTGCGCCTGAAAGTAGGGTCGAAGTTTGCGAGATGTATGAATTAAGCTGAGAGCTAGCTTTTCCATCAAGGGGTATCTCGACTCTGCCCCCAGTAATCTTTTACTGATGTAATATACGAGCTCTGTACCTTTTCCTCTTCTCGCACGAGCACTGAACTTATTGCATGTTCGGTAGTGGCAAGATATAAGTATAGTACTTCTCCCGTAATAGGTTTTGATAAGATGAGGGGTTCTGCGAGGTGCTTTTTAAGCTCCTGGAAGGCCAGCTCGCACTCTTCCGTCCATTCAATTTTCTTGCCTCCCTTCAATAGGTTGAAAAATGGAAGACAACGGTCTGTAGATTTCGAGATAAACCTACTTAGTCCCGCCATCCTGCCGGTCAAACTTTGGACATCTTTGTGTCTTCGAGGTGAGGGCATGTCGATTAGGGCCTGGATCTTGTCTGGGTTAGCTTCTATCCCACGAGCGTTTACAATGAAGCCCAGGAATTTTCTGGATGATACCCCAAAGGAGCATTTCTGAGGGTTAAGCTTCATGTTATACTTCCGGAGCACAGCAAAACACTCTTCGAGGTCATCAACATGGTTATCGTTAAGTTGAGATTTGACTAGCATGTCATCAACATAAACTTCCATGTTGTTCCCTATTTTCTCCGAAAACATCCTGTTCACGAGCCGCTGGTATGTGGCCCCAGCATTTTTGAGCCCAAATGGCATGACGTTGTAACAATATAGTCCTTTGTCAGTTATAAAACTCTTATGTTCCTGGTCTGGGGCATGCATGGGAATCTGGTTATATCCAGAATAGGCATCCATGAATGACATCAGTCCATGCCCTGCCGTGGCATCCACGAGTTGGTCAATCCTCGGTAAGGGAAAGTAGTCCTTTGGACAAGCCTTGTTGAGGTCCGAATAGTCAATGTAGGTTCGCCACGTCCCATTAGGCTTTGGGACCAACACCGGATTGGCTACCCAATCAGGGTAAAAAGCATCCCTAATGAATCGGTTTGCTTTTAACCTGTCGACCTCCTCCTTCAGTGCCTTTTTTTCTGTCGTCATCCAGTTGTCTTTGCTTTTGTTGCTTCGGTGGGAAGCTTTTATCGATATTTAGTGCGTGGCTCGCTATGTTCGGACTTATTCTTACCATGTCCGAATGTGACCACGCGAAGACATCCTGGTTTTTCTTTAAGAAGCAAATTAATTGCTATTTAGTTTCCTCCTGGAGATGTTTCCCGACCTTTACTGTTTTGGAAGGATCTGACTCTTCGAGCTCTTCTAATGGTTCGAGGTCAGCTTTCTCCTCCACCCTTGGGTCGATCTCCTCATCTATCTCCATGATCGTCCCATCTTTGTTTTGAATAATTACGAGTGCCTGTGCACTTGTCTGTTTCTTTCCTCTTAGGGAGATGCTATAGCATTCCCTTCCAGCCAACTGGTCTCCCTTCAACGTTCCGATGCCACTAGGAGTAGGGAACTTAATGGCCAAATGCCTCATAGACGAGACTGCCCCCAGCCCTACTAGGGCGGGTCTTCCAAGCAGCACGTTGTAGGCCAAAGGCAGGTCTACTACCACGAACTCCATCATCTTGGTTGTTGAGACTGGGTAGTCTCCCAAGGTTATGGGGAGTTCAATGGATTCCATGCAAGCGGTCCCTTCTCCTGAAAAACCGTACAGTGTTGCGCACATGCTTTCAGGTCACAAAGAGCGAGTCCCATTTTCTCTAGGGTGGCCTTATAAAGAATGTTAACAGAGCTCCCATTGTCTATGAGAACCCGGTGAACTCTCTTATTTGCCAGCTGGAGAGTGATGACCAGTGGATCATGGTGAGGAAACTGAACATGGGATGCGTCGTCCTCAGTAAAGGTTATTGGCTGAGACTCAATCTTTTGACTTTTAGGAGCTCTAGGTTCGAGTTCGTAAGGAGACCCGTCCCCAGTTTTTAGCTCGTTCACATATATTTTTTGGGCATTTCTGCCCATTCCCGCGAGATGAGGCCCTCCCGAGATGGTTATCACGTCTTCTCCATCAATTGGAGGGGGCCTATCTTCTTCCCTGGCTCGAGAATTGTTGTTTTGTGCAGGTTGTGGCGCCGCTGCCCTTTGGCCTGTAGACGCCTGATTAGTATTCTGGTTTTGACATATTGCCTAAAGTAGCCTCTCGAGATCAATCCTTCGATCTCGTCCTTCAACTGTCGGCACTCATCAGTAGTGTCCCTGGTGTCTCTGTGAAATCGACAATATTTGCTGGAGTCCCTCTTGGACTTCTGATTTCTCATTGGGTCTGGACGTCTAAAGGGGATCTGGTTTTCATTAGCCAGGTATATGTTCTCCCGAGACTCGTTGAGCTCGGTGTACACTCTGTACACGGAGAAATATCTTTCCCTCTTCTTTTTCTTTCCTCCTGTTTTCCGCAGCAGGCTTTGAGGCTGGTGGGTCCGGCGCGGTTGAGGCAGAGTTGATGTTTATCATTGTAGTTATGGGCTGGGAGGTCATATTAAGTGTCGACCTCGCCTCCTCTACATTGACAAACCTCTGCGCTCATTTGTTAAACTCGGTTAGGGACTTCACCGGTTTTCTCTGCATGTCATCCCAGAGAGCACTTCCTGGCATTACTCCAGCTTGGACAGCCATTATGTAACGCCCTACTACCTTAGAGCCGTTACTAAGTGAGTTTAAAACACAACTGTGCAACTAACTGACTCTACGAGGTTTTCAAAGACCAAAGTGTGACTAATCGGAAGTTAAGGCTGTAATCTTTGAAAATATTTAGTTTCATTAAAAACTTTAAGTATCAACATCTGGGATCCCAAAGATAAGGTTTACAAAATACTTACAACTCAAAAATAGATTTACACTTGATTGACTATCAAAAGAATAAGTTAATACAGCCATATTCAAAATGCCCCTAACCAAAGCAGTCGGGCAGGCTGAACATGTACGCGCCGCCCCCACGCTCTCCATACTCATGGCTGGTTGACTGACCCCTTGCTCTTACCTGCAACACAAAGCACCCGTGAGTCGAAGCCCAGCAAGAAAACTCATACAGTAAATAACATATAATCCACTGATAAACAGGAAAACCATCAGACTGAACAAACACGGCCATGCCGCCCCAGAGGCCTAACCAAAGCCTGGGGTCTCGGTCCTTACCGTAAGGATAACTCATGTATCCATTGGGTCCCACCCTGACTATAGGCACTCCATGTGCTAAGTGTTACTTCCGGACCCACGGCCGTTCTCAGCCTTCGCCGCTCTCAGCCTTAGCCATTCATCTCATTATAATCACACATATAGTACATCTCGAAATAATCATTCAATCATATAGTAATTCATTTAAGGTTATACATTAGCACGTAATACAATCTAGGGCCATGCCCTGAATATCACTATGGGACCATGCCCTGTTCTCGGGTGCTACAGTTTTCTTACCTGTATCCTGAGCATTTCGATGCACCAAGGTCACAAGCACGGTCCTCTAGCACGAGCCTTTCCGAAATCCTAGTCACAACACACATAAAACACTTTTAATACTAACCAAACCCAAAACCACTTCCCGGGACCAATCCCGTACCCTCGGGACCTCTTATTTCTTAAAACTATACATTGGAACCATCCCTCGCGTCCCCTGGCAAAAGCCCTAAAAACCCAAATTTTTGGCTGCCAAAATGGCCTAGGGCCGCGGCACTCCCCTCAAGGGCCACGGCGCCCAGTGGCTAGGCCATTTCCTGAAGCATCCTCGCGCCGCGGTGCCCAAGAACAGGGCCGCGACGCTCCTTCGCGAACCCAGATTTCTGGGTTTTCTCTTGCGTTTTTCCCGAGCTACAACCTCCCCAAATCATCCCAAACAAATACCTAAACCCCAAGATCAATTTAAAACTTCATATGAACCATCTAACAACCCATAAACACCAGTATCAAGATCAAAACACCATCCCACCCAAAGATCCACCCTTTGATGTCTAATTTCAGCAACTCAACCAAAAACTTTAAAAACTTAACTCATGCTTTAGATTTCTCAAATCAAAACAGAAACAAATCTTAAATGTGCATAAAATCCTTACCTCAAGTGGAGAATTCACCCAAAAGCTTCCTTGATCTCCTCTTAAACTCCCACTTCAGCCCCTTCTACTCTTCTTCTTCTTTTTCTTCTTCTTGCCCTAGCTTTTTCTTTCTTCTAGTTTTTCTTCTCTTCAATTTTTATCAAAACCATAAAATGACCCAATGCCCAAACCGTGTACCCCAATATCCCAGCTGAAAATTGTCTAAATCCCTTGCCAAATGACCACTTTACCCCCTTCCTTATAATCCTTCCTAACTAAACCTTCAAGGGCACTCAAGTCCTTTCACTTCTATTCAATTCTACCATTTTCCATCTAAAACTTGTTACTCAAAGCAGTTACAAATGGTTACACAGGTTACTCAATCGCCAATAACTATAACCATTAGTTCTTAATTCAACTTACAAAATTCCTAAAGTACCCCTAGGCTCCTTCCGAGCCGGGTACAAAATCCCGTTGTGACTTTTAGACTAACTAGCTCACTAGGACCGTCTCGACGCGTGCATCACAATAAAAACTCCACACTCACGTGGTACAAATCACATAATACAATTATCACATTTATGCCCTCAACGGGCTAAAATTACCAGTTTACCCCCAACATACAAACGGGGCCCACATGCATCTATATACCACCTAAACATGCATTACTAATCACATATTCATTCAAATTCATATATTATCATGTAAATTCATTTATTGCCCACCAGGCACGCTAAACAAGGTCTTAAACCTTATTAGCAGCTTGGGGTGTTACACATTAGATGACCGTTGTCATCCACATTTCGAGCTCGGGTAACTTCCAAGTTAAACCTCGTAAGGTAACTTTTTAATGTCTCACCTGGCTGCTGCCGAACGTTAGTCAGAGTTGATGCCTCAGGTCTAACCCCCATCATGGCTCTGAACTACTTCTTGAAGTCCTTAGATAGCTGATCTCAAGAAGTGATTGAGTGTCTTTTATATTTCTCGAACCAGCTCTTGGCTAGTCCCGTTAGAGATGCGGGAAATAAAATACATCTGAGCTCGTAACCCACGTTACTTGCTCTCATTATGGTATTGAATGTACTCAGATGGCTGTACGGGTCGGACTTTCCCTCAAATGTTGGGACGTGAGGGATCCGAAATCCTTGAGGAAATGGGGTATTGGAAATATGGGGAGCGAATGGTTCGAGCTCCTCATCAGAGTCCTCATGCCGACCTTGACCTTGCTCATTTTGCAAAAGTCTGAAGGCCTTCTCCAACTGATCAATTCTTTCTTCGACCGGGTCCGTGAGGGGTCTTGTCTGAAATTGGTTGTCATTGATCACAATTCCAGGCTCGCGCCTCCGCAGGGGATCCTTACGCCCATTTAGGCGATCCCTCAGGTACGGGTTTGTCTGGTTAACATTACCCCGATTCTGATTCAAGTGTTCCCGCAGGTCAGAGCGATTCCTCTGGCTCCCAGTATTCTTTCGACCTCGATCATACATACTGACCGATCTAGTATCTCCCGAGTCGTCACTGGTAAGACTCGTCGGATGATTATTTCGAGAGGGGTCTCTTTCATGCTGCCTCGTCTCTGCAGTGCGAGACCGGGACATTTGACTTCTTGTAGACTGGGCGCCTCTTTGCTCCCTGAAGGCTTCTCTGTTCCCCTGCCTCTTTCCCGCATGTCTTTCCTTGTCATCTCGAACTGGCTGAGCATTCTTACGAGGCGGTGAAGGATATCTTATATGTGATGGCGGGAAGCGTATGGGTGAAGGTGGCTGCCACCCATTTCGAGGCCTAGATGGCCCGGAGTTTTCCCGAGACGGGTCGGTTGCATTCTGCGTATTACCAGGGATTTGAGTCCGAGCCTCTGCAGGGGTTCGGTTATTACCAGTTCCCGCTGGTACTTCCGCAGTTGAATTAACCGGAGCCCTAGCTCGGGTACTTCTCTGGGGTCTCGAGGGAGCGGATGGCTCTGCTGGTGCCGGAGGTTGCTCTGGCCTTCTTGTGGCGGCATTTTTTCGTGGACGCTCACGAGGCCTGCGGGGAGGAACATGCACGTACCTCGGAGAAGGGGCTTGGTTTTCACGCGGAGGTGGGAGCTTAGCCGCCTGAGCCACTTTGGCTATCCTAGCCAACTCCTCATTCCGCTTGTTGGCTTCAGCCAATTGCTGTTTCAGCTGCCGGTTTTCAAGTTCCACAATGGGAACGTACCGCTCAGGATTGTAGTACATATCCTCATCCCTCGGAGGTGCTGGTGGTCCCCGAGAATCGGAGGACTCGCTTCTCTCTTCAGTATCCGAGTTTACCATTGGCTGCTTCCCAGGGCATCTCGGATAGTTTTCTTCTGGAATGTTTTGATAGTTTGAGGCCATAACTTGTTCAGGGACTGAATGCTTAAGGCTCTCAATGAAAGCACCAAACTATTGACGCCGTTTTTCGTCAACAGTAAATATAGAGCACGTAAACAATAAATAGTTATGGCTAGAAAAATACAATAAAACAATGAGGTTTTTTACGAGGTTCAGTAGTTAACTCTGCCTAGTCCATGAGTCTTTGTTATTAGAACTTAGGAAATTTCTGGAAATTCTTCAGAGATGAATTCTCCTGAGTTTCTCCCAAGATCACAAAAATTCGGTCCCTTACAAAGGTACAGGACTTCTCTATTTATAGAGGAAGTCTCAGGATACAATCCCACACGTTTCTGGGAAGTTGTCCTTTACATTAATAAATTTAATGGCTTTAAAAGCCTGTAACTCCTATATACAAGGAAACGTCCCCTGAAGACTAGGGGGCGTATAACTGACTAATAAATATCCCTTTATTATAGGGAAGTTACAACAATAAATGTAGACTGCGTCTCTCCAAGTGACTCACTAAGATGTTCGAAGTCAGCAATCAACATTGTCAGCATCGTACTAGCCCAGGTCTCTAAGTGACTTTCGAGTTGTATTATTTTCTCCAAGACCACATAGTTTCGAGCTCATACTTATGTCAGGCTCGTAACTTTTGATCCGAGGCCACCCGAGAATAGACGTACTCCGATGTCTGTCTTTCAAGCTTGTGAGGACTTCGAGGCTACCCATCTTCGAGGTTGCCACCTACTTTGTAGGTTTGGCGCCTAGGTTGCGAACACCTATTCTAGATATTGCGAGCTCACACCTGACGAATCCAGCTTTCGAGATCACAATTGTCAAGGCTCGAAATCTGGGTGTAACAATAACAAATAAATCAATGAACATTATTTATAAGGCAAAACATAATATTTTTGTTCTAAGCATGGATGTGTACAATTTAATGATACATCTTACACAAAGAATATTATGTTTTTGCACTAATGAAGAACAAAGTGTAAATATTATCTAACAATCCAAAATATGAGATATTAAAGATGAAAGACATATATGAAGAAGAAAAATCCATAAACTTTGTTGCATTACAAGGGAAATCAACATACAACATAAATATTACCTAGTTACAAGCTGCTTCATCATGATCTTAATAATCTTATGAAAAAGATTAGAAGCACATAACTAGAGTAGAAATTACAAAATAAATGACAAACATACTTGCAAAATGCTCTTGAAAAACCCAAAATGGAAGAGAGAATGGTAGAGAGAAAATGGGAGAAAAGAAGACGGTAACCAAAAATTAAGCACCCTAAAATGGTCTTGAAATTCCATATTTATAGCCAAAATGAGATTATTAAGATAATCAATTTAAATTAATTAAATAAAATAAATATGGTATGTAGAGGTAAATTATATGGTGTAATGAGGATGTTGTGGTGAAAATGTGTAGAAAAAAGGGTAAAAAGTTGGCATTTTGGTCATAGGGGACAAATGAGCAATTTGATGGGCTCAAGGGGATTTTGGTGAAGGCAGTGTACGGCTGGGCAAGGTGCTGAAGGCGTGGAGGCTGATGGTTGCTTGGTGCTAGGCGTAGGAGTGGAGAAGCGGGCCTGGCTTGCTGGGGAGGCCCAGGTGGCTGGCTGGAGGAGAAAGGAGGCAGGCGGGCCTGGGCTGAGGCATTGGGCCTTCAGTCTGGGCAGAGAGAAAATGGGAAAAATGCCACAATCTCTTAGCTTTTTCCACAAAAATGCCACTTTTATTTCCATTTCTCTTCTTTTTCACGCATAAAAAATTGTAAAGTAAATCATACAAAATAAGTAAATATTAAATTAGAATCAAATATTTTCAATTATAAAATAACTCATATTAAGTCCATGAAAATACTAATTGAAATTTAATTTACTTTGGCAATTAAGTTCAATAAAATCACATTTTTTAACTTATAATCTAACAACACAAATTTCAAATAATTAAACTACAACATATTATAATAAAATATCTATACAAACATATAAAAAATTTAGAAAACTACAATAAGACTAATAAATTAAAAATTACATAAAAACTTAATAAGTTAATTAAAAACTCAAGAACTAAGCAACAATTAGCATATAAAATATGGTAAAATAACTCTATTTTGTAGTTCAAGTAATTAGCATATAAAATATGGTAAAATTTAGCAACAATTATCTATAAAAACATGCAAGTTCAAGTAAGTCATTTCCATCATCTTCACATATACTATCTATCATGTTAACTTCATGCACTTCTTCACACTCAACAGATTTAACCACATTAAATACATTCAATTCAACAGTCATATTTCCAAAAGATAATTTCAAAACACCATTACGACAATTTATGATTGCATTAGATGTAGCTAAGAATGGTCTACCTAAAATGATAGGAATTTGAGCATGCATGTTTTCTATAGGTTGAGTATCAAGAACAATGAAGTCAACAGGAAAATAAAATTTATCAACTTTTATCAAAACATCCTCTATAATGCCTCTAGGAATTTTCACAGAACGATTGGCTAATTGAAGAGTTATAGAGGTAGGTTTTAGCTCACCAAGACCAAGTTGCTTATAAACAGAATAAGGCAATAAATTAACACTAGCACCCAAATCAAGTAAAGCTTTGTTAATAAAATGATCACCAATAATGCATGAAATTGTGGGACACCTAGGATCTTTATATTTAACAAGACTCTTATATTGAATAATGGAACTAGCTTGTTCAGTTAAAAACGTCTTTTTAGGAACATTAGTGTTTCTTTTAACAGTACAAAGATCCTTTAAAAATTTAGAGTAGGCAGGAATTTGTTTAATGGCATCTAAGAAAGGGATATTGATACTAACTTGTTTAAAAACTTCTAAGATGTCATTATATTGGCCGCATTTTTTAATTGGAAGTAATCTTTGTGGGAATGGGGCTTTTGGAATGAAAGGATGGATTGGAGTTTCCTTGTTTGAAAAGTCATTGACATTAGAACTAGAAGGCTGACTCTTTTCTTTTTCTTTTTCATTTTCAACCTCGGGTATGTAATCGGGTTTGACAATGTTCTTTCCGGACCTAAGAGTTGAAATTGATTTGACTTCTCCATTATGACTAGACTTTCCTATCTCATATTGACCTTTTGGATTAGGGATAGGTTGACTAGGGAATGTTCCTTTTTCTCTATCAGCTAAAGCAGTGGCGAGTTGTCCTACTTGTGTCTCGAGTTTGGTAAATGATTGAGATTGATTTTGTAGGATTGCATAAATTGTTGTAAGGTATCTTCTAAGGAAGGTTTCCTTTATTGAGGATATGGTTGATTTTGTGGGGCATGAGTTTGGTTTTGTGTGTTGTATTGGTGCCCTTGATTCATTTGGGGTTGGTTTTGTCTCCATGAAAAGTTCGGATGGTTTCTCTAATTTGGATTGTAGGTGGATGAAAATGGGCTATCATTTGGTTTCCCATAAGAATGAAGAGCATTGGCCTCCTCAGAAAAGGCTTCTTGGTAGGAAGGACATGATTGGGCATTATGGCAAGGACTAGAGCATATAGAACAAATATCTTTTCTTGGTTGTATTGGAGAGTTTATAGTTTGGCTTATGGCTAAAGCTTCTACTTTTCTCGCTAATTTGTCTAAGGATGTTCTTAAGTCTAATTCTTCTTTTACTTCATACCTTCCTCATCTTTTTGGTGAATTGACAGATAAATCTTCAAGGGCGTCTCACGCCTCTTGTCCTTGAAATTTTAAAATTTTTCCAGTATGCATAGATTGAATCATTTGACGATTAGAGGGAGTCAAACCATCATAAAAATATTTTACAAGTCTCCATTTTTCAAAACCATGATGAGGAGTTTTTAATAATAAATCTTTAAATCTTTCCCAACATTCATAAAGCTCTTCATTATCTTTTTGAAAAAACTCGGAGATTTCTCTCCTTAGACTATCAGTTTTAGACATAGGAAAAAATTTCAGCAAGAATTTATTATAAAGTTGATCCCATGTAGTTATAGACCCTGTTGGAAGGGAATTTAACCAAGCTTTTGATTTGTCTTTTAATGAAAAAGGAAACAATCTTAGTTTGACCGACTCATTAGAAATTTTTTGAAATTTAAATGTTGAGCAAATTTCTAAGAAATCTTTGACATGCATGTAAGGATCCTCTCTATCTAACCCATAAAAAGATGGCAACAATTGAATGATTGCCGGTTTAAGCTCAAAATGAGTAGCAGAATTTGTAGGTAAAACAATGCATGAAGGAGCATTAGATGAAATAGGTGCAAAATATTCAAGCAAAGTTTTTTCAGGCACAACATTTTCATCAACAGGATTAGCAATAGGTTCCATGATGCTCAAATTTTTACTAACACTTTCAATTTCAAACAAAGATAAACGTCTTTTTACTAATCTCTTTTTAGAGTTACGTTTCCAATGATGCATACAATTTTAACAAACAAAACAACAAATATAATCTCAAACAAACAATTTTCTGATGTGGAAGATCAGTTAAAACCGCAACCACAGAGCATACTTATAATTTTTAGAGATTTCACAACAATATAATTCTTATGGTTTACTTGTCCCTAGACCTATTTGATTCCACTTACTTGCGCACTACTAACAACTCCCCGAGGTTAATTAGTAGAGGCGGATTGGGAATTTTGTTCAAATTTCCTTTAAGAAAAAATTGCTTATGGTGAAAGGACAAGATTTAGGTTTTCTTTTTTCAAGTATTTTTCACAATATTACACTAAAATATTATAAAAGACAAAGAAAAATAAGGCAAACATTAAATAAGACTAGAATTTAGGCAAGAGTAGGGAGGCATAACATGCCATCAACCATAACAGAATTAAGGTAAAAATTAGGAGGCACAAGTGCCATCAACTAAAACATAAGATAAAAGACTAGGAGGCAAAATTGCCATCAACTAGCTAGGAGGCAAAATTGCCATCAACTAGTTAATTTGCGGAAATTAAATAAAATAAAAATTACAACAAATGTTAGGAGGCACAAGTGCCGTTAACTAACAAAGATATACAAGAAATAAAAATTACAACAAAATTAGGAGGCACAAGTGCCATCGACTATAAAAATTAAAATGATAGATAGGAGGCACAAGTGTCGTCAACTAAAAATATTAAAAAGATAGATAGGAGGCACAAGTGCCGTCAACTATAAAAATTAAAAATAAATATAAATATATAAGTAAGTTTTTTTTATATGGGTGGTAAAACTCTCCCAAATTTTTAAGTGCAAAAATTAAAATAACTAGTAGAATAATTTACTAACCTTGAGATAAATTTCGTATATTTTTTCTTGCAACTCCCCGGCAACGGCGCCAAAAACTTGATGGACCCAAAACGGGTATGTTTTAAAAATTTATACTCGCAAGCGCACGAATCGTATATGGAATATAGTGTTCGTGTAAGCACGAGATCGAACCCAAATGAGTTGTCTAAAATCAAAAAAAGAAAACTATTTTAAATCAAGAGTAATAAATTCTAACCTAGCTCCAAAGATTGATGAGTTTTAATATTATGAACATAAAATAAAAGATTGAAAAATAAAGCTATTTAAGAGAATTAAAATAAAGCAATAATGATTTGAAAATAATTGTTAAAAGAAAAGATTATTAAGATACTAGAATCCACAAAATGTAAGTTTAATAATATTTATTAGTATATTGATTCCCAAGTTTTAGTGATAGTTAAAATAATTCAAACTATCATTTTCCAAATAGATTTATAATTTTAAGCACAAATTACTTCTAAAAAGATAGGATTTTTCTTCACAATTAAAAATTATAATTTCAAAGCATTTAGTGTAAATCAATCTAATGAAATAATAAATAAATCAATGAACATTATTTATAATGCAAAACATAATATTTTTGTTCTAAGCATGGATGTGTACAATTTAATGACACATCTTACACAAAGAATATTATGTTTTTGCACTAATGAAGAACAAAGTGTAAATATTATCTAACAATCCAAAATATGAGATATGAAAGATGAAAGACATATATGAAGAAGAAAAATCCATAAACTTTGTTGCATTACAAGGGAAATCAACATACAACATAAATATTACCTAGTTACAAGTTGCTTCATCATGATCTTAATAATCTTATGAAAAAGATTAGAAGCACATAACTAGAGTAGAAATTACAAAATAAATGATATACATACTTGCAAAATGCTCTTGAAAAACCCAAAAATGGAAGAGAGAATGGTAGAGGGAAAATGAGAGAAAAGAAGATGGTAACAAAAAATTAAGCACCCTAAAATGGTATTGAAATTCCATATTTATAGCCAAAATGAGATTATTAAAATAATCAATTTAAATTAATTAAATTGATTAGATTAATTAAATAAAAAAAATATGGTATGTAGAGGTAAATTATAGGGTGTAATGATGATGTTGTGGTGAAAATGTGTAGAAAAAAGGGTAAAAAGTTGGCCTTTTGGTCATAGGGGACAAATGAGCAATTTGATGGGCTCAAGGGGATTTTGGTGAAGGCAGTGTACGGCTGGGCAAGGTGCTGAAGGTGTGGAGGCTGTGGCTGCTTGGTGCCAGGCACAGAAGCGGGCCTGGCTTGCTGGGGAGGCCCAGGTGGCTGGCTGGAGGAGAAAGGAGCCAGGCGGGCCTGGGCTGAGGCATTGGGCCTTCGGTCTGGGCAGAGAGAAAATGGGAAAAATGCCACAATCTCTTAGCTTTTTCCACAAAAATGCCACTTTTATTTCCATTTCTCTTCTTTTTCAAGCATAAAAAATTGCAAAGTAAATCCTACAAAATAAGTAAATATTAAATTAGAATAAAATATTTTCAATTATAAAATAACTCATATTAAGTCCATGAAAATACTAATTGAAATTTAATTTACTTTGGCAATTAAGTTCAATAAAATCACATTTTTTAACTTATAATCTAACAACACAAATTTCAAATAATTAAACTACAACATATTATAATAAAATATCTATAAAAACATATAAAAAATTTAGAAAACTACAATAAGACTAATAAATTAAAAATTACAAAAAAACTTAATAAGTTAATTAAAAACTCAAGAACTAAGCAACAATTAGCATATAAAATATGGTAAAATAACTCTATTTTGTAGAGTTATCAATGGTCTTTGAGTTTGGAGCAATTTGAGAAAGAATTGAAGTGTAAAGTGGAATCAGAATTTGAGGAATGATGTGGCATTGCTGCAGCTTCGCATCTTGGCAGATGCTCTACTTTGAGGGTCCACGTGTGAAGTTTCAAATTTATGGTCTTTAACTTATTTTTGTTGTAATTATCTTGATTGGGCTGAAAGTAATTGATTAAAGAATATTTGAGCTTTTATTGTACCTGGTCCATTTGTGGTAAAGAAGACAAAAAAAGAAATTAAAACATAAAAAATAGAGGCCCACGTGACCCAAGGGAGGAGGAATGACCTAAAGAAAGCAAGAGTTTTCTTTTTCTGATGGGAGGATATACGACTGGCAGAGAGGAAATACCCATCTGTCTGGTGCAATCAATAGACCCATTTTTGGCAGCCATTAATGTGAAGAAAGAGGAGAGAGGGAGGAGAAAAGAGGGAAAAGCAAGAGGACAAAGCCACTCGAGACATCACTTTGGCTTGAATTATTACCTTTATTTCTATTTCCTTTCAGTTTATTCTCTAAAAATTTTAGATTATGAATTATATTTATTTGGGTATTTTTGAGATTATGAGTATGAGCTAAACTCTAAATAGCTAGGATAATTAGAACCCTAATATGTGATTGTATTGACACTTTTATATTGATGTTTATGCAACTTGATGTTTATTCATTCAAATATTTATCATGTTAAATGCTTACTATTGATTGATCACCTTTAGTAGGTAATTGGGTTAATTTTTAATTCTGAAAAGGTTGAAATTAATGGATACACAATTTGAATGGTGCATGCTTGAACTCTTTGAATTCAAGATAGTAGTGATATAGACATATATTATTACCATGCATAGTCTCATGGAATTGATGCTTGAATTAAATCTTTGAAATTGAATTAGCATAGACATATGTGATTTAATTAAAATATTAGAATCATAGTGCTTTGACGGAAGCCTATGAAAATCAACTAAAATTTTGGGCTAATAGACTTCTAGTTGCTGCAGCATCAGTCCAACATCAGTGTCAGAGTTGCATATTAGGGGATAATTATCTTAGGTGTCGTTATACCATTTGTACTCCTTGAATCAAGTTTCCTAAGTTGTTTCTTTTATTTTTCTGCATTTAATTAGTATTTAATTAATTAGTTCTTAGAACAAAATCATTTTAATCAATCTTAGTGCCTTTAAATCATTTTGTTAGAACTTAGTTTCATAATTAAAAACTTAAAGAAACAGTCCTTGTGGATACGATATCTGGTACTTGTTGTTGACAATGTACACTTGCACTTAGCTTGATTTACGCAATAGTTAGATTTAACCCAAATCAGCTCATCCATCGTCATCCTAACAACCCAGACCGTAATATCACCTTGCTCCAAGGTGTAGACCACTTGGTGGTGTGTCATGACAGTAGTTACCCTAAGGGCACCATTGTTGTTGATAATACCTTAAATTTTAGGTCCGCCATCTTTAAGGAGTACGGGACCAACCGTCGGAGTTGGCCTTCTCTGCTCCAGGGCACCTTTGCCCTTGGATTTAGGCAGTATGTATATGAGTCCAGCCCCGAGGTAGAACCGGAGGTTGAACCTCCTAGGATCTAAGAAATATTAGTCTTAGACTGTCATTCTCCTCCATTAGCCCCAAGGCCGAAGGTTGTGATAATAGACTCCTCCCCCAGCCCGGAGGGTTGGATCTTTATTTATTTTCTTTATGTATGTTTTTGACTTTATTTGAGAACTTATCCCTTCTTGTTCTTTTCAGGTGAAGCGATGGAACAAACCGGAGGTTCTGACCTCCGTATCGCTTTCCAGGCCAGAAAAACCGGCTCAGGCCCTGTTGTGAAGAGGCCTCGATTTACGAAGAAGGCCCCTCCAGCAACGGGAAATGTCCCAAAATCCCTTACTAAGGGGAAAGGGATGAGCTCGACAACTCTGGTGTCTTCTGTTACTGAGAGGAGGATTCCTCCTCCTCCTCCTCCACCTCGGTTCGCGCCTTCTCGGGATCAAGTAATACAAGCTGATCCTCCAATTGCCCCTGCCCCAGCTGCGACCGTTCGAATACCAGTAGATCCCCAGGATCTAGAGAAAATCCTTGAAGCCTTTCGGGGAATCCTTTATGAGACGGCGAGCCACATGGTGGGGCACGCCTATAAGGCCAACTTGAGAGACTTGAGGACTATCGAGGAGCGGAGCCCGGAGAACGTCCTAGAGTCAGCCTTGGGAATGAACCTTACAGTAAGTTATCCTTCCTTGGTGACATCTTTCTTTTTATCGCGTCTAAGGATTTATCTAACTTGCCTTGTTATTTTGCAGTCTGCCCTGGCTCAATATCGCAATATAGCCCGGGCTAGGGCTAGAAATGATGAGCTCTAGGCCGAAATAACTGTCGCCAAGACTACCCTGACAGCTGCTCAAGAAGGCGAGTAGGCCGCCAAAGCTGTCTTTGCGGTTGATCAAAAGAGCGAATATGATGCCAAGTTCGCCCTCGCCTCATCTCAGGGAAGCGAGTAGGCTGAAAAGATTGCCTTGGCTGCTCTCCAGGCTCAAACTGTACAACTCTAGGCCGACGTTGATGAAGCCAAAGAAAAATTGCTCGAGGCCAAGGCTACGGTCAAAGAAGAGAAGGCGGCCTCATTGCCGTCCATGGAAGATATGTTGTACCATTGTTGGGCCTTTAACCAGGATGGGAACTTTTCTTTCATGGCACCCGCGCTGTGGGATCCGTACCTTGAAAAATTCAAGGCTTAGATCTTGCTAGAATCATCAGAAACGGGGATGTTTCTGCAGTGGGCGAGCAAGAAGGCGAGGAGGTTACATCCTTATAACAACCTTGAGGAGCTCAGTGATAATCTTTTTCCTTTTATTTTTGTTTTTTATATTTGTTTGTAAACTATTGCCTTCGAGCTCAGTTCGAGGTTTGCTCCTCGGGATAATTTTATTTTCAATTTATATATCTAACTCTTTATCTATTTATCTTTCCTTTATTATCTCTCATGTTTATGACTTCTTAGACTTGTACATTCGAGATTTTAGGAATCTATTTTTAGATCAGGATAGATATTTTAAACTCGGTTATATCCAAAATTGTGTGTCGATTTATATCGTACATGTTAAAAATCAGGCCTTGGACCCGGTTGTATCCGGGATTTAGAATATTTTTTAACTTAGTTCGTGTTGGGTTTATTGACAACTTGAGCCTTAAAAAGCCCTTGATTTTAAACAGTTTTCCCAACTTTCCAAGTTTTGTACCTGGTAGTATCCAAGGTTTTAGATGATTAAAACTGAGTGTATGCTAGGTTTATTGACATCTCGAGCTCTTAAAAAGCCATCGAATATTCAATTTTCCAAGCTTCTAAGTTTTGGACCTGGTTGTATCCAGGGTAGTTTTATACCTAGTTGTGTCCAGGGTTTTAAATGATTAAAATTGATCCAGCGATCTTATTCTGATCAACCTCGGGTTATATGCCCCCCAAGCAACCAGAATGTAGAGACTTTCTTGGTTGCTTTTGCAAACATCAATACACGAGCTAAGACAACCTTAACAAGAAAAATTATTTAATAATCCATCTGTTAATTAATTAAATGGATTTTACAATTAAGCCTTACATGTATGATTGTACTATTGATAATAATTTTTTAAATGCATGGCGTTCCAGGTCCGTGGGACTATCTCCCCATTCAGCCAAGCTCTCTTGAAGGTTCCTTCACACAAAAATTCCATGATCTCATATGGTCCTTCCCAGTTTGGGCCTAAAACGCCATCCTTGGGATCCTTATTCGCCAGAAAGACCCTTCAGAGAACCAGGTTGCCTAATCCAAAACTATGTCTCTTGACTTTAGAATTAAAGTAGCGATTGATTTTTTATTGATAATGGGCGAGCTATAACTACGAATCCTCTCGTTTCTCGTCAATCAGGTCGAGAAATGCGTTAAGTAATTCATCATTTTGCTCCTAGCTAAATGTCTCTTGCCTGTGAGTGGTTACCATAACTTCGACTGGGAGGATGACCTCGCTTCCAAAAGTTAAGGAGAAAGGAGTGTGTCCTGTGGATGTTCTGTAAGAAGTTTGGTATGCCTAAAGTACTTGCAGGAGCTGTTCGAGCCATACTCCTTTGGCCTCATCTAATCTTTTCTTAAGGCTCGTCTTTAGGGTTTTGTTCACAGCCTCGACCTACCCACTAGCTTGTGGATATGCTATTGAGGAGAAACTCTTAATAATGCCGTATTTTTCACAGAAGTTAGTGAAGAGACCACTGTTGAATTGGGTCCCATTGTCTAACACGATCTTTTTAGGAAGCCCAAACTGACATACAATATTCTTCACCATAAAGTCCATGACTCTCTTTGAAGTGATGGTTGCCAAAGGCTCGGCCTCTACCCATTTCGTGAAATAGTCGATTGCCACCACCGCGTAACGAACTCCTCCCTTGCCCATTGGTAGGGACCCTATTAGGTTGATTCCCCACACCGCAAATGGCCATGGGGATGAGATCATCATTAGCTTGACTGGAGCAGCTCGGGCAACTGTGGCGAAGCGCTGGCATTTGTCACATTTCATAACATACGAGATGGAGTCTTTCGTTAAGGTGGGCCAAAAAATAGCCTTGCCTCAATATTTTCAATGCTAGGTTTTTCCCCCTAGCATGATCTCCACAAAAGCCTTCATGCACTTCTTACAGAATGGTTTTAGCCTCCTCAGGCAAAACACACCGTAGGAGAGGCAATGAATGACCACGTCGGTATAATGTACCAACCACTATCACATACCTTGGAGCTTGATAGAGTACTTTTCTTGCATCCTTTATTTCCGTAGGTAGCCTTCCCGTTGTGAGATATTCCATTATGGGGGTCATCCAAGTTGGTCTTGTGTCGATCATCTCGACCTCTATCATTTTTTCTATCATGCTCGGACTCTCCAAGAACTCTACTGGCACGACATTCAAAGTCTCAGCTTCCTTGGTGGTGGCAAGCCTTGCCAAAGCGTCAGCATTATAGTTTTGCTCATGAGGTATCTGTTCAACAGTACTATACTCGAATTCGGATAGCTCCCCTTTCACCTTAGCTAGGTAAGCTGCCATCTTGGTGCCTTGTGCTTGATACTCCCCCAACACCTGATTAACCACGAGTTGAGAATCGCTATAACATTGAATGGCCTTCGCTTTGAGCTCCCTCGCCACTCTCAGTCCAGCCAGTAAGGCCTCATATTCGGCTTCGTTGTTAGATGCTCCGAATTCGAATCTCAGAGCTGTATGGAATCGATGCCCTTCGGGGGAGATTAAGATGATCCTAGCTCCTGATCCATTCTCGTAAGATGATCCATCTATGAATATTTTCCACAACTCTTGCACCGGTTCCTTCAAAATCTCCTCTTGAAATCTGGTGCATTAAGCCATAAAATCAGCAAGGGCCTGGCTTTTGATTGAGGTCTGTGGCACATACAATATCTCAAACTGGCTGAGTTCAATTGCCCGTTTTAAAAGACGTCCCGACATTTCAGGTTTTTTCAATACCTGCCTTAAAGGTTGGTCAGTCATGACATTGATTGAATGGGACTATAAATATGGTCGGAGCTTCCTAGAAGCCAATATCAGACAGAATGCCATCTTTTCTATCAGTGGATATCATGATTCAGCTCCGCGAAGTCTCTTGCTTATATAATACACCGGTTTTTGAGCACGGTCTTCTTCTCGAACTAACACGGCATTGACTACATTTTTTGTTACAACCAAATAAAGGAAAATAGGCTCTCTAGACATAGGTTTAGACAATACTAGGGGCTCGACCAAGTGTGTTTTTAGGTCGAGGAATGCCTGCTCCCACTCCTCAGTCCATTCAAATTTCTTGTTTCCCCTTAGCAAGTTGTAGAATGGCAAGCACTTGTCAGTGGATTTTGAAATAAAATGATTCAAAGCTGCCACCCTTCTAGTCAGGCTTTGAACTTCTTTGCGCGACCTGGGCGAGGGCATTTCTAACTGTGTATGATTTTATCAGGATTCGCCTCTATCCCCCTCGTATTGACTATGAACCCCATAAATTTTCCCGATGCTACACCGAAAGTACACTTTTGGGGATTCAACCTCATACCATACCTCCTTAAGATCTCAAAACATTATTTCAGATCGGATACATGATTACCGGCAGTCTTGGATTTGACAAGCATTTTGTCAACATATACTTCCATATTCCTCCCAATCTGAGCAACAAACATTTTGTTGACTAATCGCTGATAGGTAGCTCTGGCATTCTTCAGCCCGAAGGGCATGACTTTGTAACAATATATGTTAGTTAGGGTCATAAAGCTAGTATGTTCTTGGTCCGCAGGATTCATCGCGATCTGGTTATATCCAGAATACGCGTCCATAAAGGTCATGAGCTTGTGACCTGCTGTGGCATCTACCAACTGATCAATCCTTGGTTGTGGGAAGCAATCCTTGGGGCAAGCTTTGTTTAGGTTGGAGAAATTGATGCGGGTCCTCCATTTCCCGTTTGGCTTCGAGACCAGCACGGGATTGGCAACCCAGATAAGGTATTTTGCTTCATGAATAAACCCGCACTTTAACAGTTGAGCTACTTCTTCCTCCAGTGCTTCAGCTCGAATTGTTCCCAAACGTCTCTGTTTTTGGGATTTTGTAGGCACGTTCTTGTCCAAGTTTAGAGTGTGCATGATTACACTCGGGCTTATTCCCACCATGTCTTCATGTGACCAGGCGAAGACATCTAGATTCTTTTGTAAGAAATTTACCAGTTCCCTCTTCCTTTTATCATCAAGATTTTTCCCAATCTTAACAACTCTTGAAGCCTCTTTGGGGTCTATACTTACTTCCTCGAGCTCCTCAATGGCCTGGAGCTCTGACCTGTCCTCGCCCATTCGTGGGTCAATGTCATCATGTGGGATAACGTCACTATCCTTTTCTTCTTAAGGTTCTTCCATCCCACAAGTGTCTTCCACTTCCTGGGACTCATCACCTCCGTCACTTATGGCCATAGCTTGCTGCCCGGGTTGTGTTTTTCCATTCATAGAAATGCTATAGCATTCCCTGGCTACGAGCTGATCGCCTTTGACGGTGCATATCCTGTTGGATTAGCTTATACAGGATCTTTATTTATTTTTATGTATATCTAATATTAAACAAATTAATACAAGATAGCCTAAAACATGTATCTAAAACTGAATTCAAAGAGAAAAAAATAATATAATACTTACAGTATACGCAGCGGAATTAAGAGTCCTTCCTTCAGTTTCACTAACTCTTGTATCCTCTCTGTCGCAGAGTATTATCAAGAAACTGAACCGATCTTCTATTTTCTTCACGATCTTCCAATGTATCCTTAGAACCACCTAGACTAGTGTGGGAAATTATCAACACATGAGATAGATATAGAGAGAAGAAGAGAAAATAACAAACTGGCTTAGAAAAGGACTTGTGTTTAGAGAGAATATAAAACTATCAGAAAATCTGACTTGTGACTTATCAAACTTCTGTTTTGACTTCTCTCTAAGCACTCCTTTTATAAAATCAATTAGGCCATTTAATTTATTTAAAAAATCAATAAAATAATAGCCATTTTGAAGCCCTAGGTCGAAATTATCATGGGCTATAGGCCCGTGAAATTTCCCATTTGATTATAAGCCCATTGGACTTAAAATCAAGGCCTGTATTATTTTCTATTAATTTAATTAATTAAATAATTATTTAAATCCTTTATCAAATTAATTATTTCTAATTTGAACATTGATTTAAATTTATTTATTAATTTAGATACCAATTTATCTTAATTAATAAATCTGCCATAATTTCTCTTTTCTTCTCAAAATTACACAACTCTGTGAAACTATCCAAAATTGACCTGATCAACTTTGATAATTCTAATTGATAATTAAATCAATTAATTGAGACTATCTAGATGATTTTATCCAAGGTACAATGGGGGCCATGGGCCTATGAAATCAAGCTCCAATAAGTTATCATAAATCTAACAAATAAATTTACTAACTTATTAATTCCTCGTGACTCCACTATAGACTTGGAATTGCACTCTTGAATTCATAGAACGCTCTATAAAAAATATAGATACATTATTAATTATCCATTGTTACAACCATAATTGTCACTCAATCCTCTATAGACGGTCTACAATGAGATAGGACTAAAATACCGTTTTACCCCTCATTGTATTTTATCCTTAAAACACTTAGTTCCTTGTAAATGATATTTCAGTAAACTAATTTAATTACTGAAATGAGATCTCTATCATTTATCACCTTGAACCAAAATAAAAGGAAACCATCGTTTCACTTCTTCATCAGAAGCTATAGATGTTCATATCTATGATTAACACTCCCACTCAATTATACTACCGAGTTCCTAAGATGTAAGTATGGGCTAGTCTGTAGGGTAAGCTGGTAACGAACAAGTCAAAGAACTCAAATAATACAATCAGTTAGAATACTAACCACTCAGAATTGAGATTGAATTGACCTATGGTCAACTATATGATATGACTAGAATAGATAAAACGGTATGTTTACTTATCTTATCAACTGTCAATATCGGTCCTGTTCGATGTAACAAATACTTCCGATCTTATCTACTTTGCTAATGTTCTGGAAAGAACATAACACTGTAATGTGTAAGTAGATCATATCGTAGATTGGCAAGTCAGTGTAAATCCAGTGCACTGACTAATTTTAGGACTAACTTATTTTGAACATATAATCATATTTATATTCCACTGTGATTACGTCACTATAAATAAGATTAGCTATATGCTCGGGATTTAATAGAAGTTTATATTAAACAAATAATCATGAAAATAAAACATGTGAGCAAAGTGATTGACCAAGTCAAAAAATGATTTCTATTCTTTTATTGATAATAAAATGAGATTACAAAGAATTTGGGTTTTAATTAGGGCATAAAACCCCAACATATCCCCCCAGCTAAAGGGAACTTGATTGCTAGGTGGCGGATAGAGGTTATGACTTCAAATGCCATCAATGCAGGTCGGCCTAGAATTGCATTGTATGCAGCTGGACAGTCGATCACAACGAACTCGAGTAATTTGGAGACAGTTCGCGAGCCTTCTCCCAATGTTACCACTAATTCAATCGTTCCGATGGCAGTTGACCCTTCACCAGAAAATCCGTATAGAATCATTGAGGTCGCCTTCAATTCTGTTACAGACAACCCCATCTTTTCCAAAGTAGGCCTAAAATGCAGATTCACAGAACTCCCGTTATCTACTAGTGTCCTCCGTACTCTTCGATTGGCGAGCTGAACGGTTATGACCAAAGGATCATTATGTGGGAGCTGGACGTGACTAGCATCCTCTTCTATAAATATGATTGGTTGTTTTTCCAATCGTTGTTGTTTTGATAACTGCTGTTCCGGGATGAACTCCACTCTGTTATGGGATTTTAGTTCATTAATGTACCTCTTCTGGGCACCTCTGCTCGTGCCTGCCAGATGGGGTCCTCCCGAAATGGTGGCTATATCTCCCCCTATTATTGGAGGAGGGTCGTCCTGATTCGCTTGAACTCCAACTTGATTCATTGGAGCTTCAGGAGTTGACGGAGGGTTTTGTCTAGTGGGCTGACTAGGGACCACTCGATTTCGGGCGTATTGGGCCAAAGGTCCTGCCATGATAAGGGTCTCGTTCTCATCCTTCAGCTGTCTACAATCATCAGTGTTGTAACTGATATCATTATGAAATCGGCAGAACTTCGAAGGATCTCTCTTCGCTCTTTGGTTTTTCAATGGTTCTGGCTTCTTCCATGGAAGGCGAGTAAAATTGGCTAGAAATATGCGCTCCCTAGTATCCGTGAGGTCGGTATAGGTTGCGTAAACAAGCTTGAATTTTTCCCCAGACTTATTTTTCTGTCCCGAACTGGTCGCCCTCACCATTTCCCTTCCTCTTATTATTTCCCCCTTGGTTATTCTGGGTAACGGTTTGAGCCGTAGCTGCAACATCCGTTACCGCTCCAACGGGCTGGATAGGGATCTGGCTGGTTCCTGTGATAGAAGCTCACGCCTCTTCCAGGTTAACCCATCTTTGAGCTCGTGACAAGAACTCGTCCACACTATTAACTCTTTTTCTTTGTAATTCTTGCCACAAGTCACCTCCAACAAGGATTCCCTTCCTCATTGCCATGAGCTTGAAGCTATCGTCAACATCTTTAGCTCATGCAGTGACATTGGCAAACCTACTTAGATATGCCTTCAACGGTTTGCCAGGTTGTTGCTTTATATTAGCCAATGAATCAACCTTAATTCGAGCTGTTTAGGAAGCCTTGAATGCTCTCTTGAAATCAACAGAAAACTTCTTCCATGAGCTAATTGAATGCCTCTTATATTGTTTAAACCACTGCCTGACTAGCCCAATTAGAGTTGAGGGGAATAAAATGCACCTTAGATCGGGTCCGACGTTGTGGGCCATCACCATAGTGTTAAACATCCCAAGCTGATCAGACAGATCCCCATCTCCATCAAACTTTGACAAGTGTGGCATTCTGAAGCCCACCAGATACGTGGCCGCCACAATATTTGGAGCGTAAAGCTTGAGCTCATCCTCTGAGTCACAATCGTCTGTCTTTTTCAGATAGAACCTTCTTCATTTGCTCCTCCATCTAAGCTAACCTCTTGAGGGTTTGGTCCCTAGTCCCTAGGTTATTTTGGGGCTGTTCACCAGCTCCCATCCTGTCATACGCGTTTGATGGGTTGTTGTCCCTCCAAGTTTGAGCTGTTCACCAGCTCCCATCCTGTCATACGCGTTGTTGTCCCTAGGTTATTTTGGGGCTGTTCACCAGCTCCCATCTTGTCACCAGCTTCTTGACGAGTGTGACTAACATCCTCATCTCGGGCTGAATTTCTTCTTTGCGAATTCAGGTAATCACGCAGATTAGGCTGTGAATCGTATCGAGGGCTTTGTGCCGAACTTAGATGTTTGCTTAGATCACCCTTAAGCCTACCAATTTGACAAATTTTAGTCCAATAACTTCCATTTGCGAAGCTTACAGCTCGCGGTTGAGGTCGAGGATCTGGATTTTCAACATGTGTCTGTGGGACATAGGTATGGGTAGACGGAGGAGGGTTTCTCCTACTGTCTCCATAAGCAAGAATGTCCCACGTAGGCCGAGGTTGTGTTGGATGTCTAATAGGTGATGGGGGATGCCTTATTGGCGAAGCAATCCTTGTCCCATCAAGGCGAACTAAATTAGCCCGCCTCTGTTCTGCCCCATTATTTCTAGCTTTCTGCGCATGGAGATCTGATCATGACACAGAAGGGTTAGTTGGAACATTCTGTCTTTGTGAGCCTACCCCAGCCCCTCCTCGTGGGTTGCCATGGGTATTCCCAGGTGCGTGTGACCCCTATGAGGCCACTAGGTTGAGCATTTTGGCAATCTCACGCTGTTGGCACAGAACTTGGGGTGGCAGTTCTGACTGACCGACTTGGTTTGGATCGGTTATTCCTGTGGGACTTATGAGACCCACTTTGCCTCTTTCTGACATAAACGTCGGTTTCAAGAGAAGGTAACCGAGCCAAAACTTCCTCGATTTGCCTGTTTTCCTTAGCACCATGGCTTCTTAACTGCATATTTTCCAACTCAACCGCAGTTAAGTAGTCTAGGTTTGGATTCGGTGGCAATGACGCCAAACTCCCAGTATCACCGTGACCCGCCGGTTGCTTTCCCAGTTGTTGCTGAACTTCAGGGCCATGCTCGTTTGAAACAACAGTATGATGGGCCTCCTGCCCACTAGGCTGTTCTATCTCCTTGTCGTGCATTGAGCGAGTGACCGCCATGATGAGATTTGACTGGGATTTTGATGAAAGCACTAACTCCGTCCTCTCAATGAAAGCACCAAACAGTTGACGCGGTTTTTCGCCAACAGTGTATTTAAGAAATAATAAGGTTGATTAGTGCTTAAGAATAAACTGAAATATGAAATGAATTCACAAGAACACAAATCTTTTTACGTGGTTCAGTGGTTAAAATCCACCTAGTCCACGAGTCTATATTATTGATGTTTCTCTCTCTATTTTGGCAGAGTTTCAGTATTACAGAATAATCGTCCCTTTCCCTATCCAATATTCTCAGTATTTATAGAGAAATTCCCATTTATACTTGGATATGATTTGATCATAAATAAATGGTCTCCTAATATCTAGGACATTAAATATGACAGGCTGGTCATAAATAAGCGTATAAAAGTACCCGAGTCTTTGGGGATCCGTGAGTACGCAGTATTTTTGAATTATCATGAGCTGGATATCTCTCCGAGCTCGTACTTTAGTCGCCATTTTAATATCATGAGCTCGTGCTTCACAACCTTCATGTCTGTAGCTCGGGTTAATCCCAGGACGCCTAACACCACACGTGCCATGTGAAACCGGAGTTGCTTACGTGGAAAATAAAACATATATCATTTCCTTGGTCATTTCTCGATATATTTATTTGCCAGCTGTACCCGAGCTGAGTGAAGGACTCGTGCTGAAATTAGGGTACAAGAATTTTGTTTTAGGCCACGACACGTAGAAATTCAGGCCATGGCCTGCGACTCTGTTTTTGGATTTTTAATTAGATTTGAAATGTAATTTAAAGGGGACTATAAAATATTTTTAGGGTTAATTGGAGATTAAGTTTTATTATGATTTTTTGAGCGAAAAAGACTTAGAAAGAACTGAAGAGAAGACTACAAATGTAACGCCCTGGATAGCCAAGACTGTTACACTTTGTGTTTATGAAGGTGCAAGACTTGCAAATCAAGTCATTTAATTTGAAACGTGTTAATGAAAGTACAGTTGAACTAGGGTTGAAAGATTTTGGTCTCAAAAGCTTCATTTCTTATAAACAAACATTTCCTTTACATGGGATCCCAGAAGTAGTAAAGTTAGAAGACCGTTTACAAAAGATTCAGGATTAAAATACAGTTATTAGCCACTCTAAGGCAAAACAGACAATTAAGCTTTTCTCATCCTGTATCACTCCTCGGCCGTGGAGGCCGATCAGTTGACTATGTACATTCAGCCCCGAAGCTCTCCATCTCAGGACTGGTCCAACTTGCCCTTGCCTTTACGTGCACCACGTAGCACCCATGAGCCAAGGCCCAGCAAGAAAACACAATAACAATGCATAATCATTAAGCAAACAATCAGATAACTCATACAGTATAAACATGTACTCAACAGTCCAAACATTCATGTTATTCAAGTATTCAACATACCAAGTACGTCATTTCATATCATTAATCAATTCACATATGATAACCAGGGTTAACGCCCTTAGGTCGAACCCTCTAATTATCCCACTGACTCCGGCCCGCTTACACCGAGCTCAGTGAATATTAAGCTGTCCTCAGCTACCAGTGGCCGAGCCGCACCCTGTGCGCAAGTATTATCTACAATTTCCTTAGGCCGTTTATCACATGTCCCATGGCATAATACCATCTATGACATCATACAGATATAGGGAGCTCTTAGTCCCATCAAAGATACATAACCGGGTGCAGTTTTCTTACCTTTAGATTTGCTAGCTTTGTTCAATTCGATCCTCAAGCACGATCCCGCCTGAGCCCTAGCGTACACCTAGTCACGGTCGCAAGTTAAAACCAACTCCAAACCTCAATTCCAAAACCTAGCCTCAGGACCAAACTCAAGCCCTCGAGAAGCACTAATTCCACCAAACGGGGTGGTGGAATCAAACCCCGAGTCCCCGGGCAAAAACCCTAAGAAATAACTCAAAATCCCTTTTCTGGGAACAGGGTAGCGCTACAGCGCCCTAAGGAGAGCGCTATAGTGCTACAAACAGAGTCAAAAAGCTCTGGCGCTTCAGGGCCTAGCGCTGTAGCGCCCAGTGACTAGCGCTACATCGCTAGTCACAGCACAGCCTACCACAGACTTTTCTCCTTCGAATTTTCTCGAGCCAAAGCTTTCCAAAACTCAACCAAACCTCAACCAAACTTCAAAACAAGCCTCCCAACATCCTCAACTCATCCCATAAGTCCCAACCATACAAAACTCAATTACATGCACCCCAAATCAAGGAAATCACCAAAGCTAAACCTAGAGCTCAGAAACCCAACAAGAAAAACAATTGAAACCACGTAATTCAAGTGACCAAGATCAGAGCTTCTTACCTTAAACAGAGAAGTTCAACCTTAGGCTATCCTCCACTCGTCCTTAGCTTTCACTTCTCAAAGCTTCAGCCTCAATTCCCTAGAATTCCCACCAAAACTCAGCTCAAAATCCATATTTACATTAAGAACCAGAAACTGAAAGGCAACCTTAAACCTTACCTCAAATGGAGCGGTTACTCTTGCTAACTCCTCAAGCCAAACCAAGGACCCCAGCCTCAAGCTCCTGCCCAGACTCTCCCTGAGTTACAGCTCCGAATTCCTTCAAGAAATGAGGAAGAAACCTAAATCGAGAGGGAGAAGAAATGACTCCTATTTTTCCTTCTTTCTTTTTCTTCTTCTTTTCTTTCAGCTTCCTTCAAATGCTAGACATTCCACTAAGGCATAAAGCAGACTTAACTCTTATCCCTTATAAGCCAAATGATCATGATACCCTCCCATTAAATTTAAGCCCTTAATCTTTCCAAGGGCATTTTGGTCATTTATTCCCAATTCCCGCTAATTCCTCAAGTGTCTCTAATATTTACCGCTTACTTACCGACACCAAACTAATCACCAACTATATTCCTCAATATCAAAATAGACTCCAATATATACTCTAAATCCCCAGAATTACCCCCAGGCTCACCCCGAGCCAGGTATAAATCCCCGCCGAGACTTTTTCGCTGAACCGCTCACTAGGATCACCTCGAGTCACAGATTACAAATATATCCACATAATAATGTGGTCTTAACAATTTATTACAATTATTTACATTTATGCCCTCAACGGGCTAAAATTACGATTATGCCCTTCTAACCTAATCAGGTCCAACATGCTTACTAATACACATAGTCATGCATCACAGATATTCAAATAATCATATAACATGCTTTTCATCATTAAATCACATATAATCCAGTTATGCCCTCCCGGCACACAAATCAAGGCCCTTAAGCCTTATTAGTAAATTTGGGTTGTTACAACTATTCCTTCCTAATGAGAATTTCATCCTCAAAATTTATCTGAATAATTCAGGATACTGATCCCGCATCGCTGTCTCAAGCTCCCAGGTCGCCTCCTCGACCCTACTATTCCTCCACAACACTTTAACAAGAGGAATCATCTTATTCCGTAACACTTTGTCCTTCCGATCTAAGATCTGGACCGATTGTTCCTCATAGGCTAGATTTATTTCCAATTCCAAGTCTTCATACCTCAACACATGTGTTGCATCTGAGACGTACTTTCGGAGCATAGAAACATGGAATACGTCATGAACTCCCGACAACGATGGTGGAAAGGCTAACCTATAAGCCACCTCTCCGATCCTTTCTAGGATCTCAAAAGGTCCGATGAACCTAGGGCTTAGCTTGCCTTTCTTTCCAAATCTCCTCACCACTCGCAATGGTGAAACTCGGAGAAACACGTGGTCCCCAACCTGGAACTCCACGTCCCTACGCTTGGGATCAGCGTAGCTTTTCTGTCTCCTCTGTGAGGCGAGTATCCTAGCTCGAATCCTCTCTATAGCTTCACTTGTCCTCTGAACCATATCTGGCCCCAAATACTTCCTCCCACCCATCTCATCCCAATGAATGGGTGATCTACACTTCCTCCCATATAACATCGCGTAGGGAGCCACTCCAATCGTTGATTGGTAACTATTGTTATATGAAAATTCAATCAACAGGAGATACTTACTCCATGATCCCTCAAAGTCGATCACACACGCTCTAAGCATATCCTCCAACACTTGAATCGTCCTCTCAGACTATCCATCAGTCTGAGGATGAAAGGTTGTGCTGAACTTCAACTGAGTCCCCATAGCCTTATGCAAACCACCCCAAAACTTGGAGGTAAAGATAGGATTTTGGTCTGACACAATAGACTTAGGAACCCCATGGAGACGTAGGATCTCCCTCACATATAACTCTGCATACTGATCCACAGTATATGTCGACCTCACTGGAAGAAAATGGGCTGACTTGGTGTATCTGTCCACTATCACCCACACCAAGTCATGAAGTCCTACAGTTATGGGTAAACCTCCCACAAAATCCATCGTAATATCCTCCCATTTCCACTCGGGAATACCCAAAGGCTGAAGCAACCCTGCTGATTGATGATGCTCAGCTTTCACCTACTGACAGGTTAAACATCTGGCTACATACTCCACCACACCCTTCTTCATCCCGGGCCACCAATATAACATCCGTAGATCCTGGTACATCTTCGTAGTACCCTGATGAAGTGAGTACGACGTCGTATGTGACTCATCCAATATATCTCGTCTGATCCCCTGATCATTCGGAACAAAAATCTGTCCCTGATATCGAAGTAAACCATTCTTAGAAAATAGAATAGTCCTGAGCTACTCCCGCTAAGACATTTACTCTAACCTCCTGTAACTAAGCGTCTACCAATTGCCCTTCTCTAATCCGTTCTAGCAGGTCGACTGCAGAGTAATATTGGCCAACCGGCGCACCACCAATTCTATCCCCGCTCTGACCATCTCATCAGCTAACTCTCTTGAGATTTGGGTAGAACTGTATAGCTGACCTGGCCCTCTTCGGCTTAATGCATCCGCCACTACGTTGGCTTTCCCCGGATGGTAAAGTATATCACAATCGAAGTCTTTCACCAACTCTAGCCAACGCCTTTGTCTCATGTTCAGGTCATTCTGTGTAAATATATACTTCAAACTCTTGTGGTCGGTGTATATCTCACACTTCTCCCCATACAAATAATGTCGCCAAACCTTCAGTGCGAATACCACCGCTGCTAGCTCCAAATCATGGTAGGACACCGTTGCTCATACTCCTTCAGCTGTCGTGATGTATAACCTATGACCTTCTCATTCTGCATCAACACACAGCCTAAACCCAACCTCAATGCATCGTAGTAGACAACAAACTTCCCTTCCCCCGAAGGAAGACTCAACACAGGCGCAGTAATAAGTCGTCGCTTCAATTCTTGGAAACTGTCCTCACACTTGTTTGACCAGATAAACTTCAAATTCTTCTGTGTCAATTCTGTCATCGGTGCCGCTATCTTCGAGAAGCCTTCCACAAACTATCTATAGTAACCCGCTAGACCAAGAAAACTCCGCACCTCCGAGGCGTTCCTTGGCCTCGGCAAATCCCTAACTGCCTCCACCTTAGATGGATCCACCTTAATCCCATCTGCACCCACAATATGTCCAAGGAATGTCACTTCTGGTAACCAAAATTTACATTTCTTAATCTTGGCGTACAGCTGATGCTCCCTCAATCTCTGCAGAACCTGACGAAGATGAATCTCGTGTTCTGCCTCTGAACTGGAGTACACTAAAATGTCATCGATGAAGACAATAATGAACTGATCCAGAAAGTCCTTGAACACTCTATTCATTAGGTCCATAAAGTCTGCTGGGGCATTGGTCAAACCAAATGACATGACCAGAAACTCATAGTGCCTGTACCTCATTCGGAAGACCATCTTTGGTATGTCCTCGTCCTTGATCCTCAGCTGGTGATAACCAGATCGAAGGTCAATTTTTAAGAACACCGTCTTACCCTGCAGCTGATCGAACAAGTCGTCAATCCATGGTAGGGGATACTTATTCTTGATAGTTAACTTGTTCAATTACCTGTAGTCTATACACATTCTCAAAGTCTCATCCTTCTTATTCACAAACAAAACTGGAGCACCCCATGGCGAGTAACTAGGCCTGATGAACCCCAAATCCAGAAGCTCCTGCAACTGTATCTTCAATTCTTTCAGTTCTGCCGGTGCCATCCTATACAGTGCCCTCAACATTGACTCCATTCCTAGCGCCAACTCAATGACAAACTGAATCTCCCTATGCGGCGACAACCCAGGTAAGTCCTCAGGAAACACATCCAAGAACTCGCAAACCAATCTGGCTCTTCCGGTCCTGCTGGCAAAACCTTGGTGGTATCCACCACACTAGCTAGGAAACCTATACATCCTCCCTGTAATAGGTCCCTAGCTCTCAATGCTAAAAATCTAGGTATGTGGGGTCCATGCACTGCTCCCACAAAGACAAAGGGATCCTCGCCCTTCGGCTCAAAGGTCACCATCTTCTACCTGCAGTCAATAGTAACTCCATATCTAACCAGCCAATTCATACCTAAGATCATATCAAAGTCCTCCATACTCAACTCAATCAAGTTTACTGACAACTCCCTACCATCTACCATCACTGGCAGTGCTCTAATCCACCTCCTTGAAACTACAAGTTCTCTTGTAGGAAAAATAGTCTCAAACCCTGAAGTACAATACTCACTAGGTCTACACAGTCTATCAATCACCTTACTAGAAACAAACGAATGTGTAGCGCTAGAGTCTATCAATACAGTAAAAGAAGAGCCAGCGCTAGAAAGCTGACCTGTCACTACTGAGGGACTAGCCTCGGCCTCTGCCTGCATCAAGGTGAACACTCGTGCTGGAGTCAAGCTGTCCACCTTCCTCGCATCCCCCTTCTTCACTGTCGGGCAATCTTTCTTGAGGTGTCCCACCACCCCGCACACGTAATAGGCCTTAGCCCGACAGTCGCCCGGATGGTGTCTTCTTCACCTCGTGCACTTTGGATAGGCCCTCCATGAATCACTGCCTCCCTGATGGCCACCCTGAGTACCCCGACCTCTCCTATCAGGACCAGGACCGGTCGAAGCATCAGGGGTCTTCCTCTTTAAATCATTGGAGCCTCCGCCCTTACCAGAACTGGAATATGGAGGCACCGCCCTGCGGCCCTCCTGTCTTGTTGCACTCTCCCTCCATATCTTATTTTCTGCTTCCTCCATGGTAAGAGCCTTTTCTACAGCCTAGGCATAAGTTGTCGCTCCAGGAACTGTTGTAATCCTCACATCCCAGGCTATCATAGCATTAAGCCCTCTAATGAATCTATCCTGCCTAGTTGCATCACTAGGCACAAGGTCGGGTGCGAATTTCACAAGTCTGTCAAACTTTAGGGCATATTCTGTAACTGTCATGCTGCCCTAAACCAGCTCCATGAACTCATTTACTTTCACTGCCTTGATGGCAACATTATAGTACTTCTGACTGAATAGGTCCTTGAATCCTTCCCAAGTCAAAGCTGTAACATCTCTGGTCTGTGATGCCATTTTCCACTAGATTCGGGCATCCTCTCTCAGCATATATGTGGCACAGGACACTCTGTCATGTCCCTCTACCCTCATAATATCTAGGATAGTAGTAATCATGGTCATCCACTGTTCAGCCTTCAGTGGATCAGGTCCTCCCTCAAAGATCGGGGCTGCTGTTTCCTGAACCGCTCATACAACGGCTCCCATCTGTTCCCAACCTCTACTGGCTGTACCACTGGTGTCACTGTAGGTGGCACAATAGGGGCAACACTCCCTGATGGAGCTCACTGACGCAGAATTCGAATCTGTTCATCTTGGCTCTGTAGCCGTGCTTGCATGTCAGCCATAAGCTGCTGTCAGTTCTCAGGGACTGGCGGAGGGGTCTGGCCCTAAGCATCATCTTTAGTCTTAGACCTGATGCCGGCTAGTCATGTAGATTTTCTTGGATGCATAATTGTCCAAGTTAATCTGCAATCAACGACTCGACAGTCAGACTATGATGACAAGGTAATAATCCTTCCATGATCCACCATTAGAACCCCAAACATTCACAAACAATCAAAATACAATAGTTCATCCAATTATCCAAATATTTCATTCACATGCATAGCAGTGCTGATAAGCACGCCTCAATATCATCATGCAATAGTCAAGGGCCAAGCCCTATCAATATCTCATGCTCCCTATTAATCAAACAGATATCAACAGTCATATTTCATTCAGATCATTTAACACATATAGTCATGTATACACAATTACCAAACCCTGAGTTGAGCTTGTCTTTCGCAGCAAATGTACATGTCCAGCCAGTCGTCAGGAACCCTTAAACCTAGGATGCTCTGATACCAAGTAGTAACGCCCTGGATAGCCAAGACCGTTACACTGAGTGTTATAAAGGTGTAAGACTTACTAATAAAGTCACTTAATTTGAAACGTGTTAATGAAACTAGGGTTGAAAGATTTTGGTCTCAAAAGCTTCATTTCTTATAAACAAACATTTCCTTTACATGGGATCCCAGAAGTAGTATAGTTAAAAGAACGTTTACAAAAGATTCAGGATTAAAATACAGTTATTAGCCACTCTAAGGCAAAACAGACAATTAAGCTTTTCTCATCCTGTATCACTCCTCGGCCGTGGCGGCCGATCAGTTGACTATGTACATTCAGCCCCGAAGCTCTCCATCTCAGGACTGGTCCAACTTGCCCTTGCCTTTACGTGCACCATGTAGCACCCATGAGCCAAGGCCCAGCAAGAAAACACAATAACAATGCATAATCATTAAGCAAACAATCAGATAACTCATACAGTATAAACATGTACTCAACAGTCCAAACATTCATGTTATTCAAGTATTCAACATACCAAGTACGTCATTTCATATCAATAATCAATTCACATATGATAACCAGGGTTAACGCCCTTAGGCCACACCCTCTAATTATCCCACTGAATTCGGCTCACTTAAACCGAGCTCAGTGAATATTAAGCTGTCCTCAGCTACCAGTGGCCGAGCCGCGCCCTGTGCGCAAGTATTATCTACGGCACTCTTAGGCTGCTTATCACATGTCCCACGGAATAATACCATCTATGACATCATACAGATATAGGGAGCTCTTAGTCCCATCACAAATACATAACCGGGTGCAGTTTTCTTACCTTTAGATTTGCTAGCTTTGTTCAATTCGATCCTCAAGCACAATCCCGTCTGAGCCCTAGTGTACACCTGGTCATGGTCGCAAGTTAAAACCAAATCCAAACCTCAATTCCAAAACCTAGCCTCGGGACCAATCCTGAGCCCTCGGGAAGTCCTAATTCCACCAAACGGGGTGGTGGAATCAAACCCTGAGCCCTCGGGCAAAAACCCTAAGAAATAACTCAAAAACCCCTTTCTGGGAATAGGGTAGCGCTACAGCGCCCTAAGGAGAGCGCTATAGCGCTACAAACAGAGCCAAAAAGCTCTGGAGCTTTAGGGCCTAGCACTGTAGTGCCCAGTGACAAGCGCTACAGCGCTAGTCACAGCACAGCCCAACACAGATTTTTCTCCTTCAAATTTTCCCGAGCCAAAGCTTTCCAAAACTCAACCAAACCTCAAAACAAGCCTCCCAACATCCTCAAATCATCCCATAAGTCCCAACCATACAAAACTCAATCACATGCACCCCAAATAAAGGAAATCACCATAGCTAAACCTAGAGCTCAGATGCCCAACTAGAAAAACAACCGAAACCACATAATTCAAGTGACCTAGATCAGAGCTTCTTACCTTAAACAGAGAAGTTAAACCTTAGGCTATCCTCCACTCTTACTTAACTTTCACTTCTCAAAACTTCAGCCTCAATTCCCTAGAATTCCCACCAAAACTCAGCTCAAAATCCATATTTACATTAAGAACCAAAAACTGAAAGACAACCTTAAACCTTACCTCAGATGGATGGACTAATCTTGCTAACTTCTCAAGAAAAACCAAGGACCCTATCCTTAAGCTCTTGCCCAGACTCTCCTTGAGTTACAGCTCCAAATTCCTTCGAGAAATGAGGAAGAAACCTAAACCGAGAGGGAGAAGAAATGACTCCTGTTTTTCCTTCTTTCTTTTTCTTCTTCTTTTCTTTCAGCTTCCTTGAAATTCTAGACATTCCACTAAGGCATAAATTAGACTTAACTCTTATCCCTTATAAGCCAAATGACCATGATACCCTCCCATTAAATTTAAGCCCTTAATCCTTCCAAGGGCATTCTCGTCATTTATTCCCAATTCCCGCTAATTCCTCAAGTGTCTCTAATATTTACAACTTACTTCCCGACACCTAACTAATCACCAACTATATTCCTCATATCAATATAGACTCCAATATATTCTCTAAATCCCCATAATTACCCTCAGGCTCACCCCGAGCCGGGTATAAATCTCCGCCGTGACTTTTTTGCTGAATCGCTCACTAGGATCGCCTCGAGTCATATATTACAAATATATCCACATAATAATGTGGTCTCAACATTTTATTACAATTATATACATTTATGCCCTCAAGGGGCTAAAATTACGATTATGCCCTTCTAACCTAATCAGGGCCTACATGCTTACTAATACACATAGTCATGCATCACAGATATTCAAATAATCATATAACATGCTTTTAATCATTAAATCACGTATTATCCAGTTATGCCCTCCCGTCACACTAATCAAGGCCCTTAAGCCTTATTAGTAAATTTGGGTAGTTACAACAACACTATTGTTCATCAATCTAGTTTCTTTTCTTCCCTTAAACACTTTAATTTTAAATAATAATGTTTGTGATTATGGTTGCTATTATGGAGTAGGTTCTTTTTAAGTTAAGGGTTAATTCAAAAACCCAAGACATGAATTCTTGATTGTTGATGATGAGTATTATTCTTTAATTTCTCTCAATATTAAATTGTTTCTATTTTTCCAATTGAATGTTATGAATTTTGTGATTCTTGTTAGGTGGCGAACTAATTAAGATTTTACATTGTTCAATTGTCATCGTAGAATTACTACTCACCTAATAGTTTAGGATTCTAAGTGTATGTGATAAATTGTAATTTATAGTAATGTCAAAAGAATTGTTGATTGTGATGAAAAATAGAACCTAGGTTAAATGAATTACATGCTTCATTAATTTATTGCCTAGATTAACTTTGTCTCCATAGGATTTAATGCTTTACCTAAGTTAAATAGATTGAATGCTTCATAGATTTATTGCTTGGCTAAAAGAGTTAATTATTGAGCTCTTCGCCTTGAATACTTGTAATAGGGAGATTGAGATAATTGTCCGCTTCAACGTTATCTGTGGGGTTAATAGTTTAATTGAGAAATTAGAATAATATTTATTATTAGAGATTAAGAATGATTGTTGAGGGTGGAGATTAACCTTTAACTGTTTCTTAATATCGTAATATCAATCTTTATATGCTTTCTAGTTTATGTTATTTAATTTTGAGTTTGAAATCTAAATCCCCATTTTAAGTCTTACTAATTATTCAATAATAAGGCGAACGATAGTCCTCGTGGGTTTGACCTACGCTTGCTATTATACTAAAATAATTGGAAGTATTGACAGAAAAATAATTGTTAAATTTGTTGTGGTATATGACACGCATCAAATTTTTGGCGCCGTTGTCGGGGACTATTGTTATTCATTTTATTATTCATATTTATTTTTCTAATACTAACTAGTTTCACTCGGGCAATTTCAGGTGTATATGTCTAGTGAAGACGATACCCAAGAAAGGTTATTAAGGCTTAAACAATATCTTGGGTCATCGTCAACTTCTCGTTCTTCAAGGACTATCACCGATAATCCACTCTTTCAACGTCTTGCTCAAGAAGTCAATCCTGTTAAAGTGCCATTACCATCTGACAACGACTTTGATTTAGACGATTCAGTTAAGTCTTATAAGAAAATGGCTCACAATAGGACGTTGAAAGAGTTGGTTGCGCCAGATCTTGACCAATAGCCGCTATGCATCCATTATCCACTTTTGGATGTAAACTTTGAGCTGAAGTCAAGCCTCATCCACTTATTGCCTTCTTTCCATGAGCTGCCTGGTGAGGACTCGAATAAACATCTGAAGGAGTTTCATATTGTCTGTTCTAGTATGAAACCTGCTGCAGTGACTGAAGAACAAATTAAATTAAGAGCATTTCCATTTTCTTTGAAGGATGGTGCAAAGGAATGGCTATATTACCTTTCTCCTAGAGTTGTTAATACCTAGAATGAAATGAAGACAATGTTCTTGGAGTGTTACTTCCCAACATCTAAGGTTGGTAGTATAAGGAAGGAAATCTGTGGCATTCCCCAACAGACTGGGGTGTCATTATATGAGTATTGGGAGAGATTCAAGCTTTTGTGTGCTAGTTTCCCTCATCATTAGATAAGTGAACAACTCCTAATCCAATACTTTTATGTAGGATTACATCCATTGGATAAGAGTATGATTGATGCAGCCAGTGGGGGGGGGGGGGGCACTAGTTGATAAGACTCCTCTTGCAGCCAGAAGCTTGATTTCTAATATGGCTGCTAACTCACAAAAATTTGGCATTCTCCAAGATCCTAACCCACCACCCAAATCAGTTAATGAAGTGAGCACTTCTAATGCTAATCAGCTTGGTCAACAATTGACTCAATTAACTACAGTGGTACAATATCTTACTTTAGGCCAAAAAGTACGGCCATATGGAATCTGTCACGTTGTGGGGCATGCTACTGATACTTGTTCTACACTATTTAAGGGAGAGACTGAGGATGTTAATGTTGTAGGTAGTTTCCCTAGTCAATTACGTTAGATGTACTATGAACCTTTTTCACAAACTTGTAATCCTGGCTGGCGTGATCATCCAAATCTTTGTTATGGGAATCAACAACAAGCTGCTCCACAGTCCCCACCTGCGAGACCACCTGGTTTCACTTTTCAACAACAATCTCAACAAAATTTTGTACTAGAACTATGCAAGCACCACAAGCTGCTCAAGCAATGAGTACAAAACCCTTTAATGAAGATTTAATCAATAAATTGCCTTCACAACCTGAGAGGAATCCCAAGGAGAATGTAAGTGCGATAACACTGCAAAGTGGTATACAATATGAGCCACCCAGACAACCTTCATCGCTAGCACCAGTTGTAACGACCCCAAATTCGGTGTTAAGGCTTAGGGCCTGAGATAGCGTGCCTGGAGGGCATAATGGAATTCTGTGTGGGTCTTTAATGGGTTTTATGCATGATTATGATTTAGTGCACGTTTTATGATTATGTGATTTATTGTGGTGCACGATAATGTGAATTAATATGCATGTAGACCTAATTGAGCATATTTGTAATTTGGCCATGTTGGGCATGACTATGTTGATACCTATGATCTATGACTCGAGACGATCCTAGAACGAGCGGGTTAGCGGGAAGTCAAAGCGGGAACCTGTACCAGGCTTGGGTTAAGCCTGGGGAGTTAATCGAGAATTTGGGAATGTATTTGGTGATTTATTAGGCTTTGGGTAGCGAGCGGGAATTATTAGGAACACTTGAGGAATTAGTGGGAATTTGGGTATTATGACTAAAATGCCCTTTATGGACATAAAGGCTTAGAATTAATAAGAGAGGGTATTTTGGTCATTAGGCTTGCAAGAGATAAAATAAAGGAGGCCTTTATACTTAGTGGATTTAGTAGAGAAAACTTTAGGCTGAAAAGAAAGAAGAGAAAAGAAGAGAGGGAAAGCTGAAGGGTTGGCTTTGAAGGTTTGGTTTGTGGTTCTCCCACCCTTTTTCTTTGATTTTCTTGAGGTGAAGCTCAGTGGTAAGCTAGGTTTGTGGATTTTCAAGAGATTAGCAAGATCAAATCAGAGATTTGAGGTAAGTTCTTGAGGTTTTCAGTTTTAGGGTTTTGCTGGTTTTGAACTGTGTTTTTGAGCTAAATGGATGGGGTTTTTGGGGAAAACAGGTCAAGGTTGTAAAGGTGCAAGCCAAGGAGGTCTAGGGTGTAGTTCAAGGTCGAAATTCCACCCACGGTATGATTTCTATGACCCTATCCTTGTTGTTTGATTGATTTTTCTGGTTTTGGGGTTCATTGGGTTAGATTTTGAGTTGTGGGTTGCTTGAGCTTGGGATTGAGTTCTTGGGGTGCTTGGGATGAGTGTGTGGTGTATATATGTTTGTTTTTGGGCTTGGGAAAGAGTTGGACAAGTTTGGGTTCGAAATGGAGGAAGAAAATCGCAAGATGCGATTTTTGGTTTTGCTGTGCTGCAACTAGCGCTACAGCGCTAGGCAGGGGGCGCTGTAGCGCTAGCCCCTGTCTGGTGAGGGTGGTTCTGCTTGTAGCGCTACAGCGCTAACTTTTGAGCGCTGTAGCGCTGCACTGTTCACAGAGGGGATTTTTGGGCTTTTGTGAAGGGATTTTGACCTAGGGTTCGGGGCTCGATTCCGCCACTTTGTTTTGGGGATTTAGGACTTCCCGGGGGGCTCGGGATTAGTCCCGAGGCTAGGTTTTGGACTTGAGGATTGGTGATGACTTTGACTTGTGGATTTTGCTTAGGTAAGCGCTAGGGCTCGGGTAAGATCGTGCTCAAGGAGTCAGGTTGATCAAGGCTACTTAATCTAAAGGTAAGAAAACCATAACACCCGAGTTTAGGGCATGGCCCCACTGTGTGATTGTAGGGCGTGGCCCGGATTGTATTATGTGCAAATGCTTAACCTTAAATGAACCATGATGTGTCTGAATGTTTATTTTGAATGTACTATATGTGTTATTATGTTGAAACGAGCGGCAGAGGCCGGGTACGGCATAGGCCGGGGCGGCCGTGGGCCGAAAGTAACACAGCACATGGGATGCTTATATTCAGGGTGGGACCCAAGGGATACATGAGTTATCCTCGCGGTGAGAACCGAAACTCCAGGCTTTGGTAAGGCCTTGGGAGCGGCATGGCCGTACTTGTTTATTATGGTGGTTTTCCTATGTATCAGTGAATTATTGCCAGCTATTTGTTTTGCTTATGTTATGTGTTATTTTGGGTTTTCTTGCTGGGCTTCGGCTCACGGGTGCTCCGTGTGGCAGGTAAAAGCAAGGAGTCAGTCAACCGGCCATGAGTATGGAGAGCGTGGGGGCGGCGCGTACATGTTCGGCCTGCCCGACTGCTTTGGTTGGGGGCATTTTGTATATGGCTGTATTTAACCATTCTTTTGATAGATGATCAAGTGTAAATCTATTTTGGGTTGTAAACATTTTGTAAACCTTATTTTGGGATCCCAGATGTTTTATATTTAACGTTTTCAATGAAGTTGACCATTTTAAAAGAATACAGCCTTAAACTCTGGTTTAATCACACTTTTGGTTTTAGGAACCACTTTGAGTCAATTAAACGTACAATTTCTGTTTTAAACTCACTTAGTAACGGCTCTAAGGTAGTAGGGCGTTACACCAGTGTAAAAGCAAGTAGTAGACAAATCCACCCATGATGAACCATCAATGCATAAAAAGTCACATAAACCAACTATGCCAACTTATGTCCCTCATCCGCCTTTTCCAAGCAGATTGAAAAGTTTAAGAAAGAGGAAGCTGACAAGGAAATTCATGAGACTTTTCGTAAAGTTGAGGTAAACATTCCGTTACTTGATGGTATTAAACAAGTGCCACGTTATGATAACTTTTTGAAAGAGTTGAACACAAATAAGAAGAAATTAAAGGGTGATGAAAAGATAAGTGTGGGGGAGAACATCTCTGCTGTCCTCCAAAAGAAGCTGCCACCAAAATGCAAGGATCCTGGAACCTTTACTATTCCTTGTATGATTGGGAATAAAAGGATTGAGCAGTGTATGATAGATTTGGGAGCATCGATTAATGTCATGTCATATTCATCATATGCTTCTTTAAATCTTGGGCCATTAAAGGAGACATGAGTTATTGTTCAGCTAGTCGATCACACTAATGCTTATCCTTTAGGGGTAGTTGAAGATGTGCTGGTAAAAGTTGATAGACTTGTCTTTCCAGCATATTTTTACAAACTTGAAATAGGGGATGCATCAATACCCAATCTGACACTGGTTTTATTTGGGAGGCCATTCTTGATAACAACAAATACAAAACTGGATGTTAGAGTCCCTATCACTCTAGAAAGCATTGATTAATTATTTGAGGCGAAATCATGAGTACACAAAATTAAGGAGATGATTAAGGCAACTTCTTTGGATCGTTTGAGCCTTTCTAGCCTACTCTTGATTTGTTATTCCATAGTTTTCCATTTTTGAGCCTTAATGACTATTCTTTTCTTCTATGTACCTAGAATCTAGACCTTTGCAGCTTTGAAAATTTTAATCCTTTTTTGTAACCCATTGCACCATAGTCATAAGTGAATGTTATTTTGTGGGATGAATATTATAAAGAAGGGAGGAAAATTATGTAATGGTTCTTTTGTTTGGGTTGTGGTCTGAATGTAAAGGATCTCCTATTTCCCTATGAAATGTGAATTGTAAAAAGAAAAAAAGAAAAAAAGAGTTTGCAATGAAAAATTTCAAAAATATATATATTGCAAAAGAATAAGTGTGGGGGAAATAGTGAGATCAATGTAAAAAGAAGAAGATAAAAGATTTTTTATTCTAGATTTGTATGTGAAGTTTGTGGGAAGATCTAAAGATTAGAAAAAAAAATGTATGCTATGGTGTGAATTGAGCCTAAATGTAACTTTTTCATCTACCTCTAATCTGACATTTTGATGGCAATTATAGTTTATGAATCATAGGTCGAAAAAGACTTGCTGAGATGAGGTTAAAATGAACTTTTAGGAGCATTCCAGGCTTTTGAGATTAAAATGCTGAATTGGCGGAAGCTATGCAAGCTCTATAAGTTCAAGAATTGAAGATAGGCCGCAACCCAGAAAAAGCAGATCGCGACACTTTAATTGGAATTGACTTTACATATTGCATGTTCTAGTCGGGCCGCTGTCCAAAAAAAGTAGGCCGCTGCCCATAAAAAGTAGCCCACTGCCTGCTGTGTAGAAAAGTGAAGTTGGACCACTGCCCAGATTTTTCAGGTCGCGCCCTGTGTGACCTGTTTTGCCTATATTCTGTTTTAGGCCGCGGCACGCAGAAATTCAGGGCGCGGCTTGTGACATTGTTTTCAGATTTTTAATTAGATTTTAAATGTAATTTAAAGGGGAGTATAAAAGATTTTTAGGGTTAATTGGAGATTAAGTTTTATTACGATTTTTTGAGAGAAAAATACTCAGAAAAGGCTGGAGAGAAGACTACAACACTATTATTCATCAATCTAATTTCTTTTCTTCCCTTAATTTCTTTAATTTTCATTATAATTATGTTTGTGATTATGACTGCTATTATGGAGTAGGTTCTTTTTAGGTTAAGGGTTAATTCAAAAACCCAAGACATGAATTCTTGATTGTTGATAATGAGTATTATTCGTTAATTTCCCTCAATATTAAACTGTTTATACTTTTCTAATTGAATGTTATGAATTTTGTGATTTCTTATTAGGTGACCAACTAATTAAGGTTTTACATTGTTCAATTGTCATCTTAGAATTACTGCTCACCTAATAGTTTAGGATTCTAAGAGTATTTGATAAATTGCAATTGATAGTAATGTCAAAAGAATTGTTGATTGTGATGAAAAATAGAGCATAGTGTTGATGGCAAGAACTCGTCAACGATATATGGATGGAAAACTCAAAGCTTGTTACAAAAATTGTGTGGGTAAGACTTAGGAAAATCTTAAGAAAGAGAGATGCATTACAACAATGGAGGAAAAAAAATCATATATTGCTTTACTATCTCTGTTTACAATGAATTTTTCCAACCCCTTAGTGTGAGGGGTGGAAGCCTATTTATAGATGGGCTTTAATGGCCTTTGATACAGGTTGGTCCCTGGGGACAAGAACGTACGTAGGTATATTGTCAGGGTAGTTTTCTCGGCTCTGGTACATGGTCAGGGGTATGCAAATCATGCTACCACTTCTCGTACTAATTTGTACCACCACTACTTGTCGAATACAGATTTCAGAATCATGCATTTTCCATCTTCATGGTCGTACATCCTGAACTTATACGCGTGCCTTGTACTTGATGGTCATTCTCACATTTCAAAGATACACCTTTTCTCCAAGCATCCTTACATTTTGCTAAGTTTAGGAAAGCTTGTGAGTCATTATAAATGACATATCTATTCGTCTTCACCAATTCTAGCTTGACATCAAATGATAATTGGGTCATCACAAGTGTTCCTTGCACGCACACTCATGAGGTTTCAGACTTTACATATAATGAAAGCCATGACGAGGGTCTTTCATGGATTCTCAGGTCAACGAGGCAAGGCCTTCTCAACATTTCAAGAAGACAGTGCGAGGCACTTTTCTTTGGGTGCGTGTCTTGGGGAAAGCATCCTCAACGTTCATAGTCGTGCTGGGTCTCTTGGCGCCTAGGTGAGTCAAGCCTCTCCCTTAGGAAAATTGGGTTTCGCTATGTGAGGCCTTCATGCACTCGGGTTTAGTGGATTAAGGCGTGGTGCCTAGAGGCGAGGTTGGACTCACCTAGCGAGGCCCTCGTCCCTTCGTGCATGTGGAAGGTGGCTCAGTGTGTAGGAGTGCGACACGCCTAGACGGGTTAGGCCTCGCTATGCGAGGCCCTTGTTCCCTTCGGTTTCGTGCCTGGCGATTCGATGAGTGGTGCCCAAGTAAGTTAGGCCTCCCTATGCGAGGCCTTTCCCTCATTATGCCTTGTGCAAGTATCGCCTTTAGGCTACCTTGTGTCCATGCCACCTAGGAGCTACCACACACCTCTGGCACCTCACGTCTATGTCAACAAGGGTGGCTTCGCGTAGAGAGACATGCCTCGCATAGCGAGACATGTCTAGAGGCACCGTTCCGCTAGCATGTGTTTCATGGTCTTTATAGTCCTTCGTAATTAGAGGTTCTCTTAAAGGGACTTCGCAAGGGAAAAATTCCCACATTCACACTTGCCACCGAGTCTATGAGTACACTTTCAAGTGTCCTTGTAGAATCTTTAATATGTGTTCTGTGTGATAAGTATGGCGCTCATGCTTCATCCTTTCTTGAAGGGGCATGGAAGGCTCACCTTTTGAATGATATCTTGGAATGAATGAGGAAACACAAAATGGACCTTGGTGGTGTGTTTATTTGTATTTCATAAAGAAACACAAAACCAACTAATTTTGGTTGTGATCCAAGTATGTCCTTAAGATGTGATGAGGGCCAATCATTTCCAATCACGGATCCCAAGGTTGCCAAGGCTCTTGATCTCCACCATTCATCTAAATTTGATCCAATGTCTAGAAAGCCTTGACATTCCATATAAATACCCCAAGACTTGAACCCACCTGTTCACACCAAAACTTATTTAGCTTAGTGGTATTTCCTTCCAGCTATATCTAGGAGCTCCAAGGTTCTATCCTCCACAGAGGCATTTTTGAGGTGATTTTCACCCCTTTTCATTTATTCATTCATTATTATTATTTTTTTTGCTTATTTTCTCTCATACCAGGTTTGCATTGCAGTGGCGCAAGGCGTTCTCTCACTGCTAAGGGTCCACTCTTGCTTGTTGCTCGACCCTTCTTTATATGCCAAAAAGTCTGTCCTCGCACATCTGCAGATCCCCACATACGCACCCAGGTATACCTTTCCCCCCAATGATACGCATGTCTCCTTTATCTTTTATATGAGGGCAGGGTCATTGGTTGGTATGCACTCGTTCCTTAGAGGTTTTTTCTCTTTTTTTTTTTTTTACTTATCATAGCTCATTAGGCACATATGCATGGGTCATTTTCTTACACCCCTTATACTTATGTTGTAGATATAGGGTTGTCTTCATGCACACACGTCATCTAGTCTTAGCTTGCGCATGGCATCTGGGCGGTGTTCTAAAGGTCCACCTAGTGTTGAATTTATCAAGTTGTCATCCTCTGACTCTTAGGCCGACGTTTGCAAACCCCCTAACAATGGGGGTGTGTGAATGCTCTACCTACAGAGGTTATCCTAGCTTAGGCAGAAGGCGTGGGGCCTTGAGAATGAACTTGAATCTGTTACTAGTGGCAAAGGTTTAGGTTTCTCTCCGTGGCATGAAACGTATGTCTTCCAACTAAAATCAACCCTTCAGGATTGTATAGTCGAAATTTCTTGCCTAGAGGAAAACCTGCTACCTGAACCTCCATCTTTCTATGGTGACGAATCCTCAGGCTATGGGGGTCTCGCCCGTGGGGGTGCTGATTGTGATCCACTTGAACCTGAGTTTCTATCTATGGTTTTCCCCACGTTTCCTTACCTGCCCCGATCGTACGTCATAGGGTCAAGCAGTGTGCGAGTAGACGTAAGACATGTATCGGGCATTTTTGGGGGGTTGATGAAGTGAGTCGCTTAAAAATTTCCCGTTGTCTCTGTCCAGGTACCAAGCATGCTGAGGGGGATTTCTGACAATTCTGAGGACATGGGCATCATGTCCACTCTTACCTGTGTTAAGCTTGCCAACATGTTGAAGGCCCACCAACTATCTCCGGACATCAAATTCATCATTCCATCCAGCGAGGACCGTGCATCTGAGCCACCTGAGGGGCTCATTGCTTTCAGTGACTCAATAATCAAATCTGGTGGAGTCTTGTTGCTTCACCCCTTTTTTGTCAAGGTGCTCAACTATTTTGAGTCGGCACCCTTTCAGTTGTCTCCTAACTCTTGAGTTGTGCTTAGTTTCTTATAGGTATTATACAAGAAAGTGCACTCTAGAGGGCCTTCCATGAATGAGGTCCACCACCTTTATACCCTTAGGGCGAACCCAACAGCCCCCGACTTCTATTAGCTCCAGAATGTCATGGCTCTTATAGGGTATCCCCTTGTGGAGGGTTCCATTTCCAATAGGGGCTCGTGGAAGAGTGACTTTTTCTTCACCAACAACGTCTCCACTCAACATACGCGTTTCAACACTTCAAGTAAGCTTAATCCCACCTTGGGTGCATATATAAGAAATTTTTCTTTAACCCCCCCCCCCCCCCATTTTTCTGGTTTATCTAACTATGGTTATTTAAAATTGGTAGCGGTGGTATTCGCACGTAAGATTTGGAGACATTATCTATATGGTGAGAAGTGCGAGATATACACTGACCATAAGAGTTTGAAGTACTTCTTTACTCAGAAGGATCTGAATATGCATCAGAGACGGTGGCTAGAGTTGGTTAAGGATCACGATTGTGATATCCTATACCATCCTGGGAAGGCTAATGTAGTTGCTGATGCATTGAGCCGGAAAGGCCTAGAACAGCTAATCAGTTCAAGAAATATATCTGATTAGCTAGCGGAGGAGATGACTAGAGCGGGTATAGAATTGGTGGTTGGCCAGTTAGCCAACATCACTCTTCAGTCTACGCTCCTTGAGAGGATCAAGGAGGTGCAGTGAAAATATTCCCAGTTGAGAGGTCATAGAGAGAATGTCTTAGTCGAAGTGGCTAAGGACTTTTCTATCTCGGGGATGGGGTTACTGAAGTACAAGGGTCGGATCTGCGTTCCGATGGATTCTGATATCCGGCGGGAGATCTTAGATGAATCACATACCACTCCCTATTCCTTGCATCTGGGTACGACGAAGATGTACCAGGATTTGAAAGTTTTGTATTGGTGGTCGGGCATGAAAAGGGATGTGGTGAATTATGTGGCCAAGTGCTTAACTTGCCAGTAGGTCAAGGCTGAATATCAGAGGCCAGCAGAGTTGCTGCAGCCTTTGAGGATTCCAGAATGGAAGTGGGAAGATATCACCATGGACTTCGTGGTTGGTTTGCCGAGGACCATGGGACAGTATGACTCGGTGTGGGTGATTGTGGATAGGTATACCAAGCCAACCCACTTTTTACCTGTTAGGACGACCTATATTGTGGAGCAGTATACTGAGTTATATGTGAAGGAAATTGTTCGATTTCATGGGGCTTTGAGGTCGATAGTATCCAACAGGGACCCCACCTTCACTTCAAAGTTTTGGGAAAGTTTGCAGAAGGCTATGGGCACGCTGTTACGGTTTAGCACCGCTTATCATCCTCAAACAGATGGACAGTCTGAGAGGACCATTCAGATATTGGAGGATATGTTGCGAGCTTGCGTGCTGGATTTTGGGAGATCTTGGAGTAAGTATCTCCCTTTGATCGAGTTCTCGTACAACATCAGTTATCAGGCGACAATCGGAGTGGCTCCATATGAGATGCTTTATGGAAGGAAGTGTAGATCATCTATCCATTGGGATGAGACAAGTGAGAGGAGTTATTTGGGTCCTGAGATGGTTCAAAGGACCAATGAGGCAATTGAGAAGATTAGAGCACGAATGCTCGCCTCCCAGAGTCGCCAGAAGAGTTATTCAGACCTGAAATGCAGGAGCGTGAAATTTCAGGTTGGTGACCATGTGTTACTTAGGGTTTCACCTTTGTGGGGAGTGAAACGGTTTGGTGTTCTGGGCAAGCTGAGCCCTAGGTTTATTGGCTCCTTCGAGATTATGGAACGGGTTGGAGAGGCAGCTTATAAACTGGCGATGCCTCCAGCTTTGTCAGGGGTTCATGATGTTTTTCATGATCCATGCTCCGGAAGTATGTATCAGATTCGACGCGCGTTTTGAGTTATGAGAATTTAGAGCTGGATCAGGATTTGTCTTATGAGGAGAAGCCTGTTCAGATTCTCGACCAGAATGACAAGGTCTTGTAGAGCAAGACCATCGCCTTGGTGAAAGTGCTGTGGAGGAATAACAAGGTTGAGGAGGCGACGTGGGAACTTGAATATGAGTTGCGGGAGCAGTATCCGAAGTTGTTCAGGTAATTTCGAGGAAGAAATTTCTGTAAGGAGTGGATAGTTGTAACGACCCAAATTCGGTAATAAGGCTTAGGGCCTTGATTAATGTGCCTGGAGGGCAATAAGTGAATTATTGTTATAATATGTGAATATGTAATTAGTGATGCATGTTTAGGTGAATTAAATATGCATGTGGGTCCCGTCTGGCTATTAGGGGCATGATTGTAATTTTAGCCGTTGAGGGCATAAATGTGATAATTGTGATATACCTCCAATATATCTGTGTTGCACGATCTGAGACAGTCCTAGGGAGTGGTTGGCTAGAAAGTCACAACGGGGTCGAAAATCCGACTCGGGGTGAGTCGAGGGGTATTTCGGGTGTTAGTCATCTTATGGGGTTATCGGGTTATGGAAATAAATATTTCGAGATATATTTGAGGTTAGAATGTCTAGGAGGGAATATTGGGGAAATTTACCATTTTGCCCTCGAGGATGTTTTTGGTATCTCGAGCCTTGAGGTAACCTTAGAGACTAAGTTACATAAAACAAAACATAAGAAGCATGCAGAATACACTAAACCGACCCAAACTTCTATTCCTTTTCTCTTTTTTTCTCTCAACCTTACCAAGGGGAGACTTTTCAAATCAAGCTAGGATTTGAGCTTTAAACTTGGAGAATTGCTCAACATCTTTGAGGATTCAAGCAGGGGCTAAGGTAAACCTTTAATTGTGATTCTAACCATTTAATTCTATGATTATTTGGCTGAGTTTATGGTTTTCTTAAGGTTCTAAAGTTTGAGATTGAATTATTGGTTTGACTAGTTTTAAAGCTCGAGTTTGTTAGGTTTATCTGCTGGGAAAGTAGTGGAATCTCTGGGATAATTAAATTAGGTTGCTAGATGGATTTCAGGGGGTATTTGGCTTGATTTTGGTAGAGAAAATGGTGAGCTTTTCTGGGCGCGAGGGGTCGGGCCGCGGCGCTGTTCTTGCTGATCCGCGACCCCTTAGAACTTTGGGGCGCCTGGAAATGGAGGCGCGTCGCGGCGCCCTTCAGGAAGGGCCATGGCGCATGTAGGCTGAAATGAGGCAAGGCCTCGGGTTGAGCTGGGGGCCGTGACATGAGTTCCTAGGGCCGCGACGCTTAGTGCATTTTTTGGGTTTTTAAGAGGTTTTAGGTTCTAGAATTCAATAGTTAAGGTTTGGGATGGATTTTATCACCTGGATTGATAAAATCCAATGACCCGGAGATTAGAATTATGACTCGAAGTTATTTAATGGATTTGAGCTTGATGGATGAATATTGTTAATGCGTTGAGACTAGGATTTCAGCGAGGCTCAGACTAGGGGACTGTGCTCGAGACATCGGTGCTTGGAGGGCTCGGGACACAGGTAAGAAAACTGGTGTTCCCGTAGAGCTTGTATGCAGGGCAGGGCCCTATATAATTGTGTTGCAGGGCGTAGCTCTTTGATTGAGTTTATTCCTGTTAGGTATTTTCTTTATTATGCTATGTGTACATATATGTGAATGAACAGCAAGAGCCGGGAACGGCGAGGGCCGAGAACGGCGAAGGCCGAGAGCGGCGAGGGGCCGGGAATGGTGTTAGGCACATGAAGTGCAAGGCTGAGCGCGGCAAGGGGTTGAGAGCAGTGTTTAGCACGCGGAGTGCAAGTTGCTAGGGCAAGGCCCTAAAGGATACCTGGGATATCCTTACGGTGTGGACCGCGAACGCAGGGCCTGGTAAAGCACCTGGGACGGCATGGCCGTATGTGTATTGCCTGTTGATGGCTTGTTTAAATGCTAAGTGTTGATATGCATATGTTATCTGCTTGTGAGGGTTCTCTTGTTGGGCTTCGGCTCACGGGTGCTCTATGGTGCAGGTAAGGGCAAGGGGAAAGTCGACCAACCATGAGTACGGAGAGCGTGAAGCGGCGTGTACATGTTTGACCTGCCTGGCTGCCACGGCCAGGGGTATTTTGGGAGATGATTGTACTAAACCTAGATTTTGTCGTTTCGCCGACATTGTTTATATTTGTATGTTGTAAATATTTCTAAACAGTATTTTGGGATCCCAATTGTTAAGCACTTTATAATTTTCAGTAAATGGTTTATTTTCAAAGTTTATGACTCTGATTATGGTTTAGTTATACTTTTGTCCTAAAACCTCAATTAGCGAGTTAATTACACATTTTAAACTCACTTAGTAATGGCTGTAAGGCAGTAGGGTGTTACATTTAGTTTATTTCTTTGTCCTTACTTAGGCTTCCATCCTAGGTCACCGATTTTTCGCCTCAAGCTCCTCTTCCACACAACAGCTACAACTTGAGCTTGAGGGGGGCAATGAAGAATCTCTCAATGGCTGAGGAAGAGTGGGATAGTTTGTCCATACGGGTCAACGATTTGGAGGGCCAGCTTGCTGAAGTAGTTTTCCAGAGGGATGTTGCACTAGCCAAGGTTACTTCGATCTCTCACTCCAATACTAAACTTGAAGCTACTATCCACACTCTAAACGAGAAATTAACGCACTTGAGGCTGAACTTGTAAATGCCGAGAACAGCATAATTGAGCGCACGTTGCACGTCGTGTGGAGGACCAATCCTGACATCGACTTGTCTCCCTTTGGAGAGTATGCGACTGGGAAAATTGCTGAGTGGAAAGGTCGGAGTGGAAACCTGTAGACCCCTCTTCAAGGCTTATTTGTATACATATATGTTATTGTTGGGTAACCCTCCATATTGTTTTCTTTTTTTTTGTTTGTTTTATGGAACTCCTCATAAGTCTTTAATGGTATGTGGGACTCTTGATTTCAAAGTCCTTACTTATTTTTTATATCGACTATTAGGATGCATTGGCCTTTCTAGCCTTTGTCATTCTCTTTTGATTATCAAGCTTAAGGGACTTTGATAAGTTCCTCTTATTATTATTTTTTGATGAATTCCTTATGTCTTCTTTGGGCTGATGACTATAGTCTTTTTTGTGCACCCTGACTATACTTGTAAGGAAATATTAACCCTTTAGGTTCTTGGTATCCTTTTCATATTCTTTGCACGTGCTTGTAATTTTGTACGAGAAGCATCTTCTCGTCATTATGCATAGTACTATTTTTACAAGGGTCTCTTTTAGGACCCTTTTTGGCTAGCTGACTTAGTGGCCATTCTAGAATTATTGGGATATGTCTTCCTTACAGCCTTAGCCCCTGTAGGGGTGTCAGCCTTTGGTTGGAGGTCATCTCTGTAATTTTTTTTATTCTCTTGATATTCATAAGGGTAGCTAATCCTTTTGAATATAAGAGACAGCTTGCCGAGTTTATTATTTTTTGTATATATGCGTGCCTCCTGTCCTGCCCCCAAGTGCTTGGTGAAATTTATTCCATCAAGCACTTTGGTCAATGTTTGTGTAGAGAAGAAATGTAGCATGCAAAGTAGGCAGATTACAAAGACATATATGAAACGATTACATCTACTTGTGAGATTATCTGGGTAACCTCTGTGACAGTCAGAATTCCGTGATCCGTAAGGGGAAAGACCGGGTAAGCTGTGCAATCCCACACCGCCTGGGGAAGGTCAAGTGTAATGATTCTAAGATTGTGTAGGCATGGGACTACACAGTTGAAGATGGCTTAAATGGATTGATGGGTACTACCTATACCAGGAAGATGCATCTTCTTTTCGGTAGCCCATCACTTGAGAACTCCAAGGTTAAGCATGCTTGGCCTGGAGTAATCTAGGGATAGGTGACCTCCTGGGAAGTTTTCCCAGGAAGTGTGCGAGTGAGGACAAAGCACGCTGGAAAGACTTGTGTTGGTTTGTGTTGGTAGGAGAATGTATCTTCTCTAAGGTATCACCATGGGAAAAGGGGTGAGGAATTAAGACAAGTTAAGCCCTAGTTTATCTCAGCAGTTGGATTCTGGATAGGTTGGCTAGGTTGATTTTGGATCAGCTTTACTTTTGGCACTGGCAGTTGTATACAGTGAGTTATGTGTTTCCATGCAGCGGACATGGGTTAAAGGAAATTATAAATTGAGTTAGGAGAATCTCAAGGTTAGGTTAAGTATTCCGGTAAGGAATAGCCAGTTCAGATTGTGACATAAGTAATGAGGTTCTATTGAACAGAATGTACCTTGGGCTAAGGTAATGCTATTGAGATAGCAAGGACAAGGAAATGACCTGAGGAATTTATGTCAAGTGAGTGGGATTCTAGTTCCGATCTGTTGAGTAAATTCTGAGGACGAAATTTCTGTAAGGATGGGATAGTTGTAATGCCCCAAATTTCCTAATAAGGTTTAGGACCTTGATTAGGAGGTCGGGAGGGCCATAATTGATTTATTATGCTATTTAATGATTATATGCATGTTTACGTGAATTATATTATTATATGATGGTGAATGCATGCATATGGGTTCATATGTTAATTATGAGGGCATTTTGGTAATTTGATCGCTGTGGACATAATTGTGTATTTTGGGAGCAAGGTTGTGATTAATTAATATAGCCATATTATAAGGTGGTTTGGTTCGAGCTACTTGGCATGAGACGATCATGAAATGTAAGTGTTCGGTCTAGTCATAACGGGTTTAAGTTCGGAGCTCGGGGTGAGTCTCGGGGTCATTTTGATGATTAGAGCATTACTGGGAATTAAAGGGTAATGGGATATAATTTATTGGCGTTTGAGAATATTGGGAACAGCGGGAATTGGAGAGCGTTAATTATAATTAACGAGATAAGTAGGAAAGGACGGTTTTACCCTTGGGAGTGCTTAGGAGCCTTTACTTGACCTAGGGGCAAAATGGTCTTTTCACCCCTAAGTTTTATATCAGCCTTTGGGAGTGTTTAGAAGGCTGTGGAAAACAGAACAAAGTAGAGCCTCATCCTCATCTTCCCCTTTCTCTCCCATACAAGTTTTCCCTTCATACTTTCCTTTGAATTTTGAGAGCCCAAATTGAAGAAACAAGCTAGGGAGTTAAGGATTGGGGATTATAGTTTGAGTTCAGCCATTGGGAAGGATTCAAAACAGCTTAAGGTAAGGTATTGAACCTGAGTTTGAGCCATACTCTGTTTTTCTCTTATTTTTCAGCTTATGTTTGTGCTGAGGATAGTTTGGATTAGTGGAGATTTTGATTGAAGTTTACTTTGGGTTTTGATGAGGGTGAGTTGTAGATGATGTTTGGTGGTTGAATTGGGTGTTAGGTTGAGGTTTGGGATAGGTTTGAAGGGCTGGTTTCAAGGGAAAACGCAGGGGAAGGTGAGCTGGTGCGTGCTGAGTTTTTGGCTGGTCTGGGTTAAGCGCCGCAGCTCTTGGCGTGTGACTGAGAGGGCTGCCTCTGTTTGAGGGGCACGCCGCGGCGCCGCTAGGGAGGGCTGCGGCCCTTAGTGGTTTTCTGCCAGAAATGTGTTTTTAGCTTGGGGATTCAAGCCTTAGGCCTCGGGGTCGAGCCTAGTACCCGGTTGAGTAGTGTTTGATGTCTCGGAGGCTAGGTTTGGTTTGGGAACCTTTTGTTGATCATTTTTATTGATGGTATCCTATATTTGGTTATGGCTAGGTGACCGCTAAAGGACTAAAAGTTGATCGTTCTCAAGGGTCGTTCTTTAAATCATTCTAGCTCGAATCTGAGATAAGAAAACTGCACCCTGTGTATATGTGACATGCATGGTTGTTATTGATGCATGTTGGTTGACTATTGAGTATGACATGCATGGCTATTCTTGATGCATGTTGGTTGACTATTGAACGTGACATGCATGGCTATTATTGGTGTATGTTGGATTGTTGAATATTATGCATATGATGTGTGAGAAACATGTGATTAGGACATGCTTTGTATACTAAGTATGATATCGTTCAGAGCTTGAGCCTTTGTGTTTATGCATGATCATAATTGTACTAGTACCTGTTAAGTAAGCATGCTGAATGCCTTGTTTATGGATATTGGACATGTGATATATGTTTGGTGGCATGGCTTACCTGTGTATGGCGCTGACTTATTAGTCAGAATCGGCAATGGTGTCAGATCCATCTGTGAAGCTGTGATTTATTAGTTAAGTTCACAACGGGCTGAGCACTGGTCGTGTTTCACTGACCCAAGAGTCAGAAATGGCAGAGCGTTGTGAACGCCGGGCCAAAAGAAGATTAGATCTAATCGAGGTCGGCATTGAATGACTCATATGGGGTATTAATGCTGGACCGACCGGAAGGTCAATGAAAACTATAAGCACTTGCCTGGTCTAGGACCAGATGTTCATAGCCAGGGCATATGGCCCCGGTGACTGTTTGTCACATGGCTAGGGGACGCTGTCCATAGTTACGACTCTAGAGTCGGGAGGAAGGTTATGTTGGTGACCAATCACCATGCACCTATCCTGATCGAACTTATGAAAGGACAACCTACCAGTTAAGCCCTGGTGACCTTATCGTCACACTGCTAAAGGGTGCTGTCCCCACATTTGTGACTCTTGTGTTAGTCACCTATTTGTGTGGACTGTTGGTCTTGAATAATCAATACAATTACTATTGATATTATATCATGTTATATTGTGTTTTCTTGCTGGGCTTCGGTTCACGGGTGCTATGTGGTGCAAGTAAAGGCAAAAGGAAGCTGAACCATCCTTGAGTTGGAGAGCTTAGGTGATGATGTGTACATATGCAGCTGCTCGTCCGCCACGGCCAAGGTTTAAAGTGGAACTAGGGTTAAACCCTATTTTGCTGCATAGAACGGCCTGTTGTAAATATTTTCTTGTAGTAGACTTTAAAATTATATTTTTGGGATCCCAATGTATATATTAAACGTTTTAGTGAAACGTTACATCTTATCCAAAGTTTTTAATCCCTAAACCGCTAATCATACTTAGTTACACGATTTTGGCCAAATGACTCGATTAGCGAGTTTAGCACTGTTTACAAGGCACATCATAATGGTCCCTGGAGTTGGGGCGTTACAACTTGGTATCAGAGCCTTGACCCAGCCGGAAGTGTGGCCGACGGGGACGTCGGGCCCTTAAGGGGGGGTGATTGTAACAGTCAAAATCCCGTGATCCGTAAGGGGAAAGACCGGGTAAACTGTGCAATCCCACATCGCCTGGGGAAGGTTAAGTGTGATGATTCTAAGACTGTGTAGGTATGGGACTACATAGTTGAAGAGGGCTTAAATGGATTGATGGGTACTACCTATATCAATAAGATGCATCTTCTTTTCGGTAGCCCATCACTTGAGAACTCCAAAGTTAAGCGTGCTTGACCTGGGGTAATCTAGGGATGGGTGACCTCCTGGGAAGTTTCCTAGGAAGCATGTGAGTGAGGACAAAGCACGCTGAAAAGACTCGTGTTGGTTTGTAGGGCCAGTCGTTATTCCAGAAAGCAACCATAGTGATGTGGGGCGTCACATAATGGTATCAGAGCCTTGACCCAGCCGGAAGTGTGGCCGACGGGGACGTCGGGCCCATAAGGGGGGTGATTGTGACAGTTAGAATCCCGTGATCCGTAAGGGGAAAGACCGGGTAAGCTGTACAATCCCAACACCCTAAGTTGCTAATAAGGTTTAGGACCTTGATTAGCGTGCCTGGAGGGCAATAAGTGAATTTATATGATAATATATGAATTTAAATGAATATGTGATTAGAATGCATGTTTAGGTGGTATAAATATGCATGTGGGCCCTACGAGTGAGGACAAAGCACGCTGGAAAGACTTGTGTTGGTTTGTAGGGCCAGTCGTCATTCCCGAAAGCAGCCATAGTGATGTGGGGCGTCGCAACCTCTTTGATTCTTATTTGTTGAAGTTAGCATAATATAAAATAAACTAAGTATAGATACTCTTTGCATTGGATATGAAAGACTTACAGGTAGTATTTCTTGAGGTGTTCCGCATTCCATGCTTGGGATATTACGGTGTCATCCATGCGTGCTAATTTATAAGTGTTCGACGGTATGCACTGGGCGACTTGGTAAGGTCCTTCCCAGTTCGCCACTAGTACCCCCGCCCCTGGGTCTCGCATGTTGGGGAGTACTTTTCTCAGCATCAAGTCTCCTACCCTGAACATTCTTTCTCATACCTTGGAGTTGTAGTACCTCGCTGCCCGTTGCTGGTATACCACCACTCTTAGTTGCACCATTTCCCTTCTTTCTTCTAACATATCTAAGTTTTCAGCCATTTCTACATGGTTGACTTGGTCCTCGTATGCCTGTATCCCGAAGGAGATGGTCTTCATCTCAACTGGGAGGACAACCTCGCATCCATATGCTAAGGAAAAAGAGGTCTCCCCAGTGATTGAGCGTGGCGTGGTCCTATAGGCCCAAAGCACGTTGGGTAGCTCCTCGACCCAGGCTCCCTTTAGTTTTTTTAGCATCGTTTTTAAGTTCTTCTTTGAGGACTTTGTTATTGGCCTCCACTTGCCCATTGGCCTGCGGATGCACAACAACTGAGAAGCTTCTCCTTATTATTTTTTCCTTATAGTACTCCTCGAACGTTTCCCCCTCAAACTGGGTGCCGTTGTCAGAAATGATTTTGTAGGGCACTCCATACCTGCAAACAATGGACTTGTTAACAAAGGTGGTGATCTGCTTGGCCGTTATTTTTATTAGAGGTTCTGCTTCAACCCACTTGGTGAAGTAATCTACCGCTAAGACTGCATACTTGGCTCCTCCTATGCCTACGGGAAGGGCGCCGATCAGGTCTATTCCCCAAATAGCAAAAGGCCAAGGGCTGGTCAGGCTGATTAGCTCATTTTGGGACTTCCGAGAGTAGTTTGCGTGTCTCTGAAATTTGTCACACTTTCTTGTGAAGTCACTTGCATCCTTCTCCATAGAGGGCCAGTAGTACCTTTGTCTCATGGCTTTCCTGGTCGTAGATGGCCCACTCGCATGTTTGCCGCATTCGCCCTCCTGTATTTCACACAGAACTTTCGTTGCTTCCTTTTCAACAACACATCGCAAGAGCGGCACAAAAAACCCTCTCTTATACAAGACTCCGTCTACTAGGGTGTACATGGCGACTTTAAATGCCAGCCTCCGAGCCTCTCTCTTGTCTGTCGGTAGAGCTCCATCCTTCAGGTATTTTGTAATTGGGTCGACCCATGATTATTTTGGGGTGTTGATCATGTGAACCTTTGCTTCAGTGATGCTTGGTCTGAATAAGTACTCCACAGGTACAGACTCGAGTATATCTCCATCCTTTGCGAAGGCTTGCTTTGCGAGGGCATCGGCGTGGGCATTCCTCTCTGTTGGGATTTTCTCTATGCTATACCCCTCCAATTGCTCCAGGAAGCCTTTTACCCTCGTCACGTATGCGACCATCTTAGGACCCCTCGCCTGATACTCGCCCTTCACCTGGAATACCACCAACTATGAGTCGCTAAAAATGTGTAAATATGTTACCTTTAGCCCCTTGGCTAGCTGCAATCCGACTAGAAGCAATTCATACTCTGCCTTGTTGTTCGAAGCTTCAAATACAAACCTTATCGCGCAATACATCTTGTGTCCTCCGGGGCCAGTCATCACAATACCTGCTCCAGCTCTCCCTTCGTTGGATGCCCCATCCACGTGGAGGCTCCATTCCTAAAACTTTCTTTCCTCTTCCTTACCAACCAATTCTCTCCCTCCTATATATCTTTCTTCATTGGTCTGATAGGTGAACTCAACTATGAAGTCTGCGAGCACTTGCCCATTGATGGAGGTCCTTGGGGTATATGTGATGTCGAATTGACTTAACTCAATAGACCATTTCATCAGTCTTCCTGAGGTTTCAGGTTTGTGCAAGACCTGCCTCAAGGGGTTATTAGTGAGTACCTTAATCGCATGGGCGTGAAAGTAGGGCCTTAACTTTCTTGAGGCCAAAACTAAGGAATATTCTAACTTCTCTATCTCTGGGTATCGGATCTCTGCGTCTACCAACCGCTTACTGATATAGTATACAGGTTGTTGGTGCTTCTTTTCTCCTTTAACTAGGGCAGCGCTTATGGCATGCTCAGATACTGCCAGGTATAAGTATAGCCTTTCACCCTTCTTGGGCTTAGCCAACAAGGGTGGCTTCCCTAGGTGCTCTTTCAGCTTGGCAAAGGCTTCCTCACAATCTCCATCCCAAGGGAACTTTTTGCTCCCTTTTATGACGTTGAAAAAGGGGAGGCACTTATCCGTGGACCTCGAAATGAATCTGTTGAGTGCTGCCACTCTTCCCGTTAGACATTGTACCACTTTCTTGCTCTTGGGTGGATTCATTTCCACTAGTGCCTTTATTTTCTCATGGTTAGCTTCAATGCCTATGGAGTTGACCATGAAACCCAAGAACTTTCCTGAAGAGACTCCGAAAATGCACTTGAGTGGATTCAGCTTCATCTGGTATCTTCAGAGGGTGTCGAACATCTCACTCAGGTCCCTGTTGAGTTATTCGGCATTTGTGGTCTTCACTAACATACCGTCAACGTATACCTCCGTGTTCCTTCCTAACTGGTTAGCGAACATCTTGTTCACCAATCTTTGGTAGGTGACTCCTGCATTCTTCAATCCAAAAGGCACCACTTTGTAGCAGTAGAGTCCTTTATCTGTTATGAATGAAGTATGCTCTTCATCAGCGAGGTTCATGGGTATCTGGTTGTATCCAGAGTAAGCATCCATAAAGCTAAGTAACTCATGTCCGGCTGTCGCATCCACCAATTGATCTATTCTTGGAAGCAGGAAGCTATCCTTCGAACAAGTCCTATTGAGGTTAGAGAAGTCCACACAGGTCCTCCATTTTCCATTCGGTTTTGGGAATAGTATGGGGTTCGATACCCACACAGGTAGAACGCTTCGCGAATGAACCCATTTTCCTTCAATTTGTCGACCTCCTCCTTCAAGGCTGCATACCTTTCTGGGTGGAGCACTCGTCTCTTTTGCCTATCTGGCCTTGTCTCGGGGTTGATATTTAAATGGTGGCACATGATGGAAGAATCTATCCCCACCATGTCTTCATGGCTCTAAGAGAATACATTGAGATTATCCTTCAGGAACCTCACCAATTCCTCCTTTGTGTCATCTTGAAGGTTTTTTCCCACCTTCAACTTTCGTAATGGTTCTTCCATTACAACGATTTCTTCTAATTCCTCTATAGGTTCGACCTCTAGCTCCTTTGTGACTCGGGGGTCTAGTTCCAGCGGGTTTGTGCCTCCATGTATTACCATTGCCATTGATTCCTGAGGCTTTACAGACGTGTAGATGGAGGTGTTATAACACTCCCTCGCTTCTTTTTGTTCCCCTTTCATACTCACAATTCCCCTAAGAGTTGGAAATTTGACAGCTAGGTGATATATTTTCAATTCTCTCAGAGATGGTCTCCCCAATACCGCATTGAAAGCCAAAGCACAATCTCCCACGATGAAGTTTGCCATGATAATAGTTTGTCTGGGTTGTTCTCCCATGGTGAGGGCCAATTCGATCACTCCTAAAGGTTGTATTGAGTCCCATGTGAATCCGTATAAAGAGGAATGGCAGGGTTTCAAGTGTCTGACGCCCAAACCCATCTTCTCCAAGGCGGATCGATACAAGATGTCCACGGAACTTCCGTTGTCTATGAGGACCCGATGTACCCTCATATTGGCCAGTTGGACGGTCAGCACCAAAGGATCATTGCGGGGGAAATGCACCATTTGAGCATCCTCCCCCGTGAAAGTGATTGAGTCATTTTCTCCCTTAAAACTCTTCGAGGGCCCTTGTTCCAGACTGATGACACACAGAAGTGGACTTCGTCTGACTTCTTTAGCATACCTGTCTCGCCCCTTCCTGGACTCTCCTCCAAATCCTGGGCCTCCGAAGATCGTTCTCACTTCTCCTTGTACTTTCGAGGCTCTTTCTCGGACTCGAGCTGATGCCGGCCCGTCCTCTGGTTTTTTATTCTCCCTTCTGACATATCTTCCCAGGTGCCCCCTGGGTATGAGCTCCTCAATTTCTACCTTCAAATGAGTACACTCTGCTGTGGTATGGCCAATGTCCTTGTGGTATTGACAATATTTGCTAGGGTCCCTTTTGGATCGATATTTTCTCATCGACGGGGGCCTCTTAAAGGGAACTTGGCCTTCATTTGTGAGGTAGATATGTTCTCTGGTGTCAGTCAGGTTTGTATAAAAGGTGTAAGATGTTTGCCTAGGGTCGCCTCCGCGTTTGGGCCTTCTCTGATGGTCATCTCTCCGCCCCTCGTACTCCCTCTTCTTTTTTGTGCCATTTGAACCTTCATGGGCTGAGGGCTCGATGTGGGATTCACTTTTCCCCGCCTTTAGGTTCTCATGGCCATCCTCGAAATGAATGTACTTCTGTGCTCTTTCGTAGAAGTCATCTAAGTCGGTGACCTCCCTTTTGAGTATATTATCCCAAAGCTTACTATCGGGGCACACTCCAGTCATGATTGCCATCTTGAGTTTTCCCCTGGTCAGAATTCCCACTTTAGCCGCCTCCATGTTGAACCTATCTATATAGCTTTTCAGGATTTCTCCTTCACCTTGCTTTATGTTAGCGAGGCTAGTGCCTGGCATGGTGTAATCGCGTACGACATGATGTTGTTGGAGAAACTCTTCAGAAAATTGTTGCCCTAACCTAATGGTCCCCGATCTCAACCTCGTGAACCACTTGTATTCAGGCCCTTTCAGCGTGATAGCAAAACAGTGACACCTTGCTTTGCTATGGATCCCTCTCAGGTTCATTAAATCATTAAAGGCGTCTAAGTGGTACTTGGGGTCCGAAGTTCCTTTATATGGGGTCATACGAGGTTATTTAAAGTTAGCTGGGAGTCATTCAAACTGGATTTCTCGTGTGAAGGGTGACTCATAGTCGAACTCTTCATCGGTAAAGTGCCCCCAGATGCCGTGACAATCTTGCTCCAAAGGATCCTCATCTCGGTGTTTAGCTCTTGTCGCCTCCTATTCAAGGAGTCCCTCAGCTCGGTAAGGTTGGCCTTTCTCTTCTATCTGCCCTTTGGAGGGGCCATAGGAGGTGTCGTCCTTACTTCTGACCTCCTCCCATTGAGCTTTCTCTTAGGTCAGGGGGAGCCTCCTTAGAGGTGACTTCAGCTTCGTTCTTACGACTAGCATCGTCCCTCTTCATTTGCTCCTGGGGGTTTTTCACTGGTCTAGGTCCCTCATGGTACTTTGTCTGGGGAGTGTTGCTGGTGGAAAGTTGGGTTCTCTCATCGTCTATGGGGACAGTGGTTTCCGCTCTTTCATGCTCTTTATCCTTATGCTTTGGAAGGGGCATGCTCGACTTTCCTTGCAGAAGGCCGTTCAAAACCTCCTGCTTATTCTCTAGTGTGATTTCCAGCCTTTGATTCTTTTTGTGTAACTCACGAATCTCATCCTCATAGAAGTGAGTCCTTGAGCTGGAACTCACTGAGTGCACTCGGGGACTCTTGCCTAGCCTGTGCGTAGAGGGACCTGGGTCGCGGTGGCCAGAGCGTGGTGCCACCGGGGGCCGAGAATGTGGGTACGTTGGTGGCTCTGAGTGACCTTCGCCAAGTTGGATAGTCAGGGATGATGTTTCCTTCTCCTTTCTTGGGGCAGGATGTTCCTCCGGCATATCTCCATGCTTAGGCGGATGAGGGTCTTTTTTGGAGGCCCTCAACTGTTCTCCGTCTAGGCGAACCTCAACATCTTGTAGTTGACGTAGGTCTTTTGAACGCCTTGGCATTTTTCCTTGCTGGAAGTGATGAAAGAATGTTGGCTTGATACTTGTTCTTCCCACAGACGACACCAAATTGTTGACGGCAAGAACTCGTCAACGATATTTAGATGGAAAACTCAAAGCTTGTTACAAAAACTGCCTAGGTAAGACTTAGAAAAATCTTAAGAAAGAGAGATGCAGAACAACAATGGAGGAAAAAATCGTATATTGCTTTACTATCTCTATTTACAATGAATTTTTCCAACCCGTTAGTGTGAGGGGTGGAAGCCTATTTATAGATAGGCTCTAATGGACTCTAATACAGGCTGGTACTAGGGGACAAGAACGTACGTAGGTACATTTTCAGGGTAGTGGTGTCGGCTCTGGTACATGGTCATGTGTATACAGATCATGCTACCACTTCTCGCACTAATTTGTACCACCACTACATGTCGGATATAGATGTCAAAATCATGCATTTTCCATCTTCATGGTCATACATCCTGGGCTCATACGCATGCCTTGTACTTGATGGTCGTTCTCACGTTTCAAAGATACAACTTTTCTCCAAGCACCCTTACATTTTACTAAGTGCAGGAAAGCTTGTGAGTCATTATAAATGACATATTTAGTCATCTTCACCAATTCTAGCTTGACATCAAATGATAATTGGGTCTTCACAAATGTTCCTTGCACGCGCACTCATGAGGTTTCAGACTTTACATATAATGAAAGCCACGACGAGGGTCTTTCGTTGATTCTCAGGTTAGCGAGGCAAGGCCCTCTCAACATTTCAAGAAGATAGTGCGAGGCCCTTTTCTTTGGGTTCGCGTCTTGGGGAAGGCATCCTCAACATTCATAGTCGTGTTGGGCATCTTGGCGCCTAGGTGAGTCAAGCCTCTCCCTTAGGAAAATTGGGTTTCGCTATGCGAGGCCTTCATGCACTTGAGTTTAGTGGATTAAGGTGTGGTGCCTAGAGGCGAGGTTGGAATCACCTAGCGAGGCCCTCGTCCCTTCATGCATGTGGAAGGTGGCTCAGTGGGTAGGCGTGCGACACACCTAGACAGGTTAGGCCTCCCTATGCGAGGCCCTTGATCCCTTCGGTTTTGTGCCTGGCGGTTTGATGCATGGTTCCCAAGTAAGTTAGGCTTCCCTATGCGAGGCCTTTCCCTCGTTAGGCCTTGTGTATGTATCGCCTTTAGGCTACCTCGTGTCCCTGCCACCTAGGAGCTACCACACACCTGTGGCACCTCACGTCTATGTCAACAAGGGTGGCTTCGTGTAGAGGGACATGCCTCTCATAGCAAGGCATGTCTAGAGGCACCATTGTGCTAGCATGTGTTTCATGGTCTTTAAAGTCCTTCGTAATTAGAGGTCCTCTTTGTAATAACCCAACTATTCCTAAGACCTTGGAGCATTAAAACTACTAGACATAGCTTCTATTTTGGGAAACATACATAAGAAATAACATAACTTTATTTAAAACCCCAAAATAAATATTGTGCAAAATACAAAGTAAAATATGATATATAAAATACGGTATGTGAACCCATTGTTTAACACATAAAAACAAACTTAAATTAATTAAATACTAATTGCAGAAATACATCAAAAGATAATTCAAAAGACTTAAAAATAACGCCATCCTCGATCATTCACGCAGTCCATTCATCCTCAACACACAAGCCAAACTGCCATGAATCTTTCCGCCTTCCATAATCATTTTCTTGCATCAAGCTAAAAATAAATGAATGAGCCTAATGCCCAGTAAGGGAAATCTACTAACAACATATATCATAAAATATAAGATTATAACATAAACATATACTATAAAACATATGACTATAAAAACATATAACATATAGGACTACAATATTAATGGCCATTAACTCATTAACATGGCATGTGATAAACCATCTAGGTCCTCTGTCTACTAATCGAGGCAGGTTAGATCACATGGTAGTATATGATAACCCATCTAGGCCCTTTGTTTACTAATAGAGGTAGGGTAAATCATAACTCTAAATCATGAAAATGATAAAAATTCTTTGGGCTTGCTATCTAAGCAAGTCATATGCCCAAGCGACTATAAAACATATTCTTGGGGCTTGCTATCTAATCAAGTCATATGCCTAAGGACTACAAAACATAATTATGCATATACATATCATAGCATAAAACCTATCATATCATAAACATATAAGCACATATAGTCTATCTTATTTTCCTTACCAAAAACTGGGATATAGAGACAAGAACGAGATTGGAACACTCCTAAAAACCAACAGTAAAACCATGAGTATTTCTAAAGAATGAAGATGAAACTTACCGAAAAGAACCTTAAGTTTCAAGAAACTTAAATACCTAACCAAGAATCATAAACAAGAGTTAGGATCTGAAAAAAAAAAAGAAAACTAAAGAATCATAAAGAAGTGAACTTAGGGATAAGAATACCTTGAATGATCTTATGATTTGATCTAAACCTTGATACCGAAATCTCACTATATCTCACTTCCCAAGTGTTTAGAAAAGCTTAGAATGATAAAGCTTTTAACCCAAAAACGTAAGTGTTTCTCTCTATAGTAACCTTAGCAACTTGGAGGCTCTGAACAATTGCTTGAAGAATGAAGAAAATGGTTGAGTACTAGGTCCTATTTATAGAGTTCAAGGAATAAAACTAACCCCTTTTAATTTGAATAAATGAATGATTATAAAACGAAAAAGATTTGAATTTTCATTCAACAGATGCCCAGAACTCGGTCAAAATCTTCCAAAGGCAGGTCCAAGAGGTTAAGGGATGTTTTAAGCTCGGATTCCACGAAGTTAAAAAATGTAAGGGTGGGGCCGATATATCGCCCCCTATAGGCGATATAACGCCTCCACTATATTCCCAAGCCTCCATTCGTTCATTCGTGCAAAGCCGACATGTTTTCCGTATCTTCCGTAAGCGATATATCGACCCCTATAGTTGCGATATATCGGCATACGTTGATATATCAAACACGTATTTTCACTTTTTCAGCATATTTTGAATTGATAAAACAGCTTTGACTAAGTCTAAACATGATCCTAACAGTTTCTGGAAGGTTTTAGAGCTTCTAGATCTTTCTTTTATTTAAACTGTTCATAAAAAATACTTAAATCCTAAATAAACATGATTATGACAAGTGTTATGCTCTTAATAATTCTATCTAAACCTTAGGTTATAATAAATAATATTTCTAGAACAAACAATATTAATCAAACCTTATGTTATAAATATATTCTTAAACTATAGGTTAAACTTATAAAATCCAAAACTGTTGCTATGAGTTTCCAACTAAGTCTCGGCTTGAACCAAAATCCACGGAAACTAACATACTACAGTCTACTACTAGCTACTACTACTACTACTACTATCTAGCCATGTAAAATTCTGGGACACTATAATTCTCCCCTACATAAAAGAATTTCGTCCCCAAAATTTACTTACCAAACAATTTTGGATACTGTGCTAACATGTCTTCCTCCAACTCCCACGTTGCCTACCGTTTATAACTATTACTCCATAGGACCTTGACTATCAGAATACTCTTAGACTGTAATTCCTTCATCCCTCTATCTAGGATGCTAACCGATCATTCCTCATAACTCAAGTCTTTCTGGAGTGCTATCGTATTGTACTTGAGGACCTGAGATGGGTCTGACACATATCTACGCAACATTGAGATGTGGAACACATTGTGACTATCTACTAGAGTTGGCGATAGAGCTAATCTATATGCAACAGTTCCCACCTTGTCCAATATCTCAAAAGGACCTATAAAGTGGGGACTAAGCTCTCCCTTCTTCCCAAAATCCTTCAAACCTTTCATAGGAGATATATTTAAGAAGACTTGATCTCCAACTTTGAATTCTACATCACGCCGCTTGGCATCCGCATAACTTTTCTGTTGGATTTGAGCAGGGAGCATACTCTTTCTAATTAGCGCTACTGCATCCCGAGCCTCTCTAATAGATTCGGGTCCAAGAAGTTTCCTTTCTCCTACCTCGTCCCAATGTAACGGTGATCGACACCTCTTTCCATAAAGTAATTCATAGAGTGCCATCCCGATCGTTGACTGGTAGCTATTGTTGTAGGAGAATTCTATCAGTGGAAAATACTTACTCCATGATCCTCCGAAGTCAAGTAGACAAGCACGCAGCATATCCTCTAAAATCTGTATGGTACGCTCAGACTGACCATCGGTCTGATGATGAAATGCCGTACTAAGACTTAACTTGGTACCCATGGATTGCTGCAAGCTTCCCCAAAATCTTGATGTAAACACCGATCCTCTATCGGGTACTATGGTCTTAGGGATTCCATGCAATCTTACTATTTTTTGGACATAAACGTTTGCGTACTGATCAGCTGTGTACGTAGTCTTGACAGGCAAGAAGTGAGTTGACTTGGTTAGTCTATCTATTACTACCCAAGCCGAGCTGTGCTGCTTATTTGTTCGTGGTAGTCCTGTCACGAAATCCATGGCTATGTCTTCCCACTTCCATTCTGGAATACTACGTGGTTGCAATAAGCCTGCAGGTCGCTGATGTTCTACTTTCACTTGCTAGCATACTAAGCATTTAGACACATATTCCGCTACATGTTTCTTCATTCCTGGCCACCAATACAATGCCTTAAGGTCGTGAGTAATCTTGGTCGACCCTGGGTGAACTGAGTATGGGGTATTGTGCGCTTCTTCTAAAATCTTCATCTTAATCCCATGATCATTCGGCACGTATACTCGGTCCTTATATCTCAAGAACCTCTGCCCTGATATAGATAAATCTGTGGCCTTGCCTTCTTTAATTGCAGCTATGTGAGATACTAATGTGTCATCATGCCCTTGTCTGATCCGTATATCTTCTAACAGACTTGACTGGATGGACAAGTTAGCCAGTTTACCAATGACTACTTCTATTCCGACATTGATCAACTCTTGCTAAAGCGACCTTTCTATTCCGGATAACGCTGCTAGGTTCCCATAACTCTTCCTTCTTAGCGCATCAGCAACTGCGTTTGCTTTTCCCAGGTGGTATAGGATTTCCCAGTCATAGTCCTTTACTAATTCTAACCACCTGCGCTGCCTCATTTTAAGCTCATTCTGCGTGAAGAAATATTTTAAGCTTTTGTGGTCTGTATAAATCTCACACCGTTCTCCATAAAGATAGTGGCGCTAGATTTTCAATGCAAAGACCATCGCTGCTAACTCCATATCATGCGTTGGATAGCGTTGCTTGTATTCCTTCAACTGTCTTGAGGCATAGGCTATCACTTTGTCATTCTGCATCAGCACACAACCCAAACCTTGCTTCGACGCATCACAATAAACTACAAACTTATTGTTGGGTGTTGGTACACAAAGTACTGGTGCTGAGCATAGCTTATCTTTAAGCAACTGGAAGCTCTCTTCACACTTATCCGCCCAGTTGAACCTTTGCTGTTTCCGGGTCAGGTTGGTAAGCGGAGTGGCTATCTTAGAAAAGCCTTCTACAAACCTCCGATAATAGCCTGCTAGCCCGAGAAAAATTCTAGCTTCTGACGCATTCTTAGGTCTTGGCCAATCCTTTACAACTTCTACCTTAGTTGGGTCTACATCAACTCCATCCTTGGATACTATGTGGCCGAGGAACGCTACTTGTGAAAGCCAAAATTCACACTTCTTGAACTTGGAGTAAAGTTGATGCTCTCTCAGTCGCAACATGGTCATTCTTAGATGTTCCTTGTGCTTGACTTCGTCCTTAGAGTATACCAAAATATTGTCGATGAATACTACGATGAATTTGTACAAGTAATCCTTGAAGAACCGATTCATTAAATCCATAAATGCGGCTGGAGCATTGGTAAGACCAAAAGACATAACTAAAAACTCGTAATGTCCATATCGAGTTCTGAAAGCTATCTTGGAAATATCCTATTCCCGTACCTTGAACTGGTAATAACTGGACCGTAGATCAATCTTTGAAAACACGGTCGCTCCTCGGAGTTGATCAAACAAGTCATCAATCTGGGGTAGCGGGTACTTATTTTTAATTGTCACCTTATTTAGCTCGCGGTAATCTATACACACCCATAGGGTTCCGTCCTTCTTTTTCACAAATAGAACCGGGGCTCCCCATGGCGAATGGCTTCATCTAATGAAACCCAAGTCTAAGAGTTCTTGTAGCTGTGTCTTTAACTCCTTGAGTTCGGTAGGTTCCATCTGATATGGTGCCTTAGAGATAGGCTCAGTTCCCACTACTAGCTCGATTGTGAAGTCAATTTCCCGAGTCGGCAGCAACCTTGGTAAGTCATCAGGAAATACTTCTGGGAATTCTTTTATAATGCAGCGTCTCTGACCTTTAGTGGTGTTTCCTTTACCACATCCGTGATGCTTGCTTAGAATGTGTGACATCCTTTCTAAATCATCCTCTGAGCTTTGAGAGACGAAATAAGAGGTGTTCGTAGTCCTGAAACTTTTCCCATAAAACTTAGTCTCTGACCGTCAAGAGTTTCGAACATCACTTGCTTGCGTCTACAGTCGATGGTTGTGCTATGCCTTGCTAGCCAATCCATGCCCAGGATCATGTCAAAGTCTTTGGTCTCTAACTCTATCAGGTCTCCTTCTAGTTCTACATCCTCAATTTTGATCGGTACGCCTCGTACTATCCGTGATGATAGGACTACTTCACCCAAAAGCATCTCTGTTACAAACCTAGTTCTAAATCTTTCACAAGGTTTGTCTAACTTCTCTATCATTCCTAACGAGATATACGAGTGTATTGCTCCCGAATCAAATAATACTGAACATATATTATCGAGGATAGGAATTTGACCTGTGACCACTTTGTTACTTGCTTCAGCTTCTCCCTGGGTCAAGGCAAAGACTCTAGCAAGAACAATCTTGTTGTCCCTTTTCTCTTCTTGCTTGAGCTGTGGACATTCTCTCTTTCGATGACCTTCCTGGCCACAATTGTAACATCCCTTGGTGTTTGCACGATACTCACCAGGATGTTTCTTTTGGCATTTAGAGCACTGCGGGTATTCTACATAACCCAACCTATTGTTTCCATTACTAGTCCATGCTCTTTTGTCATTGTCGGATTGTTTGTTGTCAGGATGCCTTCTCTTCTGGCCATTATTATTGCTATGCTGATGGTTGTTGTTGTGGTTCAGACCGTTCTGAGGTTGACTCTGCTGTTTAGGTTCAGGCTTACTGGCCTCCTCCTTACTAACATTTGCCTGAAGCCTTTCCACTTCTATAGCTGTTTCTAGAGCATCGAGGTAAGAAGTGGTTCCAGGAATTGCTAGCTTGACTCCTAGATCAATCTTTGGTTTGAGTCCTCTAACGAACTTGATGACCCTCAAAAAGTCTGTTGGAACCAATTCTTGTGCAAACTTGGCTAGTCGATCGAACTGTCGAGCATACTCTGCTACCGATAAGTTGCCCTGCTTCAGACTGGTGAACTCTTCTACCCTTGTGGTGATGACTGCCGAGTTGTAATACTTCTTGTGGAAGAGCTCCACAAATCTAGTCCACGTCATGGTGGTGACATCATTAGTCTGTTGCACTAAGTCCCACCATATTCTAGCATCTTTCTTTAGAAGAGAAGAAACGTAGGATATGCGATCCGCGTTATCAAGATTCATGTGTGCTAGGATCGACTCTACATTCCTGAGCCATTCTTATGCCTCGAAGGGGTCGGTTGTCCCTTCAAAGTTTTGAGCATGTTGCTTACAAAACCACTCGTAGATTGGCTTCATGTACTGAGCTAGGTAGGGCACATTGTTTGCCATTGGCCATCCCCCATAAGGACCTACTTATTGGGGTGCTTGAGCCATTTGCTGAGGCTGTGGTTGCGACTGAGGCTGAGGCTGTGTCTGAGTCTGTGGTTGTGGCTGAGCCTGTTGTCGTTGTTGCTGCAGTAGTTCTTCCACTTGTTGTCGTAGCCTGAAAATTTCAGCAGTGTTTTCAACCGAAGGCGGCGGTGCACTTCTGTTAGCAGTAGTATTGGTAGCATGCGTTCCCCTTCTGTGAACTGGAGGGGCTTCACTAGTCTCATGAGCGGCGTTGGAGGCATTGGTGTTCGTACGAGCAGACCTTATGAGTGACATTTCAGCAGAGTTCTTACAGTCGAGAAAAACATGTTAGAACTTACCCTAACAGGTTCTAAGGCAAAAACTTAATCTAAACAAACATAACTCAGACCTATTAGTTATGATTTCTTATGAAGAATTATGTAAGCCTTCTTTATAATTAGGGCATGTTTCTATACTTAGAAAAATAAGTCGTCTTTATTGCTTTCTAAGTCTGTTTCTAATCATCCTATATGACTTAATTCTCAAGCTCGAAACTCGCCGCTGTTCCAAAGTTAACCATATTGAGGGAGGGTTGGGATCAGTAAGATCGTTCCCACTACTATGGCCCCCTAAACTCTCAATATAGAACTCGATTCATTGATTTGTATCCACTCTCATCGAACTTGGTCATTATTTATTAAATTTAATATTTATTATGATTGTAAAAAAAATCAAACTCATACATGTAAAAAAAAAATAACAATAATATTCATTTGGAAAATGTTTTCACTAAGTACAATCATAAATGCAAAAATAATAAATAAATAAACTAACATAGCTAAGGTGAATCTAAAAATTAGGATCTTCTACATCTGACCCTTCATCTAACATATCATCCTCTATCTCCTCATAATCATCATTATCTTGATCCTCAAAATTTCCCCGGGGAATATTCATAAAGATTCTATGCTTTTGCTCATTAGTAAATTGAAATTCCAACTTAGAGGTGAACCTAAGTATGAGAAAATAATTTCTCATGGCTACCGGTAAATCATCATCATCTTCTATATTGAAATTAGAGAACAAAAATCTTTAAAAACCCTAATTACTAAATCTCGTCAACGATATAAGGTTCGAAAACTAAAACTGTATTGCCAAAGGTATCTTAGAAGAAGATGGAGAAAACTTGAAAGAGTAAATATGAAGAACTACAATGGAGTCGAAATTGTATATTACTTAACAGCCTTAGCATACAATCAATTTTCCAACCCCCTTTCTGGAGGGGTGTTGATCTATTTATAATGGAGCTCTAATGGCCCCTCATACATTGTGGTCCCTGAGGATAAGATTGTACATAGGTACATTGTCAGGGTAGTGACATAGGTTGTGGTGGGGCAGAGGTCATGGTGTCGGCCTGGTGCCTAGTCAGAGGCATGCATGTAGTGCTTCCACTCTTTGTACAAATCCGTACCTCCACTACTTGTGTCATACAGATGTCATGGTCATGCTTTTTTCATCCTCATGGTCGTACGTCCTGCACCCGTACATGTACGGGTGCTTTGTACCTGATGGTTATGCATGCGAGGCATGCATGGGTGCGTGACCCTCGGGTGCATGGCAAGGCATGCATGGGTGCGAGGCCCTCGAGTGCATGGGTGCGAGACCCTCGGGTGCACAGTGAGGCATGCATGGGAGCGAGACCCTCGGGTGCACGATAAGGCATGCATCGGTGCGAGACCCTCAGGTGCATGGCGAGGCATGCATGGGTGCGAGGATGCGAGACCCTCGGATACATGGCGAGGCATGCATGGGTACTTGACCCTCAGGTGCATGGCGAGGCATGGATGGGTGTGAGACCCTCGGGAGCATGGCGAGGCATGCATGGGTGTGTGACCCTCGGGTGCATGGCGAAGCATGCATAGGTACGAGACCCTCGGAAGCATGGCGAGGCATGCATGGGTGCGAGACCCTCCGATACATGGCAAGGCTTGCATGGGTGCGTGACCCTCGGGTGCATGGCAAGGCATGCATGGGTGCGAGACCCTCGGGTGCATGGCGAGGCATGCATGGGTGCGAGACCCTCGGGTGCACGAGGCATGCATGGGTGCGAGACCCTCAGGTGCGCAAGGCTCCGCGTGGCATGAAGCGCCTCGCTGTCTGAGGCTGGGCGAGGCCTGGAGTGCCTTACTGTGTGAGGTTGGCTGAGGCAAGGAGTGCCTCGCTGTGCGAGGCTGGCTGAGGCAGGGAGCGCCTTGCTGTGCGAGGCTGGCCGAGGCAAGGTGTGCCTCGCAATGTGAGGATGGGCGAGGCTTGCTGAGGCAGGGAGCGCCTCGCTGTGCGAGGCTGGGCGAGGCCTAGAGTGTCTCACTGTGCGAGGCTGGCTCAGGCATGGTGGGAGGCACCATTCTAGGCATAAGGCCCATCTGAGGCGCGAATCGCCCTGATGGCGCGAGGCCATTAGCCTAGGGAAATGTTCACCTATAATTTCCATACTTCCATCGAGGTAAGCTCTAAGGGAAATTACTCCACATTCCCAAGACCCACAGGTCCAAGCCCAATAGCATGAATACCCGACCTTTAGCCATGTGGTCTAACTAGGGGCCAAAGATTTTTTCCTTGGTCAATTCTTTGCATTCACACTTGCCCCCCAGTCTATTAGGATGCCTTTAGACTTCCTGGTAGACTCATAGTAATGCTACACTCACTTTGCTCTGGTGTTACTGCTGGGTGATTCGTGTCCGTTGGTGCACTTTGATTACTTGTAAGGACATGTTGACCCCTTGGGTTCTTTCTATCCTCTTATGTATTTTAGCGCGCGCTTATTATTTTTTTGCGAGAAGCGTCCTTCTCGTCATTAGGCATAGTACTATTTTTGCAAGCGTCTTCTTTGAGACCCTTTTTGCAAGCGTCTTCGCTGAGACCCTTTTTTGGCAAGCGCCTTCTTTGAGACCCTTTTTGCAAGCGTCTACTTTGAGACCCTTTTACGATTTTTGAGGTGATCTCCCCTCGTGTCGGGACTTTTATAGCTAGATGGTCCTCGTCCAATTTTAAACTTGGTCAGCGATCCCTCTAGCATGATGTCCCCTTCTATATGGACTCTCCAGAAGTATCGGTAGAAGGGCGACTGATGGAAGGTTCGCTTTCTTCAACATGCGAGTCCTTACGGCCCTCTTCCACCCGTATGTACTTCTATGCCCTTTCAAAGAAATCATCTAAATGTGAAACTTTTCTGTTGAGCATGCTACCCCATAACTTGCTTCCTGGATGAACTCTGGCAGTAATAGCCATCTTGAGCTCCGCTTTGGTTAGACTCCCCACCTTTGTTGCTACCATATTGAACCTATGGATATAGTTCTTCAGACTTTCATTTTTCCTTACTTTATGTTAGCGAGGCTGGTAATTGGCATAACGTAATCACAGACCGCATGGTGCTGCTGAAGAAATTCACCAGAGAATTGCTGCCATGATTTGATTGTTCCTGGCCTTAACCTTTTGAACCACTTGTATGCAACACCTTTAAGTGTAACAACAAAGAAATGACATTTTTCTATGTTGTTGACCCCTCTTAACCTCATCAAGTTATTGAAGTAGTCTAAGTGATACTTTGGGTCCGTAGTACCCTCATATGGGGTCATGTGAGACTCTCTGAGGTTGGCGGGGATTTGCTCAGCCTAGATCTCCCTTGTGAATGGAGAATCACGGTCAAATTCTTCATCATCTCTGTGCCCCTCAGGTGGGGTGATAATCTTGCCATGAGGGTGCTGCATTTTGATGTCTAGTTCCCTCCTGTTTTTGCATAAGGAGTCTTGTGGGTTCTCAAGCTGATCCCTTGCCTTGGTTGTGTTCCTCGGGGGAGCCACGGGGGGTGCGTTTCTTACTTCTGACCTCTTCCCATGGAGCTCTTCTCTTAGGCCAAGGAGCGTCTCTTTCAGGTGACCTCTGCTTTGTTCTTATGACCATCGTCTTCCCTCCACCTTTGCCCCCGAGGGCATTTCGTCGGCCTAGGTCCCTCATGGTACTTTGTTTGGGGAGTTTTACTGCTGGAGAGTCGGGTTCTCCCATCGTCTACGGGAACAGTATTTTCCCCTTTTTCACGCTCCTTCTCTTTATGCTTAGGAAGGGGTATGCTTGACTTTCCTTGCAGGAGGTCATTTAAGACTTCCTGTATGTTCTCTATCGTGGTTTCTAGCCTTCGAGTCTTTTTATGCAACTCCCAAATCTCATCCTTGTAGAAGCGAGTCCTTGAGCCGGAACTTACCGAGTGTACTCGGGGACTCTTGCCTGGCCTGTGCGTCAAGGGACATGGGTCTTGGTAGCCTGAGCATGGTGCCACCGGGGACCGGGGATGTGGGCACACTGGCAGCTTTGAGTAACCTCCATCGGGCTGGACAGCCGGCGACGATGCTTCTTCCTCCTCCCCTAGGGGAGGACATTCCCCTGGCCTATCTCCATGCCCAGGCAGAGGAGGGTCTTTCCAGGAAGCCCTCATTCGTTCTTCGTTCAGGTGAACCTCAACGTCTTGTAGCTGCCGCAAGCGTCATGAACGCTTTGGCATCTCTCTTTTCTGGAAGTGATGAAAGAACGTCGACTTGATGCTTGTTCTTCCCACAGACGACGCCAAACTGTTGACGGTGAAATCTCGTCAACGATATAAGGTTTGAAAACTAAGACTGTATTGCCAAAGGTATCTTAAAAGAAGATGGAGAAAACTTGAAAGAGTAAATATGCAGAACTACAATGGAGTTGAAATTGTATATTACTTAATAGCCTTAGCATATAATCAATTTTCCAACCCCCTTTCGGGAGGGGTGATGATCTATTTATAATGGAGCTCTAATGGCCCCTCATACATTGTGGTCCCTTGGAACAAGATTGTACATAGGTACATTATCAGGGTAGTGACACAGATTGTGGTGGGGCAGAAGGTCATGGTGTTGGCCTGGTGCCTAGTCAGAGGCATGCATGTAGTGCTTCGACTCTCTGTACAAATCCATACCTTCACTACTTGTGTCATACAGATGTCATGGTCATGCTTTTGTCATCCTCATGCTTTTGTCATCCTCATGGTCGTATGTCCTGCATCCGTACATGTACGGGTGCTTTGTACTTGATGGTTATGCATGCGAGGCATGCATAGATGCGTGACCCTCGGGTGCATGGCAAGGCATGCATGGGTGCGAGACCCTCGGGTGCACGGCGAGGAATGCATGGGTGCGAGACCCTCGGGTGCACGGTGAGGCATACATGGGTGCGAGACCCTCGGGTGCATGACGAGGCATGCATGGGTGCGAGGATACGAGACCCTCGGATACATGGCGAGGCATGCATGGGTGCGTGACCCTCGGGTGCATGGCGAGGCAATCTTTTCTTTTCATTCATCATACAAACACATGTACTAGCCTACATCAAAACATAAAAAATACATGTTTCATCACACTTGTCATAACATATGAATATATAATTTTACCTTTCCATATCCCTTGACTTATCATAACATATCAAAACAGAGCACTTTTATTTTCATGGCACATTATTTCTTATAACATACAAATCTTACAATTTCATAGCATAAACATAGAAAATTCTATCTAACTTCCTTACCTCAGGTCCGAGCAAAGTAAATGCGAAAACGTCACAATGAGCCTATAATCATAACCAAACGTTCATCTCTTAGAATCATGTAAAAATACTCATGCCCAACATACATACCCCCACGTGTGCATGGGCCATGCTCAAGTTGCACTACAATTGCAATCATACAATCACTTCATATGAAATCATAAAAAAATAATGCTAATTCTAACTATTAATCCTTCATGGTTACAAAGTAAAAGTCATGTGTTTGAACATTAAGCATATATTTGTAGGAAATGCATATTGCAAGATCTTTGTTTATTTTAATGTAATTTACATATTATCCAACAAACATGCAAATTCCTAGAACATGCTCCTATGAAATTGATACAAATACAGAGTAAAGTAAAAAATTACATTACGCAACGGAACTGGAACAACTCCTTCCTTCCATCTCTCTAACCCTTGATTCCTTTCTATAGCAGAGTATTATCAAGATATTGAACTTGATCAACAACACAATCTTCCTCACCAAGCTTTTGATCAACCTAGAACTAGTGCGGGCTGGTTCTCAACACATGAGATAGATATCTAGATGAGAAGAAGAAGAATGAGTGGCTAGAAAGGATTAGACTGTTTAGGTTTTCACTTACCCAATGAATAAATTGAGACAGACTTATGAGAACCCTAGATATCATATTCCTTATATAGACAACTTAATGGGATTTATTTAAATTCAAATTTAAATTTAAATTAATTAAAAAAATAAACAAAAAGATAAAAGCCTTGTGCTCCCACAAATGGACTTTGGCCCAATCTCTTTGTTTTGAATTTAAATCCCAATTGGGCCTAAATTCAAAACCTTTTATTTATTTAATTAATTAATTAAATCCTTATTCAAAATAACTAATTATAATTTAAAACTTGATTTAATTTATTTATGTATATTGACACCAAATTATCAATATTAATAAATTTGCCAAAATATTCTCTTTTATTCTCTAAATCTCACATCTCTGTAAATTTTTCCCAAATTGATCTAGTAAACTTTAAAAATCCTAAATGATAATTAAATCAATTAATTGAGACATTCTAGATGATTTACTCAAAGGTGATGCGGGGACCATGGATCCATGAAATCAAACTCCAATAAGTTATCGTGAATTTATTTATGAATAAGTTCACTACCTTATTAATTTCTCGTGACTCCACTATAGACTCAGAATTGATCTTTTGAATTCATAGAGCGTATTTTTCAAACCATAAATACGTTATCCATTATTTTAACCATTACAGTCAGTCAATCCTCTATCGATGACTTACTAACGAGCTTGGTACAAATTACCGTTTTACCCCTCATCAGTATTTTATCCTTAACTCCCACTAAGTTCCTTATAAATGATATTTATGTGAACTTAATCACAAAAATGAGATCTCAATCATTTAACCTTTTGAACAAAGAAATTAAGGAAATCATATTTTCACTTCTCATAAAGAAGTTATAGATTTCATATCTATGAATAATACTCCCACTCAGTTACACTACTAAATCTTCAAGATGTAAGTATGGGCTAGACCGTAGGGTAAGCTGGTAATGAACAAGTCAAAAGATTTAAATAATATAATTAACAGAATATTATCACTCAGAATTAAGAGACTTAACCTATGGTGAATGTTGTGACATGGATTAGATTCATCAACGACGATACTTATTTATCAATCAATAGTCAATATGGGTCCTAGTCCGATGTAACAAAATACATCTGATCTTATCTACTTGGTAAATGCCTTGGACAAGACATCACACCCCAAATGTGTAAGTAGATCATATCATAGATTTCCTAATCAGTAAAAATCAAATGCACTGATCTAATCTTAGAACTTGTTCTTTTGAACATATAATTATAACTATAAGCCATTGTGACCTAGTCACTATAATTGTAACTATCCATATGTTCGAGATTTTATAAATGTTCAATAATCATGTAATAAAAAAAGCAAGCAACACAATTATCAAACAAAATTATTTATACTACTTTTATTGACAATATAAAATTGCATTACATGTTCGAATGGTTTTATAAGGGCATAAAACCCAACAATATTTGCACGTAAAAATACATTTGCATGTAACATGCATATGTGGGAGTGTTCTTAAAATTTATCGTTTCAAAACGATAATTTCTACATGTCTATTTCTTGCCTTTTTAAAAAAAGCAGCAAGTGAAATTCTTTACTACTTAATTACTTCTTTAACCACACATTTGTTATTCAAAACTTTAATACAACATATTTACTTTATAAGATAATTCATTTAAATCTTTTCTAATTTCTCATGAAATAATAATTCCATTTATTATTTAATTAACATTTAAAAGGTTGTGACAATATTGTAGTTACTTAGAATGACTAACTAAATTTCTTGTTTTCTTTTAGAAAAATAAATTTTACTAATCAAGAAAAAAAAACTGCATAATTACAAATGTGAAAATACCTAAATAAAGTGTGAAAATATTATATTTTCATATATAAAACACAAGATTTAATTTATTGGAGTGTATGACTAACTTATCTCAATTTAAAAAAAAAGTTTCAGCAAGCTAATTATTTGTTTAAAAATCACAAAATGAATTTAACCCATATTCTTTTCACATTTTAAATTAAAAAAATGCATATAAATATAAGTGTGAGAATACATATTTATATTTTGAAAATATCACATTTATCATATACATAGCTTAAGATTTAATTTATTTGATGCACTTGTTTTACTTATCTCATTTAAAAGACCTTTTCTTACTATTAACCAAAAATTTCCAGCAAGTGTTTTATTACATAAATTTTTAAATAATCAAATTTGCAAGCATAAAAATTGTATAGTTTTCTTTTACAACTTTATAAAAAAAAACTACATGCATTTGATTGAAGAAAATGCATTATTAAGGTGTGAAGAACCATCTTTTACTTACAATAGTTCTAAAAAATGTTTTAAATTATTGAAAAATTTCCACAAACATGAACCAAAATTCCACAAGCATGAATTTACTTAACTATGCTCTTAATCATGTTAAGCCATTAACCTAGCATGCTTTTATAATTTTTATGCATCCCTAAATTCAATTAGCATGCACCAATAATGTAACTATGATTAGAACAATACTTTACAAAAACAATACCTAGGCCGAATACATCACTAAAATAACACACAACATACACAACTAAATCATACTTCCCTTATATGATAAAATACCTCAAATAATCATGTTTATAACTGAGCAAATAAACAACAAAATAAAAGAAACCCTAAGTCTGCAACAAGACATATGGCTAAAACCCATGGCACCTTAACAAGAGAAATACCACAAATTGTAATGTGCTCATAATTCAATGGTTTTACAATTAATCATCATGAAACAAACACAACTTGTAATCCCTTTAGAACACCCAATGCTGAAACCTACATAAACAACAAGTCATAAAAAAGAAAACAATACCAACAATCTCATTCAATATCCACATGAACCCTAGCATGTTCCTATTTTCCCAATAACATGACCAAGTTCATAGAAAATCAAAAGAAACAAAAGCAAAACTTCACATGCATTGTCTACACATCCATACATGCCTAGTCACAAACACACACACCCAACCATAGAGCCATACACGCCTAGGCTCCCTACAAGACTACACATAACCATTAACACACATAGGGAATCCAAATCAAACAACTATCAATAACAAAATACTCAACAAAACAATATCAAGGCTAGAGATTTACTACCTCATTTGATAGAAATCAATACTCAAAATGGCCACCACCCTTGATCACACCCCTTAGGGATTTCGAACCACCACAAAAGAAAAGAACAACAAAGTACTCTTAGATTCAAGAAGGAGGAGTGTAAACTAAAAAAAAAATACCATGAATCAAGAACTCACCCTAGGGATTCGAAACCCTACTTCCCTTCTCCTTCCTTCTTCTTCTTCCTTTCTCCTTCTCTTTCTCTCTCTCTCTCTCTCTCTCTCTCTCTCTCTCTCTCTCTCTCTCTCTCCCGCCGATGGTCACAAGAGCAAAAATGAGGCTCTCAAGAGCACTCAACCCCTTATACAAAGAAACCCTAGAGACTATTCATCAATCAATGGGAAAATGGGTAAATTTCCTCTTTTTTCTTAATTTTCCTTTATTTCTTGATTTTTATTAAATAAAAGAAATAAAGAAAATAAATGTAAAAGATGTCAACCAAACACTTACCCAAAATAACTAAAATCATCTAATTTTTATTTTTTAAATTTAAAACTATATGGGAATAAAATCCCTCTTCTTTTCCCACTCTCTTCCCACGCCCATCTCTCTCATCTCCTTTCCTTTTTTTTAAACCTTTAATTTCCTAAATAAAATAAAAGGACATTATGCAGAGAAAATACTATTCCATGCTCACCATGCAACCATGCACATGCACAAACCCAATTGCTCAAGTGCATCAGTACTTACCATGCACCTTGGTGCATTCAACCAAAACTCATTCACTTACAAATTAAATTAATTAAACAAATTCACATAATTTCTACCAAACAATTCAAACAATTAAAAATAATTTCCTAACACTTAACAATTAATCATTAAATAAAGCACAAAATTAACTAAATAATTAATAACAAGTCTCGAGAACGTGTGGGCTTCTCTATCACTTCTCCGATGCGACCTTACCTCGGACCGTCCTTGGACTCAGAAGGACTACCAAGATTTGATCGACCCCTATCTCTGCCACTCGAAGAGAAGATTACCTCCTTGAGGGTTTATGCCACCAGATGAGGTGACGACCTTCCATGCTCATTGGTTTTGTCAGTACGAGACTAACAGAACCCGTGAGATGGGGAGACTCGTATGGGAGTTTGCGCGCTCGGTGCTTCACTTGGATGAGCCATCTAGTGGTGGGGCTTCCCGAAAAGCCCACGTGCTCTCGACATTATTCATTATATGAATTTTATACAAGTCTTCTCCTTGTCTTTGATAAATTTTAACATTTTCTTTTTCCCTTTGCGGACCAAATGTGGCTGGAACACAAGCTACTATGCCTGCGGCATCCGTGGAAGTTCTCGTGGTCCATGCTGAGAGTCCCTGGGTGGAAAATCCACCCATTATTGATCTCATGGGTGGCTTTCCCACCCTCGAAGGATGGACTTTTGGGGCAGATGAAGTCCCACCTTCTCTCGAGGTGGAAGATAGCCCAATGGCTGAGCTCCTCCAGTTACAGATATACCTGGAACACTATGAGGGGGGGGGGGGGGAGCTCAACAAGTATTGAGCGATGGAGGTGCGCTTCAACACTTGCTTGGAGGAAGGGGACCATACATTCCTGGTGTTGGCCGTGCATATCCACCAATACAAGCCCCCGAAGGGCAGGCCCCAATTACCTCCAATTGGAAGGTTGTCGTGATGTGCCAACACTAGTGGGACATCATGACGATAAGATCCTTCAAGTTGAAGCAGGCCCAGGAGGAGCTGGACATACTGAAGGCCCACTAGAGCATCCCTCCTGAGGAGTTGGAGTAGCTTAAAAAGTCATTGGAGGATAAGAAGGCTCGAAACTGGGAGCTTAAAAAGGCAGCTGAGGAGAAGTGGACCCATTATTGGGTGCAAGAGGAGGTGCAGTCTAAGGCAGCCGAGGAGGAGAAAGTTCGTTCCCAGGTGTTGGAGGAAGCATTGGACAAGGCAACTGAGGAAGCTACCAAAGCCTTGGGAGAGGCTTTTCATGTCGCGGAGGAGGCCGCCAGGGCCCACAGTGAAGCAACTTAGGCATCTGACAGGGCCTGAATTGCTACAGTTGAGGTGGAGTCCCTTCGACTCCAGGGGGAGGAGCTTAAAAAGGAAGTTAACGAGCTCGCTGAGGACAACATTTATGTGGCCTGACTGAGAAATTACAGAGGAAGCTACTGCAGCTTCTGCAAGGGCCGCCAGGGAAGCGGGTCAAGTCCCGGAGGTTGATTCAATTATTGATATCATTGAAGAGGTTCCTCCTGGAGATATTTAGACTTTTCCTCGTTTATGTTTCTTTTTATTTTATGTCTCAATAATTAGGCCTGCAAGCCACCTTTTATTGAGGTATAAAAAAATTAAATGATCAAGCCCCCGAGTACAATTGTACATAATTTCTCGAATTACTTTTTTTTTTTCTGCTTGCTCTATTTACTTGCCCTTTTACATTTTACTTAACACATTTTTAATACAACATTTAGTAATAATGCAAATCAGATTTATGAAAAGCACAAGGTTTTTCTAAAAAAATTTAACGTAATGTATAATATAATGCCCTACTAATCCAAGATTGTTACACTGTGTGTTAAAAATGGTGCTTAATTCGTTAAGCAATTCATTTGGACTTAAATGTGTAATTAAAGTTAAAAAATGGTTTAGGTATTAAATATTTTGGTCAAAGAAGTTAAACTTTTCATTAAAATGTTTGAGTACATACAAGGGATCCCAAAATGAGTTTGTAAACAAAATACAGATATATGAAAAGTACAAAAATGACCGACCTAAGTGGCAAAATTGGACTTAACCCTAGTCCCTCAAAAGAATTTCAGTCGTGGTAGTCGAGTAGGCTGAGTATGTACACATCGCTTCTAGAGCTCTCCAACTCATGGCTGGTCTAGTTTTGTAGTGTCTCAGAGTTTTACTTAGCTAGATAGTAGTAGTAGTAGCTAGTAGTATGTGAGTTTCCGTGGATTTTGGTTCAAGCCGGGACTTAGTTGGAAACTCATAACAACAATTATGGATTTTATAAGTTTAACCTATAGTTTAGAAATATAATTATAACATAAGGTTTAATTAATATTGTTGGTCCTAGAAATATTATTTATTATAACCTAAGGTTTAGATAGAATTAATAAGAACATGACACTTGTCACAAGCATGTTTATTAAGGAATTAAGTATTTTTGATGCATAGTTTAATTAAAAGAAAGATCTAGAAGCTCTAGAACCTTCCAGCAGCTATTAGGATCACATTTTTAAACAGTCAAAGTTGTTTAATCAATTCAAAATATGTTGAAAAAGTGAAAATACATGTTTGATATATCAATGTATGTCGATATATTGCAGCTATAGGGGCCGATATATCGCCTACGGGAGATACGGAAAACACGCCGACTTCGCACAAATGAAAGCACGAAGGCTCAGGGTAAAGGTCCAAGCGATATATCGCCCATGGTAGGCGATATAACACCTCTGGGAGACATTGTTTTTTTAAACCTGAGGATTTAAATTTAAAAATAGCCTTAACAACTTGGACTTGCTCTTGAATAATTTTGACCAAATTCTGGGCATCTGTTGAACGAAAATTCAAATCTTTTTCATTTTATATGCATTTATTTATTCATTTTAAAAGGGGTTAGTTTCACTCCTTGAACTCTATAAATAGGACCTAGTACTCAGCCATCTCACTCATCATTCAAGCATTGTTCAGAGCCTCCAAGCTGCTAAGGTTACTATAGAGAGAAACACTTGGGGTTTGGGTTAAAAGCTTTTCCAATCTAAGATTTTCTAAACACTTGGGAAGTAAGATATAGTTTTATTTCGGTATCGAGGTGTAGATCAAAGTCATAGTTCATCCAAGGTATTCTTATCCTTAAGATCAGTTCTTCATGGTTCTTTAGTTTTCTTTTGTTTTCATTCAGATCCTAACTCTTTGTTATGATTCTTGGTTAGGTGTTTAAGTTCTTTGAAACTTAAGGTTTTCAGTAAGTTTCCACTTTGATGGTTTAGTTCTCTTTTTCATCTCCTTCTTCTTTAGAAACTCATGGTTTGCTGTTGATTTTAGGAGTATTCCAAATCCCTGTTCTTGTCTCCATATCTCGGTTTTTGGTATGGAAAATAGGTTAGATTATATGTGTTTATATGTTTATGTTATGATATGTTTTATGCTATGATATGATATGTGATATGATATATGTTTTGTAGTCGCTTGGGCATATGACTTGCTTAGATAGTAAGCCCCAAGAATTTTTATCATTTTCGTGGTTTAGAGTTATGATTTACCCTATCTCGATTAGTAGACAGAGGACCTAGATGAGTTATCATATACTATAGTTGTGATCTAACCTACCTCGATTAGTAGACTGAGGACCTAGATGGTTTTATTACATACCACGTTAATGAGTTAATGGCCATTAATATTGTAGCGCTATATGATATATGCTTTTATAGTCATATGTTTTATAGTATATGCTTTATGATATAGTCTTATGTTTATGATTTATGACATATATGTTGTTTTAGTAGATTTTCCTTGCTGGGCATTAGACTCACTCCTTTCTTTTTAGATGGTGCAAGAAAATGAGCATGGAAGGCGGGAAGGATTCGTGGTAGCTTGGATGTGTGTTAAGGATGAATGGTTTGAATAGACTGCTGGAAGATTGAGGATGTCATTGTTTTTAAGTCTTTTGATTTATGTTTTTATGTATTTTCCGCACTTAACTTTTATTAACAAATTATTAAAGTTATGTTTTTATGTTTTATGTACTAAACAATGGGTACCTAAACCGTATTTTGTATTTCGTACGATATTTCGGGTTTTAAATAAAGTTATGATTATTTCTTATGTATGTATTCCAAAATAGTAGCTATGTTTAGTAGTTTTTAGTGGTCTGAGGTCTAGAATTAGTCGGGGCATTACAAGTTCCCCCATTCCCTTACCTACACCATAAAGCACCCGTGACCAAGGTCCAGCAAGAAAACTAAACCAAACAGAAACATATATCCAATGTAACATAATTTATAAATAACATGCTTCACAAATTATAAACAAATTTATGCAAGCATCTAACTCATTTATACGACCCATTCCGAATGAGTGTATATCGTACCCCCATAGCGGCCCTGCCGATCATTCACAAACTAACATACAATAACAAATGCAACATGTATAATCTCATAATAAGAATATATAACTTATATCAGAATCATTACAAAGTTATAACCGTGTTCAATAGTCGGGGCCAATGCCCTAAACATGCTGCGTGTGCTAGTTTTCTCACCTTGAGTCTTGTGCAGAAAATGTTACGACCCCGAGTGGGATCCCTTTCCCGAGCCTTCCAGAAACCCTAGTCACAACGTAAACGATATTCTCATTAAGAACTAAGTCCAAAAATGGGTTCCAGGACTAAACCCTAGCTCTTGGAACTTCTAATTCTGCCAAACCATGATATGGAATCTTCCCCCGAGCCCCCAAACCAAATCCCCAAAATCTATAAAAAAATATTTATCTGGAGTTGCATCGGTCCCGCCGCGACGACCCCTTGGCACCGCAACGAGCTAAAAGCGAATACTTCGCTCAAAATTCTGGTTCAGCATCATGGCGCCACAGCGAAAACCCATATTTTCTGGGTTTTTCACCTGTGATTTCTCAAACCCAATCCGACCCCAAATCGCCTTAAATCAAAACCAAATCTAGAATTTGTGCATTCAGTCAAACATACACCTCATAAACCATCCAATTACAACAAATAAACACCAAATTAAATTCCCAAACCAAAAATCAAAGTTTTAGTTCAATATTCTCCAATTCTTCCCAAATACAAAAAATTCAAACTTAAATCATGGATTAAATCCAAACTTTAAGCTTCTAATTAGTTTAAACTAAGCTTATATCATCCCTATACACATTGAAATGATCTAGTTCCTCAAATGTTCAAATTTGGACCCAAAGAACCCAACTTTCCCCAAGAATGATAAAGAACCACCAAGAATAAATAAGAAAAACAAAAAGCTTACCTCTGAGATAAATTTCAAAATCCCTTTGGGAACTATGGCTTTGAGCAGCTTCAAATGTTCATTCCTTGAAGCTTAACTTCCTCCAAAAATCAAGAACAAGCTCCAAAGTTGCCTTGGTTCAAACTCTAGTTCTTCCAAAGCTTACAAGGAACCAAATGAAGAAAGGAGGGAAGTTGTAACGTCTCAAATTACCTAATAAGGCTTAGGGCCTTAATTAGAGGGCCAGGGCAATAAATTATGGAGAATTATTTGAATATATGTGATTTAATTATGAAATATGTGTTTATGTGATATATATGTGTATCATTATATGATTATGTGAGTTATATTATAATATGACTAGATATGCATGTTTAGGTGTATTAAATATGCATGTTGGCCCGTTTCTTATTAGAAGGGCAATTTTTGTAACTTGGCTCGTTACTGGTATATTTGGAATATATGTGCATATATGTGATATATGTGTGAGACCACATTATTATGTGGATATATTTGGGTTACTCGGCACGAGGCAATCTTAGGGGGCAAGTTAGCAGGAGAGTCACAACGGGACCAAATACCCGACTCGGGGTGAGTCAAGGGGTATTTTGGGTATTTAGTACATTACTGGGATATCGGGTAATGGGAATAAATATTTGAGGATATATTCAGAGTTAGTGAGATTAGGAGGGAATTTTGGGAATTTTGACCATTTTACTCTTGGGGACATTTTTGGTACCTCGAGCTTCAGGATATGCTTAGAGTTACTTGAACTCTAAGTAACCTACACACAAACAGAAAAACACAGAAAAATACAAACACCATACTCTCTCTCTCTCTCTCTCTCAATTCTTTGAAATTCCTTGTGATCTAAGTGGAATCGAAGATAGCTTAGGCTCGGGATTGCTTGGGGAAAGGCTTAGCATTGTTTTGGTAGCAGAGGTATGATATCTAGCCTTAATAAAGACGAAAGATAAAGATGAAGCCCAAAAGAAGTATTGAAAAAATCACAATATTTTGACCCGTGGTCGAAAAGTGGAAAAGGAAGAAGAATCTTTCAGAATAGGCCCCTCAGAAATGCACCCCCTTTTAGCTCCGCTTGGATGAGCTGACCCTTCTCTTACAATACTGGGATTTCCGCTTTTTCTCTTGCATTCCATAATGGGAAGAACCTCTTTGTCTATTCTCTTCGGGGAAAGTAGTTTGGATTGCATACCTTTCTTACCTACCTCGGCCCCCCACCCCTTAAGAATCTCAATTCTAAATTTCAATTACTTAGAAAAAAAGGGGTATTTCCACAAGATAAGAATAAAGCAAGAAATATCATAAGACAAGCTAAAAGGTATGAAATCTTGGCGAACAAATTGTATCGAAGAAGTTTTTTGGGGGGTCAATATCAGCATATGGAACTAAAATCTTTCATCCCTTCATCCCAGTTTCGAATTAGAACTGCCTAAGCATACTTTTTTGGATCCAAACTCTTTATATTTTCTCTTGTTTTACTTGAGTTTTAGAGTTTTGGAAGCTCAAATTTGAATTTGGTTATGTGAGGAGTTTTAAGTTTGATTTTGGGGATGGTTTTGAGGCTTATGAATGCTGAGTTGATTGGGAAATTTGTTTTTGGGATTTGGCTATGTTTGGTTGGGATTTTGGTGAGTTTTGGCTTGAAGAAAACGAGGGGGAAAACTGGGTTTTCATGTTGAGCCACGACCTTGTTCTTGGGTCACCGCGACTCTCATGAACGAAAGGGAGAAGGAGGTGCTGAACCTCCATAAGGGTCGAGACACATGCAGGGAGCACCGCGGTGCGTGAGTTGGGCCGCGGCGCTTGAACGACTTTTGAGTCCCTGGAAGGTCATGAGTGTGGGAACTCAGACTTAGGGGCTCGGGATCGATTCTACTACCCGATTTAGTAGAATTCGATGTCACGGAGGCCGGGACTCGGTCTTGAAGCTTTTATTTGCTTGTTATTGGAGGGATTCTACATTAAGGTTGTGACTAGGTTACCAATAGGCTCTTGGAACTAAGATCGTGCTCGAGGGTCATTCTTATTATACATTGCACTCAGACCTAAGGTAAGAAAACTACACCCAGAACGTGTTAAATGTGACTATCTACATGATTAAGGCTCAGTTCCATTAAGGAACATGGTTATTACTGTGTTTGTATTTAGTTGGTGAGAAATATTATTAATATGTATGCAGAGTTGTATTATCTGAAGTATGCTTATCTCTATCTGGTTATCTGTTTGTCTGAGTATCTTGTTAAGGCATTGACTTATTAGTCAAGGGCAGAAATAATGCATTGTGCATTGGTTGAGATGTTTAGGCCTAATCAGGGACATACTATTACGTTGGTCTACCCTATGGTCGTTTGAAAAAAAAAGCAGGCTAGCGCTGTGGGTAGTTACTCAGAGCTAGGGCAAAGGGCCCTCGGTGACTCTATGATCACTTAGCTAGGGCATAGGGCCTCGGGTTGACTCTATGGTCATCTATTTAGGGTAGCAGCCCACAAAATGATCCTATAATAATTTATTTGTAATTGTATGCATGCATGAGTAGGTTATTATAGCCGGGCATTTTAGATATGCATCTGGAATCTGTATTTGTTGTTCATGCACTTGTTTATAGTTTTATTGTTGAGCCTTGGCTCACAGATGCTATGTGGTGCAGGTAAGGGGAAAGGGAAGTTGGATCAGCCATGAGTTGGAGAGCTTCAGTGGCAACGTGTATATATGCGGCTGCTCGACCACCACAATCGAGGGTTTCTCAGAGGAACTAGGGGTCAAACCCTATTTTGTCGCTTAGGTCGGCTACTTGTAACTTTTGAACTTTATTAACCTTTTAAACATTATTTTGGGATCCCATGTACGAACGTAAATATTTTAATGAAAAGTCAACGTTTCCTTTTGACCAAAATTTTAACCCTAACCCTTGTCATTAACCTTAGTTACACGTTTATAACCAAGAGACTTGATTAACAAGTCTGACACTATTTAAAGTATACAATGTAATGGTCTTGGCTATCCAGAGGGCGTTACAGAAGTGGTGAAGGGGTGTACACGTGTAGGAGAAAACCATCAGCAAAGGGACTTCCTCCTTCTCTAATTATGTGGTCAAATAACCAATTTACCCCTCCCTTTAATTCCCACTCTTTAAAATCCCAAGGGAAATTTATTAATCTTACCTCTAATTCTATTTACACCTCAAATCACAAAATATACCAACTAATTAATCCAACATTGCTATTCCACCAATAAATTTCATCTTACCAATTATTCCCCAAAATGTGAAAAATTACTAAAGTACCTGTTGGCTCACCCTGAGCCGGGTATTTATCCCCGTTGTAACTTTTCCACTAAAATTGCTCAAAAGAGCTCACTCAAGCCGAATATCACAAATATTTCTACATAATAATGTGTCTCAAGAACATAGCATATAAAATTGCAAATATACCCTCACTGAATCAAAATTTAGGAAAATGCCCCTTTTTAACAAAAGTGATTCTTTAAACACATTTAATGCACATAATCATGCATACTCAATCATATAAGCATATAAATCACATAAATCAATTAATTCACACATAATTACCCCACGTGACCTCCCAACACGCTAATCAATGCACTTAATCCCATTAGAAATTTTGGGACGTTACATATAATCACAAAAATATTAATTTATCCTACCTTGTTTTATCCACCATACATGGGCCTTAGTTTAAGAGACTCAAGTCTTTTGTGCCCAAGTTTTTGCAGCTTGGGACTTGTGCCTGAGTCAGGGCGACTCAGGTGTTTGCTTGAGTTAAGGCAACTTAAGGCTCGTGTCTTAGTCTATGTGACTTGGGTCTTATTCCCTTTACAATTTTGGAAGTTGGGAACTCGGTATTGCTTCATGGGTGCCTAGTCATCAGGAAGTAACTCGAGCTCTTTGCCCTTAGGTGATTTAGGTGCTTCTCGAGAACTCTCACAAACTCTATGGCACTAGGTTTGCTCTGAAGCCATAATAGGCTCCTTGAATTGAGTTGCCTAGGTCATGCTCCGCGAGTTGTTATCTTATAGGGTGACTCCCACTTATGCCCCCAAGTGATCGGAGACTACTATGCATTCACTTGTCTAGGCTGGCGAGCGAGTACTCCTCGGGTAGTAAAACATAAATTTTTTAAAGATACAAGCAAATTCTTCGAATTTCATCTATCGTGTTTTGCATACACAATTTTTATTAAGGTTCCCGTAGGCTACATATGATTCATAAAATTTAGAAAATACAATAACTATTTGCATTAATCATAATATCGGCGAACATGCTCGACATTCTAGACGTGGGGCACCAACTCCCCATTCAGTTGAGCCAATTTGTTTGTTCTAGGACACACGGTACTCTCAACTTGGTATGGACCTTCCCAGTTAGGGCTCAACACTCCAACACTTGGGTCTCGGGTTTCTAGGAAAACTCTTCTCAACACCAAGTCCCCAACCTCGAATTTTCTATCCTTCACTTTAGAAATGAAGTTGGCCACTTTTTGTTGGTAGGACGCTACACGTGGCTATAAAGCTTTTTGGAGCTCCTCAACAAGGTCCAATGATTCTTGAAGTAAAGTTTGGCTTGTGGTATGGTTAAAAGTGGCTCGTTGGTGTGTGGGAGCATGGCTTTAAACCCGTAGGCCATAGAGAATGGAGAATGGCCAGTGGATGTCCTAGCAGTAGTACAATAACTCTATAACACTTTAGCCAGCTCCTTGGGCCAAGCGTCTTTCGCTTGTTCGAACTTTTTCTTCAAAGTGGCTTTAAGCGTCTTGTCAAATGCTTCCACTTGTCCATTTGCCTGCGGATGGGCTACGGAGTAGAAACTCTTCATGAATCCATGCCTTTCACAAAAGTCGGTAAACAACTCATTGTCAAGTTGGAGGCCGTTGTCGGAAACTATCTTCCTCGAGATCCCGTAGAGATAAACGATGTTTTTGATGACAGAGTCCAGCACCTTTTTGGAGGTGATTGTAGCGAGAGGTTTGGTCTCAACCCACTTCATGAAGTAGTTAACTGCCATAATCCCGTACATTACACCTCCCTTTCTCGTGGGCACGGAGCCTATTAGGTCAATGCCCCAAACTGTAAAGGGTCGGGGACTTGTCATTTGAGTGAGATCATTTGGAGGAACTAAGAGGATGTTGGCATAATGCGGGCAGCTGTCGTATTTCTTGACATAGTTCATCGAATTGCCATTTATCGTAGGCCAGAAGTATCCTTGTCTTAGAATTTTCTTGGGGAGGCTCTGCCCCCCGGCATGGTCACCAAAGAATCCCTCATGCACTTCTCGGAGGATGAGCTTGGCTTCTTGGTCGGACACACAAAAGAGTAGTGGTAATGAATATTCTTCATGTACAACTTACTCTCCATGATTACATACCGAAGAGCCTGGTAAAGTAACTTTCGAGCCATTTTCTTGTCATGTGGTAGTTCTCCAGAGATAAGATATTTCCCTATGGGTTTCATCAAACCGTCCATGGGCTAGACCATTTCCACTTCCTCTGGCGCTGTAATGCTTGGAGAAGCCAAGTAGTCAATGGGAACCATATTGAGCAACTCCACATCCTTGGTGGTAGCTAGCTTGGCTAGAGCATCAACGTTGGAATTTTGCTCTCGTGGAACTTTTCAGACGGTAAACCTTTTGAAGTTGTGTATCATCTCTTAGGTATTGGCCAAGTAAGCAACCATCTTGGTTCCTCTAGCTTGGTACTTTCCAAGGACCTCGTTCATGACCAGCTATGAACCACTGTATATTTCGAGACCCTCTATAATTTCCTGGATAGCTAAGACCATTACACTGTGTATTTTAAATAGTGCAGGACATGCGAATCAAGTTGTTTGGACTTAAACGTGTTACTAAGGTCAATTAACGCAATAGGGTTAAAATATTTTCATCATAAAAGAAATGTTGTTTTCATGAAAAAGTTGAGTCTGTACATGGGATCCTAAAAAATAAGTGTTTACAAGGCATTTACAACTCTCAAAATGATTACAATTAAAGCCAGCCTAAGCGGCAAAATCAAGTTTGGCTCTAGTCCCTGTTGATCCCTTAGCCGTAGCGTCAATGTAATGACCCACTAATCTAGACTATTTGGACCATTAACGAAACTATACATAAAATCCTTAAAAGAACTTACATTTGCAAAAATACCATAATTTTATTAAGTAACTTATAAAAATAAGAGTTACTTACAAAGTAAATACCAAAAAAAGATATGGGATCCCATTGTCTTTAAAACAAAACATAATTTAAAATAATAAAACATTACATAATTAGTGCGGAAAATACATATAAAAAGACATAAAACCGAAACTACATCCTCGAATCGATTAACGCTCGGCCCCTTGACTCCATTCATCATCGATACACATCCTCCAAGCGTCACGAATCTTACCGCCTCTAAAGCTTATTTTCCTGCACATAAAACAAAAAGGAATGAGCCTAATGCCCAGCAAGGAAAATCTAACACATAGTCATATACACAATTTCATAAGAAAACATAAAGACTTAGCATAATACATATAACATACACTTATTATAATGGCCATTATTACTTGGGGTCCCATAGACTAAACAAGCATATGCCCATGGGATTAGTGGGGTCCTACTAGCTAAGTAGGTCATATGCCCATAACCCATTTGGGGTCTTGTTAGTCATATGGGTCATATGCCCAAGCCTACAAACATACACATATACATATCATAACACTTTTAATAACATAAAACATATAGATAACATAAGCACATAACATATTGATTCTAGCCTATTTTCCTTACCAAAGTTACCGGGATAAAATGAACTGAGTTGGGACTTTTTGGAACACTCCTAAAACCAATAATGAACAAGAGTGAGTCTAAAGAAAGGAGATGAAATGAAAGAGAATAGGAAGACTAAACCATTAAAAGAAAATATGCTTACCACAACTTAAGTGCTTAAGAACTTGGATTCCCTAACCAAAATAAGAATGAGGTTAGGAAATTGAGTAGAAGACTAAGAGAAAGGAAACATAATACAGAAAGGAACTAGAGTTTTGGTTACCTCAAAGATTTGCAAGATCAATCTAACCTCCACCGAAATACTATAGAACTCACTTCCCAAAGTGTTTGATAAGCTTATGATGTTTAAGCTTATAGTTTTTCCCCAAACCAGGTGTTTACACTCTCACACTCACTTAACACTAGCAGCTTTTGAACTTAGAGAAAATGGTGAATAATGGCTGGGTACTAGGTCCTATTTATAGAGTTTGGGAATGAAAATATCTTGATTTTACTTGAATAAAAATAATGGCTTTTTAGGTGAAAATCATTTGAATAATCGTTCAGCAGAGGCTGAAGACTCGTTCAAAAGATGCTGGGCTGTTGAAGGAGTTTGAATGGCTGAAAGGAAATGAATTCAAAAACATTTGAAAACATACTGGAGGAGGCGATATATCGCCCCCCATAGGCGATATCTCGCCTGGACCTTTGTTCCCGAGGCGACCGTGCATCGATTCGTGTTTTCCGTATCTACGTGCTGCGATATATCGCCCCCTATAGCTGCGATATATCGGCATATGCTGAATATTTAAACATGAATTTGCACATTTTTAGCTAAGTTTGAATGGAGTAAATAGCCTTGACTAAGCCCTCAACGTACTCAAGGCTGCTGACTGACCCTATAACATTCAAAATTTTACCCTTATTTAATTTAATCCTAAAAAATACTTAATCCTTATTTACCATTCATAACATGTGCTTAAAATCCTATTGGTTGATGTCTAAACCTTATAATATAATAAATATAATCCTTAATATCAGTCACATTAATCAAACCTTAGGTTATACTTAATATTCTTAAACTATAGATTAAACTTAGAAAATCTATAGGTACTACTATGAGTGTCCAAATAATTCCCGGTCTGAACCAAAAATCCATAGTAACTAAGATAACACTAAACATACTATAATACTACTAAACAATTAGCTAAGTAAAGTTCTTGGACTCTACAATTCTCCCCTACTAAAAAGAATTTCGTCCTCGAAATTTACTTACCAAATAACTCCGGATACCGGCTCTGCATGTCCTCTTCCAACTCCCACGTTGCCTCGCGTTCAGAACTATTACTCCATAAGACTTTGACTATAGGAAAGCTCTTGGACCGTAACTGCTTCATCCCTCTATCTAGGATGCTAATCGGTCGTTCCTCATAACTTAAGTCTTTCTGGAGCGCTATGGTATCGTACTTGAGGACGTGAGATGGGTCTGACACATATTTGCGTAGCATCGAAATGTGGAAGACGTTGTGACTATCGGCTAGTGCTGGCGGTAGGGCTAGTCTATACGCAACTGGTCCCACTTTGTCCAATATCTCAAAAGGACCTATGAATCGGGGACTGAGCTTGCCTTTCTTCCCGAACCGCTTGACACCCTTCATAGGAGATATCTTCAGGAAGACTTGATCTCCAACTCGGAACTCCACATCGCGTCGCTTGGTATCCGCATAGATTTTCTGACGGCTTTGAGCAGCAAGCATACGCTGTCTAATGAGTGTTACTGCTTCTTGAGCTTGCCTAACAGCTTCGGGCCCTAGAAGCTGCCTTTCTCCTACCTCGTCCCAGTGCAGCGGTGATCGGCACCTTCTTCCATATAGCAACTCATAAGGTGCCATCTCGATCGTCGACTGGTAGCTGTTGTTGTACGAGAACTCGATCAGCGGTAGGTACTTGTTCCATGATCCTCCGAAGTCAAGTACACATGCGCGTAGCATATCCTCTAAAATCTGAATCGTACGCTCGGACTGCCCATCTGTCTGAGGATGGAAAGCTGTACTAAGACTTAACTTAGTACCCATGGCTTGCTGTAAGCTTCTCCAAAATCTTGACGTAAACACTGATCCTCTATCTGATACTATCGTCTTGGGGATTCCATGCAATCGTACAATCTCTTGGATGTAGATGTCTGCATATTGGTCTGCCGTATAAGAAGTCTTAACAGGCAGAAAATGAGCCGACTTGGTTAGTCTATCTATGACTATCCAAGCAGAATCATGCTGCCTATTCGTCTTTGGCAGACTCGTCACGAAGTCCATGGCTATATCGTCCCACTTCCATTCCGGTATGCTAAGCGGTTGCAATAATCCTACAGGCCGCTGATACTCCGCCTTCACTTGCTGGCATACCAGACACTTAGATACATACTCCGCTATGTCCTTCTTCATCCCTGGCCACCAATAGACTGCCTTGATGTCATGAGTCATCTTGGTAGACCCTGGATGAACCGAGTATGGGGTGTTGTGCGCTTCTTCTAGGATCTTCTTCTTAATACTTTGATCGGCTGGCACGCATACCCGATCCTTATATCTCAATAAACCTTGACTGGATATTGAGAAATCTGTAGTCTTGCCTTCTCTGACTGCATCCATGTGTGTTGCTAGTGTGCTATCATGTCTCTGACCAATCCGTATGTCCTCTAGCAGATTCGATTGGATCGACAAGTTAGCCAGCTTGCCTACAACCACTTCTATTCCGGCACTGATAAGCTCCTGCTGTAGTGGCTTTTCTATTCCGGATAAGGCTGCTAAGTTCCCATAACTTTTTCGGCTAATTGCATCGGCAACTACGTTTGCCTTCCCCGGGTGGTATAGGATTTCGCAGTCGTAATCCTTTACTAATTCCAACCACCGGCGCTGCCTCATGTTAAGCTCCTTCTGAGTAAAGAAGTATTTTAAACTTTTGTGGTCCGTATAAATCTCGCACCGTTCTCCGTAAAGATAATGGCGCCAGATTTTTAACGCAAAGACCACCGCTGCCAACTCCATATCGTGAGTTGGATAGCGTTGTTCATACTCCTTTAACTGACGTGAGGCGTAGGCTATCACCTTGTCATTTTGCATCAGTACGCATCCCAATCCTAACTTTGATGCATCACAGTAGACAACGAACTTGTCGTTGGGTGTTGGGACACTAAGTACTGGTGTTGAGCAAAGCTTATCCTTAAGCAACTGGAAGCTTTCCTCACACTTATCATTCCAGTTAAACTTTTGTTGCTTCCGGGTCAGGTTGGTGAGTGGAGTGGCTATCTTAGAAAAGCCCTCTACAAACTTTCTATAGTAACCTGCTAGCCCTAGGAAGCTTCTTACTTCTGACGCGTTCTTTGGTCTAGGCCAATCCTTCACGGCCTCTACCTTCGATGGATCCACAGCAGCTCCGTCTTTCGATATGACGTGCCCGAGGAACGCCACTTGTGAAAGCCAAAACTCGCATTTCTTGAACTTCGCGTAGAGTTGGTGCTCCTTCAATCGCGTCAAAATCATCCTCAAGTGTTCCTCGTGCTCTACTTCATCCTTGGAGTAAATTAAAATGTCGTCGATGAACACAACGACGAATTTATCCAAGTAGTCTTTGAAGACCCTATTCATCAAGTCCATAAACGCGGCTGGCGCGTTAGTAAGACCAAAAGACATAACCAAGAACTCGTAATGTCCATAACGAGTCCTAAAGGCTGTCTTAGGGATATCTTCTCCCTTTACCTTGAGCTGATGATACCCGGACCGTAGATCGATCTTAGAAAATACAGTTGCGCCTCGGAGTTGATCAAACAAATCATCAATCCGAGGTAGCGGGTATTTGTTCTTAATTGTTACTTTATTCAGCTCTCGGTAGTCTATGCACATGCGCATACTTCCGTCCTTTTTCTTCACGAATAGTACCGAAGCTCCCCATGGTGAATGGCTTGGCCTAATGAAACCCAAGTCTAGGAGTTCTTGTAGCTGTGTCTTTAATTCCTTGAGTTCCGTAGGTGACATCCGGTATGGTGCCTTAGAGATAGGCTCGGTGCCCGGTATTAATTCTATCGTGAAGTCTATTTCTCTAGTTGGCGGCAATCCTGGCAAGTCATCGGGAAATACTTCTGGAAATTCTTGTATGACTTGAACATCTCCAACTTTGAGTGATGTCTCCTTCTCCACATTCGTGATGTTGGCTAAGAATGCTTGGCATCCTTTCTCCATCATTCTCTGAGCTTTGAGAGATGACACTAACGGTGTGCGTAGTCCTGAAGCTTGTCCCATGAAGCACAGTTTCTGGCCGTCAGGAGTATCGAATGTCACCTTCTTGCGTCTGTAGTCGATCGTTGCGCCATGCCGTGCTAGCCAATCCATGCCTAGTATGACGTCGAAGTCTTTGATCACCAGCTCTATCAGGTCTCCTTCTAGTTCCTTGTCCTCAATCTTGATTGGTACGCCTCGTACAATTCGTGATGATAGAACTACTTTGCCCGAAGGCAACTCGGTTGCAAACCTAGTTCTAAATCTTTCACTAGGTTTGTCTAGTTTATCTATCATTCCTAACGAAATATACGAATGGGTGGCTCCCGAATCAAATAATACATGACATAATTTATTGAGGATGGAAACCTGACCTGTGACCACCTTGTTGCTAGCATCCGCCTCTCCTTGGGTTAAAGCAAAAACCCGAGCAGGAACCATCTTTTCGTCCTTCTTTCCTTCCGGCTTTTGCTGAGGACAGTCTCTTTTACGATGCCCTTCTTGACCACAATTGAAACACTCCTTGGTGTTGGCACGACATTCTCCGGGGTCCTTCTTCTGACATTTGGCACATGGCGGGTATTCCACGTAGCCCGACCTATTTCCCCCATTATTTGGTCGTGCCCTTTTATTGTTGTCGGCTTGCTTGTTGTCAGGATGCCTTCTCTTCTGTCCGTTACCGTTGTTGTTGGACTGATTGTTGCCGCTATTGCTAGGCTGATTGTTGTTCCGACTGGCCTGAGGTTGGCTCTGTTGTCTGGATTCAGGCTTGCTAGCTTCTTCTTTGCTCACGTTGGCCTGCAACCTTTCTACTTCAATTGTCGTCTCAAGAACGTCAGCATATGAAGTGTTTCCCGGGTTTGCTAGCTTCACCCCCATCTCAATCTTTGGTCGGAGTCCTCTCACAAATTTGTTCACCCTCAGATAATCGGTCGGAACTAACTCTGTTGCGAACTTGGCTAAGCGATCAAACTGACGAGCATATTCCGCCACTGTTAAATTCCCTTGCTTCAGATTGGTGAACTCCTCAACTCTCGTAGCAAGTACTGCTGAATTGTAGTACTTCTTGTGGAAGAGTTCCACAAATCGGGTCCACGTCATGGTGGCAGCATCGTGGGATTGCTGGACCAAATCCCACCATATCCTGGCATCTTTCTTGAGTAAAGACGAGACGCAAGATATGCGGTCAGCATTACTGAGGTTCATGTGGGCTAGGATCGGCTCCACATTCCTTAGCCATTCTTCTGCTTCAAAGGGGTCCGTAGTCCCTTCGAAGTTCGGAGCGTGCTGCTTGCGGAACCTCTCGTACACTGGCTCCATGTGCTGTACAGGATATGGAGCGTAATTCGTCATAGGCCATCCCCCATATGGACCAACTTGTTGGGGTGCTGGGGCCATTGGCTGTGGCTGTGGCTGCGGCTGCGGCTGTGGCGGAGGCTGAGGCTGAGATTGAGCCTGCTGGCGTTGTTGCTGCAGAAGTTCCTCAACTTGTTGTCGCAGTCTGGCAATCTCTGCAGTGTTGTCGGCTGGCTGTGCCGGCGCGTTGCGGCGAGCAGTAGCACGCACTCCTCTTCGGCGAACGGTAGGGACCGCATTGGTCGCTGGAACATCGTTGGAGGCGTTTGCATTGGTGCGTGCAGATCTTCGGAGAGACATCGTAGCAGAGTTCTAACAGTTAAAAGAAACATGTTAGAACTTTTTCCTAATAGGCTCTAAGGCAAAAACTTATTCTAAAACAAACATATCTCGGACCTATTTATTATGACTTCTTATGAAAGATTATATAGGTCTTTATTTATTATTAGAGTGGGTTTCTAAACTTAGAAAAACAAGTCATCTTTATTTTCTAAGTGTGTTTCTAATCATCCTATATGACTTAATTCTCAGGCTCGAAACTTATCTTTGTTCCAAAGTTAACCATATTGAGGGAGGGCTGGGATCAGTAAAATCGTTCCCACTACTAAGGCCCCCTAACTCTCAATAAGGAAACCAGGTTCATTGATTTGTATCCACCCTCACCGAACTTAGTCATTATTCATTTTATTTAGTATTTATTATGATTGCGAAAATAGAATCAAACTCACACATGATATTCAAATAGCATGTTATTCATTTGGAAAACAATTTCACTTATTACAATCAAAAGTAAATAAAACAAATAAAAACTACACATAAGTGTCCAAATAATTCCCGGTCTGAACCAAAAATCCACAGTTACAAAGATAATACTAAACATACTATAATACTACTAAATAATTAGCTAAGTAAAGTTCTTGGACTCTACATCTTTCCTTTCAATGCCCTCAAGTATAAAACAGTCATTATCCCCATTTCCCACTAATTCCTCAAGTGGTCCTATAAATTCCCAATTAATCCCGATGTGCCCAAATAATCACTCAAATTCCATTATTTTAAGATTATCGACCGAATTTAACAAATAATTTAATTAATGCGGAATAGTTAAACAATTGTTTGAACAGACAGATATTCTAATGTATCAAGACAGATTGATGATGAATCAGAATATACGAATAGAAAGTAAATAAACAAAAAGTTACGTGACACAAGAAGTTTTTTCGTGGTTCGGAAAACCTAGTCCACGGGGCCACGCCTAGAGATAAAATCAATTAGTAAAGTCTCAAAAGTACAAAGCAATTGACTTATACATGTTTAGACTCCCTCTAAAACTTTGTCGCAACCTTGAAGTACTCCACTTCAATAATATGATTTTGACAATCACCAAGAGCACGAAATCCCTTCTGATCTTGATGAAGGCTCACTTCATCCCGAAATAAGGCTTGTGGAAATCTTCTTCCGAAGACTTGTATGTCACATACACAAGCTTTATGATCTGTTCAAGAATAAACAACACAAAGTACAAACAAACAAAGAGATATTATAACAAAAACTACTCTTTACAAATAAAATAACTCTTCAAAAGCATAAATCATTAAAAATGGTGAAGATGTAAGAATGGCTGCTACTTAGGCCTAGTATTTCTTGAGTTTAAAAACCCCTAAGCCAACCAATCTCATTAATGACCTAAATCAGACCAAATCGAGAAGTTACTCGAAATAAATTCTCATTTCATTTGCTGTAGGAATTTCTACGTATGACAGACAACCATTCTGTAGCATCAGGAAATGGACGAACCTAGTCTTAAAACCCAACCAGGTTCATTTTAAAATTTCCTTCCTTTGGGCACAAGCTTCATTCAATTTCCTTATTTTTGATAGATAAAATCAAGAGAAAATATACAGAGAATAACTCTTTAATATACATACTCATTATAGACAAAGTTACCATAAATATTTAAGGAAACTTGACTATATATAAAATGCATTTAGTAAAGAATTGATTCTTATAAAAAATGTGACACAATCACAATTAAATACCGAATATATAATTTCAAAAAATACCATTTAAATAATAAAATATATTTATTAAATTTTTTAGCCGGTATTAGGATTTTACAATCACCCCCTTTGGCAACTTTTTAGACAAAATATATTTTAGCAATATGAGCTCAAAAACCTCCAGCAAACACTTTTGTTGATGCTCAAAATCTCATCAAAGGAAAACACACGGTTTACAAGGTGTGGATGCTAAGATGCCTAGGCCACGCCACCCAAGTGGCCTCGCGAGATGCCTAGACCACACCTCCCAAGTGGCCTCGCGAGATGCCTAGGCCACGCCACCCAAAGGGCCTCGCGAGATGCCTAGGCCACACCTCCCAAGTGGCATCGCGAGAAGGTCTCGGCCACGCCACCAAAGTGGCCTCACGAGAAGGTCTCGGCCATGCCACCAAAGTGGCCTCGCGAGATTCCTAGGCCACGCCACCCAAAGGGCCTCGCGAGATGCCTAAACCACACCTCCCAAGTGGCCTCGCGAGATGCCTAGGCCACGCCACCCAAAGGGCCTCGCGAGATGCCTAGGCCACACCTCCCAAGTGGCCTCGCGAGATGCCTAGGCCACGCCACCCAAAGGGCCTCGCCAGATGCCTGGGCCACACCTCCCAAGTGGCCTCGCGTGAAGGTCTCGGCCATGCCACCAAAGTGGCCTCGCGAGAAGGTCTCGGCCACGCCACCAAAGTGGCCTCGCGAGATGCCTAGGCCACGCCACCCAAAGGGCCTCGCGAGATGCCTAGACAAAACCTCCCAAGTGGCCTCGCGAGATGCCTAGGCCACGCCACCCAAGTGGCCTCGCGAGACGCCTAGGCCGCGCCACCCAAAGGGCCTCGCGAGATGCCTAGGCCACACCTCCCAAGTGGCCTCGCGAGATGCGTCCATGGTTTCGCCCATGGCCTCTCCCATTGCCTCGCCCATGGCCTCACCCATGGCCTTGCCCACGGCCTCGCCCATGGCCTCGCCCATGGCCTCGCCCACGGCCTCGTCCATGGCGTCGCCCACGGCCTTGCCCATGGCCTAGACCACGGCCTCGCCCATGGCCTCGCCCACGGCGTCACCCATGGCCTCACCCACGGCCTCGCCCATGGCCTCGTCCATGGCCTCGCCCACGGCCTCGCCCATGGCCTCGCCCACGGCCTCGCCCATGGCCTCGCCCACGGCCTCGCCCATGGCCTCGCCCACGGCCTCGCCCATGGCCTCGCCCACGGCCTCGCCCATGGCCTCGCCCACGGCCTCGCCCATGGCCTCGCCCACGGCCTCGCCCACGGCCTCGCCCTTGGCCTCGCCCACGGCCTCGCCCATGGCCACGCCCATGGCCTCGCCCATGGCCTCGCCCACGGCCTCGCCCACGCCACCAAAGTGGCCTCGCGAGATGCCTAGGCCACGCCACCCAAAGGGCCTTGCGAGATGCCTAGACCACACCTCCCAAGTGGCCTCGCGAGATGCCTAGGCCACGCCACCCAAGTGGCCTCGCGAGACGCCTAGGCCGCGCCACCCAAAGGGCCTCGCGAGATGCCTAGGTCACACCTCCCAAGTGGCCTCGCGAGATGCGTCCATGGTTTCGCCCATGGCCTCGCCCCTGGCCTCTCCCCTGGCCTCTCCCATTGCCTCGCCCATGGCCTCACCCATGGCCTCGTCCACGGCCTTGGCCATGGGTCGCCCACGGCCTCGCCCATGGCCTCGCCCACGGCCTCGCCCACGCCACCAAAGTGGCCTCGCGAGATGCCTAGGCCACGCCACCCAAAGGGCCTCGCGAGATGCCTAGACCACACCTCCCAAGTGGCCTCGTGAGATGCCTAGGCCACACCACCCAAGTGGCCTCGCGAGACGCCTAGGCCGCGCCACCCAAAGGGCCTCGCGAGATGCCTAGGCCACACCTCCCAAGTGGCCTCTCGAGATGCGTCCATTGTTTCGCCCATGGCCTCGCCCCTGGCCTTGCCCATGGCCTCTCCCATTGGCTCGCCCATGGCCTCGCCCATGGCCTCGTTCATGGCCTCGTCCATGGCCTCTCCCATGGCCTCGCCCATGGTCCCGTGCCCATGGCCTTGGAGGCGAGAATACTCACAAGGGGCAAGGTACATGCATGAATATGGAATGTGCCTACAAACCTAAAGAAGTCAGAGTACGGATATAGTACCCCTACCAGACAAGTAGTGGGAACGCCAGGAGTGGGTATGCAAGGATAGGAGTTATGGTCCGTACGTCTACAGCCATAGGTCAGAGCCGACACCACTACCTCCTGCGCCACTACGCCTGCCACCACACATTAGACATGGGTACCGACAAGTAGTGGAGACATCCTCCTGACACCTGCTTCTGTACGGGATGTACGACCACAACCTTTGAAGCCACTCCTCTGACACAGTACGTATGTACCACTTGGTCCCCTGGACCACTATGTATCTAAGGCCATTAGAGCCTACTATAAAATGAACCCTAAGACCACCTGAAAGGGGGTTGGAAATTTGACTGTAGCAGAGGCTTAAGTGTGAATGAAAGACTGAAGTCTCCATTATTGTGATATCATTGTGCTTGAGTTATTGTTTAAGTTTTTACAGCTTTCCAATTAGCGATTTCGATTTGATCATTTTTCCAACTTAACTTCGTTGACGAGTTCTCACCGTCAACAACTTTGTTCGAAAAAATAAAAGTTCCTAAGAACTCCCCCTGCAAACAATCATACTAACAAAGAAAAGAATTGTCAACTTTTTGGAAAAAAAGTTTAACAAGACATACCACACAACTCCCCCTGAAAATAGGGTCTAGAGTTGTACACAAAACAATAGAACTACTTCCCCGTTTTGTCTATCAAGGAGCCAAAGTAACAATAATTAAATAAAAAACAAGGAACATGGTCTTTGGACAAACAAGATAAAATGGAAAAACATGAAAAATAGAACTAAACACCCTTGGCTAAGGTCATTAGCTGAGTAAGGATTGCTTGTTGAGTGGCTTCCAATGTTCTAAGTCGATTATGTACCATTGTAAGATCAGACTTGACAACGAGCATTTTTTATGTCTCAGAACCAACACCAGATGGAACAATAGCAGTGGCAGTGGAAACAGAGGGAATAACCATGGACTTGGACTTCTTCAATACTTGATCTTTCCCTTCAAATGGCTTGAATGTGGGACCAGGGGGAGGAATCTCAACTGACTCATTTGGCATCAGGACATCTTTCTAAGATGACAAAATCTTAAAGATGAATTGTGGAAACAACAAGTTTAACCCATTATTTTCTGCCTTCCTTAGAGAAATAATTCGGCCCATAATTAAGGAAGGAAGATCTATCTGGGCACCAGAACCAATCTTGAACAGAAAGAATGCCAATTCTTGAGACACAATAACTGGATTAGAGGAGGGCATCCACTTGGATAGTGCAAACCGCATAAGTACAAAATAGGCGTGTGTAAGATCAGTAATGGAGAGTGATGTGCTTGGATTCCATGATACCTTTTGTCCAACAAGTTTTGAAAGGACTAGGTCCTTATCAAATTCAAGGGTTTTCGAAATGACACCAATGGGAAAATTTAGGGCAGTAGCAATATCTTTAACTGTAAAAGAAATCCAATGACCCCAAACATACACTTCGCCATACATAAAGGAATTATGATTAAGAAAATCATCAGTAATGTTAGCATAAAATTCCTTGATAACCCAATCAACATACCAAGAATAGCCCTGTAAAGACTCTAACCACTCTCTTTCTTGCAAAATACCAATCACCCCAAACACCCTGTGAGAAGCAGATCAAAATTATTTTCACAAATAACTTTACGGTTAACACAATAAACCATATCCCTTTCATGATCACTATAGCAAAAATGATGAGAATGAGGAACAAAAGATGAACCTGATTCAATGTTTTTTGTTAGAACCTTGCGATCAATTGGAATAGGAAAAATCATGGGCTTCTTTCTCTTGGATTTAGAAGGTAGAGATGTAGAAGGCTTAAACGGAGTATCTGATGCATCAGAACCATCCTGTGATTCAACAACGCGTTCTTCAAAGGAAATCAGATCTTCAAGTTCTTGGGTAGATTAAAACCTTTTGGTGCTCTTAGAACTGGAGTGCTAAGAAGGATTGGCTGCTTCACCAGATGGGTCTTCAGATAGATCAGCCTCAGAGGAAGAACATGCAGGTGGAGTGATTTTGAGTTTCTTCGCTGGAGGAGATTTCTTTTGAGGAGAAGGCTTGCCTCGTTTTCCTCCTTTCTTCGCTAGTGTCGATGAACTAGTGGCAGTAGCTTTGGAGCGAGTCCGGGATGTAGGCAACATTCCAGAAATAGGTTGTACAGCAGTAGGGGATCCTTTTGATTTGGCAGCCTTGAGTTTTGAGGATTTAGAATTTGGAGCAGGTGACTCGATTGCTAAAGGAAGTGTCTTGGTAGGCACCACCTCTTCAGTTAATGGTGCGGGCAGAGCAATCGAAGCTAGAGAAAGGGATGGAAGCACTAACAGAGAGGTTGTGGACACAGGGAAGGTCTTTTTGCGAGCCCTAGTCTTAACAAAGTACTTCAGAGATGATCCTGAAGCAGGAAGAGGCGAAGCTGATGGAGCAGAACCACTCGCAGCAGCTGAAGGTTTGGGAGCTCCAGTGGTCTTAGTTCGGGCCATGGGTTCCTACACACTTAGACAACTGAGAGAACAAACAATCAGAAAACAAGAGAGAAAATTAAATAAATAAAGTGTGAGAGTGGAAGAGTGATCGTGGAAGTTGAGGACAAACGTGGGATATAGGCTTAACAAAAGGGGTAGCTACCCGTTTTTGATTATGAGAGAAAAAAGGCAACTTTGTCTTAATTGTGACCAAACCAAAAAAGGCAACAAATATATTATTATTTTTTAAAAGGAAAATTTTAAAACTGTCCCTTTTCTTCACATTTTACACATTTAATAATTAGACAACCTTAACTTTAGAGAAAAAGATGACAAAAATAACACAAAATCATATTGGACCAAAGAAAAAAAAAACAATAAGCACCAAAATTCACCATACCCCACGAGATTCAATCGTTTTTTTAAATATTATTTTTTTTAATTTCGATATTCCTTTTATATATATATTTTATATGAATGACCAAAATATTTCCTTCTGTCGTTATGAAAAAAATTTAAAACCTGAAAAACAATAATCAACCAATACAAAAATTAAGTGAGTATTGGTAATATTAGAAAAATTATTTGATCCATATAACTCCTTGAGAGTGTTGGAATAAAATTAAATTTTTCTAGAGCACAAGGTATTTTTAGGAAAAACATTAACATAGAGGATGAGGCTTACATTTTTTTCTTTTTCTTCATACATAATAGGTATTTGTGTGTGAAGTATAAATAATAGGGTCATTGCCCATGTTGGCAATTTTGGCCTTTTTCTGTAGTACCCAAAGGAGACGCTATCACACTAAACCAATGGTAGCCCTTTTCAATGGTAGTGTGTCCTCTACATAGGTCTAATTACATAGTCTCAACTTACTCAAGGCTGGCTTTCACACATTGGCATAAGTAGCTCTCTTCTCACAGAGGAGCCTGAAACTGAAGAAAATTTGATAATTTAGCTCAATGCCCTCTTAGAAGGTGTTTTTCCCAAAAATAAATTGTGAAGAAATTTTTATTTTGAAACCAATAAACTTAGCATGTCATATATTCAAAAATAATTAATCTAACAAAAGGTAATCATAAAAGTTTTGCAATTGTTTGAGATTCGTTTAACAGGAAAAAACACATAAGAGATAAACTACTGGAATGGTCATGAGATAATAAATAATTACATACTAAAAAACCCTAAGGATTTCCTAAGGGAATCAAACCAAGTTTAATCAAGGGACTTAGTGAAAATATCATCAATTTGCTTGTCTGTTTCAATGTATTTAAAGATTAGTGTCTTATTTTCAACAAGCTCTCTAATGAAATGGTCTCTAATATCAATATGTTTTGTGCGTGAATGTTGGACATGATTTTTAGAAATATTTATTGTACTTGTATTGTAAAAAAAATTGTTAAATTGTTTAATTCAAACCCATAGTCAGACATCATTTGTCCCATCCATAGTAGTTGAGTATAACAACTGCCAGCTGCAATGTACGCAACCTCAACTGTAGAAAGAGATAGCTATGCCATGACACCAAGTTTTTCCCTAGATAGAAACACCCTCCACTTGTGCTTTTCCTGTCATTTGCATTACTGGCCAATCGACATCACTAAAACACACAAGATTAGAATTTGTTTCTTTAGAGTACTAATTCCCATATTCTAAAGTACTCTGAACATATCTAATAATTCTTTTAACAACAGTCATGTGTGACTCTATGGGATTTCCTTGGTACCTAGCGCATACCCCAACACTATAACAAATATCAGGACGACTAGCAGTGAGATACAAAATACTACCAATCGTACTGCAGTATAAAGTGGGATCTACCTTAACTCCATTCTCATCTTTTGTTAATTTAACTGTTGTTCCCATGGGAGTTTTGGTATATTTTGTAGTATCAAGACCAAACATTTTACCAAGTTTTTGGCATACTTAGTTTGAGATATGAACGTGCCATCTTATGATTGCTTGACCTGCAAACCTAGAAAATATGTTAATTCACCCACTATACTCATCTCAAATCTGTCCTTCATTTGATGAACAAATTCCTGCACTTCAGAGTTAGATGTAGAACAAAACATAATATCATCAACATATATTTGTGCAATAATTATGTCTTTCTTGATTCTTTTAATGAAAAGTGTTTTATCTACTCCACCTCTACGATAACCATGAGACACTAAAAATTGTGTCAATCTTTCATACCGTGATCGTGTGGCTTGTTTCAAACCATACAAAGCATTTTTTTAATTTTAAAACATAATTTGGAAAATGTGGGTCTTTAAACCCCTTAGGTTGTTCAACAAAAGCCTCTTAATTCAAAATGACATTCAAAAAAGTGGATTTAACATCCATTTGATGCAATTTGAAACCCATGATGCATGCAATAGCTAATAACAATCTAATCGATTCAAGTCTAGCAATAGGTGCAAATGTTTCCTGAAAGTCCACACCTTCCACTTGAGTGTACCCTTGTGCTACCAATCTAGCTTTGTTTCTTACTATTGTGCCAAATACATCATTTTTACTTTTAAAAATCCATTTTCTTCCAATGACATTAGTGTGGGCACAAGGGTCCACACATCATTTCTCGTAAATTGTTCCAATTCTTCTTGCATAACTTTAATCCAATATTCATCACTTAAATCTTCTTTCACATTTTTTGGTTAAAGCGAAGAAGTGAAACACACATGTTGAATGAGATTCACATACCTTTTCCTTGTGACCATGCTCTCCTCCAAATCACCCAGAATGAGATAAGCAGGATGATTCTTTTTCACCTTGGTTGAGGGTTCTCTATGCACGAAATCAGTGATGATTTTTGGCATTTGTGTCTCTGTCAGTTCAGACGGTGATATATCAGACACCAAGGGTGATGGTTCAGTTGATGTGTCTAACGCAGCAGGCAAAATTTCTGATACATCATTTTGTGCATCTGAGGCAACATGCACGTTTTCTATGAATTTTTCTATCTCCGCTTCTATTGAAAATTCTGAAAAATATCATCAACAACAATGTTAGCAGATTCGATAACAGTTTGGGTTCTCATGTGGTACACACGATATGCCCTACTATTTATGGAATAACCAAGAAAGACCCCAACATCACTTTTAGCATAAAATTTTCCAATATTTTCGCATTCTCTCAATATGTAACAAACACAACAAAAAATGTGGAAGTAACTTACATTTGGACATTTACCTTTCCAGATCTCATAAAGCATTTTGGCTGTACCTGGACGTAAGAACACTCTATTTATTGTGTAGCAAGCAGTATTAATAGCTTCAACCCACAATCGTTTGGACAATTTCTTGTTATTCAACATCACTATTGCCATTTCTTGAAGAGTACGATTCTTTCTCTCAACAACTTCATTTTGTTCAGGAGTTTTGGGAGCTGAAAATTCATGAGAGATACCACAAGACTTACATAATGCATCATACATAGCGTTTTCAAATTCTTTACCATGTTCACTACGAATTCTTACAATTTTTCCAATATTACAATATTTTTCAACTCTCAATTTTAAACACAGATTTTTTGAAAGCTTCAAATGTGTCAGATTTTTTTCTTAAAAAATCAACCCAAGTAAAACAAGAGAAATCATCTTCACATACAAAAATGTATCTTTATCCATTTAAACTCTCAACCTGAATTGGATCCATGAGATCCATGCGAAGTAATTCTAAAACTTTTGAGGTATTTACGTCCATAATACCTTTGTGAGTGATTTTAATTGCGTGCCAAGTTGGCATGGCTCACACTTACCAATAGACTCTTTACCCAGTTTGGGTAATCCTCGAACAATACCTGCATTTGACAACTTTTTCAAGTTTTTGAAATTGATGTGACCAAGTTTTTCATGCCACAAATCAGTTGAATTATTTATGGCTAAGTGACATGACAAATTTTGAGAAAGAGTATAACAATTGTCAACTGATCTAAAACCTTTTAAAACACAATTTCCATTTTTATCAATCACACTACAATCATCACAAGAAAAATTAGCAATAAATCATTGATCACAAATTTGACTAATGCTAATTAGATTAGCTTTCAATCCATCAACCAGCAGGACATTTTTCAATTTAGGTAACCCTTCCACATTTAGGGCTCCCTTTCCAAGTACGTTACTTGCCTTACCATCACCAAAAGTGATTGCACCACAATTTTCAACTTTAAAACTATTAAGAATATTTTTGTCACCTATCATATGTCTAGAACATCCACTATCAAATTACCAAGAATTAGATGTATGAGTTCTATAACATGTAAATGTAGCAAGACAAGTATTCACATTCTTTTTTACCCATTTTTGTTTAGGCGCATAGTGTTTCTTTTGTACCTTGAATTTTTCATGATGAAAATAATTTGTATTAAAAACATTCATCAAAGTAAAACATTTTGGTCGAATGTGACCTTTGACACCACAAAAATGACAAATGGGAATAAATTTCTTAGTCCTTTCATCGGACGTCAGATTCTTACTTATCTTTCTCTTGGCTGATGAGACAGTCTGTGATGTTGATGGATCAGAAACCTGCAATGATAGATCAGAAAAAACAACAGGTAATGAGTGAGCTAGAACAAACACAATGTTTCCCTTTAATTAAAACCTTTTAGATCCCAATCCAGCATTGTTTCTTTGACCTGCATTCTGGACATCCACAAAAATTGTAGATCCTGGATTAAGCATTTGAACATTTTTTTTATAAGCTCTTTTTTCAGACGATTAATTTCAACATTTTTTTATCAAAAATGTTAGTTTCAAGAATTGTAATATTTGTTTCAAGTTCATCATTTCTATAAGAAAAAAATTTAATGTTTTTTGCATTTGATCTATTCACAGCACACAACTTATTCCATTCATCATAAATTTTTTTGTAAGGTTCTTCCAGTGAATCTTCATTGACTTCTGATTCATCAGAATCAGTGTCAACAACATCAACAGTACCTGTCATATTATCAGTAACCTTATTTATCAAAACAATATTGTTTACGCAAAGAAATTGTCTATTTTTCTACAAAAAAACATGGAAAATTCAATAGTATAGATGTTAAAGCAACATTTTCTCTCTTCATCACTGCTTTCAGAGTCATTGTCACTCCAAGTAGCATTCATACCTTTTTTTATTTCTTTTTAAGGTATTTGCACATTCTGATTGAATGTGACCAAATCCTTCACATTCCCTGCATTGAATACCCTTTTTATTATTTGAAGATGTATTACCTTTAGAGAAATTATTTTTGTTGCCCAATTTTTTTTATATTTTTTAAAATTTCTTATCAATAGGGCCAACTCATTATCACCTTCATCCTCAGAACTTACCTTCTCAGACTTTTCAAGGCAATAGATTTTTCATTTTCTTCTACCTTGGTCGGTTTTTCTTTTTGTCTGATTTGTTGATTAAGTTCAAAGGTTCGAAGAGAACCCATTTGTTTTTCTACCTTCATGATATTCAAATCTTTAGCCTCCTCCATAGCTGTTAGCTTGGTGCTAAACTTGTCACGTAAGACACGAATTTTTTTTTGAACTAAAACAGATTCTTCTAATTTTTCTCCTAAGGCAAAAAATTTGTTAGCAATATCAGATAATCTTTAATAAAATCCAGTAAGAGTTTCAGTCTCAGACATCCTAAGATCCTCAAATTTTGTTTGCAACATAATGGACCTAGAATGCTTGACATCAACAGTTCCTTCAAATTGAGTTTGAAGAATTTTCCAAGCTTCTTTGGCCGAATCACAAGAGGATATGAGTTTAATATATCCTTCGCAAACACCATTGAATAAGGCATGTAAGACCTTGTTATTGTAACTAGATAGTAAATCATCAGCTGTTGGCCAATTTAACTCAGATTTTACAATTGTTTCTCCAGTTTTTTCGTCAACTTCTGTTGGTGCTAACCAGCCTGTCAAAACAATTCTCCATGCCTTCTCATCTTGAGATTTGATGAAGGCCTTCATCCTAACTTTCTAGTAAGGATAATTTTAATCATTAAGTAATGGTGGTTGAGTTATAGAACTTCCTTCTGCATAAAATGACATGTTACAAACAGAAATACAAACAAAGGGAAGGAAAAAACACAAGATCTCACTAAGAGTTTAGTGAACTGCTCTGATAGCAATTGAAATTCCGTTTTTTAAGATTACCAACTGAATTTAAAAAACAATTTAATTAATGCGGAATAGTTAAACAATTGTTTGAACAGACAGATATTCTGATGTATCAAGACAGATTGATGATGAATCAAAATATACGAACAAAAAGTAAATAAACAAAAAGTAACGTGACGCAAGAAGTTTTTTACGTGGTTCGGAAAACCTAGTCCACGGGGCCACGCCCAGAGATAAAATCAATTAGTAAAGTATCAAAAGTACAAAAACCAATTGACTTATACAAGTTTAGACTCCCTCTTAAACTTTGTCGCAACATTAAAGTACCCTATTTTAATAATCTGATTTTGACAATTACCAAGAACACGAAATCCCTTCTGATCTTGATGAGTGCTTACTTCATCCCGAAGTAAGACTTATGGAAATCTTCTCCTGAAGACTTGTATGTCACGTACACAAGCTTTATGACATGTTCAAGAATAAACAACACAAAGCACAAACAAACAAAGAGATAGTATAACAAAAACTACTCTTTACAAATAAAATAACTATTCAAAAGCATAAAGCGTTACAAATGGTGATGAGGTAAGAATGACTGCTACTTAGGCCTAGTATTTATATAGTTTTAAAACCCAGAAGCTAGCCAATATCGTTAATGGCCTAAATCAGACCAAATCAAGAAGTTACTCAAAATAACTTCTCATTTCATTTACTGCAGGAATTTCCAGATGTGACAGACAACCATTCCGTAGCATCAGGAAATGGACGAACTTGGTCTTAAAACCCAACCAGGTTCATTTCGAAATTTCCTTTGGGCACAAGCTTCATTTAATTTCCTTATTTTAGATAGATAAAATCAAGGAAAATATACAGAGAATAATTATTTTATATACATACTCATTATACACAAGGTTATCATAAATATTTAAAGAAACTTGGCTATATATAAAATGCATTTAGTAAAGAATTGATTCTTACCAAAATGTGACACAAAAATTTAGAAAAATACCATTTAAAGAATAAAATATATTTATTAAAAATGTTTGCCAATAATAGGATTTTACAATCACCAAATAACTCTCTGTTACCCAATAAATCCCAAGTACGTACTAAGTCCCCAAAATACCCCTAGGCTCACCTTGAGCCAGGCATTTAACCTCGTTGTGACTATTTCGCTAATCCGCTCACCACCTAGCCGAATACCGCAAATATATCCACATAATAATGTGGTCTCAATCATTTAACACATATAATCACATTTATACATTCAACGGGTTAAAATTAAAAGTATGCCCTTATTAATAAGAACGGGGCCGCATGCATATTTAATACACATAAACATGGACATATATTCATATTACCATATAAATCATGAATGCCATGTAGTCATGCATTTAATCAATTAATTTCATACACACACATATATATATATCCAGTTATTCCCTCTTGGCATACTAATCAAGGCACTAAGCCTCATTTGCAAATTTGGGACGTTACAACTATCCCCTCCAACTGAAAAAATTTTCCTCGAAATTTACTTGAATGACTCGGGATACTGATCCCACATAACCGAATCTAGCTCTCAAGTCGCTTGCTCGACCTTACTATTCCTCCATAAGACTTTGACTAGAGGAAACTTCTTGTTTCTTAGAACCTTGTCATTTTTGTCTAGGATCTTCACTGGTCGCTCCTCATAAGACAAGTCCGTCTGTACCTCCAGATCCTCATATCCCAACACATGGGTCGTATCTGACACATACTTCCATAGCATTGAGATGTGAAACACATTATGAACTCTTGATAATGATGGGGGCAGCGCCAATCTATAGGCTACCTGCCCGATCCTCTCTAGGATCTCAAAAGGTCCTACAAATCTATGGCTCAACTTGCCTTTCTTCCCAAATCTCCTTACTCCATGCAATGGAAAAACTCACAGAAATATGTGGTCCCCTACCTGGAACTCCACGTCCCTACGCTTAGGATCAGCATAGCTTTTCTGTCGACTCTATGAAGCGAGCATTTGAGCTCGGATCTTCTCAATAGCTTCATTAGTCTTCTGAACCATCTCTTGACCCAAATACTTCCTTTCCCCCATCTCATCCCAATGAATGGGCGACCTACACTTCCTTTCATACAACATCTCATATGGAGCTACTCCAATCATTGACTTGTAACTATTATTGTATGGGAATTCAATCAATGGGAGGTGCTTACTCCAAGACCCCTCAAAGTCTAGCACACATGCTCTAAGCATGTCCTCCAATATCTGAATTGTCCTCTCAGACTACCTGTTTATCTGAGGATGCAAGGCTGTACTGAACTTCAGCTGAGTCCCCATAGCCTTCTGTAAACTACCCAAAAACATGGAAGTAAATATGGGAACCCGATTCTATACTATAGACCTTGGAAACCCATGGAGACCTACAATCTCCCTCACATACAACTCTGCATACTGGCTCGCAGTATAGTTTGTCCTCACTGGCAGAAATTGAGCTTACTTGGTATATCTATATACTATCACCCATACCGAGTCATGTTTCCCCACCATCCTGGGCAAGCCTCCTACAAAGTCCATGGAAATATCTTCCCACTTCCATTTGAGAATACCTAAAGGTTGAAACAACCCCGTTGGGCGCTGATGTTCAGCCTTCACCTGCTGATAGGTTAAACACTTCGCTACGTAATCGACCACCTCTTTCTTCATCCCAGGCCACCAGTACAATGACCTTAGATCTTAATACATCTTTGTGGTGCCAAGATGTAAGGAATACGGGGTGGTAGAGATTCATCGAGAATCTCTCGTCTGATACCCATGTCCATCGGAAGACAAATCCGATCCTTATATCTTAGCAAATCCATCTCCGAAATAGAATAATCTTTAGCTACTCCAGCTAGGAAATCCCCTCTAATCTCCTTCAACAGTATATCACTCATCTAACCCTCTTTTATTCTTTTCAAGAGGGTAGACTGTAAAGTAATATTGGCCAACTAACCTAATACCAATTCTATCCTTGCTATGGTCATATCTTCTGCCGATTCCTTCGATATCTACTTCGAACTAAACAACTTTCCTCAGGCCCTCCGTCTCAAAGCATCTGCCACTGCATTGGCTTTCCTTGGGTGATAAAGGATCTCATAGTCATAATCCTTTACCAACTCTAGCCATCGTCTCTATCTCATATTTAGGTCCTTTTGGGTGAAGAAATACTTTAAACGCTTGTGATCGGTGTATATCTCGCATTTCTCTCCATACAAATAGTGTCACCGCACTTTCAATGCGAATACCACCACTGCTAGCTCCAAATCATGGGTGGGGTACCGTTGCTCATATTCCTTCAACTATCGAGATGCGTAGGCAATAACCTTCCCATTCTGCATCAACACACATCCTAACCCCAGACTCGATGCGATGCAATACACCATGAATTTGTCCCCATCTAAAGGAAGACTCAGCACCAAAGCATTAATCAATCGTCGCTTCAGTTCATGGAAACAGCCCTCACATTTTTCTGACCATGTGAACTTCAGATTCTTCTACGTCAACTCAGTCAATGGTATGGAAATCTTCGAAAACCCTTCCATGAACCGCCTGTAATATCCCGCCAACTCAAGGAAGCTTCTATCCTCTGAGGCATTCCTTGGCCTCGGTCAATCTCTGACTGCTTCAACCTTGGCCGGATCTACTTTAATCCTGTCTTCGCTGACAATATCACCAAGGAATGTCACGTGCGGTAGGCAAAACTCACACTTTTTAAACTTAGCATATAACTTGGGCTCTTTTAACCTCTACAATACCAATCAGAGATGCTGCTCATGCTCTGTCTTTGAACAAGAGTAAACCAAAATGTCATTGATGAAGACAATCACGAACTGATCCAGATAATCCTTGAACACCCTGTTCATTAGATATATAAACGATACTGGGGCATTGGTCAATCCAAATGACATGACCAAGAATGCATAATGCCCGTACCTCGTACAGAACGCCATCTTTGGGATATCCTCATCCTTGATCCTCAGCTAGTGATATCCTGATCAAAAATCATTCTTCGAGAATATTGTCTTACCCTGCAACTGATCGAATAGGTAGTCTATCCTCGGTAGTGAGTACTTGTTCATGATAGTCAACTTGTTCAACTCCCTGTAGTATATGCACATCCTCAAGGCCCCATCCTTCTTCTTCACAAACAAAACTGGAGCACCCCATGGTGAGAAGTTAGGTCTAATAAATCCTAGGTCCAATAACTCCTGTAACTGTACCTTTAACTCCTTCAGCTCGGCCGGAGCCATTCTGTATGTTGCCCTTGACACCTGTTCTATACCTGGCGCTAACTGAATGGCGAACTCGATCTCTTGGTGCGGCAGCAGTCCTGGTAACTCCTCAGGGAACACATCCAAGAACTCACATACCAATCTAGTCCCCTCCGGTCCCACTGGCACAACCCTAGTGGTATCGACCACACTAGCTAGGAACCCTCTACAACCTTCTTGTAATACTTCCCTAGCCCTTAATGTTGATATCATGGGAATGTGAGGCCCGTGCACAGTACCAATAAAAATGAAGGGGTTCTCACCCTCTGGCTCAAATGTCAACATCTTCTTCTTGAAGTCTATAGTCGCCCCATACTTGACTAACCAATCCATCCCCAAAATCATGTCGAAGACATCCATCCCCAACTCAATCAAGTCTACTGATAGTTCCCTGCTGTCCACCATCACTACCAGTGCTCTAACTCATATTCTAGAAACTACCAGTTCCCCTGTAGGCAGTATAGTCCCAAACCCCACAGTATAATACTCACAAGGCCTACACAATCTATCAATCACTTTCCTAGAAACAAATGAAAGTGTAGCACCAGAGTCAATCAATTCCATATATGAAGTGCCAACGCTAGAAATCTGACCTGTCACCACCGAGGGACTAGCCTTAGCATCTGCCTGAGTCAAGGCGAACACTCGAGCTAGAGTGAAGTTTTCTGCCTCCTTGGTTCTTCTTTGTTCAAGGCCGGTCAGTCCTTCTTGAGGTGCCTAATCACCCCACACAAGTAACATGCTTTTTTCCAGCATTCGTCCAATTGACGATTCCTACATCTAGCACACTATAGGTAGCTTCTCCAAGCCCCACTGTCGCCCTGGACTCCACCCTAGAAACCTCGGCCCCTCCTATCAGGACCAGCAGTGGTCGAGGTGTCAGGGGTATTCTTCTTCTAATCACTGGGGCCTCCACCCCTACCAGACCTGTAAGTGGAGACACTACCCTTCGAACATCCCATCTTGCAGCGCTTTCCCTCCATATTTTGTTCTCTGCCTCCTCAGCTTTGAGGGCCTTCTTAACCACCTAGGCATAAGTAGTCTCCCCAGGTACTGATGTGATCCGTACATCTCAAGCTATCATAACATTCAGCCCCCGAACAAACTTGTCTTGTCTGGCTTGATCTGTAGGCACTAGATCAAGTGAAAAAGTCGCTAGTCTGTCAAATTTTAGGGCATACTTAGTAACTGTCATGCTACCCTGTACCAAACTGGTGAACTTATTCACCTTTTTTGCCCTAACGACATTGCTGTAGTATTTTTGGTTGAAAAAATCTTTGAAATCATCCCAACTCATAGTAGAAACATCTTGATTCTGGGATGACACCTCCCATCAAATGCGGGAATCATCTCAAAACGTGTAAATGGCACATGCTACCCTATCATTATCTACCACCCTAATGAAGTCCAGGATGGAGGTGATCAAACTCATCCATTGTTCAGCCTTAAGTGGGTATGGTCCTCCCTCGAAGATTGGAGGATGCTGCTTCCTAAACCTTTCGTACAATGGCTCCCACCTGTTCCCAATCTCAAGTTGTTGTACTACTGGTGCCCCAGCAGGTGGCAAGTCTAGTGCAGCGTTCCCTGGCAGAACCTACTGTCTTAGACGAAAAATCTCTTCTTCTTGACTCTAAAGTCTAGCTTGCATATCAACAAGCATCTGATGCCAGTTCCTAAGGACTGGCGGAGGGTTCTGGCCCTGGTCATTATCTCTAGCCTCAATCTTGGCGTCGGCTAGTCGAACTGATTGCCTTGGAGGCATAACTCTCCAAGTTTATCTACAATCAATGACTCGATTGTTTAGACAATGATAACAGGTTTTGAAATCACCCTAAAGTCTAACGCCAATACTTGAGCATCAACATGAAATTTACAATGCAAACAAGCATTTCAACAATTATCCACATACAGTAGCAATGTTAATAAGCATGCCTTATCATATACACATAGCAGTCAAGGGCCATGTCTTATCAGTATATATCTCATGCTTCTAATAAACGAGAAGAAAAGACATTCATATTTCATTTAAATAATCAAACATGTAATCACATATATGGTTACCAAACCCTGAGTTGAGCTTGTCTTTAGCGGCAAGTGTACATGCCCAGCCAGTCTTCAGGAACTCTTAAACCTAGACTGCTCTGATACCAAGTTGTAATGCCCTGGATAGCCAAGACCATTATACTATGTATTTTAAATAGTGCAGAATTTGCTAATCAATTCGTTTGGACATAAACGTGTTACTAAGGTTAATTAACAGATTAGGGTTAAAAGATTTTGATCATAAAAAAAAGTTATTTTCATTAAAAAGTTGAGCCTACATGGAATCCCAAAAAATATGTGTTTACAAGAAATTTACAATTCTCAAAATGATTACAATTAAAGCCAACCTAAGCAGAAAAATCAAGTTTGGCTCTAGTCCCTGTTGATCACTCGATTGCGGTGGTCAAGCAGGTGCAAATGTACACGCAGCCCCTAAAGCTCTCCAACTCACAGCTGGTCCAACTTACCATTTCCCTTACCTGCACAGCATAACATCCGTTAGCTAAGGCTCAGCAAGGAAACTTAATTCACAATCACAAATGAACGACAATATAATTATGGTAAACTTAAATCAATCAATTCAATAACAACAAAACATAAGCAATAAGCTAGGCAATGATATACAATTTATCCAACATGTAATTTAATCTTAGCATCCAGTACAGTTAGTTAAGTGCAGAAAGACACTTTCGTTTATTCAGAGACATTCAGGCCTGGCTCCCTTAGGCTGAGTCCTCTGGTTGTATAGCTGACCCGCTCGCTTAGGCCAAACTGTGTTCCACACGCTTAACGTCAGCCCTTAGGTCGGACGCTCAAATCAAACATAAACAAACAAATAGATTGCAAAACACGTAATTGGTTGCAGCATAAACCAGCATGCCTATCAGATATTATCAACTATAAATATAATCACAATGGCACATATATATTTATCCATACTTTTTAATAGGGGTCTAAGCCCTAATTACAACCCGGGTGAAATTTTCTTACCTCGAGTCCTGAGCTGAAGGTGTAAGACAGTCCCGAGCATGATCCATAATGTCGAGCCTTAATGGTAAACATAGTCACAACGCAATAATAAAGAACTATTAAAACCAAAACCAATTAAGAGCTTCAGAATAATATACTAACCTCTGGGACCTCGAATTCTACTAAACCGGGTAGTAGAATCCTTGCCGAGCACTTAGGTTTGAGTTCTCGAGCCTAAAAACCATATTTGTCAAATATTTCCTATTTAAGCGGTGACGCTTCTCAGTGGTGTCGTGACCCTCTACAAGTCAGAGAGAATTCTAAGGAAAAACCCTAGACACGTGCCATGGCGCGCCCTACCCAGCGTCATGGCGTTAAGGTGGTTTAGTGAACCCTTTAGCCTTCTAAGTTCATGTGGATCACCGCGCGCAAGAGCAGCGCCGCGGCGTAACCCCGCGAATTCAGAAATTCCAACAGTTTTCTGCATTTTCCCCTGTGCCCAAATCATCAAAATCCAACCCAAACATGCATCAAAGTTGGAATTGAACCTCTACACCTCAACAGTACACTTAGAGCAATACAATCACCTAAAAATCTAACCAAAAACCCTATCCAATCTTAAGAACCAAGGTTAACACAGACTCAGTCAAAACCTATACTAGTCATGGAAAACAAGTTTTAGAGCTTTCCTTAGACAAGATTTCGACCCTGAACTGATCCTCAAGTGATCCTAGCTTCAATTCTTTAGAAAGAACTCCACTCTTTCCCTTGAATTCACTAAGACCCCAAATATCTCCCAAGCCTCTAGAAAGAGAGGGAGAGAGAAAAACAAGAGTTGTGGAGAAAGAGAGCAACTGAGTGTTTGTTTATCTTTTGATTGCTTCCCAAGACTACTCAAGTCTATCCCCTAACATCAAAAAGTCTAAAGTGCCCCTAGGTCAAGACCTTTCCTTTTAATTCCCTCAAGGGAAAAATGGTCATTAGCCAGATGTCTCGCTAATTCCTCGAGTGGTCCTATAAATTCGCAATTAATATTGATTTGCCCAATTAATCACCAAATAACTACCCGTTACCCAATAAATCCCATGTACGCACTAAGTCCCCGAAATACCCCTATGCTCACCCCGAGTCGAGCATTTAACCTCGTTGTGACTATTTCGCTAATCCGCTCACTAGGATTGCCTTGAGCTGAATACTGCAAATATATCCACATAATAATGTGGTCTCAATCATTTAAAACATATAATCACATTTATACCCTCAGCGGGTCAAAATTACAAGTATGTCCTTATTAGCAAGAACGGGCCCATATGAATATTTAATACACATAAACATGCACGTATATTCATATTACCATATAAATCATGTATGCCACGTAGTCACAAATTTAATCAATTAATTCCACACATACATATATCCAGTTATGCCCTCCTAGCACACTAATCAAGGCACTAAACCTCATTAGCAAATTTGGGATGTTACACCCTCAGCCTTATGCTCCAGGACCACTCGCCGTCCGATGATTAAGGCCTCATACTCAACTTTGTTGACTGAGGCGTCAAATCCAAAACTCAGAGCACTGTGAACCCTATGTCCTTTAGGGGACATCGAGATTAGACCTGCTTCGCCCTCGTTCTCATTGGAGTACCCATCCACGAGCTGCATCCATATTGGCCTAACAGGCTAGGCCTCCTCGGCCTTTAGTACGTTCCTATGCATTCTGCGATAAAGTCCCTTTACGACAGTCATCAGGTGGTAAGTGATGTCAAACTGACTCGGCTCAACTGCCCATTTAAGGAGTCTCCGGATGACTCCAACTTTTGGGGGACTTGCCTTACATGCTAATTTGTGAAAACTTTGATGGGATGTACCTAGAGGTACGATCTGAGTTTTTGAGAAGCTATCATCATACAAAAGGTCAGCTTCTCCATGAGTGGATATCTAGACTCCGCCTCGAGGAGTCTCTTACTCACATAATAGATGGGGTGTTGGACGCGACCTTCTTCATGGACAAGGGTTGGACTAATGAAGGATTCACCATGTGCGCTTTAAGCTGCTGGAAAGCCTACTCACACTCCTCCATCCATTCAAATCTCTGACCTCCTTAAAGGGTGTTAAAGAATGGGGTGCACTTGTCAGTAGCCTTGGATACATAGTGGCTAAGAGCTGTTATCCAACCAGTCAGGCTTTGCACATCTTTGGGCTTCCTTGGGGAAGACATCTCGATCAAGGCTTTGATCTTCTTGGGGTTTGCTTCTATCCCTTGGGCGCTCATGGTGAATCCCAAGAATTTCCAAGAGGCCACCCCATATGTGAACTTTTTGGGATTCAACTTCATCCCAAACATGCAGAGGACTGAGAATGCTTCTGCCAAATTCTTCACGCGGTCTAGAGCTGTTTTGGATTTCACCAGAATGTCATCCACATACACCTCCATGTTCTGATTGAGTTGATTCTTGAACATCTTTCTTACAAGTCTTTTGTATGTAGCCCCAACATTCTTCAAACCAAAAGGCATCACCTTGTAGCAGTAGACGCCTTTGTTTGTTTTGAACCTGGTATGCTCCTAGTCAACGACATGCATGGAGATATGGTTGTTTCCTGAATAGGCATCCATGAACCTGAGAAGCTCATATCCAAAGGTGGCATTCACCATCTGGTCAATCTTTTCCATGGGGAAATAATCCTTTGGGCAAGCCTTATTGAGGTCGGAGAAATCAGTACAAGTCCTCTAGGTAAAATTAGGCTTTGGGACTAGCACTGGATTTTCCAACCACTTGGGGTATTGAGCCTCCTGAATGAACCCATTCTTGAGGAGCTTGTCAACCTCCGCCTTTAAGGCCTCCGCCCTTGTCGATTCCATTGTCTTCCTTTTTTGTTGCACCGGGGAAACGTTGGGGTCTATGTTCAATGTGTGATAGATGATGTTTGGATAGATTCCCATCATGTCTGCATGAGATTAGGCAAAGACATTCTAGTTCTCACAAAGAAAGCTTATTAGAGCTTCTCGGACCTCTGCCTTGAGGTCCTTCTCAACTTTGGTCTTTTCTTTCTAGGTTGGTGTTGTCGAAGATGACTTCTTGAACCTCCTCCATGTAGCATTGGCGGAGGTCCAACTCGTTTGACTTCCACTATTCAAGAACAACATGGATTCTATCTCATATAGAGGAGGCTGTTCGATAGCTACTGCCTTAATCACCATTACTAGGTGCTTGAGTGACACATTGTAGCATGGGTAGGCCTCTTTCTAGTCCCCGCGGACTATGCCTATCCCTACCTCTGTAGGGAACTTCATGCACAAATGGCAGATAAAGATTTTTGTCCCAAACTCCACCAGGACCGGATGTCCGAAGATGGTGTTATAAGCAGAGGAACAATCCACCACCACAGAGGTGCAGTATTTGAAGGCATGCTGAGGTACTTCTCCAAGTGTCACTGGCAGCTTCATCTACCCTATAGGAATTAAGCCTTCGCCCGAGAACCCATAAAGTGTCGAGGTGCATGGGGACAAGTCACTTGTTGTCAGCCCAATTTTCTCAAAGGTTGTCTTGAACAAGATTTTCATTGAACTCCCATTATCCACCAGGATCCTAAAAACCATCTTGTTGGAAATCTAGCTCTCAATTACTAGTGGATCATGGTGAGGGAAGTGCAATATCTGAGCATCGTCCTCGGAGAAGGCTATTATCTGGTCCATCATGGTTGAAGGCATGCACGTACTCGTTCTGTGAGCCTCTCGATGTGCCCTCCGGATGGGTTCCTGTAGAGATGGTGACCACTCGTCCATTGACCGAAGGAGGTCCATGGGTCATTGGATGTGGAGCAGCTGGCACTTGTAATTGAGTTGATGGAGGTTCCACCTATTGAGGTGGGGGCTAAGCTCCAGCAAGAGCTTGAGCAGTTTGTGCTCCAGCCCTGGCATACTGGTGGAGGTGCCCTAATTTAAAGAGATTCTCAATCTCATCGCAAAGTTGTCTTCACTCGTTGGTGTGGTGTCCAACGTTGTTGTGGAACATGCAAAACTTTGTAGTGTCTCTTCGTTCCTTTTCTCTCCAGATGGGTTGGGGACTCTAATAGTATTCATGTTGTTCTGTGGCTGTGAAAATATTTTCACAAGTATCAACTAGGTCTGTGTACTTGGAGTATTGAGAAGTTCATTTCTCCTCTGGAGTGCTAATTCTCTTAGGATTCTTACTCCCTCTATGCTTGACCCCACGTTTGCTTCCGCTCGGGCCCTTGTTGGGCACAATTGATTGGGCGAGAGTAGTTGTTCCAGCACTGAAAGCAAGCTTAAAAGCACTAAATCTAATGGGAGCTGCTCCATACCCGACGGACGTGGTAATGTAGCCAGCTTAAAGAACAGCTGGACTATACTGCAGTGTCCTCATAATACTTGTTGGCACCAGAGGGTAAGACAAGAATTGGGGACCCGGAGCTGTGACAGTAGGGACTGTAGGAGCTGGAAAGGAAATGGGTCCTCTGAAAGCTCCAATTTGGGCATCCTCCTAATGGATATATTCATGGCCCCGACAAATGAAGTCATCGATCTTGTGGCATCCACAGTTTAGCAGGTCGTTCCATAGCAGATGTAGAGTCCAAGAACTTTACTTAGCTAATTATTTAGTAGTATTATAGTATGTATAGTATTATCTTTGTAACTGTGGATTTTTGGTTCAGACTGGGAATTATTTGGACACTCATAGTAGTACTTAAAGATTTTCTAAGTTTAACCTATAGTTTAAGAATATTAATGTTAACCTGAGGTTTGATTATATGACTGATATTAAGGATAATATTTATTATACTATAAGGTTTAGATAAGAACCAATAGGATTTTAAGCACATGTTATGAATGGGTTATTAAGGATTAAGTATTTTGAGGATTTAATTTAATAAGGGTAAAAGTTTGAATGCTATAAGGTCAGTCAGCAGCTTTGAATACGTTGAGGGCTTAGTCAAGGCTGTTTACTCCATTCAAACTTAGCTAAAAATGTGTAATTTCGTGTTTAATTAATCAGCGTGTGCCGATATATCGCAGCTATAGGGGGCGATATATCGCAGCACATAGATACGGAAAACACGAGACGATGCACGACTACCTCGGGCATACTAGCCCAGGCGATATATCGCCTACAGGGGGCGATATATCGCCTCCTTCAGTATGTTTTGAAAGTTTTTGAATTCTTTTTCCATTCAGCCATTCAACCTCTTGATAAGTCCAGCATCTTTTTGAACGAGTCTTCAGCCTCTGCTGAACGATTATTCAAATTATTTTCACCTAAAAAGCTATTATTTTATTCAAGTAAAATCAAGATCCTTTCATTCCTAAACTCTATAAATAGGACCTAGTACCCAACCATTATTCATCTTTTGCTCTAAGTTCAGAGGCTGCAAGTGCTAAGTGAGTGTGAGAGTGTAAACACCTGGGTTGGGGAATCATAAGCTTGATCATTATAAGCTTATCAAACACTTTGGGAAGTAAGGTTTTATAGTATTTCGGTTTGAGGTATAGATTGGTCTTACAAGTCTTCAAGGTATTTCCACACTCTCTAGTTCATTGGTTTTATGTTATTTTTCCTTCTCATAGTCTTCTACTCAGTCTTCTAACCTCATTCTTATTTTGGTTAGGAAATCTAAGAACTTGCTCATAAGTTTTTGGTAAGTATGTTTCTCAAAGGTTTAGTCATTCCATTCCTTCCATTCTTTTCATTACTATTTCTTCAATCAACTCACCCTGTTATATATGGTTTTAGGAGTGTTCCAAAAGTCCCAACGCTGTCCTCTTATCCCGGTAACTTTGGTAAGGAAAATAGGATAGAATCTATATGTTATATGCTTGTGTTATCTTATGTTTTATGTTATGAAATATGTTATAAAATATGTTATGAATATGTATGTTGTAGGCTTGGGCATATGACCCATATGACTAACAAGACCCCAAATAGATTATGGGCATATGACCTACTTAGCTAGTAGGACCCCACTAATCTCATGGGCATATGACTTGTTTAGTCTATGGGACCCCAAGTAAAAATGGCCATTATAGTATGTGTATGTAATAAGAGTTATGATATGTCTTTATGTTTATTATGAAATTTATGTATGTGAAGTATGTGTTAGATTTTTCCTTGCTGGACATTAGGCTCATTCCTTTTTGTTTAAATGTGCAGGAAAATAGCTTTAGAGGCGGTAAGGTTCGTGGATGCTTGGGATTGTGTATCGATGATGAATGGAGTCAAGGAGTCGAGAGTTCGATTTCGAGGATGTAGTCATTTATTTATGGTCTTTATATGTATTTTCCGCACTTACTATGTAATCCCTTTATTTTATAAATCATGTTATGTTTTGTTTTTCAAACAATGGGATCCCATATCCTTCTTGGTATTTATGTAAGTAACTCTTATTTCTATAAGTTTTCTAATAAAATTATGGTATTTTCACAAATGTAAGTTTTAGTAAGAATTTGTATGTATAGTTTCATTAATGGTCCAAGAGTCTATAATAGTTGGGTCATTACAGCAGAGAACCTTGTCGAATACCAGCCTGTAAGGCCATTATCTGTTGGCCATTGTTGAGACTTTTGGTCCTGGTAGTTTCTTATTTAAGGTGTTTTATGTACACCTTAAGGGTCTCGAAAGGTACTTGCTTAATGTTGGCCAAAGCATTGACCTCGAAGTTAACCTTTCGAGCAACTATGAATTGTCTTCGGAAGGCAGCAGAGAGTTGGTACCAGGATTGGATGGAACCTGGTCTGTGTTTCTTGAACCCCTCATCAGCTGGTTCGCCCAAGGTTAATGAGAGGCACTGGCATCTGGCATCCTCAGAGATGCAGTGCATAGACACTAATTTGTTGCACTTGGTCAGATGGACGAAGGGGTCCGTAAATCAACTGTAAGGAGTGATGTCTGGCATCTTGAAACCTCGAGGTATTGGGGCTTTGACAATGTGTGGGGCACACGACTCCCCATCTTCATGTTGGGGTTTTATGCCCTAATTAAAACCCAAATTCTTTGTAATCTCATTTTATTATCAATAAAAGAATAGAAATCATTTTTTTGACTTGGTCAATCACTTTGCTCACATGTTTTATTTTCATGATTATTTGTTTAATATAAACTTCTATTAAATCCCGAGCATATAGCTAATCTTATTTATAGTGACGTAATCACAGTGGAATATAAATATGATTATATGTTCAAAATGAGTTAGTCCTAAGATTAGTCAGTGCACCGGATTTACACTGACTTGCCAATCTACGATATGATCTACTTACACATTACAGTGTTATGTTCTTTCCAGAACATTAGCAAAGTAGATAAGATCGGATGTATTTGTTACATCGGACAGGACCGATATTGACAGTTGATAAGATAAGTAAACATACCGTTATTATCTATTCTAGTCATATCATATAGTTGACCATAGGTCAATTCAATCTCAATTCTGAGTGGTTAGTATTCTAACTGATTGTATTATTTGAGTTCTTTGACTTGTTCATTACCAGCTTACCCTACGGACTAGCCCATACTTACATCTTGGGAACTCGGTAGTATAAGTGAGTGGGAGTGTTAATCAAAGATATGAACATCTATAGCTTCTGATGAAGAAGTGAAACGATGGTTTCCTTTTAGTTTGGTTCAAGGTGATAAATGATAGAGATCTCATTTCAGTAATTAAATTAGTTTACTGAAATATCATTTACAAGGAACTAAGTGTTTTAAGGATAAAATACAATGAGGGGTAAAACGGTATTTTAGTCCTATCTCATTGTAGACCGTCTATAGAGGATTGAGTGACAATTATGGTTGTAACAATGGATAATTAATAGCGTATCTATATTTGTTATAGAGCGTTCTATGAATTCAAGAGTGCAATTCCAAGTCTATAGTGGAGTCACGAGGAATTAATAAGTTAGTAAATTTATTTGTTAGATTTATGATAACTTATTGGAGCTTGATTTCATAGGCCCATGGTCCCCATTGTACCTTGGATAAAATCATCTAGATAGTCTCAATTAATTGATTTAATTATCAATTAGAATTATCAAAGTTGACCGGGTCAATTTTGGATAGTTTCACAGAGTTGTGTAATTTTGAGAAGAAAAGAGAAATTATGGCAGATTTATTAATTAAGATAAATTGGTATCTAAATTAATAAATAAATTTAAATCAAGGTTCAAATTATAAATAATTAATTTGATAAAGGATTTAAATAATTATTTAATTAATTAAATCAATAGAAAATAATACAGGCCTTGATTTTAAGTCCAATGGGCTTATAATCAAATGGGAAATTTCACAGGCCTATAGCCCATGATAATTTCGACCTAGGGCTTCAAAATGGCTGTTATTTTATTGATTTTTTTTTAATTAAATTAAATGGCCTAATTGAGTCTATAAAAGGAGTGCATAGAGAGAAGATTTTAGAGACGACAGATAAGTCACAAGTCAGATTTTCTGATAGTTTTATATTCTCTCTAAACACAAGTCCTTTTCTAAGCCACTTTGTTATTTTCTCTTCTTCTCTCTATATCTATCTCATGTGTTGAGAATTTCCCACACTAGTCTAGGTGGTTCTAAGGATACATTGGAAGATCGTGAAGAAAATAGAAGATCGGTTCAGTTTCTTGGTAATACTCTGCGACAGAGAGGATACAAGAGTTAGAGAAACTGAAGGAAGGACTCTTTAATTCCGTTGCGTATACTGTAAGTATTATATTTTTTGTTTCTCTTTGAATTCAATTTTAGAAACATGTTTTATACTATCTCGTATTAATTTGTTTAATATTAGATATACATGAAAATAAATAAAGATCCTGAATAAGTTTATCCAACACTTCACCCTCTGAATCAGAGTCTTGGCCCTGTCTATTGGAAATCTTGAGCATTATCTTTTTCATGCTCTCCAACTTCACTCAGAGAGGGTCGCAGTTGGCATTCTGAGCCGGATATGGCCCCTGGTCGGGAATGGCTTCTCTCATCTGAGCATTGAGATTGCCTTGCAGGTCTGGTTGTGGGTATCTCCTAGGGAGGTCCTTGAGACACTACACCAAATACCCATTTCCATAACACACGAATATAATACTAATAAAAATGTGTTATGCTAGAGTAATATATTGGGCCACTTTGTCAAAAAAGGCGGTAATAATTCCACCATCCCGCCACACTTAGCTTTTTTTTTTCATTTGTGGGACCTGAAAATATGTGAGACCCAAGAGACCCAATTCTTTCTCCTTTTTCCTCATCATTCTCTCTCCTCTCTCTCGGATCTCTTTCTCCCACCAGACCTGTCGAAGCTTTGACCACGCGGGCCCAAGCCTTCACACGACACCAGAGGCGAATGACGACACCGGAGGCCAGCTCTTCTTCTCCTCTTCCCTGTGTGTGGCCAAGTCTTCTTCTTCCCTGCGTGAGACCAGCTAGCTCCGGCCGGTTCAGCAACGACAGTTTCGGTCTAAGAACATTGGAAGGGTTCGATTACGCATCTATTTTGAGGCAGTGCTGCGAAATGCCTGTTGGGTACATCCAGATTCCGGTGGGGATCGCGGGTCCGTTGTTGCTCGATGGGTTCGAGTATTCGGTGCCGATGGCGACTACGGAGGGTTGTTTGATTACGAGTACAAATAGAGGTTGCAAGGCTATCCATTTGTCTGGTGGGGCTACCAGCGTGTTGTTGAGGGACGACATGACCAGAGCACTGGCTGTGAGGTTTAATTCTGCCAAGAGAGCTTCCGAGTTGAAGTTCTTCTTGGAGGACCCTGAAAATTTTGAGACACTTTCCATCATCTTTAACAGGTTAGTCTATGCTTCATAAATATCATATGTATATATGTAAAGTTTTATCTATTGTTTGTGGTTTTGGTGATTGAAATTTTAACACGGAGATCTATATCATGTTTTTATTTTCTTTCTCTAATTTAATATAAATTTGAGTAATAAAGCATGAAGCTGAATTTGAGGATCCGAAAGTATTAAAAGTAAATAAATAAAGAAAGAAAGAATAGAAAATTTTACCACCCTATGCTAATTTGCCTGGTTTGCTTTACTTTTATCTTATCCACCCATGGGCATTTTGAGTTTTTGAGTTTTTTCAACTTTTTTTTTATCGAAAAAAGGAGTATATTAAAAACACATAAACAAATTACAACTACCAGATTTGAAACACCACCAAACTTACAACAAACTCAAAACAGAGACTAAAATACAAGCGAAATCATAAACTCCTACAACTCAGCAATTGATCTATTCTTAGCCAAACACTGTTGACTCAAACAGCCAAAAAATCTAGCTTTCAAACTCAAACTTATCATTTTAACTAAACTTATCATTGCACCAGATGCCATAAAAGGCCACCCTCCAATCAAATAAGAAGTGTTTTTTTAGGTTCCCCATATAAACATATACATATATCAGTCTATATATATCCAGAACAATCCAGCTAGAATGAAGAACTGACTTTCTCCCTCAAAGAACCTAATGGAGTTTTGAATTTGGTAAGTTCCCAAGATTTTGAATTTGTAGCTATCCAAATCTACCACATAGTTTCAATTTCAAGATATAATTTAGTTTGGCACTCATCTCTGCTATGTTAAATCCTGAAATTGTATTTTGTTTAGCCATTCTGAAGTTGCATATTGTTCAAGTCTGTACATAACTATGTTTTAGATGGATGTCAATTGTGTACAAACTTATTTTTCTTGCGTTCATTAGTCTGAACTTGAAGTATTACAACTTTCTAATTGTTAGCACAGCTCCAAAACCTTTATTTATTGTCCCTATATTCTTTTCTCACTGAATATGGGAGCTTCAGCTCTAACTTGTGAGTTTATGTAGCAAATGTTTCACCTTTTCCTTCTTCAAGCCAATTATTGGCTTTTGGCCTTTATCAATAGTTTCAGTTTGCATCTATTTTTTTAATCTTCTTCTCATGTATTCCTTTGAAGACATAATTAAGACTAGTATGTTATATGACCAAAGTGCTTTCTCCCCTTAGGAAGTGTTTGATAAAGACCTCTTGAAGACAGATGACAAAATGGGACATGCACAACTCAGCCTTCAACCACTTGTCTCTGCTGCTAGACTCAGGCAGATTCTGCAGAACTTCAATGGCGAGACGGTGTTAAGGAAGGTTGTCCCAGATAGTGACAACTGTTTGGTCAGAGAAAGCTCCATCACTTGTGTCAATGGTAATGTTGAGAAAGCTCCATATTTCTTCTCTAGTTGTGAATGTTTCTTGCTTGCTCATTTGGAAAGCAGTTTTGTTCCATAATTAGAAGTTTCTACCAGTGCAATTTATTGGCTTGATTGCTTCAAGGGTACTAGGATTTTTTGAGGTCCATTTTTAAAAAAAATATATATGGATGTGGGTTATCTTGATACTAAATGGTATATACTAAATTTTGTGAACTTGTATAATTATTAATATTTATGTCATAGTAAGGTTTTCTAGTTAAAAGTAGATTTTAAGTCAAATTTTTCAATACTTGCTTCAGTACTTTTAATTTGTTTTTGTCTCTCTTCATAGTTTGATGCTGCAAAATTAAGAAAGCTAAGACCAAGTTTCAAGCAGAACGAGGGCTCTGTTACTGCTGGCAATGCTTCAATCATAAGGTTCCCACCTCTCTCTTTCCCCCCGCCGCCAATGCTGAAAAAAAATTATTAACTTAGTGTGGTAATGCAATCAGATATATTGTTTCCTATGCCTTCTGTTTATAGGCTTGTTCTATCTAAATACTCATTTACTTTCTTGTACATTTAAGCAACTGGTGTGCAACACTTATTATAGTTTATGCTACAACAAAACTGGTTTCCTAGTTCTATTTTACTGTTGCTGAAACATAGCTCAAGTACTCCAATGAATTGGCTTCCTAGTTCTATTTTACTATTGCTGAAACATAGCTCAGGTACTCTATATATATCTAGTGAACATGGTGCCTGGTGGTACACATGGAAAATTGTTGTTGTTGCCTTACATTGTGTTAAGTAGGATTATTATTTAGAGACTGGGATGAGGGTTATTATTAAGCCAAGTACTTGATAGAAGATGCTTATTTGATAAAAATGATACAGGCATTTAAGAGGCATAATGTTATGTTTTTTTTCTGTAGGATGGAAGGAGCAATGTGCCAAGTACTCTCCTTACTCCACATACTTTGAGGGCAGACTCAGCTCTGCCATGCCCAACTCTGTGTACAACCAAAGTAACAACTCAGAAAATGGAAACCATTCGGTAGTTGGACAAACTGCAGTTATTTTCTATTTTATTTTCTTTATTTCTTGCTTTTTATTTGCATGCACTTGCAGTTGCCTGTAGAAGAGAGGGTGGGGAGTCTGTAGTGCATTTAGAATTATTTCATTGGGTAAATTTTTGTCTAGATTGGATTTAAGGTTGAGCATAGCTGTACTGTAGCTGTGTATTCTCTTTCTTGATTAATACAAATATCTTCTTATTAGTGAAAATAAAAAGAAGGTTAATTATGGATTCTTAGCTCACTAGTTGCCCCTACTATTGGGGCTGCTATTTTGTATTACAGATATTCAAGAATGACTGCTGAACTGTTGCCAACAGTTATAACATCCATACAAAAAAGGATTGAAGTCGGTTTCCCTTTCATAAATGACCAGACAGGTCTACTGGTATGGTTCCTTGTCTGATTATAACAATTACATAATTTTATTCACTTCATTGCATGCCTCAGTGATACTTTTCTTTTCAACAGACTGCTTCTTTTAGTTGTTTGACAGCAGCTTTCACTATCTCACCATCCTCAACGCATGTTAAAGAAGTGCTTCTTAAAGAGATGAATGAAGGTGAGTATTATTTCATGCCATGAGGATGGTCAAGTGTTGATATTTCATATTGTCAGGAGTATGCTCAAGAATTTTACACAAAACTCCTTGTTTCATTTAATATTATAAATTCATTATTGGCTTTTTTATAGGTTTTATTGAGGCTGAAAAGAAGCCAGGTGTTCTTCTTACTTTGTTTCATTACTTGGAAAATGTAAACAATCACACAGTATGCTTAGAGGCTCTCCAGGTAACCTATTAGTTAGTTTGGAAATACCATGCTTTATAATTGTCAGAAATTATTCTCTTGTCAAGAATCTAGGCATTGCTTGAAGTACTCTGTATTTGGAATCTTAGATTTACTATTTGTATGCCTGTGTGGATGTATCAGGTTTTCAATGGTGGAATTAGCTATTTTTTGCTATAGATATTATATAATTCTGAATACATTTTCCTGTTTGAATTGTAGTTATTTATCTCATGTGAAGTGAGGGCATGAGTGTGTATTAGGGTATGTGTTTTCGTTAGTTAGCTGTAATTGAGAAAGTGGTTATCTGTCATTGTAATTGGATCTAGTTATATAGTTTATGAAAGATAAAATAGAAGCGAATAGAAGATCTGAGTAGTATCTGCTCAAGCATTTTCCATTGATTCTGCGACATGCTTCTGCAATGGTTGATTAACATTGACCTGATATCATTAAGTATAAAGTAACTAAGAAAAGACAATTCATTATCATTCTTTTTTCTTTCTCTGCAAAGTGTTAATCTGTTTAACAACCCTTGTAATATTAATTATCAAGAATTGATAGAAGTTTAGGTTTATTAATTTAGGTAGGATTTTTAAAGATTGATTATAAGCCCCTGAAGTTTTTGTTTATTAATTTAGCTTGGACTTTTAAGTGTCTGTAGTTACTTCTGAACCACCTCTATGTGTTCTGCAAGGTGAGAGCTGCATCAGTAACATGTTTTACGGGCATAACTTCCTCTGTATTCTTCTCTCTTGCGAAGGAGAAACAGGATTTCATTCTTTCTGCTGCGGTAAGCATTGATTATGTGTTTTTGACTTGTTTCTCTTGGAAATTAATTATTTGCAGACAAGTTTATGCATTATAACTAAGAGACTTTTCAGATTAATGCAGCCAAACAAGACGAAGTGCCTTCAGTTAGATCAGCTTCTTGTCGAGCCATTGGTGTCATTTCATGTTTTCTTGAAGTTTTCCAGAGGTGATTTTAAATTTTTTTAATGCTTTCATGTTTCTTTGAGCTCGAAATATAGATAGAAGAATTACTAGAAACTTAAATGGTATAGTGCAGAGATCCTGAACAAATTGATTCATGCAGTGGAGATTAATACCCGCGACCCCTCAATATCGGTATTTCTCTTTTACTTTCAGTTTTTATAATAACCCTGCTCTCTAATTTGTTCATAAGGGAGTAATATTTTCCTGTACGTTTGTTGTTTCAGGTGCGAATAACTGCTTCTTGGGCTTTGGCAAACATATGTGATTCTATCCGGCACTGTATTGATACTCTTGCTTTGGAAGGCTCGACATGTGGGTTATATGTTACAGAAGCTACTTATTATTTTCAACTACTTTATTTGAAAATTTATTGATGTATTATTTTTTTCCTTAGACTATACTGTAGTCTCTGAATCAGTGGCATTACTAACTGATTATACTGAAATGACACACATAACACCAAAATGAATCATCTTATAGTATCAACCGTGATAGTGCCCATGTGCTTAAACTGAAATGTCAGCACATAAAGTATTGCATTTTTTTGTTGATTTTCTGATGATCTTTCGAAGTTCTTCTTTCATGTTGTTTATTCAATTTCTTCTATTACTGATTCCACAGTATTGTTCCCTTGCAATATATGTATATATGAGTTGGCATGTTGTATTGGCTTCTTCGACTGTATATACTACTGGTATGTGGCCATCATTATTTTGTCTATAAGCTTGAATCACCAAAATACATGTTTCTCTCAGCACCATTGATCTATTTCTCTTCATTTTATTTATATGACAAATTGACAATGGCTTAGTCTACCTATTATGTACTCTCATACTTATTTCTGGTAAAAGAATAGTTGCGGACATTGTTTTTGATTGGAAATTAACAAGTATCAATGCTTTTAAGTATTTTCCAATATCTTTGAGGGGATTGGCCAATGTTAATTTTTATGTTACCTTCTTACTCTAGATCATATCAAGTGTATGTTTGCTTAGTACTTTGTTTCTAATACTAAGAGTCTAAGTCCTCTACTTTTTGTCTTCAGTACACTCCTGCAATACATATTTGAAGCATAGGATGTATTTGCTGAAATGCTTACAGGAAAACCACTCTACACCAAAAAGGACATAGGACAACACTAAAATCTAACAGAATTAAAAGATAATGAGAAACAAAAGATAATGAAGTCATTTTAGAAGATGGTTAGTTTTGATGAGAAAGTCTGGCTTGTTACACCAGCTCTAAACATGGTTATCTTAATTGCTAAGCAATGTACCTTTAACTCCGGCAACTCCTCCCTGCAAATACTTCTTAAAATTGTGAAATGTGTGCATTCTTATTTGTTATTTATTTTTATTTTTTTGTTGTACTCACTTGATTTTACTTTGCTATTCTGACTAATCATCAATAGTCCTGTTTATTTTATTGAAACATTTTATTCTCCTTGTTCAGTTTCCTACAAGGAATATCATGGGTTTAGCTTAGACTACATATATTGTGCCACATGTTAATACAGTAGCCTTTAGTTGACTGACCTGGCCAGTAAGCAACATATAGTTTTATATATATGATACCATATTTGAATTAATATTTGTTTTCTTCAAACTATTTATGGTGGTTAATAATGAATTTGTGTCTAAAAAAATGATGGTTCTGTTTCTTGAATTGCATGTCATACCATTCAGTATTTCGTTCTTTCTTATTTTTCCAATTTGCTTTTCATAATAGGTCATCTTTATATTTTCTTTTCTTTCCAATTGACACTTACCAGGCAAGAGCTCACCTTGATTTAATTTGTCATATATATACCAGTGTTTACTAAGATCAATTGTTTGAGAATTTTTTCTCTTTTTCTTTATTTAGTTCAATTAGTTGTCTTCTCAGATTTTGTTTGGTTATGAATTCTCATTTTAGCTCACAGATTCAAGAAACACCACACAAGAGACATTATAAGTTCATAGTTCAAAGCTTCAAGCATTGAAGAATATATTTTTCTTCTTATTATTCTCAGTTTTCATATCCACCACAACATCATTTTCTTTGCTCTTTTAACTGTTAACTGAAATATATTCAATAGGACCCTATTAATAATCACCATTCTCTGCTATGATTATTTGTGTGTGTGGTGCACAATGTTTTAGTACTGTTGCTAATTGGTATGAAGCCAAGAAGTTCCCAATCATTTCTTCCCATACTTTTGACTCAACTGACCATCCCTTCAACATTTCCAGGTTGTTATGGAGGGTTGTCCTGTTTTCTGATCTAGTACATGTTTGGTTTTCAGGTTGTACAGTTATTTTAGTTAATGCTTTCAGACTACAGAATTTGTTTGCTTGCTGTTTTTTTATTTTGCTGGTTTTTTTTCTGATTATTGTCTTGAATAATGATTGTTCATAATGAAGATCATTTTTTAGTGTTCAGATTTCAAAAAAAAATATCAAGTATATGGTTGCTTAGTACTTTTTTCTAATACTAAGAGTCTAAGACCTCTACTTTTTGTCTTCAATACACTCCTGCAATAGATATTTGGAGCATAGGATGTATTGGCTGCATAATGATTGTCTTTCAGGGTCATTTATTGATTATTAACTTGATTTCTCTTTTTTGAAAGTGAAACAATGTAGAGGAAAAGATGTATTCAAGATGTTATCTTCTTTATTTTATTTTATTTTCCCTAAAGAATTTGTTAACTGTACTGGTTTGTGCACATGCTCCTTTTGATGGTTTATGTATTTAGCATTAATAAAATAATAATAGTTAGTGGTAGTTTATTTTTGGAAATTGGTGAGAAGATGTGTTTATTAAAAATCGATTAAGTCATGGAGCTTTATTGGGTCAAAACATGATAGGTCTGTTTCCTATTCTATTACTAAGAATGGTAAAGCTGATATTGATTGATAGTAAGATTTTCTTCTGTGCTTTTTTGTCTCATATGCATTCTGATTTGGTTTGTTAATTGGTTATGGTCATTCTTATTCACTTTCAGGGATCAAAGAATCAGAAAGAAAAAAACATATAAAACTCTGCAGCAATCTTGTTATTCACTTTAAAGTTAAGACTTCCGGCAACAACACCTCTGGCACTCTACAGATTCCCTAGGTATGGAGCTATGCCTTCTCTCATATTCATATCTCACACATAAGTTTATTAGCAGTGGCAATAGGAGTAACTAATTGTTGTTTTTGCTAGAGCATCAAGTGTCTTCCTCCTCTCTTCTAATTCTTTGACTTCTTTTAATTCTGCATTAACTCATATGCTCCCTATCATATAATATATATAATGCTATAGTTAGCTATGCAATTTCATACATATAATGGTCATTTTTGTATTTTAAAGAAACAGAAGTTGTTTCTGGCACAACTGAGCCTAAGAGCGATGATCATAGAGGAGAAAGATCCTATCTTCATATATTAAGTACTAGTTTAAGCTTTATGAGGTATTGGCATCATCTGAAAAGTTGATTCCTTAAGGAGAAAACATAAAAAAATTAGGGTCGATAAAAGATTTTGATCCTGCAATTTCTCTTCTTCATGCTACTCGCTTTTAATATTTATCATAATAGGCAACAACTTCCTAAGGAACCCTTAAAATAAATCAACACATGATTACATCAATAGAGTGAAAGAAATTTAAGAGATGTGAAAGTAGAGGAACTGTTTTTCTCCAGTTTCTGCTTTGTTTTCTTTTGGAGTTGTATATGCATTAAAGGTTGTATGGCATATGATGAAGTTCGTGATGGTGCTTTCGAACTTCTTAATTAACATTCATCAGAAGCTTATGGTTGCTTTTCTAATGAATATAATGTGACAGTAACAATAGAACTATTGACTTTTAGCTATGTTAATTAGAATTGTATAAATCTTTTGATCTTAGCTTTATTGGTTGATTTGGCAATGGTGAAAAGAACTCAACTTTACCAAACTAGCAAATGTTAATCTATTCTGTGCGACTTCAGTTAATTGTTTCTTTTGCTCACCTGTCATAACCTGATGAAACCAAAAAAGAAAAAACTGCTAGTATTTCCTTTATATCTTATGTGGAGACTTGGAAATTATGGTTTTTGACACTCTTAAGTAAAAGGCTCATTTCCGAGTAGTTTCGAAGTAGAAAGGTTTTTGTTTGCTTTGGTGTAGTTGTGAATCCATTATTTTGTATGTGGTGTCCTTTCTTGGATATAATTTCCATAGCATTTTTCTTGAAGTAATTTGTGATGCTAGATAATAACAATAAAATATTTCTTTGTTTATTTTGCAGATGTGACAAGCGAAGTATAAAAGGATACTTAAGACTCCTTGAAATTAGTAACTTTGTTTATTTATTTGTGTTGAAAGTAGTAACTTTTAGACTCCTTGAATACTTAAAGAATATTTTGTTGTTGATGACATTGTTGAATGTTTTAAACTAAATTGTGGATTGTTAATTCAATGTTGAATGTTCTTACTTTTTGTTATTTGAAAATCAAGTTCATTTGATGATGCTAGTATATATTAGAAAGCTAATTTTAATTATATAAAAAAAATTAAAATATAATAGAATAAATTAGTGTTATATAAATAAAATATATAATGAGAATTTAAACATATCTAAATATAACAATAATACGAAAATTGAGTTATAATATCTATTACAATAACACTTTTTATGCAAAGAATTATGTTATGCAAACTTCATTATATAACACAAATAATGTGTTATACTAAAGTGTAGTATAACACAAAATATGTGTTATACTAAAGTATAGTATAACACAAAAAATGTGTTATACTAAAGTGTAGTATAACACAAAAAAAGTGTTATATAATCGACTATAAATAACATAATTAAACACTTATCTATATATTAAAATAACATAGAAATTGTGTTATCGTTGACAGTACAATAACACATCTGTATAACACTGATAAAGTGTTATGTAAAGTACCCTGACCTACGATAACATAGTCGGTCTTAACACATCAGAAAGTGTTATCGTATGTTTTGATAACACATTTTCGGTGTTATTAAAAGCATTTTTTCTTGTAGTGAGAGCTACTTTGTTCTTGCGTGCGTTTAGATTATCTCACAAATCTCATTGCATGCTTCTGTGGCAGCCATTCTTGGGCAATCCTGCTTTTGTCTCCCCAACAGAATGTACGTAGTCGTTGTTAATAGAGACACTAATTTGTTGTCCTTGGTTCACAGAGACTTCTCTCTTATTTGCTCTTCTCCTGGGGTTTCCCCAGGGCTGGTGAGTCATAAATGGGATTCCTTCCCCAGGCCTAACGCAGTCGGTCACAGCGGACCTAGGCAAAAGGCCTTGGGCTTCGCAGACATTGTTGGCCTGGCGATTTCCATGGGCCTTATTAGCTTCTTTGGGGCCCTCCATGGGACATCGATTGGCTCAAAAACTTGATGAGTTCTCTTCCTTTTTTGGGGGGCCTTAGCCTTATCTCCCCCACGTGCTGGAGGCATGAGTGGTACTCCAGTTGGGTGCATAGGTGGCACGCTAGCTGGCTGTTCTTGTGTTGCATCAGTGGGGTGCGCAGGGGGCACACTCGTTGGTTGTATAGGTAGCACTCCAGCTAGGGTGCAGGTGGCATGCCAGCTGGCTGCCTAGGTGGTACTTCATCGTGAGGTTCCACTTGCAGCCCTTGAGTCACCAAAGTGGCCTTCATGTCGTTAACCACCGCCTATAAGGCAGTGATGTTACCCTTCTGAGCCACTATTTCTTGTTGTTGGGAGGCTTCTTGAATTCTAAGGGCAGCCACTTCTGGTGGTTCCACCCTGTGGTACGACTACGAGTACTCACTTACATAGTTGTCTCCATCCTCACCATCATAGCCATCATTATCGTCATTACCAACCACCTCCAAATTAGCTGGTGGAGGTGGTCGACTTGGTTCTCCTCCCATAGCGGATGTGGAGGGAGCATCATCAGGGAGATTCCTTCTTGTGTTTACCATTGCTGCAACTTAAGCTTTCTTCAAGTTCTCAATGAAAGCATCAAAATATTGACTAGCTTTTTTGCTAATAACTAATTAAACAAAGCTTAAAGAAAATAGAGATTGAGACACATGATTTTACGTGGTTCAGGTTATGGATTAACCCTAGTCCACGAGTTACTTGTATATAGGATGTTAGGAGTTTGCATGTTTAGGTACTAAAAATTTCGGCCAAAACTCATCCAATTTATTAAAAGCATTTAACTTCCACACATGAGATCCCATTGTAGTTAAAAATTGTTACAAACCCAAAAATGAATACAAAAGATGACCTAGGCGACAAAATCAGGGTCCAACCTTAGTTCCCAACTGATAGCCTTAACCGTGGCAGACGAGCAGGCCGCATATGTACACTCTGCCCCTGAAGCTCTCTAACTCATGGCTGTCCTGGCTTTTCCTTTCCTTTACCTGCACTATTTAGCACCCGTGAGCCAAGGCTCAACAAGAAAACATAACATGCTTATAAGCAGTACATTATAAGATCATAGAATCATAACTAGCATGTGAGCAGTAATAACCCTACTCATGCATGCAATCAACTCATATGAGTGACTATAGAGTCACACTAGGGCTTTAGTGCCCATCTCTCACATAACCAGCCTTTGAGCTGGCCAAGCGTGTCTGATGCTTCACATTCTAGAGGTCTATAGGGGTGCTCAAGCGTGTATCTCACTTTTGGTTCGGCATAACCCTATCAGCCAGCGTTCAATACGTTATTACTGCTCTCGACTCATAATTCGAGTTCTTTAACCTTTAACTAATAAGTTGAGTCTTACCCTTCGACTGATAGGTCGAGTCTTAACCTTCGACTACTAAGTTAAGTATTAACATTCGAGTGATAAGTCGAGCCTCAACCTTCGACTGATAAGTCGAGACTTAACCTTCCACTGATAAGTCGAGTGTTTACCTTTAACTGATAAGTCGAGTCTTTAATTTTGACTAATAAGTTGAGTCCTAACATTCGACTGATAAGTCAAGTCCTTTAAACCGACTATGCCCTTGACCACTAAGTCAAGCCCCTCATCAGATAAGATAGATAAATCTTCAGCTTATAAGTTGATCTTCCCCAATAAACTATACAGATCAATAGTCATTACATAACATAGGTAAACACATCACATTCAATATGTTTAATAAAACATTCTCAAAATAACATTAGTTCTGTACTATAATTGGGTCGAGCCCTGAACGCAGACCGGGTGCAGTTTTCTTACCTCAGGTCCGAGTATGGTGTAATAATAAGAACAACCCTCGAGCACGATCCTGGTTCCAATCCCCTAGCGGTAATCTAGTCACAACAATAATATAGGATCCCATCAATAACAAACAAATAAAGGCTTCCAAACCGAGTCCTAGCCTCTGGAACGTCGAATTCTACTAAACCGAGTAGTAGGATCGATCCCGAGCCTTTAGGGTTGAGTTCCCGCACTCAAAAACCCTCCTGAGGCTTAAAATCCCATAAGTTTCGTGGCCCCAAGCATGTGAGCCGCGACCTACTCAAGTCAGAGGCCCCAACCTCCCTTCTCACAGAACACACGCCGCGGTGCAACCAAACTGGTGTCAGAACCATAATTCAATCACCAGAACACATTTAACATAATACCAGCAACAAAAACCCAACTCGACACACTCTAAACTCCAGCCAAACCTCAAGTTCACATCGTTGAGCCACAAGACTTAAGAACAGTCAAACCAACACAAAAATTTAGTGGAAAACAGAGTCTAAAGCTTACCTTAGCTATGATTAAGTCCCCTAGTTGCAGCTAATCCAATCCCAAGTTTAGGCCTTCAATCCCCATGCTTTCAGCCTAAAGATCTCCTTAATTCTCAAGTAATTCACTCAAAATTTGAGAGAGATAATGAGAGAGAGAATCAGTTGGGAGCTTCTAACAGTGTTTGTTGTGTTTTGTTTTCTTAAGGCTTATGTAACTTACGCTAATAGCGAGGCTCCGGGTACCAAAAACGTCATCGAGGGCAAAATGGTAAAAATCCCCAATATTCCCTCCTAATCTCACTAACTCCAAATATATCCTCAATTATCTATTCATGTTACCTGATAACCCGATAATGCACAAGTTAACTCAAAATACCCCTTGACTTGCCCCGAGTCGGGTATTGAGTCCCGTTGTGACTTTCTCACTAACTTGCTCCCTAGGATCATCTCGTGTCGGGTAACCCAAATAAACGCACAAAATAATGTGGTCTCTCACATATATCACATTTATGCATATATATATAATTATGCCCCTAACGGGCCAAATTATGAAAATAGTCCTTCTGATAAGAAATGGGCCCACTTGCATATTTAATACACCTAAACATGCATATCTAGGAATATTATAATATAACTCACATAATCATATAATCATACACATATATATATCACATATACACATAATTATCATAAATTTCCATCCTGGCCCCCTAGTCAAGGCCCTAAGCCTTATTAGGAAATTCGGGACGTTACAACTATCCCCTCCTTAAAGAAATTTCGTCCTCGAAATTTTACCTAAACAGTTCGGGATATTAATTCTGCATATTTGCCTCCAGCTCCCAGGTCACTTCCTCTACCTTGATGTTCCTCCATAATACATTAACTAAAGGTATAGTCTTGTTCCTCAAGACCTTGTCCTTCCTGTCTAAAATTTGAATTGTTCGTTCGTCATTGAACAAATCTGCCTCCAATTCCAGATCCTCATAACTCAATACATGAGTCCCATCTGATACATACATACTCAACATGGAAATATGAATTACGATGTGCACACTAGAAAGCACAAGAGGTAAGACTAACCTGTAGGCCACCTAACTGATCCTCTCCAGGATCTCAAATGGTCCAACAAACCTAGGGCTCAACTTGCCCTTCTTCCCAAATCTCTTCACCCCTCTCAATGATGAAACCCTAAGGAAGACAGAGTCTCCCACCTGGAACTCCACGTTCCTCCACTTTGGGTCTGAATAACTCTTCTTTCTACTCTGAGACGTGAGCATCTGATGTAACACCCTACTTCCTTAGAGTTGTTACTAAGTAAGTTTGAAACATGCTAATCACTCGCTAATCGATATTTTAGGTTAAAATGTGTAGTTAATTAAAATGTAACTTGTTTAAATAAGAATTTGGAAAAGTCGGCCATTCTTTTAGATCATGAAAAGGGTTACATTGGGATCCCATATATATTATCTGAAAACATATTTACAACTCAAAAGGTTACTTTATAGTCGGCCTAAGCGACAAAATCAATGTTCATGACCAGTTCCTCAAAATACCCCAGTCGTGGCGGCCAGATAGGCCAAACATGTACGCACCGCTCCAAGCCCTCTAACTCATGGTTGATTGATCGTTTCCTTGCCCTTACATGCACCACAGAGCACCCGTGAGCCGAGGCCCAGCAAGAGAACCTTAAAGCACAACATACTATATTTTATCCCAGCAAACTACACTTATTTAAACTGTTATTAGAATACGAAATGGCACAGTAGCACAACAACATCATTTCATAGCAGAATAACACATAGGAACATAAACATAGCACCATAGCAACATATCGACATATAAGCACAATATCACAACATCTTAGCAATACCATACCATAGCAGATCAGTAATACAATAGCATATAACGAAGTAGCCAACAAGCTAAACACATAGCGGCCATGTCATCCCAAGCGCTTCACCAAGCCCTAGGTTTGCGGTCCACACCGTGAGGATATCCCAGGTATCCTTTAGGGTCTTGCCTTGGCAACTCGCACTCTGCGTGCTAAAGCTGCTCCCGGCCCCTTGTCATACTCGGCTCTTTCCTTTCCCAACTTTTGTCGCTCCCGGCTGTTGCCACTTCCGGATCTTGCTGCTTCCAGCTCTTGCCGATCACGGCTTTTGCCTCTCCTGGCTCTTGCCTCTCCCGGCTTCTGCCGCTCCCGGCTTCTGTCGCTCACGGCTCTTGCCGGTTAGTCACATTCACATATATGACATGGAAAACCACAAGCAATACACACAGTATAATACACCACATAGCTCTACGGGTACAAACAGTTCTCTTACCTGTGTCCCGAGCTTTCCAAGCACCGATATCCCGAACACAGTCCCCTAGTCCGAGCCTCGCCGAAACCCTAGTTACAACACATCAAAAAAATCCATCCATCAAGGTCTAGTCCATTAAATAACTTTGGGTTACTACAATAATCCCTCATACCTTGAATTCTATCAATCCGGGTGATAAAATCCATCCCGGGCCTTAACAATTAGGTTCCCAAGCCAAGAACCCTCAAGACACCCAGCATTTTGAACTAGGGCCACAGCTTGCCTCAAAACAGAGGAAAAACACCTTCTTGGAAAGAGACACGGGCCACGACATGCTTAGCCAAGCGCCTCGGCGCGCCCCAAAATCAAAGGCTTCCCCAGGACTCGTGTGCGCATGGGCCGCGGCTCGACTTGCAAACCTAGAAAACTAGCCTTTCCTTCAAGTTTTCCCCGAGCTTAACCCCATATCTCACACCCCAAACTTCACCCAAGCTCAGAATTAAACCAAGAATTCATACTCATACAGCCTAAACATTCTAACAAATTCATGAACCAATTCTTACACCCATCAAACATTCAAAATCAATCCTAGAAACCAATCCATGCATGCCTATGTTCTAACACCCAACACCAGCAGAATTTCAGCTTGTTCATCAAGTTTAAAACTTACCTTTGAGCTTGATTAAATCCTTGAAGTAGTCCTCTAAGTTCCAGCTTTGAATTCCTCCTTTGCTTCCAAGAAAATTAGCTTTCTTCCTCCTCTTCTTCTCTTAGCTTTTCTTTTCTTTTAGAGCTTCCTAAGGTGGTTTCAGCATATGCCTAGGTAAGGAAAACGTGAAGTACTTTACCTCTGCCAGTTCTAGTTATCTTAAAGCCAAATTCCCCTTTTGCCCCTTAAACTTATCCCTAACCCTTAAGTAATCCCAAGGGCAATTTAGTCATTTCCCAAACCCCGTTAAGTCCCTGAGGGCAACATAGTAAATTTCCCAAATATTCCCTCCTAAACATCTAAACTCAAATATATCTCTAAATATTTATTATTATAACCCTATAATCCCATAAAACGTCTAATGCCCGAAATACCTCTCGACTCACCCTGAGTCGGGTATTCGACCCCGTTGTGACTTTCTAGCCAAACAGCTCCCTAGGACTGTCTCGGATCGTGCAACACAGATATATCACAAATATATCACAATATTCACAATTATCACATTTATGCCCTCAACGGGCTAAAATTCCAAACATGCCCCTAATAGCCAAACGGGGCCCACATGCATATTTAATTCACCTAAACATGCATCCCTAATCACATACTCAGAAAAATTCACATATTATAATAATAAATCACTTATTTCCCTCTAGGCACGCTAATCAAGGCCCTAAGCCTTATTAGCAAATTTTGGTCGTTACAACTATCCCCTCCTTACAGAATTTTTCGTCCGCGAAATTTATTGAAACCTCTCAGGGTAATAATCCCATAACCTCGGCTATGACCCTAAAACCAGGTTCTCCACCTTGTCATTACTTGCAATACTAACACCAGAAGGATAATTTAAGTTGTATGTTTCCATCTCATGTGTCCAGGGTTTTACCAACTTTCTTTTGTACAACCAGTTCCTTTGAACCTCTAGGACCTCCTTGCCTGATCAGGGGTAGTACTCACACTTCTCCCCTTAATTGATGCCATAATATTTCACGAGTCTTTACCCTCCCATGTTGGAGTAAGGCTAGTTGTAGGCTGCTAACCCAATCCTTATTAGGATCTTGTAAATCTATCCCAACCGAGGAACAAAATTTCTTCCTCCTTTCTCCAATCTCTTTTACCTTGCTCAACTCACAATATTCGGTGAAGTACATAGTCCTTAGTCTTGGAATCCTACATACCCATACTCAAATTTGGGAACTCTACATCCTTTAGTAAGGTAAATGCCCAAACCCTGAGTTATTATTCCAAGTGAGCCATGTACAACTGTAACAGTTAATTCCAGTTTTCCCCTGTATATTCATCACCTTTATGACCCTTTCCCAAACATGAGAACCCAAGAGTCTCAACCTAACATTGTCGACTTGGTGTCCAGTGGGGAGACATGATCTTCTTCTATACACACCCCCCTCTTTGACATCTTGCTCACACCAACCATAGTGTGTCAATCCAGTAGATCTGGTCATAGCTTTTCGAATTCACTCACCTTACCTACAAACTGAGGTGATTCACCTTTTACGGTCCATAGCTATACTTCTTCATACTAACCTTTGGATATCTTAGAGTCATAATAGCCCTTCTAGCTTCTAATTATCACTTCCCACTTACCAAAAGATCAAATTGTGGGCCTCCCAGTACTTGACTTCCTAGATACACTAGTTGTAAAGAGGTAACCCAATGCTCATCCCGTGTCTTATCTTCAATACCAGCACCCACCGAATCATTCACCCAATTCACATATTCTAACTTATATGTGCTAAGACGATGGAATTCTTAACCATTTCTTCAAAATCTTCTTCCTGTGTTCAATTGTTCATTCCTAGAGGTGTACCTATTACTCATCAATCCCAGGCTCCAGGCCAATCTCACTCATTTCTCCCTCCTTAGTGTGGCTAACCAACATCACTTGTCAACTTGACTTCCCATGTAGAACATCTAAGTCCTTACCCATGTATTTGTTATAGGGTTCGGATGATCACTCCTTTAATGTGTACATTGGTGCACCCTCGTCCTTGTTGTACCATACTAACACCCCATGTTCCAAGCAAGGACGGTGCCTACCATGTCGTCCCCCTGTACTCATCCATCCTGTGCATACCCTCATACCACGACGTGTAGATCAACCACCTTATTCCCATTTCTAGAGGTCCATCACACCACCTTCTGTAACGACCCCAAATTCAGTATTAAGGCTTAAGGGCCTTGAGTAGTATGCCTGGAGGGCATAATGGAATTCTGTGTGTGTCTTTAATGAGTTTTATGCATGATTATGATTTAATGCACGTTATATGACTATGTGATTAATTGTGATGCATGACTATGTGAATTAGTATGCATGTAGACCTGATTGAGCATATTTTTAATTTGGCCATGTTGGGCATGACTATGTTGATACCTGTGATCTATGACTCGAGACGATCCTAGAATGAGTGGGTTAGCGGAAAGTCAAAGCGGGAACCTGTGCCTGGCTTGGGTTAAGCCTGCGGAGTTTAATTGAGAATTTGGGAATATATTTGATGATTAATCAGGTATTGGGTAGCGAGCGGGAATTATTAGGAACACTTGAGGAATTAGTGGGAATTTGGGTAATATGACTAAAATGCCCCTTTATGGACATAAAGGTTTAGAATTAGTAAGGGAGGGCATTTTGGTCATTAGGCTTGTAAGAGATAAATTAAAGGAGGGCTTTATACTTAGTGGATTTTGTAGAGAAAAGCATAGGCTGAAAAGAAAGAAAGAAGGAAGAGAAAGGAAAAGAGGGAAAACTGAAGGGTTTGGCTTTGAAGATTCGGTTTGTGGCTCTCCCAACCATTTTCCTTGATTTTTCTTGAGGTTAAGCTCAGTGGAAAGCTAGGGTTAGCTGAGCATCAAGGATCCTAAGCTAGGCTTGAGGATTGGCAAGGGATTAGCAAGATCACATCAGAGATTTGAGGTAAGTTCTTGAGGTTTTTGGTTTTAGGGTTTTGCTGGTTTTGAGCTGTGTTTTTGAGCTAAATGGATGGGGTTTTTGGGGAAAACAGGTCAAGGTTGTGAAGGTGCAAGCCAAGGAGCTCTAGGGTTCAGTTCAAGGTCGAAATTCCACCCATGGTATGATTTCTAAGACCCTATCCTTGTTGTTTGAGTGATTTTCTGGTTTTTGGGTTCATTGAGTTAGATTTTGAGTTGTGGGTTGCTTGAGCTTGGGATTGAGTTCATGGGGTGCTTGGGATGAGTGTGAGGTGTGGTTATGTGTGTTTTTGGGTTTGGAAAAGGTTTGGGCAAGATTGGTGTTGAAATGGGAGAAGAAAATCGCAAAATGCGATTTTGGGTTTGGTCTGGTTGCAACTAGCGCTACAGCGCTAGTTAGGGGGCGCTGTAGCGCTAGCCCCTGTTCTGGTGGGGAGGTTCTGCTTGTAGCGCTACAGCGCCCTCTTTTGAGCGCTGTAGCGCTGCACTGTTCACAGAGGGGATTTTTGGGCTTTTGTGAAGGGATTTTGACCTAGGGTTCGGGGCTTGATTCCGCCACTTTGTTTTGGGGATCTAGGACTTCCCGGGGGCTCGGGATTAGTCCCGAGGCTAGGTTTTGGTCTTGGGATTTGGTGATGACTTTGACTTATGGATTTTGCTTAGGTAAGCGCTAGGGCTCGGGTAAGATCGTGCTCAAGGAGTCAGGTTGATCAAGGCTACCGAATCTAAAGGTAAGAAAACCGTAACACCCGAGATTAGGGCATAGGCCCACTGTGTGATTGCAGGGCACGGCCCTAGATTGTTTTGTGTGCGAATGTGTAATCTTAGATGAACTCTTGTATGTTTGAACGGTTATTTCATAATGTATTATATGTGTGATTATAATGGAATGAACGGCTAAGGCCGAGAGCGGCGAAGGCCGGGTACGGCCGTGGGGCCGGAAGTAACGCTCAGCACATGGGATGCTATAGCCAGGGTGGGACCCAAGGGATACATGAGTTATCCTATGGTAAGGACCGAGACCCCAAGCTTTGGTAAGGCCTCTGGGGCGGCATGGCCGTGCTTGTTTAATCTGATGGTTTTCCTATTTATCTGTGAATTATGCCAGCTATATTATTTGCATATGTTATGTTCTATTTGGGTTTTCTTGCTGGGCTTCGGCTCACGGGTGCTCCGTGTGGCAGGTAAAAGCAAGGAGTCAGTCAACCGGCCATGAGTATGGAGAGCGTGGGGGCGGCGCGTACATGTTCGGCCTGCCCGACTGCTTTGGTTGGGGGCATTTTTGTAAATGGCTGTATTAATCCATTCTTTTGATAGTTAACCTGGTGTAAATCTATTTTTGAGTTGTAAACCTTATTTTGGGATCCCAGATGTTTTATACTTACGTTTTCAATGAAGTTAAACATTTTAAAAGAGTATAGCCTTAAACTCTGATTTATCCACACTTTTGGTTTTAGAAACCACTTAGAGTCAGTCAAAAGCACGATTTCTATTTTAAATTCACTTAGTAACGGCTCTAAGGTAGTAGGGCGTTACACCTTCCACACAAACTGTTATCCCCAAAAAATAGAGATCGATGACGTGGCAATAGAGGTGACAAGTGGCAGTACATGGTCCGTAAAAGACACATTAAATAGTCAATAAATACATTGACTCCTCAGAGTTGTGATAAAATTTTGACTGGCTTGAGAAGTGTCATGACCGACCAGGCATGACCTTGTCCGACCAGTCACGACATTACTACCCAGGAGTGACATTGCTGCCCAGTAATGACTTTGCTAGACCAGAGTGCCATGTTAGAGGAGAGGAGTGCATGTCCTACCAGCATGCACATGTCCTACCACCATGCACATGTCCGACCAGCAAAAGCATGTCCTACCAGCAAGTGCATGTCCGACCAACAAGTGTATATCCTACCAGCACTTGCATGAGTGGTCAGTAGGAGATATGGGTCGACCAGATAGAGGAGGACTAAGTCAAGATTCCCATAAATGGCTTCAACAAGAACCAGTCTTGGCACACGCGGGAATCTCTCATTCTTCCCACAAATTTGGTGGTCTGTTACATTTTGAATATTTTTGTAATTTAAATATAATAAGAATAATAAAATATCCCGATTCTAGGGGATATCAGATGTATGATCCTAAGCCTATAAATACATGGCTTATGAGATCAGAAAGGGGTCTGCTTCTTCTTTTGAGACTTTTGGCAAAATTTGGGTCTGAGTTTTCTAGAGAGAGAAAGTTCTTGTATCTAGAAAAATTCTTGTATTCTTGTAATCTGTACTGAAGAAACTCAGTTGGCTCAGTTCATCTGATCTTGAGTATAAATCTATAATCACAACTCTAAGTGGATTAGGCTATTACCAACATATTGGGGCTGAACCACTATAAAAATTGCTGTGTCATTTACTTTCTGTTCAAAAACCGTCTGTGTCGTTTTATTTCTCTTGAAGGCTTTATCGTTTTTGACGTTCTCACGTCGTTGGCCAAAAACGCGATCAACACAAACAAATTCCAGATTTCTATATTACTTTTATCTAGGGTTTAACCATCCCCAAGGATGTCTCAAACAGAAGTCGTGGTGCCTCACCAGTCCCACAGTGTTCCTTTAGCAATTGCCTTGCGGTCTTATTCCTGACTGATTCATACGTAACCCCATCACTTCCCATTAGATAAACTTAACTATTAACTAGAGAATTCAGAGTTTAACCTTTCTGAAATTTCACCTGCAATCTCTACTTCCCCATCCTTTGTGATGACAACTCGGGAATTCCCATATTCTGTTCTTAAATGAAAGTAGTCCCAAACCATTCCTGACAGAGTTACATATAACTTACCTAAATAAATCCTTCATTCTTAGCAGTGGATAACCGCTCCTAACAATTACCTTGTTTGGCTTCCACATAAAGCATATACTCTTGTAGTCTTGACCTTCTTCTTAACCCATGACGTTGGCATGCCCTATTGTAAAATGTTCTGTCTCATCATCTTTAAGTTAAGAAACTCCCTTGACTGAACCTTTAAGTTTAGTTGTTCAATTAATGTCATTCTTCACAATGTCTCTGGTGCTAGCTCTATTCCTGCCTTATTCCCGTAGTACGCTTTATGCCCTAGTCATGACAACAATCTCAACAAATCCTTGCATACCCATTGAAATTCCACTGACCCATCCAGTTTCCTTTCGTCTCCCTAGCATAACCTTAGTGGCACCTTCCACTGCGGCTAGACGCTCCAAAGTCACAGTCGAGCCCCCTTGTCAGCCAACTGATTCAAACTTAGGACTATACTAGGGCCATGGCATAACTATCCCAACCAATTCTTACCACAAATTTTCTATTTGTACCACTCTGTTTCATTCCTTGGTAACTACCCACTTTTATCAAACACAACATCTCAAGCCCCATAATATTCTGTTCATTCGGTAGGTATCCCATGTCTATATCTCCATTAAAAGGTACGTAGCACCAAACTCAGTTAACATAATATAAAGAACAAGAACTAGAAAACCAACCTGTCATTTCTGAGGAACCAACTTCGGGCTCTGGCCACCCCCAGGTAGACTCGCAGACTGAGGTCAAGCTATCTGTACCTTTGGATTCTTCTGCCTTTGATTTTGGACAATGTTTCATGATGTGCCCAACTACTCCACACAAAAAACATATTTTCGCTCGACACTTACCCAAATGGTGTCTCCTGCACCTGACACACACTGGATAACTTCTCCAGACTCCATTGTCGCCCTGGCAACTGTCCTGAACATCATGTCCGATAGTGGTAGAGTTATCAGAGGTCTTTCTCTTCTGAGTACTAGGTCCTCCGCCCCTACTTGCTCTCACAAATGGGGAAACCCTTGCCTGAGCTTCCAGCCCCACGACACCCCCGCTCCATATCACACCTCCTGCGTCCTCCATGGCAAGGGCCTTCCCTACCATCAGAGCATAAGTAGAAACCTCATGAACTGGAGCAACCCTAACTCTATGGGCCACCCCAGGGTTTAGTCCTCGAACGAATCGTTCCTTTTGGGATACGTCTGTTGGCACTAAATCAAATGTGAACTTGGCTAACTCATCAAATTTGCCAACATATTCTGCCACCGTCTTACTGCGTTGAACGAAGTTCATAAACTCATTGGTATTCGCAATTCAGACTGCGTCACCATAGTACCTCTCATTGAACAGTTGTCGGAACTCCTCCCAAACCATCATAACAACATTTCGGGTCTGTGATACCACCTCCCACCATGTTCAAGCATCCTCTCGTAGCATGTACATGGCACAAACCACTCTATCATTGCCTCCAGCTCCTATATAGTCAAGGATGGAGCTAACCATGTCCATCCACCGCTCAGCTCCGAACGGATCTAAACCTCCTACAACAACTAGAGGATTAAGCCTTTGGAACCTTTCATACATCATTTTCCACCTGCCTCCCCCCTTAGGCTGAACCAAAACTGATGCCAATGTCGTAGAAACACACCGAGCAACATTTCCGGGTGGAACCCACTGTTTCAACCACCTAATCTCTTCCTCCTACTTTTGTAACCTAGGTTGCATATCAACGAACACTTGCTGTCAACCCCCAGGAACAGATGGAGGATTCTGGTCCCGAATAATATCTGCAATCCCAGTATTAACAATGCCTGTGCCCCTTGACTGTCTCTGATGCATAACTTCTAGATCTGTCTGCAGTCAATGACTCAATCCATCAGATATGATCATCCCTTTCGGAACAACTCCCGAGCATGGCCAGACAAACAAGAGGAATAAAACACAAAAATATATATATATTGCTCATGCTCCCTACATTAACAAGAAGATAAATTCATTCTATTAAACAATTAGACAAATATTTCATTCAATACCAACCGACCCTGAGTCGAGCTTGTCTTTGGCAACGAGCACGTACATGTTCAGTAAATTTTCCAGGAACCATAAACCTTGGCTCACTTTGATACCAAGTTGTAACGCATTACTTCCTTAGAGCCGTTACTAAGTGAGTTTGAAACGTGCTAATTACTTGCTAATCGAGGTTTTAGGTTAAAATGTGTAGTTAATTAAAATGTAACTTGTTTAAATAAGAATTTGGTATAAAAAGGCGGTCGTTCTTTTAGATCATGAAGAGGGATACATTGGGATCCCATATATATTATCTGAAAACATATTTACAACTCAAAAGGTTACTTTACATTTGGCCTAAGCGACAAAATCAATGTTCTGACCAATTCCTCAAAATACCCCAGCCGTGGCGGCCAGATAGGCCAAACATGTATGCACCGCTTCAAGCCCTCTAACTTATGGTTGATTGATCTTTTTCTTGCCCTTACCTGCACCACAGAGCACCCGTGAGCCGAGGCCTAGCAAGAGAACCTTAAAGCACAACATACTATATTTTATCCCGGCAAACAACACTTATTTAAACTGTTATTAGAATATGAAATGGCACAGTAGCACAGCAACATCATATCATAGCAAAACAACACATAGGAACATAAACATAGCACCATAGCAACATATCGACATATAAGCACAATATCACGACATGTTAGCAGTACAATGCCATAGCAGTTCAATAATACAATAGCATATGATGAAGCAGCCAACAAGCTAAACATATAGCGCCCATGTCATCCTAAGCACTTCACCAAGCCCTGGGTTTGCGGTCCACACCGTGAGGATATCCCAGGTATCCTTTAGGGTCTCGCCCTTGCACCTCGCACTCTGCATTCTAATTCTGCTCCCGGCCTCTTGCCATACTCGGCTCTTGCCTCTCCCGGCTTCTGCCGCTCCCGGCTCTTGCCGATCCCGGCTCTTGCCGATCCCGGCTCTTACCTCTCCTGGCTTCTGCCGCTCCCGGCTTCTGCCGCTCCCGGCTTCTGCCGCTCCTGTCTCTTGTAGATCAGTCACATTCACATATATGACATAGCAAACCACAAGCAATACACACAGTACAACACACCACATAGCTCTACGGGTACAAATAGTTCTCTTACCTTTGTCCCGAGCTTTCCAAGCACCGATATCCCGAGCACAGTCCCCTAGTCCGAGCCTCGCCGAAACCCTAGTTACAACACATCAAAAAAATCCATCCTTCAAGGTCTAATCTGTTAAATAATTTTGGGTTACTACTCTAATCCCCGATACCTTGAATTCTATCAATCTGGATGATAAAATCCATCCCGAGCCTTAATAATTAGGTTCCCAAGCCAAGAACCCTCAAGACACCCAACATTTTGAACTAGGGCTGCGGCCCAACCCCTTAAGGGTCGCGGCTTGCCTCAAAACAGAGGCAAAACACCTTCCTGGAAATGGACATGGGCCGCGGCATGCTTATCCAAGCACTGCGGTGCCCCCCAAAATCAGAGGCTTCCCCAGGCCTCGCGTGCGTACGGGCCGCGACCTGCCCCTCCTAGGGTCGCGACTCGACTTGCAAACCCAGAAAACCAGCCTTTCCTTCAAGTTTTCCCCGAGCTTAACCCCATATCTCACACCCCCAAACTTCACCCAACCTCATAATTGAACCCAGAATTCATACTCATACAGCCTAAACATTCTAACAAACTCATGAACCAATTCTTACACCCATCAAACATTCAAAATCAATCCTAGAAACCAATCCATGCATGCCTAAGTTCTAACACCCAACACCAGCAGAATTTTAGCTTGTTCATCAAGTTTAAAACTTACCTTTGAGGTTAATTTAATCCATAAATTAGTCCTCTAAGTTCCAACTTTGAATTCCTCCTTTGCTTCCAAGAAAATCAGCTTTCTTCCTCCTCTTCTTCTCTTAGCTTTTCTTTTCTTCTAGAGCTTCCTAAGGTGGATCCAACATATGCCTAGGTAAGGAAAACGTGAAGTACTTTACCTCTGCCAGTTCTAGTTATCTTAAAGCCTAATTCCCTTTTTTCCCCTTGAGCTTATCCCTAACCCTTAAGTAATCCCAAGGGCAATTTAGTCATTTCCCAAACCCCGTTAAGTCCCCGAGGGCAACATAGTAAATTTCCCAAATATTCCCTCCTAAACATTCTAACCTCAAATATATCTCCAAATATTTATTTTTATAACCCTATAATCCCATAAAATGTCTAATGCTCGAAATACCTCTCGACTCTGCCCGAGTCGGGTATTCGACCCCGTTGTGACTTTCTAGCCAAACAGCTCCCTAGGACTGTCTCAGATCGTGCAACACAGATAAATCACAAATATATCACAATATTCACAATTATCACATTTATGCCCTCAACGAGCTAAAATTACAAACATGACCATAATAGCCAAACGGGTCCCACATGCATATTTAATTCACCTAAACATGCATCCCTAATCACATACTCATAAAAATTCACATATTATAATAATAAATCACTTATTGCCCTCCAGGCACACTAATCAAGGCCCTTAGCCTTATTAGCAAATTTGGGTCTTTACATCCAAGCTCTAATCTTTTCAATAGCCTCAGTGGTCCTCTGTACTGCCTCGGGTCTTAAATATTTCCTTTCACCCATCTCATCCCACTGAATTGGCGACCTAGACTTCCTACCATACAACATCGCATATGGTGCTACTCCAATTGTCGACTAGTAGCGGAAAACTCTATCAGAGGCAAATATTTACTTCCAGACCCTTCAAAGTCCAATACACATGCTCTCAGCTTGTCCTCCAATATTGAGATGGTCCTCTCAAACTGACCATCAGTCTGAGGATGTTAACTTGTATTGAACTTCAGCTACATACCCATCGCCACCTGTAAACTTCCCCAAAACATGGAAGTAAAGATAGGGCCTCTATCAAACACGATAGACCTCGGAGTCCCATGAAGGGGAACTATCACTCTCACATAGAGATCTACATATTGGTCAATCGTGTAAGTCGTCCTCACTGGTAGAAAGTGAGCTGATTTCATGTACCGATCCATGATGACCGAGACTAAATCTTGTTGGCCTGTTGTCCTGGGAAATCCTACCACAAAATCCATTGTGATATCCTCCCACTTCAAATCTAGGATATCCATAGGCAGCAATAGCCCTGCTGGTCTCTGATGCTCTACCTTAACCTGCTGACAGGTCAAACACCTTGCCACGTACTCAGTTACATCCCTCTTCATCCCAACCACCAATATAAAACTTTAAGATCCTAGTACATCATCGTGGTGCCCGAATGTAGAGAATAAGGGGTAGTATGAGATTCATCTAGAATCTCTCGTCTAATCCTGGTGTCCATCATAATGCAAATCCGATCCTTGTATTTTAATAAGTTGGTGTTTGACACTGTGTAGTCCTCAGCTACTTCAGCAAGAAAGTCCCCTCTGATCTTTTCCAACAGTGAATCACCTAACTTCTTCTCCTTAATCCTCTCTAAAAGAGTAGACTGCAGGGTAATGTAGGCCAACTGGCCCAACAGTAGGTCAATACCCTCTCTAGTCATATCGTCAGCCAACTCCCTTTATATCTGTCTGGCAATATACAACTGTCCGAGACCCTTCTGTCTTAAGGCATCTGCTACTGCGTTGGCCTTTCCTGGGTGGTAGAGGATTTCACAATCATAATACTTTACCACCTCTAACCAACGTCTTTGCCTCATATTCAAATCCTTTTGGGTGATGAAGTGTTTCAAACCCTTGTGATTTGTGTATTTCTCACACTTCACACCATATAAGTAGTGTCACCACACCTTCAGTGCATAGACTATTGCTGCAAGTTCCAAATCGTGTGTAGGTTATATATGCTCATACTCTTTCAATTAACGTGATGCATAAGCAATTACCTTCACTGTCTTCATAAGGACACAACCTAGGCCCTACCTCGAGGCATCACAATAAACCACAAACTTGTTCTGATCTGTAGGAAAGCTCAGATTTGGAGAAGTGATAAAACTCTTATTCAGTTTCTGGAAGCTGGCTTCACACTTGTCCAACCATATAAACCTTTGATTCTTGCGTGTCAGATCTATCAGTGATTATGCAATCTTAGAAAACTCTTCCACAAAGCGTCTGTAATAACCAGCCAATTCCAAGAAACTTCTAATCTCTGAAGCATTCTTAGACCTTGGCCAATCTTTGACTACCTCAATATTTGATGGATCCACCATAATCCCAACCTTACTAACTATGTGACCTAAGAAAGTCACATGTGGCAAACAAAACTTGAACTTCTTGAATTTCGCATACAGCCCCTGTGCTCCCTTAGCCTCTTTAGTACCAATCTGAGATGTTGCTTGTGTTCTGTCTTTGACTGAGAGTATACCAGTATATCGCCGATAAAGATGATCATAAACCGATCCAGGTAATCTTTGAACACCTTATTCATTAGATCCATAAATGTTGCTGGGGCATTAGTTAGTCCAAATGACATCACCAAAAACTGATAATGCACGTACCTAGAGTGAAAAGTTGTCTACGATATGTCCTCCCTAATCCTCAGCTGGTGATAACTAGATTGAAGATCTTTCTTGGATCATACAGTTCCACCCTATAACTGATCGAACAGATAATCAATCCTTGGCAGAGGATACCTGTTGTAACGTCCTCCTAATCTAGGACCGTTACACTATGTACTTTAAATTGTGTCAGACTTGCTAATCAAGTCATTTGGTTATAAACGTGCAACTAAGGGTAACGTCAAGGGTTAGGCTTAAAATTTTTGCTCAAAGGAACTGTTGACTTTTTATTTAAAAAGTTTCAAACATAAATGGGATCCCAAAATATTACAAACAAACGTTTAAAAGGGTATATATACATCAAAAGTTATCACCGACCGACCTAAGTGGCAAAATTAGGGCTACAACCCTAGTTCCTCTGAGATATCCTCGGTCGTGGTTGACGAGCAGTCGCATATGTACACGCCGCCACCGAAGCTCTCAAACTCATGGCTGGTCAAGCTTTCCTTTTCCCTTACCTGCATAACATACCACCCATGAGCCAAGACTCAGCAGGAAAACTCAAACATGTGCATGAACAGAAAACACAGATTTCCAAATACTTATCTAGCATGCCCAGTAGTAATAACCTACTCATGCATGCATTGGACTATTGTGGGGCTGCTTCCCTGAAGTGTTGACCATAGAGTCACCTGGGGCCCTCGCCCTTAGCTCTTGGTAACTAGCCGTAGAGCTAGAAAAACACTTTTGTTTTCCAACGACCATTGGGTCGGCCAACGTAATAGTACGTTGCTGATTTGATCCTAAGCCTTTCAACCAACGTGCAATGCACTATTGCCGCCCTTGACTAATAAGTCAAGCCCTGAGCCAGGTACATACTGTAGACAATACAAGTACGCATACATGTTAATCATATAACACTATCAAATAAATGCAAGCATAATAATAACTATGCTCCTTGACGGGGCCAAACCCTAGCTACGCAAACCATGCGAACAGTCATGTAACGCTTAATCAGGTACATAATATTCAAGTATGTTTATTCAACAAGCGAAATGATAACTTAAACATGTTCATTCTCAGGGGCTCGGGCCCTATTCATAATTACAGTCAACAATCGAGCAAAGCCATAATCACACATATATCACGTATTTGGTGCAGTTTTTTTACCTCAGGTCCGAGTATAGAATAAAATAAGAACGACCATCGAGCATGATCCCGGATCTGAGCCCCTATCGATAACCTAGTCACAACCATAATATGGGATTCCGTCAATAACGAGCAAATAAAGGCTTGAAGACCGAGTCCTAGCCTTCAGGATCTTGAATTCTACTAAACCGGGTAGTAGAATTGATCCCGAGCCCTTAGGAATAAATTCCCATCATTAAAAACCCACGGTGGCCAGAATAGCCCAGGCGGGTCGCGACCTGCCCTTGAGGTTTGCGATGCGCCCCTCAAGTCATTGGCCCCCCTCTTCCTAGAAATGGGACACGGGCCGCGACCTGCCCTAGAGGGTCGTGATGCGCATCCTAGATAGATGCCCCCCAAGGGCCTTGGGTTCGGTTGGGTTGCGGTGCCCCAAAAACAAGGCCGCTACCTGACCCTATGAGCCCAGAATTTCTCCATTTTTCTCCAGCCAAACTCAATCAAAACCAACCCAAATCCACCCTAAAATCACAATTCAATCCTCCTCCCAACAACAAAACCCAACCTAAAACTTGATGAAAACCCCATCAAGACGCTTTAATCCAACCCTTGAGCTACAAGCTCAAGAACACAAAAAATTCTTAACAGAAATCAATGAAGAACAAAGTTTAAAGCTTATCTCAACTGTGAACTGTGATCTCCTAGCCACAAGAAATCCTAAATCCTAACCCGAGCCTTCAACTCCTTGGTTTCCAGCCAAAATCTCCTTAATTCCTCAAGAACTTACTTTGGAAAGTTGAAAGAGTATGAGAGAGAGAGGGAGTCGGTTGGGTGAGTATGAGAGAGAGAGGGAGTCGGTTGGGTGAGGGATGAAGCTGAATGTTTTGTTTATTTCCTTAAGCTAATCCCGAGGCTCGGGGTACCGAAAATGTCCCCAAGGGCAAAATGGTCAAAATCCCCAATATTCCCTCATAATCTCACTAACTCCAAATATATTCTCAATTATTCTTTCCCGTTTCCCGATAACTCGATACTATGCTAAATACCTAAAATACCCCTTAACTCGCCCGAGTTAGGTATTGGGTCCCGTTGTGACTTTCCTGCTAACTTGCTCCATAGGATCATCTCATGCCGAATAAACCAAATAAACCCACATAATAGTGTGGTCTCTCACATATACCACATATATACAATTATGCCCATAACAGGCCAAATTTCGAAAATTGCCCTTCTAATAAGAAACGGGCCCACATGCATATTTAATACTCCTAAACATGCATAACTAGTCATATTATCATATAACTCACATAATCAAACACAAATATATCATATAAGCATATAACTCCATATATTGCCATTCAGGCCCCCTAATCAAGGCCTTAAGCCTTATTAGGTAATTTGGGACGTTACAACTATCCCCTCCTTACAGAAATTTAATCCTCGAAATCTTACTTGAACTGCTCGGTATACTAAGTCTACATATCTGCCTCCAGCTCCCAGGTTGCTTCCTCGACCTTGTTGTTCTTCCATAATACCTTAACTAAAGGTATAGTTGTAACGCCCTTGATAACCAAGACCGTTACATTGTGTAATTGAAATAGTGCAAGACTTGTTAATCGAGTCATTTGAATAAAAATGTGTTCCTAAAGTCAACCATCAGGTTAGGGTTAAAAGATTTTGAACATAAACGGTTAATTTTCATTAAAACGGATGTTTCATACATGGGATCCCAAAAACAATGTATAAGTGATAATTTACAACCCTCAAAAGTGTTATACAACCAAAACTACTCTAATGGCGAAATACAAAGTTTAAGGCTCTGTCCCTGTACTTTCCCTTGACCGTGGCGGACAAGCAGCTGACAATGTACACCTCACCCCCAGAGCTCTCCAACTCATGGCTCGTCCAACTTCCCTTTTCCTTTACATGCACCATGTAGCACTCGTGAGACAGGGCTCAGCAAGAAAACCAAAGAAAATAGTATATACATATAGCAATAATGGTATTCGATCAAGCTTAACTCAATCAATTCAACCAAAAAATAGAGTACAAACATTCAACTAATCAATGATAAACATATAATTTCAAGTTCACAAATATTATGGGTTGTCACACTTAGGCCAAGCCCCCTGTTGATCTCGCTAACCCCGGCTCACTTAGGTCGAGCTGCGTTCAGTACGCTTACTGTTAGCCCCGACTCTCTTAGGCCATTCATTCTCGTATATCACATTAATCTTACAAACACACAATACAAGCAATCAACAATTGGGTACCTCAGTCCCGATCACAACCACGCAGGGGTGCAGTTTTCTTACCTAAAATCCCGAGCGAAGAAAACAGAACGGTCTCGAGCACGATCCTCAATCCCGAGCCTACGCGACAAACCTAGTCACAGTGTCAATGGGTGATCATCAATTTCTAATCCAAATAAATACTTAGGAAAAAATATCTAGCCTCCGAGACCTCGATTTCTACTAAACCGGGTAGTAGAAATTGTCTCGTGCGCTTAAGTTCGAACCCCCAGGCTTCCTAATCCTAAAAACCAACCTAGGCCAAAATTCCTTAGGCAGGAGGTTGCAACGCGCCTCTAAGACAGAGACACAACTCCCACTCCTCTGGGGGGAGGTGACCGCAACTTTCCCCCTAGGGTCGCGGTGCAGAGCACGGCGCCCAGGAGCTGGGTCGAGGTGCGCCCCATGAACCAAGAATTTTCTGGGTTTTCTCCTCATCCTTCTCAGCCAAAAACCACAAAAATTCAACCAAACCCAAAATTCTTATTCCCACAACCTAAACATCATATCCAAATCTTATAAGAAATTCTTACCCTCCCTAACACCCAAAATCAGTTACCAAATTCACACTCATATAAACTCAACCACTTAACATAAACTCAACCCTTAACATAAACTCAGCGGAATTAGAGAATTTGACTCGAACTCTTACCTCAAATTGTAGCCTGGTTTACCCACCAGTATCTTTGTATGAACTCAGCATAATCCTTGAGTTCCCACAGCTGACTTTCCCTGGTTCCAACCTTCAATTCATCAAAATTTCCTCAAGCTCAAGGGAGAGAGGGAAAGAACTGTGAATGAGAGGGTGTGACAATGAGCTGAGAGTCTTCCACAATTTTCTGGTTATTCCTTAGGATTTTACTGAGTATATCCCTTGCTTAAACAAATAACTACTTTGCCTCTTTAAGCCTATTAGTCCTCTAAGGGTACTAAGGGGTAAAATGGTCATTCCGCTCCTGGTTCCCGCTATTTCCTCAAGTGTTCCTACTGTTAATCAGTTAACCCCGTCACATCTAATTAGTTACCAAATACTTATTCATTACCCAATAAACCCCAAAATGTTCTCTATATTCCCAAAATACCCCCAGGCTCCCCCCGAGTCGGGTATTAAACTCCACTGTGACTATTTCGCTAATCTACTCACTAGGACTGTCTCGAGCCATATATTGCAAATATATCCACATAATAATGTGGTCTGAACCATATATCACATAAAATCACATTTATGCTCTCAATGGGTCAAAATTAAAAATATGCCCTTATAAGCTATAAAAGGCCCACATGCATATCTAGTACTCATAAACATGCATACAGTATATTAACATAACCATATTAATCATGCTTGCCACATAGTCACGCATTTAACCAAGTAAACATACATATATCCAATTATGCCCTCCCAGCACACTAATCAAGGCACTAAGCCTTATTATCAATTTTGGGTTGTTACAATTGTAACGCCCTGGATAGCCAAGACCGTTACACTGTGTGTTTATAAAGGTGTTAGACTTGCTAATCAAGTCATTTAATTAAAACGTGTTACTAAAACTATAGTGAAACTAGGGTTAAAAGATTTTGGTCTCAAAAGACGCATTTCTTATAAATAAACATTTTCTATTTACACGGGATCCCAAAAATAACAAGATTAGAATCATTTACAAAGATTCAAGATTTAAATACAAAAATTAGCCACTCTAAGGCAAAACAGACTGTTAGGCATTCCTTGTCCTAATCCACACCTCGGCCATGGCGGCCGAACAGCTGACTATGTACATTCAGCCCCGCAGCTCTCCATCTCAGGATTGGTCCAACTTTCCGTTGCCTTTACTTGCACCACGTAGCACCTGTGAGCCAAGGCCAATCAAGAAAACACAATAACAGAGCATAAACAATCAACAGAAAATCCAATATCTCATATCACATAAACATGATCTCCTCAGTCTAAGCATCCATGATAATTAAAGATTCATCATACCAAACATATCACTTCATATCAATAATCAACTCACAAATGATAACTAGGGTTGGCGCCCTTAGGCCGCACCCTCTGTTTATCCCATTGTCTCCAGCCCGCTTAAACCGAGCTCAGTGAATATTAAGCTATCCTCGGATACCTGTAGCCAAGCCGCGCCCTGTGTGCAAATATTGTATACAGCACCCTTAGGTTGTTTATCACATGCCCCATGGCATAATACCATATTTGACATTATACAGATATCGGGAGCACTTAGTCCCATCACAAACACATAACCGGGTGCATTTTTCTTACCTTTAATTCGCTAGCTTCGTTCACTTTGATCCTTGAGCACGATCCCCCTTGAGCCCTAGCGCACACCTAGTCACAACCATAGATCAGAATCATCACCAACCTCAAGTCCAAAACCTAACCTCGGATCCAATCCCAAGCCCTCGAGAAGCCCCAATTCCACCAAACGGGGTGGTGGAATTGAACCTCGAAACCCCGGGCAAAAACCCTTGAAAATAACTCAAAAACCCCTTTCTGGAAACAGGGTAGCACTACAGTGCTCTAAGGAGGGCACTACAGCGCTAAAAACAGAGCCCAAAATCATCCCAGGGTATATGGCCTAGCGCTACAGCGCCCAAAGGCTAGCGCTGTAGCGCTAGTCACAGAACAGCAAATGTTGTTTTTCCCTCTGATTTTCCCCGAGCCAAACCTTACCAAAACTTCTCCAAACTTCCACCAAACTTAGAATCAAGCTTACTAACATGTCTAACTCATCCCAAACATCCCAACCATACAAAACTTAAACACATACACCCCTAATACAACATTTCACCATAGCTGAACCTAGAATTCAAAAACTCAGCAAAACAACCACTGAAACCACAAAGTTCAAACTAGAATCCCTTACCTTTGCTGGATAAATTTAGCCTAGGTTTTCCTCCTCACAAGCTTGGCCTTCAGCTCCTCAAAGCTCAGCTCCATTTTCCCTAGAATTCCCCACCAAATTCAGCTTAGAAATCTTAGTTCAACGTCAAAACCAGAAATCAAAGAAAACCTCAAAGTCTTACCTCAACTGGATGGATTGCTCTACCAATTCCTCAAGCTATTATAGGGAGCCTAGCCTCTAGCTCTTACCCAAACTCCTCCTGAGTTTTTGCTCCAAAGGAATCCAAGAAATGGTGAAGAAATCCCAAACCGACCTTGGAAATGCCCTGTTTTTCTTTCCTTTTTCTTTCCCTTCTTTTTCTTTCTTTTCTTTCCTTCAGCATTCCAGCCCCTTCTAAAAATTCCACTAAGTATAAAGCCTGATAATACTTATCCCTTATAAGCCAAATGACCATAATAACCTCCCCTTTAATTCTAAATCTTTTAATCCACCTAGGGGCATTTTGGTCATTTCACCCAATTCCCGCTAATTCCTCGAGTGTCTCTATTATTTTCCGCTTACTTCCCGATACCTAATTAATCACCAATTATATTCCTCAATGTCAAAATTGACCCCAATATATTCTCTAAATTCCCATTTATACCCCAGGCTCACCCCGAGCCAGGTATGAATCCCCGCCGTGACTTTTTCGCTAACCCGCTCACTAGGATCGTCTCAAATCACAGATCACAGATATATCCACATAATAATGTGGTCTCGACAATTTATAACATATATATACAATTATGCCCTCAGCGGGCCAAAATTATGATTATGCCCTTCTAACCTAATCAGGGCCTACATGCGTACTAATACACATAGTCATGCATCTCAGATATTCAAATTGTCATATAACATACTTTTAATCATTAAATCACATATATTCCAATTATATCCTCCTGGCACACTAATCAAGGCCCTTAAGCCTTATTAGTAAATTTGGGTCGTTACAACTATCCCCTCCTAATGAGAATTTCCTCCTCGAAATTTACCTGAATAACTCGGGATATTGATCCCATATCGCTGTCTCAAGCTCCCAAGTCGCCTCCTCGACCCTACTATTCCTCCACAACACTTTAACAAGAGAAATCGTCTTATTCCGCAATACTTTATCTTTCTGATCCAAGATCTGAACCGGTTGCTCTTCATAAGCCAAATCTATCTGTAACTCCAAATCTTCATACCTCAATTCATGGGACGCATCTGAAACATACTTCCGGAGAATAGAATCATGGAATACGTCATGAACTCTAGACAACGATGGTGGCAAAGCTAATTTGCAAGCCACCTAACCAATCCTTTCCAGGATCTCAAAAGGTCCAATGAATCTAGGGCTTAGCTTGCCCTTCTTTCCAAACCTCCTCACCCATCGCAAAGGTGAAACTCGAAGAAACACGTGGTCCCCAACCTGGAACTCCACGTCCCTACGCTTATGATCAGTGTAGCTTTGCTGTCTGCTCTGAGAAGAGAGCATTCTAGCTCGTATCTTCTCTGTAGCTTCACTTGTCCTCTGTACCATATCTGGCCCCAAATACTTCCTCTCACCCATCTCATCCCAATGAATGGGTGATCTACACTTCCTCCCGTACAACAACTCATAGGGAGCCACTCCAATTGTTGATTGGTAACTATTGTTATACGAAAATTCAATCAACAGAAGATACTTACTCCATGAACTCTCAAAGTCAATCACACACGCTTTGAGCATATCCTCCAACACCTGAATCATCCTCTCAGACTGTCCGTCAGTCCGAGGATGAAAGGATATACTGAACTTTAACTGAGTCCCCAAAGCCTTCTGCAAACCACTCCAAAACGTGGAAGTAAAGATAGGATCCCGGTCTGACACTATAGACTTAGGAACCCCATGGAGACGTACGATATCCCTCACATACAACTCAACATACTGATCCATAGTATATGTCGATCTTACTAGAAGAAAATGGGCTGACTTGGTGTTTCTGTCCACTATCACCCACACCGAGTCATGAAGCCCCACTGTTCTGGGTAAACCTCCCACAAAATCCATTGTAATGTTCTCCCATTTCCTATCAGGAATACCCAAAGGCTGAAGCAACCCTGCTGGTCGCTGATGCTCAGCTTTCACCTGCTCACAGGTTAAACATCTAGCTACGTACTTCACTACATCCTTCTTCATCCCGGGCCACCAATACAACATCCGTAGATCTTGTTACATCTTCGTGGTACCCGGATGAAGTGAGTACAGCGTCGTATGAGACTCATCCAGTATATCTCGTCTGATCCTCTCATCAGCTGGAACACAAATCCGTCCCTAATACCGAAGAAAACCAACCTCAGAAATAAAATAGTCCTTAGCTACTCCCGTTAAGACATTCTTTCTAACCTCCTGTAATTGAGCGTCTACCAACTGTCCCTCTCTAATCTGCTCTAGCAGGGTCGACTGTAGAGTAATATTGGCCAATCGGCCTACCAACAATTCTATCCCTGCTCTGACCATCTCATCAGCTAACTCTCTTGAGATCTGGGTGGAACTATATAACTGACCTGGGCCTCTCCAGCTCAATGCATCTACCACCACATTGTCTTTCCCTGGATGGTAAAGAATATCACAATCATAGTCCTTTACCAACTCCAGCCAACACCTCTATCTCATGTTCAGGTCCTTCTTGGTAAAGAAATACTTCAGACTCTTATGATCAGTGTACACCTCGCACTTCTCCCCATACAAGTAATGTCGCCAAATCTTCAGTGCGAATACCACTGCTGCTAGCTCCAAATCATGGGTAGGATACTGCTGTTCATACTCCTTCAGCTGTCGTGATGCATAAGATATAACCTTCTCATTCTGCATCAACACACAGCCTAAAACCAACCTTGATGCATCGCAGTAGACCACAAACTTCCCTTCCCCCGAAGGAAGACTCAACACAGGCACCGAAATAAGTCGTCGCTTTAGCTCTTGGAAACTGTCTTCACACTTTTCTGACCAGATAAACTTCAAATTCTTCCGTGTCAATTCTGTCATTGGTGCCGCTATATTCGAGAAACCCTTTACAAACCGTCTATAATAACCCGCTAGACCAAGAAAACTCTGCACCTCTGAAGCGTTCCTTGGCCTCGGCCAATCCCTAACTGCTTCTACCTTAGATGGATCCACCTTAATCCCTGCACCCACGATATGTCCAAGGAATGTCACTTCTGGTAACCAAAATTCACATTTCATAAACTTGGCATACAACTGATGCTCCCTCAACCTCTGAAGAACCTGTCGAAGATGAAGCTCATGCTCTACCTCTGAACTGGAATACACCAAGATGTAGTCGATGAAGACAATAACGAACTGATCTAGAAAATCCTTGAACACCCAATTCATTAGGTCCATAAAGGCTGCTGGGGCATTGGTCAAACCAAACAACATGACCAGAAACTCATAGTGCCCATACCTCATTCAGAAGGCCGTCTTCGGTATATCCTCATCCGTGATCCTCAGCTGGTGATAACCATATCGAAGAACAATCTTTGAGAACACTGTCTTACCCTGCAACTGATCGAACAAGTCGTCAATCCTTGGTAAGGGATACTTATTCTTGATGGTCAACTTGTTCAATTCTCTGTAGTCTATGCACATTCTCAAGGTCCCATCCTTCTTCTTCATGAATAAAACTGGAGCACCCCATGGCGAGTAACTAGGCCTGATGAATCCCAAATCCAGAAGCTCCTGCAACTGTATCTTCAATTCTTTTAGTTCTGCCGGTGCCATTCTATATGGTGCCCTCAACACTGGCTCTGTCCCTGGCGCTAACTCAATGACAAACTGAATCTCCCTACGTGGCGGCAATCCAGGCAAATCCTTAGGAAACACATCCAAGAACTCGCAAACCAATCTGGTCTCCTTCGGTCCTACTGGTGAAACCCTGGTGGTATCCACCGCACTAGCCAGAAAACCTATGCATCCACCCTGTAACAAGACTCTAGCTCTCAACGTCGATATACTGGGTATGCGGGGTCCATGCACCGCTCCCACAAAAACAAAGGGATCCTCGCCCTCTGGCTCAAAAGTCACCATCTTCTTCCTACAGTCAATGGTAGTTCCATATCTAACCAGCCAATCCATACCTAGAATCATATCAAAGTCCTCCATACTCAATTCAATAAAGTCTACTGATAACTCCCTACCATCAACTATCTATGGCAGTGCTCTAATCCACCTCTTAAACACTACCAGTTCCCCTGTAGGCAAAATAGTCCCAAACCCTGAAACACAATACTCACTTGGTCTGCACAGTCTATCAATCACCTTACGAGAAACAAACGAGTGCATAGCACCAGAGTCAATCAATACAGTAAAAGGAGTACCAGCACTCGAAAGCTGACCTGTCACCACCGAGGGACTAGCCTCGGCCTCCATCTACGTCAGAGTGAACACTCAAGCTGGAGTCAAGCTGTCCACTTTCCCCGCATCTCCCTTCTTCACTGTCGGGCAATCTTTCTTGAGGTGTCCCACCACCCCAAACACATAACAGGCCTTAGCCCGACACTCACCCGGATGGCGTCTTGTGCACCTTGTGCACTCAGGATACGTCCTCCATGCATCACCGCCTCCCTGACGGCCATCCTGAGTACCCCGACCTCTCCTATCAGGACCAGGAGCGATCGAAGCCTCAGGATTCTTCCTCTTCAAATCACTGGGGCCTCCGCCCCTACTAGAACCAGAATATGGAGGCACCGCCCTGCGGCCCTCCCGCCTCACTGCACTCTTTCTCCATATCTTATTTTTCACTTCCTCGGCTGTAAAAGCCTTCTCTACAGCCTGGGCATAAGTTGTCCCTCCATGAACTGTTGTAATCCTCACATCTCAGGCAATCATAGCATTAAGCCCTCTAATAAACCTGTCCTGCCTAGCTGCATCAGTAGGCACAAGATCTGGTGCGAACTTCGCAAGTCTATCAAACTTCAAGGCATACTCTGTAACTGTCATACTGCCCTGAACTAGCCCCACGAACTCATTTACTTTCGCTGCCCTGATGGCAACATTATAGTACTTCTGACTGAATAGGTCCTTGAATCCTTCCCAAGTCAAAGCAGTAACATCCCTGGTCTGTGATGCCACCGCCCACAAGATTCGGGCATTCTCTCTCAGCATATATATGGCACAAGTCACTCTGTCATGTCCTTCTACCCTCATAAAGTCCAGAATTGTAGTAATCATGGTCATCCACTGTTCAGCCATCAGTGGATCAAGTCCTCCCTCAAAGATCGGGGGCTGTTGTTTTCTGAACCGCTCATACAACGGTTCCCACTTATTCCCAACATCAACTAGCTGTACAACAGGTACCACTACAGGTGGCACAATGGGGGCAACACTCCCTGATGGAGCCTGCTGTCGCAGAATTCAGATCTGTTCATCTTGGCTCTGTAGCCGAGCCTGCATATCTGCCTTAAGCTGTTGCCAGTTCTCAGGGACTGGCAGTGGGGTCTGGCCCTGATCATCATCTCTAGTCTCAAACCTGTCGGCTAGTTGCGTAGATTTTCTTGGACGCATAATTATCCAAGTCAATCTGCAATCAATGACTCTGCAATCAGACTATGATGACAGGGTGATAATCCTTTCATGATCCATTACTGGAACTCCAATCATTCACAAGCAATCAAGATATAGCAATTTATCAAAATATTCATCCATATATCATTCACACGCATAGCAATGCTGATAAGCACGCCTCAACAACATCATGCAATAGTCAAGGGCCAGGCCCTATCAGTGTCTCATGCTCCCTATTAATCAAGCAGATATCAACAGTCATATCTCATTCAAATCATTTAAGCACATAATCATGTGTACACAATTACCAAATCCTGAGTCGAGCTTGTCATTCGCGGTGAATGTACATCTCCAGCCAGTCTTCTGGAACCCATAAACCTAGGATGCTCTGATACCAAGTTGTAACGCCCTGGATAGCCAAGACCATTACACTGTGTGTTTATAAAGGTGTTAGACTTGCTAATCAAGTCATTTAATTAAAACGTGTTACAAAAACTATAGTGGAACTAGGGTTAAAAGATTTTGGTCTCAAAAGCCACATTTCTTATAAATAAACATTTTCTGTTACATGGGATCCCAAAAATAACAAGATTAGAACCATTTACAAAGATTCAAGATTTAAATACAATAATTAGCCACTCTAAGGCAAAACAGACTGTTAGGCATTCCTTGTCCAGATCCACACCTCGGCCATGGCGGCCGAACAACTGACTATGTACATTCAGCCCTACAGCTCTCCATCTAAGGATCGGTCCAACTTGCCTTTGCCTTTACCTGCACCACGTAGCACCCGTGAGCCAAGGCCCAGCAAGAAAACACAATAACAGAGCATAAACAATCAACAGACAATCCAATATCTCATATCACATAAACATGATCTCCTCAGTCTAAGCATCCATGATAATTAAACATTCAACATACCAAACATATCACTTCATATCAATAATTAACTCACAAATGATAACTAGGGTTAGCGCCTTTAGGCCGCACCCTCTGTTTATCCCACTAACTTCGGCCCGCTTAAACTGAGCTCAGTGAATATTAAGCTATCCTCGGCTACTAGTGGCTAAGCCGTGCCCTGTACGCAAATATTGTATACGGCACCCTTAGTCCATTTATCACATGTCCCATGGCATAATACCATATTTGACATTATACAGATATCAGGAGCACTTAGTGCCATCACAAACACCTAATCGGGTGTAGTTTTCTTACCTTTAAATTCACTAGCTTCGTTCACTTTGATCCTTGAGCACGATCCCCCTTGAGCCCTAGCGCACACCTAGTCACAACCATAGATCAGAATCATCACCAAAGTCCAAAACCTAATGTCGGGTCCAATCCCGAGCCCTCAGGAAGCCCCAATTCCGCCAAACGGGGTGGTGGAATCGAACCCCGAACCCCTGGGCAAAATCCCTTGAAAATAACTCAAAAACCCCTTTCTAGAAACAGGGTAGCGCTACAGCGCTCTAAGGAGGGTGCTACAGTGCTACAAACAGAGCCCAAAATCATCCCAGGGTATATGGCCTAGCGCTATAGTGCCCAAAGGCTAGCGTTGTAGCGCTAGTCACAGAACAACAATTGCTGTTTTTCCCTCCTTCGATTTTCCCCGAGCCAAACCTTTCCAAAACTTCTACAAACTTCCACCAAACTTAGAATCAAGCTTACTAACATGTCTAACTCATCCCAAACATACAAAAATTAAACACATGCGCCCCTAATCCAACATTTCACCATAGCTGAACCTAGAATTCAAAAACTCATCAAAACTGCCACTGAAACCACAAAGTTCAAACTAGAATCCCTTACCTTTCCTGGATAAATTTAGCTTAGGTTGTCCTCCTCACAAGCTTGGCCTTCACCTCCTCAAAGCTCAGCTCCAGTTTCCCTAGAATTCCCCACCAAATTCAGCTAAGAAATCTTAGTTCAACATCAAAACCAGAAACCAAAGATAACCTCAAAGTCTTACCTCAACTGGATGGATTGCTCTACCAATTCCTCAAGCTAGTACAAGGATCCTAGCCTCTAGCTCTTACCCAAACTCCTCCTGAGTTTTTTCTCCAAAGGAATCAAAGAAATGGTGAAGAAATCCCAAACCAACCTTGGAAATGCCCTGTTTTTCTTTCCCTTCTTTGTCTTTCTTTTCTTTCCTTCAGTATTCCAGCCCCTTCTACAAATTCCACTAAGTATAAAGCCTGATAATACTTATCCCTTATAAGAAAAATGACCATAATACCCTCCCCTTTAATTCTAAATCTTTTAATCCACCTAGGGGCATTTTGGTCATTTCACCCATTTTCCGCTAATTCCTCGAGTGTATCTATTATTTTCTGCTTACTTCCCGATACCTAATTAATCACCAATTATATTCCTCAATGTCAAAATTGACCCCAATATATTCTCTGAATTCCCATTTATACCCCAGGCTCACCCCGAGCCGGGTATGAATCCCCGCCGTGACTTTTTCGCTAACCTTCTCACTAGGATCGTCTCAAATCACAGATCACAGATATATCCACATAATAATGTGGTCTCGACAATTTATCACATATATATACAGTTATGCCCTCAGCGGGCCAAAATTACGATTATGCCCTTCTAACCTAATCAGGGCCTACATGCGTACTAATACACATTGTCATGCATCTCATATTTTCAAAAAGTCATATAACATACTTTTAATCATTAAATCACATATATTCCAATTATGCCCTCCCAACACACTAATCAAGGCCCTTAAGCCTTATTAGTAAATTTGGGTCGTTACAATAATAGTCTTGTTCCTTAGGACCTTGTCCTTTCTATCTAGAATCTGAACTAGATGATCCTCGTAGGATATGTCTACCTCCAGTTCCAGATCCTCATAACTCAATACATGAGTCCCATCTAACACATACTTCCTCAGCATGGAAATATGGAATACATTGTGCACACTAGACTATGCAAGGGGTAAGGCCAATGGGTAAACCACCTGACCAATCCTCTCCAGGATCTCAAATGGTCCCTTAAAACTAGGACTCAACTTGCCCTTCTTCCCGAATCTCTTCACCCCTCTCAGAGGTGAAACCCTAAGGAAGACATAGTCTCCCACCTGGAACGTCCACATTCCTCCGCTTGGGGTCTGAAAAACTCCTCTGCCTACTCTAACACGCGAGCATCCAAGCTCTAATTTTCTCAATAGCCTCAGTGGTCCTCTCCACTGCCTCAGGATCCAAATATTTCCTCTCACCCATCTCATGCTAGTGAATGGGCGATCTGCACTTCCTACCATACAACATCTCATAATGTGTTACTCCAATAGTAGACTGGTAGTTATTGTTATAGGAAAACTCTATCAGAGGCAAATATTTACTCCAGGACCCTTCAAAGTCCATTGATATCTACCTGAAAATATCTGGATAGTCCTCTCAAACTGACCATCGGTCTTAGGATGATAAGCTCTACTAAAATTCAACTGTGTACCCATCGCCCTCTGTAAACATCCCCAAAACTAAGAAGTAAAGATAGGGTCCCTATCAGACACGATAGACCTCAAAGTCCCATGAAGGCGAACTATCTCTCTCACATAGAGATCTGCATACTGGTCAACTGTGTAATTCATTCTCACTAGTAGAAAGTGAGCTGATTTCGTATACCGATCCACGATGACCCAAATTGAATCATACCACAAAATCCATCATGATGTCCTCCCACTTCCACTATGGGATATCCAAAGGCAGTAATAGCCTTGTTAGCCTTTGATGCTCTGCCTTGACCTGCTGACAGGTTAGGCACTTTGCCATGTATTCAATCACATCCCTCTTCATCCCAGGCCACTAGTATAAAGCTTTCAGATCATGGTACATATTCGTGGTGCCCAGATGTAGAGAATAAGGGGTAGTATGAGATTCATCCAGAATCTCTTGTCTGATCCCAGTGTCTATCAGAATGCAGATCTGATCCTTGTATCTCAACAAGCCCATGCTTGACACTGTATAGTCCTTAGCTACTCCAGCTAGGACGTCCCCTCTAATCTGCCCCAATTGCGGGTCATCTAACTGCTTCTCCTTAATCATCTCCAAAAGAGTAGACTGCAGGGTGATTTGGCTAATTGGCCCGCCAATAACTCAATTCCTGCTCTAGCCATATCGTCAGAAAACTCCCTTGATATCTGCCTGGCACTATACAACTGTCCGGGACCCATCCGACTTAAGGAATTTACTACCACATTGGCTTTCCCAGGGTAATAGAGGATCTCACAATAATAATTCTTTACCAGCTCTAACCAACATCTTTGCCTCATGTTCAGATCCTTCTGGGTGAAGAACTATTTAAACTCTTGTGGTCAATGTATATCTCACACTTATCACCGTATAAGAAGTGCCACCACACCTTCAGTGCAAAGACTACTGCTGCAAGTTCCAAATCATGTGTAGGTTATATCTGCTCATATTCTTTCAACTGACATGATGCATAAGCAATCACCTTCCATGTCTACATAAGGACACAACCTAGGCCCTACCTCGAGGCGTCACAATAAACAACAAACTTGTCCTAATCTGTAGGAAAGCTCAGAACTGGAGCGGTGATAAAACTCTTCTTCAATTTCTGGAAGCTAGCTTCACACTTGTCCGACCATATGAACTTTTGATTCTTGCATGTTAACTCTGTTAGTGGTGATGCAATCTTGGAAAACCCCTCTACAATTTTCTGAAATAACTTGCCAATCCCAAGAAACTTCTGATCTCTTAAGCATTATTCGGTCTTGGACATTCTCTGACCACCTCAATCTTTGCTGGATCAACCATAATTCCATCCTTACTAACTATGTGACCTAAGAAAGTCACCTATGGCAACCAAAACTCGCATTTCTTGAATTTCGCATACAGCCTATGTTCTCTCAACCTCTGTAGTACCAATCTGAGGTGTTGCTTGTGTTCTGTCTCTGATTGTGAGTATATCAGTATATCGTCGATAAGGAAGATCACAAAATGATCCAGGTAATCCTTGAACATCCTGTTCATCAGATCCATAAATGCTGCTAGGGATTTAGTCAATCCAAATGACATCACCAAAAGCTCATAATGCCCGAACCTGGTGCGAAAAGATGTCTTCGGTATATCCTCCTCCCCGATCCTCAGCTGGTGATAACCAGATCGATGATCTATCTTGGAGAATATCGTCCTACCCTGTAACTGATCAAACAAATTATCAATCCTTGGCAAAGGATACCTATTCTTGAAATTCAATTTGTTCAATTCTCTATTATCGATACACATCCTTATAGATCCTTCATTCTTCTTCATGAAGAGAACTGGTACGCCCCATGGCGAGAAATTGGGTCTGATAAAACCCAAGTCCAGTAACTCCTGTAGTTGAACCTTTAGTTCCTTCAGCTCAGCTAGAGCCATCCTATAAGGTTCCCTAGACACTGGCTCTGTCCCTAGCGCCTTTTCAATCACAAACTCAGTCTCCCTGAGTTGAAGTAACCCTGGTAGATCCTCTAGAAACACGTCCAGAAACTCACAGACTAATCGAGTCTGTCTTGGTCCTACCGGCACGACCTGAGTGGTATCCACCACACTAGCTAAGAACCCTATGCATCCCCTCTGCAATAGGTCTCTAGCTCTAAGTACAGATATCATAGGTATACGGGGTCCATGCACAGTGAAAACGAATACAAAGGGGTCCTCACCCTCAGGCTCAAAGGTTACCATCTTCTTCTTGCAATCTATCGTTGCCCCATACTTCTCTAGCCAATCCATACCCAGAATTATATCAAAGTCAGTCATCACCAACTCTACTAAGCAACTGAAAATTCTCTACCATCCACTATAACTGGTAGTGATATAACCCATCTCCTGGAAACCAGTAACTTCTCAGTAGGGTAGCATAGTACCAAATCCCACAGGATAAAAGTCACATGGTCTACACAATCCATCTATAATCCTACTAAAAACAAAAGAATGCGTAGCACTCGAATCAATCAAAACATAATAGAAGGTTCTAGCACTAGAAAGTTGACTTGTAACCACCAAGGGACTAGCCTCGGCCTCTTCCTGGGTCAAGGTGAACACTCGAGCTGGCGTCAGGTTGTCCACCTTCTTGGGCTCTTCCTTTCTGGAATTCGGGCAGTCCTTCTTCAAATTCCCCATACTGCCATAAAAAAAATAGGCCTTCGCTCGACATTCCCCAATATGGTGCCTCCTACACTGGGTACACTCTGGGAATGCTCTCCAAGTCTCACCGACACCATGGCGGCCTATCTGTATTCCTAGTGGCCTCTTATCTGGACCTGGAGTTGAAACTGTATCTGGAGTCTTTCTCTTTTGGTCACTGGGGCCTCCGCCCCTACCAAAGCCTGTAAATGGAGGTCCCGACCTCCTAGAATCCTTTCTGGTCCTGTTCTCACGCCACATCTTGTTCTCTGCACTCTCAACTGTATGCGCCTTCTCCACAACTTGTACATAGATGGTCAATCCTGGCACAGAAGTAATGCGAACATCCCAGGCTATCGTAGGTTGTATCCCCTGAAGAAACCTCTCTCATCTGGTCCCATCAGTGGGCACTAGATCCCTGAAAAACTTTGCCAATCTATCAAACTTCAGGGTGTAGTCAGTCACTATCATGTTACCCTGAAGTAACTTGCTGAACTCTTCAACCTTCGCAGTTTAACTGTGTCGTTGTAGTACTTCTCATTAAAGAAAGATTTGAACTCTTCCCATTCCATGGTGTTTACTGCTCTCATCTGGGATACCACCTCCCACCATATTCAGGCATCCTCCCAAAACATGTAAGTGGCCCAGGCCACTCTCTCATTACCACATACCCTCATAAAATCCAGGATGGTGGTTATCATGGTCATCCATTGCTTAGCCTTCAGTGGATCTGAGTTGCCCTAAAAAATTAGAGGGTGTTGTTTCCTGAACCTGTCATACAGGGGTTCCCATCTATCTCCCCCTGCTTGGGGCTAAACTACCACTTGTACCTCTAGTTGTATCACTGTCGATACTGTGGGCTGTGGGTTTCTTGCTGGAACTTGTTGCTATCTCAAGAGGCAAGTCACATATTCCTACCTCTCTAATATGGCTTGCATACTAGCAAACACCTATTGCCAGTTTTCTGGAGCTGGCGGTATGGCCTAGCCCTGGTCATTCTCTTTCTTGGCATGTATCTCTTGGCCAGCCAACCTTTCTAACCTTCGACGATTCATACTGACATCTATCCCACTCTGCAGTGATCAAATCGGTCATTAGGTAAGTAAAAACTATACCTCTTGCCGCCTGACGGTCGAAGATCAAACAAACAAACAAATAAATGCAATGCTAATAAGCATGCCAACACATAATATACTCATTTATGGTGCTAATAAGCACTTCTTGATATTCATTAACAAATAACAATGCTAATAAGCATTTCTAGCATTCATAAGCAATTAACGATGCACATAAACATATTCAAATATTTAAACATGTATAACAATGCTAATAAGCATGTTCTTTATCATTCATGCAACAGTCAAGGGCCAGTCCCTATCATATGATCTCATGCTTCCTAAACAGGCACGCAAATAAGGCATTTATATCATATTTAAGCAGTTAAGCACATAACCACATCAATACCAAACCCTGAGTCGAGCTTGTCTTTAGTGGTGAGTTTACATGCCCGGCCAGTCTTCAGGAACCCATAAACCTTGGTAGCTCTGATACCAAGTTGTAACATCCTCCTAATCAAGGACCGTTACACTGTGTAGTTTAAATTGTGTCGGACTTGCTAATCAAGTCATTTGGTTATAAACGTGCAACTGAGTTAACGTCAAGATTTAGGGTTAAAAATTTTGGTCAAAGGAACTGTTGATTTTTTATTTAAAAAGTTTCAGACATACATGGGATCCCAAAATATTACAAACAAACTTTTAAAATGGTGTACATACATTAAAAGTTATAACCGGCCGACCTAAGCGGCAAAATTAGGGCTACACTACTAGAAATATAGGCTTTTACTTCGGTTTTTATAGCGAGCATACAAAAAAACTGAAGTAAAAACCTTTTCAAACTCTTTTACTTCGCTTTTGAAATTGGCGCTTTGAAAAAAATTACATACTACTTCGCTTTTTTAAAAAACGAAGTGAAAAATTCAAAGTGAAGAGGGTCGTGTTTGGTTGCACATGCCTGTGACTTATGTTTAGAGATAATAAAAATGTGAAAAAAATGGTCAAGCCAAACGCGGCCCTTGTGCACCTTTTACTTCCGTTTTTACCTAAAAACCGAAGTAAAAGGTGCACAACCCAGATTTCCTCAGCCCTTTTTACTTCGTTTTTAGGTAAAAACCGAAGTAGAAAGTGCATTTTCTACTTCGTTTTTACCTAAAAACCGAAGTAAAAATGTTATATAACCCTCTCCCCCACCCCGAACGATCATATCCCTCAAATCCCTCTCTCTCCTCTGTACAAAAAAACCCCAAAAACCTCCATTAACAACCATGAGCCAACACCCATTTTCATTCTCCAAACCTTTTTTTTTGTTTTTTCTTTATTTCTTGCTACATTCTTCATTATAAACTGAAATATAGTCCAAAAATCTTTTTTTTTTTTTTTAGAGAAAAAAAATACATTTGGCCGTGGGTATTTTCGCTCATGGTTTCTTGGTGTTTCTTGCCGGATTTTGACCGGAGTTTTTTCATTGCAAGGTGATTTTGAGCTTCAAAACAGGTATGGATTACTAAAATATGGTTTTGATGATAATTTTTTATTTTTCTATGTTTTTTTTTATTATTCCGAATTTTATTATTAATATTTTGTTAACTTTTCTATTTATTTGTTTATTTTGTTAGGTTAAATAATGTGATAAAAATTTGGTTTATTATAAATATATATATATATATATGTATATTAGTGAATTTTAGAAATTGTGACAATAGATAAATTTTCTTTTTAAATATTTGAAAAAAATAAATAGCTTGAAGATGATCAAAGTGTTGTTCATTAGTTTCTTTAACTAGTTTGATTTTCTTTATTTATTGGTTTGATAATTAATTATGTAGTTTACTAATTATGTAATGTTTTAGTAGGGTCGTTGATTGAGTGGTGAACTTTGTTGTTCATTTCGGGTGAATTGAAGAGTAATATTGAAGGTTAGTTATTTTTTATTTTTATTTATATTACTACAAGATTTATGTATAAAGATAAGGCTAATTAAATCATGCATATTGGATTTAGTGAAAGTTATGTTTGAAAATTAGTGAAGTAGGCTCTGGGAAATTTGCGTGCTGTGGTGATATAAGGTTGGATTCATTTATGCTTGATTATTGTGTTTGTTTGTGTTGTTTTTATAAGAAATTTTGAAATTGCGGTATGTTATAGAAACAGAGGATACTCTGCCGAATTTTAAAAAAAAAATATAATACTAGAACCTAATAATGATGGATTCATCTATGCTTGATTATTGTGTTTGTTTTAATTGGTTTTATAGGTAGTTATGAAATTACAGTATGCTATAGAAGCAGAGGATACTCTGCCGGAGTTTTTAAAAAATTTATAAGACTATAACCTAATAATGATGGATTCATCTATGCTTGATTATTGTGTTTGTTTGTATTGGTTTTATAGGTAATTATGAAATTACGGTATGCTATAGAAACAGAGAATACTTTGTCAAATTTTTTAAAAATTTTATAAGACTAGAACCTAATATAAGTTTTTTTCTAACTTATTAGGAATTTAATATTGTTATTAGTATGGATAAATCATGGATGCTTGAGAGGAGAGAAACATCACAATTTCAAGATGGATTCAACAAATTTTTAGAGTTTTTCCTAAAGAATTGTAGTGATCCACAAAAAATTCGTTGTCCTTGTATCGATTGTGGTTGATGACCATGGATAGAGTTGGTCAACTATACTTTATACCTTGGAACATACGGTAAGAAATAGTATAAACTTTTCTTATTTGATTATTCATATATTAAAATTTTAATTATTTATTTAACAGGCTTCTTATTTTAGGGAACATTGATGTTGGTGATTTCTACGCCAAAAGGAAAAATCATTTTCTTAGATCCACTGAAAGCACACAAACGTCCTGAAGAAATTGATTCAATGATAATGAGGTAAGTTTTAAAATTTTAAAAATATTTCTTAATATGCAACAACTATTACATGTTACTACATTTTAATAACTTTTGTTAATTTTCTTTTTAAATAGTGCATATTATGAGGCTTCTTCCAATGAATTACTCGGCAATCCTACAAAGATATTCCATGTTTCATGTTCAAGACAACAATAAAGTCATGAATGTGGTTTTTATGTGTTGAAGTACATTAGAGATCTTGTACGGGCATCAAATGCAATAGAAACCTTAAAAGAAAAAGTAAGTTCATTTTTTATAACTTATTTTGGTATCGATAATCTATAAAATTAATTTATATTTATTAATTTTACAGTTTGATGGGAAGAAGCAATATTGTGAGATTGCAGACCTCTTGCCAATCCAACACGAATGGTTAGGTCGATTGATGACATACATTTATCAGTAAGCCTATTTTGTTTATAAGTTCGTTTAGTTTTATGTAAATGTATTAATGTTAAGGCTATCTATAATCTTACTTAAGTACTTGTATTTTATATGCTTATGTATGACATTTTATATGCTTATGTATGCAAAAGATAAGTATTTTCTATGCTTTGGCAGCTACTTTTTCCAAGAAAATTGGAATATTGTAGGACATGATGTATATGAAGCTATTACTTCTTTCCTTCATACAGGGCAGCTTCTAAAAGAAATCAATTCAACTGTTTTGACACTTATTCCTAAAAATAAGTGCCCAAATTCAGTTAGTGATTACCGCCCCATTGCTTGTTGCAATGTCATTTATAAGGCTGCTACCAAATTAATATGTTCGAGACTCAAAATTATTCTTCCTAGTTTGGTGGCACAGAACCAAGGGGGATTTGTAATAGGGAGATTCATTGGACATAACATCATGATATGTCAAGACCTCATTCGGCATTATGGGAGGAAATCTGCCAAGGCTAATTGTATGATCAAGCTTGATCTACAAAAAGCATATGACACTATTGAGTGGGACTTCATTGAAGAAATGCTTACTGCATTTAAGTTCCCAGAAAATTTTATAAAGTTGATCATGAAGTGTGTCCGAACTCCGAGATTTTCACTAATGCTAAATGGTTCTTTGCATGGTTTTTTTGAGGCAAAGAGAGGGCTGAGGCAAGGTGATCCAATGTCCCCTCTCCTCTTTGTCTTGGGCATGGAATATCTTTCCAGGATTATGCAAAAAGTTGGGCAGAAACAGGGATTTAAATTCCATGAAAGGTGTGGTGAATTGAAGCTAAATCATCTTAGCTTTGCGGATGATGTCCTTCTATTTTGTCATGGAGACTTCAAGAGCATCTATTATATGTTGCAGGGCCTCAAACTGTTTTCTATCACTTCGGGTTTGCTGCCTAACTCCTCAAAATCTGCATTTTACTGCAGTAATATGCAGGACAGTGAAGTTCAAAGAGTCTTAGATGCATTGGGTTTCAAGAAGAATGAAGTTCCTTTCAAGTACTTGGGAGTCCCTATATGTGCTAAACGCATTTCAGCAAAGGAGTGTAATGTACTTGTGGAGAAAATGGTTGCCCGAGTCAAGACATGGGGTACAAGAAACTTATCTTTTGCAGGTAGAGTAGTTCTAATTAATTTTGTACTGATGTCCATTCACTACTATTGGTGTCAAATGATGGTGCTGCCCAAGAAAATTGTTAGAGAAATAGAATCAATTTGCCGAGGTTTCTTATGGAATGGACATCACTGTCTGAATGGGGCTGCTGCAGTTGCTTGGACAGCCTTGTGTCAATCTAAAACTTCAGGCGGAATTGGCTTTAAAAGTATCTCTGATTGGAATATTGCAGTTATGTGCAAGTATGTTTGGGCTATTGCTAATAAGGAGGATAACTTGTGGGTTAAATGGGTACACCATGTGTATGTAAAAGAGGAAGATTGGTGGAATTACAAGGCTACGGTACAAGGGAGCTGGTATTGGAGGAAACTTGTGGCAATTAAGGACAAGGTGAAGAATTTAGTTGATATATCTCTGTTTACTCTTGATAGGTTCACGATTTCACAGGGGTATAGGCTGTTGTGTCCTATAACTGAAAGAGTTTTTTGGAGCAAAGTGGTTTGGAGCAGACTTAACACTCCCAAACATAGCTTTATGATGTGGTTAGCAGTGCTAAAAAGACTCAAGACTAAGGACAGATTGCTAAGATTTCAGGTAATAGACAATGCCGAATGTTTGCTCTGTAGCAGAAGCATAGAAACAGTAGACCATTTATTTTTTGAGTGTCCATACTCAATTGACTGTTTGGAAAAAGTTAATGATTGGCTGAATTGAGGTATGAGTACAACATCATTGCCAAGAATAATTAGGTGGATTGGAAAGGCCAAACTTAGCAAGTTTAAGAAGAGTTTGTATTCGGCAGTCACTGCAGCTCTTGTATGCCAGATTTGGCGCACCAGAAATTGTAAATTGTGGCTGTCAAATTTGGAAAGTACTGATGCAGTTGTGCTCAAAACTAAGGATGCAGTTAAATATAGAATCATGTGTATGTGGCCTAGAAATGTAACTAAAAGAGATATAGATTGGTTTAATACATTGTAAAGAATTTTCCTGTATAGTTAATCAGATCTTCCCTGTTTTGGAGGATGCTAATAGGTTGTAAAATTTGTTTTGGAGTAATGATATACTTGCTGATTCATCAAAAAAAAAATTAATGAAAGTTATCATATTTTCATTCAAAAAAAAATTCTTAACCAATTCCAATTGTAAAAATATATATAACTGTAAATTCATATAATTAGACCATTGAAAAAGAATTAGGCCAAAAATATATATATATATATATAATTAGACCATTTAAATAAAATTAGGCCAAAAATATATATATATATATATATAAAAATAGAATTCGGCCATTTAAAAATAATCAGAAATATATATTAAAAAAAACAAGACACTTTCTACTTCAGTTTTTAGATAAAAACCGAAGTGGAAAGTGCCCCTTTTACTTCGGTTTTTACCTAAAAACCGAAGTAGAAAATGCACAAGATGGATGCGTGCCCCACTTTCTACTTCGGTTATTATGTAAAAACTGAAGTAGAAAGTGGGGATTCTACTTTGGTTTTTAACTACTTTTTACTTCGCTCTGAACTACTGCGGTTGCGAATTTTAGCAAAAACTGATGTAAATCAAGCTTAAAAACCGAAGTAAAAGCCCTTTTTCTTGTAGTGCTACAACCCTAGTTCCTCTGAGATATCCTTGATCGTGGTGCACGAGCAGCCGTATATGTACACGCCACCACCGAAGCTCTCAAACTCATGGCTGGTCAAGCTTTCCTTTTCCCTTACCTGCATCACATAACACCCGTGAGATAAGGCTCAGCAGGAAAACGTAAACATGTGCATGAACAGAAAATACTGATTTCCAAATACTTATCAAGCATGCCCAACAGTAATAACCTACTCAGGCAAGAACACAATCACACATAAATGGTCATTGGACCATTCTGGGGCCGCTGCCCTAAACAGTTGACCCTAGGGCCAACCTCGGGGTCCTATGCCCTAAAAATGTGACCATAGAGTCACCTGGGGCCCTCATCCTTAGCTCTGGGTAACTATCCATAGAGCTAGGCAAACACTTTTTTTCCAATGACCATTGGGTCGACCAACGTAATAGTACGTTGCTGATTTGGGCCTAAGCCTTTCGACCAGCGCGCAACGTGCTATTGCCGCCCTTGATTAATAAGTCAAGCCATTAGCCAGGTATTCAAATACAAATATAGATAAGCATACTTCAGACAATAAAAGTACGCATACATGTTAATCATATAACACTATCAAATAAATGCAAACATAGTAATAGCAATGCTCCTTGATGGGGCCAAGCCCTAGCTGCGCAAACCATGCGAACATGTTAGGAGTATGTCCTAAAAGCATGTAAAAGACATTTATTATTTCGATGAATAAATAAATACAATGTTTTATTATTGTTATATTTAGATTATTAAATTATTGTTTGAATAACTTTGTAAATATTAGAAAAAATCCATATTCATTATTGAGGATGTGATCTTGTGTTAGTATGAGAGAATTAAGATCACATGAATGAATAAAAATAGTCAACAACAACAAATTGAACTTATGGAATTCTTTAATTAGGGTTGTAAGTACGGTTTGTTGAGTATCATGTTGATACAAATAATCTAGATTCGGATTATTGATGTGGTAAGACATCTCGGTAAAGGTGCTTTATATAATATGATTATATATGACATGGACCAATATGAATAAAAGTCTTTATCCGAAAACCATTTAATAATAAAGACTTATAATTCATATCATAACTGATGATCATTTATAGATCAACCTAAATCATGAGTGTTCATGAACTCGTGTTCATGTTTATTAAATCTTTTGATTCATTCGTTAAGGTCTTTTCATAGAATGAGGCTAATGACTTTTATTTTGGAGATTTAATATCATGGATGGCTGGGAACATGTATCAACAATACGGAATCTAATCTTTCCTAACGGATCGTATATTAGTTCCATTAAGGGTTAATTCTGGAACTGAATGATTTTTAGCTCAAATCTATAATTAGATTATAGATTAATTATTCACTAGTGAATTAATGGTACTTAAGGAATAAGAAGTAAATTAGAAAGGTAAAATGGTAATTATTCCATTCTAATTTATGAACTAATTAATTATAGGATTGAACTATTGTAAGATGGTTATATCAATGGACAACTTAGAATAAGATTTTTGTAAAAGTATATCTATAACATAAAGAGTTCAATTCTGAATTTATAGTGGAGAAATATCATAATTAATACATTAACTATTATAATTAAAGAGTTTAATTATTTAGTTTCAATTTATTGGAGCTTAATATTATAGGTCCATAGTCCCTGAAATGGCTCAAACAAACACTGACAAAGATAAATACAAAAATGGGCAAAATGACTTATTTTATAAGTAAAATATTTTTCTATGCACTAAACATAATTATTGTATAATTATGTGCAATTAATTAATTATTTGATTTAACAAAAATATAATTAAATTTTAATTAATTTATTTTTGGGATTTTTGGTATTTAAATAATAAGAAAAATTGGGAAAAACACATGCCTTCCTTGGCATGTGGTACACGTGTAACACAGTGCACAGTGCACAGTCACTATGCTACACACACAAGAAGCTTCTAGAAGTTTCTTTGTTCCACAATTTTAGTTATTTAAATATTAAATAAATAATGAGATATTGTAATATGATTAAAATATTATTATTTAAACAAAATCTGATAACTGATTAGTTATTTTCAAATTGTTTAAAATAACTATTATTTTATTTTTAATATATTGGATATATTAAATATTGGAGATCAGTTTTTCCAAACGATACTTTTTCAGTGATAGAAAATAGATCGTGAAATCTCCCTGACAAAAATAGAACAGTGATACAAGCATAGGTCACTGTTCTTCACAAACTTAGGTCAAAACTTTATCAGATCTCATGTGTTGAGAACATCTGATAAATAGATATTGCCTATTATTTTGTATAGCGAGCCCACACTCATTCTTTGAGTGTTGAGAACATTTTGGAAGATCTTGGTGAGAGATCTCAAGGATTTTTGCTGTACAAAAAGATAGCAGCAAGGAAGGACTTGAGGTAATTTTCTATTCGTATCTTTGATTCAATATATATATATATATGTGTGTGTGTATGTGAAGAAGTAGCTCTAGAATTCTTGTGGGGTTAAATTAACAATTTTGATTGTTGTTCTGCTGCGTATATTCTCTGATTTGATCTTTTAAAACCAATAGAACAGTCATGTAACACTTAATCAGGTACAAAATATTCATGTTTAATCAACAAGCAAAGGATAACTTAAACATGCTCATTCTCAGGGGCCCGAGCCTATTCATAATTATAGTCAACAATCGCACCAACCCCTATTGACACATATATCACGTATTGGGTGCAATTTTCTTACCTCAGGTCCGAGTATAGTGTAAAATAAGAATGACCCTGGAGCATGTTCCCAGTTCTGAGCCCCTAGTGATAACCTAGTCACAACAATAATAAGGGATTTCATCAATAATGAGCAAATAAAGGCTTCCGGACCGAGTCCTAGCCTTCGGGACCTCGAATTCTACTAAACCAAGTAGTAGAATTGATCCCAAGCCTTTAGGAATAAATTTCCGTCATTAAAAATCCATGGTGGCCAAAACAGCCCAGGCAGGCCGCGACCTGCCCTTGAGAGTCGCGGCGCACCCCTCAAGTCAGAGGCCCCCTTCTTCATGAGAATGGGACAAGGGCCACGATCTTCCCTAGAGGGTCGCAGCGCGCCTCCTAGACAGAAGCCCCCCAAGGGCCCTAGGTTTGTTTGGGTCGCGGCGCCCCAAGAATAAGGTCGCAACCTAACCCTATGAACCCAGAATTTCTCAATTTTTCTCCAACCAAACTCAATCAAAACCATTCCAAATCCACCCTAAAAGCACAATTCAATCCTCATAACATATTTAACATCTTCCTAGCAACAAAACCCAACCAACAACTTGATGAAAACCCCATCAAAACTCTTTAATCCAACCTTTGAGCTACAAGCTAAAGAACACCAAAAACTCTTAGCAAAAATCAATGAAAAACAAAGTTTAAAGCTTACCTCAACTGTGAATGGTGATCTCCTAGCCGCAAGCAATCCCGAATCCTAACCCGAGCCTTCAATTCCTTGGTTTCCAGCCAAAATCTCCTTAATTCCTCAAGAACTTACTTAGGAAAGTTGAAAGAGTATGAGATAGAGATGGAGTCGGTTGGGTGAGGGAGGAAGCTGAGCGTTTTGAGTGTTTTGTTTATTTCCTTAAGGCTTAAGTAATCTTAAGCTAATCCCATGGTCTAGGGTACCGAAAATGTCCCCGAGGGAAAAATGGTCAAAATCCCCAGTATTCCCTCCTAATCTCACTAACTCCAAATATATCCTCAATTATTCATTCTTGTTTCCTGATAACCCGATAATGTGCTAAATACCTAAAATACCCCTTGACTCGCCCTGAGTCGAGTATTGGGTCTCGTTGTGACTTTACCACTAACTTGCTCCCTAGGATTGTCTCGTGCCGAAAAACCCAAATAAACCCACATAATATTGTGGTCTCTCACATATATCACATATATACAATTATGCCCATAATGGGCCAAATTACGAAAATTTCCCTTCTAATAAGAAACGGGCCGACATGGATATTTAACACTCCTAAACATGCATAACTAGTTATATTATCATATAACTCACATAATCACATAATCATACACAAATATATCATATAAGCATATATTTCCATCCTGGCCCCCTAATCAAGGCCCTAAGCCTTATTAAGTAATTTGGGACGTTACACCTATTCTTGATAGTCAACTTGTTCAGTTCTCTATAGTCGATACTCATCCTCAAAGAACCATACTTCTTCTTCACGAAGAGAACTAGTGCGCCCATGGCGAAAAATTGGGTCTGATAAAACCCAAGTCTAGTAATTCCTGTTACTGAACCTTTAGTTTCTTCAGCTCTGCAGAAGCCATCCTATATGGTACCCTAGACACTGGCTGTGTCCCTGGCACCAATTCAATCACATACTCTATCTTTCTGTGTGGAGATAATCCTGGTAGATCCTCTAGAAACACATCCAGAAACGCATAGACTTGTATGGTCTGTCCTGGTCCCACTAGCACGACCTGAGTGGTATCCACCGCACTAGCTAAGAATCCTATGCATCCCCCCTGCAATAGGTCTCTAGCTCTAAGTACCATATCATAGGTATACGGGCTCCATGCATAATTCCTATGAATACAAAAGAATCATCACATTCAGGCTCAAAGGTTATCATCTTCTTCTTGCAATCTATTGTCCTCCCTTATCTGGCTAACTAGTCCATACCCAAGATCATATCATAGTCGGTCATAACCAACTCTATCAGGTCCACTAACAATTCTCTACCATCCACTGCCACCGATAGCGACCTAACCCATCTTCTAGAAACCACTAACTCCCTAGTAGGTAACAAGGTTCCAAAGCCCACTGCATAGTACTCCCATGGCCTACACAACCTATCGATCATCCTACTAGATACAAAGGAGTTTGTAGCCCTAGAATCAATCAAAACAGAATAAGAAATACCAGCACTAGAAAGCTGACCTATCACTACGTGTTAAGCCTCAGCCTCTGATTGTGTGAATGCGAACAATCGAGCTGGAGCCATGTTGTCCGCCTTCTTTCGTTCTTCCTTCTTCGCCCTTGGGAAATCTTTCTTGAGGTGCCCAACTATGGCACATAAGAAACAGGCCTTCGCCCGACACTCTCCCAGATCACATCTCCTACATTTGACACATTCTGGATAAGTCCTCCAGTTCTCATTGCTGCCTTGGCGGCCAATATGTGTACCCTGAGGCCTCCTATCTGGGCCTAGAACTGTAATGGTATCTGGGGTCTTCCCCTTCTGGTCACTAGGGCCTCCGCCCCTACCAGCTCCAGTAAAGGGAGGTCCCACCCCCTAATGTCCCTTCTGGTCGCGTTCTCGCACCAGATCTTGTTCTCAGCGCCCTCAGCAGTAAGGGCCTTCTCCACTACCTGAGCATAAGTCGTCACTTCTGGTAGTGAATTAATTTTAACATCCTGGGATATCATAACATTTAGCCCTCGAATAAACCTCTCCTTCCTTATCACATCAGTTGGCACCAAGTCTGCAGTGAACTTGCCCAACCTGTCAAATTTTAGGGCATACTCTATAACAGTCACGGTGCCCTGCACCAGATTGCTGACCTCATTGACCTTTTCAGCTCTCACTGCATCATTATAATATTTCTCATTGAATAGTCCTCTGAATTCTTCCCAGCTCTGGGTCTTCACATCTTTGGTCTGGGATATCACTTCCCACCAGATTCGGGAGTTTTCCTGAAACATGAATATGGAATAGGCCACTTTATCATTACCAGCCACCCCCATGAAGTCCAGAATAGAGGTGGTCATACCCATCCACTGCTCAACTCGCAGTAGTTGTGGCCCTCCCTCAAAGGTAGGAGGGTGTTGTTTCCTAAAGCGCCCATAGAGAGGCTCCCACCATTTCTCAGCCTCTGGCTGTTGCTGTAATATTGGTGCCATAGCAGGTGGCACAATCGGTCCAGTGTTCCCTGCTGGAACCTTTTTCTACCTCAATAGGAGGATTTCTTCATCCTGCTTGTGTATCCTAGTTTGCAGATCAGCAAGCACATATTTCCAGTTTGAAGGAGCTGGCAAAGGGTTTTGACCCCGGTCGTTATCTCTTACCTGACCTCCAGCACCGACTGGCTCATTTGATTGCCTTGGAAGCATACTTCCAAGCCTATCTGTAATCAATGACTTGGCACATTAAGCAACAATAACGATGTCCAGCACCACTCCCATGGCCCAACACCAAACACTTAAGCATACACATGCCATAACAATGCTAATAAGAAGTTTGATATCTTTCACATACAGCAATAATGCTAATAAGCAAGTCAATTTATATTCATGCTTAATCAGGGTGCTAATAAGCACATTCTTTTCATACGTTTAATAGTCAAGGGCCAGTCCCTATAAGAATAACTCATGCTCCCTAAACAAGCATGTATATAAGATATTCATATGTTAATTAAGTAGGTAACACAAATTAACATAAATAGTTACTAAACCCTAAGTTGAGCTTGTCTTCAACAGCGAGAGTACATGCTTAGCCAATCTTCAGGAACACACAAACCTAAACAACTCTGATACCAATTTCTAACGTCCTCCTAATCCAGAACTGTTACACTATGTAGTTTAAATAGTGCTTAACTCACTAAACAATTCATTTGAGTTTAAATCATGTAATTAAAACTAACCACGGGTTTAGGTACTAAAAATTTTGGTAAAAAAGTCAACCATTTTATTAAAAGCGTTTAACTTCCATACATGGGATCCCGTCGTAGTAAAAAACGATAGCAAACCCAAAAGCGATTAAAAAACCAACCTAGGCAGCAAAATCAGGGTCCAACCCTAGTTCCCAACTGATAGCCTTGACCGTGGCGGACGAACAGGCCACATATGTACACTTTGCCCTTGAAGCTCTCCAACTCATGGCTGGCCTAGCATTTCCTTTCCTATACTTACACCATTTAGCACCTGTGAGCCAAGGCTCAGCAAAAGAAACATAAACATGCTTATAAGCAGTACATTATCAGATCATAGAATCATAACTAGCATGCGAGTAGTAATATCCCTACTCATGCATGCAATCAACTCATATAAGTGACTATAGAGTCACACTAGGGCTTTAGTGCCCATCTCTCACATAACCAGCCTTTGAGCTGGCCAAGAGGCTCTGATGCTTCACATTCTAGACGTCCCTAGGGGCGCTCAAGCGTGTATCTTGCTTCTAGATTGGCATAACCTTATCAGCCAGCCTTCCAGTACGCTATTACCGCCCTCGACTTCGAAGCTGAGCCTTAACCTTCGACTGATAAGTCGTGTCTCAACCTTCGACTGATAAGTCGAATCTTAACCTTCGACTGATAAGTTGAGTCTTAACATTCGACTAATAAGTTGAGTCCTTTAAACCGACTATGCCCTTGACCACTAAACCAAGACCCTGATTAGATAACATAGATAAATCTTCAGGCATAAGCTGAACTTCCCCAATAAGATATATAGATCAACAATTATTACATAATATAGGTAAACACAATACATTCAATATGTTTAATAAAACATTCTTGACATAACATTAGTTCTGTACTATAATCAGGCTGAGCCCTAAACGCAGACCGAGTGCAACTTTCTTACCTCAGGTCCGAGTAGGGAGTAATAATAAGAATGACCCTTGAGAACCATCCTAGTTTGAAGCCCCTAGCGGTAACTTGGTCACAACCATAATATAGGATCCCGTCAATAACGAGCAAATAAAGGCTTCTAAACTGAGTCCTAGCCTCTGGGACATCGAATTCTACTAAACCGCATAGTAGGATTGATACTGAGCCCTTAGGGTTGAGTTCTCGCACTCAAAAACCCTCATAGGGCTCAAAACCCCTTATGCGTCGCTGCCCCAAGCATGTGAGCCATGACTCGCCCAAGTCAAAGGCCCTAGCCTCCCTTGTCACTGAACACGCACCGTGACGCAACCTAACTGGTGTCGCGGCGCAACCTCGCATCAAAAACCTCCCCTGGCCTCTGGGTTCAAGACAGGGCCTTGGCTCAACTATATGAACCTAGAATTCTCTGGTTTTTCTTCAGCCAAACTCAACCACAAACCACCCCAAATCATCCTAGAACCATAATTCAATCCCCAGAATACATTTAACATAATACTAGCAACAAAACCCCAGCTTAACACACTCTAAACTCCACCCAAAACTCAAGTTCACAACCTTGAGCCACAAGACTCGAGAACAATCAAACCAACACAGAAATTCAGTGGAAATCAGAGTCTAAAGCTTACCTTAGCTGTGATTAAGTCCCCTTAGCTTTAGCTAATCCAATCCTAAGTTTAGGCCTTCTATTCCCAAGCTTTCAGCCCAAAGATCTCCTTAATTCTCAAGTAAGTCACTCAAAATTTGAGAGAGATAATGAGAGAGAGAGAGAGAGAGATTTGGTTGGGGAGCTGCTAACACTGTTTGTTGTGTTTTGTTTTCTTAAGGCTTAAGTAACTTAAGCTAACCTTGACGCTCGGGGTACCGAAAACGTCCCTGAGGGCAAAATGGTCAAAATCCCCGATATTCCCTCCTAATCTCACTAACTCAAAATATATCCTCAATTATCTATTCCCGTTACCAAATAACCTGGTAACACACTAGTTACCCAAAACACACATTGACTCGCCCGGAGTCGGGTATTGAGTCCCGTTATGAATTTCCCGCTAACTTGCTCCCTAGGATCGTCTCATGTCGGGTAACCCAAATAAACCCATATAATAATGTGGTCTCTCACATATATCACATATATGCGTAAATATAAAATGATGCCCCAAACATGCCAAATTACGAAAATTGCCCTTCTGATAAGAAACGGGCCACATGGATATTTAATACACCTAAACATGCATATCTAGTCATATTATAATATAACTCACATAATCTTATAATCATACACATATATATCACATATACACATAATTCTCATAAATTTCCATCCTCACCCCTTAATAAAGGCCCTAAGCCTTATTAGGAAATTTGGGACGTTACAACTATCCCCTCCTTAAATAAATTTCATCCTCGAAATTTTACCTGAATAGTTCGAGATATTGATTTTGCATTTTTTCCACCAGCTCCCTGGTCGCTTCCTCGACCTTTTTGTTCCTCCATAATACATTAACTAAAGGTATAGTCTTGTTCCTCAAGACCTTGTCCTTCATGTCTAAAATCTGAATTGGCCGCTCCTCATAGGACAAATCTGCCTCCTGCTCTAGATCCTCATAACTTAATACATGAGTCTCATCTGATACATACTTCCTCAGCATGGAAATATGAAATACGTTGTGCACACTAGACAGCACAAGAGGTAAGGCTAACCTGTAGGCCACCTAACAGATCCTCTCCAGGATCTCAAATGGTCCAATGAATCTAGGGCTCAACTTGCCCTTCTTCCAAAATCTCTTCACTCCTCTCAGTGGTGAAACCCTAAGGAAGACATAGTCTCCCACCAGGAACTCCACATTCCTCCACTTTGGGTCTGAATAACTCTTCTTTCTTCTCTGAGACACAAGCATCCGAGCTCTAATCTATTCAATAGCCTCAGTGGTTCTCTGTACTGCCTCAGGATCTAAATATTTCCTGTCACCCATCTCAACTGAGTGAATTGGTGACTTGCACTTCCTACCATACAGCATATCATAAGGTGCCACTCCAATCGTTGAATGATAGCTGTTATTATAGGAAAACTCTATCAGAGGCAAATATTTACTCCCGAACCCTTCAAAGCTCTCATCATGTCCTCTAGTATCTGGATGGTCCTCTCAGACTGACCATCGGTCTGAGGATGATAAGTTATACTTAACTTCAGCTATGTACCCATCGCCCTTTGTAAACTTCCCCAAAACTTAGAAGTGAAGATAGGGATCCTATCAGACAGGATAGACCTCGGAGTCCCATGAAGGCAAATTATCTCTCTCACATAGAGATATGCATATTGGTCCACCGTGTAAGTCGTCCTCACTGATAGAATGTGAGCTGATTTCGTGTACCAATCCACGATGATCCAAAATAAATTGTGTTAGCCCGCTGTCCTGGGAAATCCTACCACGAAATCCATTGTGATATCATTCCACTTCCACTCTGGCATATCCAGATGTTACAATAGCCTTGCTGACCTCTGATGCTCTGCCTTGACCTCTTGACAGGTCAGGCACCTTGCCACATACTCAGTCACATCCCTCTTCATCCCAGGCCACCAATATAAAACTTCCATATCCTAGTACATCTACATGGTGTCTGGATGTAGAGAATAAGGTGTAGTATGTGATTCATCCAGAATCTCCTGTTTGATCCTGGTGTCTATCGGAATGCAAATCTGATCCTTATATCTTAATAAGTCGGTGTCTGACACCGTTTAGTCCTTAGCTACTCCAGCCAGGATGTCCCCTCTGATCTTTCCCAACTGTGGGTCACCTAACTGCTTCTCCTTAATCCTCTCTAAAAGAGTAGACTTCAGGGTAATGTTGGCCAACTGGCCCACCACTAGCTCAATACTTTCTCTAGTCATATCGTCAGCCAACTTCATGGATATCTGCCTGGTACTACACAACTGTCCCAGACCCTTCTGGCTTAAGGCATCTGCTACCATGTTAGCCTTCCTTGGGTGGTAGAGGATTTAATAATAATAATAATCATTTACTAGCTCTAACCAACGTCTTTGCCTCATATTCAAATCCTTCTGGGTGAAGAAGTATTTCAAACTCTTGTGATCTACTTATATCTCACTCTTCTCACCATATAAGTATTAGCCCATGACTTTTTTTGGACAACACACTCCTGATAGTGTCAGGAGGGTAGCTACATGTTTTCCCATGCAAGGCGGCGTCATGATACATCCTGCTTGTCGCTTGTATGGGATGGACACCTTGATTTGTGTAACAGTGAATGTCAGAGGGCTGCTTGTTGTCCAATGTCACTGTGCTTGACACCTGGCAACTCTACTCCGGGTCCAGAGGATGATTCTCGCAGACCTGGAGGACATGAATAGAAAGAACGATCATGTAATCATGACTTGGAGCAACATCTTGGAACGTGATTCTTGGGAAGTAGCACTTCCACGAGGACGTACTCCTCCGGTGGTGGTGAACGGTGATTGGAGGCAAGACTTTTATCCTATGGAGGTCCAAGCAAGCTTCAGGGGTCCTAATTAGCTTCCGTGAAAGCTTAATTACTCTTTAATGCATGCCACATGTCACTTGGTGAAAACATGAACAACAGTGTTAATATTTTATCTTGATTACATTCAAATGAATCAACTGAGGAAGAGATGGAAAACAAATTTTTAGGTTTCTTCTTTGATAGAGTTTTTGGTTTTTTCTTTCATGCATTATTGGAGTTTTTGAATTTCTTTCCTTTGTGTGTTTTTGGTTTAGTTTCTTTTGGTGAGTTTTTGCGTGCAATGGAGTCAATGGTTTCTTCTGCAATATCTGAGTATGCTGGATGATGAAAACAATGGAGTGATGAGGAATACGAGATGAAGGAGAGAAATAATATATGATGATGATGTTTTATTAAAATTTTTATTTTTAGATAATACATCAACTTTTTAAATGTTTAGATTTGTTAATTAGTTTTAGTTTTCTTTTTCTTTTTTTTTTATATTTTAAAATTAATTTTTTTAAATTAATTTTTTATTTTAATATTAATTAAATTTTTTATATTTATGAACTGGACCAATCACAAGGTAACATGTGTTGTTCAAGTCAGCACCTAACAAAGATTATTGGACAGAGACTAACGGAATTACTATTTTACTAATATTGGGTACTTTCCTTGCGAAAAAAAATTAGGTCTGTGTCATACTAACACGAAATATTTAGGTAGTTTTGTCACAAATATCCCTTCTAATTATTGCAATTATTTACCAATAAAAAAAATTGATGACAAAGCTAATTAAGTAGTATATTTTCTTGCTTGTAACTACCTACATAAAAAATTTAACAGCAAAATTCCTTATGTAGTATCATTTATTGTAGTTAACTACTTACGTGAAAAAACATCATCTTTATTTAGAGGAATTTGCTACATAAATACCCAAATTTTTTGTATTTATACACTTATCCAAAAAAAAAATTTGGCGGTAAAAATACACAAAGTTACGTTTTAGGTATAGTTGTTACCACCAACTCAGTTAAGTGCTGATTGGGCTTTCTAAGTTGACAAGCGTCAACATAGAATTGATTCGTGTCATAATTTTTTAAAAACTCTTATTAACTTTAAAATAAATAAAACTAATTAGAAGACATTTTAATAATATAATAAACAAAAAATATATAAAACAATATTTAAAAAATAAAAACTTTTTTTTTTCTGTTTTCCTGCCCGATCGTTCTTCTCACCTCTTTTTTTTCTCTTTTTTTTTTCTTCATCTTCCTTCCTCAAAGATAAACAATGAAAATGGGTATCAAAACTGACAAACAAACACAAATGAAAATCAAGCTTGATATTGTTATGTTCTTAATTGTAGCGTCCCAAATTCGCTAATAAGGCTTAGGGCCTTGATTAGCGTGCCTGGAGGGCAATAATTGATTTAGTTATGTTAATATGTGAATTTGGTGATTATGTGTGATTAGAAATGCATGTTTGGGTGAATTAAATATGAATGGGGCCCCATTTGGCTATTAGGGGCATATTTGTAATTTTAGCCCGTTGAGGGCATAAATGCAATATTTGTGTATATTGTGATTGATACCACAAGTGAGTGGTGATATATTTGTGATGCACAATCCGAGACGGTCCTAGGGAGTAGTTTAGCTAGAAAGTCACAACGAGGTCAAATACCCGGCTCGGGAGGAGCCTAGGGGTATTTTGGGAATGTTATATGTGTTCAGAATTTATTGAGTAACGGGTATTAGTTTAGTAATGATTTGGACATGTTGGGATTACACGGGGATTTATAGGAACACTTGAGGAATTAGCAGGATTTGGCAAATGACGAAGTTTCCCTTGGGTCACTTAAGGATTTAAGTTAAGGTTAAGGGGCAGTTTGGTATTTTGGCAGGGGTATTACATAGCTCAGGGTAGGCTTAATTGATCTAAAAGGAAGGACACTTCTGGAATTGGAAAGAAAGACAGAAACATACTCTCTCTCTCTCTCTCAATATCTCTCTCGGTTCTCTCTCATCCTCTAGAAGACTCAGTTGATTTTTTTGAATTTTGGAGGAGAAACTCAGAAATTAAGGCTTGGAACTTGGGAAGGATAAGCTTAGGGTGCTAGAGAATTGATCTAGGCTCGAAATCTTCTTTGAAGTAAGGAAACCAGCACTGAATTGTTTAAATTTCTGCTGAGTTTGTGTTAGAGTTATAGGTTTGCCTGTGAATTGGATTTTAAGTTTAATTTTGGATATTGGCTCAGTTTATGAGATTATCTATGGACTTTCTATGGAGCCTAGATTGTGTGGAAGGAAATTCTAGGCTTAATTATAGGTTAAAGTGGTGTTTGGAGTATGAAATTGAGGTTTAGACTCAAGGAAAATGTAGGGGGAAATGGCATTTTTCTGGGTTTGGAGGCTCGAGGTGCGGCCCTGTTCAGCAGGCGCCGCGGCCCATGTGTGTCGAAGAGGCTGGAAGCCTCTATTTGCCCAGGTGCGCCGCGACCCAAGGATTGGAGCGTTGCGGCTCGTGTCCCTCAACAGAGAGGCATTTTGCCTCTTACATGAGCGCGCCGCGGCCCTTAAGGGCTAGGACGCGGCTCAAATTCTAAATATTGGTTGTTTGAAGGTTTTTAGCTCGAGAACCCAAAAGTTAAGGCTCAGGAAGGATTTTGCCACCCGGATTGGTAGAATCCAAGGTCCCGAAGGCTAGAATTATATTCCAAAGTTATTTATTGGATTAGACCATGATGGATGGCTATTATGATTATGTTATGACTTGGTTTTCAACGAGGCTCAGGTTATAGGACTTTGCTCGGGATTGCAGTGCTCAAGAAGCTTGGCACACAGGTAAGAAAACTATTGTACTCGTAGAGCAGGGCGTGGCCCTATTATTTGTATTGTAGGGCATGGCCCTATGTGATTGAATTGTAGGGCATAGCCCTATTGTTTATGTTTAGTATATGTTTAGATATTTATTAATATTAAGCTATGTATTGCATATTTGTGAATGAACGACGAAGACCGAGAACGGCAGGAAGCCGAGTACGGCAAGGGGTCGGGAACGGCGTCAAGCACGTGGAGTGCAAAGCTGAATACGGCAAGGGCTGGGAGCGATGCTAGCACGCGGAGTGCAAAGCCGAGTACGACAAAGGGTAGGGACGGCATTGAGCATGCGGAGTGCGAGCGTTAGGGCGAGACCCTCTTAGGATTCTGGAGTCATCCTCACGGTGAAGACCGCAAACCCAAGGCCTGGTAAAGCTCTTGGGACGGCATGGCCGCTACGTGTTTAGCCTGTTGGCTGTTTTGTTATATGTTGTTGATAAATATGCATATGTTATTTGTTTTGTATTGAGTTTTCTTGTTGGGCTTCGGCTCATGAGTGCTTTATGGTGCAGGTAAGGGCAAAGGAAAGGTCGACCGACCATGAGTACGGAGAGCGTGGAGCGATGGGTACATGTTTGACCCACTTGGCTACCACTGTCGGGGTTATTTTGGGGAAAATGTTATGTATTGACTTGAATTTGTCACCTAGTCGGCCCTAAATGTATCTTGAGTTGTAAATATTTTCTAAACAGTATTTTGGGGTCCCAAATGTTTAGCTTTCAGTGTTTTCAATAAATAATCAAATTTTTTATATTTAATGCCTTTAAATGACCATCAGCATAGTTAAGCTACACTTTTAACCTAAAACCTCGATTATCGATTGATTGGCACGTTTTGAACTCACTTAGTAACGGCTCTAAGGAAGTAGTGCATTATAACTTGGTATCAGAGCGATCCAAGGTTTATGGTTCGTGGAGATCGACCAAACATGTATGCTCGCTGCCAATGACAAACTCAACTCAGGGTTGGTTGGTAATTATTGAATTATATGTTTAAATGCTTGCTAAGTGCCCTATTTGCCTGAGTATTTTAATAGAACATGATGAATGAATTGACATATGCATGATTCTAGGGCATGGCCCCTTGATTGTTGTATGTTGTATGTCATATGTGTTATGTGGATTATTGTTTGTGATTGGTTGATGTGAATTGGGAGGTGGTTTTGGATGTTGTTATCATGCCTGATAAGCGGTGTATTGAGTGCAGGCATATTGTGATAATGCCTCGACGATCAATCAGACTTCGCGGCAATAGGGTCGAGGATGACAACCAGGGTCAGGACCCTCCACCTGCCCCACCGAATTAGCAACAGTTATTTGTCGAGATGGAAGCTAGACGTCACCGAACAGAAGAAGAGCTTTGATAGTTGAGGCAACAGGCCCCTCCTAAGGGCATTGGGTTGCAGGTTCCATAGGCTGAGGCACCAGTGCCAGCCGAGCCTACTGCAGAGAATAGATGGGAACCTTTGTATGAGAGGTTCAGGAAGCAACATCCTCCCACCTTCGAGGGTGGACCAGACCCACTGTGGGCAGAGTAGTGGATGAACATGACTTCTTCCATCCTGGATTTCATGAGGGTGGAAGGGAATGAAAGGGTAGTCTGCGCCAGCTATATGTTAAGGGAAGATGCCCGCATCTGGTGGGATGTAGTATAGCAAAGAAGAAATGTTGTAGTTTTGACTTGGGAAGAGTTCAGGAACATTTTCAACGAGAAGTATTATAGTGTCGCAGTCCGAGCTGCGAAGGTTGATGAGTTTACCAACCTGACTCAAAACTAGATCACAGCTACTGAGTATGCTTTAAAGTTTGACCGATTAGCAAAGTTTGTGCCAAATTCAGTACCGACTGACATGGCACAAAGAGATCAGTTTGTGCGGGGATTGAATATAATGATCGCCCATGACGTCAGGATAACCCTGGATCCGGGGACTACAACTTATGATCAGGTAGTGGACAAGTCCCTTACAGCAGAGGGGGCCGAGGATCAGATATGGAGAGAGGGTGCTGCTAGGCGTAATGCTCGGAGGACGGTGCCTCCTTTCACCGGATCTAGTTGGGGTAGTGGCCCCAGACTCTTTCGTTCCTTCTAGCTTGGATAGGAGGGCATGGGGTGCTTTTAGTGGCCATCAAGGCGGGGGAGACAACTGGAGGAGTGTCTCAGTGTGTCCTTGATGCAGACGATGACATCAGGGAGAGTGCAGGATTAGGGCCTACTTTACTTATGGAAGTATTAGCAATCTGAAGAAGGATTGTCCAAAAGCCAAGAAAGAGGAGCCAAAGCAGAGCGACAGTCTCGCTCCTGCCAGAGTATTTACCTTGACCCAGACTGAGGCTGAGGCTAGCCCCTCGATCGTGACAGGTCATATTTCTAGTGTTGGTTCTTCTTTTACTGCATTGATTGATTCAGGGGCTACTCATTCATTTGTGTTCTCCTAGAGTGATAGATCAACTGTGTAGACCTAGTGATTTGTATGCTAGGGGATTTCATACTTTGTTGCCGACTGGGGAACTGGTAGTCTCTAGGAGATGGATTAGATCATTCTAGTAGAGATAGACAGTAGGGTGTTGCCTGTGGATCTGATTGAGCTAGCAATGGTGACTTTGATATGATCCTAGGGGTGGATTAGTTATCGAAATATGGGGCGACGATTGACTGCAAGCGCAGGATGGTGACGTTTGAACCGGAAGGGGAGGTACCATTTGTATTCGTGGGGACAGTGAGTGGACCGCGAGTACCTATGATCTCGAAACTGAAGGCTAGAGACCTAATGCATGAGGGTTGCGTAGGATTCCTAGAAAACATTGTGGATACCTCTAGAGTTGTGTCGGTTGGACCAAATGAGACCAGACTGGTATGTGAGTTTCCAGATTTTTTTCCCCGCAGACTTGCTAGGGTTGCCACCACACCGGGAGATTGAGTTCGTCATAGAATTGGCGCTAGGGGTGGAGCCAGTATCTAGGACACCTTATGGGATGGCTCCGGCAGAGTTGAAGGAACTGAAGATTCAGTTGCAGGAGTTATTGGATTTGGGATTCATCAGACTTGGTTTTTTTCCATGGGGTGCTACAGTGTTGTTCGTCAAGAAGAAGGATGGATCCTTAGGGATGTGTATCGACTACAGAGTGCTGAACAAGCTGACCATTAAGAACAAGTATCCACTACCGAGGATCGACGACTTGTTTTACCAGCTATAGGGGAAGATAGTGTTCTGTAAGACTGACCTTTGGTCAGGATACCACCAATTAAGGATTAAAGAGGAGGACATACAAAAGACCGCTTTCCGCACAAGGTATGGACACTATGAATTCCTGGTTATGTCCTTTGGATTAACCATGCCCCAGCAGCCTTTATGGATTTGATGAACAGGGTCTTCAAGGACTATTTGGACAAGTTTGTGATCGTATTCACTGATGACATACTGGTGTACTCTCAGTCAGAGACAGAGCACAAAAAACATCTACGTTTGGTATAACAGTGGTTGAGGGAGCATAGGTTACATGCTAAGTTCAGTAAGTGTAAGTTTTGGCTACCGTAAGTAACATTTCTGGGTCATATTGTCAATAAGGAAGGGATCTTGATTGACCCAAGTAAGATTGAGGCAGTGAGAGATTGGCCTAGGCCGAGCAGTGTACCAAAAGTTAGGAGCTTCTTGGGATTGGCAGGGTACTACCAACGGTTCATCGAGGGGTTCTCCAGGATAGCCACACCATTGACTGAATTGATGTGAAAGAAGGCTAAGTATGTGTGGACAGGCAGGTGTGAGAATAGTTTAAAGGTACTGAAGCGGCGACTGATCACCGCTCCAGTATTGAGTTTTCCACCAGACAATGAGAAGTTTGTAGTTTATTGTGATGCTTCCAGACAGGGTTTGGAATGTGATCTGATGCAGGCCAGAAAGGTGATAGCCTACGCATCAAGATAGCTGAAGGAGTATGATCAGAGATATCCTACACATGATCTAGAACTGGCGGTGGTGGTATTTGCACTTAAGTTTTGGAGACATTATCTTTATGGTGAGAAGTGCGAAATATAGACCGATCATAAGAGTTTGAAGTACTTCTTTACTCAGAAGGATTTGAATATGCGCCAGAGACGTTGGCTGGAGTTGGTAAAGGATTACGATTATGATATTCTGTATCATCCTTGGAAGGCCAATGTAGTGGCCGACACACTGAGTCGGAAAGGCCTAGGATAGTTGTTCAGTTCGAGACAGATATCAGATAAGTTAGCTGAAGAGATGACTAGAGCGGGTATATAGTTTGTGGTTGGTCAGTTAGCCAACATCACTCTTCAGTCTACATTACTTGAGAGGATCAAGGAAGCGCATGGGGAGGATCCCTAGTTGATAGGGCACAAAGAGAGCATCTTAGCCGAAGTCGCTAAAGACTTCTCTATTTCAGAGATGGGATTACTGAAGTACAAAGGTCATATTTGCATTCCGATGGATTCTGGTATTCGACGGGAGATCTTGGATGAGTCTCATACCACTCCTTATTCTTTATATCCGGGTATGAAAAAGATGTACCAAGCTTTGAGAACTCTGTATTGGTGGTCGGGGATGAAGAGGGATGTGGTAGATTATGTGGCCAAGTGTTTGACTTGTCAGCAGGTAAAGGCTGAACATCAGAAGCCAGCAGGGTTATTGTAGCCTCTAGGGATTCCAGAGTGGAAATTGGAGGATATTACCATGGACTTCGTGGTTGGATTGCTGAAGAACGTGGGACAACATGATTCTGTGTGGGTGATTGTGGATAGGTATACCAAATTCGCCCTCCTTTTTCCTTTTAGGACGACTTATACTGTGGAGTAGTATGTTGAATTGTATGTGAAGGAAATTGTACGAATTCATGGGGCTCCAAGGTCGATAGTATCTGACAGGGACCCCACCTTCACCTCCAAGTTTTGGGAGAGCCTGCAGAAGGCTATGGGCACACAGTTGCGATTTAGTACCACTTATCATCGTCAGACGGATGGACAGTCTGAGAGGACGATTCAGATACTGACGGATATGTTACAAGCCTGTGTGCTGGATTTTGGGGGATCTTGGAGTAAGTGTCTGCCTTTGATTGAGTTTTCGTATAATAACAGTTATCAAGCGACTATCAGAGTAGCTCCGTATGAGATGTTATATGGGAGGAAGTGCAGATCACCTATCCATTGGGATGAGGCGGGTGAGAGGAGATACTTGGGTCCTGAGGTTTTTTAGAGGACCAATGAGGCGATTGAAAAGATTAGAACTCGAATGCTCACCTCCCAGAGTCACCAGAAGAGTTACTCATACTTGAGACGCAGGAGCGTAGAGTTTCAAGTCGGTGACCATGTATTTCTCAGAGTTTTCCTCTTGAGAGGAGTGAAATGGTTTGGTGTACGGGGCAAGCTGAGTCCTAGGTTTGTTGGCCCCTTTGAGATTCTGGAATGGGTTGGAGAGGTAGCTTATAGATTGGTGATGCCACCAGCTCTATCAGGGGTTCCCAATGTGTTTCACGTAACCATGGTCCGAAAGTATGTATCAGATTCTACGCATGTACTGAGTTATGAGAACTTGGGGCTAGACCAGGATTTTTCAGATGAGGAGAAGTCGGTTCAGATTCTTGACCGAAAGGATAAAGTCTTTTGGAGCAAGACCATCGCCTTAGTGAAAGTGCTGTGGAGGAACAACAAAGTGGAAGAGGCAACTTGGGAACTTGAGACAGATATGCGGGATATGTATCTCGAGTTATTCAGGAGGGGATAGTTGTAGCGTCCCAAATTTGCTAATAAGGCTTAGGGCCTTGATTAGCATGCCTGGAGGGCAATAATTAATTTAATTATGTTAATATGTGAATTTGGTGATTATGTGTGATTAGAAATGCATGTTTAGGTGAATTAAATATACATGTGGGCCCCATTTGGCTATTAGGGGAATATTTGTAATTTTAGCCCGTTACGGGCATAAATGCAATATTTGTGTATATTGTGATTGATACAACGAGTGAGCGGTGATATATTTGTGATGCACGATCCGAGACGGTCCTAGGGAGCAGTTTAGCTAAAAAGTTACAACGGGGTCAAATACCCAGCTCGAGAGGAGCCTAGCGGTATTTTGGGAATGTTATGTGTTCAGAATTTATTGAGTAACGAGTATTAGTTTAGTAATGATTTGGACATGTTGGGATTAAACGAGGATTTATAGGAACACTTGAGGAATTAGCGGGATTTGGCAAATGACAAAGTTGCCCTTGGGTCACTTAAGGATTTAAGTTAAGGTCCAGGGGCAGTTTGGTATTTTGGCTGGGGTATTACATAGCTCAGGGTAGGCTTAATTGATCTAAAAGGAAGGACACTTATGGAATTGGAAAGAAAGACATAAACATACTCTCTCTCTCTCTCTCTCTCTCTCTCTCTCTCTCTCTCTCTCTCTCTCTCAATATCTCTCTCGGTTCTCTCTCATCCTCTAGAAGACTCAATTGATTTTTTTGAATTTTGGAGGAGAAACTCATAAATTAAGGCTTGGAACTTGGGAAGGATAAGCTTCTGGAGAATTGATCTAGGCTCGAAATCTTCTTTGAGGTAAGGAACCCAGCACTGAATTGTTCAAATTTCTGTTGAGTTTGTGTTAGAGTTATTAGTTTGCATGTGAATTGGATTTTAAGTTTAATTTTGGATATTGGCTCAGTTTATGAGATTATCTATGGACTTGCTATGGAGCCTAGATTGTGTGGAAGGAAATTCTAGGCTTAATTATAGGTTAAAGTAGTGTTTGGAGTATGAAATTGTGGTTTAAGCTCGAGGAAAACGCAGGGGAAAATGATGTTTTTCTGGGTTTGGAGGCTCAAGGCGCGACCCTGTTTATTAGGCGTCGCAGCCCGTGTGTGTCGAAGAGGCTGGAAGCCTTTGTCTACCCAGGCACGCCGCGGCCCAAGGATTGGAGCGTCGCGGCCCGTGTCCCTCAACAGAGAGGCATTTTGCCTCTTACTTGAGCGCACTGCGACCCAAATTCTAAATATTGGTTGTTTGAAGGTTTTTAGCTTGGGAACCAAAAAGTTAAGGCTCGGGAAGGATTTTACCACCCAGATTGGTAGAATCCAAAGTCCCAGAGGCTTGAATTATATTCTAAAGCTATTTATTGGATTAGAGCTTGATGGATGGATATTATGATTATGTTGTGACTAGGTTTTCAACGAGGCTCGGGTTAGAGGACTGTGCTCAGGATTGCGATGCTCATGAAGCTTGGGACACAGGTAAGAAAATTGTTGTACCCGTAGAGCAGGGCATGGCCCTATATGATTGAATTGTAGGGCATAGCCCTATTGTTTATGTTTAGTATATGTTTAGATATTTGTTGATATTATGCTATGTATTGCATATTTGTAAATGAACGGCGAAGGCTAAGTACGGTAAGGGCCAGGAATGACGTCGAGCACGTGGAGTGCAAAGCCGAATACAGCAAGAGCCGGGAGCGGTGCTAGCACGCGGAGTGCGAAACTGAGTACGGCAAGGGGCCAGAACGGCGTTGAGCACGCGGAGTGCGAGTTGTTTGGGCGAGATCCTCTTAGGATGCTGGAGTCATTGTCACGGTGAAGACCGCAAACCCAGGCCCTGGTAAAGCGCTTGGGACAGCATGGCCGCTATGTGTTTAGCCTCTTGGCTGCTTTGTTATATGTTATTGATAAATATGCATATGTTATTTGTTTTGTATTGAGTTTTCTTGCTGGGCTTCGGCTCACAGGTGCTCTATGGTGCAGGTAAGGGCAAAGGAAAGGTCGACCAACCATGAGTACGGAGAGCGTGGAGTGATGGGTACATGTTCGGCCTACCTGGCTGCCACTGCCGAGGTTATTTTTGGGAAAATGTTATGTATTGACTTGAATTTGTCGCCTAGTCGACCCTAAATGTATTTTGAGTTGTAAATATTTTCTAAATAGTAATTTGGGATCCCAAATTTTTAACTTTTAGTGTTTTCAATAAATAACCGAATGTTTTATATTTACTGCCTTTAAACGACCTTCAACACAGTTTAGCTACACTTTTTACCTAAAACCTCAATTAGCGAGTAATTGGCACGTTTTAAACTCACTTAGTAATGGCTCTAAGGAAGTAGGGTGTTACATTAATAATCTAGGTAGTTCTAAAATAAAAAAGTTCAATCCCGTACCATTAAATATAACCATTTATACAAATTATGAACAAATCCATACAAAAATAGATTCAACCTAGATCAAAATTGAATCAATGCCAAGAAACCCAATCACACAAACAAATCAATCCAAACAAGCAATAAATCAAAACAAGAATTTAATAAAATCAAAATGCAAAAATCCAAAGTTAAAGAATACCCACTGCTTGTCAATGTCTGTTCAACCCAAGACATCACGAGCCTTCGACAACTCGAAATCCCATATCGTTTGGCATCCATGAGCTCCTCTTCCCCTTCATTCACGCCATTCTCATTGATCCACTAAAGCTCTGCCATGCCATAGCCTCGTCACACCACTCAAGCAGCCAGATCTGAACCGAAGAAGAAAAGATGTGAAGTTGCTAGGTTGTTGGAGCTTTGATTGACAACGTGGAGAGGCAGTGAGTGAGGCTGGAAACTGCTAGGTTTATGGCGTTAGGTTGATAGTAGTGTAAGAGAGAAATGGTGAGGGAGAGATCAAGGAGATAGAGAGAGAGAGAGAGAGTAAACCATATTTTTATTTATTCTTGTTTAAGTTTAAACTTTGATTTTGAATTGTTTTTTATTTTAATTTAATTATAATCAATATTTAAAACTTAAAATTTGTATTATTTTTATTATTTTAAATTGAATTAATAAATTTTTAATAAAAAAAATCTGAACCAATAGTAGAATGACACATGGAAGCTTTCTTAGCTGAAATGACAGTTAACGACCTTGGTAATAATGAATGCAACGAAAACGTAATGTTGTGTATTTTTACCATAAAAAAAAAGTTGGTATATAAGTGTATAAACACAAAAGCTTTGAGTATTTATCCTGTAAATACTCCTTTATTTATTAGAAACTTTGAAAAAAAAATCATTAAAAATTAAAATGAAATTAAAATATTTTAAATCCAAAAAAAGTAATAAATTATTTTAAATTTAGAAAAAATTGAAACAAATATTTTACAAACTAAAAAAATATTAACTTAATAAAAAATTACATTTTAATCAAAATTAAAAAAAAAAAAAAAAACCTAATACCCAAACACATCAAACTTTTCATCTTCTTCTCATAAAATAAATTCATAACAAATGAAATTTTAATCAAAATGAAGTTTTTCGTTGAGGAAATTAAGTGAGGTGTAACTTTTATTTACTTTCTTTCCATTAATATATACATTTTAAGATTTTTCTTAATCTATGGATTTTTCCTAACTTAAGCTAATGGTGTGAGAAGATATTTCCATATTTTATTAGTTTAGTGTTTAAAGATTTGTATTATTATTTTGGGTATTTTTACCATTACATTCCATTAATTAAAAAAAAAATTATGTATCTATTTTTTAAATATCATTTCATTTTTTTAATTTTATTTTACTAAAAGAAATCATTTTTTTATTATTATTTTGTCTACTCAATATGTGTGTATATACATATATAATGTGGCCCTTGAAAAATATATATGGTAAAATTAAAATTTGGAAGAATAATATATATATTATATATATATATATGATTGGAGTTCATCAACTAACTTGCAAGATAACATGGAGTTTTCTTTTAATTAGTATTATTTAGTTATATTTGTTGGATTATTTCCTTAGAAAGTTAAGAGAGTTTACTTAACAAAATCATGATCATTTGCTTCTAAATAATGAGATAATAGTCAATATTAAATATTAAGAAATGGCATTGGAAACTCAAAATTAGTTTGAGTACAAGTACAATTATTTTATTGCAATTGTATTATCACACAACATTTAATTTAGTTGTCTCACAAGTCATATATTAGCATTTCATTGAAAGTATTACTAATTTGTTGATATAAGATATAAGATATAATACACATGAACCCAAAATGAGGTTTATATAAAATTTACTGATGTTGTTAACAATTATGAGTCACCATCAATGTCCACAATCTCAAAATTGATCAACCTTGAGTATACTTAAATTTTAAAAATAAAAATTAATTGCTAATTAAATTAAATCTAAAAGTTTAATTTCTAAAACACATAATTTAGGGATCAATCTATCCATTTGCGAGTATCATATAACTTTTTGTTGTTGTCTTTGTTCGTTTGTAATTATTCCAGGTTACTTATATGGTGTTAAAAAAGTATCTGGTTACTTTTGTTGTTATCTTTGATACTTTTAGAGATTGAAAAGTGTTGGGGGAGAGTGAGATAACACCACCTCAAAAAATAAAATCTACACAAAAAATAGATTGACTGAGACTTAAAAAAGATTGAGAAAGAACTTGCAAACCCAAGTAGATAAATGGTGTTCTTCAACTTTGATGAAACTTCAAAATCCCTAGGCAAAACCACCACTTTAAGCAAATCCTTTGAGAAAACCAAAAACACAAACCAAGGCTTATACATGTTGCAAAATACTGTCCAAATACTCTATTTCCTAACAACATGGATGCTTAAGGCCTTCTCTTGAGGAAATGAGGATTGAGATTTTACAAGCCTTCAACTCTCAAAGTCAAGCACTTTATTTGAGAGTTCTTGGAGAAAAACTAGAGATTCTTTGAGCTTGAGAGAGAGAGAGAGAGATGATAGAGAGAGATTGGAGAGAGTGATCGAAAATTCCAAAATACTATTTTGAGCCTTATATAGAGTAAGCATCGTCATTAGATCTAATTTTTGGTTTTTATTGATCAAATCGGAGATTATACGCAGCGGAACAACAATCAAATTGTTAGATTAATCCCATAGGATTTCTAGATCTACTTCTTCACACTCATATATATATATTGAATCAAGGACATGAACAAAAAAATTACTTCAGGTCCTTCCTTGCTGCTATCTTTTCATATGGCTGAATCCTTGAGATCTCACACCAAGATCTTCCAAAATGTTCTCAGGCACACAAAGAACGAGTGTGGGCTCGCTATACAAATAATAGGCAATAACTATTTATCAGATGTTCTCAACACATGAGATCTGATAAAGTTTGGACCTAGGTTTTGTGAAGAACAATGACTTTTGTTTATGTCACTGTTCTCTTTCTCTGAGAGAGATTCCTAGATATTTTTCTATCCCTAAAAAGTTACGTTCTGTGAAAAACTGATATACTATATTTAATATATCCAATATATTAAAATATTTGTTATTTTAAACAAATTCACAATAACTGATCAGTTATCAAATTTTTGTTTAAATAATAATATTTTAATCATATTAAAATATCTCATTATTTATTTAATATTTAAATAAATAAAATTGTGGAATCAAGAGACAGAGTACACTCTCTTATGCGTGTAGCACAGTGCCTGTGCACTGTGCCACACGTGTACCACATGCCTGTAATGGCATGTGATTTTTCCCAATTTTTATTATTATTTAAATATCAAAAATCCCAAAAATAAATTAATTCAAAATTAATTATATTTTTGTTAAATCAAATAATTAATTAATTAATTACACATAATTAAACAATAATTATGTTTGATACATAGAAAAATATTTTACTTATCACATAAGTCATTTTTGTCCAGTTTTGTATTTGCCTTTGACAGTGATTGTTTGAGAAATTTCGGGGACCATGGACCTATAACATCAAGCTCCTATAAATTGAAACTAAATAATTAAACTCTTTAATTATAATAGTTAATTTATTAATTCTGATATTACTCCACTATAAATTAAGAATTGCACTCTTTATGTTATAGATATACTTTTACAGAAATCTTTTTCTTAAGTCGTCCATTGATATAACCATCTTACAATAGTTCAACCCTCTAATTAATTAGTTCATAAATTAGAATGGGAGAATTACCATTTAACCTTTCTAATTTACTTCTTATTCCTTAAGTACCATTAATTCACTAGTGAATAATTAATCTATAATCTAATTATAGATTTGAACTCAAAATCATTCAGTTCCAGAATTAACCCTTAAGGGAACTAATATACGATCCGTTAGGAAAGATTAGATTCTGTATTGTTGATACATGTTCCCAGCCATCCATGATATTAAATCTCCAAAACAAAAGTCATTAGCCTCATTCTTTGAAGAGACCTTAACGAATGAATCAAAAGATTTAATAAACATGAACAGGAGTTCATGAACACTCAGGATTTAGGTTGATCTATAAATGATCATCAGTTATGATATGAATTACAAGTCTTTATTATTAAATGGTTTTTGGATAAAGACTCTAATTCATATCGGTCCATGTCATATATAATCATATTATATAAAACACCTTTACCGAGATGTCTTTCCACATCAATTATCCAAATCTAGATTATTTGTATCATTATGATACTCAGTAAACCGTACTTACAACTCCAATTAAATAATTACATAACTTTAATTTATTGTTGTTGACTATTTTTATTCATTCATGTGATCTTAATTCTCTCGTACTAATACAAGATCACATCCTCAATAATGAATATGAAAATTTTCTGATATTTACAAAATTATTCAAACAATAATTTAACAATCTAAATATGATAATAATAAACCATTGTATTTATTTATTCACAGAAAAAACGAATGTCTTTACATGCTTTTAGGACACACTCCTAACAATCTCTCACTTGTACTTAAAGCAAGTGAGGCATTTCTCTCAATCCCATATTACGTACATGACCCTCGAATTGCTTTGCTGGAAGCGTCTTCGTAAACAGGTCTACGAGGATGTGTTCTGATACGACTTCAGAATGGACACATCTCCTCTATGTACGATTTCTCTGACTAACTAGTATTTGCGCTCTGTATGCTTTCCCCTCTTGTGGCTTCTTGGTTCTTTAGAATTAGCCACTGCTCCACTGTTGTCACAGTAAAGAACAAGTGGTTTCTCCACTTCTGGAACTACTTTCAGATCAGAGTAGAACTTTTTAAGTCACAGAGCCTCCTTAGCTGCTTCACAAGCTGCTATATACTCGGCTACTATGGTGGAGTCTGCAATGGTGGTTTGCTTAATGATTTTCCAGACTAATGCTCCTCCTCCAAGAATAAACACTGATCTAGAAGTCAATTTCTGACTATCTCTTTCTGATTGAAAATCAGAATCAGTGTAACCAGTGGGGTTTAGGTCTCCACCTGAATATACAAGCATATATTCTCTAATATTTCTAAGATACTTGAGAATATTCTTCACTGCAATCCAATGACTCAATCCAGGATTGGATTGATAACGGCTGACTATCCCTACTGCATAACAAATGCCAGGTCTTGTACACAACATGGCGTACATTAGACTGCCTGCTGCTGAGGCATAGGGATACTGTCTCATGTTTTCCTTTTCCTGAGGTGTCTTGGGACACTGCTCCTTGGAAAGGAATACTCCAGAATGGTTTGGCATATCACCCTTTTTGGAGTTTTGCATATTAAAGAATTCTAGCAGCTTATCAATATAAGTTGCTTGAGACAGTGCCAAAATTTTATTCTGTCTATCTCTAAGAATCTTAATGCCCAGAACATACTTGGCTTCTCCCAAATCTTACATTTGGAATGGTTCAGCTAACCAATTCTTTACATTTGATAATGTCTCTACATCATTCCCAATGACTAGGATATCATCAACATAAAGAACGAGGAATACTACTATACCATCTTTGATTTGTTTATTGACACAAGGATCATCAACATTTTTGTTCAACAACCAAATGTTTTTCTTGTGTCATCAAATCTAAGATTCCAAGATCTAGAAGCTTGTTTGAGTCCATGAATGGACCTAAGAAGCTTGCAAACCTTTTGCTCTTGATCTTTTAATTCGAACCCTTCTGGTTGAGACATGTAAATGGTTTTGTCAAGGCAGCCATTCAGAAAAGCTTCTTTGACATCCATTTGCCAGATCTCTTAATCCATGCACGCAGCTATGGACAAGAGTATACAAATGGATTTTAGCATGGCTAATGGAGAAAAGGTTTCTTCATAGTCAACCCCTCTTGCAGAAGAAAAGGTTTCTTCATAGTCAACCCCTTATTTCTGTGTGTAACCTTTTGGCTACAAGCCTTGCTTTGAAAGTCTCTACTTTCCCATTCGCTCTTCTTTTCTTCTTGAATATCCACTTGCAACCAATGAGTTTGATATTCTCAGGTGGATTTTCAAGAACCTAGACAGAATTGGAATACATCGATTCCATATCTGGGTTCATGGCTTTTTGCCATTTTTCCTTGTCAGAATGATTCATTGCATTTTCAAATGTCAATGGATTGTTTTTGTTTGTGTCAAACACAAGCATTTGAACCTCGTGTTCACAGTATGTGGGTTACTAACTAACCCTCCCACTACGATGAAGTTCTCTACTATTCTGACTAGAACTAGCAGTTTCCTCTTGCCGTTTTTCATTGGTTATTACTGGTGACTTTGCGACTTTATTTGAGACCATCTCCTCCAGTGCAACCTTACTACAAGGTTCATGGTTATTAACATAGTCATACACAAGAGAAGTTGCATTTGTCGATACAAATGTTTTATTTTCTTTTGGACTATAGAAAACTCCACCTCTAGTCTCTTTGGAATATCCCACAAACATACACACATCAGAGCGTGTTTCCAACTTCCCAGTCTTCCTATTAAGCGCGTATGCATGACACCCCCAAATTCTAAAATTGTGTAAACTAAGTTTACAACCATTCCATAATTCTATGGATGTCTTTTTGATAGACTTAGGTGGAACATCATTCAATGTGTATAGAACACATTGAATCGTATAGCCCCTGAATGACAGTGGTAATGATGAGAAACTCATCATTCATCTAACCATATCTAATAACGTTCTATTCCGACTTTCTGAAACATCATTTTACTGTGTTGTTTCAGGTATAGTGAGTTGGAATTGAATGCCATGCTCACGTTGATGGTTCTTGAATTCACAGTCCAAGTACTCTCTTCCTCGATCAGATCGAAGTGCTTTTTAGTGATTTACCTAATTTCCTTTTAGCCTCTGCTTGAAATTCTTTGATGTTTCAAAAAGTCTCAGATTTTCTTTGCATAAGTATAGGTAACCATATCTTGAATAATCGTCAATGAAAGTGACGAAATATTCATAACCTCCTCTTGCTTGTACATTAAGTGGATTGCAACATCCATATGTTTTAGCTGAAGTAGTTCTGTGGCTCTTGAACCTTTAGCAGAGAAAGGTCTCTTGGTCATTTTGTTTTCTAGACAGGATTTACAAACAGGGAGAGATCCAATAAATGATTCTCTTAAAGGACTATCCTTTACAAGCCTATTTATTCTGTCTGGACCAATATGGTCCAATCTCAAGTGTCACAGACATGTTTCACTATCGAAATTAGTTTAATAGATTTAGGATTAGCTGTTTTTAAATAATTCAAAAATTATAAAAAAAAATTGTCATTCAATATAAGTATGTAAACTTTGTTTATTCCAATGCATTTTCATAACAAATAAATAGATAATATCTTTAAATAATAACTACTTTATTAATAAAAGAAATAAATGTTATGTAAAAATAGAAATATGTTTCCAAACATTAATAATCAAAATTATTAATAATAAACTAAATTTCTAGACTGTAGTTTTCTTTGTTCAAAGAAATCTAAAATTTCTAAAACAAAATAAAGAAATTTAAATTGTTCAACTAACAATAAAATTACTAAATAAAAACTACATTCCAACTTCTCCAGCTCCTTACTTGCTACCAAAATCCTCATCAGCCTCTTCCTCCTTTTCAGGGTTCTGATTCTGTAAAAGGAAAGACAAAAGAAAAATAGATTAGTGGCATATATTTTTGAATATACTATCCAAAAATTTGAATCTAATATTCATAGTGTTTGAATCTAGTATTCAAAGTTGAAAAAATATATGTGAATCTTATTCACCTTTTTCGTTTGAGATAAACGATGACACTCAGCATAGACTTCCTCTGTCATTGCTCGCCACATCTCATGTGCTGAGCCATAGTGTATATATTTTTCCTTTGTTTCGTCAGGCATGGTTGAAAGCATGCAATAACGTGCCAACCGATCGGATTTCATCCAATTCGCATATTTTTCTTCTGCTTCATAGCTAGTAGCCAGAGGTGGTTCTGTTGGAGGTTTTTCACAGACAGTTGACATCATCTTCTTATAAGAAAAAATAGTCAACATGCCTCGAAACTAGTGTTGCATATTTTCAAGTTCAAAAACCAAGGATTTGAGAAAGGCATCGGTGTGTAATTCACCAATTGAAATTTTGCTGGTAATAAATAAGTACAAATAAATATTATTATATTTAGAAAAATAAATATCAAAGTTTCAAAAATTAAACGTGATGCATGAGCACAATTAAAACACATAAAATAAAGATAAATTTCCACGATAAAATTTTCTAACAATTAAAGTGCCGCCTTAGGGTCGGTCAAATTAATTATAGAGAATTTATAAGACATTCTTATCTTTATTATTTAATACTTAAAATAACTCTTTATTTTCTCTTTTAAACATTAAAGTACCGCTTAGTTTGGTCAAGTTATGATTATCCACTGCACGAGCTTAATCATAACTTTGTAAGTGTAACCCATTATTTCGGAGTTCATGACTTAACTTAGGACATGCCACCTTAGGGTCGGTCAAGCCTAAAATACATCATTAATTCCTATCTATGTAAGAAATATAATCTTGCTATTGATATGTCCAGACACCTTCCTTAGGGGGACGAAAACAAAGCCATCGCAAGGCGCTATTCGTATCTCACGGTGTTATATTAATAATGGAGACCATGGGTTATGTTTGAGATATCAACCCTCTCCCACTCACTATTTTGAAATAAGTGTTTTTAACCTAATTAATTCCAAATTAATTACAGTTTCTTTAAACTTTATGAACATAATTAAAATTGGAAAGAAAGCGAGTTTCTATGTGCATGTCCAATTTTAAATTACCAATCATGTTCATCTACACTTTATTAAAAAAGAACACTTTTAAAATAAAGTTGGTTTAAAGAAATTAAGTCATAAAGACTTAAAAATTGGTGTGATATTTTACCAAGTTTTCAAAATAAAACTAAGTAATTTACATGCAATTGATTTCACAAAACAATTCATATAAACATATAGGACAATCCTAATAATCATGTTTCCACTAATGAGATGCATGATTATGACTGTGTGGGTTTTCATGTATGGCATACAATGCATGAACATGTTATCAATCACATTAATCACATGAAAATAATTATTTAAATAAATAAACAATAAATGTTGAACCGGGTGCTTTTGGGTATTTCTAATTTTACAACCACTTTATAAAATTAAAATAAATAAAATAAAATGCCTTGATCTCCATCGGGCTTCTTTACTTTACTGTCGATAGGATATGTGGTATTGTTGGTCCAGAACAATAATAAGAAAACAATTTTCAAATTATTTTTGATTAATTAAAACAAAATTTTAAATAATCATTATTTTTATTTTTCTATTAATTAAAACTTAAATGAATTTAAATTAAAATCTGTTATTTTGAAAAAATAAATTTTAAATAAGATATTCAAAAAAGTTTGTTAAGACAACAAAAATATTTCATTATTTAAATATCAAATTTCAAAAATAGGATATTTAAACATTTTAAAATTTTTAAAAAATAACAGATTAATTTCAGAAAAAATAAAAAAATAAAAAAAATTCTGGACCAGTCAGGCGGGGACACGTGGCGTCAAACGGGGCCGCCGAGCTGAACTGTACGGAACCGTACGGACCCGTCCGTACGACGTCCAGCAGCGACTCGGAGGTTGGCCTCGGAGGTGCGGTGGCTGAGTTCTGAATCCCGAGCTCCGTTTGGACTTTTGTGTGATCGGAATTACAATTTTATGGTGTCGAAAACCAAAAAAATTACATAAATCCTATGCCCTTGAATGACTTACACAATGATCTAATCATAAACAAATCCTAACCCAAAAACACCATACAATTAACGATTCAACATTCCCACGCATTCAATCACATTAAGCCATCCATTCATTCATCAAAATAAATAAATGCATAAAATTAAACCCACACAGATTCAATACATATATATGTGAAGATGGCTCTGGTACCATTTGTTGGTTTTTATTGATCAAATCAGAGATTATACGCAGCGGAACAACAATCAAAGTGTTAGATTAATCCCATAGGATTTCTAGATCTACTTCTTCACACTCATATATATATTGAATCAAGGACATGAACAGAAAAATTACCTCAGGTCCTTCCTTGCTGCTATCTTTTCGTATGGCTGAATCCTTGAGATCTCACACCAAGATCTTCCAAAATGTTCTCAGGCACACAAAGAACGAGTGTGAGCTCGCTATACAAATAATAGGCAATAACTATTTATCAGATGTTCTCAACACATGAGATCTGATAAAGTTTGGACCTAGGTTTTGTGAAGAACAATGACTTTTGTTTATGTCACTGTTCTCTTTCTCTGAGAGAGATTCCTATATATTTTTCTATCCCTGAAAAGTTACGTTCTGTGAAAAACTGATATACTATATTTAATATATCCAATATATTAAAATATTTGTTATTTTAAACAAATTCAAAATAACTGATCAGTTATCAGATTTTTTTTTAAATAATAATATTTTAATCATATTAAAATATCTCATTATTTATTTAATATTTAAATAACTAAAATTGTGGAATTAAGAGACTCAGTACATCTCTTATGCGTGTAGCACAGTGCCTGTGCACTGTGCCACACGTGTACCACATGCCTGTAATGGCATGTGATTTTTCCCAATTTTTATTATTATTTAAATATCAAAAATCCCAAAAATAAATTAATTCAAAATTAATTATATTTTTGTTAAATCAAATAATTAATTAATTCTTAATTAATGAATTACACATAATTAAACAATAATTATGTTTGATACATAGAAAAATATTTTACTTATCACATAAGTCCTTTTTGCCCATTTTTGTATTTGCTTTTGACAGTGATTGTTTGAGCCATTTTGGGGACCATGGACCTATAACATTAAGCTCCAATAAATTGAAACTAAATAATTAAACTCTTTAATTATAATAGTTAATTTATTAATTCTGATATTACTCCGCTATATATTCAAAATTGCACTCTTTATGTTATAGATATACTTTTACAGAAATCTTTTTCTTAAGTCGTCCATTGATATAACCATCTTACAATAGTTCAACCCTCTAATTAATTAGTTCATAAATTAGAATGGGAGAATAACCATTTAACCTTTCTAATTTACTTCTTATTCCTTAAGTACCATTAATTCACTAGTGAATAATTAATCTATAATCTAATTATAGATTTAAGCTCAAAATCATTCAGTTCCAGAATTAACCCTTAAGGGAACTAATATACGATCCGTTAGGAAAGATTAGATTCCGTATTGTTGATACATGTTCCCAGCCATCCATGAAATTAAATCTCCAAAACAAAAGTCATTAGCCTCATTCTTTGAAGAGACCTTAACGAATGAATCAAAAGATTTAATAAACATGAACAGGAGTTCATGAACACTCAGGATTTAGGTTGATCTATAAATGATCATCAGTTATGATATGAATTACAAGTCTTTATTATTAAATGGTTTTTGGATAGACTTTAATTCATATCGGTCCATGTAATATATAATCATATTATATAAAGCACCTTTACCGAGATGTCTTTCCACATCAATAATCTGAATCTAGATTATTTGTATCATTATGATACTCAGTAAACCGTACTTACAACTCCAATTAAAGAATTCCATAACTTTAATTAGTTGTTGTTGACTATTTTTATTCATTCATGTGATCTTAATTCTCTCGTACTAATACAAGATCACATCCTCAATAATGAATATGAAATTTTTCTGATATTTACAAAATTATTCAAACAATAATTTAACAATCTAAATATGATAATAATAAACCATTGTATTTATTTATTCACAAAAAAAACGAATGTCTTTACATGCTTTTAGGACACACTCCTAACACTAACCAATAGGATTAGACTTGAAAAACACGACATTATGAGTATTTTACATATTTTCACGTACTGCAGTAGGCGATGCGTCGCCTGCAAGTAGGCGACGCATCGCCTATTAGGGTTTCTTGAAACCCTAGGCATTAGGCGATGCCTCGCCACTTGGGTGGCGACGTATCGCCACCCTCTCTGATTTTGGACACTTCCAAAGGTCCTAAAATGCTTTAAATGCTACCAATCATAACAATCCCCCACTTGCTTAAATACAAGCCTCATTCTCTAGCTTAAAACAATTTTTGTGCATAAAATAAAGTGTCTTTCGGTTTGAACTTTACCTTAGTGAAAATATCAAAAAGCCTTATCGAAATTATTAGTTACTTAAAGTTTGAACCAAGTATTCCATATGATAAAACTGGTGATACCTCACACACCTCCACCACATCTTTTGTTTTTCTCACTTTCTCACTTAGCACTATCATGGGCATGTGCTCATCTCTTCCTGAACATTCCGGGGAGAAACTCCAACTCCCATGAGAGGCAGCACCACCTCTAAGTCCACATAGGTGAAGTTCTTACAGCATCTTTCCTACATTTATAGATGCTTGTTACACTTGATTGAACTTCATAAAAGTCGTAGGCTTAACCTTAACTCAGTAGCAACCAACACTAACCATCTCGCATATTAAATAAAAGAAAAAAACCAATAACTGATCACTATCAGTAGTGGTACACGCATATGGCAGTCCAGAAAACCCTATGCGTGTAACACTTCCCTAAAATAAGGGGATTTGATTTTTCATACATATTTATTTTAATTAATTAATAATTAGAAATTCAAATAAGGCATCATCTTTATAAGGAAAAGATAACAACTTGGATTTCAAAATTCAACATTTAAATTTTGAATGTTCATTATCATCTTATTATTAATTAAATAAATATAATAACCCAAACTAATTTTGACTATCCATATTTATCATTTCTCACTTAAATTAAATAATTTATTAAAATTAATTTCTTTTACTTCTATACTATTTCGAAAATTGCATTAATGCAATAATAAATAATGCAACTTCAATTATCACATAATTGTATATTTATCCTAAAGAATAAATATTATCTCAAATAGCTCATTCACAGTTTGACCCTTGTATCAACTCTTACCTTAAATAGTGTTGATAGAGCCGCCGACCAATAATTCCAAGCTCCAATAAATAATAGATTATTAACCAAAACTCTTTGATTTAATAATCATATTTATTAATCTCATGATTACTCCACTATAAATATGAAACTGCACTCTCGAGAATTAAAGACATATTTACTAAGTACTTTATTGTAACCATAAAGTGTCCATTGATATAACCATTACATACAAATTAATCATCTATTGATGATTCATAATTAAGTGGGAATAAAATTACCGTTTTACCCTTTTAATTATATCTTGATCCCTAGTGTACCATTGAATTTACTAGTGAAGGTTAATTCATAATTTGATTATGAATTTGACGTCAATAACCTTTTCAGTTCCAAAAGCCAACATAATAGGGAACCATCATTCAATCTATAAGAAGTTATAGATTCCATATTTGTTAAGCTATGTCTCCAGCCATATACATCATTGATTCCCCAAAACAAAATTTTTTTGCTTGATCATTCTGACAAACCGTAGCGCATGAATCAAAGGATCAAATGACATATATAGGAGTTCATAGTAACTTTAGGATTAAGATTTTTTTGTATATGATCATAAGTTGATGTGTTTATAATACTACGAAATGGTATTTAAACAAGTATTATCAAATCATATATGGTCCAATTCTACATACTCTCAGTATGCAAAGTACCTCCACTAAAGTGTCCTACTATACTAGGAACCTGGATCTAGGTCACATGTATTCATAATATTAATGGACCGTACTAGGAGTAATTAATCTAAAGATTCCACAACTTTATTTTACTACAAATGATTTAAGTCTATTATCTCAATCTCGATCTTCTCATACAAATATGAGATTGAGACCACATAGATGAACTTGAGAATTTTCTGATATTTACTTAATATTATTAACAATAATATAGTACATAATCTACATATACACAATAATTCAATTCATTTATTCATTTCATTAAAACCATTGTCAACTACAATTTCATTAGGGGCATTATTCCCAACACTAGTTTGTTGTCATCACATGACATGTTCTCAAAGAACTCATCCTCTCTAGATTCAATTATTACCATAGACTCCAAGTCTAATAATCTATAAGCTTTGCTATTTTGGGCATAACCCACAAATGCACATCTTAGAGCCCTGGACCCAATTTGGTCCTTTTAGGATCGGTGCTCTTGCAATAAGCAAGACACCCCCACACTTTAAGATAACCAATGTTTGGTTTCTTTCCTTTCCATAACTCATATGGAGATATATTATTTTTCTTCATGGGTATACGATTCAAAATATGACAAGCGGATAGCAAGGCTTCACCCATAAACTAAAATTCAATTTAGAGTGTAATAGCATGGCATTAATCATCTCAATAAATGATCTATTTTTTCTTTTCGCTATACCATTTTGTTGTGGAGTATAAGGGGTTGTACATTTTTGAATTATTCCATGTTCTTCACAAAACAAGTTAAATTGATTTTAAAAATATTCACCACCCCTATCACTTCTAAGCACTTTAATTTTCCTTTCAAGTTGATTTTCAACTTCCACTTTATACACCTTAAATACATCAAATGCTTCATCTTTATTTTTAAGCAAATATACATATGTGAACCTAGAGAAATCATCAATGAAAGTAATAAAATATCTACTTCTTCCTCTATTCAACATTCCATTAAGTTCACATAAATCACTATGCATTAAATCTAACAACTTAGAGTTCCTTTCAACACTAGGAAAATGTTTATTTACCATCTTAGATTTAACACATATTTCACATTTGTCATTGTAACGCCCTGGATAGCCAAGACCGTTACACTGTGCGTTTATAAAGTGCCAGACTTGCTAATCAAGTCATTTAATTAAAATCGTGTTACTGAAACTGTAAAGGAACTAGGGTTTAAAATGGTTTGGTCTCAAAAGCCACAATTCCATTCAGAAACATTATCCTTACACGGGATCCCAGAAGGTTACAAGTTTTAAGATCGTTTACAAAAGACGCAAGGTTTATACACAATCTCCGGCCATACTAAGGCAAAGCAAACAATTAGGTAATCCCTGTCCTGATCTACTCCTCGACCATGGCGATCAAATAGCTGGCTATGTACATTCCACCTCGGAGTTCTCCGTCTCAGGCTTGGTCCAGCTTGCCTTTGCCTTTACCTGCACCACGTAGCACCGGTGAGCCAAGGCCCAGCAAGAAAACACAACAACAGAGCACAAGCTATAAACAGACAAACCCATATCTCACATTGTATCACAAGTTCTCAAACATATAATCATTCAGCATGACCAAGTATTCAACATACTAAGCATATCAATTCATATCACATATCACTGCACAAATGATAACTAGGGCTAGCGCTCTCAGGCTGCTCCCTCCGTTATTCCACTGACTCCGGCACGCTTAAGCCGAGCTCAGTGAATATTCTCGGCTACCAGTGGCCAAGCCGCACCCTGTGCACAAATACTATGTACGGCACTCTTAGGCCGCTTTACATGTCCCATGGCGTAATACCATCATTGACACGATATAATTTCTCGGGAGCACTTAGTCCCATCACAAACATATAACCAGGTGCAGTTTTCTTACCTTTCAACTCACTGGCTTTAATCTCTCGACTCCTTGAGCACGATCCCCCTCGAGCCCTAGCGCTCACCTAAACACAACCATAGCCAAAGTTACCATCAAACCTCAAGTCCAAAACCCAGCCCCAGGCCAATCCTGAGCCCCCGGGAAGTCCTAGTTCCACCAAACAAGGTGGTGGAAACAAACCCCAAACCTTAGGTCAAAAACCCTCACAAACAACCCCAGAATCCCCTTCAGAACGCAGGGTAGCGCTACAACGCTCATGGGAGGGTGCTACAGCGCTACAAACAGAAGCCAAAATCCCCTCAGCATCATGGCCTAGCGCTACAGTGCCCAAAGGCTAGCGCTGTAGCGCTAGTCACAGACAGCACAGCACCAATTTTTCTCTTCTGCGATTTTCTCGAACCAACCTCAACCAAAACTCTTCCAACTCTTTCCCAAACCCAAAAACTACCTCATGACCATACTCCACTCATCCCAAGCACCCAAAACACTTAGAACTCAAGCACATGCATCCACAAACTCAGAATTCACCATAGCTACTCCTAAGCTCTAAAACTCAGTAAAAACCAGCTGAACAACAAAGTTAGAGTTTAGGCTTTATACCTTTGATAGAATTTCGACCACAAGCTGTCTCTAGACCTTCTTGGCTTGCTTCTCCTCAGCCTTAAGCCTAAATTCCCTAAGGTTCCATCCAATTCAACTTAGGCACCATAACTCAAAAACCAGAAATAGAAATTGAAGAACTCTAGTGTCTTACCTCAAGTGCTGATGAATCCTTGCTAAACCTCTGCCAATTTCTCAATCTTAGACTAGGATCCTTGATGCTTAACTATCCCAGCTCTCCTCTGAGCTTCACTCCAGAAATCCTCATGAAACAGGTGAAGGAAATGTAAACCGACTGAGAGAAACTCTCTCTATTTCTCTCTCTTTCTTTTCCCTTCCTTTTCCTTCCTCTTTTAGACTTCTATAATATTCTACAAATCCCACTAACATAAAGCCTTGGTATTACTTAACTTCTGTAAGCCAAATGACTAGTATGCCCTCCTTATTAAGTCTAAACCCTTTAATCCACTTAAGGGCATTTTAGTCATTTTACCCAATTCCCGCTAATTCCTCGAGTGTCTCTAATATTTCCTGCTTAATTCCCGATACCTAATTAGTCACCAATAATATTCCTCAATGTCAGAATAGACTCCAGTATATTCGCTAAATTCCCATTTATACCCCTGGGCTCACCCCGAGCCGGGTATAAATCCCCACTATGACTTTTTCGCTACTTTGTTCACTAGGATCGTCTCGAGTCACAGATCACAGATATATCCACATAATAATGTGGTCTCAACAATTATCACATATATCAGTACAGTTATGCCCATAATGGCCAAAATTACGATTATGCCCTTCTAACCTAATCAGGGCCTATATGCATACTAATACACATAGTCATGCATCTCAAATATTCAAATAATCATATAACATGCTTTAAATCATAATCATGCATCTTAATCATTAAAGTCACACGTAATTCCCATTATGCCCTCCAGGCACACTAATCAAGGCCCTTAAGCCTTATTAGTGAATTTGGGTCGTTATAGTCATGCTCAACATTATCACAATCAATTAATCTAGATTTGACAGCTCTTTTAATTATGCTAAATCCTATATGCACAAGTCTAATATGCCACAAAGTAATAGAATTTGAGTCAAGCATATAATAAGAAAAAGAAACTTTCTTGTTCACATGATCAATAGAAGTACAAAGTTTGAACATGTCATCACAAGCATATCCCTTTCCCACAAAAACATTGTCTTTAGATAAAATGAGCTTGTCGGAATCTATCACAACCTTGATTCCCGATTTGCCAAGTAAATTGTCACTCACAAGGTTTCTACTCATTTCCGGTACATACAAGACGTTGGTGAGTATGACCTTCTTGCCGGATGTGAAGAACAAATCAATAGTTCCCTTTCCTTCAACCTTGGACCTTTTCTCATTTCCCATTTGGATCTCATGCCCTTCCTATTAAGGTTCAAAGGTCTTAAATAGAGTTTTGTCATAGGTAACATGAATGGTGGCACAAGTATCATACAACCACCCACTCACCTTTCCATGAATGGCATTCACTTTGCTTAGTGTTGCCACTAGCTCCTCTTGGGTTGAATTGAGTCTTGCCTCGTCATTTTGGCTCCTTTTGAACCTACAATCTCTGCAAAGTGGTCATTCTTGCCACACAAAAAGCAAGGTCCCTTGGAACTTTTGAATTGTCCCTCATTCTTCTTGGGCCCCAAGGGTTTTTGACCCTCACCCTTGTTCTTACCATTTCCTTTGCCATTGTCAGGAGGGTTAGCCACCACATTGGCCTTAGATGTCTCTCCATTGGACTTTTCTTCATTCATATCTCTAGAGCGAGATTCCTCATCAATTCTCAAGTGTTTGAGAATTTCCTCCAAACAAATCTCTTCATTTTTATGGAGAATTTTCTTTCTATAGCCTCTCTAAGAAGGAGGTAACTTGGCTATAATGGCACCCACAAGAAATTGTTCCGGCAGTACAATCTTAAGAGTAGAAAATTTATTCACAATAATTTGCAACTCGTAAATTTGAGGGAGAAGGGGTTTATCATCATAAAATTTAAATTCCATATATTGAGTAATAAGGAATTTCTTAGTACCTTCCTCTTCTGCTTTGTACTAATTTTCCAAGGCCTCCCAAATCTCCTTGGTTATCTTGGTGTTGGTGTAGAGATCATAGAGCCTATACGAGAGGGCATTGAGGATGTGACCCCTACATATCAATTCATCTTCTTCGCGCTTCTTCCTTTCTTTGGCAACTTCTTGAGTATCATCTTCCTTTGGCTCTTCCACAACATTTAGGTCTTTATCCAAGACATAGAAAACTTTCAAAGTGGTGAGCAAGAATCTAATATTGTCTTTCCAATGAACAAAGTTAGTCCCATCAAACCTATCCAATCTAAAAAATTCCTAGGTAATGAATTTCAATGCCGAAAGAGATTTAAATTCTTCCATGATATGCTATCTCAGATTATAGAGTATTAGAATGTTGGGGGAGAGTGAGATAACACCACCTCAAAAAATAGAATCTACAAAAAAAAATGGATTGAGAGGGACTTAAAAAAGGTTGAGAAAGAACTTGCAAACCCAAGTAGATCAATGGTGTTCTTCAACTTTGATGAAGCTTCGAAAACCCTAGGCAAAACCACCACTTTGAGCAAACCCAATACACAAACCAAGGATTATACATGTTGCAAAACGCTGTCCTAATACTCTATTTCCTAGCCACCATGGATGCTTGAGGCCTTCTCTTGAGGAAATTAGGATTGATATTGAATAAGCCTTCAACTCTCAAAGTCAAACAATTTCTTTGAGAGATCTTGGAGAAAAACTAGAGATTCTTGGAGCTAGAGAGAGAGAGGGTAGAGAGAGATTGGAGAGAGTGATCAAAAATTCCAAAACACTATTTTGACCCTTATATAGAGTAGGCACTGTCATTAGGTCTAACCAATAGGATTAGACTTGAAAAAGACGTCATTATGAGCATTTTATGTAATTTCACGTACTACAGCAGGCAATGTGTCGCCTGCAAGTAGGCGATGCATCACCTGTTAGGGTTTCTTGAAACCCTAGGCATTAGGCGATGCCTCGCCACTTGGGTGGCAACGTATCACCACCCGCTCTGATTTTGGACACTTCCAAAGGTCCTAAAAATGATTTAAATGCTACCAAACTTTTTGGGAACCCTTAGACACTCTCATGCATCACTTTGGACCCAAAATTGCATTTTATAAGTGCCTATAATTGAATCTCAAATTTCACATGTGCTCTATATGAATTTTACTAAGTGTTTATACATTGCTTGTATATGTCATAACACAAAATACCAGGTTAGTTTTTGTTGTTGTCTTTGTTATACTTGTAATGTTACTTTTATAATGTTCAAAAAGTACTAGGTTATTTTTCGTTGTTGTATTTTGTTACTTTTGACTTTATTTTTCATCAACTAATAAAATAATTAAGGGAAGAGTTGTTTGTGCGTAGATAACCAAGGAAAAGGAGTTAAAAGCTATAATAAATAAAAGGGAGCACAAAATTTATAGTGGTTCGGCCCGAAAAAGATAACATACGTCCACCTTAGGAAATTGTATTGATGATGAGTTATGAACACACAAGAACAGTTACACTTTGATCAATTTCTATTCTTGAGGTAGCTAGAATTATAAGAGAATAAATTCTCTCTCTGTAATAAAATTTTCAAACCCTTTTTACTATTTACAAAAAAAAAGGTTTTTATAGTGGAGGAGAATGGTGGAGCTGACGATGGCACTCTGTTTCCCAATCAAGCTAATTCCCATGAGATACGAGATTGTTTCAAACTTATGTGTTCCTCCAAAACAGTAATCTAGCTAGTTGTTGTAGCACGTTGTTCATTGTTGATTTTTGGCTAAGTGTGCCGAAATGGGCAACCCCCTTAAGACCTCAAGGTGGCGGTGATCCTCATATGATGATCTTCAACTTCATGGGGGCCATCTTGAATGACATGGGTGAGGATTGCCATGGGGCGAAGCCCTCCTCGCCTAGGTGGGTGAGGTGTCTTGCTGAGGTAATGTGCCTCGCTGATGTGAGGTGCCTTTCTTAGGTGAGGTGTCTCACTAATGTGAAGTGGGCGATGTGTCTACATTGGTTAGGATGTTGCTCCTTTTTCTTTTAATCACCTCACTTGCTACATCATCCATTACGTTATTATGCCAAAATTGGGTATAAAATCCCCCCCCCCCCAAGTCAGGCTTCACGTTGGCATAAGGTTGACTTAGTTTAATGACTTGGGGTTCACCCGCCCTTGGTTTTTGCTCTTCTGATTCTAGATCTTCAGGAAAATAAGGTTGTTCAGTGGAAGGGATAGTGAGGTTGACTTCGCTCATAACTAGAAGAAAGTCTCCTGAATTTGTGACTTGGCACCCACTCACTCCTTTTTTTGGATTTTACAAAGAGAAATGGTACGAAAAAAAAGGGGAGTTTCGCGGGTGTGATCAGAAGCTCTGACAAGTACTGGAGGCAGTGATAGCTTTCCATTCTCACCATCACCTTAGTTTGGTGACTATACTGACACTACCCTAGTGTAGCCTCCCCATTAGGAAGTTGCTCGAGGCACAACTTTCATGTTGCACATGCTCGGACCTAATTGTTCTTTGCACTAGAAAACACACTAATGTCCTAGATTTTCTCGGTATTGATTGCTCTTCATCTTAGGAATTGGCCTCTCATTCCATTTTCGTGTTCTACTTCGCACTCATTTTCTTACCATCATTTTCTTAAGGGTCTTGTGTTTCTCAAATTTATTACCACTGAGATGGTTTCTAATGATGGATGGCTTATTTTAAGATATTTCATTTCACTAAGTTGGAGGTTAATCGGGCATGGCTTTCTGGGGAGGTGTTATCTCTCGTTCTTCATCTTTACTAGTAGTCTCTTCTGGCTTTGATCGATGATGTCGTATTTATAGGTGGTCGACACTTTAGGATTTCTGAGTTCCTATTAATTTTACCCCTCAATCAATGCATTCGTTGTTCCTAACCATTACTTTTTAGAGTTTTTGTATTTTTCGCAGTTCATACCCGCGCATTCTGAAGCTTCGCAGGGAATCTCATTATTCTGGCAGGTTTTCCTACAATGAATCTCGACATATCTTCCCATACATGGGGAGGTAGCTTTTCCAGGGTAATTTCCTACACGCATAGGTGGGTCACCTGTAGGTGTGGACCTCGCCGTCTTGAGGAGCGAGGTGAGGTGATGACCTTTATGTTCACAAAAAGTGTTTCACTTCATACTCTTTTTTTTTTTTTGTGGTAGATACATGCATCTCCTAGCAATGGGTGCCTAAGATTTTTTGAATGGGACACTCGGACCTTACACAATACTCAATACTAGGAAATTTTTTGGATGATAAAGTTAGACATCCCCAAAATTCTATAATTAGCCAAATTTTGAGTGATAGAGTTGGACCTCCCCAAAACTCCATACTTGGAAAAAATTTGGGCCTCTTGGTTGATGTTTACTTAGAAGCATTTTAAGTGAACTAGGTGGACCTCCCAAAAATCTACATTTAGTCAAATTTTAAACCGCACAAATAACCCACACTTAGCAATTTTTTGTAACATTTGGACTCCCTTGCCTTTTATCTATTGTGCCCAATAGGCTTGTTGGGGCATCTTCTTCTTGGTTATGTTTAGCTAATAGAATGAGATCAACTTCTTTGTCTCTCAACCCACTGCCCCGTCTTCTTTCTTTTTCTTCATTTCATGTGGTGCAAAAGGAGCGACGCTATCCCCAAAGCTTTCCCAACCCGCTGGCCATCTTGGTTCATTTTTCGGCTTGGTAAGTTTCTTGAGCCTTGATTTAATTCACTTTTATTGTTGGGAATGGGCCCGTAAACAATTTGCTTTTGCTTAGATAGTGGGAGAACCCCAAATTCTTCAAGTCATTGGTCTCCTTCTTCGCACACGACCCGCCCTTGGCCAACATAAGAGGCCTTCGAATCCAGTCCCGATATATTGCTTCTTCTCGGTTTGGTAAGCTTTTTAAACCCCCTTAATTGTCGACTTGTTGTATGAAATGGAAATTCCATGCATTTCTTTTGTTTGTTCAACCATGAAATTGATTTAGAATTCTTGTAGATTCTTGTCGAATATTTTTAAATTTAGTCGTAAAAATAGGTTAATTGAGTGTATGAGTCATTGGGTGTGTTGATTTAGGGGAACTTGCAATTTCTTGTTAAAGTTTTGAAATTGAGTATTGGAAATGGATGGGTTGAGTATGTAGGCTACGCATCTTGACAAAAATGGAATTTTTGGTCATCTAAATGCACAAAATTTGAAATGAGAGTGGGTTAGATATTGGGATTTTTGTGCACGGGTTCGTCATTAGTGAGGAGGAGGCCATGTTTAGGGTTGCCTCGCCATGGGTACTTCGCCTAGTTGAGCGAGGTGGGTACCTCGCCAATTTGGGAGGGGTGGGTACCTTGCTAAGATACCACATGACTCGCCATCTTAGTGGCTTTGCCGATTGATTTGAGGTGTGGAAGAGCATGGCCTTGTCAAGTGATTCATGGCAGGCCTTGCCAGTCTTGTGTCAGTGTGCCTCGTTCAGTGGGTCAAGGTGTGAGCAAGCGAGCCTTGTTGAATGGATCAAGGCGCGAGCGAGCTGGCCTCTCTGTGTGAGGTGCCTTATCGAGTGGGGTGCCTCGCCGAGAGCGAGCCTCGCCATATAAAGGGCAACCTAGCTAGTTTCACATAACTTGGTTTATTCTCGCTACTTTATCTCTTTCTTGATGGTTTTGCAGATTGCTCCTATTTTCAGCAAGGTCATTTGCTTGTGTTTTTTTTTTATTTTGCATCGCGACAAGTGGTGGGGTCATTTCTTTAGAAATTGATAATATGGTTCTGACCTATCCTACTTTGATCATTTGGGATTTTACACGAAGACGATCATTGGGGAGGTCAGTGGCCTAACCCCACCGCCTCACCGTCACCACTTCCTTTTATTGTACCTCTCAAGTACTGTGCTAACTAGACCGAGAGGAAAAGGAAAAGGATGCAATCATCGAGCGAGGACGAGGAGGACACTGTCTCTTATGCCAGCATGTGCTCGAGTATGGATCTTGATTCTGCCTTGGTGAGAGGTGGTTTAAGCCTTCTTGCATCAATCATGATAAACCTAGCAATGAAGCATATGATCAAATGACATGAATTGTATAACCATCCTGAGTACAGGATCCCTACACCTGACGAGCGCCCCAATCACCCGTCAGACGATTGGCATACATGGAGACATGTGCATTGTGATGCGAGAGCTATCCTTCCTCTGAATCATTATCTTCTTGGCTTAGCTAATTATTTTAGGGTAGTTCCTTTCGAGATTACTCTCAATGCATATAGGATTGCCATAGCGATGGGGATTCTATATAGATGATTAGGATGGTATCCACCGACTCGTCATGAGATTCATTACTTTTATGACCTTTAGTTTGGCAGTGACGATGGGTTGGCAGATTTATACTTCTGCCACAACCATGGAGCCATGACTTATCAAGTGTGGGAAGTCCAAGGCCAATGATTATACCACTAAATACTACTTCACTAAAGGCATCAACACAAAGTTTAGAGTGTTCAAAGAAGGTGGTGAGTGCCTTACCTTTTTGTTATTTTCACATTATCACTTGTTGTTTTGTTTCTTAACTCGTGTTTTTTTTGTGCTAACCTACAGTTTCCTTCGCGTGTCTAAATCCACTGTCGGGGTATGAAACCCGACCATAGTACATTCAGACCATTGTAGAGGACTTTAGGAATGCCTATCAAATTATAACTGACGATGACCTTTGCAAGTGTGAGATTTTATAAAAGCACCACTCTTTAAACCATTTAAGGCCAACTCTCGTGGTCGACTTGACTATCTTGCCAATACCATCAACGACCAATGGGCATGCTCGCCCACGAGGGGGTGCTAGAGGAGGCAGTAGTTTGTGTGAAATTGACGATGCTAAAGTTGGCATGTGTAACGCCCCGAATAACCAAGACCGTTACACTGTGTGTTTTAAAATAGTGCAAGACTTGTTAATCAAGTCGTTTGAACAGTAATGTGATCCTAAGGTCATTTACCAGGTTAGGTTTAAAAGATTTTGAAGATAATGATTAATTTTCATTAAAATAGACGTTTGGTACATGGGATCCCAAAATTGGGTTTAAGAGACAAATTTACAATTCTCAAAAGTTATATACAACCAGTGGCCACTCTAATGGCAAAATACAAATTTTAGGATCTATCCCTGTACTTTCCCTCGGCCATGGCGAACGAGCAGCTAACATTGTACACCTCACCCGCAGAGCTCTCCAACTCATCGTTGGCCCAGCCTACCCTTGCCTTTACCCGCACCACATAGCACCCGTGAACCAAGGCCCAACAAGAAAACCATAACAGCAAATACATAATCAGTAATAGCATCCAATAAATCATTCAAAAGCTCAACAAATCGTAAGTATCAAATTGATAATAGTAAACATGTACATTCAGAAATATATATCTACCAATATACAAGTACTCAGGGTCAGCGCCCTTAGGCCGAGCCCTCTGTTTACTCAACACTGAGTCCTTTGTTTATCTAGCTGACTCCGGCTCAAAGTGGCCTAGCCGCGTCCTATGCGCAAATCATCAGCCCCAGCTCTCTTAGGCTGTCATTTCATGTTTCGCATAACAGTATCATAGTTACAGAACACATATACTCAAATACAGGGAATCTCAATCCCAATACAGCCACACAAAGGTGTTATTTTCTTACCTTGAATTCCGAGAGGATACAAAATGGTCCCGAGCACGATCCTCAGTCCTGAGCCTTGGAGATAAACCTAGTCACAGTGACCAATGGGTAATCATCAATTTCTAATCCAAATAAATACTTATGAGACAAAAACTAGCCTCTGGGACCTCGATTTCTACTAAACCAGGTACTAGAAATTGTCCCGAGCGCCTAAGTTCGAACCCTCGAGCCTTACCAATCCTAGAAACCATCTTAAGGCAAAGTCCCCTAGGCGGGCCGCGACCTGACCCTAAGGGTTGCGGCGTGCCCCCAAGTCAGAGACTCAAACCTCAAGCTTCAAGGGGAGGCGGGTCGTGACTTGCTCCCGCTAGGGTCACAGCGCGCCCTCAAGACAAAGAGCCACCCAGGGCCATCTGGGCATGCGGGTCGCGGCGCACCTGAGCTGGGTCGCGACGCGCCCCCATGTTCCCATAATTTATGGGTTTTCTCCTCCTCTTTCCATTGAAAAACCTCAAAGCTCAACCCAATAATGCTTCCCACTTCCAACCAAATTGCAAGAGCAAGTTTAGGACTTCTAACCAGGAATTTTAAGCATATTATAATAGAGAAAACTCTAACAAAACTACCGACAATTCACCCCTAGAAACCTCAACTAAATAGTCTTATAAACCTGAATTCTTAACTGAAATTAAACAAAATCCTTACCTCAAATAGCTGTTAAACCCTCAGCTACAACCTTCAATCTTTGAGCTTAAGTCCCAACCCTTTTTCTTCAGTAGCTCAAGCCTTTCTCCATCAATTTCCTTCCAAAATTCCGAATTTAGGGCCTAAATTCTTCTGTTCTCTTTCTTCCTTAGCTTCAAAGTAGAAAGAGAGGGAGAGTGTGAGATCATGAAGGAGAGGGAAAGGGAGAATGTGACAAAATTCCCTAAGGTTCCTGACCCTTCCCTACAAATCTGAGTGTATCTTAAGCCCAAAGACATTTTTGCCCTTTAAGTTTATTAACCCTCCAATACTTTCTAAGGGTAGAATGGTCACTTTCCCCCAGTTCCTGCTAATTCCTAAAGTGTTCCTACTATTGTCAAATTAACCCTTTCATGTCAAATTAATTACCAAATACTTATTCCATATCTAACAATTCCCAAAATATTCTCTAAATTCCCAAAATACCCCTAGGCTTCCCTCAACCCGGGTATTAAACCCCGCTTGACTATTTCGCTAATCCGCTCACTAGGACCTTCTCGAGCCATATGCTGCAAATATATCCACATAATAATGTGGTCTCGATCATAAATCACATTTATGCCCTCAATGGGCCAAAATTACAAATATGCCATCATAATCTATAAAGGGCCCACATGCATATCTAATACTCTTAAACATGGATATAATATATCCATATAATCATACTATTCATGCAGGCCACATAGTCATGCATTTAACCATTTAAACATTCACATATGACAATTATGCCCTCCCGACACGCTAATCGAGGCCCTAAGCCTTATTAGTGATTTCGGGTCATTACAACTATCCCCTCCTAATGAGAATTTCATCCTCAAAATTTACCTGAATAACTCGGGATACTGATCCCGCATCTCTGACTCAAGCTCCCAGGTCGCTTCCTCAACCTTGCTATTCCTCCATAACACTTTGACTAGAGGAGTCGTCTTGTTCCGTAGAACCTTATCTTTCATGTCTAGGACCTGAACCGGTCGCTCCTCATAAGACAAATCTATCTGTAACTCTAAATCCTCATCAACATATGAGTCGTATCTGAGACATACTTCTGAAGCATAGAAATGTGAAATATGTCGTGAACCCCTGATAATGATGGTGGCAGTGCCAATCTGTAGGCCACCTACCCGATCCTCTCCAAGATCTCAAACGGTCCAATGAATCTAGGGCTCGACTTGCCCTTTTTCCCAAACCTTCTCATCCCTAGCAGTGGTGAGACTCGCAGAAACACGTGGTCCCCCACCTGGAACTCCACGTCCCTACGTTTAGGATCAGCGTAGCTTTTCGGTTTGCTCTGCGAAGCTAGTATTTGAGCATAGATTTTCTTGATAGCTTCATTAGTCTTTTTAACCAACTCCAGTCCCAAATACTTCCTCTCACCCATCTCATCCCAATGAATAGGCAATCTACACCTTCTTCCATATAACATCTCGTATGGAGCCATTCCAATCATTGATTGATAAGTGTTGCTGTATGAAAACTCAATCAACGGGAGATACTTACTCTAAGACCCCTCAAAGTCTATCACACACGCCCTGAGCATGTCTTCCAACACATGAATTGTCCTCACAGACTGTCCATCGGTCTTAGGATGAAAGGCCATACTGAACTTCAGTTGAGTCCCCATAGCCTTCTACAATCTCGGTCTGCCACTACAGACTTAGGAACCCCATGGAGACGTACAATCTCTCTCACGTACAGCTCTGCATACTGATCCACAATATAGGTCGTCTTCACTGGCAGATGGTGAGCTGACTTGATGTATCTGTCTACTATCACCCACACCGAGTCATGTCGCATCGCTGTCCTGGCTAAACCACCCACAAAATCCATAGTAATGTCTTCCCATTTTCACTCAGGAATACCCAAAGGTTGTAGGAACGTCGCTGGTCGCTGATGCTCAGCCTTCACCTACTGACAGGTTAAACTCTTTGCCACATACTCCACTACTTCCTTTTTCATCCCAGGCCACCAATATAACGTCCGTAGATCCTGATACGTCTTCATGGTGCCTGGATGGAGTGAGTAGGGCGTAGTATGGGAATCATCTAATATCTCTCATCTAATACCCATATCTTCTGGGACACAAATCCGACCCTTATACCGTAGTAATCCTGTCTCTGAAATAGAATAATCCTTATCTACTCCAGCTAAGAAATTCCCTCTAACAATCTGCAATGATGAATCAACCATCTTACCCTCTCCAGAAGGGTCGACTGTAAAGTGATATTGGCCAACCAGCCCATAACTAGCTCTATCCTTGCTCTGGACATCTCTTTTACCAAATCTCTCGATATCTGTGCAAAGCTAAATAACTGTCCCAGGCCCCTCCGGCTCAACGCATTTTCCACTATGTTGGCTTTCCCTGGGTGATAAAGGATATCACAATCATAGTCCTTCACCAACTCCAGCCAATGCCTTTTCCTTATATTCAAATCCTTCTGGGTGAAGAAATACTTCAAACTTTTATGATCGGTGTATATCTTGCACTTCTCCCCATACAAGTAATGTTGCCAAACTTTCAGTGAGAATACCACCGTTGTCAATTCCAGATCATGGGTAGGGTATCGCTGCTCATACTCCTTCAACTGCCATGATGCATAAGCAATAACCTTCTCATTCTGCATCAACACACCTCCCAACCCCAACCTCGATGCATCACAGTATACTACAAACTTTCCTCCCTTCGAAGGAAGATTCAACATCGGAGCAGTAATCAATCGTCGCTTAAATTATTGGAAGCTATCCTCACACTTGTCTGACAAAACAAACTTCAAATTCTTCTGTGTCAATTCTGTCATCGGTGCAGCAATCTTCAAGAACCCTTCCACAAACCATTTGTAATAACCCGCCAATCCAAGGAAGCTCCTAACCTCTGAGGTGTTTCTTGGCCTCGACCAATCTCGCACTCCCTCCACCTTAGCTGGATCCACCTTGATCCCATCTTCACCAACAATGTGTCCAAGGAATGTCACTTCTGGTAGCCATAACACACACTTCTTAAACTAGGCATACAACCGATGCTCCCACAATCTCTGCAAGACCTGCCGAAGATGTTGTTCATTCTCTGCCTCTGTACTGGAGTAAACTAAGATGTCATCGATGAAGACAATCACAAACTGATCCAAGAAGTCCTTGAACACCCTGTTCATCAAGTCCATGAATGTTTCCAGGGCATTGCTCAAACCAAACGACATGACCAGGAACTCATAATGCCCATACCTCGTTCAGAAGGCCGTCTTCAGTATATCTTCATCCTTGATCCTCAGTTGGTGATAACCAGATTGAAGATCAATCTTTGAGAGCATCGTCTTTCCCTGCAGTTGATCAAACAAGTCATCGATCCTTGGTAAGGGGTATTTATTCTTGATGGTCAATTTGTTCTACTCCATGTAATTTATATACATCCTAGGAGTCCCGTCCTTCTAATTCACAAACAAAACTAAAGCACCCCATGGCGAATAGCTAGCCCTAATAAACCCCAAATCAAGAAGCTCTTGCAGCCATTTCTTCAACTCTTTCAATTCTGTTGGAGCCATCCTATATGGTGCCCTCGACACTGGCTCTATCCCTGGCACTAATTCGATAACGAACTGAATCTCCCTATGCGGCGGCAATCCTGGTAAATCCTCAGGATACACATCCAAGAACTCGCATACCAATTTGGTCTCTCTCGGCCCTGCTGGTATAACCTTGGTGGTATCCACCACTGGCTAGAAAACCTATACAACCTCCCTGCAACAAGTCCCTATCCCCCAATGCTAATATCATAGGTATGTGGGGTCCATCCACAGCACCCACAAAAACAAAGGGATCCTCTCCCTCAGGCTCAAAAGTCACCATCTTCTTCTTACAATCAATGGTAGCCCCATATCTGACCTGCCAATCCATCCCTAAAATCATATCAAAGTCATCCATACCCAACTCAATCAAATCTACTGATAGTTCCCTACTATCTACCATCTCCTATAAACTACCAGTTCCCCTGTAGGCAGTATAGTCCCAAACCCCGTAGTATAATACTCACTAGGTCTACACAATCTATCAATTACCTTACTAGAAACAAACAAATGTGTAGCACCAAAGTCAATCAATACAGTATTAGAAGAGCCTGCGCTAGAAATCTAACCTATCACTACCGTGGGACTAGCCTCGGCCTCTCCCTGCGTCAAGGTGAACACTCAAGCTAGATTCAAGCTATCCACCTTCCTTGATTCCTATTTCTTCACTGTTGTCCAGTCCTTCTTGAGGTGTCCCACCACCCCGCACACATTGCAGGCCTTTGCCCGACATTTGCCCGAATGGAACCTTCTACACCTCGTGCACTCTGGTTAACTTCTCCATGTGTCACCGCCTCTCTGGCGGCCACCTTGAGTATTCTGACCCCTCCTATTAGGAATAGAAGCGGTCGAAGTGTCAGGGGTCTTCCTCTTCAGATCACTGGGGCCTTTGCCTCTACCAGACCTTGTGTATGGAGGCACTGCCCTGCGAACCTCTCATCTCGCAGTGTTCTCCTTCCAAATCTTATTCTCCGCCTCTTCAGCGGTAAGAGCCTTCTCAACAGCCTGGGCATAAGTAGTTCCCCCAGGTACTGTTGTAATTCTCACATCTCGGGCTATCATAGCATTAAGCCCTCGAATAAACCTGTTCTATCTAGCTGCATTAGTAGGCACTAAATCTGGTACAAATTTTGCAAGCCTGTCAAACTTCAGGGCATACTCAGTAAATGTCATGTTGCCCTGCACCAACCCAACAAACTCATTCACCTTCGCTGCCCTGACGGCAACGTTATAGTATTTCTGGCTGAATAGATCTCTGAACCCATCCCAACTCAGAGTAGAAACATCCGTGGTCTGTGATGCCACCTCCCACCAAATACGGGAATCCTCTCTAAGCATATAGTTGGCACATGCCACCCTATCATTGCCTTTCACCCTCATAAAATCCAGAATAGAAGTGATCATACTCATCCATTGTTTGGCCTTTAGTGGATCTGGTCCAACCTCAGGTGACTGTACAATTGATGCCACAGCAGGTGGAAAAATAGGTGCACCACTCCCTGACGGAGCCTGTTGTCTCCAAAGGCAGATTTGCTCTTCTTGACTCTTTAACCGAGTTTGCATAGCTACAAGTATCTACTGCCAGTTCTCAAGGATTGGTGGAGGGTTCTGTCCCTGATCATCATCTCTAGTCTCAGACCCTGCATCAGCTAGTCGTATAGATCACCTTGGACGCATAGCTATCCAAGTTTATCTGCAACAAACGACTCGGCAGTTAGGCAATGATGACAGGTTAACAATCTTTCCATAGTCCACCATTGAAACTTAACCAACCACAAGCAATCAAGATGTAAAAAATCATGTCCAATTATTCCATACTTATTCCATATCTAACAATTCCCAAAATATTCTTTGAATTCCCAAAATACCCCTAGGCTCCCCCCGAGCCGAGTATTAAACCCTGCTGTGACTATTTCGCTAATCCGCTCACTAGGACCGTCTTGAGCCATATGCTGCAAATATATCCACATAATAATGTGGTCTCAAACATAAATCACATAAAATCACATTTATGCCCTTAACGGGCCAAAATAATAAATATGCCCTTATAAGCTATAAAGGGCCCACATGCATATCTAATACTCATGAACATGCATATAATATATCCATATAATCATACTATTCATGCATGCCACATTGTCACCCATTTAACCATTTAAACATTCATATAAGCCAATTATGCTCTCTCGGCACACTAATCAAGGCCCTAAGCCTTATTAGTGATTTCGGGTCGTTACAGTTGGGGTGAGGCCCAAGGGGTTAAGGTAGATGGATTCAATCTTTGGCACTTATCCTCCAACGACTAGAAAGAGGAAATTCTAGTGATGGGGGCCTCCTCAACCTTGGTATTCGCCCATTCTTCTACCGCTGAACCAAGTAGTATTGTATTTTTTTTTCGATATTGACGGAGTAGACTTGCTGGTCAACAATGTCCCCAATAAACCTCTTGTCGAATATGAGGGTGTCTTGCCTTTGGCGAAATCCATGCCATCTTTTTCTAAAAACTTTCCCCCCACCCACGTCGTAACCCTTAGCGAGTAAAGCGATTTAAATCCCTTCCCTGTAAGACAACAATGTAGGATCCCGAGGGGTAGTCATGATAGCAATCTTAGCCTAAATTCAGACTTACTCGAGTGGTTTACTGACAACTTAAGATATTGCTAACCCATTCCTCTAGCATACCCAACGAACTCCAAACTTCTAATCTGGACCCAGACCATTCGCTTGGTATTAAGTGTATCCATTTCAACTTTATGTATGCCTGCTAAATTATTTTCTTGCTATCTTGATGTTGTAGTTTGTGGTATGCAAATTGATATGCTGACATGCTTTGAATTCTTTTTTCATAGTTGAGAGGGAAGGTGACATCGAAGACCCAAACGTTGACCCTGCGACTCTCTGTGCCTATCCGTTGGTATTGGAATCGGACAAGGGAAAGAAACGCCCCTCCACCAAAGGATCGAAGCTAGAGAAGGTTGATAAAGGTCCAAAGAAGTCTCAGTTCATTGCTGACAAGGACCCTCATCCCGTCCTATAACGAGTCCCCCACCCGAGTCTTCTTGCCACTCATCAAAGGCTTCGGCTAGGAAAGGCCTGACACCTGAACGCCTCCAGGCCACCCTTCTCTCAATGAAGATCGACACGATGGGTGAGCGTACACAGGTCTTGGATGCTTGGTCGACGATCACCACGGGGTCAACCCTTGACTTGAACTACCAACAGATGGTAAACATTTCTCTAGTGAGTGTCTATGCCTTCATGATTTCACATTCCTTTTATAATGTGTTTACTATTTTTTTTTCTTTTTCATTTTAGAGCTTTGTAACGGTTGTGAATCTCTCTCACTAGTTTAAACAAGAGCTATATGAGTTTCACCTTCAAATAACAAAGTCTGCAATGCTTAAGCTATAGAATGAGAACTTAAAGACCGAGTTGTTCAGAGTTCAAGTGACCCAGACTAGGCTCGAAGGGGATCTTGAAAATGTTCATAAGGATGTAGAGATTTTGATGGCACATTCTGAGGCATTGGATGTGGTTCAACGTGTAAAAATTTTCAAGTATGAAGCTAAGATGAGGGAGAGTAAGGACACCAGAAACAACATACTTTTTAAAATTTGGAAGTTCAACCAATCGAAGCGTAGATCTAAGTTTCCTCAGTGAGGAGGGTGTAGCTTAGGTAGTCTCTTATTGCGAGAAATGCCTAGCTAACGAGGGTGGTGACGATGCAGACGAGGATGGGGAGGGGGCACCGAGAGGACCGCTTAGGAGAAGGGAGATAACCCTCATGGTTGGGAATGAAGAAAGAGATAGTGGAATATGTAGCGCACTGCCTGACTTGCCAATAGACGAAGGTTGAACACTAACGACCAGCTGGACTGTTGCAACCACTAGAGATACGTGATTGGGAGTGGGAGATGATTACAATGGATTTCATCGTATGTCTACCGACCAATCCAAAAGGACAAGATACAATTTGGGTTATCATTGATAAATTTACCAAATTAGTGCATTTCTTACCAATTAAGAAGACTTACACCGCAAACAATCTGGGAGGCATATATATATGGCGGGGATAGTGAAGTTGGACGGTTTAACGCTATCAATAGTTTCTAATCAAGATTGGGATATTACGTCGGCTTTTTGGAGGAGAATGCAAGCAGATCTTGGTACCAAGCTAAAGCTTAGCACATCCTTCCATCCCCAAACGGATGGTCAAAGTGAGCTAACAATTCAAACCATAGAAGACATGTTGAGAGCCTACGTGCTCGACTTTCAAGGATCATGGAATGAGAAGCTTCCATTGATGGAGTTCGCTTACAACAACATCTATCATGATTCGATCAAAATGGTTATATATAATGCACTTTATAGAAGGATGTGCAAACCTACTTACTGTATCAGGTTTCTCGAGTTTTAGATGTGAAGAATAAATAACGAACTCGTCCGAATAAGCCTCGAATTTTGTCAGGTTCAGATTTCAGGTAACACGGGTGGGTGCGAGTGGGTGCAGTTAGGTAGAAATGAATTAGGCAGAGATTCAAGTTTTGGGCCTAACAAATGATTTGGATCTTTTCTTTACAAAAATGACATATTTTCTTTGAAAAGTTTAGGTTTTAACATCTTTTATTACAACAAATTATTTTATTGAGCTTGAAATCTATAGATTGAGTTAAACAATGAACATAATTTTCTTAGGAAATTGAATAAAAATAAAAATTCACAACAACCCTTGAATAAATAGTTTCTTTCATAGAAAAAATAGCAATGTCCATAAAATGTCATAAAGTATCCAAAGAACTTCCAAAGTCCTTAAAAATTTAAAATACCAAAAGTCCATTAATATAAACAACTAATAACATAACATAGTAATAAAGTCCAAAATAAAGATTAGAATGGTAGCAATTTTTTATTTATTTATCCTTCACCATCTCTCTTTCATTCCTTCTTCCTAAATGTGAAAAATCCAAACCTTTCATACATAAATAAATAAATAAAAAAGCTAAATGCAGCATGTAAACCATTAAAATGTTTTAAAATAACCACTATATACCAATTTTTAATTGTAAAGAAATACTAAAAGATTATATCAATTATCAAAACAAAATCCTACATTAAAATTAAAAATTCAGCATACAATAATTAATTCTAACTGCAAATATATATCACCTATTACATTCACATTTCACAATAAACAATTAAACATATTTTCATCATTTCACAGAGTATATGAACTTTGAAATATAACTCAAAATGGCCTATCATAGTATCATCACAACACTAAATTCATGTCAATAGTATTGGAATACTTTTCCCATGAAACAAAGAGAGAACATATCAAAATGAAAATACACAAATTGTCAAACAAATAACATTGATGCTTACCTCTTCAGGTTTGATCCTTGAAGGTGCCAACTACCTTGTACCCATCAATCAATACCAATCCAAGAGTCAAACAAAAAAAAATAGTAAAATTTAAAACTAAAAATACCTAATTTTTCATAGATTAAGAACTGAACAGAAAACAAGAAATTCATCCAACACTTTTATGCATGATTTTTTTATTTACAAAATTAAGAAGTTAAAGAGAGAAAGTGAGAGAATCCATACTCCATAAGCCTATGGTTGCAATATATATATATAGGGAGGGAGGCGGCTTCAGAGAAGGGAAATAGATAGAGAGACAATGAGGTAGAGTTAGAGAAAAGAAGTAGGGTTTGTTTAGTGTTAGGGTTTTAATATATAATATTATATATATTAGTAAGTACTGGGCAGGTTTGGGTTTCACCTTAATTCGAAAATTTCAAAATCCTAAACACGAATCCGACCCGAATCATAGTCGGATCAGGTTGTATTTAATCCAAAATTTTCAGATTTTTCAAATTTGCAAGTTTCTAGGTTTCAAGTCGGTCGGGTCCTGCGGGTTTGAAGGTTTTTTGAGCCCAACGCTCACCCCTAACTATAACGGTTGTAAACTTCAGTCGATCAACAACGTAAGTACCCTAACCAACAAAGAAGACCCTTGAATTTCAAAGTTGGTGATAAGGTTTTGTTAAAGATAGCTCCACTGAGAGAGGCTATGTGTTTTGGGAAGAAAGGGAAGCTTAGCCCGAGATATATTGGACCTTTTGAGATATTGGAAAGAATAGGAGAAGTAGCATACGAATAGCTCTTCCACCCAACTTGTCTCAAGTACATGGATAATCCCACTCATGTACTCAACTATGAGCAATTAAGTGTGGATCGCCAGCTTAGTTACGAAGAAAAGTCGGTATTAATTCTAGACCGAAAATACAAGGTGGTAAGAATCAAAACTATACCCTTGGTATAGGTGAAATGGTGTAACCACGACATCGAAGAAGCAATTCTGGAACTCGAGGATGGAACTTCTATAAAATGTAGGTATTGTAACATCCCATTTTCAGGCACCAATGAGACACTCGGGCGGGGACAATGGTCCCTGTAATGAATATTATTTTATAATATGAAAATATTGGTAGCCCAATTTTTATGTGTTATTGTTAGCCAAAAGTATGAAAAGAGCGTTTGCAAGCAAATAGAAAATTTCAGTCTCAAACTGAACCAAAAACCCTAATCAGGGGAAAAATATTGGATAATAAATTATTGATAGACAAATGATTATGGAAAAAATATGTTTGGAATAAAATAATTATTAAATTTTGGAGTTTGGTTAAGTTATGAAAATTCTATGAAAAATTATTTTTGTGTGCATTTAGTAAAAATATATTTTTTTGCCTAAGTATGGAGTTTTAATCCATAAATAAACTATAGGTTAATTTATTTAAGTGTGACAAATAATTTAATCATGGTGTCACATTTTATGCATTAACCTAAGCAGTAAAGGTTAATTACAACATTGATGTGAAAGTAATATTGTGGGTAAAAACCACTTGAATTCTATGGTTTAGTTTCTTTTTATTAAAAAGAAAATTTAATATTATCTTAGGGAATTAAGGGGGATATATGGCTAATGATAAAGGGAGAAATTGGAGGCATCAAAAGGAGATTAGGACACCATTTGAGTGACAATGGAATTAAGAAAAAAAAAATCAAAAATAGGTGTCAACGACTCTTTCCTTCTCTCTCTTAAACGCCCACCTCGTCTGTTTTCCTTCTCATTCCCTTATTTTCTCATTTGAGCCAAAAGGTATCAGCCCACTCTCTCTCATCTCTCTCATTTTCTCTTAGAGAAAAAAAATACATAACTTTGAAGCTAAGTTTAACTTTTCTCTTCTTTCTTCTTCTTTCTTTCCTCTTGGTCGAACCCTAGGCTCCATTGTGCCTTTGGTTTCTGAGTCGTACTCACTCAAAGTCAGGGTTTAGAAGTGTATAAAGTTGCATGCAAGTGGACTCAAGGAGATAATAGTGCATGCATGTATTCTATCAAATTCAAAGAGGTCAGCTAAGTTTGAACTTTTATTTTTCTTGGCTTCCTTTCCATATTTTTCTTAAGTATATGAATACATAACATATGTAATGTTGGGGTAGTGAATTGAAGGCACCTAGAAAACTTATAAGAGTTCCAAGTAGGTTAGGGAACAACCGAATCTAACACTTGTAATGTTGGGGTAGTGAATTGTGATTTTCGTGTGTAGAGAAATGTATAGGGTATAATTTGAGTTGCATGTATTATTTTTAGTGTTCAATTCCTTTTTTACGATGTAATAAGGTATATTATTATGTTTTATGATGCATGCATGTTGTTTACATTAATTAAAAGTCTCAAAAATCCATATAAAAAATCTTTTAAAAGTAATGTGTCCACACTAAAATATTTACATCTCAACTTAAAAGTCTTGTAGTGAACCAAAAGAGTTTAAGACATAATTTAAAAAGTAATTCAAAAGTACAATCTTCCCAGAGGTCGGGCCACATGTACATCCTCGCAAGAAGACTCTGGCGCTCACTATCCCAGTTTATCTTTGCCCTTACCTACACATGAAACAACTAGGTAAGCAATAACGCTTAGTAAAGTCAATCTCACAACATAAGGCAGAATATTACAAAAGGGGCCAATGACCAAGTCATTGTCCGCACATCAGATAACTTACCACACTTAGGCATCCGGATAAATCTGGGCCCTAAACAAACAATTTAAAGAACTCCTAATGGTCCTGGTTGTATTAACTATTCCAAAAATAGATACAACAATCAATATAAACATGCAGAAAGCCAGACCAGAGAGCACATATAGAATAATAATAACATTGACCCAAGAAACCAACAAGGGAGTTTCCAAAGATATCCCTCTATTATACTTTTCAACCCAAAGTGGTGACCCGAGTCTCAGCAATGGTATCCATCCCATAAATCCCTCTCGAGAGTAACCAGCGGGTTTCCAAGGGCATTAATACTAACATAGGGGTAGGTGAATTTACACCAGCGCATTGAGACTCCTAGGTTTTTCCAGTATACTTATTCCTGGTCAGATGTCACGGTAGCTAACTAGACTAATAATAAACAGTGTCATGGAATTGAACCAGACTGTACAACATATCACAATGGATCATAAGCACCCCTAGGATCGTTAAGACTCCTAATTTTAACTAGTATACTTATCTCCTGGCTAATTGTCACGGTTGCGAACCGGACCACAAATCTCTCACGTAGAGCATAAGCACCCCTAGTCATTGTCTCTAAATGAGCCTTTTCTCACTAGTGTATAAGTCCTGCGTCTAGCAAAAAATACACTAGTTATTTTATGTTTTAGTCACGTAAATCACCAATTGACTTACAAGTCGCCCTTTGCTGGGTGTGGGCGAATCCTCCCACGGACAGTCCCGTCTCGCTAGCCAATACTGTAGTTAGCATATAGTATACTTAATTATGACATTTATAGTAGATTAAACTACTTTGTACATTAAGGTCATTGTTGAATACCTACTAAGGGTATTAACATCCTCACACGATTTAAAATGTAAAAAGATATTCAAAGTTCTTTAAAAAATTCCCACAATGGGTCTAGTTATTTAAAAGTCAACTTTTAGGTAAATATCTCGCTCCGTTTCCTCTATCGCACCTAGCTGGAAAAATAATTTTTAGAAGCACTTTAGATTTGCCAAATTTTCTCTATCTTTGATAAATTATAAAGAACTTATAATTTTTGGTAGAATTATTAAATTGTAAACTTTTGATAAACTAAGTTAATTTTATTTTATTAAGAAAATAATTACAAAGATGATTAAAATTTAAGTTTTTTTTAAAAAAAGTATAAGAGAAAGCTAATTTGAATAAAAAGGTAATTGATCCAATTTTCTTAAAAATTAGGGCTTTGGACATTTTTTATTTTCTTTAAACAAAAATTCATTATTTTATAAAATTATTAATTCTAATATCTAAATTAACACTAATAATTATTTAGTATACAAAATTTAAGTCCATAACTATTAAGATGAAAATAGACTAAAAATCTAATCTTTCTAGAAAAATCCCATTTTTCAACTAAGTATAAAAGTTGTCAACTTTTGTGATAAATTGCTAAACTTAGAAAATTGTATTTGGAAAACCTTAACACTAAAAATTCTCAAGTTATGTAGAATCAATCTTGGCTATACTAAGAAGTTGCCTATCCATTTTTATACAAAAATAATAATTTTTACTTGGTAAAAACTATTTTCATAAATTATTTTTTGAAATTGTCCATGAAACATTTTCTTAAACTTGGAGTGATCATAAAAACCATTTTCTTCATTATTAAGGCCTGAAATTTTTTAGGCTCATATTACGGTATGTTAAAAATATGAATACAAAAAATTAAGTCAAAAAGATAATTTTTACTTAGCAAAAAATATTCACAAATTTGACTATCCAAAGGGCCTATTTTGAAAATTCTTAAATTTTTCTCAAATTTAAAAAATTATAACTCCTAGCCTTTTCAATATTTTTCTTTGAAACTTTACTAATTTTATTACCAATATCATAGTTTTCAATCCAAAAATACATTAATTTACCTATGGAACTCGCTGTCCAAATTCGGCTATGGGTACAATTTTTAAAAATCATTTTTCCAGATTGCACAATAATTTTGTAAAAATCATAACTTGGTCAATACGAAACCTTTTTGAATGTTTCTACACACTATGAACATAGACTCTTCCTATACTACACATTAAAAACAAGTATGTATAATTTGGAAGTCAAGACTAAAACATTTTGTACATGAAAACCATATAAACCTAGTGGAATGTTAGATTCCTCTTCTAACCATTCAACCAAACATCCATGCATGCATGATCAGCCATAAAATATATCATATTACAGTCTCAATAATGAATTTAAACACATAAAAATATACATGCAAGGCATATTACATAAAATTTAAACACAAACACTTGTACAAGTGTGACCATGTACCTCTTGTAGACTCTGTTTGATGGTTTGGTATGGGTCTAACTCCTCTAACCCTTGCTCAAGCCTCCAACCTTCATAATTACACTCCCAAAAACCCAATAACCAGATTACACAAACTAACAAGTTGAAAACTAACAAAACAAGACTTAAGAACATTACCTCTTCACTACTACAAAATTGACGTAGGACGATAGCTTAAAATTATGGTAAGAACATTCATATTTCAGTTTTAATATTGTCGTGTCATGCAGTGTAGTGCCATGCACTAGCAGGAGACGAAAATTTAAATTAAAGTGTCGTCTCATGTAACACAGGGGACGACAGTTGTTTTGCAAGTGCCGTCCCCTGTGGTACATGAGACAACAGTTTATGGGCAATCGTTGTTACATGAGACAACAGTTTTTAGGCAAACGTCATGTCATATAGTACATGAGATAACATAATATTTTAAACTAATGTACAATACATAGAAAATGGGAATTCGTTTCCATGTTTTAAACCAATACATTCATACAAAATTTCCTTTATAATTACAATATAGTCCAAACAAAATCACCAACAGACAAAATCAAAAGAATTTAATATAATATAAAACTAAGTTACAAGAAAAAAAATGTATTATTACCTTAACTATGTAAGTGCATGCCTTAACAATAGAAAATCAATAAAACAATCTAAAAAAACAATCTTTATATTTTTTTTATTAAAACGTAGTGCAACTTTAATAAAATGGTATCAAAATACATGAGATTCAGGTGACTGTTTAATAGTTACATAGATACAATGTTTAGTCTATGAAGCAAAATTATGAGCAGACAACTCATTTCTCCAATTCTCTTTATAATAAAACTGCCAACAAGATGGAACAAAAATGATGACTGAGAAAAGAAATAACTTGCCAATAGCCTTTTTGAGTCACAGGAAGTTATGTGCAATTCCCCTTGAAATGGTAAGAAATTGAATAATAGAGTGAAATTGTAACGTCCCAAATTACCTAATAAGGCTTAGGGCCTTGATTAGGGGGCTAGGATGGAAATACATGGAATTAATGTTGGGGTTTTATGCCCTAATTAAAACCCAAAATATAAATCATTTTTTGACTTGGTCAATCATTTTCCTCACATGTTTTATTTTAATGATTATTTGTTTAATATAAACCTCTATTAAATCCTGAGCATATAGCTAATCTTATTTATAGTGACGTAATCACAGTGGAATATAAATATGATTATATTTTCAAAATAAGTTAGTCCTGAGATTAGTCAGTGCACAGGATTTACACTGACTTTCCAATCTACGATATGATCTACTTACGCATTACAGTGTTATGTTCTTTCCAAAACATTAGCAAAGTAGATAAGATCATATGTATTTGTTACATTGGACTAGACCGATATTGACAGTTGATAAGATAAGTAAACATACCGTTATTATCTATTCTAGTCATATCATATAGTTAACCATAGGTCAATTCAATCTCAATTCTGAGTGGTTAGTATTCTAACTGATTGTATTATTTAAGTTCTTTGAATTGTTCGTTACCAGCTTACCCTACGGACTAGCCCATACTTACATCTTGGGAACTCGGTAGTATAATTGAGTGGGAGTGTTAGTCATAGATATGAACATCTATAGCGTCTGATGAATAAATTGACAGGGTTTTATGCCCTAATTAAAACTCAAATTCTTTGTAATCTCATTTTATTATCAATAAAAGAATAGAAATCATTTTTTGACTTGGTCAATCACTTTTCTCACATGTTTTATTTTCATGATTATTTATTTAATATAAACTTCTATTAAATCCCGAGCATATAGCTAGTCGTATTTATAGTGACGTAATCACAGTGGAATATAAATATGATTATATGATTAAAATAAGATAGTCCTAAGATTAGTCAGTACACAGAATTTACACTGACTTGTCAATCTATGATATGATCTACTTACACATTACCGTGTTATGTTATTTCCAGAACATTAGCAAAGTAGATAAGATTGGATGTACTTGTTACATCGGACATGACCGATATTGACAATTGATAAGATAAGTAAACATACCGTTATTATCTATTCTAATCATATCATATAGTTGACCATAGGTCAATTCAATCTCAATTCTGAGTGGTTAGTATTCTAACTGATTGTATTATTTGAGTTCTTTGACTTGTTCGTTACCAGCTTACCCTACGGACTAGCCCATACTTACATCTTGGGAACTTGGTAGTATAATTGAGTGGGAGTGTTAATCATAGATATGAACATCTATAGCTTCTGATGAAGAAGTGAAATGATGGTTTCCTTTTAGTTTGGTTCAAGGTGTTAAATGATAGAGATCTCATTTCAGTAATTAATATTAGTTTACTGAAATATCATTTACAAGGAACTAAGTATTTTAAGGATAAAATACAACGAGGGGTAAAACGGTATTTTAGTCCCATCTCATTGTAGACCATCTATAGAGGATTGAGTGACAATTATGGTTGTAACAATGGATAATTAATAGCGTATCTATATTTGTTATAAAGCATTCTATGAATTCAAGAGTGCAATTCCGAGTTTTTAATGGAGTCACAAGGAATTAATAAGTTAGTAAATTTATTTGTTAGATTTATGATAACTTATTGGAGCTTGATTTCATAGGCCCATGGTCCCCATTGTACCTTGGATAAAATCATCTAGATAGTCTCAATTAATTGATTTAATTATCAATTGGAATTATCAAAGTTGACCAAGTCAATTTTGGATAGTTTTGTCGATGCTAAAACTTCGTGCTTGCAAAAGACCCCCACCTCGTATCTTTCAAAATGTAAACCCGGGATGGAAGCAACAAAACCCATCCTTGCCCCTTGCACCTCACGAGGGTTGTGGCCTCGTATCAAGGGTAGTGCCTCGGGAGAGGTGTCTCACGCCCCAGGAGGTGCCTCACGAGAGAGGCATCTCGCGCCCCAGGAGTTGCCTCGCGAGAGAGGTGTCTCGCGCCCCAGGAGATGCCCCGCGAGAGAGGCATCTTGCGCCCCTGGAGATGCCTCGCAAGAGAGGCATCTCATGCCCCAAGAGGTACCTCATGAAAGACGTCTCGCGCCCTAGGAGATGCCCCGCAAGAGAGGCGTCTCGCGTCCCAGGAGGTGCCTCACAAGAGAGGCATCTGGCGCCCCAGGAGGTACCTCGGGAGAGAGGCGTCTCACGCACCAGGAGGTGCCTCGTGAGAAAGGCATCTTGTGCCCTAGGAGGTGCCTCGTGAAAGAGGCGTCTCACGCCCCAGGAGGTTCCTCGCGAGAGATCCATCTCGCGCCCCAGGAGGTGCCTCGCGAGAGAGGTGTCTCACGCCCCACGAGGTGCCTCGTGAGTGGGGAGTCTCGCGCATAAGTATCTACACCTTGACCTCACGCCTAAAACATCTCGTGAAGCTTCTCACACCTTGCACCCCTTAATAAACTAGCAAGGCCATCATTTCTTGAGCCTCTTTGAAATATGAGCCTCGCTAACGAGGCCTTGCCCTATTTTTTAGGGTAGGTGTCACCAACAAAGCTTACCTCCCATATGTATCCTTTCCAGTCAATAAGAAATCTAATACTTAGAAAGATATAGAGAGGCTAGATCAATATGCGCTTCTTCGGAAGGTTAAAACATCAGCTAGGTGCAAGGTAAATGTATAGGTACAGAATGTACGTACTAATCAAGAGGTGTCTAGATACAAGGACAACACCCACACCAAACAAGTAGTGGAGGTACGGCATAGTACCAAGGCTGGAGTACTTTTGCAGACCCCTGACACATACTGAAGCTGACCACCACTCCTCCTACACCACTACGACTGGTGCCACTTCTCTGACACTCGTACTAAATAAGTAGTGGAGGCACCCCCACGGACCCTGACTATGTACCAGAGCCGACACCACGACCTTCTACATCACTACTACCTGTGCCACTACCCTGATGATGTACCCATGTACCATATGGTCCCCTTAGACCACAATGTATCATGAGCCATTAGAGCTTCACTATAAATGGATCCGAACTCCTCAAACCAGGGGGTGGGAAATTTCTTGTAAGATCAGATTAATCTAAGAGCAAAATATGATTTTTCTCTCTACTTCCTACTTGCAATTTTCCTTCATATTTCTATAAGTCCATTTTCTTTCATTCAATATCGATTTAAGTTCTTGAGTTTTCCATCCATATTTGGTTGACGAGTTCTTACCGTCAACAGTTTGGCGCCGTCTGTGGGAAGAATAAGTGCCAATCCAATGATCTTCCATCGATTCCGGTAGCAAAGATGTCGAGACGCTCTAAGTGGTTGAGAGAACCACGGGAGGTTGAGGTACACCTCGATGGAGATCAACTGAAGGCCTCCATGAAGAATCCTTCGCCACTTGAAAATTTGCATGCATCGAAGGAGCCAGGGGTTCCCAAAGGTGAAAGGGAGGCCTCGTCCCCGGGCGTCCCACCTGATGAGCATCATCTGAGGTCAGTGGCTGCCCCTGCGAGAGACACCGGCAAGTTCCCACCCCCAAAGCCGCCACAGGTGTCGAACTCCAGCCGGCAAGATCTGGGCCCATCGACGCGCAGGCCCGACAAGAATCCTCGAGTCCATTTTGTGAGCTCGAGTTCTAGGTCCCAATTTTATGAAGAGGAGATACGCAAACTGCACAGGAAGAACCAAAGGCTAGAAACCACCTTAGAGAACATGCAAGAGGTGTTGAATGGCCTGTTACAAGGAAAATCGAACATATCTCTTCCTAGCCGAAAAGAGAAAGGACAAGAGGGGGTAGAAACCATAGTCCCAGTGGACGATGGGTGGACTCGACTCTCCACCAGTAATATACCCCGAACAAAGCAGTGCAAACGTCCTGGACCACCGAAGCAGCCCCAGAGGCCAGAGTAGAAGAACAACGTTGACCCTCATAACGAAGTCGAAGTCACTTCAAGGAAAACACTCTCAGACTTACGGGAATAACTCAACAAGAAAAGGGCGGATAAAAGTACTACACCTCCTATGGCGCCCCAGGAAGACAAAGGAAAGGGAAATGCTAACCCGTCCACATTGAGAGACTCCTTGAACAAGAGAAGACAAGACCTAGACACAGAAATGAGGATCCTCCGGAGCAAGATAGTCACCACATCTGGAGGACAAGCCGTTGATGACGAGTTCGACCATGAGTCGCCCTTCACTAAGGAAATCCAAGCCATCCGGCTCCCAGCCAACTTCAAGGAGCCTCGTATGACCCCGTATGAAGGAAATACGGATCCCAAGTACCATTTGGACGCATTTAACGATTTGATGAAATTAAGGGGAATTGGTAGCGGGGCCAGATGCCATTTCTTTGTTGTCATGTTGAAAGGACCTGCGTACAAATGGTTCAAAAGACTCCGGCCAGGGTCAATCAGGTCTTGATAGCAATTTTCTGATGAATTTCTTCAACAACATCCCACCGTGCGTGATTACACAATGTTGGGCACCAGCCTCGGTAACGTGAAACAAGGAGAAAATGATAGTCTAAAGAGCTACATCCACAGATTCAATATGGAGGTAGACAAGGTAGAAAGCTTGACCCGCAGGGAGCTAAAAATGGCCATCATGGCCGGAGTACACCCGGGAAGTAAGTTATGGGATAACATGCTTAAGAGAGAGGTCAAAGACTTGGACGATTTCTATGAGTGGGCACAGAAATATATTCGTGTAGAGGATGGTCACAAGGTTGGAAAAGATCGATCCCCACCAAAATCGTCAATCTGGGAAAGCCAAAGTGGTACAAATAAGAAGATGGTCTATGAATGGACAAGAGATGATCGGCCTCGGAAGCCCCATTGCACTGACGAGCGCAGGCAAGGCCCCTACACCTTTTATACTAACCTCACCCACGCTAGGGAATATATCTTCATCACGAATGAAAACCAGGTCCCTTTCAAAAGGCCCCTGCCAATGAAAAAAGATTGATCAAAAAGAGACCCCGCTAAATACTGCCAGTATCATAAAGATATCGGCCACACCACCGTAGAATGCACCAATTTGAAAATAGAAATCGAAGAGCTTATACGCAGGGGACATTTGGGCAGATACGTCCGCAAAGAGAACCAAAGACCGAAAGAAGGATCATCCTCGCCATGGGCACGAGAGGTAGCCCCAAAGGTACAAGGGGAAGTCAGGACCATCTTCGGAGGGCCAGGATTCGGAGGCAAATCAAGGAAGGGGTGAGACAAATATGCCAGGGAGGCCAGACGAAGTCAACCACCGTGCATCTTAAGTTTGGAGCAACGCCCCCCGAAGAGTTTTAAGGGTGAGGATGACTCGATAGCCTTCACCAAAGAAGGCACACGGGGTGTACATTTCCCCCATAATGACCCCTTGGTGTTGACTGTCCAGCTTGCAAAACATGAGGGTGCACTGGGTCTTGGTGGATAATGGAAGCTCTGTGGACATCTTATATCGCCTAGCTTTGAAGAAAATGGGACTAAACATCTGGAACCTAAAGCCTTGCAATACCTCCCTGTATGGATATACAGGAGATTCAATACAGCCCCTAGGGGCAATTGAGTTAGCCCTCACCATGGGAGAACAACCCTAACAAACCACCATAATGGCAAACTTTGTCGTGGTAGATTGTGCCTTAGCCTTCAATGTGGTATTAGGGAGACCCTCCCTAAGAGAATTGAAGGCGATAACTTTTGTGTACCACTTAGCTATGAAATTCCCAACTCCCGGGGGAATAGCAAGCGTGAAAGGAGAGCAGAACGAAGTGAGGGAATGTTATAATACATCCCTCTGCACAGCCATAAAGCCATCAGTGCCTATTGCAATGGTTGTGCATGAAGGCGCAAACTCGCACAAGTTGGACTCCCGAGTCGCGGAGGAACCCAGAGCCAAGCTAGTAGAGGAGTTGGAGGAAGTCACGGTCATGAATGAGCCGTTAAGAAAGTTGAAGGTAGGAAGAAACCTTTCGGGTATCGTGAAGGATAAGCTGGTAAAATTTCTAAAAGCCAACCTCGACGTATTCACCTGGAGTCATGAGGACATGGTAGGAATGGACCCGTCAATCATGTGTCATCACTTAAACATCGACCCAAAAGCAAGGCATGTGAGTCAGAATAGGATAGCACTAGACCCAGAAAGATACGCGACCTTAAAAGAAGAGGTTGACAAGTTGAAGGCAAATGGGTTTGCCCGAGAAGCATTCTACCCAATATAGGTATTGTTATCCAGATTTCCGGATAGCGTTTAGATGGATATCCTCGGGGAAGCAGAATTATCAACGTCTTTCACGGTAGGTGACCAGAGCTCGCGGATGGACAGAAAGGCTTCGCCTCTCCCGTTTAGTGTCCGGATTACTCTTTCAAGCAAACGCGACACGGAAGCTCGTCAACTCTCTCGGAGCTCCCGAAGGGGTATCCTTCGGGGAAGCTCCTTCCAGGAGAAGCTCCTCAAGTGATCTTCGCGGAAACAGTTCCGTGCCTCGCACGGAACAAGACCAGGCGGTCGAGTCGTGGAGGAGGCATATTTGGAATGATATCCACCTGACACAGGATCCCGCCTGACACGCCCGACAGGTCAAAGCCGCACACATCCCAGCACGCCTAAGGGTACCTTTTCGCCTACTGTTCCGCTGACAACTTGGAAAAGACGGCTGACTTTGTGTATTCCCCATACTTTCACGTAAATATACCCACATAGAGTCTTGTAGCCATGCTACTACAGTAATTGTATCCCCTATTTATGGCTGGTGTAATTAAGACTCATGGAGGTAGAGAAAAACCCTAATCCAAAACCCTAGCTATAAAGACCCCCTCATTTTACAATAGGAGGGACGGCCAACAAATTACATAGCAAGAACTCTACTAAAATCTCTCTAGCTTCATCTTCTCCAAGAGAACCCGAGAGAAACACTGTGAGGTTGTGAGTTCCATAAACACCAGCTATTTGACTGTTATTCTCGACAAGTATAATAACATCGACTCGTGGACTAGGGCTCGTTAACGCCTGAACCACGTAAAAACACTGTTTGTTTATTTATATTTCTGCACTTTTATAGCTCTTGTCTTTTTATTATTCAATTCGTATTCGTTTCCGAAAAACTCGGTAAACATTTTGGTGCTTTCATTGAGAGCTGTAGGAAGTTGTTAGTCAGCTCTTTTTCTGTGTACGTTTTTTGTATTCACTCCGTGCTAAAAAGATGGTGACTACGAGAAAATCCACGGTTGACAAAAATGCTAGGGTCAACCCCGATACTATGATGGAAGATGCAGTGCAAAACGAACCCTTGGACTACCAAGGTGAAGACCCGACATCCCGCCAGGATCGGGTCAGTACCGAAGATACGACATACTTAGAAGACGAAGAAGAGTATGTCCAAGACGGTTATTACAAGGACGGCTGCTACTATGAGAAGGACCCAGAACTGGTCCAAGTAGCCGAAGAACTGGAGGTCACCAAAGCCAAGCTTGCTGAGCAGGAGCGCCTCTCCGAAAAAATGCAGCGCATGATGGAGCGCCTCCAAAGCAAGTTCGGAGACCTAGGCGACTCGGACGAGGACGCCTCTGTTTTAGGTGGTGCTGATGCCGCTATGCCGGATCCAGCCGCTGCTGGACCATCCAAAGCCGCCCCTAACAAGGGCAAAGAAAACGTTGGAGAGCCTGTACGCGCTGACGACCCTGCACCTCCTAAAGGCGTGAATCACCAGGCCGACTGCCCCCCCCCCCCGCGCGCAGAAGGTCTCTGGCGCTCCTAAGCCCAGACGTCCTTCAGCCCCAAGGGGGCACTCCGTGCCTAAAGGGCCCGGTGCAAAGGCACCCAGGCCTAGGGGAAGGAACAACCGCCCCAGTGATTCCGTCAACCAGGACGGTCGGGCTACGAACTCGCACTCCGAAGATAGCTGGTCCACGGTAGACCTAAGAAGAAGGTTGGAGGCCAAGTATGAAAAGGCCAAAGGAGAAATGGCCCGGCCTCGCGGAGATGACCTCCGAAATCATATTAATGACAAGCTCCGGGGATGTGACCTCCCGGAGAGTGATACGAAGAGGCTCGAGGAACAGATTGCTGCCTTGACCAAGCTGGTCCGGAAGCAAAGTGGGGCCCTGTCAGACTCTGAGGAGGAAGACCCGGAACCATGTATTCGGAGGATCGCGGAAACGTCCCTCCCGGATAACTTCAAAATGCCTCACATAGAATTATATGATGGGAGGACAGACCCGCGTACCCACCTAGCTAAATACAACAAAATGATGCAAGTGGCGCGCGTCAGTGAGGACGCCAAATGCATGTGCTTCTCACTCACCCTTACCAAGTCCGCGGAGGATTGGTGGAAAAGATTAGCTCCCGGATCAATCCACAGTTGGAAGGAGCTACAGTCCGCATTCAGGAGGCAGTTCATTGCTGCCCGCGACCACGACATGGAAGTTGGTTCCTTAACCAACATCAAGCAGCAACCCAATGAGAACCTCAAAGCTTTCATTCAGAGAATGATGGAAGCTGCTGCAAAGACCAAGGTCAGTGATGACATGAAGCTGATCGCCCTTCAATCGGGCCTTACTGTCGGCTCCCTGCTATGGGGGGAAATGCAAAGGAGACGGGCAGAAACGCTGTCCGAATTCATGTCAAAAGCTCAGGGAATCATCAACCTTGAGGATGCCTACCAGCAGGCCTTTGGAGTTCCCCCAGCTCCAACGCCTTCCGTGACTGCGCCGAGCTTTGCTTCGCAAGCTCCCACACCAGCCCTCACGCTTCCAGGAGCCCAATTCACTCCAAGTGTGTATGGGCCTTCTGTGTCTGCTCAGACGCTGAGTCAAACCCATTTCTCTGGGTACGGAGCTGTACAAACCGGATGTAGTATCGCTCCTGGCCTGCCGCAGCCGCATGCGGAAGGCCCAGAACGAAATTTGAGCCAATCGCGGAGCAAACGAAGCGGAAGAAACTCCAACCGGGGAGACCATTCAAAGAAACCCCGGAAGGACTATGAGCCCAAGTTCACGGAGTATACCATTTTGATAGACTCGCGAGAGAATGTCTATCGGGCGACCTGTAATATGGTCAACTACAGGAAGCCCCCGAAAGTGTCTCACGGAGGAAGGCGTCCGCGAGACTCCAATAAGAGGTGTGAGTTCCACGGAGACGTGGGGCACACCACGAACGAGTGCCTTCAGCTGAAGGATGAGATCGAGTCCCTGGCAAGAGCGGGACACCTCGGTCAGTGGGTGAGGATACCCATTATCTATCCTGGACAGGGAGTAGTTCACGGAGCTGCATATTCCCCGGGACAAAGGGGGACCGCTAGCGCTCCTGGAGCCGGTCACCCCCAAGCTCCCGGGTCTCAGTTCCCAGCGCTTCCTGCTCCAACCGCTCCGGCACCCATTGCCTTGTTGGCTCCAGGACCTGGCAACCCATATCCGCCCGGCCTTGCTCCGCCACCCGTTGACGGACACGTAGCCACCATTTCCGGAGGACCGCACCTTGCCGGAAGCACCCGAAACTCCCAGAAGAGGTACTTGAGGGAGTTAGAACACACCGGGGAGATGTGCGCCTTGGTTCAATCACCTGCTCAACGTCCCCGAATGATGGATCTTCCCATCACCTTCACGGAGGACGATGCTCGACATGTGCACTTCCCCCACAACGATCCCCTCGTGGTGGAAGCCCAGATTGCCAATAAGAAGGTCTCACGGATCTTGGTCGATAACGGAAGCTCCGTAAACATCCTCTTCAAAGCGGCCTTCCACGCGATCGGATTAACCGAGACAGACCTGACCCCATGCCCCATCCAGCTTCAAGGGTTCAATGGGGATGCACTCATGCCATTAGGCAAAATTCAACTTCCAGTCACCCTCAGAGGAGAAAGCGACGCTTGTGCCTTCAAGCACAGCACATTCGTGGTGGTCGACTGCCCCACGGCGTATAATGCCATCCTAGGCCGACCGGTCCTAGTAGATTGTGGGGCCATAACCTCGATACGCCACTTATGCTTGAAGTTTCCATGCGACGATGGGCGTATCGGCACCCTCCGAGGGGACCAACGAAGTGCACGAAGCTGTTATAACGTCTCCGTCTGATCCGTCTACACGGTCCAGGAGACGGTTGCTGCCATTCCGTTGGCGGAAGAATTACCAGAAACTGGGGGTGCTCAAGAGGCATACTTTGACGAACTCGACCCAAGAGTGGGAATCGAGAAAGCAATAGAGCCGATGGAGGAAGTCGAAGAGGTGATCCTCAACCCGGGAGATCCCACCAAAGTCATTCAGGTGGGGAAAAACTTGTCGTCGGCCATTCGAGATAAGATCGTGGCCACTGTGAAGAATAACCAGGATATCCTGGCATGGTGCCACGCTAATATGACGGAGATTAATCCTAATGTTACGTGCCACGCACTCAACATAGACCCATCTGCAACTCCAGTTCGCCAAAAGAGGAGGCCGTTAGACCCAGTGAGGGCCGAAGCCGTCAAAGCTGAAGTGGACAAGCTGATGTCCATAGGCTTTCTCCAGGAGTCACACTATCCCGTGTGGTTGGCCAACCCAGTTCTGGTCCCGAAACCCGATGGGTACTGGAGAATGTGCATTGACTTCACGGACCTAAACAAAGCCTGCCCGAAAGATTGTTTCCCTCTTCCGCGAATCGATCAGATGGTAGACGCTACTTCCGGGTACGAACTCTTATCCTTCATGGATGCGTACTCCGGATACAACCAGATCAAGATGCATGTCGCGGACCAGGAACACACCAGCTTCCTCACGGACAAGGGTGTCTACTGTTACGTGGTCATGCCTTTCGGTTTGAAGAATGCTGGGGCGACGTACCAGCGTCTAGTAAACAGGATGTTCAAGGATCAACTGGGGAGGAACATGGAGGTGTACGTGGACGACATGTTGGTAAAATCCAAGACCTCTGGGGACCACAGTGACGACCTTGAGGAAGCTTTCGCCGTGATCCGAAAGTACGAAATGAAACTGAATCCAAAGAAATGTACTTTCGGGGTCTCGTCTGGGAAGTTCCTCGGTTTCATCGTCAGCTCCCGCGGAGTGGAAGCCAACCCTGAGAAAATTAAGGCGTTCATAGATATGCCTTCCCCCCGGAAGCATAAGGATGTCCAGAGCGTTACCGGAAGGATAGCTGCTCTCAGCCGCTTCGTATCCAAGGCCACTGACAAGTGTATCCCCTTCTTCAATGTGTTGCGAGGAAACAAGAAGTTCGAGTGGACCCCCGAATGCGAAGCAGCCTTCCAACACCTCAAAGAACATTTAACCCAGGCTCCCATTCTGTCCAAACCTGTCGAAGGAGAGGCGTTGTTCTTATACTTAGCTGTGACAGAGCACGCAGTGAGTGCCGCTCTTGTCCGGGAAGATGGCCGTATCCAGCTCCCTGTGTATTACGTAAGCAAGAGGTTACTGGACGCCGAGTCCAGATATTCAATGATCGAAAAACTCTCCCTCTGCTTGCTAATTGCTTCGCGGAAGCTAAGGCCATATTTCCAGGCGCACACCATCAAAGTACTCACCAACCACCCTCTCCGACAAGTCTTGCAGAAACCAGAGTCTTCTGGCAGATTGCTTAAGTGGGCCATGGAACTGAGCCAGTTCGACATCCACTACCAACCACGTGTTTCCATAAAAGGACAAGCTCTCGCGGACTTTATTGTGGAATGCTCGGGAATGAATGACCTCCCGGAAGATCCTGTCCCGGAACTTCCCACATGGAAGGTCTATGTAGACGGAGCCTCAAATGAAAAAGGAGCTGGAGCAGGGGTCATCCTAATATCTCCCCAAGGGCATCAGCTCCAGAGCGCCATCCGTTTCGCGTTCCCAGCATCCAACAACGAGGCAGAGCACGAAGCCATGTTAGCTGGATTACGACTGGCCAGAGAGGTCGGAGCCCAAAAAATCGAAGTATACAGCGACTCCCTACTTGTGGTAAACCAAATATCCGGGGAATACCAGACGAAAGGAAAAAAAATGGCTGCCTACGTGTCTCTCTCCCGCGGCCTACTGCAGCATTTCAAAGGCTACCAAATCCGCCAGGTCCCCCGGGACCAGAACTCACTCGCGGACACGCTGGCCAAGCTTGCAACAGACCCGGAGATTGAACGATATGGCCTGGTGCCCATCGGGCACTTAGAAGCACCCACTACCGAGACACAGAGGGTAAATGCCATCATCGACCATTCCCATTCCTGGATAGGACCCATCCTCAGATTTCTCACCACCGGAGAGCTCCCCACTGATAAAGCTGACGCAAGAAAGCTCCAGTATCAAGCTCCCCGATACGTGGTTATGGATGGAAAGCTTTACCGCAGGGGGTTGTCCATACCCTTCCTTAGGTGTGTTGCCGGAATCGAAGTCAGCGCCATCATCCATGAGGTTCACGGAGGCTTCTGTGGCGACCATACCTCCGGGCCGAGCCTCTCCAAAAAGATCCTTCGACAAGGATACTTCTGGCCCACCATGAAGAAGGATTGTGTGGATTATGTCAGAAGGTGTGAGCAGTGCCAGAGGTACGCCAAGGTTCCGCCAGCGCCGCCTACAGAAATTACCTTAATGACCAGCCCCTGGCCGTTCCCCGTTTGGGGCATTGACCTAGTAGGTTCCCTCCCAACTGGAAAGGGTGGAGTGAAGTATGCCATAGTCGCGGTAGACTACTTCACCAAATGGGCTGAAGATGAACCTATGAACACGGTCACATCTAAAAAAGCACTGGACTTTGTCATCAGGAATATAGTGTGTCGTTTTGGGCTTCCACGAAAAATTGTGTCCGACAACGGGAAGCAATTTGATAGTGAACACTTCACGAACTTCTGTGCTTCGCATGGAATTATCAAAAGCTTTTTCGCAGTCGCCAGACCCCAGGCTAATGGGCAAGTGGAGGCTGTAAACAAAATATTAAAGACCACGTTGAAGAAAAAACTCCAAGCCTGCAAGGCTCACTGGCCGGAAGAACTTCCGCGAGTACTTTGGGCCTATCGCACAATAGAGAGAACTTCGACGGGGCACACGCCTTATTCCATGACCTTCGGTTGCGAGGCCGTCATCCCAGTCGAAACTATGATCCCCTCTCACAGGCAGGATACCTACGACCCTACCCGGAACCACGCCCTTCTCCAGGAGTCCCTGGACATGATCGAAGAGCTCCGGGAGCAGTCGCAGGTCCAACTAAAAATGTACCAAGGCAAGATAGCCCGACACTTTAACACAAGAGTCAAGAGTCGTACATTCAAAGTTGGGGATCTTGTCCTCCGGAGAGTATTTCCTGCTACGCAGGATCCGGGAGTGGGAGTCCTCGGACCCAACTGGGAAGGCCCCTATGAAGTCCAAGAAAAAGTGGGCCATGGGACGTATCACTTAAAGAGACTCGACGGATCTAAAGTCCCACGCGCCTGGAACGCGGAGCACCTCCGCCGTTACAACCAGTAGGCCCCGGACGATCTGGTCGGAAGTCCTTGGTGAAATTAGCAAAAGTGAAAAATGTGGAAATAATCCTCCCTGTTGTAAAACACGTGCCTAGCAGGCTAATTTAATGAAACACGGAGAGATTCACTCCACTTTTACTGCACTTTTTATCCCTGTGTTCAAAGCTGCGTTTTAACAAGTGACCACGCGGTCCGGAGACGTCCGGACCCCACGCTCACTTGGGGGGGGTATACATGGCTAAGGCATAGCCATACGCCCCTTGAACAAAACAACATACACAGAACACCACTTATGTGCTAGCATTGTGTTTGAAATTTTTAAATTGTTAAGCTTAGGTTAATTTGTTGCCATGAACATGCTTGCATTACGTGTCATGTGTGCATTATGTGTTTATGTGAAAATTTCCATTGAAATGCCTGCATTATGCATCATGAAAATTATCTCCTGTGTAGCCCAGCGATGATCAGGACTGGGGGTTGGGGCACGTTCAGAAAGCTACGCCGAAACACCCCCAACTCCCTGACAAGTCCTTTGCAGAATACTCCGCGATCGCTGTAGAGCTTTGCTTCGCAAGCTCCAGCTCCGGGTCCCGCAAGGCGAAAGATGCAAGATCCGCGACCGTTGTAAGCCTTGCTTCGCAGGCTCCAGCTCCGAATCTCACAAAATAATGCATGGCAAGCTCCTCGACCATTGCAAGTTTCAGCTCCAGGAGCAGACATGGTCGATCCCCCACTCATAGCAGGCCTTGCTTCGCAAAGCCCCTGCTCCAGGAACGCACCTGGTAGGCGTGGCAATTTCCCCGACAGCAACGAGCCTTGCTTCGCAGGGCTCCGTGCCAGGTCCCTGAAGCCAGCCACCATGAGGTTCGCAACGACAGTTAGTTTTGCTTCGCAAAGATCTAACCTTAAGTCTAGCGACGCTCACCAAAAGAACTCCCGTTCTGAACCATGGAACGGCTCACCTTAGCAATCCCAGCGAACAGTATAACTACAAGTCCCGGGATTGGCTATTTGCCTTAGGAAAGCTAAAATACGGTGAAAGGAGTCTGGCCGTTGGAACCAGGAAACCTTCGTAACCTAGAAACTACGTGGGAAAAGACATCAGCCGTTAGAGCCTCAAGTGGGAAGTGCATAGGTTCTGGCCGTTGGAACCAAAACCTCATGCGCCCCTACAACAGTTTCTACCGTATAAAAGTCTACCCTAAACGCAAAGTTAAATAAAGAACTCGACAGAAAAGAAAGGAGAATGCTATAATTATGGCAAATATGTCTGCAATGAAAAACTCAAATGAAAAATAATTAAAGATAAAACCCCTTCAAGTATTGGGGGTGGCTGCAGCTTCCACGACCGCGGCCTCGGGGACATCGGCTTCAACTGAGGCTGGCGGAGTCGGCTCATTGGAAGGCGGAACTTTGTCACGGGAAGGTTCAGAGGTCCCCGCCTCTCCGGGATCTCCCGCCTCAGGGGCTCCAGCACGTTCGTCAATGTTGTAAGTTTGGACGTACGCCTCTGGGCCTTGATCCCACACGAGTAGCTTCTCCCTCATGGCATCGGCATCCTCTCCCAGATAGCCTAGTACCTCCGGGTTCACTTTCCAGAGTTGATGCATGAGGACCACGTGCAATATATTAATCGTCCTGTTCAGTATCACCTCAGCAGCCTCCTTCTCCTTCAAGCGCTCCGCCTCGGAGGTTGCCAGCTGTGCCTCCGCGACAGCTAATTGAGCCCTTAGTTTGTCCATCTCGGCCTTGGAGGCATCCCGCTCTCCCTTAAGAGAATCAATCTCCTTGCGCTGCTCCCTATTTTGGTTCAGCACGGATTGCTTCTCGGTCACATGCCCCCTGGCAGTGAATTGCAAGGCTCCGATCTCTTTATCCTTCTCGGCGAGCCCCAACTGCAGCATAGACACGAGATCCCTGCTCCTCTTATGGAGTTGCTCCTCCTCGTGCAACTTACTCTGAAGAGTGGAATATTCCTCTTGCTGCTTAAGGAGGAGATCATTTTTTGATTGCAAGCGGGCTTCCAAGGTATCCTTCTCCACCCTGGCTTGGGACAGCTCTTCCCAGAACTTGGAGTTTTCGGCCTTCATCTCATCCGACCGATGTCTGAACTCATTCTCTGCGTTGGCCCGGTACTCTTGATATTTGGCAAGATATTTCTTGTCCGCCTCTTCCTCAGCCGTGCGCCGGGCCTGTTCAATCTTCTCCGAAGCCCCCAAGGCCTGTTGGGTAAGTTTCTGCTTCTCCGCCTCCAAGGCCTGGCGAGCCACCTGGCTCTCCTCCAGCTGAACCAGAACTGCACCCACCTCCCGGAACGAGCGTTCCGCGATCAGAGAGGCCTGCATGGAAAGACAACGCAATGAGTTAAGCAGAACCAAATGTGCTAAGACAGATGATCCCAAAGCTTAACTGACGGCTTACCCCGGACAATTGTTGCTTCACGGCATGTGTTAGCAGCAGCGGATCCTTACTGCTACTGATGGCCCATTTCTCATAATTGAGCTCGCACAAGCTCAGGGCCATGTCCTCCATCATCTCTGCTCCAAACGGCGCCAATGCACGTCCAAGCCTAGGCACCAGCCTCTTCTCCAAGGCTGGGCCATCCAAAACCGCTCCAGCCGGGCGAAGAGACCTCACCCCCTCGGCCAACTCAGCTCTCTTCACGGCAGACAAGTTGTCTGCCCTTCCCTGAGTAATGGCCTTCTCAGCCTCCAACCGCCTCTTCAAAAAATTATCGGCCCGTCTTACACCCTCCAGAAGGGCAGCGGGGAAACGGGTTGGTTTCTGCGGGAAGTGGAACTTCAGGCCAGGCAAAGGAAGGTTTGTTTGCTGAGAAGAAGGAGACCCCGAAAGGGTGGACTCCCTTTGGGCCGGAGGAGGAGGCAGACGGGGTACTAAGGCCCCGGTCTGTTGTTTTTGCTGCTGCGGTGGCGGAGGTGACTGCCTTTGTTGTTGTTGTTGCCTTTGCTGCTGCGGCAGCGGAAGAAATTGCCTTTGTTGTTGCTGCTGGTTTGGATGTTGTTGTTGCTGCCGCTATGGCATTGGTGATTGTCTCTGTTGTTCTTGTTGCTGCTGTTGTTGTAGTTGTGGTTGCTGTCGTTGCTGTTGTTGTTGCCTTCGTCCGGGAGAAGAGTGTCTAAGGCGTTTCTTCTCGGCGCCCTCAGCATCCCCTCCGGGACGCTTGCTCACCCCAGTCGTCTTCACGGGGAACACAAGCCCTTCCCCGTCGCTGCTGCTACTCGAGACCATCATAGTCTCGGAAGGCCCGTCGGCAGGAGACTTCTCTACCCCCGGAGACGCTTGCGCCTCGCCACTTGTCTTCTTGGGGGTGGCAGCTTTACCTCCCCTACCAGCCTTGGCCTTCCGTCCTTTCCCCTTGGACGGGTCTTGGCTGGTGGCAGCCTTCTTAATGAGCAGGGTAACTCTCCCCAACATCTTGGCTTCTGGATACTCTGCAAGAAACATACGAAGCAAGGTTAACGAACCAACAAGCAATGAGAAAGAAGATAAGCAGAAGACAAGACAATCGACAACATAAAAGCACAAGCAAGACCGCCAGCAGGGAACAAGAAACAAGAAAAAGAAAAGTTTGAAAGGGACGACCATGCACGAGAAACGTGGATGGCCTTCCCCGAGCAAAACAAAACACCGCCTCCTGCTCCAGGAAGCTCCCGTACTCCTTGAAGTCCGGGAACGACATGCTGAGGGAAGAAGGGTCAACCATGATGACACCTTCTGGCAGACTACCGTCACTCAGACATCCGAGGAGCTCATCTACCCTATCGCAATATCTGTCAAAGGGTATCCTACGCGGATCTAGCCTAAGGAAGCGGGGATCGAACCCCATCTGAGAGGTCCGGGAAACCTCAGACAGGCTGGGGGTGTGGATCAATCGAAAACTATTCTTACCTCTCCCGGAGGTACCAGCCCCCGGTGTCCCTTCGTTAGGGTAAGCTGCGGCGTGGCGAGCCTCGATCTCCTCTCCCTCCGGCTAGGGGTCGGGGAACCTCTCTGCCCAACTAGGGGATAAAGCATTCTCGTCCCGGGCTGCTTGGTTGATCACCTTGGACAGCTCTAGGGCAATCTGTTCCTGGATGTCAGCTGACACCTGACTTTGCCCCCTGCCACTCACTGGCTCAATGTTTTGGAAAGAGGCGAGTAGCCCATACTCCCTCAAAGATTCGGAGGTCACAAGTCCCTCCACTTTCAACTCTTCCTCCGAGAGCCCTTCGTAGAACTTGGACCTCCTTATCATCTCCGCACAGCGAGGTGTCCGCGGAACGACTTCTGCAAAATTCAAATACAAGCATTAGAGATCCTCCCGAAAGGCAAATCAAACGCAAAGAAACAAAGTTGAAAAGGAGAGGACGGAGCACTTACCAGGGATCTTGAAGTCCAAAGATAGGGCTGGCACCCTCTTCAGTGGGAAGCCAGTCGTCAGGAACCAGTACTCCCGGAGGTCTGGAACCCTCGCGGTATGACAAGTGGGACACATCACGTCCGGGTGCCTCTCCAGCCTGTAAAATCCCACCTTGTCTGAATGACCCCTCATGGGCTGAGACTTCAACCCGTAGAAGTACAGCACCTCCTCCGGAGTAGGAGTTTCTAGTTTCCGGGACTTGCAAAAGATGAACCACCCCGCTAGGAGCTTGTAGCTGGGGGGAATCAACTGGAAGGGGGCAATCCCCGCCTTCACACAGAAATTGGCAAAGTAACTTCTTAGGGGCAAGTGCGCCCCACACACTATGTGTGCCCAGCTCCAGGCACCAAAACCCTCGTGGCTCTGACTAGCCGACTCGCCCAGCACCGACAGACGGTGCCACATCAGGCCTGGGATGTTCTTCAGGCCTGCCTCTGAGGAGTACAGCTCCAGCATGCCGTAGTTCCTGAACAGGTTCGGCTTCTGGTCCATCTCCCAGATTGAACTATTGGTAGTTGGTGGGCTAGCCGCGACCACTTTTTTCTTTCCTTTCCCCTTTGCGCCGGCGACAGGGGAACCCTTCTCCTGGGCAGAATCAGCCTCCGCCACAACGAGGAGTTGTTCCTTTGAGATGTTCGTCACTGAACAAAAGAAACAAAGAAGAAAACACTCTAAGCAGTCAGCACCCTTGTCATACCCTAGTGGTATCAAAGGCGTCGGGGAGACCCTCCCCGAAAACTGCTTGGAGAGGCTCCCACCGAGCTTGCCGAAGGGTTGGCACCATGCCACCCGAAGGACAGCAAGGACCCAAACTCAGACTCCGAGCCTAAGCCCGCCGAGAGAAGTGTTTCTCCAGAGAAAGACACCCTAAAGGCGTTCATGCTTATGCCCTAAAACAGCAAACCAGAACAACGCAAGCAAGACAAGAAACGACTTTCCAAGCGCAAATCGTCAAAGCATGCAAAAGAGACTACTTATCGACTCACATCAATCGCATGCACATAGGCAATAATGGCAGAAAACTCAACTCTAACAATTACCAACAACCTAAGGTTTGGGAGGAAAGAGCAAAGTGGAAATACTTACTGGTATTCGGGTAGTTGAAGGTTGAAGGAGTAACCAGATCGCTGCACAGCACGATCGCGAGAAGTAAAACCTGTAAAGACGAACGGCGATTCAAACCCTGAACTTCGGCGAATAAACCCACTGCCAAATCAAAAGAAAAGTTTCTAGATCCCTTACCAAAAGAGGTGGCAAGTTCGAAGGAATGGAAGCTTGGAAACCTGAGAGTTCGAAGGTTTGGGAATCTGAAAATCCGAAAGATAGAGAATTTGAAAGCGTAAAGAGGAAGAAAGGTCCGTTCCCTCGTTTTTATAGCAGGGAAGAAGTCGTTTCGAATTCCTCAAATGAACGGTCCCGATCTTCCCATTCCGTGTGCATCAGATCCAACGGCTGGAGATGAAGCGACGATCCTATTTATGACTCCTCAGATGGGAATAAAGTATTTATTTCCCATCATTATACCACCTCGGGCCCGGAGTACCATTAAAAACCGTCAAATCATTACTCAGATGCCTGACGCACGCATACTCAACCAGTCGCCTCACGCACACGTCTTGGTCGCAGAACCATTCCCGGCATGACGCGTGGCCCTTGCCGCACTTGAGTACTTGAGTTCAAACAGAAAAAATTCCCTTCCTTTTTCATACTAACACTTAGGCGGGAAAAAGGAACACTTCCGGGAACACAGAAGGTGGCCCCTCGCCTAATCTAAGAAACCAGAATACCCGGAGGACTGTACAAGCTCCCGGATCTCTCAAAGCTCCGTGACCTTGGGGGGTAAATGTTATCCAGATTTCCGGATAGCGTTTAGATGGATATCCTCGGGGAAGCAGAATTATCAACGTCTTTCACGGTAGGTGACCAGAGCTCGCGGATGGACAGAAAGGCTTCGCCTCTCCCGTTTAGTGTCCGGATTACTCTTTCAAGCAAACGCGACACGGAAGCTCGTCAACTCTCCCGGAGCTCCCGAAGGGGTATCCTTCGGGGAAGCTCCTTCCAGGAGAAGCTCCTCAAGTGGTCTTCGCGGAAACAGTTTCGTGCCTCGCACGGAACAAGACCAGGCGGTCGAGTCGTGGAGGAGGCATATTTGGAATGATATCCACCTGACACAGGATCCCGCCTGACACGCCCGACAGGTCAAAGCCGCACACATCCCAGCACGCCTAAGGGTACCTTTTCGCCTACTGTTCCGCTGACAACTTGGAAAAGACGGCTGACTTTGTGTATTCCCCATACTTTCACGTAAATATACCCACATAGAGTCTTGTAGCCATGCTACTACAGTAATTGTATCCCCTATTTATGGCTGGTGTAATTAAGACTCATGGAGGTAGAGAAAAACCCTAATCCAAAACCCTAGCTATAAAGACCCCCTCATTTTACAATAGGAGGGACGGCCAACAAATTACATAGCAAGAACTCTACTAAAATCTCTCTAGCTTCATCTTCTCCAAGAGAACCCGAGAGAAACACTGTGAGGTTGTGAGTTCCTTATACACCAGCTATTTGACTGTTATTCTCGACAAGTATAATAACATCGACTCGTGGACTAGGGCTCGTTAACGCCTGAACCACGTAAAAACACTGTTTGTTTATTTATATTTCTGCACTTTTATAGCTCTTGTCTTTTTATTATTCCGTTCGTATTCGTTTCCGAAAAACTCGGTAAACAGGTATCAAACCCAGTTTTAATCCCAAATCCCAATGGAAAATGGAGGACTTGTGTGGACTTTACAAACCTCAATAAAGCCTGCCCAAAGGACAGCTTCCCACTTCCTAGGATAGACCAGTTAGTAGACGCCACGGCGGGGCACGAGCTACTTAGCTTCATGCATGCATATTCCGGTTACAACCAAATACCCATGAACCCAGCCGATGAAGATCACACTTTGTTTATAACAGACAAGGGGCTTTATTGCTACAAAGTGATGCCTTTTGGTTTAAAGAACGCATGTGCTACTTATCAAAGGCTGGTGAACCGAATGTTTGCGAATCAAATAGGGAGAAATATGGAAGTGTACGTGGACGATATGCTGGTAAAGACAAATAAGGTAGAAGAGCTCACAAACAACCTCAGTGAGATGTTTGGCACCCTCCAAAAATTCAAAATGAAGAGAAACCCGCTCAAGTGTACCTTCGGAGTTTCATCGGGGAAGTTCCTGGGTTTTATGGTGAATTCTCAAGGTATCAAGGCCAACCCTGACAAAATCAAGCCATTGCTGGAAATGATCCCACCACGAAGCAAGAAGGAAGTGCAGTGCTTAACGAGGAGAGTAGCAGCCCTCAATAAGTTCATCTCCAGATCCACTGACAAATGCCTCCCTTTCTTCAACATCCTAAAAGGGAGCAAAAAGTTTGCTTGGGATGAAGATTTTCAGGAAGCCTTCACTAAGTTAAAGGAACACCTTGGAAAACCACCCCTTTTGGCCAAGCTAGAAAAAGGGGAAAATTGTACTTGTATTTAGCAGTATCAGAGCGTGCTATAAGTGTCGCCTTGGTCAAAGGAGAAAAGAAGCATCAACAGCCTGTGTACTATGTGAGCAAGCGGTTGGTAGACGCAGAAACCCGATACCCAGAAATAGAAAAGTTAGCATATTCCTTGATAGTGGCATCACGAAAGCTGAGGCCCTATTTTCATGCTCATGCTATCGAAGTGCTCACCAACACCCCTTTCCGTCAAGTCTTGCACAAACCAGAAACTTCGGGAAGGTTGTTAAAGTGGTCGATTAAATTAAGTCAATTTGACATCACTTACACCCCAAGGACCTCAATCAACGGGCAGGTACTTGCAGATTTTATAGCCGAGTTTGCACACCGACCCCATGATGAGAGAGAAGTAGGAGACAATGAACTAGTGGGTTAAAGGGAAAAGCAACCTGAAGAATGGAGCCTCCATGTAGACGGGGCATCTAACAAAGGAGGAGTCGGCGCTGGCATAGTGATGATGGGACCTGAGGGGCACAAGATGTATTGCGCCTTAAGATTCGGATTCGAAGCTTCCAACAACGGAGCAGAATACGAGGCACTATTGGCTGGCCTGCGGCTAGCTAAGGAGTTAAAGGTAACCCATTTTCATGTCTTTAGTGACTCACAGCTGGTAGTGTTTCAGGTGAAGGGTGAATATCAAGCTAGAGGCCCAAAAATGGCTGCATATCTGGCCAAGGTGAAGGGGTATTTGGATCAATTCAAAAAATACACCAAAGAATAGATCCCAAGGGAGCAAACCACAAATGATGATGCTCTCGCGAAACTCGCCTCTATTCGAGACGAAGACACACTTGAGTCCATCCCTGTTGAATACCTCTCCAAGTCGAGCATAGCAATAGAAAATATCCACATGGTCAATAGCCCTAAGGAGTCATGTTTGCAACCATCTTGAGGAACTTAAATGACGGAACCTTGCCTTTGGACAAAAAAGATGCCAGTAAGCTGACTTACAAAGCCGCCCAATACACCCTAGTAGATGGAGTCTTATATAAGAGAGGCTTCTCTACCCCGCCCCTACGGTACGTAGATAAGGGAGAGGCTCTAAAAATTGTGCAAGAGATACACGAAGGGGAATGTGGAAATCATGCTGAGGGGCAGTCCATGGCAAAAAAAGGCCATCCGCCAGGGGTATTATTGGCCTACCATGGAGAAGGACGCGAGCGATTTCATGAAAAGGTGTGACAAGTGCCAAAGGCATGCAAATTACCCCAGACAGTCACCAAATGAGCTGGTGAGCATGACCAGTCTGTGGCCCTTCATTGTGTGGGGGATTGACTTGATTGGAGCGTTGCTAGCAGGAAGAGGAGGAGCAAAATATGCGGTTGTAGCAATCGTTTACTTTACTAAATGGGTGGAAGCAGAGCCTCTAGTCAACATAACGGCTAAGCAAATCACCACCTTCGTCAAAAAATTTATCGTCTGCAGGTTTGGAGTACCCTACAAGATAATCTCCGACAATGGAATGCAATTTGAAGGAGGAGTAGTTAAAGAATATTGCAGGGAAAAGGGAATCAAGAGGAGTTTCTCCATTGTAGTACACCCACAAGCCAATGGACAAGTGGAGACCATCAACAAGATCCTAAAAAGGAACCTGAAAACAAAGTTGGAAAAGTTGAAAGGGGCCTGGATCGAAGAACTTCCCAATGTGCTTTGGGCCTACAGGACCACACCTCGTTCCACCACTGGAGAGACGCCTTTCTCCTTAGCCTATGGCTGCGAGGCTGTCCTTCCAATAGAAATGAAGATTAACTCCATCTGCATACAAGCATATGATGACCAGGCTAACATCAACGCATTAGCTGGAAATTTGGACATGTTGGAAGCAAGGAGTGAAAGGGCAACACTGAGGCTGGCAACATATCAACAATGAGTCAAAAGATACTATAATTCAAGGATGCGAGAGAGGGCGTTCAGAGTTAGGGACAGATGACCCGCTCACCGAAGGAGGAGGGAGCACAGGAATATCAGGAAAATTAGCCCCCAACGAACCAGGAGTGAGGGAAGCATAAGGGAGAGCATCGTAGTCCTCAGAAAAGGGACAGACGAAGCTCCTCGGCATGGCCTGTTGACTGTGGGAGTGAGAGGCCATGTCGTGGTCCATAGGGACCAAAGGAGGGCACCCCCTAGGAGACAAAGATGATCGGCGAAGTCGCCTGTGTTCTGGGGAAACCTCCTCAGGCACCCACTCCGCATCGGAAATGTGCCACATAGCATCAGGATCTGAAACTATGGACAAGTTGTAGCGGTTCAAGTTTTCCACAGTGAAGAGGTGAGCGGCCATTTTCAGGGCAGGGTCAGCATCGAGGATTTTGTCCACTTGCGATGCCTCCGACCAGGGAATGTCAGGGTCACCGAACTCCTCTGCAAAATCAACACAATTGCAAATATAAACATAAATTTTAGAATAACCAATTCAAAGCAAAGGGACAACAAGCTTGAAGCACTTACTTGGGGACGAGCGAAAGCGTTCGTGTACATAGAGGGGACCTTTTACGAAGAAAAAGTCCTGCTTCCAACTCCATCTGCAGGTCTAAAAGGGTCACCCTAAGGTTCGCTATATGGTCGCTAAGGTCAAGGGGGAAAGAAACTCTATCACCCCTTAGAACTGAGTCTATTTTGCTCTCCACCACCCAGATTTTACGTCTAAGTTTGGCCATATACTCAAGATGACGTATACGGGCCTGCCTCAAAGTGTCATAGTCTTCGTAAGGGTTATTTTCGGGGGACTCTGAATCTGAAGATAAGTCTAAAAACTCGACCCCCGGAGGAGCACCAGATGATCCCTCACATGCCATGGGACCTTGTCTCGTAGGTAATTGGGGTGCACATGTAAATGAGAGGATTGCTACAAAACACAAAGGAATGGGCTCAAAACCTCTAGGCACAAGCGCTCTAAATGAACAACTACGGGGTATAAACGAGGGCATGTAAGTGGATTAATTCACAACGAGCTCCGGCCAAGGCAACCCATCTCGAGTGGTGCTAATTTAGACCCAGTGAGAATAAGAGGGAAAGAAAGTATACCTCAAGTAAGTAAAATTGAGCGTAATCGTGGTCGAAAGGAGGCCGAGGGTCCAAAGCACTGTCGCGATCAAAGAGAAGCAAAGGGTCGAAAGTATGTGCCTGCAAAAACAAAAGAAAAGGGTGTTTTAGCCCTCAAGTACTTGCTTGGATATTGGCATACAAGAAATGAACTCAAATTATAAAAATAAAAAAAAAGATAGCAAAAGTGAGGTTGTGGGGATTGAACCCCTTACCTCTTGAAAGGAGTAAGGATCCCAAAACCACCAAGCTGAAGAGGTAAAGTGAAAATAATAGGCAAGGTATGAATGCCTATTTATAGGAACCACAGGCTCATCTTAGCCATTGAACCAAAGGTCTGATCAATGGTCAAGAAGGGAGCTTGGCACTTGCCTTGGGACCCGCGGAGCACAATGATGAGCTTACATTCACTCTCAAAGTCTCGCGGACATCCTAAATGCATCGCACCTTGAAGTCTACAAGAGAGCCTAAAGACTCTCTCATAGACTTTGGGGCAAGTGTCGATGCTAAAACTTAGTGCATGCAAAAGACCCCCACCTCCTATCTCTCAAAATGTAAACCCGAGGTGGAAGCAACCAAACTCATCCTTGCCCCTTGCACCTCGCGAAGGTTGTGGCCTCATATCAAGGGTAGAACCTCGGGAGAGGCGTCTCGTGCCCCAGGAGGTGCTTCATGAGAGAGGCTCCTCGCGCCCCAAGAGGTGCCTCGGGAGAGAGGCATCTCGTGCCTTAGGAGGTGCTTCGCGAGAGAGGCGCCTCGCGCCTCAGAAGGTGCCTCGCGAGAGAGGCATCTTGCGCCTCAGGAGGTGCCCCGCAAGAGAGGCATCTGGTGCCCCAGGAGGTGCCTCACGAGAAAGGCATCTGGTGCCCCAGGAGGTGCCTCGGGAGAGAGGCATCTCACGCCACAGAAGGTGCCCCGCGAGAGAGGCATCTCGCGCCCCAGGAGGTGCCTCGCGAGAGAGGCGTCTCGCGTCCTAGGAGGTGCCTCGCGAGAGAGGCATCTCGCGCCCCAGGATGTGCCTCACGAGAAAGGCATCTCGTGCCCCAGGAGGTGCCTCACGAGAGATGCGTCTCGCACCCCAGGAGGTGCCATGCAAGAGAGTCGTCTCGCGCCCCAGGAGGTGCCTCACGAGAGAGGCATCTCGTGCCCCAGGAGGTGCCTCGCAAATGGGGTGTCTCGCGCATAAGCATCTACCTCATGCCTAAAACATCCCATGAAGCTTCTCACACCTTGCACCCCTTAACAAACTAGCAAGGCCATCATTTCTTGAGCCTCTTTGAAATATGAGCCTCGCTGACAAGGCCCTACCCTACTTTTTAGGGTAGGTGTCACCAGCAAAGCTTACCTCCCATATGTATCCTTTCTAGTCAATAAGAAATCTGATACTTAGAAAGATATAGAGAGGCTTGATCAACATGTGCATCTTCGAAAGGTGAAAACATCCTCTAGGTGCAGGGTACACGTATAGGTACATAATGTATGTACCAATCAAGAGGTTTCTGGATACAAGGACAACACCCACACCTAACAAGTAGTGGAGGTACGACATAGTACCAAGGCAGGAGTACTTTTGCAAACCCTTGACACGTACTGAAGCTGACCACCACTCCTCCAACACCACTACGCCTGGTGCCACTTCTCTGACACTCGTACTAAATAAGTAGTGGAGGCACCCCCACAGACCCTGACTATGTACCAGAGCCGACACCATGACCTTCTGCACCACTACTACCTATGCCACCACCCTGACGATGTACCCATGTACCATATGGTCCCCCAAGACCACAATGTATCATGAGCCATTAGAGCTTCACTATAAATGGATCTGAACCCCTCGAACCAGGGGGTGGGAAAATTCTTGTAAGATCAGATTAATCAAAGAGCAAAATATGAGTTTTCTCTCTACTTCCCACTTGCAATTTTCCTTCAAGTTTCTATAAGTCCATTTGCTTTCATTAGATATCGATTTAAGTTCTTGAGTTTTCCATCCATATTTGGTTGACGAGTTCTTACCGTCAACAAGTTTCACAGAGTTATGTAATTTAGAGAAGAAAAGATAAATTAGGGCAGTTATTAATTAAGATAAATTGGTATCTAAATTAATAAATAAGTTTAAATCAAGGTTCAAATTATAAATAATTAATTTGATAAGGGATTTAAATAATTATTTAATTAATTAAATCAATAGAAAATAATACATGCCTTGATTTTAAGTCCAATGGGCTTATAATCAAATGGGAAATTTAACGGGCCTAAAGCCCATGATAATTTCGACATAGGGCTTCAAATTATCTATTATTTTATTGATTTTTTAATTAAATTAAATGGCCTAATTGAGTCTATAAAATGAGTGCTTAGAGAGAAGTCAAAACACAAGTTTGACAAGTGACAAGTAAGATTTTCTGATAGGTTTTAGATTCTCTCTAAACACAAGTCATTTTCTAAGTCTCTTTGTTATTTTCTCTTCTTCTCTCTGTATCTATCTCATGCGTTGAGAATTGCCCACTCTAGTCTAGATGATTCTAAGGATACATTGGAAGACTGTGAAGAAATTACAAAAACGGTTCAGTTTCTTGATAATACTCTGCGACAGAAAGGATACAAGAGTTAGAGAAACTGAAGGGAGGACTCTTTCATTCCGTTGCGTATACTGTAAGTATTCTTATCTTTGTTTCTCTTTGAATTCAATTTTAGAAACATGTTCTAGGTTATGTCATATTAATTTGTTTAATATTAGATCTACATGAAAATAAATAAGGATCTTGTATAAGTTTTTCTAACAACTGGCCTCAGAGCCATTGGTAATCTTTATTTTCATGCATGAGCATGTTAAAAACTGGATCAATTGATGTGTTTGAATAATTGGATGGTTTTCATGTTATTATGCAGCATATTGATTTTATGTGATTATTAGCAATTTTTAGGTTATTTTGTTGTGTTTTCTATGCTATTAATTTTTATATAGGCTTTATTTTGTGTAAAACATGTTAAAAATTAATTAGAAAATAGCTTTGGTTTGAAAAATTGCTAAAAAAATTTTGAAAAAATTTTGCCCAACCCAACCAAAAAAATTTTTAAATTAAAGAAAAATAAAATTTGTTGAAATAAATTATTTATAATCAAATCCAAAAATATCAGATTTGTTTTAGTAATTAATTTTTTTTTTAAATAAGATATTTTTGTTAGTTGAGATTTAAATAATTAGATATTTTCTACAAATATTCAAATTCAAATTTAAAAATAGACTAACAACTTAATTTTAAATCTTTTAATATATTAAAATATTAGAATTATGATATCAGATATTTAAGATATTTTCATTTAAATTTTTGATTTTTTTTATTAAATCTTTATTTGAAAATATAAATATCTTTTTATTCTATAATTTTTAATATTTAAATTATTTGAAACTTGAATATTATTAGTTAGATATTTTTATGAATATTTGAATTTGATTAACTGTTTTGAGATCCTTTAGGATTGTTATAACTATTAATATTTTATTTTTTTAATGGTTAAAATACTAGCTATAGTTGTAACAACACAAGATATTTTTGAAAAATAGTTAAGATATTGATTTTCAAATTTAAAATTGGTTAAATTTTTAAAAATATCAATTTTTTTCAACCAATTAATAAAATATTTTTTTAATAAATGGGATTTAAATTAACTTTGGTTAATTGTTGATAAATCCTATTTAAATTATATTAATATTTTTTTTTCAAATTAACCTAAAACCAAGTTGATTGTTGATAAATGAAATTTAAATTAACTATTAAAAATTGTTGATAAATTTCATTTAAATTGACTTATTTTTTGTAAAAATTTAATTAATTTGAATTTTTTGAAAAATTCTAGATAATTAATTGTGGTATTTTTGCAAATGAAATAAATTATGGTATTTTTGCATAAATTCATAGAATTGCTCATATAGTAACATGATTAGGCCCATCCAATTATAACATGTATGTTTGCACTATATGTGGTATTTTTTCAATTGGGCTTAGATGCATATAGTGGCCCATATGTTTGTTAGATATATGGATTTTGCCAAATAAAATATTCATAAAATGATAGGTTTTATTTGGGCCCATTAGAAAATGTAAAGTTTAAATTCCTCTCTTGTGGGTGATTCCACCTGTGAAGGCCTATTTGTTTTGCATGACTATAGTGGGCTTAATCAATTAATAACAATTAACAAAATGAAGATTTAAATTCCTGTCTTTTGGACCTTGTATGGAAGATAGGGGGCCTTTGTAGTGGGAACGACATACTGGACCCAGCCCTCCTCCATACAAGCCAAATTGTTAAGACTCACTTACTTGAGTTGGACTTAATTGTATAGGTTCATTATATTGGTTAAACCTAAATATGGATTAGCAACAAATTAATTCTAAACTAATTGGATTTGTTTCAATGTGACACTTTAGAATTAATAGGAAATTATAGGACTTTGGTTTTAAAAATTTAATCTGTTTAATTGTTTTTGGAAAACCATAGTCATTAATTTTCTAAAAATAAATAATAAAAACACTGTTTTTTAATTTAATAATGAGCTTATTTTAAGAATTTTATTCAATCTTCGTCATTGGTTTAACTTAGTCAATAGCTTAATGGGGCCTCGAGGCGCTTTGATTCGTCCCCCTACGGTAGGTAATCATTAGTTATTTTGACAAGGTTAGATCTCGAAAGATAGATAATTATAGGTCAAATTCTACTAGACTCACCCCTACGGTGACTACTAGGACTAAATCTATGATTATCGAAACCGTGGGTCTAGCTCATAAAATAAGAGATTTTGTTTTCTTATTTTGATCAAATAGTAGATTGTTAATAGTGGTGTCCATTATTAAATGATTTTACAACTCTATTTAACTAGTGGTATTTTTTACTCTCGCCAACCAGGACAAGGATATCATAGATTAGTTAAAAACCTAAAGAAATAGAGATATGATTTTTTTGGTATTTGTTTCTCATATTTTTGGTATATGCTGTGCTATTTCTTGAAATTTGTGTGAATAGAAGTTTTTGAGAAAAAGTGATTGATTTCTATTTTATTGGTAATTTGTAGTTTTAAGTTAAGTAGTGTCTGTGTCTACTCCCATCCTTTCTCAACTTTTGATGGAGAAAACTTCCATAATTGGAAGCAGAATATCAACATAGAGTTGATAGGTGACAACTCTGAGTTCGACATGATTGAGGAATCCCCGAAACGAGCACCGTTTTCGCACATTCGTGATGGCACTGTTAGTGCTCGTGATGGCACTATCAGTGCTCGTGATGGCACTGTCAGTGCCCGTGATGGCACCATAAATGCTTGGATAGCACCATCTCCGCACGTTCGTGATGGCACCGTAAATTCTCGGATGGCACCGTGTCCGCACGTTCGTGATCAACTCAACTATGGTCTGACGCAGCTCATGAACGAGCTTCAGACTTTCGAGTCTATCATGGGTGCACCTAGTGTAGGAGGAGAAAATGAAACTACTAATGTTGTTGCTGATCTAGCTAAGGCTGAAGCTAACCAAGCTTCATCTTCGAAAGCTGGAAACAAGAGGAAAGGTGGACAAAACAACAACCCCAAGCCTGCAAAGACGAATGCACAACAAAATTCACAGACGCCTAAGGGGAAGAACAAGAAAAACAAGAAAGGTAAAGGTAAGTGTTTTCACTGCAAAGAGAAGGGGTATTGGAAACGAGATTGCCCCAATTTTCTAGCAGCGAAAAACAAAGGTAATTATTATAGTTCATTTATCTTAGAAACATGTGTTTTAGAGAATGATAATTCTGTTTGGATTATTAATTCTGAATTTACCAACCACGTTTGCAACTCTTTACAGCTTCTTGAATCGTGGGAGGATGTGGACAAAGGCGGCTTAGAGCTTAGAGTTAGGAACGGAGCATTCGTTGCGGTCCAACCTAGAGGAAGAGCTTGTCTGAAGTTCGGAAATAAATACTTAATTTTAAATGATTTATTTTTTATTCCGAATTTTAGTAGAAATTTAATTTCAGTTTCCATGTTGCAATTAGAATGATTTGTTATGACTTTCACAAGTTCTAATATATCTATTTCTTTAAATGGATCACAATTGTGTATTGCATGTTTGGAAAATGGGCTTTATATTCTGCGACCTAATGAACCCCTCGCTCTTAATAATGATTTAGGACCAATAAACTTCAAAATACCGATAATGATAATATGACGTATTTATGGCACTTGAGACTAGGTCACATTGGCTATGATAGGATTCAAAGACTTAGGTGAATTACCTGTCTGTGAATCTTGTCTAGAAGGTAAACTGACCAAGCGTCCATTCTCTGCAAAGGGTGATAGGGCCAAAGAACCACTTGGACTTGTTCATTCAGATGTTCGTGGACCTTTGAATGTACAAGCCAGGGGTGGTTTTGAATATATCGTCACTTTCATTGACGATTACTCTAGATACTCATGTCTTTACCTAATGCATAGGAAATCATAAACATTTTCAAAGTTTCAGGAATTCCTAGCAATGGCTCAAAACCAATTAGGTAAAACATTAAAGATCTTGCAATCTGATAGGGGTGGAGAATATTTGGATATGCAGTTCCAAGATCATTTAACTGAACTCGGGATTTTATGACAACTTACTTCCCCAGGTACTCCGCAACAAAATGGTGTAGCGGAATGTCAGAACATAAATTTATTGGAAATGGTTAGATGCATGCTTAGTTACTCAACTCTACCAACTTCGTTCTAGGGACATGCAATTGAAACTGCAAACAACACTCTCAATGTCGTTCCATCTAAATCAATCCCCAAAACACCTTTAGAACGCTGGAATGGACGTGAACCTAGTTTACGCCATGATAGAATCTGGGGGTGTCCCGCTCACGTCCTAAGGAAAAAGGAGGGAAAGCTAGAACCGTGAACTGAATTTTTCATGTTTGTTGGCTATCCTAAAGGTACTCGGGGTGGACTTTTCAATAGTCATTCAGAAAAGAAAGTGTTTACTTCTACGAATGCTACTTTTCTGGAAAATGACTATGTCTAAAACTTCAAACATCGAAGCAAAGTAGTTTTAAAAGAGATGGTTAAAGATTTGACTCTAGCCAATTTCCATCGTCATCAACGCGAGTTGATGATGAAATTCCCTCTCTTCATGTCCAACCAACGCAAGTCGATTTAAATGAAGATAGTACCACTATTCCTAAGCAAACAGTCACAGAGCCTCGTCATAGTGGGAGGGTTTCTAGGAACCCAGTTCGCTATGGTTTGGATGGTCAAACCAATATGGTTGTTGGTGACACTAGTGATGATGATCCGTTTTCTTTCAAACAGGCAATGGTTAGCCCTAAAAAGGAACTATGGCTCGAAGCCATGAAACAGGAAATGGAGTCCATGTACTCAAATTCCATCTAGGATCTTGCGGAAGTACCTAGTGACTTTAGGGCCATTAGGTGCAAGTGGATCTACAACAAGAAACGAGGTGTTGATGGAAATATAGAGACTTATAAAGCTCAATCAATGGCAAAGGGTTATACCCAAAGAGAAGGCATGGACTATGAGGAAACTTTTATTCCTTTAGCCATGCTCAAGTTCATTCGCATCCTCCTATCCATAGCAGCTGCTCTCGACTATGAGATCTGGAAAATGGACGTCAAGACAGCTTTTCTTAATGGAAAGCTTGACGAAGTCATTTATATGGATTAGCCAGAAAGATTTAAAGTAGCTAGACAAGAAGGAAAAGTTTGCAAGTTGAATAGGTCCATCTATGGACTTAAGGAAGCTTCTCATTCCTAGAATCTTAGGTTTGATGAAATAATCAAAACCTATGGCTTTGAACAAAATATTGATGAGCCATGTGTTTACCAACTGAAGGCAAATCAAATAGTGGTATTCCTGGTTCTTTATGTAGATGATATCTTACTCATTGGAAACAATGTTAAGAAATTATCAGATGTGAAGAATTGGTTGAGCACTCAATTCCAGGTGAAGGATTTGGGTGAAGCAAGTTATGTTCTAGGTATCCAGATCATCAGGGATAGAAAGAATAGACTCTTAGCTCTATCTCAAGCAGCTTACATAGATAAAATGCTTGAACGTTTCTCAATGACAAATTTCAAGAAAAGGCGTCTACAGTCTCGCCATGGAATTGATCTTTGAAAGAAGCAGTCTCCCCAAACTCCTAAAGAGGAAGATACAATGAGAAAATTTCCTTACGCATCTGCAGTTGGAAGTCTGATGTATGCTATGTTGTGTACTAAACCAGATATCTACTATGCAGTGGGAGTAGTGAGCAGGTATCAGTCAAACCCAGGACCGGAACATTGGATAGTAGTTAAGCATATCCTGAAGTATTTGAGATGGACTAGGGATTATATGTTAGTCTACAAGGGTGGTGTTCTGAACCCTGTAGGCTACACCGATTCAGATTTTCAGACTAATGTCGATGAAAGGAAGTCTACTTCTAGAATGGTGTTTACTCTTGGGGGTGGAGCTGTGATTTGGAGAAGGTAAAGCAGTCTGCATTCTCAGATTCCACCATGGAGGCTGAATACATAGCCGCGTCAGAAGCAGCTAAGGAAATAGTCTGGCTAAAGAAGTTCTATTTGGATCTTGGTGTTATTCTAGAAATGGATAAACTGCTTGTGTTGTTTTGTGACAATACAGGAGCGATGGCCAACTCGAAAGAACCTCGAAGTCACAAAAGGAGTGAGCATATAGAAAGGAAGTATCACATTATTCAAGAATATGTGGCCAGGAAAGATGTGAAGGTTATGAAGATTGCAAATGAAGACAATCTTGCAGATCTATTTACAAAGACACTACTAGAAGCTACATTTGATAAGCATGTCAAGGAAATGGGATTAGTAGAATTAAGGCATTAGTTTCAATTAGTGCAACTGGGAGTTTGTTGGAGTTTTATGCCCTAATTGAAACCCAATTTCTTTGTAAACTCATTTTATTATCAATAAAAGAATAGAAATCATTTTTTGACTTAGTCAATCACTTTGCTCACATGTTTTATTTTCATGATTATTTGTTTAATATAAACTTCTATTAAATCTTAAGCATATAGTTAATCTTATTTATAGTGACGTAATCACAGTGGAATATAAATATGATTATATGTTCAAAATATGTTAGTCCTAAGATTAGTCAGTGCACAGGATTTACACTGACTTGCCAATCTACGATATGATCTACTTACACACTACAGTGTTATGATCTTTCTAGAACATTAGCAAAGTAGATAAGATCGGATGTATTTGTTACATCGGACTGGACCGATATTGACAGTTGATAAGACAAGTAAACATATTGTTATTATCTATTCAAGTCATATCATATAGTTGACCATAGGCCAATTCAATCTCAATTCTGAGTCGTTAGTATTCTAACTTATTGTATTGTTTGGGTTCTTTGACTTGTTCGTTACTATCATACCCTACAGACTAGCCCATACTTACATCTTGGGAACTCGATAGTATAATTGAGTGGAAGTGTCAATCATAGATATGAACATCTATAGCTTCTGATGAAGAAGTGAAATGATGGTTTCCTTTTAGTTTGGTTCAAGGTGTTAAATGATAGAGATCTCATTTCAGTAATTAATATTAGTTTACTGAAATACCATTTACAAGGAACTAAGTGTTTTAAGGATAAAATACAATGAGGGGTAAAATGGTATTTTAGTTCTTTCTCATTGTAGACCGTCTATAAAGGATTGAGTGACAATTATGGTTATAACAATGGATAATTAATAACATATCTATATTTATTATAGAGCGTTCTATGAATTCAAGTGTGCAATTCTGAGTCTATAGTGGAGTCACGAGGAATTAATAAGTTAGTAAATTTATTTGTTAGATTTATGATAACTTATTGGAGCTTGATTTCATAGGCCCATAGTCCCCATTGTACCTTGGATAAAATCATCTAGATAGTCTCAATTATTTGATTTAATTATCAATTAGAATTATCAAAGTTGACCAGGTCAATTTTGGATAGTTTCATAGAGTTATGTAATTTTGAGAAGAAAAGAGAAATTAAGGCAGATTTATTAATTAAGATAAATTGGTATCTAAATTAATAAATAAGTTTAAATCAAGGTTCAAATTATAAATAGTTAATTTGATAAAGGATTTAAATGATTATTTAATTAATTAAATCAATAGAAAATAATACAGGCCTTGATTTTAAGTCTAATGGGCTTATAATCAAATGGAAAATTTCACGGGCCTAAAGCCCATGATAATTTTGACCTAGGGCTGTTAATTGGCTATTATTTTATTGATTTTTTTATTAAATTAAATGGCCTAATCGAGCCTATAAAAGGAGTGCTTAGAGAGAAGACGACAGATAAGTTTAATCACTGGTTTTCTGATGGTTTTAGATTCTCTCTAAACACAAGTCCTTTTCTAAGCCTCTTTGTTATTTTCTTTTCTTCTCTCTGTATCTATCTCTTGTGTTGAGAATTTCCCACTCTAGTCTAGGTGATTCTAAGGATACTTGGAAAGACTGTGAAGATTATAGAAGCACGGTTCAGTTTCTTGATAATACTCTGCGACACAAAGGATAGAAGGGTTAGAGAAACTGAAGGAAGGACTCATTCATTCCATTGTGTATACTGTAAGTAATCTTATCATTGTTTCTCTTTGAATTCAATTTTAGAAACATGTTCTAGGTTATCTCATATTAATTTGTTTAATATTAGATCTACATGAAAATAAATAAAGATCATGTATAAGATTTTCCCAATAGTTATATGCTTGTATGAGTTATATTTGTGTGTAATTATGTGATTATGAGAGTTATATGATGATATAACTAGATATGCATGTTGAGGAGTATTAAATATGCATGTGGGCCCATTTCTTATTAGAAGGGCAATTTTTTCGTAATTTAGCCTGTTATGGGCATAATTGTATATATGTGCATATTTGTGATATATGTGAGAGACCACATTATTATGTGGTTTTATTTGGGTTACTCAGCACGAGACGATCCTAGGGAGCAAGATAGCGGGAAACTCACAACAGGACCCAATACCCGACTCAGGGCGAGTCAAGGGGTATTGCAGGTAATTAATACATTAACAGGTTATCGGGTAACAGGAATAAGTATTCAAAGATATATTTAGAGTTAGTGAGATTTGGAGGGGATATCGGGAACTTTGACCATTTTTCCCTCAGGGACGTTTTTGGTACCCTGAGCCTCGGGATTAGCTTAAGATTACTTAAGCCTTAAGAAAACAAACAAAAACACTTAAATACTCAGCTCACCCTAACCGGCTCTCTCTCTCTCTCTCTTATCCACTCTCTCTCAATTGTAAGTGAAGTTCTTGAGGAATTTAGGAGATTTTTGGCTGAAAATTGGGCATTGAAGGCCTGAACTTGGGGTATTGGATTAGTTGAAGCTAGGGGAAATAAACTGGCAGTTGAGGTAAGCTTTAGACTTTGTTTTTCAATGAATTTCTATTTAGTTTTGGCTGTTCTTGAGCTTTGTGGCTAAAAGTTGTGAATTTGAGTTTTAGGTAGTGTTTTGAGTATGTTGAGCTGGGGTTTTGTTGCTGGTATTATGCTGAATCAGTTCTGGGGATTAAATTGTGGTTCTAGGATGGATTTGGGTGGTTTTGATTGAGTTTGACTAAAGAAAACAAAAAATAATTTTGGTTTCGTCGAGTCAGGTCGCGACCCTGTTCTTAGGGCGTTGCGACCTAACCGAACCCATGGCCTTTGGGGGGCTTCTGTCTAGGAGGTGCACCACGACCCTCTAAGGTAGGTTGTGGTCCGTGTCATGGTTCCAAGAAGGAGGGGGGCCTCTGACCTGGGAGGCGTGTCGCGGCCTGCCAGGGCAGTTTTGGCTACTGTAGAGTTTTAATGACGGGAATTTATTCCTAAGGGCTCGGGATCGATTCTACTACCCGGTTTAGTAGAATTTGAGGTCCTGGAGGCTAGGACTCGGTCTAGAAGCCTTTTTTTGCTTGTTATTGATGGGATCCTATATTATGGTTGTGATTAGGTTATCGCTAGGGGCTCGGAACAGGGATCGTGCTCTACGGTCGTTTTTATTTTACTGTGCACTCGGACCTGAGGTAAGAAAACTACACCCAATACATGATATATGTGATTAGGGCTTGGCCCGGTTGTTAATTATAATTATGAATAGGGCTCCGGCCCCTAAGAATGTACGTGTTTGAGTTATAATTGCACTTGTTGATTAAATATACTTGAATGTTTTGTTTCTGTCTAAGTGTTATATGCTTATTCGCATGGTTTGCATAGCTAGGGCTCGGCCCCATTAGGGAACATGGTTATTACTGTGTTTGCATTTAATTGCTGGTGTTATATAATTAATATGTATGCATACTTGTATTGTTTGAAGTATGTTTATCTGTAAATATATCTTAATACCTGGTTCAGGGCTTGACTTATTACTCAAGGGCAGGAATAGCGTGTTGCGCGCTGGTCAAAAGGCTTAGGCCCAAATCAGCAACGTATTGTTATGTTGGCCGACCCTATGGTCGTTGGAAAACAAAGCATTTGGCTAGCTCTATGGCTAGTTACTCAGAGCTAAGGGTGAGGGCCCAAGGTGACTCTATGGTCACACAGCTAGGGGATAGGGCCCCGGGGTTGACTCTATGGTCAACTATTCAGGGCAGCGGCCCCAGAATGATCCAATGATCATTTATTTGTAATTGTATGCATGCATGAGTAAATTATCACTGATGGGCATGCTAGACATGTATTCAGAATATGTACTTACTATTCATGCACATGTTTAAGTTTTCTTGCTGAGCCTTGGCTCATGGGTGTTATGTGGTGCAGGTAAGGGGAAAGGAAAGCTTGACTAGCCATGAGTTGGAGAGCTTCGACGGCGGCGTGTACATATGTTGTTGCTCGTCCCCCACGACCGAGGATATCTTAGAGGAACTAGGGTTGTATCCCTTATTTTGCCGCTTAGATCGTCCGATTGTAACTTTTGATGTAAATACACCCTTTAAACAGTTATTTGTAATATTTTGGGATCCCATTTGTGTATGAAACTTTTTAAATGAAGAGTCAACAGTTCCTTTGACTAAAAATTTGTAGAGTCCAAGAACTTTACTTAGTTAAGTTAGATAGTAGTATAATAGTAATAATAGTATTATCTTTATGACTGTGGATTTTTGGTTTAGACCGGGATTTAATTGGACACTCATAGTAACACTTGTAGATTTTCTAAGTTTAACCTATAGTTTAATAATATTAATTTTAACCTAAGGTTTGATTAATATGACTGATATTGATGGTGATATTTATGATATTATAAGGTTTAGATAGACCCAATAAGATAGTAACACTTGTCATATGTATGATTATTAAGAAATTATTATTTTAATGATAAAATAAGATAAATATAAGACTTAGTCTTCACCAAAATCTGATAGGAGCATGATATTTGTCATAATTTTATTTATTTGTGGATTAGGATATAAATAGATTTTTCGTAACTTTAGGGTACTGTAACTTCCGACCTGTTTTTAACCCAGTTATGTTATGAATTTCGAAAAATGATATTTCTAGAAAGTTGTTGATAATTTAATTAGCTTTCTAACGGTATAAAGAGAGTATAAATCGAAGTTCTACAGCTCCAGATATGTTGATTTTACTGAAGGGGAGTTTAGAGTTACGAGATTTAGGGAGTTCGAAGTTAGGATTCTGTTTGTTTTTATTATTTAAAAAATCAAGCTTTGAATCCTTAAATCTCTCTGAAAAATTTGACCAATTCCTAAGCCTCTGGCTGAAGGATATTCAAATATTTTCAATTAAATTTATTATTTTTATTCAAAGCCAAAAAGAATATTTTTATTCCTAGAACTCTATAAATAGGACCTAGCACCAAGCATTTTTCATTCATTCATCAAGCTAAGTTCAGAGGCTGCAAGTTGCTAGGTTATTGTGAGAGTGTAAACACTTGGGTTGGGGATTATAAGCTTAATCATTTTTAGCTTACCAAACACTTGGGAAGTAAGGTTTATAATACATTTCGGTTCAAGGTTTAGATTGGTCATAAAGCATTCAAGGTATTCCAAAACTCTAGTTCATTTGGTATTATTTTCTTCAAGTTCTTATAGTTTTCTACTCAGCCCCTAACTTTATTCTTTATTCTTGGATAGGAAATCTAAGTTCTTGAGCATAAGGTTTTTGGTAAGTATATTTTGATAGCATAGTTCCTTCATCACTTTCATCCCCTTTTCTTCAATATACTCACCCTATTATAAATGGTTTTTAGGAGTGTTCCAAGGTCCCAAATCAGTTCTCATATCCCGGTTATTTTGGTAAGGAAAATAGGATAGGATTTATGTGCTATATGATTTTATATGTTATCTTATGAATGTGTGTTATGAAAAATGCTATGTTAAGTATGCTTGTAGACTTGGGCATATGACCTATACAACTAACAAGCCCCAAATAGATTATGGGCATATGACTTGCTTAGCTAGCAAGACCCCACTAATCTAATGGGCATCTGACTTGTTTAGTTTATGGGACCCCAAGTAATAATGGCCATTATAGTATGTATGTGACATAAGTGTTATAGTATGTTTTATGTTGCATTATGAATTTTTATGTATATGGTTATATGTTAGATTTTTCCTTCCTGGGCATTAGGCTCATTCCTTTTATGTTTATATGTGCAGGAAAATAGCTATAGTGGCGGGAAAGGTTCTTGGATGCTTAGGAATGTGTATTGAGGCGGAATGGATTCAAAGAGCCGAGAGTTTCGATTTTAGGATGAAGTCTTTATTATGGTTTTATGTGTATTTTTCCGCACTTATGTAATCTCTTTTTATTACAATTAAGTTATGTTTTTCCTTTTTAAAACAATGGGATCCCATATCCTAACTTAAATTTTATGTAAGTTTGACCTTTGTTTTTACAAGTTTTAATAAAGTTATGATCTTTTCATTTGTAAGTTCTATTAAGGATTAGGGTCTATGTGTAGTTTTCATTAATGGTCCAAAGTCTAGAGTAGTTGGGTCATTACAAAATTTTAACCCTAACCCTTGATGTTAACCTTAGTTACACGTTTATAACCAAATGACTTGATTAGCAAGTCTGACACTATTTAAAGTACATAGTGTAACGGTCATTGATTAGGAGGACGTTACAACTTGGTATTAGAGCTTCCAAGGTTTAAGGGTTCCTGAAGACTGGTTGGGCATGTACACTCGCCACTAAAGACAAGGTCGACTTAGGGTTTGGTAACTATTTATGTGGCTATGTGTTTAGCTGCTTAAATGTGATATAAATGTCTTCTATGTGTGCTTGTCTAGGGAGCATGAGATAATCTGATAGGGTCTGGCCCTTGACTATTGCATGGATTATAAAGAACGTGCTTATTAGCATTGCTATTGCTTGTGAATACAAAGGAACCACTTATTAGCATTATTATATGGACATGTAGGTCAAGATACACTTATTAGCATTATTATTTGCATATAGGCCAGGAAATGCTTATTAGCACTGTTAAGACTGGCAGGGATTTAAGAACATGCTTATTAGCATTGTTATGCATGTATAAATGTATGAATATGCTTATTTGCACCATTAATTACTTATGAATGCAGGAAATGCTTATTAGCATTGTTATTTGCTGATGAATATCAAGAAGTGCTTATTAGCACCATGATTGAGTATATTCCGTGTTGGCATGCTTATTAGCATTGCATCTATTGTTTGTATGTTTGATATTGGACCGTCAAGTGGCAAGAGATATAGTTATTACTTACCTAACGGCCAATTTGATCACTGCATAATGGGTTAGATATTAGTATGATTCCTCGAAGGTCAGAGAGGTTGGTTGGCCAAGAGATACAGGCTAGGGAAGAGAATGACCAGGGCCAGACTGTAACACCCTGGGTAACCAGGACCGTTACATTGTGTCTTTAAACTAGTGCAAGACTTGTTAATCAGGTCGTTTGAACTAAAATGTGTTTCTAAAGTCATCTGACTGGTTAGGGTTAAAAGATTTTGATTATAAAATGATTTATTTCCATTAAAATGATAGTTTGATACATGGGATCCCAAAAATAATATTTACATGGTGGAAACGACTCTCAAAGACTGATACAACAAAAGCCTGTCTAATGGATAAATACAGTCTAGAGCTCTACTTCCTGTAATTGCCTCGGTCGTGGCGGTCGAGCAGCTGTCGATGTACACTCCACCCCCAGAGCACTCCAACTCATGGTTGGTCCAGTTTTCCTTTGCCTTTACCTGCACCACGTAGTACTCATGAGCCAAGGCTCAGCAAAAAAACCATAATCAACAAGCATAGATAGCAACATGAGCATATATCAAAACTCCAAGTCAATAAGTTCAATTAATCAACAGAATACATGTATTAAGCTAGGCAACATTAAACATATACTTTCAAATATATAACTCAATTTTTAACACAAATATTTAGGTGTCAGCGCCCTTAGGCTGAGCCCTCTGGTTATTTAGCTGACCCCAGCTCGCTTAGGCCGAGCTACGTTCAGTATGCTTATCATCAGCCCCGGCACCCTTAGATCGTACTTTCATATCCCACATAACAGATATATAATTCACAAAACACATATGTTGAATTATAGGGAATCTCAAATTCGATCACAACTACATGGGTGCGGTTTTCTTACCTCGAGTCCCGAGCAATGGATAAAGAGTGGTCCATAGCACGATCCTCAGTTATGAGCCTTAACGATAATCCTAGTCACAAGCAAGAATAGATAACTATCAAATTATAGTCCAATTAAATGTTTTGGAAACAAATACTAGCCTCCGGGACCTCGAATTCTACTAAACTGGGTAGTAGAATTCGTCCCGAGCACTTAGGTTTAAATCCCCGAGCCTAAAAACCTTAGCTTTCGTATCCTTTCCATATAGGGTCGCAGCCCGCTACTTGGTCAGAGGGCAAGGCCCTCCCTACTGGAGGACACAGGCCACCTCGAGCCGCATACTTCAAATATATCCAGTTAATAATGTGGTCTCAACCATCTAACATATATAATTACATTTATGCCCTTAACGGGCCAAAATTACAGTTATGCCCTTATAAACAAGAACGGACCCACATGCATATTTAATACTCATAAACATGCATATAAATATATCCATATCATATATATATCATGCATGCCACATAGTCACGCATTTAATCAATTAATCACACACATATCCAATTATGCCCTCCTGACACGCTAATCAAGGCACTAAACCCTATTAGCATTTTTGGGTCGTTACAACTATCCCCTCCTACTTAGAATTTTGCCCTCAAAATTTACTTGAATAACTCGGGATACTGATCTCGCACATCAGACTCTAGCTCCCAAGTCGCTTCCTCAACCTTGTTATTCCTCCATAATACTTTGACTAAAGGAATTCTCTTGTTCCTCAAAACCTTATCCTTCCTATCTAGGATCTGAACAGGTCGCTCCTCATACGATAAGTCGGTCTGTAGCTCCATATCCTCATACCCTAATATGTGAGTCGTATCTGAGAGGTACTTCTGAAGCATAAAGATGTGGAATACGTCGTGAACTCCTGATAATGATGGTGGCAGTTCCAATCTATAAGTTACCTGCCCGATCCTCTCCTGGATCTCAAAAGGTCCCATGAATCTAGGGCTCAGCTTGCCCTTTTTCCCACACCTCCTCACCCCTCGTAATGGTGAAACTCGTAGAAATACGTGGTCCCTCACCTAGAACTCCACGTCCTTAATGCTTAGGATCAGCGTAGCTTTTTTCTCTGCTCTGCAAACCGAGCATTTGACCTTAGATCTTCTCAATAGCTTCATTAGTCTTCTGAACCATCTTTGGTCCCAAATACCTCATCTCCCCCATCTCATCCCAATGAATGGGTGATCTACACTTCCTTCCATATAACATCTTATATGGTGCTACTCCAATCGTTGATTGATAACTTTTGTTATATGAAAACTCAATCAATGGGAGGTACTTACTCCAAGACCCCTTGAAGTCAAGCACACACGCCCTAAGCATGTCTTCCAATATCTAAATTGTCCTCTCAGACTATCCGTCTATCTGAGGATGAAAGGTTGTACTAAACTTTAGCTGAGTTCCCATAGCCTTCTACAAACCACCCCAAAACTTGGAGGTAAATATGGGATCCCGGTCTGATACTATAGATTTAGGAACCCCATGGAAACGAACAATATCCCTCACATATAACTTCACATACTTATCTACCGTATAGGTCGTCCTCATTGGCAGAAAGTGAGCTAACTTGATGTATCTCTTTACTATCACCCACACCGAGTCATGTTGCCCCACCATCCTGGGTAAACCTCCCACGTAATCCATAGTAATGTCTTCCCACTTCCACTACCGAGGGACTAGCCTCAGCCTCTGCTTGTGTCAAGGTGAACACTCGAGCTGGATTCAAGCTGTCCACCTTCCCTGGTTCCTCGTTCTTCAATGTCGAGCAGTCTTTCTTGAGGTGTCCAACCACGCGGCACAAGTAACAAGCCTCTGCCCGGCATTTTCCCTGATGGTGCTTCCTGCATCTAGTGCTCTGGATAGCTTCTCCAAGACTCACCACCTCCCTGGCGGCCACCCTGAACACCCTGGCCCCTCCTATTAGGACAAGTAGTGGTCGAGGTGTCAGGGGTCTTCCTCTTCTGATCACTAAGGCCTCTGCCCCTACCAGACCCTGTGTATGGAGGCACTGCCCTACAAACATCCCGTCTCACAGCGCTCTCCCTCCAAATCTTATTATCTGCCTCTTCAGCGGTAAGAGCCTTCTCAACAACTTGGGCATAGGTCGTTCCCCCAGGCACTGTTGTGATTCTCACATCTCGGGCTATCATAGCATTAAGCCCTCGGATAAACCTGTCTTGTCTAGCTGCATCAATAGGTACTAAGTCTAGTGCGAACTTCACAAGCCTATCCAATCTCAGAGCATACTTAGTAAATGTCATGTTGTCCTACACCAACCCAATGAACTCATTCATCTTCGCTTCCCTGAAGGAAACATTATAATATTTCTAGTTGAACAGATCTCTAAACCCTTCCCAACTCATAGCAGAAACATCACGAGTATGTGATGCCACCTCCCACCAAATATGGGCATCCCCTCTAAGCATATATGTGGCACAGGCCACGCTGTCATTACCTTCGAACCTCATAAAGTCCAGGATGGAGGTGATCATACTCATCCAATGTTCAGCTTTTAGTGGATCTGGTCCTCCCTCAAAGATTGGAGGATGTTGTCTCCTGAATCTTTCATAAAGTGGCTCCCACCTGTTTCCAATCTCAGTTGGTTGTATAGCTGGTGCCACAACAGGTGGGAAATTAGGATCTGCACTCCCTGATGAAGCCTGTTGCCTCAGAAGGCAGATCTGTTATTCCTTACTTTAAAGTCTGGCTTGCATATCAAAAAGCAACTGCTGCCAGTTCTCAGGGACTGGCGGAGGGTTCTGGCTCTGCTCATCATCTCTAGCCTTGACCCTTGTGCCGGTTAGTCATATTGATCTCCTTGGACGCATAACTATCCAGGTTCATCTGTAATCAATGACTCGGCTGGTCAGGCAATGATAATAGGTTCATATTCATTCCATGGTCCAACACCAATATCTAGGCCACAAAGCACAATCATGATGCAAATAGGCATTTAAACAATTATTCACATACAATAGCAATGCTGATAAGCACGCCCTAACATATTCTCATAGCAGTCAAGGGCCAAATCTATCAGTATATCTCATGCTCCCTATTAATCATGCAGATAAAGCATTTATATTTCATTTAAAAATTTAAGTATATAATCACATATATGGTTACCAAACCTTGAGTCGAGCTTGACTTCAGCGGCGAGTGTACATGCCCAGCCAGTCTTCAGGAACCCTTAAACCTAGACCGCTCTGATACCAAATTGCAATGCCTTGGGTAACCAGGACCATTACATTGTGTGTTTAAAATAGTGCAAGACATGCTAATCAGGTCATTTGAACTAAAATGTGTTTCTAAAGTCATCTAACAGGTTAGGGTTAAAAGATTTTGATTATAAAATGATTGATTTCACTTAAAATAAAAGTTTGATACATGGGATCCCAAAAATAAAATTTGCATGGCAGAAATGACTCTCAAAGACTGATACAACAAAAGCCAGTCTAATGGCAAAATACGGTTTAGATCTCTAGTTCCTGTGATTCCCTCGGCTGTGGCGGTCCCTCACCCTTAGGTCATACTTTCATATCCCACATAACAAATATATAATTCGCAAAACACATACATTCAATTACAAGGAATCACAATCCTGATCACAACCAAATGGGTGTCGTTTTCTTACCTCGAGTCCCGAGCGATGGATAAAGAGCGGTCCCGAGCACGATCATCAGTCCTGAGCCTTAACGATAATCCTAGTCACAAGCAAGAATAGATAACTATCAAATTCTAATCCAATTAAATGTTTTGGAAACAAATACTAGCTGTCGGGACCTCGAATTCTACAAAACTGGGTAGTAGAATTCGTCTCGAGCGCTTAGGTTTAAATCCCTGAGCCTAAAAACCTTAGCTTCCCTTTCCTTTCCATTTAAGGCCGCGACCCGCTACTTAGTCAGAGGCCAAGGCCCTCCCTGCTAGAGGACACGAGCCGCCTCGAGTCGTATACTGCAAATATATTCACATAATAATGTGGTCTCAACCATCTAACATATATAATCACATTTATGCCCTTAACGGGACAAAATTACATTTATGCCCTTATAAACAAGAACATGCCCACATGCATATTTAATACTCATAAACATGCATATAAATATATTCATATAATCATATTATTCATGCATGCCACATAGTCACGCATTTAATCATTTAATCACACACATATCCAATTATGCCCTCCCAGCACGCTAATCAAGGCACTAAACCCTATTAGCATTTTTGGGTCGTTACACATACCCCACCGCCAACTCTAGAAAACTGGCAACAGGTGATTGCTGGTATGCATACCAAATTAGAGAGGCAGGAAGATGAGATCCGCCTCTTGAGACAACAACAGGTTCTAGCAGGGAACCCACAGCCCGCAGTACCGGCAGTGACACAGCCAGAGGTACCAACGGTAGTACAGCCCCAGGCAGGGGGAGATAGATGGTAAACCCTGTATGAGAGGTTCAAGAAACATCACCCTCCAGTTTTTTAGGGCAGATCAGATCCACTAAAGGCTGAAGAGTGGATCACCATGATAACCACCATCCTGGATTTCATAAGGGTAGGTTGTAACGACCCAAAATTGCTAATAGGGCTTAGTACCTTGATTAGCATGTTGGGAGGGCATAATTGGTTTATATGTGTGTTTAATTGGTTAAATGCATGACTATGTGACATGCATGATTAATATGATTATATGAATATATTATATGCATGTGGGCTCTTTATAGCTTGGCATATTTATAATTTTGGCCTGTTAAGAGAATAAATGTGAATTTATGGGATATATGGTTGAGATCACATTATTATGTGGATATATTTGCAATATATGGCTCGAGATGGTCCTAGTGAGCGGATTAGCAAAATAGTCACAGCAGAGTACAAATACCTGGCTCAGGGGAGCCTGGGGGTATTTTTGGGAATTTAGAGAATATTTTGGGATTGTTGAGTAATGAATAAGTATTTGGTAATTAATTGGACGCAACGGGATTAATTGGAAATTTTTAGGATGACTCGAGGAGTTAGCGGGCATCGGGATAAATGACCATTATGCCCTTGGAGGCAATAGGAAGGGATGTGCTAACTAGGGGGCCTTTTAGGCATTGTCTAAATTAAGGGTGGGGTCAGCTAAGGGCTCTAAGAGTAATCAGAATATCCTAGAAGTCTCTCAAAACTCACCCTTTCTCTCTCACTCATGTTAATACTCTCACTCTCTCTAGAGAACCCAAGTGAATTTGAAGAAATAGGAGACCAAGTTGAGAATTTTGCTAAACTTTAGTTGGAAAACATGGGAATTTAAGCTCAAGAATTGAAGGTTTGAAGCTGCAGGTTTTGCTGCCATTGAGGTAAGAATTTTGTTTGATTTCTGTTAAGGATTTAGGTGTTATGATCAATTGGTTTAGGTCTTTTAGTGGTGAATTTTTGTTGGCTGGATTGGCGGTTTCAATAGAGTTTTCTCAGATATAATATGCTTAAAATACATGACTAAGGGTCCTAGACTCATTGCTAGGCTTGGTGTGGGTCTGGGAGTGTGATTAGGGTTGAATTATTAAGAATTAGTTGGGGGAAAATGCTAAGAAAAGGTCATTTTTTTAGGTTTAGGGGCTCGGATCGCGACCCTATTCTTCAGGCGTCGCGGCCCGCATGAGTTTTTGAGGATGGGGTGCCTCTGTTTGTCAAGTGTGTCGCGACTCAGTGGTGGGCAGGTCGCGGCCCGTGTCCCCCATCAGTTAGGTTTGAGCCTCTGTCTAAGGGGCGGGTCATGGCCCTCAAGGGAAAGTTCCAGCCCGCAATGGGGAATTAAGGGGAAATAAAAAAAATTTGGGGAGGCTCGGGAATTCAAACTTAGGCACTTGGGATGATCTACTATCCGGTTTAGTAGAATTCGAGGTCCCTGAGACTAATATTTATTCCCTAAGTATTTAATTGGATTAGAAATTGATGGTTACCTATTGACACTGTGACTAGGTTTATCGCTAAGGCTCAGGACTGAGGATCGTGCTCGGAACTGTTCTTAATTCCTCGCTCGGGATTCGAGGTAAGAAAACTGCACCCATGTGGTTGTGTTTGGGACTAAGGCTCCCTGTATCTAGATATATGTGTTATGTAACAGTATTATTTTGTGAAATATTAAAGTATGACCAAAGGGAGCCAGGGCTGACGATTAGCACATTGGACGCGGCTTGGCCACTGTGAGCCGAGGTCAGCTAAATGAACAATAGACTCGGTCTAAGTGAGTCAGGGTCAGCTTAGTAAATGGAGGGCTCAGCCTAAGGGCACCGACCCTAAGCAGTTGTATTACTGGTTAAAATGTGTTCTTGAAAGTACATGTTTACTATTACTAGCTTGATGCTTATAATCTGTTGAGTTTCTGAATGATTGTTTTAAGATTGATTAAATGCTACTATTGTCTACGTGTTTATTGTTTATGGTTTCCTTGTTGGGCCTTGGATCACGGGTGCTACGTGGTGCAGGTAAAGGCAAAGGGAAGCTGGACTAACCATGAGTTGGAGAGCTCTGGGGGCAGAGTGTACATAGTCAGATGTTCAATCGCCACGGCGAAGGACAGAGGCCTAAAACTTATATTTTTCCATTAGAATGGCTGTTGTTTGTGTTAAACTTTTGAGGATTGTAAATTTTCACTTAAACACTATTTTTTGGATCCCATGTACCAAACATATATTTTAATGAAAATTAATCTGTTTACAATCAAAATATTTTAACCCTAACCTGATAGATGACTTTAGGAACACATTATTGTTCAAACGACTTGGTTAGCAAGTCTTGCGCTATTTTAAAATACACAGTGTAGCAGTCTTGGTTATCCAGGGCGTTACAACTTGGTATCAGAGCGGTCTAGGTTTAAGGGTTCCTAAAGACTGGTTAGGCATGTACACTCACCGCTAATGACATGCTCGACTCAGGGTTTGGTAATTGTATATATGTGACTACGTGCTTAAATGCTTAATTGGAATATAAATGGTTTAATCTATATGATTAATAGGGAGCATGAGATATTGATAGGGCCTGGCCCTTGACTGCTGTGTGATTATAATGAGGCATGCTTATTAGCATTGCTGCTGCATGTGAATGAATATTTAAATGCTTGTTTGCATCTTGACTGCATATGGCTGGCTGAGTTGCTATGATGGACTATGGAAAGTCTATTAACTTGTCATCATTGCCTGACTATTGAGTCGTTGATTACAGATAAACTTGGATAGATATGCGTTAAAGGGGACCAATATGACTAGCCGGCACAGGGTCCGAGGCTAGATATGATGACCAGGGCCAGAACCCTCTGCCAGTCCCTGAGAACTGGCAACAGATACTTGCTGACATGCAAACCCGATTACAGAGTCAAGAAGAGCAGATCCATCTCTTAAGACAGTAGGCTCCGTCAGGGAGTGCTGCACCTACTATGCCACCTATTGTGGCACCAGTTGTATAGCCACCTGAGGTTGGGAACAGGTGGGAGCCACTTTATGAGCGGTTCAGAAAACAGCATCCTCCAACCTTTGAGGGAGGACCAGATCCACTGAAGGTTGAATAGTGGATGAGTATGATCACCTCCATCCTGGATTTTATGAGGGTGGAAGGTAGTGACAGGGTGGCCTATGCCACCTATATGCTTCGAGAGGATGCCCGTCTTTGGTGGGAGGTGGCATCACAGACTCAAGACATTACTATTATGAGCTGGGATGGGTTCAGAAACCTGTTCAATCATAAATATTATAACATTGTCGTCAGGGCAGCGAAGGTGAATGAGTTTGTTGGGTTGGTGTAGGGCAGCATGACAGTTACTGAGTATGCTCTGAAATTGAATAGGCTTGCAAAGTTTGCACCAGACTTAGTGCCTACTAATGCAGCTAGACAGGACAGATTTATCCGAGGGCTTAATGCTATGATAGCCCGAGATGTGAGAATCACCACAGTGCCTGAGGGAACGACCTATGCCTAGGTTGTTGAGAAGGCTCTTACTGCTAAGGAGGCAGAGAATAAGACTTGGAGGGAGATCGCTGTGAGACGGGATGTTCGCAGGGCAGTGCCTCCATACACAGGGTCTGGTAAGGGCGGAGGCCCTAGTGATCTAAAGAGGAAGAACACTGACACTTCGACCACTGCTGGTCTTGATAGGAGAGGTCGGGGTGCTCAGGGTGGCCGCCAGGGAGGTGGTGAGACATGGAGAAGTTATCTAGAGTGCACAAGATGCAGAAAGCACCATCTGGGCGAATGTTGGGCAAGGTCTTGTTATCTGTGTGGGGTGGTGGGACACTTCAAGAAGGACTGCCCAACTACGAAGAAAGAGGAACCAGAGCGGTGGACAGCTTGAGTCCAGGTCGAGTGTTCACCTCGATGCAGGCAGAGGCCAAGGCTAGTCCCTCGGTAGTGACAGGTCAGCTTTCTAGCACTGGCTCTTCATATATTGTACTGATTGACTCTGGTGATACACATTCATTTGTTTCTAGTAAGGTAATTGATAGATTGTGTAGACCTAGTAAGTATCATACTGCGGGGGTTTGGGACTATACTGCCTATAAGGGAGTTGGTGGTTTCTAGGAGATGGATTAGAGAACTACCAATGATGGTAAATAGTAGGGAACTATCAATAGATTTGATCGAGTTGAGTATAAATGACTTTGATATGATTCTAGGGATGGATTGGCTGGTCAGATATGGGGATACTATAGATTGTCGGAAGAAGATGGTGACCTTTGAGCCTGAGGGTGAGGATCCCTTTGTTTTCGTGGGTGTTGTGCATGGACCCCGCATACCTATGATATCAACATTGAGGGATAGGGACCTGTTACAAGGAGGTTTTATAGATTTTCTAGCCAGTGTGGTGGATACCACTAGAGTTGTGCCAGCGGGGCCGGGAGAAACCAGATTGGTATGTGAGTTCTTGGATGTATTTCTTGAGGATTTACAAAGCACACAGGGAAATTCAGCTTATCATCGAGTTAGCGCCGAGTACAGAGCCTATGTCGAGGGCACCATATAGGACGGCTCTGGCGGAACTGAAAGAGTTGAAGATACAGTTGCAAGAGCTTCTTGATTTGGGGTTTATCAGACCTAGCTTCTCGTCGTGGGGTGCTCTAATTTTGTTTGTGAAGAAGAAGGACGGGACTCTTAGAATGAGTATAGATTACAGGGAGTTGAACAAGTTGAACATTATGAACAAATACCCCTTACCAAGGATCAATGACCTATTCGATCAACTGCAAGGAAAGACGGTATTCTCGAAGATTGATCTTCAATCTAGTTATCACCAGTTGAGGATCAAGGACGAGGATATATCGAAGATAGCCTTTCGAACGAGGTATGGGCAATATGAGTTCTTGGTCATGTCATTTGGTCTGACCAATGCCCCAGCAGCATTCATGGATCTGATGAACAGGGTGTTCAAGGACTTCCTAGACCAGTTTATGATTGTCTTCATCAACGACATCTTGGTTTACTCTAGTTCAGAGGCAGAGCATGAACAACATCTTCGAAAAGTATTGTAAAGGTTGAGAGAGCATCGGTTGTATGCCAAGTTTAAGAAGTGTAATTTCTGGCTACCAGAAGTGACATTCCTTGGGCACATTGTTGGTGAAGATGGGATTAAGGTGGATCAAGCTATGGTAGAGGTAGTGAGAGATTGGCCGAGGCCAAGGATTGTCTCAGAGGTTAGAAGCTTCCTTGGATTAGCAGGGCATTACAGACGGTTCATAAAAGGGTTCTTGAAGATTGTTGCACCGATGACAGAATTGACACGGAAGAATCTGAAGTTCATCTAGTCAGATAAGTATGAGAATAGCTTCCAGGAACTGAAGCGACGGTTGATTACTGCTCCTGTGCTGAGTCTTCCTTCAGAGGGAGGGAAGTTTGTGGTATATTGTGACGCATCGAGATTGGGATTGGGATGCGTGTTGATGCAGAATGAGAAGATTATTGCCTATGCGTCATGGCAGCTGAAGGAATATGAGCAGTGGTACCCTACCCATGATCTGGAGTTGGCAGCAGTGGTGTTCGCACTAAAAGTTTGGCAGCATTACTTTTATGGAGAGAAGTGCAAGATATACATTGATCATAAGAGCTTGAAGTATTTCTTCACCCAGAAGGACTTGAATATGAGGCATAGACATTGACTGGAGTTGGTGAAGGACTATGATTGTGATATCTTTTACCACCTAGGGAAAGCCAATGTAGTGGCAGATGCGTTGAGTCGAAGGGGCCCGGGACAGTTATTTATCTCTACACATATATCAAAGGAGTTGGCAGAGGAGATGGCTACAGCAAGGATAAAGCCGGCAGTGGGCCGGTTGGCCAATATTACCTTATAATCAACCCTTCTAGAGAAGATAAGAGAGGGTCAGATGGATGATACACAGTTACAGGAAGTTAGAGGGAATGTCCTAGCCAGAATGGCTAAGGACTATTCCATCTCAGAGACTGGGTTACTACGGTATAAGGGTCTGATCTGTGTCTCAATATATGTGTGTATTAGACGAGAGATACTTGATGAATCCCATACTACACCATACTTATTCCATCCAGGCACCACGAAGATGTATCAGGATCTACTGACGTTATATTGGTGGCTTAGGATGAAGAAGGATGTAGTGGAGTACGTGGCCAAGTGTTTGACCTGTCAGCAGGTGAAGGCTAAGCATCAGCTACCAGCAGTGTTGCTACATCCTTTGGGTATTCCCGAATGGAAGTGGAAGGACATTACTATGGATTTTCTGGGAGTTTTACCCAGGACAGTGGGGTTACATGACTCGGTGTGGGTTATAGTAGACAAATATACCAAGTCAGCTCACTTTCTTCGAATGAGGACGACCTATACGGTGGATCGGTACGCGGAGTTGTATGTGAGAGAGATTGTACGTCTCTGTGGGGTTCCTAAATCTATAGTGTAAGATCAAGATTCTATAATTTCCTCCAAGTTTTGGGGTGGATTGTAGAAGGCTATGGGGACTCAGTTGAAGTTCAGTACAGCCTTTCATCCTCAGAAAAATGGACAGTCTGAAAGGACGATTCAGTTATTGGAAGACATGCTTAGGGCGTGTGTATTCTACTTTGAGGGGTCTTGAAGTAAGTATCTTCCGTTAATTGAATTCTCATACAACAACAGTTATCAATCAACGATTGGAGTAGCTCCATATGAGATGTTTTACGAAAGGAGATGTAGATCGCCCATCCATTGGGATGAGATGGGTGAGACGAGGTATTTAGGACCAGAGATGGTTCAGAAGACTAATGAAGCTATCGATAAGATCCGAGCTCGAATGCTCGCTTCACAGAGCAGACAGAAAAGCTACACTGATCCTAAGCATAGGGACGTGGAGTTCCAAGTAAGGGAACACATGTTTCTGCAAGTGTCACCACTACGAGGGGTGAGGAGGTTTGGGAAAAAGGGCAAGTTGAGCCCTAGATTCATAGGACCTTTTGAGATCCTGGATATGGTTGGACTAGGACACAATCGTTATCAGGGGTTCACGATGTATTCCACATTTCTATCCTTTGGAAGTATGTCTCAGATATGACTCATGTGCTGAAGTATGAGAATTTGGAGTTGCAGACAGATTTATCATATGAGGAGCGAACGGTTTAGGTCCTAGATAGAAAAGACAAGGTTCTACGGAACAAGACGATTCCTCTAGTTAAATTGTTGTGGAAGAATAGCAAGGTCGAGGAAGCGGAGGCCTTAGTGACCAAAAGAGAAAGACTCCAGATGCAGTTTTAGCTCCAAGGCTAGATAGGAGGCCACGAGGCATACAGATGAGCCGCCAGGGTGGAGGTGAGACCTGGAAATCATTCCTAGAGTGTACCCAGTGTAGGAGGCGCCATATTGGGGAATGTCGGCGAAGACCTGCTTTGTTTGTGGCAGTGTGGGGCACTTGAAGAAGGACTGGCCGAGAGCCAAAAAGGAAGAGCCCAAGTAGGTGGATAGCCTAACGCCAACTCAGGTGTTCACCTTGACCCAGGCAAAGGCTGAGGCTAGTCCCTTAGTGGTTACAGGTCAGATTCTAGTGCTAGAACCTTCTATACTGTTTTGATTGGTTCGGGTGCTACACACTCTTTTGTTGCTAGTATGATTATAGATGAATTGTGTAGACCATGTGACTTTTATCCTATGGGGTTTTGTACTATGCTGCCTACTATGGAATTAGTGGTTTCCAGGAGATGGGTTAGATCACTACCAGTTATAGTGGATGGCAGTGAATTGTCAGTTGACTTAGTAGAGTTTGTGATGACTGACTTTGATATAATTCTGGGTATGGAATGGCTAGAGAAGTATGGGGACCCGATAGATTGCAAGAAGAAGATGGTAACCTTTGAGCCTGAGGGTGAGGACCCATTTGTGTTTGTTGGCACTGTGCATGGACCCCGTATACCTATGATATCTGTACTTAGAGCTAGAGACCTATTGCAGTGGGAATGCATTGGGTTCTTAGCTAGTGTGGTGGATACCACTCAGGTCGTGCCAGTGGGACCAGGACAGACCCAATTAGTTTGTGAGTTTCTAGATGTGTTTCCAGAGGATCTGCCAGGGTTACCTCCACACAGGGAGATAGGTTTTGTGATTGAATTTGCGTATAGGATGTCTCCAGATAAGTTGAAGGAACTAAAGGTTCAACTATAGGAGTTATTAGACTTGGGTTTTATCAGGCTCAGTTTTCCTCCTTGGGGCGCACCAGTTCTCTTCGTGAAGAATAAAGATGGTTCTCTGAGGATGTGTATCGATTATAGAGAACTGAACAAGTTGACTATCAAGAACAGATATCATCTGCCAAGGATTGATGATATGTTTGATTAGTTTCAAGGTAGGACGATGTTCTCCAAGATAGATCTTCGATCTGGTTATCACCAGCTGAGGATTAGGGAGGAGGACATAACGAAGACAACTTTTTTCACTAGGTACAGGAATTATGAGTTTTTGGTGATGTCATTTGGATTGACTAATGACCCGGCAGCATTTACGGATCTAATGACCAGGGTGTTCAAAGATTACTTTGATCAGTTTGTGATCGTCTTTATCGATGATATACTGATATACTCTCAGTCAGAGATAGAACATGAACATCACCTCAGATCGGTACTACAGAGGTTGAGAGAACACAGGCTGTATGCTAAATTCAAGAAATGTGAGTTCTGGTTGTCATAGGTGACTTTCTTAGGTCACGTAGTCAGTAAGGGTGGAATTATGGTGGATCCAGCGAAGATTGAAGTGATCAAAGATTGACCAAGACCGAAGAACGCTTCAAAGATCAAAAGTTTCTTGGGATTGGCAGGCCATTACAGTCGCTTTGTGGAGGGGTTTTCCAAGATTGCGTCATCACTGACAGAGTTGACACGCAAGAATCAGAGGTTCATATGGTCAAACAAGTGTGAAGACAGTTTCTAGAAGCTGAAGAAGAGTTTAATCACTGCTTCAGTTTTGAGTCTTCCTACAGATCAGGATAAGTTTGTGGTTTTTTGTGATGCCTCAAGGCAGGGCCTAGGTTGTGTCCTTATGCAAACAGGGAAGGTGATTTTCTATGCATCACGTCAACTGAAGGAGTATGAGCAGAGGTACCCCACACGTGATTTAGAACTTACAACAGTGGTTTTTGCACTGAAGGTGTGGCAGCACTACTTATATGGTGAGAAGTGTGAAATATACACTTACCACAAAAGTTTAAAATACTTCTTCGCCCAAAATGATCTTAACATGAGGCAAATACATTGGTTAGAGTTGGTGAAGGATTATGACTGTGAGATCCTTTATCACCCTGGGAAAGCCAACGCGGTAGCAAATTCCTTAAGCCGAAAGGGTTCGAAACAGTTGTATAGTGCCAGGCAGATATCTAGGAAGTTGGATAATGATATGACTAAAGAAGGAATTTAGTTAGTGGTGGGCCAGTTAGCCGACATCACCTTGTAGTCTACTCTCTTGGAGAGGATTAAGGGGTAGCAACTAGATGACCTGCAGTTGGGGCGGATTAGAGGGGACGTCCTAGCTGGAGTAGCTAAGGACTATACATTGTCAAAGCATGGGCTTGTTGAGATATAAGGATTGGATCTATGTTCCAATGGACACTGGGATCAAACGGGAGATTCTGGATGAATCTCATACTACCCCTTACTCTCTACATCCGGGCACCATGAAGATGTACCAGGATCTGAAAGTTTTATATTGGTGGCATAGGATGAAGAGGGGCGTGACTGAGTACATGGCAAGGTGCTTGACCTATTAGCAGGTCAAGGTAGAGCATCAGAGGCCAGCAGGGCTATTACAGCCTCTGGATATCCCAGAGTGGAAGTGGGAGGACATCACGATGGATTTCGTGGTAGGATTTCCCAAGACAGTGGGCCAGCATGATTCAATTTGGGTCATCGTGGATCGGTATACGAAATTAGCTCACTTTCTACCAGTGAGGACAAATTACACGGTTGATCAGTATGTAGATCTCTATGTGAGAAAGATAGTTTGCCTTCATGGGACTCTGAGGTCTATCGTGTCTGATAGGGACCCTATCTTTACTTCCAAGTTTTGGGAAAGTTTACAGAGGGTGATGGGTACACATCTGAAGTTCAGTACATCTTATCATCCTCAGACCGATGGTCAGTCTGAGAGGACTATCCAGATATTGGAGGACATGGTGAGAGCATGTGTATTGGACTTTGAAGGGTCCTGGAGTAAATATTTGCCTCTAATAGAGTTTTCCTATAACAACAACTACCAGTCTACTATTGGAGTGGCACCTTCTGAGATGATGTATGATAGGTAGTACAAATCACCCATTCACTGGGATGAGATGGGTGAGAGGAAATATTTGGGTTCTGAGGCAGTTCAGAGGACCACTAAGGCTATTGAGAAGATTAGAGCTCGGATGCTCGCATCTCAGAGTAGACAGAAGATTTAATTAGACCCAAAGTGGAGGAACGTGGAGTTCCAGGTGGGAGACTATGTCTTCCTTAGGGTTTCACCATTGAGAGGGGTGAGAAGATTCGGGAATAAGGGCAAGTTGAGCCCTAGGTTTGTGGGACCATTTGAGATCCTGGAAAGGATCGGTCAGGTGGCTTACAGGTTGGCCTTACCCCCTGCACTGTCTAGTGTGCACAATGTAGTTCATATTTCCATGTTGAGAAAGTATGTATCAAATGGGACTCATGTATTGAGTTATGAGGATCTGGAACTGGAGGCAGACTTGTCGTATGAGGAACGGCCAATTCAAATTTTAGACAGGAAGAACAAGGTCCCGAGGAACAGGACTATACCTTTAGTCAATGTATTATGGAGGAACAACAAGGTCGAGGAAGTGACCTGGGAGCTGGAGGCAGATATGCAAACTCAGTCTCCTGAGTTGTTCAGGTAAAATTTTGAGGATGAAATTTCTGTAAGGAGGGGATAGTTATAATGTCCCAAATTACCTAATAAGGCCCAGGGCCTTGATTAGGGGGTCAGGATGGCAATATATGGAATTATATGCTTATATGAGTTATATTTGTGTGTAATTATGTGATTATGTGATTCATATGATGATATAACTAGATATGCATGTTTAGGAGTGTTAAATATACATGTGGACCCGTTTCTTATTAAAAGGGCAATATTTCGTAATTTGGCCCGTTATGGGCATAATTGTATATACATGTGCATATTTGTGATATATGTGAGAGATGACATTATTATGTGGGTTTATTTGGGTTACTCAACACGAGACGATCCTAGGGAGCAAGTTAGCGGGAAAGTCACAACGAGACCCAATACCCGACTCAGGGTGAATCAAGGGGTATTGCGGGTAATTAATACATTATCGAGTTATTGGGTAACAAGAATAAGTATTCAAGGATATATTTGGAGTTAGAGAGATTAGGAGGGGATATCGGGGACTTTAACCATTTTTCCCTCAGGGACATTTTTGGTACCCCCGAGCCTCGGGATTAGCTTAAGATTACTTAAGCACTAAGAAAACAAACAAAAACACTTAAACACTCAGCTCACCCAAATCGATTCTCTCTCATCCACTCTCTCAATTATAAGTGAAGTTCTTGAGGAATTAAGGAGATTTTTGGCTGAAAATATGGGAATTGAAGGCCTGAACTCGGGGGATTGGATTTGTTGCAGCTAGGGGAAATAAACTGTCAGTTGAGGTAAGCTTTAGACTTGGTTTTTCATTGAATTTTTGTTTAAGTTTGGCTATTCTTTAGCTTTGAGGCTCAAGGTTGTGAATTTGAGTTTTAGGTAGAGTTTTGAGTATGTTGAGCTGGGGTTTTGTTGCTAGTATTACACTGAATCAGTTCTAGGGATTAAATTGTGGTTCTAGGATGGATTTGGGGTGGTTTCGATTAAGTTTGACTAAAGAAAAGAACAAAGAATTCTGGGTTCGTAGGGTCAGGTCGCGGCCTTATTCTTGAGGCTTCGCGACCCAACCGTACCCAGGGTCTTTGGGAGTCTTTTGTCTGGGAGGTGCGCTACGACCCTCTAAGGTAGGTCGCAGCCTATGTCATGGTTCTAGGTAGGAGGGAGGCCTCTGACCTGGGAGGCGCGCTGCGACCCTTAGGGGCAGGTTGCGGCCTGCCTGAGAAGTTTTGGCTGCTGTGGGGTTTTAATGATGGGAATTTATTCCTAAGGGCTCGAGATCAATTCTACTACCCGGTTTAGTAGAATTCGAGGCCCCTGAGGCTAGGAATCGGTCTGGAAGTCTTTATTTCCTCATTATTGATGGGATCCTAAATTATTGTTGTGAATAGGTTATCGCTAGGGGCTCGAAATCGAGATCGTGCTCTAGGGTCGTTCTTATTTTACAGTGCACTCAGACCTGAGGTAAGAAAACTGCACCCAATACGTGATATATGTGATTTGGGCTTGGCCTGGTTGTTGATTATAATTATGAATAGGGATTGGGCCTCTAAGAATGTACATGTTTGAGTTATGATTGTGCTTGTTGATTAAATTTACTTGAATATTCCATTTCTGACTAAGTGTTATATGATTTTTCACATGGTTTGCGTAGCTAGTGCTCGACCCCGTTAGGGAACATGGTTATTACTATGTTTGCATTTAATTGTTGGTGTTATATGATCAATATTTATGCATACTTGTATTGTTTGAAGTATGCTTATCTGTATATGTATCTGAATACCTGGTTCAGGACTTGACTTATTACTCAAGGGTGGGAATAGCGCGTTGCGCGCTGGTCGAAAGGATTAGACCCAAATCAACAACGTACTTTTACGTTGGCCAACCCTATGGTCATTGGAAAACAAAGTGTTTGGCTAGCTCTATGGCTAGTTGCTTAGAGCTAAGGGCGAGGGCCCAAGGTGACTCTATGTTCACATAGCTAGGGCATAGGGCCCCGAGGTTGACTCTATGGTCAACTATTCAGATTGTATGCATGCATGAGTAGGTTATCACTATTGGGCATGCTAGACATGTATTCATAATTTGTACTTACTGTTCATGCACATGCTTAAGTTTTTTTGCTGAGCCTTGGCTCACGGGTGCTATGTGGTGCAGGTAAGGGGAAAGAAAAGCTTGACCAACCATGAGTTGGAGAGCTTCGGTGGCGGCGTGTACATATGTGACTGCTCGTCCACCACGGCCAAGGATATCTTAGAGGAACTAGGGCTGTATCCCTTATTTTGCCACTTAGGTCGACCGGTTGTAACTTTTGATGTATATACATCCTTTAAACATTTATTTGTAATATTTTGGGATCCCATGTATGTATGAAACTTTTTAAATGAAGAGTCAACAGTTCCTTTCACCAAAAAATTTAACCCTAACCCTTGACATTAACCTTAGTTACACGTTTATAACCAAATGACTTGATTAGCAAGTTTGACACTATTTAAAGTACACAGTGTAACGGTCCTTGATTAGGAAGATGTTACAGAAACAACCCCAATTCCATAATGAATTGTAGTTGATGTCCCTACATTAAGAAATAAAACCAAGTTCAGAATTGAATGGTAAAGAAAGATAGCATAATCATTTTGAGCTGAGACAAAAGGAAATCATCATTCTTTGTGCAAACACAACAAACCATGAACCACAACACAAGAACATTTTCAAAGATGGCAACATGAATTTTTCAAGAGCTGTTGTAGTGCCATGTCTATTTTTGACATAAGACAACAGTTCTACGAAAATTGTTGTCTCTCATGTGTTGCCTAAGCACAATATTGTAGTAGTGCTTGTTTTTCTCTTTTGTTTCTTCTTCTAGCTTCTAAAAGTAACAAAGGGAATTGGTGGTTGTTTAGAGCAGAGGATGGAGATGAGAGTATGGAAGAAATTTGTGTGAGATTTTTGGAAAAAATCAGAAAGAGAATGAGGAGGGTCTCGACCAAGTAGAGTGAAGGACGAGAAATTGAAAGCATGGGAGAGAAAGAAATCGTAAAAATGAAGACCAAAGCTTGACTTTTACTATTTATATTGAGCTCTAAAAAAATATAAAATGACCGAATTTCCCTTAGGCTCCCACCCCCTTTAATCCCAAATAAACCTTTAATTTTTCCTCAAACACAAATTAGCTACTAAAACTTCTCTTAATTATTTAGCCCAAAAATAATTACCAAGTGGTAATTATTTTCTTACTTCACCAAATTAAATTCTCAACTTAGGATAATTAAATTAAATGTTTATTTCCATTTAATTTAAGTGGTCACACTCCAATATTTATAATTCATGGAATTAAATTATCCAAAATTCCATTTTTCGCTAAATAAGCATTTTTCACAAAATTGCATTTTTAAATATTTTTCACACAAAAATCACACTTATTAGACCTTAAAAATAAAATAATTCAATAATTTTATGCCCATTAATATTTTTTCATAATTATCCATTTCCAATAATATTTTATCAAAGAATTTACTCGGTTAGGGTTTCCATTTCGATCTAAGACCGAAGTTCTCGGTTTGTCTCAAAATCGCACATTTCACACATTGGCTAACATTAACAAAATAAAATTTGCATCTCAAGCATATATTATTAATCAAAATAATATTTCATACATATTTCACCAACCCGTCATAGATACTAGTAGGTACCCGAAACGCGGGGCGTTACATTATCTCTGGAATTTGATGTTACCATGGTATTATTTGGAAAGAGTAGATGATTTTAGACATTAAAACGTTCGAAAATATGGATTTAAAAATTGGTCAGTTTGACCTCCAAGTTTTGGACAAGTATTTCACCAAGTAAAAATAATCTTTTTGACTTGAAAATTTGGGAGAACATTTTTGATATATTGAAATGGTAATCTAGAAACTTTGGTAAATAATTTATGAGTAAATTTTAATTATGAATTACCAAAATTTGGGTTTTTAAACTAAAATAGACATGGTTTACTTAGTAAAAATAAAGTTTTGACATTTAAATTAAGATACTTGTTCATGATTTATTTTAAACTTTTCAATGACTCAAAAATTTACCACTTTAGCCATGGTTATGATTAATTTGGAAATTTAAAGAAATAATTTTCTTAGCTAATTAATTTGTTTTTGTTTAAAAATAAATGGGTCGAAATCCCTAAAGTTTAAAGAAATAAATGAATTAAACTTAGTTTTTCTAAATTTAGAGTTATAAGTTTCTAAAGACTTACAATGGTCATTTTTCTTAAAATTTGTATTCTCATTAAGTAAAATTACTTCACTTTCTAAAAAAAAAAATGCTAAATTAAAGAATTTTGGACTTAATGAATAAATATTTTTTTTAAAAATAAAATTTTAAGTTTATTTAATTAATCCAACTTAATAAAAATGGTTAAAATTTTTACTAAGTTTGTCAACCAATATGTTTTATAATTTCGATTAAAAATGATACCTTGGTGGTCTATTTGGAAAAAGTAATTAATGAAGCTGAGCCTAGATACCGAGACCATAGGATAGGTCTCCCCAAGACTTAGTATAGCAGTCTCAGGACTGGAGTTTAGGTCCATTTATCAGTCTAAACAGAGTAAGGATTTTTAAATCCTTATTAGTTTTTAATGAAGACTTAAATGCCCAAAGTTATAAAGAATGAAATATAATTTTTATAATTAATCTGAGTATACTGTATGCTTAACTACAATACTGGCTAAGCAGAGTGAAACTATACTTGGGAAAAAGATGAAAAATCCCGCAAAATATTAAGGAATCCAAGTAAGTCAACATTTGACTTCTATACCTACAACATGAATAACTTGTGTATTGTTTGCAAGATTTAAGACACATGCACTAGTATACACAGTATTGTAGAAAGTCTACGAGATCGTTATCCTAGAGGACTTGAGTTGTGAATCAGGTTCTGACAATCTGTGAGTGGTATTGTGGCATGGGACCTATTGTATGTGTACTTGTCATGGTGAGGAGTAACGGTAAGTAGTGGTGTTGGCTGGGTTCAGATGGAGGTGTGGTAGGTCGTGCATACAATCTGCTAGTGTGGTATGGGAACCGATAACCTCTAAACCTTGTTAGACTGGTGTGACTTTAGTCACACCCATAACATTTAATGCAATGTTTATGCTTTTACTAACAGAAAGGATAATGATCCATGTGTACTTCTACTAAGTTTATGTAAAGATATCTCTTGTAGATTGAGTTGCCATATTGTCAAATGTTGTTATGAAATTTTTTTGGTTTCCCATATTCTTAGATTATGTTAGTGAAAGAACGTGTTTGTGTTCTTATATTGCTGTTAGAATTTAGAGAAATTTCGAATCCTAAATCTGGTAAATTTAGTAAGTACGGGTCTGTCTTGACGCCTCGTCATTAACGGCTCACCCTTTTTGTTATGTCTAATTTTCTTTTCGTAAGGACGATCTCACTAAGTGTTTTGCTTACCTAGTTGTTTCATGTTGTAGGTAAGCTTAAGATCGAAGCGGACCAGTGAGAGTCAAATATTGTCGCAAAGATGTACATGTGGCTCGACCGTGAGATGCTAGTCATATTTTAAAACATGTCGTGTTATCTTTTGGAACTTAACATAGCTTATTTTGAGCATAGACTTTATAAGTTGTAAATATTTTAAGTATGTGCATACTTCTATTTTAAAAGTTTTTTTTTATATACAGATTTTTAAGACATCTTTGAAGTTCAAATTAATGAAAATTTTAAAATTTCGCTTGAGTTTTGGTAAAATATTTTGGGTCTCTCTATCGCCTGTGATGGCTCTCATTAGTTAAAGCTAAACCCTTGGGTTTATCTCTTAGCCTGTAATGGCTCTCATTTGTATACAATAGGATCTTAGGTCTAGTCGCAATCCCTTGGGGCCTTGTTATGAATGTTGTCAATTTTTTATTGTCAAATAGGATAGTAGTATTTGAAGTACACAGGTGTGGAGAAAATACGATGGTCTTGAGGATGTCTCTTTTAATTCTCATTGATCTAGCCTAGGCGACACTTATATGAAAGTCACCTAAAAGTGATGCAAAACTCAATATATATATATATATTAAGAACGACCACTTAAAATTTGGTCTTTAGTTACAAAAGGTGGGTTACAACCCGTTCATCAGTAGTATTCCCTTAGGTGTTCATCATTCCAATATCACAGTATGGCCTCACCATCCAGCCTTGCTAGTTTGTAGGTCACTTGATGCAGCACTTCTTCGAATAAGTATGGTCCCTCCTAGTTCGGACGCAAAACACCAGCTACTTGATAACATGCATTGAGGAACACTTAGCATAGGACCAAGTCACTGATGGAAAATTTCCTATCTTTGACTTAGGCATTGAAGTAGCAGACTATCCTCTGTTGATACATGACTACCTTCAATTTCTCTTGCTCCCTTCTCTCCTATACAAGGTCGAGGACTCAATGAGGAGGGCCTTGTTCACCTCCTGGTCGTAGTTGAGTCGTCTATGTGAAGGAATATCTACTTCGACTGGAAACATTGCATCATAACCATAAGCTAGTGAAAATGGGGTATGTATAGTAGAAGTCCTAGCTGTAGTCCAATATAACACAAACACCTTGGGAAGTTAGTCTGGCCATGCCCCCTTGGCCTCTTCCAGTCGCTTTTTCAAGGTGCCCTTGAGAATTTTGATGACAACCTCAACTTGTCCATTTGCTTGAGGGTGTGCAACTAACAAGAAGCTCTTCACAATTCCATGGCAAACACAAACTTTGTGAAGTATATGTTATTGAATTGAGTTCCATTATCACACACTATCTTCTGCAACAAAGTGTACTGGGTAATGATGTTTTTCACAACGAATATCAATACTTTCTTGGAGGTGATGGTTGCCAAAGGTTCAACCTCACACCATTTTGTGAAGTAATCAACACCGACCACAACATATTTCACTCCCTCGCGACCCGTAGGAAGTTGACCAATGAGGTCAATTTCCCATACCACGAATGTCTATGGACTCTTCATCTATTTCAATTTGTTTGAAGGAGCTCACGAGATCTTCAAAAATCGCTGGCACTTGTCGCATTTCTTAACGTATTCCAATGAATTTTCATTTATTGTGGGCCGAAAGTAGCCTCGGTGAAGTATATTTTATGAGAGGCTCTACCCCCTAGGATAGTCACCACAAAATCCTGCATGTATTTCTTGAAGTAACGATTGGTCTTCTTCCCTCGTGATGCACCTTAGTAGCGACATTGAGTATCCTCAGCGATATAGGTGTCCATCTTGAATGATGTAGCGAGGGGCTTGATACAAAATCTTTCAAGCTCAGTTCATGTTTGTAGAGAGGATCCCTTCATTCAGATATTTGATGATCAATGTCATCCAAGAGTCCACCTCATCAATCAGCATCGCTGTGTCAGGGACACTACCCAGGGAGTCGTTGATAGTGTTGCTTCCTTGAGGGTTGCTAGCAAGATTGCCGTCAGGCCCGTCGCTCTCTTTGGCCTTGGAAATACTCAAGGTGGCTAAAAATTCAATTGTCACAACATTGAGGGTCTCTTCATCCCTTGAACTTGCTATCTTGGCCAATCGTTAGTGTTCGAGTTTTGCTCCCTTGGCACTTGTTCAATTTCATAGTGATCAAACTGAGCTAGCATATTCTTTGCCTTAGCCAAATATGACGACATCTTTGCTCCCCAAGCCTGGTACTTTCCGAATTTCTAATTAACCACCAATTGGGAATCGTTCCTTATCTTTAGAAATTTTTCTTTCAACTCCTTCCCCGTTCTCAGACTTGCTAACAGAGCCTCGTATTCTGGCTCATTGTTCATCACGATGAATCCAAACCTTAAAGCGCAATGAATGTGGTGCCCTTCTAGTGTTACTAAAATCAGTCCAGCCCTAACGTGATGTTCATAAGAGGCACCATCCACGTACACTTGCCAATATTCCTTGGGCGATCGCGGATTCTCTTCGGTGGCTTTAGGTCAGCATGTGTACTCCACTATGAAGTCGGGGAGGCCCTAGCCTTTAAAATCTATTCTTGGCTAATAAGCAATCTCATACTATCCCAGCTCAACAACCCATTTCAAGAGTCGACCCGATGTATCTGGTCGCTGCAACACTTTCCTTGACGGTTGGTTCATCAGAACCTTGATTGGATGGGCCTAGAAGTACGATCGCAATTTCCTTGATGCAATTAGAAAACATTACACCAACTTCTCCATTTGAGGGTACATGGTATTATCCATCAACCACTTGCTGACATAGTAGAAGGGGTGCTGAATTTTCTATTCTTCTCGGACTAACGTCGCGCTCAAAGTGTGATTCGATATGGTCAGGTACAAGTATAGGTCTTCACCATTTACTTGTTTAGAAAGGATTGGGGGTCATGCTAAATTTTTCTTTAATCGCCTGAAAAGCTTACTTTCATTATTTAGTATTCAAGTTTTTTACTTCCTCTAAGTAAATTGAAAATTGGAATGCACTTTTTGGTGGACTTTAAGATGAATCAGCTAAATGCGACAACTTTTCCTATCAGACTTTAATCGTCATTCATTCTCTTTAGGGATTCCATGTCAATGAAGACCTTGATCTTATCTGGGTTGGTCTCAATCCCCCTAGAATTCACGATAAACTCTATGAACTTACTGGTGGCGACACCAAATGAACACTTAAGTGGATTCAACTTCATGTTGTATCAGCAAAGTATAGCAAAAGTCTCCTCTAAATCCTTGACATGTCCCCAGCCTTCTTTGATTTAACTAGCATATTATCAACATAGACTTCCATATTCCTTCCAATTTGATCTTTAAACATCTCGCTCACAATTCATTGATACGTTGATCAGGAACTCTATCTCGTCTTTCATTTGGTGACACTCGTTGGTCTCATGGACATGGTCTCTGTGATAGCGATAGTAATTGGTCTTGTCCCGCTTGTAAAGAGCTGAATATACAAAACTGAAATAATGCAGAAAATAAAGATTTTCATTTAACAAAACGTCCTAAAAACCATATAAATTTGTTTTTTTTTACAAAAGCATGCACATATTAATAAGTATTTGTGGATATAACCGCTTAAAACATTCAGGATGCGCCATTCACTGTTTTAAAATAAAACAAAGCTTTTCTAAAAGCGACCAACATCCCACTGTTGCGCCACATGTACATCCAACAAAGTAGACTCTAGTGCTCACTGCTTGATTTTACCCTTGCCCTTACCTACAACATGAAACAGCTAGGTAAGCGATAACGCTTAGTAAGATCAACTTAACAAACAATAAATTGCATAACAGAAGAGTTATAAATTAATGACCGATTCATTGAAGGAAAAAAATAGACAAGCTTACTAGAATTAGAGTTTTAGATTAATCCGGGCACTAAGAAAACGCTTAAGCATCCTGGCAGTACAAAATTTGAACCCAAATAGTTCAACAGTATAGGTATCAACGTGCAGAAAAAATAGCTAATGACAAAATTTCCAACCAATTCTAAAACCCTAGAAGCAACCTTAGGAGTTTCCAATAATAGTGGGGCATACGAGCATTTCAACACCATGCCTACTTATATAATACTAGAGATCTATGTCTCGATAACCACATTTTAACCATACATTCATGATGAGAGAAAACAACAACTCATCTTGAGCAACAATACTGTCACGGGTGTAGGTGTGATTACATCGGTTTACGGAGACTCCTAGATAATACTAGGTGCTAATGAGTAGCCTCTAGGTCAACAATCTTAGCTAATACAGGCATACTCATCTCTTGGCATCGTCACGGACTCGAACTAGACATAATAATAGGCAAATTCAAACCACAACAACAATATACTCATCTTTGGTCAATCGTCACGGACTCGAACTAGACATAATAATAAAATAACATATTCAAACCACAATCACAAGCAGAATCAAACCACACAACAACGAGCACCGACTAGGTCAATGATCTCTTAGTAAACCTTCTACAACAAGTGTATATATGTGTTGGTGTCCCTATTCTAACCCACATTACACGAGTCATTTCATGTTGTATCCAACAACAAAAAAAGTTGACTTACCTAGATTCCTTAGCGCAAAAGCGGGATTTCCCTTTCTCAATTGTATTCCCATTCTGCTTAGCCAATATTTTATTTAATCATACAACATACACGAATTAATTATGACAATTATAATTCGCCTTATAATTTTTGGGCATTTAAGTCTTCACTAACAATTAGTAAGGATATAAAATCCTTACTCGATTTAGACCGATAAATGGATCTAAACTTATGATCCTGAGACAACTATTCTATGTCTCGGGGAGACCTATCCTATGGTCTTGGTATCTAAGCTCGGCTATATTATTACTTTCCAAATAGTCCCCTAAAGTTTCGGTCTTAGTCGAATTCTAATACTTACCGGTTGATGAATTTTAACAAAACTTTAGCTACTTATTAATTTAGAAAAACTAATTAATCTTATAAATTTTCTTTTAAGGAAAAGTAATTGTTTATTCAGTCCAAAATTCTAAGTTCTAGCCCTTTTTAGAAAATTGGTTAATTTTACTTAGTTCAGAAAATTAATTTTAAAATATGATCATTATAAGTTAATTGATTCTTGAAGTCCAAAAATTAAGTTTAGAAAAGATAAAATTTGATTCAACCTTTTTCTTTAAATTTTAAGGCTTTGGACCCCGTTTATTTTTCAATAAAAATAAATTAATTAGCTACTGTAGACCCTGATTTTGGTCAACGACACGGAGTCTAGGAAATGACAAGAAAATGATAAAGAGCTTAAAAATAATCTAATGGAAAGATAAAGAACACAGTGATTTATAGTGGTTCAGCCCCAAGAATTGGTAATGACCTACGTCCACTTGATACTATTATTAATATTAAACTCCCAAGGTGTGATCAAAGAACAAGGGTTCCTGAGTTTCACGGACCTTTGAGGAATCAAGCAATACAGTGATGGATAATAGTAATATAATTCTTTCTGAAAAAAAGAGATCGATCTCCCTCCTTGAGCTATTTCTTGTGTATTTATAGGCTCAGGAAGGGTTACATGAATTAGGAAATAATATCTATCCTTAATGATCGGATCTGCAAGTCATAATGAAGAGATATTCTCGAATATCATTACAACTGTACAGATTTTTACATAAATGAACTAACATACGACCAAGCCTGGTCGTACACAAAACTTGATCTCGTCGTGCAAAAATAATGCTGGTCGATAGGCGAGCCGTATCTCTGCTACGTGTCCGCCACGTGTCAAAAATCCTTGCCACGTCATCAGCAACTGATTTATGGATAAACAGCTACTAAAAAATAATTTATTTAATATCCAAATTAATCCTAATCATATCATAAGTAATAATTTTAAATATTAAAAAAAATTATACTTAAACATAAACTAACTCTTTACTTAAGTGTCAAAAATCTCATTTTTACCAAGTGTAAAAACTGTTTATTTTAGTCTAAAACCCACATGTTGGTAACACATATTTTAAATTTTACTTTTCAATTATTTACCAAAGTTTCCAGATTGCCACTTTGATATATAAATAATGTTCTCACAAAATTTTAGGTCAAAAAGATCATTTTTGCTTGGTGAAACATTTCTTTAAATCTCAGAGGTCAAACTGACCAATTTTCAAAGTCCAGATTTTCTTACCAACTTTGGTATGTTATAATTTTATAAACCCTCGTTAGTTTTTTGTAAAACTTTCCATATCAAATCTTGGGTATATTATGAACGTCTTTTCCAAATTTTAGGTAAAAATGAGTTGACTTTCTTGGTGAACTTACTGTTCAAAAATTGGACCTAAAGCTGGGAATACAAAAATTTCCAGATTGCATCATATTTTTAAAATGACCATAACTTTGTAAATACAAAACCTTTTGAACATTTTAAGAGTCTAAAATCATATACTCTTCCTAAAAAAATACAATGATAAAAACAAATTCCATAAATGGCACATTCAAGGCTTGCTTGACCCTTTGGAAGTCAAGACTTAAACATTGGCAGCAAGCTTTCTACGCAAACCCTAGAGGAACTTTGGATTGCTCAACTAAAAATCATCACAACCAACATGCATGCATCATCAAACATAATAATCTATAAATTTATCAATGTGATCTAGGAAGCCACGCATTGGGCTTGCCGAGTTCTTGGTCAAACTATTCCACACAAGGCTTTTGACCCTGATGCCTGCCATTATTTCCATCAGTTGTCCCTTTTCACCGACTACTTTGGCACGAGTAGCTTCTTCTTTGAATATCATGATGAAATCCTTTAGAGTTTCCTTCTCGCCCTACTTCATATTGGCAAGATGGCTGGCTTCATGAGGGTGAACGCACGCAGCATAGAACTACTGGCAGTGATGTGGGAGAAGAGCTTTGCCTTTTTGGGGTTCGGTACGAGCTTGCCATTCTTGACTTCACCGATTTTCCTTACGACCCTTTGTAACTCCTTGATTTGGACCAAGACAGGGTCCTCGGTGACTTGTCCTTAATTAGCGACGATGGGTCGCCATGGGAGGGTCCCCTTGGTGAGGTGAGTCTTCTCGGCGATGAGGGTTCCTGTAATGCCCCAAAGTTCCTAATAAGGTTTAGGACCTTAATTAGGAGGCCGGGAGGGCCATAATTGATTTATTATGGTATTTAATGATTATATGCATGTTTACGTGAATTATATTATTATATGATGATGAATGCATGCATGCATATGGGTGTATTTATAATTATAAGGGCATTTTGGTAATTTGGCCCATTGGGTGCATATTGTAATTTGTGAATGAGAATTCATTATTATGGAGATATATTCGAGCTATTCGGCATGAGACGATCCTAGATTATGAGTTAGCGGTTTTGTCATAACGAGGTCAATTTTGGGGTAATGGAAATGTTTATTTGGTGATAGATTGGGAATATTTGAGATCAGGATGGAATTCTGGAAGTTTTGACTATAGTGTCCCAGGGGATGTTTTCGGGACCCCGAGCACTAGGTTTTATTTGAGGTTACTTAAGCTTGAAGTAGCTTGTCAGATAAGAACGTACGTTAGAAAACCTCTCGTTCTCTCTCTCGACAGTCTGTTATACCGTTTGAGCATTTTTGAGGAAATCTTGAGTTCTAGGGGTCGAAATCAAGCGAGGGTCGAGGCATAGCGATCCTAGGAAAGGTTAGAAGCTTCTTAATCGAAGGATTTGACGGAAAACAACCCAATCAAAGGTAATCTAAGTTTGAAGTTTAAAGTTTTTAAGCTTAGAATTGGACTTTGTGAATTGTTGAGTTTTTGGTTAGTTTGAACCTTGGGTTTTGGAGTATTGGGAAGCTTAGGAACTTTGATTTGATGATTGGGGAATGTCTGGGTATGTTTTTGGAGGATTTGGAGTGCTTAAAACACGTTTGGGAATGGCCCAGGGTTGGGGGCCGCGGCCCTGTTCTTGAGCGCCGCGGCCCTAGTTCGATGAAGCAGGTGTCAGGAAATTGGCCTTGCTGGGCGCCGCGGCCCTTGATGGTGGGCGCTGCGGCCCTTGCCTCAGAGAACCCTGGGGGCCGCGGCCCAAGGTTCTAAGGCCACAGCCCTTGCCCTGTTTTCACCCCGTTTGCTCGTTATGACCCCGGGAACTTAGCTATGGGCCTCGGGAGTGTCCCTACTACTTGGATTAGTTTGGATTGATCTCTTGGAGGCTAGATATTGGTTTGAAAACCTTTGATTATCATGTTATTGATGGTGTTCCATATTTGGTTATGATTAGGTGACCGCTAAGGGCTTAAAGGTTGATCGTTCTCAAGGGTCGTTCTTTAAATCATTCTAGCTCGAATCTGAGGTAAGAAAACCGCACCCTGAGTATATGTGACATGCATGGCTATTATTGATGCATGCTGGTTGATTATTGAGTATGACATGCATGGCTATTCTTGATGCATGTTGGTTGACTATTGAACGTGACATGCATGGCTATGTTTGGTGCATGTTGGATTGTTAAGTATAATGCATGATAAACATGTGATTAGGACATGCTTTGAGTACTGATTATGATATTGTTCAGAGCTTGTGCCTCTGGGTTTGTGCATGGTCCTAATTGTATTAATACTTGTTAAGTAAGCATGTTGAATACCTTGTTTATGGATATTGGACATGTGACGTATGTTTGGTGGCATGACTTACCTGTGTATGGCGCTGATTTATTAGTCAGAATCGGCAATAGTGTCAGATCCGTCTGTGAAGCTGTGACTTATTAGTTTGGTTCACAACGGGCTGAGCACTGGTCGTGTTTCACTGACCCAAGAGTCAGAAATGGCAGAGCGTTGTGAACGCCGGGCCAAATGAAGATTAGATCTAATCGAGGTCGGCATTGAATGACTCATATGGGGTATTAATGCGGGACCGACCGGAAGGTCAATGAAAACTATAAGCGATTGCCTGGTCTAAGACCAGATGTTTTTTTAACCAGGGCATATGGCCCCGGTGACTGTTTGTCACATGGCTAGGGGACGATGTCCATAGTTATGACTCTAGAGTCGGGAGGAAGGTTATGTTGGTGACCATTCACCAAACACCTATCCTGATCGAACCTATGGAAGGGCAACCCACCAGTTAAGCCCTGATGACCCTATCGTCACATGGCTAAAGGGTGCTGACCCCACATTTGTGACTCTTGTGTCAGTCACCTATTTGTTTGAACTATTGGTCCTGAATAATCAATACAATTACTGTTGATATTATATCATGTTGTACTGTGTTTTCTTGCTGGGCTTCGGCTCACGGGTGCTATGTGGTGCAGGTAAAGGTAAAAGGAAGCTGGACCATCCTTGAGTTGGAGAGCTTAGGTGATGACGTGTACTTATGCAGCTGTTCGTCCGCCACGGCCGAGGTTTAAAGAGGAACTAGGGTTGAACCCTGTTTGCCGCTTAGAACGGCCTGTTGTAAATATTTTCTGTAATAGACTCTGAAACTATATTTTTGGGATCCCAATGTATATATTAAACGTTCTAGTGAAACGTTACATCTTAACCAAAAATTTTAATCCCTAAACCGCTAATCATACTTAGTACACGATTTTGGCCAAATAGCTCGATTAGCGAGTTTAGCACTGTTTACAAGGCACACCGTAACGGTCCCTGGAGTTGGGGCGTTACAGTTCCCACATTCTTCCCTTCGAGGATTCAGGTGATCTTGCAAGTCATCTCTTCCATCGCCATCATGGTTTCGGGCATCCCCTCACCGATTGTTCAAATGTTCACGCAAGTCAGGATCATTCCTTAGTCGTATTTTTTCGCCAAGGCTAGTAAAAACGGTATCAACATAAGCGCTATTGGCCTCATCGTCTCTCCTACGTGTATCGTTACGGGTCTAACTGACCCCTCGTCGTGGTCTTAATCTGGGGGTGGTCACCAATCTCCATGACTTGGTGGCGACGGTGCTCATCGATCCCCTTGGTTTGGAGGTGGTGGAGGTCTACCCACTCGGCTGTGTGATCCCTTAGGATTCGTTGCTCAAGGGATATCAGCGTTTTGGCGCCGAGGTTGTTCCTCCTCGCGGCTCTGCAATGCACCCCTTTAGTTTGCCTATGAGGCCGATTGGCGAGTGGCAAACCATTGCACCCCGTCTCCATTCATTGGATGAGGTTGCCCATATGAGGCTTGGCAACCCCTCGCATCCATGTGGATTGTTACTTCAAAGGAGAGGGTTGCCTCCCTTTGGCATTGTTCCATGTCTCGTCGTTCAGTAGCCATCTCAATGACCGTAGCAACACTCTTAGCACGCAGTCATGCCATTTCATCTCGGAGGGAAGCGACATCCCCTTGGGCCGCCTCAGGTTCCCATGAGACGTGGTCACCATTGCCTTCCTCTAGGTTAACATTAGGTTCCTTTTCTATGTTTCCAGGAGGAGGTGGATTTGGTGGGGTTGTAGGGGCCATTATCCTTGGTGGGAGCTCTCCTAGGAGCCATGAGTTGTGAGGACACAAATACTTGGACTGTTGGTGAAAATATTTCACTCAGAAACTTTCATTCTCAATGAAAGCACCAAAATTTTGACTGGATTTTCATCAACTAATAAAATAATAAAGAGAAGAATTGTTTGTGCAAAAAATTTCCAAATGGAATACTTTGAATGAGAAAATAACAAAGGACATGGAGTTAAAAGCGGTAATAAATAAAAGGGAACATGAAATTTATAGTGGTTTGGCCCGAAAAAGATGACCTACATCCACTTTAGGCAATTGTATTTATGAGGAGTTATGAACACTTAAGAAAAGTAACATTTTAATTCATTTTTGTTCTTGAGGTAGCTGGAATTACCAGAGAATAAATGCTCACTCTTTCTCTATAATAGATTTTTCAAACCCTTCTTATTGTTTACAAATGGGGTATTTATAATGGAGGAGAGGGGTGGAGCTAACGGTGGCACTCTGTTTCCCAATCAGGCTAATTCATATGAGATACGGGGTTGTTTCAGGCTTCTGTGTTCCTCCAAAAATGATAATCCAACTAGCTATTGTAGCACGTTGTTCGTTGTTTATTTTTGGCTAAGTGTGTCGAAATGGGCGACCCCCTTAAGACCTCAAGGTGGTGGCGATCCTCATCTGACAATCTTCAGCTTTGCGGGGACCATCTTGAACAAGATGGGTGAGGACTATCATGGGGTGAAACCTTCCTCGCCAAGGTGGGCGAGGTGTCCTGCTGAAGCTATGTGCCTCACTGATGTGAGGTGCCTCGCCGAGGCAGTGTACCTCATTGTGGTAAGGCGTCTCACTAAGGTGAAGTGGGCGAGGTGTCCACTCTAGCTGGAATGTTGCCCTTTTTTATTTTAATTACCTCGCTTGCTACTTCATCTGCCACGTCATTATGCCAAAATTGGGTATAACAATTACTTTTATAAATTGTAAAATACCAAGTTACTTTTTGTTGCTATCTTTGTTATACTTATAATTGTTTCAAGTTACTCTTATGGTGTTTAAAAAATATCATGTTACTTATATAGATTGCAAAGTATGAAGTTATTTTTTATTGTTGTCTTTGTTATGCCTGTAATTGGTTCAAATTACTTTTATGGTGTTAAAAAAATACTTGTTGGCTTTGTTATTTTCATCGATTGCAAAGTTTTAGGTTACTTTTTTTAAGTTTTTTGTTATGTCAGATTGGGTTAACCTGGTACCTTAAATATTCATATGTTTGGCTCATGTTATTTTTCTATTGTACTATCACGTTATTTTTATTAGTCTAGTTATTAAAGAAATATAGAACCCAAAGTAACTTGGTACAAAAAACTAACAACAAAGAGAGAAAATTAAAAGTAACTTGGTACCTGAAACTCATATCAAACCCAAAAAAAAACAGAAAGAACTAAAGTAACCTGGTACCTTAAAAATACAGTATATAAAATAGAAAACTAAAAGTAACAGTACTTTGAAACCCGATTGATTATGGGGAAAAAATGTGCTTAACAAAACTATGTAGTGGCTGGATCAAATAACAATTAAACCCATATATAAATATATATATATATATATATATATATATATACAATATTTACACAAAAGTAACCCATCTCAACAATTGAGTGACTACTCTTCATATTGTATGCGAACATGTCTTCAAAATATAGACACATAAGCCCTCATTCATAGATTTACATGCAAGATAAAAAGAGCTTTTTCACATGTGAATTGAGCAAACCAAAATCAAAGGCACCAGGTGTGGTCTTCCATATGCATTGACTGAGTATTATTATAATATTTATATTAGCAAAGAACCAAATAGCAATCACCACCTAAGCTTCTCATGTGGAATGATCAAAAGATGAATTAACCACCTCAAATTTGTGGATATGCATGTGCAGCTGAACACAGAGAGATTCATAGAGATTCGTACAAACCCAAATCCAAAACATAAACTTGATACAACCTCCTCCAAACCCTAGAAAAGTCATTCTAAATCCAAAACATAAATTTGGTTACCTGATTTAATTGTTCAAATAAACCAGGTACAATAATACCCATAACCCCAAAAAACAAAACTCACCACTTCGTTGAACTGTTGGACGACCTCTTTAGCACCATGACAGCCTAGTAAGGAGTAGATCGAAATCAATGGTGAGCATAGAGCTGTCAAATATGCGTAGTAAGAGATGGAGAGAGATAGCATGAATAGAAGAGAGAGAGTGGGGATCAGTGAAGAGGGAGAGAGAAAGAGAAAAAAAAAAGCTACAAGGGTTTTATGAAAATTTATATAGGAATTAAAAAGTTTCTATATTTTAAAATTTTTAATTCTTATTTCTAGATTTTAAGCAAAAACTGAAAAAAGTCATATATATATTTATATATGTAGTAAAAAATTGTAAAAAAAAATCTATATTTATAAATTAAAAAAATCCTCCTTTTTCTTTTCAACTTTTATAATAAAAAAGATGAAGATTAGAAACTTTATCTTTATTTATTATAAACTTTGAAAAAATAATTAAAAATTAAAAGAAAAAATTAAAATGAAATAAAAATATTTTAAATCCTAAAAAAAGTAATAAAATATTTTTAAATTTAGAAAAAAAATAAAAGCAAGTATTTTAAAAACTAAAAAAAATTTTAAAAAACATAAATTTAATGAGAAAATCTAAAATAAAATAAAATAAAATTTTAATCAAATTTAAACTAAAACCTAACACAAACCCATCCAACTTTTCATCTTCTTCTCATGAAATAAAATCATAACAAATGAAACTTTAATCAAAATGAAGTTTTTCTTTTCAAATTTTATAATAAATAAAGATGAAGATTTTTTTATATAGGTAGTTAAAACTTAAGTAGTTTTATCAACAAATTTTTTTACATAAGTAGTTAACGACAATAAATAAAATGTTTAGCTACAATTATACTTAATAATAATAGTTGATGGTATCATGGCATTGTCAAGATACAACATTTCATGGAAGAAAAATAATATGCACACACAAAATAGACACCAAAACATCACATCTACTACGTAGCACTGGTATAAAATACAATGAATTCATTATTAAAAACTGTCAGTATCTAATTATATCTAATATTTTAATGCATATTCTGAATTCAAGTATCATTACTCTTTACGGAATTATTAAAAATCAAATTCAGAGGTTGACTAAAATGATGCATCGAATCTCTACAAAGAATACCATCTAGTTTGGAGCTCAACTCCAACCCCCAAATCCAAAGACTTTCAGTGAATTCTGTGGGTAAAATAATAAAGTTATAGGAGCAAAGGAAGACAAAAATCACACATTCTTTTTATTGTTGAAAATAAAATAAAGAGTGAGCCTGGCTTTTACACTCTGCTGTACACACTTCCATCCTCAGTAATCCATACATACCTAAGTAGACTGCATTAGCAAGTCCCCCTAATTGATCTACATAAAATCAATTTTGAATAAAAAATACAATTAAATAAATGGGGGAAAAAGGAATTGAGAAAAAAAAAACAACCAACCTCACAACAAACCTGTGACCATAAAGAATAAATAACAAGCCGCTAATAACTCAACAAATAACCAAACCTAGACATTCAAACAAACTCGCAAGGCCAAAAAGGAAGAAAAGAAAAATGGAAAACATTTTTTCTTTTTTAAATGAGTTTTTGGGTTCTGTTCAGTTTGAAAACAAACTTCTTGGGAGCAGAAGCAGCTAAAAATGCACTGATGCTGTCCCTTTTACTCCTGAGAAATTGAATTGCGGTAGCCCCACTGAAAAAACAAAACAATGCTTTGCAATGAGAATGCTTATTACTTCAGTTATGAAATAAACATATAAAGGGCAGCGAAAAAAATAAAAAGACATCATTTGTGGGAAAGAAATGTACAGATATGCAGGTAAGCTTTACACCACCTGCATCCTAAACTGTAGCAAGACAAAGAAAATGCCAGAGATAACATGGAGACTCAGAAAAGTTGAAGAGCCATTTTATTCTTGTTCTGTTTCCATTTGGGCAGCTTATAGAAAGCTTCCTTTGTCATCCCAAATTTCTCCTTGAATTCCACCGATGAAAGATAGGTCTGCACGTGTCAAAACCCCAAGTATGAGAACGGAAAGACAGACCAACATGTACTTCTGATAATAAAATATCATTTGAACACTTTACCTCTCTTTTAGTCACATCAATATCTGTAACAGGATCAGTTGATGTTGTTTTAAGGCGCTCGTATGGGTGTATTGGGAGGCCTTCTTCATCTTCTGCATCACCCTCTTTCACATCTTCTTGTATTGTAAGAGATTCTATTCTGCTGCTCATGGAGTTCTCCTTATTGTTTGTATCTGCTTTTGGTTCGGGCGCTTTTGGGCTCACTTCACCACAACCCCAAAGAGAAAGAGTGAGTGAGAGGTGGTTTTAACACAAGCATCCATAGACAATGAGTGCAAAAATACACAAGTTTTCTAAAATAAAACAAAGCATTAGTTACATTTAACAGATCGAGGTATCATAGTTTCTCTAGGAGGAGCTGTTTTCTCAAAGCTAGCCGTGAGTGCTGCTATAGCTTCAGATTTTGAAGCCAGCTTTGCTGCATCTGTAGTCACAGATTTTGGATATATTTTTCTAGCCATTGGAGGTGGAGTAGAAAGGTTCCTGGCACTTGGATTCTCAAAAGTAGCTGCCAGGGCATTAAAAGCTGGAGATCTGCCTCTCACGCGAACTCGGTCAGGGCTGAAAGACATGCTTCTTGAACGCTGAGATTTATCAGGGACACTGGACCTTCCCCCATAAGAAACAGGAGTTCTCCGTTTTGGTTTCTAGTCATACATCAAAGATTCAATATCTAATCAAATGGGGAAGGTCCTAGTTATTACTACAATGCTTTAAATTCTTTCAAAATTGACATGAGGTTATTTCCAAATTTATGTATTTTAGGATAACTTTCAAAAACAGTGTCTAACTTACTGTCATATGAAGCACTGATATGGCAAAAACATCCTTAAAGGTTGGATACTTTTATTTTGCATAGGACTCCATTATAAATCAGATAGTGACTTTTTAGTGGAATGACAACTACTGACAGCATGAAAGTATCATTTTTAACAAGAACAGCTGATGCCTTTAAAAAAAGCAACATTGTTCATTGATTATCACAAAGAGTTCAGTGCAAACATATATAGGTTATGGTTTTTTCTCTAATGCAAAATACCAGACGTATGTGCATCTAAGTAGCTGTTCCCAGAACATATTTTCACACATTACACATTATGTCGATTTTTTTTTTTTTTTTGATATTTCTATTTATGCATGCAATGGAATGCAATGCACACAATACAATACAATACAATACACTTCATGAACATGTGTTTGCTATTAAAAAATAATAATTTAAATAGCATACACGAAATTCACATTAATAAAGTCTCTTAAACGTGATATCTCTTAAAAGATCAAATCCATCTATGATGTACATTAAATGACCACACGAGCAAAATTTTCAAAGCATGATATGCAATGTATATTAAATATGACAGTAATGTAGGATAATGTGAATCAATGGGAGAAATAACTATCATAAAGGATGACACTAGACCCCAACAGCCAATATCATTAGCTCTAGGGGAAAAAATATAGTTATAATAATAAGCATATATCAAAATTTAAAGCAATCAAATTGGACAAAGGGGCCTTACCTCTGTGATTGGAGGTCCCCCATTTTTCACTAGAGTAAGTTTCCTCTGGAACGAGTTTCCGTGCATCTGCATTAAAATGAAAATTTTACATATTTTTCAAATGCAAAATTTATATATATATATAGGAAAATCATTGGATAGTGATTGTTTAATCACTAATATTTTAGTATTTTCAGTACATAAATAAGTAGCAATTCTATTTTTTTGTTACACGACAGTGTATAACATAGTTATAGTTATTGTTAAGGATATACAACTAAGTTGAGAAAGTCAAAGGATAAAATCAAGAGATTTGCTCCACGTTGGAATTAGCTGTAATATATATCATGTCAGTTTTGTGCATTTACTCAATTTGATCTCATTGTAATTAGTGTCCATTTTCTACTCCTTTTAATTTGTATATATATTATGATAATATGAATGAAAAGTGCGAGTCATTATTCCACCAAATTCTCTCTTCCCAAAAGCTATCAGTTATAAGGGACGTCCCACAAATTTTTAGGAAATTATGAAAGATTTAGGATGCCAAATTCAGGATTCAACTAGCCTGCGCGTGCAACAAACTGTTTGAATCATGATTTCAACAACCTAAATTATTCGGAATATTCTAAAAATTTATGAGATAAATTTCGAAAATTTGTGAAAGGTCACCTGTATCTATATTATACACTATCATGTAAAAAAAAATAAAGTTGCAACTTATTCATGTACCGAAAATACTAAAAGTATCTATGGTAAGTGATTAAAAACAATCGCCACTATATATGTATATATATATATATAATGACTGAAGTATTTGATTCTTCAATATGTACGATGGTCACTTACTGAAGATTTTGATGAGTCCCACGTAAAGAAGCGAGTGAAGAAAGGTGGCTCACTCCCTTCCATGACAATGTAAATTGGGGCTTCACGAGACAATTTTTCAAGAAGGAAATCCCCCTCAAGAAATTTCTGTAAAAGGGAAGAAGAAAGATTAATAGAATGCTTCAAATGAGACGAGAAATCTCAACCAGTGGTACAGATTTTTAGATTTTTAGTCAGTTAAATTGTCACCAAGGGACAGACATCTAGATGTCATTAATAAAAATTTAACATAGTGAAAACTTCCAAAGGATAATATCAGGCCAAACACACATTGATATCTTAGTAACTAAAGCAATGGCTGGTATTATTTCAGTTAGCAAAGCCTAATAACACATACCTCGCCAATTGTCAAAGCTTGCAGTTTATTCTTAGAATCAACCTGTTGGCCAACCCAAACAAAGATATCGGAGTGACAATCCAAGATGAATATATCTTCAGTCATTAAGTCATCCTGGGTGAAGTTGTATATCTCTGTCACCTGCAACAATGACAGTTCTTTAACTATTTTTTTTTTCCTGTGGGTAAGTCCACTTTATTTTTATTTCTAAAAAAAAGTATATAAATTAAAGAGAACAAAACAATGTAAAAGACATAAATGAAAAAACTTTCAGTAGAGCATCTAGTAGACTCATAAAGAAATGACTAAAATGTACCTTCAAAATTCCTGCAGATTGGTGTGCATTGGCCCAAAAAACAAACAAGAAAGAAAAGTTAAGAAAATTTACAGGTCAGATAAATGAAGAAAAGATAACTTTAGAAAAAAACATAACTTTTACCAGCCATTGACAAAATCATCCATACCATTTGAAAAATTGCAAGAAAAAAGGTGAGGGTCAGTTTCAGCATCCTTTACAATCTTTTGGCTAGAATATTCAGACTTTCCGCCTAACAAATCCCAGAACTGTTCTGATTCTGTACCTTCCTTTTGTGGTTTTGACTGCATATTAGGCTGCAAGCCAATCACATGAGAAGCATATTAACAAGGAGATTTTAACATTACATGCATAGTGATTATGGAGTTTGATATGAAAAATAAAATGCACAATAAATGAGAGCAACCTTCTTGAAACAATATTTGTTCAAGATAACTAGACCACTTGTTTGACTCTAACATAATATCAGGGGATTTCTGTGACAATTCAAGATAAAACACGTATATGCAAGCCTCAGCAGCTCCCTCAGTGTGAATATGTTAAAGCCATAACAGAGCACTATCCACTCAAAGTTTATAGCAGAAAGAAAAATATCAAACACGTCAAACCTTAATCAAATCAAGCTGCCTTTCAACAAGCTCATGGTGATCTGAGGTTGTCAGGCTTCCAGTCCATGTAAACACAGTTGACCCGCTATGTAAGATGTAGCAATAAGAGGAATTCAAAGATGATGCAACCTGGTAAAATGAGAAATAAAAATAAATAATACTTCCATTCAGGAAACATACAAACTGGAATATTAACATGAAAACATTTCTTAAATAAGCAAAAAAAAAAAGAGTAAACAAATTGACATACTGTGTCAACTTGGATTGCTTGCATATTATCAGGTCCAGAGCCCTGTACTCGAAATAATGCAACACCATCTTCTGCATACGTCTCATCTGGAACTTCATTCTCTGCAATGCACTTCTTATAGCCATCACTAAGACCACCCTAATAGAATTTAGAAAATCACATGGTGGTCAACTAAAAGCAACTACAATTAATTAAAAACATTGCAAAAAAGCCAGTCAAATGTAAGTAATAGGTTTGTTATCTCAAAATTTCACTAACCTTATAAACTATAATGCTTTGGAAGATTAAATAGAACTGAATTGGTTCATTTCCTTCATAGATGCGAGCCTAGAAAACCAAATCATTAGAAAGAGTTGTACTTGTGCAATGAACAACTCAACTAGCAGTGTCATGTAAGTATATGTTAAGGAAAATTACCTGGGCAGCCATAAACTTCAGTGACTCAACCATCTTACTTGCTAAAGAAACAGCTGAAACTCTGTCATCCTGTTTTCAACATGAATGTCTGATTAGTGCTTAAGTAAGCTAATAGTTTTAGAATATAATCACAAACACAAACGGCATAGGCAAAATATGTAATTTATGAGCTTGAATGTCTTTACACGAGATTATTTCTATTTGAGACAAAACCAGAAAACACTTGTAATAAAAAGTCTGCAGAAAAGTACGAGGCACTGCCTTGTAGAATGTAGTTGACACTTTTGATTTACATACAAAGCTAATCAATTACTTAATAAAATCATGCATGGTGCCTATATAGAGGTAGACTAAACTAATATAAAAGAATATATATTTTCTAATTTCCACTAATCTGTCAAATCAGCAGCGATAAATTATAAGGTAGTTCTCTGCTTTTGAGAAAGAAAAAAAAATGTTTTCAAGATTTCTAAAATTGTCAATTAAATGTTACATAAGTTTTAAGTTATGTGTAGATATCTCCCAGAAAAAAAGTTCAAAGAGGTTAAGCATAAGCATAAATTGCATATCTTTTACCTCAACGCTCTGCTTCCCAAACCATGTTCCTATAAGATATTCCTCCTTGTCATCCCCAGGATAAGAATACTGAAAGATGCAACAGTCTCCACTGTAAAGCTTTGACTGATCGGTAGCTGGAAGAAGAATCTTTTCCTGGCCATTAACACGCCAGACCTGTGAACTACCATTAATTAGCACAACTTGATAAGTCTAACTTCATTAAGGCTAATATACCCTCTAAAAGCCAAGCTGCTATAGGAAGTAGGAAATAATATAAGGTACTTCCAAAATCCTAGAAAATAAATGTTAAAACTTTTTGTTTCCGAACGCCAATTAATGGTGAGCGTCAATAATTGACAATAATAATAATCAATTAATGATAAATTTTCACTTCCCAATTTACATCTTTCATTCCTATATTGAACAGATCACTCGGGTAGATTGCTATAGGTATAGATTCGCTTGCACCTGTAAGTTCCCTGTGCAGTCAATATATGGTTGAGGTTCTTCTTTAACAGGATCCGCTTTCAACAAGCCCTTCACATTGACCCCTTGACGCTTTAAAAGTGCTACAAAATCAGTGAAAAAGCATTTGAATTGTCCATGATTACTGCGATTATTATAATAAATTGTGACACAAGGAATACAAATATAAATCATTTCAATAGCTGACCTGCTACCTTGCCTCTACCATCCTCTGAGACAGTTACTTCAGCTGTCTGAGGCCATGAATCAAATTTAGATCTAAACATCACTGTCTCAAAGCCCTCAATCACACGAATTATGTGAGATTTTGATCGATTAGCACCACTGACTAATTCCTGACAAAGCAATCAAGAATAAAACAAGTGTTATTAAGTAATAATAAAGCAGACTACCTGTATAAGACAGAGAGAACTGGTTATTACCTCTGAAGCTCCACTTGCAGCCTTTCTTTCATCAAGGGATGTATTTCTCCCCATCCAAACAAACACTTCTATCCCACAATCTAATAGATAGCATTTATTCGTGTCAAGTAACTCCCTTCTCAAAGAATCAGCTTCAACAGGTTCTGTCTTTCCCTTCACAACGCTTCAAAAGCATGTGCATTTTTGTCAGAACTAGAGTATGATCAGATTCCATAGTTTCTATAATAGATGGAACTTCATCATAGCCGATTAAGATATGCCAATATACAATATTTATACAACAATTATCTACATTTTGTATCAAAGGAAAAATAAATGAGCAATGTCATGCAAGATTTTTGTTCTCAAAATTTGGGAATAGCAAGACAAATTAAAACTTGCCAACAAGGACACATGTTAAGTCAATCACAACCAAATAAAAATGTTGGCGTTAGCAACAATGAGATGCATTCTAGTGCGATCCAAAGTCCAAACAATAATATGGAAAGTAACAAGGAGTGCTATTACCAAAGTAGCTTAGTAGGTTGAGAAGCAAAGGTCTTATCCTCATCACTGGCCACTTTCTTTGGAAGTGGAGCAAAGCCACCAAAGAAACCCCAAAATTCTCCAGCCTCGGGATCAGCCATTAATTTCCCATCCTCTACATGAAAGATAGTAAAAAACATTCAAAAAGTAATATAAAACATCCTGAAAAGAAAAAGCTATATAACATATCATAAGTGGATTTCTTAATCAATTAGCCACTCACCGACAGCAGCTACTTCACATTTCCCATCATGATATGTGTCTTTAATGTATTGAACAACTTCCAATGCTTTTGCTCTCTCTTGAATAGATGAGTTGCAACCATTAAATTGAAAAATTTTAGACTTTGTATCAAGAATAAAAATGTCATCATGATTGAGTGAAGATCGGGTGAAAGGAACCTGTGACACAAAAACTACAACTTAATAAAGGCAGGAGAATGATACACAAACAAATAAGTAAAAGGCATCTGATATATATAAAAATATCTAAAATGCAGCTGTAATCAAACTTGTCTTTCATCATCTATTTTCAGGGACTTGCCTCTTTAACATGGACTACGTGTTTTCCTTTACAGACAAACAACCGTATATTGTGTTCTTCAGCCTCAGCATGTTTGAAACCAGATGCAATTCCACCTTGTTGAGGTATAATACACGGTTTAAAATATGATAAGAATTTTTCAGTTTCATAACCCTGTACTTCACGGTATTGAACAGCACGTCCTCCGAGAGCTGCATCCAGTTCAACTGTCTTGATGGCTGCAGTACCAGCTTCGTCCTATTCTAACAAATTTCCATGTCAAAGGAAGCACACAAAGGAATTCAATTTTGTACAAATTGATCCATGAGTGAATAACTTACCTGAGTGGTATCTTTACCGAGCCAGTAATGTATATCATGGCGCAAGGCTCCATTCTTTAAAGCTGTTGTCTGCGCAGAAATAGTAATACAAGAAAAACTGAAATAGTAAGAAATTATATCAATGATAATAGGATAAATAAACACATATCTTGTCTGCATAAAAAGGGCTATTTCTTTGTCAAAATGTAAGGTTATGGCAGGTTGTTAGGCTAAGAGGAATTACAGAATCAATGAAGAAAAAGTGATGGATGGATAGTCTTTATGGGATACTTCTTGTACTTTCCTATATATATTATTATATTAATATCTTTTTTCCCTCCTTATAAATAAAAAACAATTAAATAAATTGGCAGAGTTAAGTAGTTTCTTTTCAATTTTAATTCTACAGGAAAAGTAAAGTTGTTTAATGGTGAAAACTTTATCTGAGCAATACAATTATAAAGGAATGCTACTTTGTAGTTTGTACCAAAGATCCATTTGAATGAAAGCAGAATAAAAACTAAGGCTGGTTCAAGATCTTAAATAGAGTGTGTTTTCTACAAGCTCTAGTAGTGACAAGTTGGTGTGGAAGAGTGGGTTTTCTCTCAAGGTTGAGAAACAAACCGAAGGGAAAACACAATTGAATTAATGAAATAAAATTTATGTTCACATCTTTAACATTCTAAAATTGGATTACTGAACTAATAATCTAAGACAAATACTAGATGAGAAATAGGTTCAATAAGAATCATATCACTTACTTTCAAGATCACATACGAGTCCCCTGTAAAAAACTTTCCATGGGAGGACTTTGGGATAGGAACAGGTCGAAAATTTTCAATACGCCATATTTCAAGTCCACTTAATCTTGTCAAGGAAGAACAGCAACCTTTCTAAGGGAGATATCAGATCAACCCATAAAGACATCTTATAAATAATAAATAGTGAAAAAAAAAAGTGCAACAAAAGCCACAAGACTAGCATCGTAAATGTAAACAGATATTATTATCATTTGATTTTTTTTTTAAATTTCAGTTAACAGAAAATTAGAATCTTAAATGCTGAATATTTTATTACACAGAAGGATACGCCTTATGACCAGCTCCCTGGAAAGCTGAATCTAAATCTCTCATGGAAACTGCCATGTGGTCGTTCTGTAGCTATCTATTTAAAATTCCAAAACTTGGGTTCACAAAAGGTAATCCTGAAAGCAATATAACTGAGAATAACAAAAAGTGACTGACATATTTGACAGCTAAAGTAACACAAAATCAAATAGAACTTCATCAAATATGACAAGAAATTTAAAGGTACTTTGACAATCATAACATATGTGACATGAAGTGAACATCACAATGATAAAAATTAGCAAGAAATGCAGTATTATAATAAAGACAGATCCTTAAACAATAGAAAAAATATAAGATGTTCATCCTTGATAAGAACACCTAGCAAGTCAAGATACTAGCATTCTTGAGCCAATTTTTTTTTTACTCTTGAGCATTATAAGAAGAGATTCTTTCCAAAATATAAAATATGCCTCGCATTAAATATTCGCCCACAGATTACAGGAACATCTTTAGCTTTCTAAAATGTCAGTTTTAATTGCATTCTATTCTTTAGCAAAACAGAATACAATATCTTAAATCCACCACCACTCATATGACGAGGCGCACAAAATTTGAAGTTGTTATCAAAATCCAGAGTTTCAAAATTTTAATAATATAATAACTTATCCATATCATGTTCTATGCCATCTTATTGCTTCATAAGCATTTCAAAATGTTCATACTCATAATATCTGTAAGAAAGACAATATGACCATTTAGTTGAATCTTAAACCAATTGCGCATTTTCCTTATACTCCTAAGTTTTTTGATACTTGACCTACCACTACAGAACATTTCCCATGATCCTTACCAAAAAAAAACAAACTAATGCAGCTTATAGCTTTTATATATTTTGATGTTTCGCCAATATACTAATTCATCATGAACGGACACATAATGCCGATAAAATTCTTGATAATGATTCAAATTCCAAGTCTGTAGTTATTCATAAAAATTCTAGTTTCAGAGAAACAAGAATATTCATCTTAATGAACCACAGTTAGTAATCATGTTCATAATCATATACAAATACAAATGAAATGTAGCCATCTTAAAATCACAGTCAACAACACAAGATTTGAAAAAACAAAAAAAAAGTACTAACGACAGTTCCATCTGTTTCTTAGGCAACACTACACAGCAAAAAAAATATTAGACTTAAATAACAAAAAAGAGATGCAGCAAAAGGATAAATGAGCAGTAACCAAGAGAAATTTAGAAAAATATAACTCTCAGTGTAAGCAAAAACAATAAAAAAAAAAAACTTGTTGTGGTAGGCATTGCATCAATAACCCCAATTTAATAAGAAAAACCCAGGAAGCATTTGGCAAAATGATGTGGACAGATCTAAATGAAACAGGTGAATGCATTGGGAAAGAGAAAGACATAAATATTCACATACTGATAGAGAGACACACGTGCATTCCACAATGGGCAACAGTGACAAAATTAACTAAGAGAACAATCAATAGTCGTACTGAAAACGAAACAAATATCATGTGTTAACCAAAAACTGATCTTGGAACACCCAAAATTCTAATGACATCACAAGACCTATGGACTTATTACAAAATTCGAAATTTGGAAACCCAATACCATTCAAATTAAAATATGAGAAGTGCTAATTTTCACAAGATTCGAACACATATAAAACAAAACATCTGAAACTGAACTGAACAAAACATCGTCACAGTTGGTGTGGATCGGTAAAACCGAATTAGAACAGTGCAATCACTCAATCAGATCATACACAGATATTGAAAAAGTAAAAACAAAATCAGAACTATGCTAGTATCCATACAAATTCACAAACATGGCTACATCTCATTGAATTGAGCAAAAAAAACGGACACATTATCAAAATCCAACTAAAAAAGCGAAGGAATAAATAAAGAAAAACCGTACCTTTAGCTGATGAGGCAAAAAAACCCGATTCCAAATCAAAATTGAACCAGAACCCAGATCCAATCTAATCGAAATATTCAAGAGAAAAATCAATCCAATTTTTTTTTTCTTTTTTATCGAAAAACTAAGAAAATAAATAAATAAAAGCGAAGAAGAAAAAAGTTGAACAGAAACAGAGTAAAGTGGAGGCTGGAGAAGAAGAAGAAACAAGGGAAAATGGGAGTTTTAGAGAGAGAAAGAAAGAAAATGGTAGAGAGAAAAAAAGCTAGGAGAGAGAGAGAAGGGGTTGGAGGGAATGATGAGTTGCCAGGCGTGCTTATCACTAACAGGCAGCAAAAAAGAGCACTCCCCACATCCTCAGATGAACTGTAACTCTTCTTTCATTAATTAATTAATCTAACAAATTTAATTATCATTTTCTATGAAATAAATAAAATTAATAATTCAAGCATTTCAACAAGTACCTAATTTTTTTAATTATTAAAATGTATATGTAAGTTGAAGGTCAAATTTGTTATTTTTTTCAAAACTAGTAATGTAATAATTTGTTTAATGATAATAATAATAACTAATGAGAAAGCTAAGTGGGTTTTGGTTGGAATTGGAAAGATAATCAATCAAAAACAGTAAAAAGTTAAGAACCGCATTCAAGAATAAGTAGGAAAAAGGCCAAAATAATAATAATAATAATAATAATAATAATAATTAAAAAGAATTAGCAATAATTTTTTTATATAAAAAAAAAAGGTAAGAAGAAAAAAATGCAATACCTTTCATCAGCCTCTTTACAGGTATAGTCTTCAGCTGATTCTTTGTCTGTAATTTTTTTTTTATCTTAATTCTTCTGTTTGGATTTTTCTTTGTATAAGCATGTAATTTTGGATTAAAAACAAACATGAATAATTTAGAAGAAAAAATGAAAGAAAGGAAGAAAAGTTCAAAAGTGGATGGTCCAAGAAAAGAAAAACTTTTTTATTTTTGTATTAATTTTATAATAATTTTTAGAAAAATGGTTGGCAAGAGAGAGAGCTGACTTCCGCTTTGTGAGGATTAGAAATTGGAAAATTTGTGTAACTGAGAAACGGAAAAGGGGAAAAGGTCGGTCACCGGCCATCATTCATGACATGTATTTTGCCCATTTTGGCCTAAAAAAGGTGGGTGGGGCTTCATGTTACCCTGTCCCTAGACCCTAACTCTCTTCTCTTTCTTTCCTTTGAAAATGTATGCCTCAGTCTCCATTCGCCTATCTATTTGCCTTGGTTGGGGCCCGTTCCTTTTTCATTTTTATTTTTTTGCATTTATGTCCCTGAATTTATGCCCCTTTTGCATATTGGTCCTTCACGTAACTAGGCCTAGGTAGAGTAGGTGGTAAATATTTTTATTATGGATATGGTATTTACAAAATACGAAATAAACACTCTCAAGAATATTTTTATTTGGTAAATATTAATTGAAAGATACTAGTACATAGATAAGTATTGCTAGACATAAAATTTGAGTTTCTCTTTAGCCTAAGGGCATATTCATTTTTAATAAAATAATATTTAGAAGGGTTAATTATCCAGCACCTAGCTCATCCCGGTCGTAGACCCATTTTGTCACCGTCGTCGCACACCACACATTTGAAGCTTCAGATTTGACCGCGCCTAGCCCAGCCACGGAGATCGAAGCTTCAAGTCTTCTCAGCCTAGCCTCGCATCGAATCATCCAGCACCTAGCCCATCTCCGTCGGAGACCCATTCCGTCACCGTCATCGCACACCACACATTTCCTTTTCCAGTTGAAAGAGGCCGACGAGCAAAGAACGAGTTTTGGAAGAAAAAGAAGAAGGAAGCTTTCAAGGTTCCTCCATGAATCTATTTTGTTAAATTATAGTCAGATTTAAGGAGGTGATTTTTCTATTTTAGGGATTGTTTTGGGGCTTGAATGGGTATTGGATTTGGGATTCGTAGTTGTCTTATTGTAATCTCAGGATGTCGAATTTGAGGGACCCATCTTTTAGATTTGATTTGTGCATATGAAATCAGAGTTTTTTGTTGATAGATTGTTTGTTTTATATTTTAATTTATGGATTTTGACGTTTTTATTGTGAAATGTGGGTTTGAAATTTAGGTTTATTTTAATTTTAATTTTTTTTACTCAATTTATTTTAAAGTTTTAATTAATTTTAATATGTTTCAATAATTATTTTTATTATTAAAATAATTTTTATTTTAAATTAATTTAATTTATTTTAAAACCTATTTTAAATATATATTTAATTCTTAACTTAATAAATCTAGGGGTATTTTGGTTATATTAAAAAATAGTTTGACCAAAATCAGGCTCATGGTATTAATTTGTTACATTTTGTAAAACATAAAATCTGAATTGTCATTTAACAAAATACAGGGTCCGATCGGTAACTTTTGCAAAACACATGGTCCAAAATGGTATTTATCCTATTTAGAATAAATGCAAGTTAAAAAATTCAATATTCTTAAATTTTGTATTTTTATATTTAATTTTTTTCAATAAATATTTCTAATATTTTCACACACATAAGACCATGTAAATATTATGATATATGTTTAACGCTCAAAACATGCATCCACTAAGCGGTGGTTGTAGTATAAATCGGGTGATCGATTCCACAAAGAGGTAACTAAGAGCAAAAATATTAGTAGAAAACAAACACAAGAAGGTTAGTGAAAGATAATGAAAGGGAAATGGATTTATGATTTTTGGTTTGAGAATTTGGTTGTAAAATAAAGTAAATAAAAATAAGATGTAATCCAAGATTAGAGAATAGAAAGGCATCAAGAGTCACCCATATGCATTATTTAGCTATTTAGATCTTTGATTCATAAAATTTACACAAACAAATAGTTCACATCTCAACTACTTATTTGGAGGATTCAACATTAAAGTGCATGCATGTTTCACAAAAATATATTTGAGCAAATATGTTCTTCCTTTGGAAGCAATATGTTAATCTTATGAAACATCTAAAATTGACATTATACCATTAAGTCATAATGCAATAAAAGATTGAACATAAAACTAAGTATCAATATTATTTATACTAATTTTAAATGTATAGAAAAAGCATGATTAATTCTATATATAATATTAGCAACAATAAATAAAGATGATAGAAAAACATAAATTACTCAAATGTATAAACTTTAAAGACATTTATATTGAATCAAAAATATAAATAACATCACTTTGCATATGGGATCATCCCTAACCTTCCAACGAAGATTATACCATTATGTGAGAAAATTTTGCTATGATTTCTTTATTCTAAAAATTACATACAAAACTAATGAAATGAACTCCTATTTATAGAGTCTCAAAAGGGATTAAAATGCAAAATAGAAATACAACTAGGGTTATAAATAAATAAAATATAAAAATAAAATCTGATTATTTATAACCAAATTATATTATTAATATTATTATTTATAGTGTTATCATGGCTATTTTTGGATTTATTGCATTGCATGAAGATTGAGTGTGAGTAAAATAAGGGATTTATGGGATTGCAAAAGTCCAAAAATGAGCAGAAAATGGCACTAATCGGTGATTGGGCTGGTGAAGAAGAGGAAGGAAGTGGACTAGGCGAACTGGGCTTTGAGGAAACCAAGCGGGTTGGGCAGCTGATGGGTCGCGGATCCGGGTCCGGGTCGAGGAGGCGGGGCGCAGGTCGGCTGGGCTCCTGGGTCGCGAGCAAGTCTGGGAGGCTCAGGCAGACGCGTGGCATGCTGGGGTCGTGCTACGTGGCGGCGCAAGTGAGAGGAAGAGGAAGAGAGGCAGGCGAGCCTAGGTCTTTTTAGGCTTCTCTTGGGCCTTTGTCTTTCAATTTTGCAATTTTTTCTATTCTTCTTTAAGATCTTAATTATTTTATTTTCTCTTCTTTTCAAAGTATCAAAATACATTTTATTTCCTACAAAATATCAACAAATTAAATCTCAATCAAATATTTTCATTTATAAAATAAATCATATTAATTCTATGAAAATATTAATTAAACTTAATTTATTTTGACCATTAAAATCAATAAAAATATATTTTTCACCACTAATCACAACTCCTCAACCAGCTTATTGCTAGTCTTTAGCAATTCAAGCAAAGAAGAAAATTGTCAATTTGAATAACCAAGTCAAACCAAGCAAAATCATCTAAGAATTTTCAAAATATCAGCAAGAAATCATAAATTACTATCTATGCTACTTCAGTTGCAATTCCAGAATTGTGTGTGTGTGCACAAACCATATTTTTTTTTATCTCAGGTTCTAACACAAATAGTATTGAAAAATCTCAAAAGTATAAAGGTCTCAACTCCAAATTCCTCACAGGCATTGAAAGTATTTTTATGGGAAGGATAACACTCATGGAGTTGGAAATATACTAGTTAACGCTCAACTTGAGAGGAGGTAAAAATTTTAGAACAAACAATTTGAACAAGTATTGATCACAAGATAGGCATATCAACTTATTAGAATTCAAATGACAAACAAACTTTGGGATATACAAGAGAAAACTTAGTGTATAAAGAGTCAGCTAACTAGAAACGATAAATAAGAAAATGAAACTATTAATAATAATAATTTTTTTCTTTTATGAATTCTTTTTTTTTCATGAATAAAATTACACAAAACAACAAAAAATACTAATAGAAAGATTTTTTTAAGAGGATTATAGAGTAGTAAAGGAAAGTGTTGCTCTTATTCTTTTTTTTTCATTTTTCATTTTTTTATATTTTGTTTTTCTTCTTCTTCTTTTTTTTATCTTTTTTTTTTAATATTTTTCTTCTTCTTTATTTATTTATTTATTTTTTTTTTGACAAAAGGCAACACAAAAATAAGAGGAAATTACAAATAAAATAAAATAAATAGAACACAAATTTAAAATTTATTACAAATGCTCATTCTTTTATGGAAAATATGTCTCTAGTAAATGTCATGTTTTAAATTCCAAAAATATGATTTTACAAACTCAAATGATCAATAAAAGTTCAAAAAGTTGTTTTCTCAACTCTCACAACTCACCAAGAAATAAAAAACTTTAAACTTTAAATTTTTCTCAACTATTTGTGTTAACAACTGTTTTACCACATGTTTGAAAAGTGCACAAAAGAACTCTGGAAATCACTTCTTAATAGCTAAACATCGTAAAAGCTAACTCAAACCAACAAGTTGTACTCATGCTCGGATAATTTTGAGAAAATTTGACTTAAAAATTCAGCAAGACAATAAGATTCTCCAAATGAATGCTAATGAATGCTCACTACCCCCAACCAAAAACGAGACGTTGTCCTCAATGTCAAAATGAATTCTCAATGAAAAAGATAGAGAAAGAGAACATCTGGATGATGATAATGTCCATGAGGCGAGAGCGGAAATAACCTGATAACAATACCCTAAAACAAACAAAAGACAAAAACGAAAAAAAACACAAAAATAAAAGAAAGACATGCTGATAAAAATAAAAGAAACACAAACAAACCATTCAGAATTCAGAGTGTATAAATTGGGTCCTTAAGAAGGACCTCTTCAACGTGACTCACACTCTCAATGTAATGCTCTAGTCTTTGGCCATTGACTCTAAAAATTCTCCCATCAGTTGGGTCCTCGACCTCAACAGAACCGTTGGGAAATACTTGTTTCACCACAAATGGACCAGTCCATCAAGATCGCAATTTACTAGGGTGCAAGTGTAAAAGAGAATCATACAGATGCACTTTTTGATTCGGCTCAAAGTGTTTTTGCAGGATCTATATATCGTGAGCGACTTTCAACTTCGCTTTATAGATCCTAGAATTGTCATATGCATCATTTCTTAACTCCTCAATTTCAGAAAATTGGAGTTTGCGATTGATACCTGCGACATTAAGATCAAAGTTGAGGGCCTTGATAGCCCAATAAGCTTTATGCTCGAGCTCGACAAGTAGATGACAGGCTTTTCCAAAGACAAGCCGATAGGGAGACATCCCAAGAGGGGATTTGAAAGCAGTGCGGTATGCCCAAAGTGCATCTAGAAGACGTGTAGACCAATCCTTGCGGTCGAGATTTACCGTCTTTTCCAGAATGTGTTTTATCTCCCTATTGACTAACTCAACTTGCCCATTAGTCTGTGGATGATAGGCATTTGCAACTTTATGAAGTACACCGTACTTACGTATAAGAGCCTCAAAAGATATGTTGAAAAAGTGTGCGTCTTGATCACTGATGATAGTGCGAGGAGTACCGAACCTTGATAACACATTTTCTTTCAAGAATTTGACAACGGTAGCGTTATCATTGGTTCGACAGGGTACACCCTCGACCCATTTTGGAACATAATCCACAGTGAGAAGAATGTAAAGGTAGCAAAAAGAAGGTGGAAATGGTCCCATAAAATCTATCCCCCAACAAACAAATATTTCAATAACAAGAATTGGGTTCAGGGCCTCATGTGCCGACGGGACAAGGAATGTAACGCCCTGGATAGCCAAGACCATTACACTGTGTGTTTATAAAAGTGCTAGACTTGCTAATCAAGTCATTTAGTTAAAAACGTGTTACTGGAAACATAATGGAACTAGGTAAACGATTTTGGTCTTAAAAGTCACATTTCTTATAAAGAAACTTTTCCTGTGTTACACGGGATCCCAAAAATATTAAGATTAAAACCATTTACAAAAGATTTACAATTTAAATTCTTCATTAGCCATACTAAGGCAAAATAGATAGTTCAGCGATCCCTGTCCTGATCCACTCCTCGGCCAAGGCGATCGAACAGCTGGCTATGTACATTTAGCCCTGCAACTCTCCGTCTCAGGACTGGTCTAACTTGCATTTGCCTTTACCTGCACCACGTAGCACCCGTGAGCCAAGGCCCAGCAAGAAAACACAATAACAGAGCATAAGCAATCAACAGACAATCCAATATCTCATATTGCATAAACATATTCTCAACCATATAAACATTCAGAATAATCAAGTATTCAGCATACTAAACATATCAACTCATATCATACATCAATATAATGATAACTAGGGTTAGTGCCCTCAGGCCGCACCCTCCATTATCCCACTGACTCCGGCCCGCTTAAACCGAGCTCAGTGAATATTTAAGCTGTCCTCGGCTACCAGTGGCCAAGCCGCGCCCTGTGCGCAAATATTGTGTACGGCACCCTTAGGCCGCTATCACATGTCTCGTGGAATAATACCATCATTGACATTATACAGATATCAGGAGCACTCAGTCCCATCACAAACACATAACCGGGTGCAGTTTTCTTACCTTTAGATTCGCTAGCTTTGATCACTTGACTCCTTGAGCAGGATCCCTCTCGAGCCCTAGCGCTCACCTAATCACAACCATAGATCAAAGTCATCACCAAACCTCAAGTCCAAAACTTAGCCTCGGGACCAATCCCGAGCCCCCCCGGAAGTCCTAATTCCACCAAACAGGGTGGTGGAATCGAACCCCGAACCCTTGGTAAAAAACCCTTGTAAATAACCCTAAAATCCCTTTCTGGAAATAGGGCAGCGCTCTAAGGAGGGCGCTACAGCGCTGCAAGTAGAACCAAAATCCCCCAGAAAGCATGGCCTAGCACTACAGTGCCCAAAGGCTAGCGCTGTAGCGCTAGTCACAGACAGCCAACATCACATTTTCCCTTTCTGCGATTTCTCCGAGCCAAACTCAACCAAAACTTCTCCAAACCTTCACCAAACTTAAAAACAAGCTTATTAACACACTCCACTCATCCCAAGTATCCCAAATACTCCAAACCCAAACACATGCATCCCTAATCTCAAAATTCACCATAGTTGACCCTAGCCTCATAAACTCAGCAGAAACCAGTCAAAACATCAAAGTTTAAAGCTCAGAATTTATACCTTTAATGGAAATTCGATTTCAAGTTAGCCTCTAGACCTCCTTAGCTTGTTCCTACTCAATTCCTTGGCTTGAGTTTCCCTAAAATTCCCATCAGCTTAGCTTAGATACCATAATTCAAACTAGCCAAACTAGAAACTGAAAACTCCAAAGGCTTACCTCAAGTATTGGTGTGTTCCTGCTATCCCCTTGCCAACCCTTCAAGCTTAGCTTAGTATTCTTGTTACTTAGCTTAACCTAGCTCCCTTCTGAGTTTTTCTCTAAGAAGAATGAAGAGAAATGGTGAGAGAACCACAAATCGTCCCTAAGAAAACTTCTTTGTTTTCCTTCCTTTTCTTTTTCTTTCTTTTCCTTATTTTCTTTCTTTCTTTCCTCAGCCTTCTACCTTTTTCTACAATTCCCACTAAGTATAAAGCCTCAGCATACTTATCTTTTACCAGCCAAATGACCATCATGCCCTCCCTTCTAAATTTAAACCTTTAATCCACTTAGGGGCATTTTGGTCATTTTACCCAATTCCCGCTAATTCCTCAAGTGTCCCTAATATTTCCCGCTACTTCCCGATACCTAATTAATCACCAATTATATTCCTCAATATCAAAATAGATTCCAATATACTCACTAAATTCCCATTTATACCCCAAGCTCACCCCGAGCCGGGTATAAATTCCCACCATGACTTTTTCGCTAATCTGCTCACTAGGGTCGTCTCGAGTCACAGATCACAGATATATCCACATAATAATGTGGTCTCAAAAGTTATCACATATATATACACAGTTATGCCCGCAACGGGCCAAAATTATGATTATGCCCTTCTGGCACACTAATCAAGGCCCTTAAGCCCTATTAGTAAATTTGGGTCGTTACAACTATCCCCTCCTAATGAGAATTTTGTCCTCGAAATTTACCTGAATAACTCGGGATATTGATCCCGCATTGCTGTCTCAAGCTCCCAGGTCGCCTCCTCGACCTTACTATTCCTCCACAATACTTTAACAAGGGGAATCGTCTTATTCCGCAATACTTTATCTTTCTGATCCAAGATCTGAACTGGTTGCTCTTCATAAGCCAAATCTGTCTGTAACTCCAAATCTTCATATCTCAACACATGAGTCACATCTGAGACGTACTTCCGGAGCATAGAAACATGGAATACGTCATGGACTCCTGACAATGACGGTGGCAAGGCTAATCTATATGCCACCTGACCAATCCTTTCCAGGATCTCAAACTGGAACTCCAACCTGGAACTCCATGTGGCAAGAAACACGTGGTCCCCAACCTGGAACTCCACGTCCCTACGCTTAGGATCAGCGTAGCTTTTCTGTATGCTCTGAGAAGCGAGCATTCTAGCCCGGATCTTCTCTATAGCTTCACTTGTCCTCTAAACCATATATGGCCCCAAATATCTCCTCTCACCCATCTCATCCCAATGAATGGGTGATCTACACTTCCTCCCATACAACATCTCATAGGGAGCCACTCCAATCGTTGACTGATAACTATTGTTATACGAAAATTCAATCAACGGAAGATACTTACTCCATGAACCCTCAAAGTCAATTACACACGCTCTGAGCATATCCTCCAACACATGAATCGTCCTCTCAGACTGTCCGTCAGTCTGAGGATGGAAGGCTGTACTGAGCTTCAACTGAGTCCCCAAAGCCTTCTGCAAACCACCCCAAAACTTGGAAGTGAAGATAGGATCCCGGTCTAACACTATAGACTTAGGAACTCCATGGAGACGTACGATCTCCCTCACATACAACTCCGCATACTAATCCACAGTATATGTCGATCTCACTGGAAGAAAATGGGCTGACTTGGTGTATCTATCCATTATCAACCACACCGAGTCATGAAGCCCCACTGTCCTGGGTAAACCTCCCACAAAATCCATAGTAATGTCCTCCCATTTCCATTCAGGAATACCCAAAGGCTGAAGCAACCCTACTGGTCGCTGGTGCTCAGCTTTCACCTGCTGACAGGTTAAGCATCTGGCAACATACTCCACCACATCCTTCTTCATCCCGGGCTACCAATATAAAGTCTGTAGTTCCTTATACATTTTCGTGGTACCCGGATGAAGTGAGTACGGCGTCGTATGGGACTCATCTAGTATCTCTTGTCTGATCCCTTCATCAGCTAGAACACATATCCGTCCCTAATACTGAAGTAACCCAACCTCAGAAACAGAATAGTCCTTAGCTATTCCCGCTAAGACATCCTCCCTAATCCTCTATAATTGAGCATCTGCCAACTGTCCCTCTCTGATCCGCTCTAGCAGGGTCGACTGTAGAGTAATATTGGCCAACCGGCCTACCACCAACTCTATCCCTGCTCTAACCATCTCATCAGCTAACTCTCTTGAAATATGAATAGAACTATATAACTGACCTGGACCTCTCCGACTCAATGCATCTGCCACCACATTGGCTTTCCCCGGATGGTAAAGAATGTCACAATCATAGTCCTTTACCAACTCCAGCCAACGCCTCTGTCTCATGTTCAGGTCCTTCTGTGTAAAGAAATACTTCAGACTCTTATGATCAGTATATACCTCGCACTTCTCCCCATATAAATAATGTCGCCAAATCTTCAGCACAAATACCACCGCTACTAGCTCCAAATCATGGGTAGGATATCGCTGTTCATACTCCTTCAGCTGCCGTGATGCATATGCTATAACCTTCTCATTCTGCATCAACACACAGCCTAAGTCCAACCTCAATGCATCACAGTAAACAACAAACTTCCCTTCCCCCGAAGGAAGACTCAACACAGGCGCTGTAATCAGTCGTCGCTTCAATTCCTGAAAACTGTCCTCGCACTTGTCTGACCAGATAAACTTCAGATTCTTCCGTGTCAATTCTGTCATCGGTGCTGCTATCTTTGAAAAACCCTCTACAAACCGTCTGTAGTAACCTGCCAAACCAAGAAAACTCCGCACCTCCGAGGCGTTCCTTGGCCTCGGTCAATCCCTAACCGCCTCTATCTTAGATGGATCCACCTTAATCTCATCTGCACCCACGATATGCCCAAGGAATGTCACTTCTGGTAACCAAAATTCACATTTCTTAAACTTGGCATACAACTGATGCTCCTTCAACCTCTGAAGAACCTGTCAAAGATGAAGCTCGTGCTCTGTCTCTGAACTGGAGTACACCAAGATGTCGTCGATGAAGACAATAACAAACTGATCCAGAAAATCCTTAAACACCCTGTTCATTAGATCCATAAAGGCTGATGGGGCATTGGTCAAACCAAAGGACATGACCAAGAACTCATAGTGCCCATCCCGCGTTCGGAAGGTCGTCTTAGGTATGTCCTCATCCTTGATCCTCAGCTGGTGATAACCAGATCGAAGATCAATCTTTGAGAACACCATCTTACCCTGCAGTTGGTCGAACAAGTTATCAATCCTTGGTAGGGGATACTTATTCTTGATAGTCAACTTATTCAATTCCCGATAGTCTATGCACATCCTCAAAGTCCCGTCCTTCTTCTTCACAAACAAAATTGGAGCACCCCATGGCAAGTAACTAAGTCTGATGAACCCCAAATCCAGAAGCTCCTGCAGCTGTATCTTCAATTCTTTCAGTTCCGCCGGTGCCATCCTATATGGTGCCCTCGACACTGGCTCTGTCCCTGGTGCCAACTCAATGACAAACTGAATCTCTCTACACGGCAGCAACCCAGGCAAATCCTCAGGAAACACATCCAGGAACTCGCAAACCAATCTGGTCTCCTCCGGTCCTACTGGCGAAATTCTTGTGGTATCCACCACACTAGCCAGAAAGCCTATACATCCACCCTGTAATAAGTCTCTGGCTCTCAATGCAGATATCCTAGGTACGCGGGGTCCACACACTGCTCCCACAAAAACAAAGGGATCCTCGCCCTCTGGCTCAAAAGTTACCATCTTCTTCTTGCAATCAATGGTAGCTCCATATCTAACCAGCCAATCCATACCTAGGATCATATCAAAATCCTCCATACCCAACTCAATCAAGTCTATTGACAACTCCCTACCATCAACTATCACTGGCAGTGCTCTAATCCACCTCCTAGATCTACCAGTTCTCCTGTAGGCAAAATAGTCCCAAACCCTGAAACACAATACTCACTAGGTCTACACAATCTATCAATCACCTTACTAGAAACAAATGAGTGTGTAGCACCAGAGTCAATCAATACAGTAAAAGGAGTGCTAGCACTAGAAAGCTGACCTGTCACTAGCGAGGGACTAGCCTCGGCCTCCGCCTGCGTCAGGGTAAACACTCGAGCTGGAGTCAAGCTGTCCACCTTCCCTGCATCTCCCTTCTGCACTGTCGGGCAATCTTTCTTGAGGTGTCCCACCACCCTGCACACGTAACAGGCCTTAGCCCGACACTCGCCCGGATGGCGTCTCTTGCACCTCGTGCACTCAGGATAAGTCCTCCACGTATCACCGTCACCCTGACGCCCTCCCTGAGTACCCCGACCTCTCCTATCAGGACCAGGAGCGATCGAAGCATCAAGAGTCTTCCTCTTCAAATCATTGGGGCCTCCGCCCCTACCTGAACCAAAATATGGAGGCACCGCCCTGCGGCCCTCCCTCCTCACTGCACTCTCCCTCCATATCTTGTTTTCTGCTTCCTCAGCGGTAAGAGCCTTCTCCACAGCCTGGGCATAAGTTGTCCCTCCAGGAACTGTGGTAATTCTCACATCTCGGGCTATCATAGCATTCAGCCCTTTAATGAATCTGTCCTGCCTAGCTACGTCAGTAGGCACAAGATCTGGTGCAAATTTTGCAAGTCTGTCAAACTTCAAGGCATATTCTGTAACTGTCATACTGCCCTTAACCAACCCCACAAACTCATTTATCTTCGCTGCCCTGATGGCAACATTAGAATACTTCTGACTGAACAAGTCCTTAAACCCTTCCCAAGTCAATGCAGTAACATCTCTGGTCTGTGATGCCACCTCCCACCAGATTCGGGCATCCTCCCTCAGCATATAAGTGGCAAAGGCCACTTTGTCATGTCCTTCTACCCTCATAAAATCAAGAATGGTAGTAATCATAGTCATCCACTACTCAACCTTCAGTGGATCAGGTCCTCCCTCAAAGATCGGGGGCTGTTGCTTCCTGAACCGCTCATACAACGGTTCCCACTTATTTCCAACCTCAGCTAGCTGCACTACAGGTACCACTGTAGGTGGCACAATAGGGGCAACACTCCCAGATGGAGCCTGCTGCCGCAGAATTTGGATCTGTTCATCTTGGCTCTGAAGCCGAGCCTGCATGTCTGCCATCAACTGCTGCCAGTTCTCAGGGACTAGCGGAGGGGTCGGGCCCTGATCATCATCTCTAGTCCCAGACCTGCCGGCTAGTTATGTGGATTTTCTTGGACGCATAATTATCCAAGTCAATCTGCAATCAACGACTCGGCAATCAGGCTATGATGACAGGGTAATAATCCTTTCATGATCCATCACTAGAACTCTAACCATTCACAAGCAATCAATATACAACAATTTACCCAAATATTCATCCACATGCACAACGGTGCTAATAAGAACGCCTCAATAGCATCATGCAATAGTCAAGGGCCAGGCCCTATCAATATCTCAAGCTCCCTATTAACCAGACAAATACCAACAGTCAACAGCTTTCTTGTCTTTGATTGTTATATCAAATTCTTGCAAGAGAAGGATCCACCGTATTATTCATGCCTTAGCATCCTTTTTGGAAAGGAGATACTTAAGGGCAGAGTGATCTATGAAGATCATAATAGGGAACCCAATAAGGTAAGCTCAGAATTTTTCAAGAGCAAAGTGTTGGGAAAACTTATACATGATCTTTATTTATTTTCATGTAGATCTATATATTAAACAAATTAATATGAGATAACCTAGAACATGTTTCTAAAATTGAATTCAAAGAGAAATAATGATAAGAATACTTACATTATACGCAGTGGAATGAATGAGTCATTCCTTCAGTTTCTCTAACCCTTGTATCCTTTCTGTCGCAGAGTATTACCAAGAAACTGAACCGATCTTCAATTTTCTTCACAGCCTTCCAAAGTATCCTTGGAATCACCTAGACTAGAGTGGGCAATTCTCAACACATGAGATAGATACAGAGAGAATAAGAGAAAAGAACAATAAGGCTTAGAAAATGATTTATGTTTAGAGAGAATCTAAAACCTATTAGAAAACTAGTGTTTGTCGTCTGAAATCTGACTTCTCACTTAACATTCCTTTTATAGACTCATTTAGGTCATTTATTTAATTAAAAAATCAATAAAATAATAGCCAATTAACAGCTCTAGGTCGAAATTATCATGGGCTTTAGGCCCGTGAAATTTCTCATTTGATTATAAGCCCATTGGACTTAAAATCAAGGCCTGTATTATTATATATTGATTTAATTAATTAAATAATTATTTAAATCATTTATCAAATTAATTATTTATAATTTGAACCTTGATTTAAACTTATTTATTAATTTAGATACCAATTTATCTTAATTAATAAATCTGCCATAATTTCGCTTTTCTTCTCTAAATTACATATCTCTGTGAAACTATCCAAAATTGACCTAGTCAACTTTGATAATTCTAATTGATAATTAAATCAATTAATTGAGACTATCTAGATAATTTTATCCAAGGTATAGTGGGGACCATGGGCCTATGAAATCAAGCTCCAATAAGATATCATAAAACTAACAAATAAATTTACTAACTTATTAATTCCTCGTGACTCCACTAAAGACTTAGAATTGCACTCTTGAATTCATAGAACGCTCTATAACAAATATAGATACATTATTAATTATCCATTGTTACAACCATAATTGTCACTCAATCCTCTATAGACGGTCTACAATGAGATGAGACTAAAATATTGTTTTACCCCTCATTATATTTTATCCTTAAAACACTTAGTTCATTGTAAATGATATTTCAGTAAACTAATATCAATTACTGAAATGAGATCTCTATCATTTAGCACCTTGAACTAAACTAAAAAGAAACCATTGTTTCACTTCTTAATCAGAAGCTATAGATGTTCATATCTATGATTAATACTCCTACTCAATTATACTACCGAGTTCCCAAGATGTAAGTATGGGTTAGTCCATAGGGTAAGCTGGTAACGAACAAGTCAAAGAACTCAAATAATACAATCAACTAGAATACTAACCACTCAGAATTGAGATTAAATTGACTTATGGTCAACTATATGATATGACTAGAATAGATAATAACAGTATGTTTACTTATCATATCAACTGTCAATATCGGTCCAGTCCGATGTAACAAATACATCCGATCTTATCTACTTTGCTAATGTTCTGGAAAGAACATAACATTGTGATGTGTAAGTAGAATATATCGTAGATTGGCAAGTCATTGTAAATCCTGTGCACTAACTAATCTTATGACTAACTTATTTTGAACATATAATTATATTTATATTCCACTGTGATTACATCACTATAAATATGATTTGTTATATGCTCGGGATTTAATAGAAGTTTATATTAAACAAATAATCATGAAAATAAAACATGTGAGCAAAGTGATTGACCAAGTCAAAAAATGATTTCTATTCTTTTATTGATAATAAATGAGATTACAAAGAAATTGGGTTTTAATTAGGGCATACCCCCAACAAACTCTCACTTGCACTGATTGAAACTAATGCCTTAATTATACTAATCCCATTTCCTTGATATGCTTATCAAATGTAGCTTCTGGTAGTGTCTTTGTAAACAAATCTGCAAGATTGTATTCAGATGCAATCTTCATAACCTTCACATCTCTCATGGCCACATATTCTCGAATAATGTGATACTTCCTTTCTATATGCTTACTCCTCTTGTGACTTCGAGGGCTATTTGAGTTGGCTATCACTCTTGTATTGTCATAAAACAACACAAGCAGTTTATCCATTTCTAGAATAACACCAAGATCTGAATAGAACTTTGTTAGCCAGACTATTTCCTTAGCTTCTTTTGACGCGGCTATGTACTCAGCCTCCATGATGGAATCTGAGATTGCAGACTGCTTTACGCTTCTCCATATCACAGCTCCACCCCCAAGAGTAAACACCATTCCAGAAATAGACTTCCTGTCATCGACATCAGTCTGAAAATCTGAATTAGTGTAGCCTACAGGGTTCAGAACACCACCATTGTAGACTAACATATAATCCCTAGTCCTCCTTAAATACTTCAGGATATGCTTAACTGTTATCCAATGTTCTGGTCCTGGGATTGACTGATACCTGCTCACTACTCCCGTTGCATAGCAGATATCTGGTCTAGTACACAACATGACATACATCAGACTTCCAACTGTAGATGCGTAAGGAACTTTTCTCATTGCATCTTCCTCTTTAGGAGTCTGGGGAGACTGCTTCTTTGAAAGATGTATTCCATGGCGGGACGATAGATGCCCTTTCTTGGAATTTGTCATTGAGAAACATTCAAGCACTTTATCAATGTAAGCTGCTTGAGATAGAGCTAAGAGTCTGTTCCTTCTATCCCTAATGATCTGGATATCCATAACATAACTTGCTTCACCCAAATCCTTCATCTGAAATTGAGTGCTCAGCCTATTCTTCACATTTGATCATTTCTTAACATTGTTTCCAATGAGTAAGATATCATCTACATAAAGAACCAGGAATACCACTATTTGATTTGCCTTCAGTTGATAAACACAAGGCTCATCAATATTTTGTTCAAAGCCATAGGTTTTGATTATTTCATCAAACCTAAGATTCCAGGAACGAGAAGCTTGCTTAAGTCCATAAATGGACCTATTCAACTTGCAAACTTTTTCTTCTTGTCCAGCTACTTTAAATCCTTATGGCTGATCCATATAAATGACTTTGTCAAGCTTCCCATTAAGAAAAGTTGTCTTGACATCCATTTTCCAGATCTCATAGTTGAGAAAGGCTGTTATGGATAGGAGGATGCATATGTACTTGAGCATGGCTACCAGACTAAAAGTTTCCTCATAGTCCACGCCTTCTCTTTAGGTATAACCTTTTGGCACTAATCAATCTTTATAAGTCTCAATGTTTCCATCAACACCTCGTTTCTTCTTGTAGATCCACTTGCACCCAATGGCCCTAAAGTCACTAGGTGCTTCCACAAGATCCCAAACGGAATTTGAGTTCATAGATTCCATTTCCTGTTTCATGGCTTCGAGCCATAGTTCCTTTTCAGGGTTTTCCATTGCCTGTTTGAAAGACAACAGATCATCATCACTAGTGTTACCAACAACCATATTGGTTTCACCATCCAAACCATAGCAAACTGGGTTCCTTGAAACCCTCCCACTACGACAAGGCTCCGTGACTGTTTGCTCAGGAACTGTGGTACATCTTCATTTAAATCGACTTGCGTCAGTTGGAAATGAAGAGTGGGAATTTCATCATCAACTTGCGTTGATGACGATGGAACATTGGTTGGAGTCAATTCTTTAACCATCTCCTCTAAAACTACATTGTTCCGTGGTTTGAAGTTTTGGACATAGTTATTTTCCAGAAAGTAACATTCGTAGAAGTAAACACTTTCTTTTCTGAATGACTATAGAAAAGTCCACCCCGAGTACCTTTAGGATAGCCAACAAACATGCAAACTTCAGTTCGTGGTTCTAGCTTTCCTTCCTTTTTCCTCAAAATGTGGGCGGGACACCCCCAGATTCTATAATTGCGTAAACTAGGTTCACGGCCATTCCAACGTTCTAAAGGTATTTTGGGGCTTGATTTAGATGGCACGACATTGAGAATTTAATTCGCGGTTTCAATTGCATATCCCTAGAACGAAGTTGGTAGAGTTGAACCATTTCCAATAAAGTTCTGATGCGGTGTTTCGCTACACCATTTTGTTGCGGAGTACCTGGGGCAGTAAGTTGTGATAAAATCCCAAGTTCAGTTAAATGATCTTTGAACTGCATATCCAAATATTCTCCACCCCTATCAAATCGCAAGATTTAACGTTTGACCTAATTGGTTCTAAGCCATCACTATGAATTCCTGAAACTTTGAAAATGTTTATGATTTCCTATGCATTAGGTAAAGACATGAGTATCTAGAGTAATCGTCAATGAAAGTGACAAAATGCTCAAAACCACCCCTGACTTGTACATTCAAAGGTCCATAAACATCTGAATGCACAAGTCCAAGTGGTTCTTTGGCCCTATCACCCTTTGCAGAGAATGGACGCTTGGTCAGTTTGCCTTCTAGACAAGATTCATAGATTGGTAATTCACCTAAAGTGAGTTCCCTCAAATGCCTGTCCTTTGTAAGTCTTTGAATCCTAGCATAGCCAATGTGACCTAGTCTCAAGTGCTATAAATACGTCATATTATCGTTATCAGTCGTTTGACGTTTATTGGTCCTAGGTTTAGCTACTTTGAATAAATCATTGTTAAGAGCGAGGGGTTCGTTAGGTTGCAGAATATAAAGCATGTTTTCCAAACATGCAATACACCATTGTGATCCATTTAAAAAAATAGATATATTAGAACTTGTGAAAGTCATAACAAATTGTTCTAATTGCAACATGGAAATTGAAATTAAATTTCTACTAAAATCCGGAATAAAAAATACATCATTTAAAATTAAGTATTTATTTTTGACCTTCAGACGAGCTCTTCCTCTAGATTGGACTGTAATGAACGATTCGTTCCCAACTTTAAGCTTTAAGCCACCTTCGTCCACTTCCTCCCACGATTCAAGAAGCTGTAAATAGTTGCAAACATGGTTGGTAGATCCAGAATCAATAATCCAAACAGATTTATCATTCTCTAAAACACATGTTTCTAAGATAAATGAACTATACTCATTACCTTTGCTTTTCGCTGCTAGAAACTTGGGGCAATCTCATTTCCAATGCCCCTTCTCTTTGTAGTGAAAGCACTTATCTTTACCTTTCTTGTTTTTCTTGTTCTTCCCCTTAAGCGTTTGTGCATTTGGTTGTGCACTCGTCTTTGCAGCCTTTGCAGGCTTAGGGTTGTTATTTTGTCCACCTTTCCTCTTGTTTCCAGCTTTTGAAGACGAAGTTGGTTAGCTTCAGTCTTAGCTGGATCCGCAACAACAACAGTAGTCTTATTTTCTCCTCCTTTACTAGGTCCACCCATGATAAGCTCAAAAATCTGAAGCTCGTTCATCAGCTGCGTCAGGCCATAGTTGAGTTGATCACGAACGTGCAGACACGGTGCCATTCGAGCATTCATGGTGTCATCACGTATGTGTGGAGACGGTGCTATCCAAGCATTTATGGTGCCATCACGAAGGTGTGGACATGGTGCTCGTTCTGGGGATTCCTCAATCATGACGAACTCCGAGTTGTCACCAATCAACTCTATGTTGATATTTTGCTTCCATTTTAAGGAAATTTTCTCCAGTGAGTTTCTTCATCGAAAGTTGAGAAATGATGGGAGTAGACACAGACACTACTTAACTTAAAACTACAAATTATCAATAAAATATAAATCAATCACATTTGCTCAATAAAACTCTTATTCACACAAATTTCAAGAAATAGCACAACATATATAAAAAATATGTAAGATATGAGAAAAAAATACCAAAATAATCATATCTTTATTTCTTTAGGTTTTTAACTAATCTACGATATACTTGTCCCGGTTGGCGAGAGTAAAAAATACCACTAGTTAAATAAAGTTGTAAACTTATTTAATAATGGACACCATTATCAACAACCTACTATTCGATCAAAATAAGAAAACAAAATCTCTTCTTTTATGACCTAAACCCACGGTTTCGATAATCATAGTCACCGTAGGGGTGAGTCTAGTAGAGTTTGACCTATAATTATCTATCTTTCGAAATCTAACATTGTCAAAATAACTAATTAACACCTTCCGTAGGGGGACGAATCAAAGCGTCTTGAGGCCCCATTAAGTTATTTACATTGTTAAACCAACGGTGAAGATCGAATATAATTCTTAAAATAAGTTCATTATAAAATTAAAAAATAGTAATTTTATTATTTTTCAAAAATTAATGACTGGTTCTCCAAAAAATTGTAAGATTGAATTTTTAAAACCAAAGTCCTATAAGTTCCTATTAATTCTATAGTGTCACATTGAAACATATTCAATTAGTTTAGAATTAATTTGTTGCTAATCAATATTTATGTTTAACTAATATAATGAACCTATACAATTAAGTCCAACTCAGGTAAATGAGCCTTAACAATTGGGCTTGTATGGAGGAGGGCTGGGTCCAGTATGTCATTCCCACTACAAAGGCTCCCAAACTTCCACACAAGGTCCAAAAGACAAGAATTTAAACCTTCGTTTTATTAATTGTTATTAATTGATTAAGCCCACTATAGTCATGCAAAGGAAATGAGCCTTCACAAATGGAATCATCCACAAGAGAGGAATTTAAATTTATATTTTCTAATGGGCCCAAATAAAACCTATCATTTTATGAATATTTTATTTGGCAAAATCTATATATCTAACAAACATATGGGACACTATATGCATCTAAACCCAATTGCAAAAATACCACATATAATGCAAACATACATGTTATAATTGGATGGGCCTAATCATGTTACTATATGAGCAATTCTATGAATTTAAGCAAAAATAACAAAATTAATTTTCTAGAATTTATTAAAAAATTCAAATTAATTATTTTTTTACAAAAAATAAGTCAATTTAAATGAAATTTATCAATAATTAACAATAGTTAATTTAAATTTTAAATATCAACAATCAACTTGGTTTAGGTTAATTTGAAAAAAAAAACATATTAATTTAATTTAAATAGGATTTATCAACAAGTAACCAAAGTTAATTTAAATCCCATTTATTAAAAAAAATATTTTATTTATTGGTTGAAAAAAAATGATATTTTTCAAAATTTAACACATTTTAAACTTTAAGATCAATATCTTAACTGATCTTCAAAAAATATCTTGTGTTGTTACAACTATAAGCAAATATTTTAACCATTTAAAAAATATATATTAATAGTTATAACAACCCTAAAATATCTTAAAACAGTTAAACAAATTCAAATATTCATGAAAAAAAAATCTAACTAACAAATTTCAAATAATTTAAATATTAAAAAATATAGAATGAACAGATATTTATATTTTCAAATAAAGATTTAATAAAAATATCAAGTATTTAAAAGAAAATATCTTATATATATGATATCTTAATTCTAATATTTTAATATATTAAATGTTGACCACGATTTTGGCTAACGACGAGTAGACGTCAAAACTACAATAAACCTTCAAGAGAAAAAACGACACTGATAATTTTTATAGTGGTTCAGCCCCAATATATTGGTAATAGCTTAATCCACTTAGAGTTGAGATTTATGGATCTACACTCAAGATCAGATGAACCTGTGTCAACTGAGTTTCTTAAGTGTAAACGAAAAGAATACAATATTTCTCTCAGAAAACAAAATATTCTCTCAGGAAAATCAGAATCTGAATCCCCTCAATGATGCCATGAGCTCTTTATTTATAGGCTCAGGATCGCACAAATCGAAATCCCTCATAATCGGGATATTTCAGTTGCTCTCACCAATATTTAATTAATAATAAAATTTAAAATACAACAATATGCGATTTCTTTGGGATAATCTGAGAGATTCCTGCGGTAGGTACGACTAATTCTAGCTGAAGTCGTTACTGAAATTTCGCTGCATAATGATGATCTGTCTAGTCGACCAACTTCACTCCTTGAAGAGAGACTGGTCGGCCAAAGCACTTGACTGGTCTGCCAAAACAGATGACTGGTCGGCCAAGCACTTCATTGGTCAGTCAAAAATCTTTACCGGTCGGACATAAATTCTACCAGGTCGATCAAATCACTTTCAAACCAGATAAATAATTTTCATGTCAGCAATATCACCAGATTAATCTAAAACCTTTGACCCAGCCATTTTTTGCCACTTGTCACTTTTATTGCCACGTCGTCGTTTTCAAATTTTGGGGATAACATTTTCCCCCCAAGTTTATTATATGATATACTCACATAATAAACTTTTTTCTCCAACTGCTGACGGCATAAAAAGAGAAAACTGACTTTACACATTCTCCCGCCTTTGCAAACAAACCACGACGTCTTACCAGACCACGATCATTGTAGTTAACTACTCCCAATCGTGGGGGAGAGAATAGCCAAGAGAATTTCAAGAGTCTAAGGGTAAGTGAAAATTCCCACTCTCTTCCCTTTAAATAGACCCATAGGTGCTCACAATTCATAAGCAAAAAGAAAACAAAAGGCTCACAAACCTCCCATTTGTCTCTTGACCGAAACCTTCAAAGCTTCTCCTCCTCTTGGCTGAAATCCTCCAAGAACTCCAAGAAGGGCTCCAATCTTCTTCAAGCAAACCCAAGGATTCTTCAAGAAATCAACACCTATTCAAGACATTTGGGTACGCTCTTCTTCCTCATCTCCATTTGTATGTTTTTTTTAAAACTTAAAGCTTGTTAAACCCTTATATGTGCCGAAACCCCCTTTAGAATACACTCTTGGATTTGTGTATGAATCTTTGATGAATGATGCAATTTGTGGCTGTTTTGATGTAGTTTAGGCTATGGGTAAATCAATTTTGTCTCCAATTTCATGAAAATTTGAAGAAAAAATGATTTTCCACCCCCAAATTGTATATTTGGGTTTATGGGTATTTGATGAGCAAATAAAATCCCTAGAACCTCATGAACTTTTCAAATCCCACCTTTTGATCTTGTTGTAGTATCCTATAAATGGAAGAACATGTTTGTGCTTCAAACCTTTGAGATTTATGGTTTTTTTTTCTCGGACCCTATTACTGTTTTTGGCCTTTAAGTTCTTACACGATTAGTGGTAAAGTCTAGCCCCTCGGAACTAGATTATTAGGGGTGCATGCTGCGTGGCCGATCGACCATTCTCCACGAACTGCTCGGATGCCTAGCCTGGCCTCTCGGACATCACAAGAACCACTCGGGGGAACCACTGCATCTGCTCGGATGATCACCCAGCCGATCGGATAACTTCGCACATATTCAAATGACATGCCCAGCCGCTCGGGTGACTCCACATCTGCTCGGATGATACGCCCAGCCGCTCGGGTGCACATACATTCGCTCGGATGACACGCCACCAATCGGGCGCTACGCGGACCACTCGGAGGACACGCCCCAGCCAATCGGTCATTGCGCGCATCCGCTCGGACACGCTATGCCTTCGCTCGGACACCACGCCCAGTCCGATCGAATGCTCCCCCTTCCACTAGGGCATCTCACGCCAATGGCTCGGCCACCACGCCATTAACTCGGCCCACGAATGCTCTCAAGCCTTTGGGCTTGCAAAAGATAACTCATGCATTTTAGGCACCAAAACAAAAATTTTGGATTATGACTCCTGCCCTTCATACATGTTTATTTTGGGGAGTAAAAAATATTTTTACTACCCAGCAAAATATTTTCCGAGTAGCAAATAAATATTTTTCCTTTGCATTGATTGATTTATGTTTGTTTGGTTCACTCACCTCCCCATACTTTTTTTTTGTAGATGAATCGCTTCGACTACAGGGAGGTGACAACCATACAAACTCTGACACTTCAATTCCCAAGTCAAGCGACACTCCTCAAATTAGTGACTCTTCATCTAAATCTCCTAGCAGTCGCACTCCCGAAGATCGCCTTCATCGCCTTAAAAAGATCCTTCCCCGATCAGCTTTATATTTCCTTCACAAAGAACAGTTTCTCAATCAACAGCTTCAACATCCACAAATAAGGGTGAAAAAATCCAACCGACTTCCTCAAGACCAAGATCCTCAAGTGGCTCGTAGAGCGGCATTGAAGGTAGTGGGACGTGGTGAAGTCCAAACTGCAGCTTCTTCAAGACTGCCGCGCCAGATACAAAAAACTAGCAAACCCCAGAGAAAGATTATCCAGAAATTTACAACTGAGATTCAACAATCAGCTGTTCAAAAACCAAGAAAAGACGTAGACGAAACGCCCTCTTGGTTCATAGCCAAACCTTCCAAACCTAACTCCAGCATGTTCGATAAACACATTCAGGGGTAAACGTGATACGCCCGTGACCTCATCAGAGAGCCAACAAGCCTGGTGGACCTTACTGTGCCTGATCTAGATACCATGTATTTGCAGGAGCTACTATTCCACTACACCCTTTCTTCTGGTCAGTAGCGGATTACTTCAATGTCTCCCCTTTCCAGATAGCTCCCAATGGAATTCACGCATTATCTGCTTTATACATTCTATACTTCTTTCAAAGCTGGGATCCACCCACTCCTCATGAAGTGCACCACCTCTTCGAATTTAGGACCAATCCGAACCACAAGAATACAGGTTTTTTCCACCTATTCCACATGAATAAATGGATCAAATACCTCCATGGTATTGCACATAAATCAAATCCTGGAAAATACTATACAGAGTACTTTCTGACTTCAGATATTAAGGCCAACAACTTGGCCTTCACGCATGCGGGTTCGTTCCATCAACCTCTGCCAACCAAGGAAATGTACTCCCGAGTAGAAGAATTGGCTAACATGTCCACTGAAGATAAAAATATAAAAGGGTTGGTCAACGTGGACAATCTTCAGATGGTGGGATTGTTACTGAAGAAGGGAACGCAACTAACCAGTCAAACGCTGACACTGAAGTAGTGACCGATCAATTCTCTCCTGAACCATCTCCCTACTCTTGTAGACCAAGCGACCTTATTATTAGGGAACCCCTTCTAGAGGACTATCACAGACGTGACATTCCTACAAAGCCTGGGAAAGGAAAGACCATTGAGCTCCATAGAGATGTCACCTCATCATCTGAAGAAGAGGACGACTTTCTTGATCAAATTCTAAACTCGGGTTCAGTAACCATAATTTGATGTTTTGTTATAAGTAACTTTCTTCGAGAATGATTATATGAAATCTGTAGATTTGTCTGGTAGTAGTAAAATTTGTATTTATTTACATATTGTCTCCCATCATTGCTAACAAGTCTTGTGCTTCACTCTTTTTTGTAGATCTAGATATGTTCAAGCAATTCAACACTTCCTCTGCCCAAAAGAGGAAACCTGGGGAGGGTAGTAGCTCAAACCCTCCAAGCAAAGTTGCGAGGACAATATCGACCTGTAACGCCCTGGTTACCCCAGAACAGTTACGGTGAACAGTGAACCGGAAATTTGACTCGCTACCCGAGTCCTTTAGTTAAAAACGTGCATCTAAGTGTTATTAACAGGCTAAGGTGGAAAACCAATAAAAAGGAAAGGATGTATTTTATTAAATACATAAAACTGTTCATGGGCCCATAAAAACTTTTACAAATTATTTACAACTCAAAATGGTCATTACTGTTTCAAATTTACAAACCTGCCGACCTAAGCGACAAAAATAGGGTAAACCCCCTAGTTCCTCTGAGAACGCCTTGGCCGTGGTGGTCAAGCGGCTGCAAATGTACACATCACCACCTAAGCTCTCCACTCAAGGCTAGGTGAGCTTTTCTTTCCCTTTACCTGCACCACATAGCACCCATGAGCCAAGGCCCAGCAAGAAAGCATAATATAGCATGATATAATATCAACAATGATCATAATAATCATTCAGGACTATCAGTCCAAAATAGGTAAGTGACAGTCACAAAAGTTACTAATGTGGGTACAACTTCCTTTAGCCATGTGATGATAGGGTCACTGGGGCTTAACAGATAAGTGAACCTTTCACTAGCTTAAACAGGATAGGTGCATGATGAATAGTCACCAACATAACCTTTCCTCATGACTCTAGAGTCATATATATGGAACACTGTTCCCTAGCCATGTGACAAGCAGTCACCTGGGCCTTTGGCCCTGGCTCTAAGTAACTAGTCTTAGACTAGCCAAGCGCTTATAAGTTTCATCGACCTTAGGGTCAGTCCAGCATTAATGCCTTAGAGTCATTCAACATTGATATCGATTAGATCTAATCTTCATTCGGCCCTGCGTTCAAGACGTTTATGCCGTTTCTGACTCTTAGGTCAGTGTCCCTAACTAGTCAGTGCCATATACAAGTAAACAATATTTGCTAGCATTTAATATGCAATCAATGTCCACATTTATCAACCAACATGCCTCAACAACAATCATGCATGTCACATACACAGGGTGCAGTTTTCTAACCTCTGATTCGAGCGAGAATGAATAAAAGAATGACGCTTGAGAACGATCTGACTTTTAGTCTTTTAGCGGTCACCTAGTCATAACCAAATATGGGACACCATCAATAAAATGATTCACAAAGGTTCCCAAACCAAGATCTACCCTCCGGGACATCAATCCCCACTAATCCGGGTAGTAGGAACAATCCTGAGGCCCAAAACCAAGTTCTTGGGGCCAAAACACTCAAATGGGCTCAAACTTGTCCAAGGGCTGCGACCCTAACACCTTGGGCCACGGCCCCCAGCCACTCCAGGAGCAAGGGCCACGGCCCCCAACCCAGAACCATCCCCAAACTCATTCTCCTTCATCCCAAAACCTCCAAAAACATACCTAAACACTTCCAAATCATCAAATCAAAGTTCCCAAGCTTCCCAATGATCCAAAACCATCAAATTCCAGCTGATCTTAGCTTTGAGCACTTATTCCTTTTGTTCCCAGCTACCTCTGAGAGTGGTCACGAGCTTATTGGCAAGCGCAAGCGTCCCACCGCAAGAAAGAAGTGGCTCTTACCAAGGCTCAAATGAACCAAAAACTCAACAATTCACAAAAGCCAATTCTAATCTTAGAAACTCTAAAAACTCAAAACTTCAAAATTAGATTACCTTTGATTGGGTTGTTTCTCGTCAAATCCTATGGTCAAAAGCTTCTAATCTTTCCTAGGATCGCTATGCCTCGATCCTCGCTTGATTCCGACTCCTAGAACTCGAGATTTCCTTGAAAATGCTTCGAACGGTAAAATGAACTAACGAGAAAGAACAAGAGGTTTTCTAACGTACGTTCTATCTGACAAGTTACTTCAAGCTTAAGTAACCTCAAATAAAACCTAGTGCTCGGGGTCCCAAAAACACCCCCGGGGACATTATAGTCAAAACTCCCAGAATTTCCTCCTGATCTCAATAACTCCCAATTTATCATCAAATAACATTCTCATAACTCAATATCCCAATAAAAGACCCCCGTTATGACAAAACCACTAATTTATAATATAAGATCGTCTCATGCCGAATAGCTCAAATATATCTCCATAATAATGTGATCTCATTCACAAATCACAATATACACCCAAATACACAAATATGCCCTCAACGGGCCAAATTACCAAAACACCCTAATAATCAAATGTGGACCCACATGCATGCATATAACATCATATTATAATATAATTCACATAAACATGCATATATTCATTTAATGGCATAATTAAACAATTATGGCCCTCCCGGCCTACTAATCCAGCCATTAAACTGCATTAGGGATTTCGGGGCATTACACGACCAGTCAAGGGAGATTACTCGACCAACCCATCACCATCCCCCAGCTGACTCCCTCATCAATTCCTCCTTCTGCTAGTTTAACCCCCACTCACTCGATTGGCTTAAGTGAGCCCCTTTGCATCATTGGTGACATTGAGAAGGAATTGTTTGACCAAACTCTACACCATGCTTCAACAATTCAAACCTTTGAGTCTTTGCCTCGGCTCAGTGTTGAAGCTGTCCTGCAAAGGGGTCTTGCCCAACTGATGAGTGTAAGTAGTATTTTATCATAAGACATCCCATTTTGTTATTAATTGTTTTTACTTGTAGTAACTCTCTGTTATCCACTGCAGTCACTTATTACTATCAGTCATGCTCAGCACCGAGTAGTAGACTATAAGGAGTTGATCAAGGTCTTAAATGATCAGTTGGTGGAAGCCCAAGCCAAGATAGAAACTTTAACTTCATCCGAAAGGGATCTTCGGTCCAAGGTCGAGCAGGCGAAGAAGACCATTGCCGAGCGGGATGGATCTCTAAGAGAGCTGGCCGATAAAAACAAGAAACAAATTCAAACCAACAAGATGTTGACTGATCAGCTGGAGAAAATGACTTGCGAGAACGAGGAGCTAAAGCGAGAATAGGAAGTCGATCTTGCTCGCTATGAAGAGATTTGTTTCAACTGCTTCTACCAGGTATGGAAGTTGAACAAGCCCCTCAACTTCGACTTTCTCATAGAGGAGGCCAAGGCAGAAGAACTTGCCAAGTGCGAGGCAAAGGCCGCTGAGGAGGCAGCCAATCCTACTGGTGTTATGCCTTTTTCTCCTGCTTTATCATTCCGACCAGAGGAAGTCAGCGATGCCGAGGATGGTGTTGATCAACCTGTTAACAGTTTACCAGACCAGTGATCATACTCTAGTCGACTAGAAAGTCCCTTATCCGACTAGTAGAATTTTAGCTGACCAGAGAGTCCCTTATCCGACTAGTTTACACTTATCTCAACTGTTTTGTTATTATACTTTGCTCATACGGCCGAGCTATTGGCATGTATACTTTACTTTTTAAACTTAAATCATTTACAAGTTTTTTATGGGAATAGTAAAGTCATCTTGATATATGCGTTATATGTTCACATGAGTACTTAGTTTTCTAACTTAGAAATGCTAAACATTTCATAAGTCATTACTAAGTATACTTTCTCACATTCTTATTGCTCTAACATTTTATGAGCATAGTGTTTTGTTTACACATGAATAGTTGCTCTTAACTTAAAATTGTGAAAAAATTCCAAGTTACTTAAGCTTTGTCAAACAAGTTAGCTTAATGGCCTTTTTTTACTTCAAAAATGTACAAGTCAGCCTAAAAACAAACATCTTTGCTCGTGTTCTTATTGCCTGTGTTGAATTACGTACCAGTATCCCTATGTGCCCCCCAAGTGATTGAGGGTTGAAAAATCCTTGATCACTTGCTACTTGACCGAATTTGTTCGAGCAGTTATTACTCATGAAACACATCGAATGTAAAGAGGATATTTCAGAAGTCAAACACTGCAAAAATATTCGACCATTTAAATGCTGGAAATTTATCTGATGGATATCGACCAGTTGAACACTGCCCGGTTTTTTCCCCTCATAATTTTTTTTTAAATGCACTGACAATTGAACACTGCCAAAGTAAAAATAATCAACACATATGCAAAATTTGTAGCAAGATTCGACCGCACTGCGCGTGATCTCTTTTATTACTTGTAAAAAATAAGGACAAAGTGTGTCTAATCACGAGTCTCAAACAAAATAAAATTGTTCAAAAATAAAATGACTGGTTAGCCAGTAACCAGTTCACAAACAAACTCAAATAACAAGTTAAACACTTGAAACTAAGCTACTGCTCTGTAAGCAATATTCATGGATAATACTTCCTCAAGTGCTCGCCATTCCAATAGTTCCTGATCAAATCTCCATTTAATCGAGAAAGATTGTAAGTGCCGGGTGGTAGGACTTGCTCAATCTGATACAGTCCCTCCCAATTTGGTCCTAGCACTCCAGCTACTGGGTCTTTGACGAACACCTTTCTAAGGACCAAATCTTCGACCTGGAACTTCTGATCTCTAACTCTGGAATTAAAATAGCGGGCCACTTTTTGCTGATGGGCAACAACTCTCAAGCTTTCTTTTTCTCGCTTTTCTTCAACAAAGTCCAAAGATTCAGCTAACAACTGGTGATTCTCCTCCTGGTCATACGTGGTTCTCCGATGGGATGGTGGGTCGACCTCGACAGGTAACATGGCTTCATATGCATATGCCAAGGAAAAAGGAGTATGACCAGTTGCTATCTGGGCAGTAGTTCTGTACGACCAAAGGACCTCTGGCAATTCTTCCGCCCAAGCACCCTTAGCTTGTTTTAGACATTTTTTAGAGTATCCTTCAAAGTCTTATTTACGGCTTCAACCTGCCCATTGGCTTGTGGATGAGCTACCAAGGAGAAACTTTTTGTAATGCCATGTCTAGTGCAAAAATCATTAAACAAGTCACTATCGAACTGAGTGTCGTTGTCAGAGACTATCTTCTTGGGAAGACCAAAGCGGCATATTATATTCTTAACCACAAAATCTAACACTTTCTTCGAGGTGATCGTTGTTAGTGGTTCAGCTTTGGTCCACTTGGTGAAATAATCCACAGCAACTACCGCGAACTGCATTCCTCCTTTTCCTTTGGGTAGTCTTCCGACCAGATCAATTCCCCACACTGCAAAGGCCATGGACTCTACATCTGCTTCAAGACATTCAGAGGCGCCCTGGGTATTTTAGAAAATCTCTAGCATTTATCACACTTCTTCACATACTCCATGGAATCTTCATTCATTGTAGGCCAGAAAATTCCTTGCTGCAAAATCTTTTTGGAGAGACTTTGCCCCCCAGCATGATCTCCGCAGAACCCCTCGTGCACTTCGGTCAGTAAGTTTTTTGACTGGTCGGGTGCTATGCATCTAAGCAGTGGCATAGAGTACCCTCTTCTATACAATACCCCATCCATCATAATATATCTAGCAGCTTGCCTCATAATCTTCTTAGCTTCATTACGATGATCTGGTAGGACTCCTTGCTCAAGGTAAGTAATGATGGGTGTCATCCAAGTGTTAGCTAATGTGATGGGCATGGCTTCCCGTTCATTAATACTTGACTCTGCCAAGTATTCTACTGGTACTATGTTCAAAGTTTCAGCATTTTTTGCACTAGCCAATTTTGCTAAAGCGTCTGCATTGGAGTTCTGCTCACGTGGTACCAGCTTAATAGTATACTCTTCGAATTGTGCTAACAAGTCCTTGGTTTTATTCAAGTATGCCACCATGCACAAACCTCTTGCCTGATATTCCCCTAAGACTTGGTAGACCACCAACTGGGAATCGCTGTTTACTTCAACCGACCGGGCACAAACATACCTAGCCAGGCGCAATCCTACTAGGAGGGCTTCATATTCTGCCTCATTATTAGAAGCGTTAAATCCGAACCTCAACGCACAATGAATTCGGTGCTGCTCTGGTGTGATCAATATAATTCTCGCTCCTGAATGATGCTCATTTGACGACCCATCAACAAAAATTTGCCCAGTAGGAAAATCCTCTCTGTGCTCAGTCGCATTCTCTTGCCGGTCGGGAAGATCAGGAATCCCAGTGCATTCAGCAATAAAATCTGCCAAAGCCTGTCCTTTAATGGCAGACCTTAGTTGATATTTGATTTCAAATTGGCCCTATTCAACTGCCCATTTAAGTAAATGACCAGATGACTCTGGCTTTTGTAAGACTTGGCGTAATGGCTGGTTGGTAAGTACTTTAATGGGATGTGCGTGGAAGTACGGTCGCAATTTGTGAGATGAAAGTACTAAACAATAGGCCAGCTTTTCGATCACGGGATACCTTGACTTCGCTCCTATCTACCGCTTGCTAACATAGTATACTGAGTGTTGCACTTTATCTTCTTCTCGCACTAGAGCAGCATTGACAAGATGCTCTGTGACTGCCAAATAAACAAAAAGGTCCTCTTCATCTACTGGCTTTGAAAGTATAGGAGGTTAATCCAAGTGTTTCTTAATGGCTTGAAAAGCTTGCTCACACTCTTCTGTCCATTTGAATTTTTTGCTTCCTCTAAGTAAGTTAAAAAATGGGACACATTTGTTCGTTGATTTGGAAATGAACCTACTTAGAGCAGCAATCTGCCCAGTCAAACTTTGCACATCCTTAATCCTGGCTGGAGACTTCATTTCCATGAGCGCCTTTATCTTCTTGGGATTCGCTTTTATTCCTCGCGAGTTAACAATAAACCCAAGGAATTTTCCATAACTTACTCTGAATGAGCATTTGAGGGGGTTCAACTTCATGCTGTACTTTCTCAGTACTGCAAAGCATTTCTACAAATCTCGTACATGTCCTTCAGCTTCCTTTGACTTTACCAGCATATCGTCTACATACACCTCCATGTTTTTGCCGATTAAGTCACGGAACATGCCATTCACTAAACGTTGGTAGGTGGCTCCCGCGTTTTTCAAGCCGAATGGCATAACCTTATAACAATACAACCCTATGTCCGTTCGGAAACTGGTATGCTCCTCATCGGGAGGGTGCATACTAATCTGATTATACCTCGAGTAAGCGTCCATAAAAGACAAAGTTTCATGACTAGAGGTCGCATCAACCAACTGGTCTATCCTTGGTAAAGGAAAACAGTCCTTAGGACATGCTTTATTCAGATCGGTAAAGTCCACACAAGTCCTCCACTTCCCATTGGACTTGGGCACTAATACTGGGTTTGAAACCCAGGCGGGGTAATAAGCCTCTATTATGAACCCATTTTCCTTTTGTCGCTCTACCTCCTCTTTGAGAGCCTTTGCTCGCTCCTTGTCAAGCAATCTTCTCTTCTACTACACTGCTGGGTAGCTTTCATCCACGTTGAGCACGTGGCTGATCACAGTTGGTGAGATACCCACCATATCCTTGTGAGACCAGGCGAAGACATCTTGATTCCTCCGCAAAAATTCTACCAGCTGTGCTCTTACTTCCAACTTCAACTTTTTTCCAACTTTTACCCCTCTGGTTGGGTCATTCGCATCTATTGAGACCTCCTCTAATTCTTCCACGGGTCCCACTTCGCTATCGAAATCCCCAAAGCGAGGATCAAAGTCCATTCCCTCACTTTGGGCAACACCCTATTTGGTGACTTCATCACCAGATGAGGCTTGTTGCTTATTGAAGCCAAGAGTGCTTTCTTGGTTAACAACTTCTAACACTCTCTCCTGATCGGCTACAACCATAATGCTTTGTTGGTCGACATCCATCTCCTCTACTTCTTCTCTATCTACACACACAATCATATTATTCTCCTTAGCTCGCTTTCATGCTTTAGCTACCAAGGCATTGTAACATTCTCTAGCTTCTCTTTGGTCTCCTTGGACACAACCTATTCCTGCACTGGTCGAGAATTTCATAGAAAGGTGCCATATAGAGACTGCCGCATGCAAGGCCGTGAGTAGTGGTCGGCCAATCACCACATTATAAGCTGACGAACAGTCGACTATCAAAAACTCCATCATAACTGTCTCGTGCCTAGGAGCATCTCCTGTTGTGACCGGTAACTTGATCGTTCCAGCCGGTGACAACCCTTCTCCAGTAAATCTGTAAATGACTTGAGAGCATGGTTTCAAGTCATTAATGGATAGTTTCATCCTTTCAAAAGATGACTTGTAAATAATGTTCACAGAGCACCCCGTCTCGACCAGACATCTCTTCACCCTCATGTTTGCTATTTGGACTGTAATGATGAGGGGGTCATTATGAGGATATCTCACATGCCGTGCATCATCTTCAGTAAAAGTGAGAGACTCACTTTCATACCGTGGGCTCTTTGGAGGTCACTCCTCTATAGCCATGACCTCAGATGTTGATGCTGCATCCAACTCATGTCGAAGCGTTCGAGCATATCTCTCTCTTGCTTTGTTGCTATCCTCAGCCAGATGTGGACCTCCACATATAGTTTCTAGAGTGAAGTCCACAGGCTCGGGTTGCAAGGGTGGAGACCGCTGTCGCTTAAACCCAGGATTGTTGTTACTTCCTTCTCCTTGGGTCTTTTCTGCTCGATACTTTTTTAATTTTCCCGACCGGAGGAGAAACTCTATCTCGTCTTTGAGATGATTGCATTCATTTGTGTCGTGACCATAATCTCCATGGAAATGACAGAACTTATTCAAGTCTCTCTTACTCATCTCCTTCTTGATGGGTGGGGGTTTCCGGTAGGGAACCTCTTGATGACTCGCCAGATATATTTCTGCTCAGCTGGCCGAAAGAATGGTGTAATTGGTGAACCAAGGTTCATACTTAGTTGGCTTGTCGTTTGGTCCCGACTTAGCCGTCTTTTCCTCATGGCAGTCAGACCCGTTATTTCCACGTTTCTTCCCACCATTTTGTCCATTTCCACCATTCTTAGGAGGATCAGTTGATCTGCCCGGATTGTTTAGGCCTTTCTCTCCTTTCTCAACCGCGTCATCCAATTTCATATATTTGTCCGCCCGGTCAAGAAATTATTGTAGTGTTGAAATTGGATTGCGATGTATACTATCCCACAAAGGACTCCGATAGATTATACCAGAAGATATGGCAACCATCTTCCCCTCATCTCCAACAGCAGTTGCTCGGTTGGCTTCTCTCATGAACCCATGTATGTAGTTCTTGAGAGATTCATCTTTCCCTTGTTTGATATCTGCCAAGTGATTGGCATAAACTAGAGGAGTTCGAGCAGCGCTGAACTGTCTACAAAATTCTTTCCTGAAACTCTCCCAAGAGGTAATGGAGTTTGGCTTGAATTTCCAATACCACTCTTGGGCAGTATCAGACAATGTAGTGGGGAAAACTCTACATCGATAGTCATCACTCCCTCCGAGCAGCTTCATTTGGTCTTAAAACTTCCCAACATGCTTTATTGGGTCTGCCTTTTCTGAATAAACTAGCAGTACTGATGCTTTATACAAACTTCCCAAGTATGCTCGTTGTCAGATAGAAGGAGGAGCTCATCAAGATTATCAAAGTTGCTTCGCAATTGAACCTCCTCAGGAATTAAAGAGTCAATCATGAATGTTTGATAGCATTCATCATCTTCTCAGGGTTGTTTCCTGATGTGGAAGATATTGACTTCAAGAGTCATGTTTCCAAATGATATCTTCATTAGATCATTCTAACAATTGATCAAAGCATTTGTAGTAGCAAGGAATGGTCTTATGAGGATAATAGGAATTTTAGACTCCATGTTCACCACATATTGGGTATCAAGACTAAGAAAATCCACGGGGTAATAGAATTTGTCAATTTGAACCAATACATCCTCAACGATACCCCTAGGATTTTTGGTGGAACGATCAGCAAGCTGTAGTACAACATATGTTGGCTTCATTTCTCCAAGACCGAGTTGCGAGTATACAGAATAGGGCATGAGATTGACACTCGCGCCAAGATCAAGTAAGGCTTGGCTGACTTCATGGGTCCCAATTTGGCAAGAAATGGTGGGACAACCGGGATCTTTGTATTTCGGCGATGCCTTTTGTTCAATCACCGCACTCACTTGCTCGGTCAAGAAAGCAGTCTTCTTGACATGGTGCTTCCTTTTTGCAGTGCAAAGATCCTTGATGATTTTGGCATAAGTGGGCACTTGTTTAATGATGTGAAGCAAAGGAAGATTAGTCTTCACTTGTGTCAAGTGCTCAAGGAGCTCAACTCGGTTATCAGGAAGTTTCCCAACAGGTTTCAAAGCCTGGGGAAATGGTACTTTTGGAGTGGCATTGAGTGGTGGATTTTTGGAAATGACTTTTGGAGTACTGGGAGTGTTGGATTTTATGGGTGGGTCTTGCAGAGTTTTACCGCTTCTCGTCGTGATGGCATTCACTTCCTTGACATTTTGATCATTAGAATTTGAAGATTAGGCCATGTGTTGGCCTTGCACATTGAATTTTGGTTGGGAAGGAAGTTTGCCTTTTTCCGGAATGGCCAAGGATTCAGTCAATTTTGAGAATTGACATTTCATTTCCTTGATTTCTTCCATCATTTAGCGATTCAGTTTGGATTGTTCCTCCATGAATGGATGAAGAGTATTCTCGAGAGAATTTCGTTGTGGATGAGCATTGTATTGAGGTGCAGAATACGCCTTTGATGGTTGAACTTGTTGCTCATTTCTCCATTGGCCTCTGGACGATTGAGCTTGGTTGAAATCTCTCCAACTTAAATTTGGGTGGTTTCTCCAACCAGGGTTGTACGTATGGGAGAATGGCTTGTTATATGCCCCTAAGGCATTGCATTGCTCCTCATAAACCCCCCTCATTTCATTCAAAGCTAAGAAGTCCTTAGCTAAGTGCTCCGTCCCTCCACAAACAAAGCAAGGTTCTTGCGGTTCTGCTTGAGCGATCATGTGCGATTTTTGGCTATTCTTCGTCATTAAGACCTCAAACTGCTTTTTCAAAGCTTCGAGTTGGGCCTTAACACTATCCTCTTCTCGAAGTTGATAGATCCCAGATGGTTTATGTCGGTTGGTGCTGTCAGTAGCACTTGGACCAGTCCAGGTGTGAGACTTTTTCGCGATTTCTTCGAGATATTCAAGAACATCGTCTGGCTCTTTTTCGAGGAATTCACCATTGCATAGCATTTCTACAAACTGGCGCTCACGACTCGTGAGGCCTTCATAGAAGTAACTGACCAAACGCCAGTTCTCATAGCCATGGTGTGGGCACTGATTCAACAGATCTTTGAATCTTTCCCAGACTTGATAGAACGTCTCATTGTCCTTTTGGGAAAATGTGGAAATCTGTCATTTTAGACTGTTGGTCTTATGGCTGGGGAAGTGTTTCAGAAAGAAAGATTTGGTCATCTCCTCCCATGTTCCAATCGACCTAGGTCTCAAAGAGTATATCCAGCTTTTGGCTTTGTCCTTCAAGGAGAAAGGGAAGAACTTCAGTCGCACAGCATCGACATTTTCAGCTCGGTTATAGAACGTGGCTACTACCTCATCGAATTCTCTAATATGCATGTATGGGCTTTCGTTTTATATTCCATGAAACGTGGGCAAGAGTTGAGTCATGCCAGGTTTAAAGTCTAATGCGGGCATATTAGGAGGGAAGATAATGCATGAAGGCATGGAAGTGCGAGTAGGATGGAGGTAGTCATTGAGAGTTCTTGGTTGGATGTCATCAGTGCGAGCCATTGTGAATGGATTATTATCAGCGAAAGTTTGTGGAGAAGCAGGATTGGTGGAAGGAGTTCCGGAAGGAGTGGTGGATGAATTGGAAGAAGTGTCACTAGAAGTTTCGTGATGATTCATCCACTCTCGAAAATCAAAATTGGATTTATTATTTTTTATTTTCTTTGCTTTTCTTTTTTTTTTTTGATTTTTTTATATATATATCTATATTTTTGTTAAACTTGTTCCCAGGTAGATTTGGAGGTTCTTAGGTGATCTCCAATGCCTTACTAGAACTCTCCGAGGTTACCGAGTAAGTATGGTGGATCACAAGTCAACCTTTTCGACCAAACAACCTTTAAGCAGAGTGAAATTTCTTATTTTGACAGAACAAGCTTGGTTTTCTTATAGTAATAAGTTCAACAATGTAATAGTGCAAAGGTAGATGCTCGAAATGTTCCCAGGCCGATTGGGAAGGTTGCCAAGGTACCGCTTTAGACCTACACTTGCCTAGACAGAACTCCCTGAGGTTCCCATGTAAGTGTGGAGGGTAACACTATCACAAACCTTATTTAACAACCAATCTTTCTAGACAGAACAATATCAGTTTCTACCATTTGTAATATTACACAATTGTTCCCAATACTAAGTGTTTTATGATTGAAATTTTATGAACAATTTTATGTTGTTTTTTTTTTTGAAAAACATAAATTCTAAGGAAAACTAAGGTAAAGAAAAAAAGGAAAATCCTAAACTAAGCAACAAAATAAACAACACAAGAATAAAATCAAGAAAAGAAAATTAAAGTGAGGATAAAATAACAAACTTAGTATTTTTTTTTATATGTATTAAACTAAAAAAAAGAATAGAAGTTAAGAAAGAAAAATGGAATAAGAATTAACTAAAAAGGAAAAAAAAATATAATAATTATATGAATATATATATATATATATATGGTTCTTTTTTTTTTTTTTGACCAAAAGAAAGGAAAATGGAAAAAAAGAAATAAAGATAGAAATAAGAATAAATATATATTTTTTTTGTTTTTGCTTTTTTTTTTTTACTTTTATTTTATAGATATGTATATTTATATATATGAGTATAAATATATATTTTATTTTTTTGTTACCGAAAAAAGAAAAGAGTAAAAGAAGAGAAGAAAATATATATATAAATAAATATATTTTTTTTGTTTATGATTTTTTTTAGTCTTTTTTCTTTTTATTTTTGTTATAATAATAATCTAATTAATTAAAAATTAGTAAATAAAAAAAACTATACTAACACAATATTTATTCCAACAAAAACACAAATAAAGTTACTAATATTTTGTAAAAATTTCACTAAACTTTTGAAAATTACCTCCTCGACAACGGCGCCAAAATTTGTTTAACACCCAAATCGTGACAACCACTAAGCGGTGGTTGTAGTATAATCAGACGGTCGATCCACAAGGAGGTAACCTAAACTCAAAAGATTAGTAGAAAATAACACAATAATTAGTAACAATAAATAAATAAAAAGATGGAAATGAAAAGATGTTTGAGATTTTGGTATTGTCTTTTTGATAAAGTGATAAAATGAGATAAGTGAAATAAAGGTAAGATGTAATCAAGAGTTTGAGAAAATGAAAGGTTTCAAGAATCATCCATATGCTTGTTTAGTTACTTGGTTACTTGATTTACAAAAATACACAAGTAAATAGTTCACATCCCAACATTTACTTGGAAAATCTAACATTAAAGTCCATATTCTTTTCTAACAAAAGTTCATTTGAGTTATAAAGTTCTTTACTTTAAAAGCACAATGTTAATCTTATGAAAAATCTAAAAATGACAAAATTCCCAAAGGCAATAATGCAATAGAAGATTAGACATAAAATTAGGTATCAATATTACTTTTACTAATTAGAAGTACATAGAAAGAGCATGACTAATCCTATATACTATTAGCATAAGTAAATAAAGATAACAAAATAAAGATGGAGATGAAAGAATATAAATAACTCAAAAATTTTACATTAAGAACATAGTAAATCAAAGTAGCAAAATAACATCACTAGCATATGGAATCATCCCTAACCTTCCTAGGAAGATTAGGCCATTATGCTCATGATTCTCAGAAAATTCTAAGAAGAAAATATGAGAAGAAAGTGAGTAGAAATTTTGCTATAGTTTCTTTACTCTAAAAATTACATACATATTATGAAGAAAGAGTCCCTATTTATAGATGGAGAAAAATGACTAAAAAGAAATTAAACAACGAAATGGGGTTTATAAAATAAATCTAAAATATTAATAATAAAATATGATTTTGAAAAAAATCAAATCTTATTATTAATATTAACATAGCTATTTTGGTGTATGGTCAAAATGCTTTTTTCAAAAACACCAAAAAAGACGAGCTTTAAAGCTCAAAATGACAATTTTACAAGGCCCAACACCCACAAAATATGGGTTGAAGGTGGTTGATGGTACAAGAGGGTTTTGACCCACTCCCAGCCAATGGGAAGGCGCCACATGGCAGTGGCTGGGAGAGGAGAAGGCTGGGGTGCGTTTGGGCTTTGGGATGCTGAGAGGTGCTTCTGGCTGGGCCTTGAAGGGAGTTGGGCCTTCTTTTGGGTCTTCGTTGGGGTGAAGCTACATTGGAGGTGCTGGTGGTAGATGTGCTAGAGCATTACGTTGGGTTGCTGGGCAGGGGAGAAGCTTTGGCGCGGACAGGTGGCGCTTCAAGGTTGGCTGGCAGGAGAACACGTGGTGAGCTTGAACGATGACACCTGGCGGCTGGGCAAGGAGAAAAAGCCAGATTTTGCTGGGCTTGGGCTATTTGGGCCGAAATTGGCCTGGGCAATATTACTTCAAAAATGCCACAAGTCCACTATATTTTCAGTTCTACTTCTTGTTTTCTTTGTTTCCAAGTGCCAAAAATATCAATTAAATCCTACAAAATAAAACAAACTAAATTAAAATTAAATATTTTCATTTATAAATTTAATCATATTAATTTGATGAAAATATTTATTAAAACTTAATTTATTTTGACTATTAAAATTAATAAATGTGTATTTTTGGGCACTAATCAACATCTGTATTCCTTGCTCCTTGGGTAGTTGCTCCTCGTGCTGCAGCTTGGGCATTGGCCTGGGTCAACTGCGTAGCTGCCTCCAGAGCGAGTGCAGTCTCGCGGTGTCGCCTATCGGCCTCCTCCTGCTGTCGCCTGATCTCTTCGCTCCTGGCATCCATCTCTCGTCTTTGCTGCTCAAATGCAGCTTTCTGTCTAGCCATCTCTTCAGCGAATGACTCCTGCTGAGTGTTGAATTGCGCCATCTCCTCTTGGAAGGCCCCCATGGCTTCCTGGAGTTGTTCAACCTCTGGAGTCATCTCCTCGAGAAAGACCCTGGGCTCAGTCTCATGGTCTTGAGGGCCATGACTTTCTGATTTAGCAGGCTCTTTAGATGTGCCTGGCTTCTTGGAGGCTACATTGGTGTTCTTGGGCGCCATAATAATACGGTAATTGTGTGTTTTTCTCTTCAGGCTCTCAATTAAAGCACCAAAATGTTGACCACGATTTTGGCCAAAGACGAGTAGACGTCAAAACTACAATAAACCTTCAAGAAAAAAATGACACTGATCATTTTTATAGTGGTTCAGTCCCAATATGTTGGTAATAGCATAATCCACTTAGAGTTGTGATTTATGGATCTACACTCAAGATCAGATGAACTTGTGTCAAATGAGTTTCTTAAGTGTAAACAAAAATAATACAATATTTCTCGCAGAATACAAAATATTCTCTCAGGAAAATCAAAATCCGAATCCCCTCAATGATGCCATGAGCTCTTTATTTATAGGTTCAGGATCGCACAAATCGAAATCCCTCATAATCAGGATATTTCAGTTGCTCTCACCAATATTTAATTAATAATAAAATTTAAAATACAACAATATGCGATTTCTTTTGGATAATCTGAGAGATTCCCGCGGTGGGTACGACTAATTCTAGCTGAAGTCGTTACTGAAATTTCGCTGCATAATGATGATCTGTCTAGTCGACCAACTTCATTCCTTTAAGAGAGACTGGTCGGCCAAAGCACTTGACTGGTCGGCCAAAACAGATGACTGGTCGGTCAAAGCATCTGATTGGTCGACCAAAAGAGATGACTGGTCGGCCAAGCACTTCACTGATCAGTCAAAAATATTTACCGGCTGGACAGAAATTCTACCAGGTCGATCAAATCACTTCCAAACCAGATAAATAATTTTCATGTCAGCAATATCACCAGATTAATCTAAAACCTTTGACCTAGCCATTTCTTGCCACTTGTTACTTTTATTGCCACGTCGTCGTTTTCAAATTTTGGGGATAACATTAAAAGATTTAAAATTAAGTTGTTAGTCAATTTTTAAATTTGAATTTGAATCTTTGTAGAAAATATCTAATTATTTAAATCTTAACTAATAAAAATATCTTATTTAAAAAAAACAATTTTAAATGATAAAACAAATCTGATATTTTTGGCTTTGATATAATTAATCAATTTTCACAAATTTTATTTTCTTTAATTTTTTTTTTAAAATTCGGATGAACAGTACCCATGATGGGTACTGTTCACGGCGCGGGTGCATGGCTGCTGGCTGCTGAGGAGATGCGTGCAGGCGTGCGGGTGCGTACGAGTGATTCGTGCGCGTAGTGTTTGGGTGCGCAGGTGCGTGCACGCAATGGCAGCCAGGCCAAAAAAATTCTGAAAATTTTTTTGTGCAATTTTTCAAACCAAAACCATTTTCCAATTAATTTCTACCATGTTTTATACAAAATAAAGCATATATAAAAATTAATGGCATAGAACACAACAAAATAACCTAAAAATTTCTAATAATCACATACAATTCAATATGCTTCATAAAATCATGAAATCCATCCAATTATTCAAACACATCAAATAATTCAATTTTTAACATGTTCATGCATGAAAATAAAGATTACCAAAGGCTCTAATACCAGTTGTTGAGAAAACTTCTACAGGATCTGTATTTATTTTCATATAGATATAATATTAAATAAATTAATATGAGATAACCTAGAACATGTTTCTAAAATTGAATTAAAAAAGAAATAATGATAAGAATACTTACATTATATGCAGCGGAATGAATGAGTACTTCCTTCAGTTTCTCTAACCCTTGTATCATTTCTATCGCAGAGTATTACTAAGAAATTGAACCGATCTTCAATTTTCTTCACAGTCTTTCAAAGTATCCTTGGAATCACCTAGACTAGAGTGGGAAATTCTCAACACATGAGATAGATACAGAGAGAAGAAGAGAAAAGAACAATAAGGCTTAGAAAATAACTTATGTTTAGAGAGAATCTAAAACCTATTAGAAAACCAGTGTATGTCGTCTAAAATTTGACTTCTCACTTAACATTACTTTTATATACTCATTTAGGTCATTTATTTAATTAAAAAATCAATAAAATAATAGCCAATTAACAGCCCTAGGTCGAAATTATCATGGGCTTTAGGCCTGTGAAATTTCTCATTCTATTATAAGCCCATTGGATTTAAAATCAAGGCCTGTATTATTTTCTATTGATTTAATTAATTAAATCCTTTATCAAATTAATTATTTATAATTTGAACCTTGATTTAAACTTATTTATTAATTTAGATACCAATTTATCTTAATTAATAAATCTGCCACAATTTCTCTTTTCTTCTCTAAATTGCATAACTATGTGAAACTATCCAAAATTGACCTTGTCAACTTTGATAATTCTAATTGATAATTAAATAAATTAATTAAGACTATATAGATGATTTTATCCAAGGTATAGAGGGGGCCATGGGCCTATGAAATCAAGCTCCAATAAGTTATCATAAATCTAACAAATAAATTTACTAACTTATTAATTCATCGTGACTCCACTAAAGACTCGAAATTGCACTCTTGAATTCATAGAACACTCTATAACAAATATAGATACGTTATTAATTATCCATTGTTACAACCATAATTATCACTCAATCCTCTCTATAGACGGTCTACAATGAGATTGGACTAAAATACCGTTTTACCCCTTATTTTATTTTATCCTTAAAATACTTAGTTCCTTGTAAATGATATTTCAGTAAACTAATATTAATTATTGAAATGAGATCTCTATCATTTAGCACCTTGAACCGAACTAAAAGGAAACCATCGTTTCACTTCTTCATCAGAAGCTATAGATGTTCATATCTATGATTAACACTCCCAGTCAATTATACTACCGAGTTCCCAAGATGTAAGTATGGGCTAGTCCGTAGGGTAAGCTGGTAATGAACAAGTCAAAGAACTCAAATAATACAATTAGTTAGAATACTAACCACTCAGAATTGAGATTGAATTGACTTATGGTCAACTATATTGTAATGACCCAACTATTTCTAAGACCTTGGACCATTAAAACTACTAGACATAGCTACTATTTTGATACAAACATAAGAAATAACATATCTTTATTGAAAACCCAAAATATTGTATCAAATACAAGATAATATAAAAAATATAAAATGTGATAGATATGGTATGGGATCGCATTGTTTATAAAACATAAAACATAAACTTTAATTCTATTATTTAAAACTAAGTGCGGAATTACAAAAGAAACATAATTCAAAAGACTAAATAACGTCATCCTTAATCGACACGCAGTCCATTCATTTCATTCATCCTCAACACACAAACCTAGCTGCCATGAATCCTTCCGCCTTCCATATTCATTTTCCTACATCACACTAAAAATAAAGGAGTGAGCCTCATGCCCAGCAAGGAAAATCTACTGAAAACATACATCATTAATCTTAAACATAAGACCATAATATAAACATATGACTATAAAAACATATATCATATAGGACTACAATATTAATGGCCATTAACTCATTAACATGGCGTGTGATAAACCATCTAGGTCCTATGTCTACTAATCGAGGTAGGTTAGATCACATGGTAGTATACGATAACCCATCTAGGTCCTCTACTAGTCGAGGTAGGGTAAATCATAACTCTAACCATGAAAATGATAAATAATCTTGGGGTTTGCTATCTAAGCAACTATAAGCCCTAAGCGACATAAAAGATTGGGGTTTGCTATCTAAGCAACTATAAGCCCCAAATGACTACAAGACATATTTATACATATATATACATATCATAACATAAAACATATAATAACATAAACATAAACATATAAGCACATAAAATCTATCCTATTTTCCTTACCAACAGCCGGGATATTTGGGAACAAGAACGGGATTAGAACACTCCTAAAAACCAACAGTAAGAATGGTGAGTATCTCTAAAGAATAAAGATGAAATGAGACTAAACCATCAAGAAGAAACTTACCAAGAAGAACCTTAAGTTTCAAGAAACTTAAATACCTAATCAAGAATCATAAACAAGAGTTAGGATATGAATAAAAGAAAACTATAGAGTCATAAAGAACTGAACTTAGGGATAAGAATACCTTGAATGATCTTATGGATTGATCTAAACCTCAATACCAAAATCTCACTATATCTCACTTCCCAAGTGTTTAGAAAAGCTTAGAATGATAAAGCCTTTAACCCAAAACCCAAGTGTATCTCTCTATAGTAACACTAGCAACTTGGAGGCTCTGAAGACTGCTTGAAGAATGAAGAAAATGGCTGAGTACTAGGTCCTATTTATAGAGTTCAAGGAGTAAAACTAACCCCTTTTAATTTGAAATAATAAATGATTATAAAATGAAAAAGAATTGAATTTTCGTTTAATAGACGCCCAGAACTCGATCAAAATCGTTCAAAGGCAGGTCTAAGTGGTTAAGGGTATTTTTAAATTAAAAAATCACCAACATTCAAAAATACATCACCAGGGGCGATATATCGCCTACCCTGGGCGATATATCAGCTCCACCCTAATCTTGAGCCCCGTTCGAACGTTCGTGCAAAGTCGACGTGTTTTTTGTATCTTCTGTAGGCGATATAACGGCCCCTATAGCTGCGATATATTAGCATACGTTCATATATCAAGCATGTATTTGCACTTTTTAAGCATATTTTGAATTGATAAAACAACTTTGACTAAGTCTAAACGTGATCCTAACAGTTTCTGGAAGGTTCCAGAGCTTCTAGATCTTTCTTTTATTAAAACTATTCATCAAAATACTTAATTCCTTAATAAACATAATTATGACAAGTGTCATGCTCTTAATGGTTCTATCTAAAACTTAAGTTATAATAAATATATATCTAAGACTAACAATATTAATCAAACCTTATGTTATAATTAATATTCTTAAACTATAGGTTAAACTTATAAAATCCATAACTGTTGCTATGAGTTTCCAACTAAGTCCCGGCTTGAACCAAAATCCACAGAATCTAACATACTACAAACTAATACTAACTACTACTACTACTACCTAGCTAGCTAAGTAAATATTCTGGGACACCACATATATGATATGACTAGAATAGATTATAACAATATGTTTACTTATCTTACCAACTGTCAATATCGGTCCAGTCCGATGTAACAAATACATACGATCTTATCTACTTTGCTAATGTTCTGGAAAGAACATAACAGTGTGATGTGTAAATAGAACATATCGTAGATTGGCAAGTCAGTGTAAATCCTGTGCACTGACTAATCTTAGGGTTAACTTATTTTGAACATATAATCATATTTATATTCCACTGTGATTACGTCACTATAAATACAATTAGTTATAAGCTCGGTATTTGACCACTAATGAGAGTTTGACTTGCATAATAGACAACAAAGGGTTTCCCCTCCCTTCATTGGGTCGCGGCGCGCATGCCCTGTTTTGGCGGTTGGGGTTTCTGGTTGAGGCGGGCCGCAGCATGGGTTCTTGGGGCCACGACGCTTAGTGAGTTTTTGGACTCCAAGGAGGTTTTAGGCTTGGGAATCCAAAAGTTAAGGCTCGGGATGGATTTTATCATCCGGATTTATAGAATTCAAGGTCCCGGAGACTAGAATTATGACCCAAAGTTTTTTAATAGATTAGAACTTGATGGATGGATGTTGTTGATACGTTGTGAATAGGTTTTCAGTGAGGCTCAGACTAGGGGACTGTGCTCGGGACATCGGTGCTTGGAAAGCTCGGGTCACAGGTAAGAAAACTGTTGTACCCGTAGAGTAGGGCGAGGCCCTATAGTTTGTGTTGCAGGGCATGACCCTATATGATTGTGTTACAGGGTGTAGCCCCATTGATTATGTTTATACGTGTTTAAGTATTTGTTTAATTATGCTATGTGCGCATATATGTGAATGAACGGCAAGAGCCGGGAATGGCGAAGGCAGACAATGGCGAGGGCCGGGAACAGCAGAGGCCGAGAACGGCAAGGCCGAGTATGGCAAGGGACCAGGAGCAGCGTTAAGCATGCAGAGTGTGAGTTGCTAGGGTGAGACCCCTATAGGATACCTGGGATATCCTCACGGTGTAGACCGCAAACCCAGGGCCTAGTAAAGCGCCTGGAGCGGCATGGCCGTTATGTGTTTAGCCTGTTGGTAGTTTTGTTATGGGTTGAATGATGTTATGCATATGTTATTTGCTTTTGTGGAGTTTTCTTGCTGGGCTTCGGCTCACGGGTGCTCTATGGTGCAGGTAAGGGCAAAGGGAAAGTCGTCCAACCATGAGTACGGAGAGCGTGAAGCAACGTGTACATGTTTGGCTTGCCTGGCTGCCACGGCCAGGGGTATTTTTGGGAGATGTTTGTATTAAACCTAATTTTGTCGTTTAGTCGACTTTAATTATATTTTTGAGTTGTAAATATTTCTAAAATAGTATCTTGGGATCCCAAATATTTAACGCTTTATAATTTTCAATAGATGATTACATTTTCAAACTGTATGACTTTTATTATAGTTTAGCTACACTTTTAAACCTAAAACCTCGATTAGTGAGTTAGTTGCACGTTTTAAACTCACTTAGTAATGGCTCTAAGTAGGTAGGGCGTTACAACTTGGTATCAGAGCGAGCCAAGGTTTATGATTCCTGGAGATTGACCGAACATGTACGCTCACTGTCAGTGACAAGCTCGACTCAGGGTTGGTTGATAATGATTGATTATGTGCTTAAATGCCCTGTTTGCCTGCTTATCTTATATAGAGCATGAGGAATGGGTTAACATATGCATGATGCCAGGGCATGGCCCCTTGAGTGTTGTATGCTATTTGTATGTTATGTGGACTGTTGTTTACGGTTGGCTGATGTGAATTGGGAGGTGGTTTTGGATGTTGTTATCATGCTTGATGAGCGGCGTCATTGATTACAGGCATATTATTGAGATGCCTCGACAATCATCGAGACTCCGCGACAGCAGGGCCAAGGATGACAACTGGGTTAGGACCCTCCACCTGCCCCATAGAATTGGCAATAGATGTTTGCCAAAATGGAAGCCAGATTGCATCAAACAGAGGAAGAACTTCAACAACTGAGGTAGCAGGCCCCTCCTCAGGCCACTGGGTTGCCAGTTCAGTAGGCTGTGGCGCCAGTGCCGGTTTAGCCTGTTATGGAGAGCAGGTGGGAACCTATGTATGAGAGGTTCAGGAAGCAGCATCCTCTTACCTTTGAGGGTGGACCAGACCCACTGTGGCAGAGCAGTGGATGAATATGATTTCCTCCATCTTGGATTTCATGAGGGTGGAAGGGAATGAGAGGGTAGCTTGTGCCAGCTACATGTTCAGAGAGGATGCCCGCATCTAGTGGGATGTAGTGACTCAGAGAAGGAATGTTGCAGTTATGACTTGGGAAGGATTCATAAACATCTTTAATGAGAAGTATTATAGTGTTGCAGTCTGAGCTGCGAAGGTTGAAGGTTTGACAGTTACTGAGTATGCTTTGAGATTTGATCGGTTGACAAAGTTCACGCCAGATTTGTTGCCAAATGATGCAGCTAGAAGGGATAGGTTTGTACGAGGGTTGAATGTTATGATCGCCTGTGATGGGAAGATTACTTTGGATCCAGAGACTACCACTTATGCCCAAGTAGTGGACAAGGCCCTTACAACTGAGGGGGCCGAGAATCAGATATGGAGAGAGAGCACTGTTAGGCGTGATGCTAGGAGGATGGTGCCTCCTTTTACTGGATCCAGTCGAGGTAGTGGCCCCACTGAACAGAAGAGAAAGGCCCTAGATTCTTTTGTTCCTCCTAACTCAGATAGGAGTGCACGGGGTGCTTTTAGCGGCCGTCAGAGCGGAGGTGACAACTGGAGGAGTTTTCCAATGTGTCCTCGGTGCAAATGACATCATCAGGGAGAGTGCAGGATCAGGGCCACTACCCTTGAAGAAGGACTGGCCACAAGCCAAGAAAGAGGAGCCAAAGCAGGGCGACAGTATCGCTCCTGCCAGAGTGTTCTCCTTGACATAGATTGAGGCGGAGGCTAGCCCCTCAGTTGTGACAGGTCAGATTTCTAGTGTTGGTTCTTCTTATACTGCATTGATTGATTCAGGAGATACCCATTCATTTGTGTCAGCTAGAGTGATAGATCAATTGTGTAGACCTCGTGTTTTGTATGCTAGGGGTTTTCAGACTTTGTTGCCAACTGGGGAACTGGTAGTCTCTAGGAGATGGATTAGAGCATTGCCAGTAGAGATAGACAGTAGGGAGTGGTGTATTGATCTGATTGAGCTAGTGATGGATGACTTTGATATGATTCTTGGGATGGATTGGTTATCGAAGTATGGGGCGACGATTGACTGCAAGCGTAGGATGGTGACTTTTGAACCATAAGGGGAGGTACCCTTTGTATTTGTGGGGACAGTTAGTGGACCATGGGTACATAAGATTTCTGCACTTAAGGCTAAAGACCTGATGCAGGAAGGTTGCATAGGATTCCTAGCGAATATTGTGGATACCTCTAGGGTTGTGTCGGTTGGGCCGAGTGAGATTAGATTGGTATGTCAGTTTCCAGACTTATTTCTAGTAGACCTGCCAAGGTTGCCGCCGCAATGGGAGGTTGAGTTTGTTATAGAGTTGGCGCCAGGGGCGGAGCCGGTATCTAGGACACCTTACAGTATGGCTCCGGCAGAGTTGAAGGAGTTGAAGATTCAGTTGCAGGAGTTATTGGATTTAGGGTTTATCAGACCGAGTTTCTCACCATGGGGTGCTCCAGTGTTGTTCATCAGGAAGAAAGATGGATATCTTAGGATGTGTATTGACTATAGGGAGCTGAACAAGTTGACTATTAAGAACAAGTACCCACTGCCTAGGATCGATGATTTATTTGACCAGCTACAGGGAAAGACAGTGTTTTATAAGATTGATCTCCGATCAGGTTACCATCAGTTAAGGATCAAAGAAGAGGATATACCAAAGACCGCTTTTCGCACAAGATATGGACATTATGAATTCCTGGTTATGTCCTTTGGATTAACCAATGCCCTAGCAACTTTTATGGACATGATGAATAGGGTTTTCAAGGACTACTTGGACAAGTTTATGATTGTGTTTATTGACGACATTCTGGTGTACTCTCAGTTAGAGACAGAGCATGAGCAGCATCTACGTTTGGTATTGTAGTGGTTGAGAGAGCATAGGTTATATGCTAAGTTCAGTAAGTTCGAGTTTTGGCTATCACAAGTCACATTAATGGGCCATATTGTCAGTAAGGAGGGGATTCTAGTTGACCCAAGTAAGATTGAGGCAGTGAGAGACTGGCCTAGACCGAGCAGTGTTCCTGAAGTTAGGAGTTTTCTGGGATTGGCAGGATATTATCGGCGATTTGTTGAGGGGTTCTCCAGGATAGCTACGCCGTTGAATGAATTGACGAGGAAGAAGACTAAGTATGTATGGAAAGATAGCTGTGAGAACAGTTTCAAGGAACTGAAGCGGCGACTGATCACCATGCTAGTGCTGAGTTTGCCGACAGACAATGAGAAGTTTGTGGTTTACTGTGATGCTTCCAGACAGGGTTTAGGGTGTGTGCTGATGCAAGCCGGAAAGGTGATAGCCTACACATCAAGACAGTTAAAGGAGTATGAGCAGAGATATCCCACGCATGATCTGGAGTTGGCAGCGGTGGTATTTGCACTTAAGGTTTGGAGACATTTTCTATATGGTGAGAAGTGCGAGATATACACCGACCATAAGAGTTTGAAGTACTTCTTTACTCAGAAGGATCTAAATATGCGCCAGAGACGGTGGCTGGAGTTGGTAAAGGATTATGATTGTGATATCCTATACCATCCTGGGAAGGCTGATGTAGTGGCTGATGCATTGAGTCGGAAGGGCCCAGGACAGTTGTTCAATTCGAGACAGATGTCCGATAAATTAGCTGAGGAAATGACAAGAGCGGGCATAGAGTTGGTGGTTGGTCAGTTAGCCAACATCACTCTTCAGTCTACACTCCTTGAGAGGATCAAGGAGGCGTAGGGGAAGGATTCCCAGTTGAGAGGGCACAGAGAGAATGTCTTAGTTGGAGCGGCTAAGGACTATTTTATCTCGGAGATGGGATTACTGAAGTACAAGGGTCGGATCTGTGTTCCGATGGATTTTGATATCCGGCGAGAGATCTTGGATGAATCGTATACCACTCCCTATTCTTTACATCCAGGTACGACGAAGATGTACCAAGATTTGAGAGCCTTGTATTGGTGGTCAGGAATGAAGAGGGACGTGGTGGATTATGTGGCTAGCTGCTTAACTTGTCAGCAGGTAATGGCTGAACATCAGAGGCTAGCAGGGTTATTATAGACTCTAGGGATTCCAGAGTGGAAGTGGGAGGATATCACCATGGACTTTGTGGTTGGTTTGCCGAAGACCGTGGGACAGCATGATTCAGTGTGGGTGATTGTGGATAGGTATACCAAATCTTCCCACTTTCTACCTGTCAGGACGACTTATACTGTGGAGCAGTATGCCGAGATGTATGTGAAGGAAATTGTTCGACTTCATGGGGCTCCGAGGTCGATAGTATTCGACAGGGACCCCACCTTCACCTCCAAGTTTTGGGAGAGTCTGCAGAAGGCTATGGGCACGCAGTTGCGGTTTAGTACCGCATATCATCCTCAGACAGATGGACAGTCTGAGAGGATGATTTAGATACTAGAAGATATGCTACGAGCCCGTGTGCTAGATTTTGGGGGGTCTTGGAGTAAGTATCTCCCTTTGATTGAGTTTTCATACAATAATAGTTATCAGTCGACTATCAGAGTGGCTCCGCATGAGATGCTATATGGGAGGAAGTGCAGATCACCTATCCATTGGGATGAGATGGGTGAGAGGAGATACTTGGGTCCTGAGATGGTTAAGAGGACCAATGAGGCAATAGAAAAGATTAGAGCTCGAATGCTCGCCTCCTAGAGTCGCCAGAAGAGTTACTCGGACTTGAAAAGCAAGAGTGTAGAGTTTCAGGTCGGTGACCATGTGTTCCTTAGGGTTTCACCTTTGAGGGGAGTGAAACGGTTTGGTGTTTGGGGCAAGTTGAGCCCTAGGTTTGTTGGCCCCTTTGAGATTCTTGAACGGGTTGGAGAGGTAGCTTACAGACTGGCGATGCCTCCAGCCTTATCAGGGGTTCATGATGTTTTTCACGTGTCCATGCTCAGGAAGTATGTATCAGATTCGATGCATGTACGGAATTATGAGAATTTGGAGTTGGATTAGGATCTATCATATGAGGAGAAGCCGGTTCAGATTCTCGACTGGAAGGAAAAAGTTTTGCGGAGCAAGACCATCGCCTTGGTGAAAGTGTTGTGGAGGAACAGCAAGGTTGAGGAGGTGACGTGGGAACTTGAATCAGATATGCGGGAGTGGTATCCTGAGTTTTTCAGGTAATTTTGAGGACAAAATTTCTGTAAGGAGGGGATATTTGTAGCATCCCAAATTTGCTAATAAGGCTTAGGGCCTTGATTAGTGTGCCTGGAGGGCTATAAGTGATTTATTATTTTAATATGTGAATTTAATGAGTATGTAATTAGAAATGCATGTTTAGTGAATTAAATATGCATGTGAGCCTCATTTGGTTATTAGGGGCATATTTGTAATTTTAGCTCTTGAGGGTATAAATGAAATATTTGTGAGTATTGTGATATATTCATGTTGCACGATCCGAGACAGTCCTAGGGAGCAGTTTAGCTAGAAAGTCACAACGGGTTGAATACCCGACTTAGAGCGAGTCGAGGAGTATTTCGGGCATTAGACGTTTTATGGGGTTATCGGGTTATGAAAATAAATATTTGGAGATATATTTGAAGTTAGAACATTTAGGAGGGAATATCGGGGAAATTTACCATTTTTCCCTCGGGGATGTTTTTTGTACCCCGAGCCTTTGAGATAACGTTAGGGACCTAAGTTAAGTAAAACGAAACCAAGAAACATTCAGAACCTTAGAGAAACCAACCCTCTCTCTATATTGGAGTTCACTCTCTTTGGAAGCTTGGAGACTTTGATCTATGGGAGAATTTTGGCTTGCATATCAAGGGAATTGAAGCTGGCCGTGATTGAGGATTAGCTCAGGGCCAAGTTATCAGTTGAGGTAAGGATTCTAGCACCTAAGTATCTAAATTATGTTGAATTTCTACTGGTGTTTCAAGGTTGTGCATGTGAGCTAAGTGGAGAATCACTGTTGGGTTTTGGATGAGTTTTGGGGTTAATTCTTGTTAGGTTTTGTTGCTGAGTTTATTGTAGAACTTCTGTGGTGAATGAATTGGATTGTTAGATTGATTTTGGGGTAAATTGGCTTGGTTTTGGTGGTGAAAATGGAGGATTTTTCTGGGTTCGAAGGGTCGGGCCACAGCATTGATCTTGCTGAGCCTCGACCCTCTAGAACACTTGGGAGGCCAGGAAGAAGGGCAGGCCGCAACACACCATGGCTTGGGTCGCGGCGCGCATGCCCTGTTTTGGGGGTTGGGGTTTCTGGTTAAGGCGGGCCGCGACATGGGTTCTTGGGGCCGCGACGCTTAGTGAGTTTTTGGACTCCAAGGAGGTTTTAGGCTTGGGAATCCAAAAGTTAAGGCTCGAGATGGATTTTATCATCCGGATTGATAGAATTCAAGGTCCCGGAGACTAGAATTATGACCCAAAGTTATTTAATAGATTATAACTTGATGGGTGGATGTTGTTGATACGTTGTGACTAGGTTTTCAGCGAGGCTCGGACTAGGGGATTGTGCTCGGGACATCGGTGCTTGGAAAGCTCGGGACACAGGTAAGAAAACTGTTGTACCCATAGAGCAGGGCGAGGCCCTATAGTTTTTGTTGCAGAGCACGACCCTATATGATTGTGTTTCAGGGCGTAGCCCCATTGATTATGTTTATGCGTGTTTAAGTATCTGTTTAATTATGCTATGTGCGCATATATGTGAATGAACGACGAAGGCCGAGAACAGCGAGGGCCGGGAACGGCAGAGGCTGAGAACGACAAGGTCGAGTACGGCAAGGGGTCGGGAGCAGCATTAAGCACGCGGAGTGCGAGTTGCTAGGGTGAGAGCCCTATAGGATACCTGGGATATCCTCACGGTGTAGACCGCGAACCCAGGGCCTGGTAAAGCACCTGGGACGACATGGCCGTTATGTGTTTAGCCAGTTGGCGGTTTTGTTATGGGTTGAATGATGTTATGCATATGTTATTTGCTTGTGTGGAGTTTTCTTGCTGGGCTTCGGCTCACGGGTGCTCTATGGTGTAGGTAAGGGCAATGGGAAAGTCGATCAACCATGAGTACGGAGAGCGTGTAGCGACGTGTACATGTTTGGCATGCCTGGCTGCCACGACCAGGGGTATTTTTGGGAGATGTTTGTATTAAACCTAATTTTGTCGTTTAGTCGACTTTAATTATATTTTTGAGTTGTAAATATTTCTTAAACAGTATCTTGGGATCCCAAATGTTTAACGCTTTATAATTTTCAATGGATGATTACATTTTTAAATTGTATGACTTTTATTATAGTTTAGCTACACTTTTAAACCTAAAACGTCGATTAGAGAGTTAGTTGCGCATTTTAAACTCATTTAGTAACGACTCTAAGGAGGTAGGGTGTTACACAGACCCTCGGGTAGTTGGGTCAATGGAACAATCAGAACCTCTTTAGCTGAAGTTTTTTGCTGTGCCCTCTCATGAGGTAGCTCTTCCAAGCGAGGTTGCCCAAACTTAGTCCTTCTATTGCGCAAGTCTATGTGATCTGATATTGCAAGAGTAGACTCAATAGAATTGGGACTTTCATTGTCAGACAAAAGGAGGAGTTCACCAAGATTGTCAAAGTTGCTTCGCAATTGAACCTCTTAGGGAATCAAAGTGTCAATCATGAATGTTTGATAACATTCATCATCTTCATGGGTTGTTTCCCAATGTGGGAGATATTAACTTCAAGAGTCATATTTCCAAATGAAATTTTCATTAGACCATTCCTACAATTTATGAGAGCATTGGCAGTAGCAAAGAAAGGTCTTCCAAGGATAATAGGAATTTGTGACTCCATGTTTACCATAGATTGGGTATCAAGAATAAGAAATACCATGGGGTAATAAATTTTTTCATTTTGAACTAAAACATCCTCGACAATACCCCTAGGCTTTTTGGTGGAGTGGTCAGTAAGCTGTAGCACAACAGATGTTGGCTTCATTTCTCCAAAACTGAGTTGTGAGTACATAGACAATGGTCAATCTAAAATTTCATGGTATCTTCCGGCATAGTCTTAGGCCACATTATTTCTGATAGAGGGATTGAGGTGGATCAATCTAAAATTGACCTTATCTCAAAATTGCCTACCCCTAAGACTGTCAAAGACATTAGGTCATTCCTTGGTCATGCTGGTTTTTATCGGAGGTTCATACAAAATTTTTCAATAATTTCCCATCCATCATGCAACCTCCTAGCCAAGGATGTCATCTTTGAGTGGACACCAAAGTGTGAGGATTCATTCCGAACACTTGTAACCTCACTCACTTCCGCTCCCATCATTCAATCACCTGATTGGAATCTTCCTTTCGAAATTATGTGTGACGCTAGCAACTTTGCTATGGGAGTTGTGTTAGGACAACGAAGGGAGGGGAAACCCTTTGTTGTCTATTATGCAAGTCGAACTCTCAATAGTTCTCAAATGAACTATTCCACTACTGAAAAAGAGTTGCTTGCAGTGGTCTTTGCTCTTGACAAATTTCGAAATTATCTTATTGGGTCCCCTATTACGATCTTCACAGATCACTTCGCCCTTAAGTATCTCATTTCCAAAAAGGATGCTAAGGCACGATTAACAAAGCTAGTATTTAATGCTAATAGATAATATAATACTAAAATAATAAAAATAACATAAAAGTAAATAAAAAGAGTGTAACATTTACGGTGATGTAAAAATATACATCATGCTATATTATGTATCAAATTTTAGCATGTGCCAAATTTGGCACAACTTTTAACACACGATTGGATAAAGTATTTTCAAAAGTGAACTATATTTTAGCAATACATCACCAGTATAGCACCATATTGAACATATTATTGCACATACTTTTTACATACCAAGGTATGCTTTAATTTTAATCATCTATATTGTTAAGCGGGGACAACATCACTTTTAATTGTATGGTTGAGATTAATTACATATCATAGTGGAGACCATATCACTTTTAATATTGTACTTTTATAACTATTTTTTTGTGACAAATGAACCTAATGTTTTCAAAATGATATAATTTTATACCTAATTTTTTTTATAAAAGACTAGAACTCAAACTGTGAAACACAACTTAAACTGTGAAACAGAGCTTACATTATGTATAATAGTGTATCATTTTGAAAATATTTGATATATTTACAAAAAAAAAAGATTGAGTATAAAAGTACAATATTTTGAAAATATTGGGTATATTTATTGCAAGAAAAAAGATTAGATATAAAAGTACAACATTTTAGAAATATTTAGTATTTTACGTGTAATTTACTTTAATATTTATAAATCTTTTTAAATATCTTATTTTTATATTTTAGTTTAAGTTATATAGTTTAACTTAGTTTAGATTTACATAATATTTTTGGCAATATTAGTAATTATTTATTAAAAATTTAATTACATCTTCATTAAAAATATGTATAATTTGTTTTGATTTTAGTTAATATTTTTTTTGATGAAATTTTAATTAATTAAAAGGGGTTTATACTTTTTTGGACCCTGTATTTTGTCTTATTACCTATTTTGTGCCCTATTTTTTGAAAAATTCATTTTTGGACCATGTATTTTGTAAAATGGTTCGCATAGACCCTTAAACTCGATTTTAGTAAAATATTTTTGAGCTAAAATCACAAATAATTCATCAAACTAACAATTCAGAATAAAAGCAAAATCGTTCTGCTTAATAACTATGTTATCATATTCAATTTTTTCTTCATCAAAATTGGGGTTAGGAGTCTATTTGAACTATTTTACAAAATATAGGAGTCATAAATTAATTTATCAAAATACAGAGTCCAAACATGAAATGAGACAAAACATAAGGTCCAAAAAAGTATAAACCTTTAATTTATAATAAACAAACTACAAATTGACAAAAATAAAATGTATCATAACAACATTCATACATTACAAATTTATTATAGTAAGTTCTATTTTTAAAAAAATATAATTATATAATGTATTATTATAAATTAACTAATATTATTATTAATAATAAAATTATTAGTATAATATAATAATGTTTAAAATTTAATAAAATAATATAAAAATAAAAGGAATATTCTTTTTTGATAAATAATATATTTTTTTATTATTTTTAGTATTGTGGTTGGAATGGAAAAAAAATATAATATTAAAATTACGTGCTTAGGTAAGAGGTAGTAGTTATTTGTATAGAATTACCTTCGATTCTATTGTATATTATTTTAATTGGATATAGTATTTACAAAATACACGATATACATACCTCGAATAATATTTATTTGGTAAATATTAGGGGTTGTTTGATATGCAGGAATTTGGAGACGGGAATGAGAATTTGAACACTTTATCTTGTTTGGTACTGGGTTTGAATTTTTCTAACTTGGGAAATTGTATTTGTTGACGCCGTTTTTCGTCAACTTAGAAATGTACAGCAATTAAACAAAATACTAGAGGAAACAAACAATAACAGACACGATTTTTACGTGGTTTAGCAGTTAAAATCTGTCTAGTCCACGAGTCGGTGTTATTCACTTTATGGAATTCTCTCAAAGCTTTCTGGAAGCAATTTTAGAGAGTCTTCCCAATACAAACTTCTTAGTCCCTACAAATGAATTGCTCCACATTATTTATAGATTGGTTTACTGAATATCTCCCCTCATATTTCAGGGAGTTATTATACAAATCAATTAATAAATGCAATTAAATGCATATAGTTACTACGTATGCGTATAAATCCCATGCTATTTGGGATTTAACAACAAATTACAACCAATCCCTTAAACATAGGGATTTTTATAACAATAAAGATGTTCACACTCAGCTCGCGACCATGAACATTCAATTCACACGCCTTCGAGACCGATCAACCATCACGAGCTCACTACCTCGGTTCGCCTCGACTTTTAACAAGCAACATTGTTCAGATCATCCTTTTCGAGCTTACAATGCCCGAGCTCGAACCGTCTTGTATGATGGTAGGAAAGGAATCAGAGAATTTATACAAGTGTTGAGCCACTGTCATTGTAGCTTCGAGCTTGACATATATTCTCGGAACACTTTCGAGACCACGTAGTTTCCGAGCTCACCAATTCCGATGTTGTCACACTTACTGCACAATGAGGTTGTTCTTGATATTTTTATTAAAGCCGATGTTGACGAACCTGCTTATTCCGAGCTTACACTTTACGAGCCTAACTTTCGAGATCGAAATTTCTATTCTCAAAATTTGGGTGTAACATTTTGCCCCCTCAAAAGTATCAGTTCAAATCCTATGAGAATGAAACTTTTGAACCGGTTCTTCTAAAAATCAAGCCACCTACCACACTTGAGTGTAGACAACGTCAGCCACGAATTGTACAATCAAAGTACTTGAGTACTTTTTTGACATGCCCACGTCTTTTCGCGTTTCAGCTTTTTGCTGCCACTATCATATGTGCGCCCCGTCGATTAGATCAAGTACCAAGTCCAACCAAAGGCCCTGATTTGTTCGACCTTTGACCTCCCTTTGGGACATATATATAGTCGCGTCATCCTCATCTTCCTCACTTTTATATTCCAATTTTCAGAAAGAAGAAAACGAACGGCTGGGGAGAAGGTGCCAGCTCCATAAGTGTGGAATCATGGGCTGTGTCCCATTATTTTTTGTAACTCATTTTATATATATGCCCTTGGGGGAAAGACAATACATAGCTCGTTTAAGAGCTATTTCATTATTACTTAGACTGTACTTTTAATCTTTATGCACACGATTTTCTTGCTCGAAAACCTTCACGCATTTGATTTTACATTCAGCTTTTGCTTTAATATTTTTGCTTTACATTTCTGGGTCGAAATATTTCAAGCGTGTTGTACTAAAGGCTTACTTTTATGTTTGTTTATTCGTACAAACACATTTTTTTGGATTTAAGCTCGAGTTTCAATGCATTCATGCACAGTTTACTCGATATATCCATGTCCGACCTCGTTATTGTCAAGGTCAAACCTTACTTTTACCATGTACTCGAAAGTACTTTTATGGCATGTAATCTTAGTAGTTTAATTATATCTTGCTTTTCTAGTCACTTTTTCTCATCCTCGAGTAGGTCCTCGAGGTTGTGAGATCGAAACTTATTTTGCAAAACTTTCCAGCCTCGGACTTGACTTAATTCGTAGTTGGTTTATTTACACTCCAACTTTCTGTCGATTAGTTTTAGCTGGTTTGTTCCAAACTTATTTAGATCGTGTCTGGTTTGTAATCCATACACTTATAATTTTTATAATTTGGTTATGTCTAGACAATCTTAGCTCGCGTGTTTGGTTGACTTATCCATACACTTATAATTTTTAGCCTGGTTATGTCCAGATCATCTTAGCTCGCGTGTTTGGTTATTAATCCATACACTTATAATTTTTAGCCTGGTTATGTCTAGACCATCTTAGCTCGTGTGTTTTGTTATTAATCCATACACTCATAGCTCATGTATACATTTGTAACTTTTATGTCGGGTTAATGATCCAGACATTTTTATTCTATGTTATTTATTTTTTCAAACTTATGGTATGATTGTATACCACTGATGCCCCTTAATATCCTATGAGTGTGACCATAGGTTATTGAATTAAGAGAGTTTGCAAAAAATGCAATATTTAATAAAGAAAACAACTTTTGAGCAAAATTTAACATTTTATTAACCAAAGTCTGAAAAATAAACAAGCTTGGTTACAACAAAACACCCTTCCTACATTATTGATAATAAGGTTATAGATGTTCACCATTCCAAGCTCACGGGACCTACTCTCCATTTAATCTCGCCAATTTATACACCCCAGCCTGGATGATAGACTCAATCTGGTAAGGTCCTTCCCAGTTAGGTTCGAGTACCCCAGCAGATGGGTCTTGTGTAGCTAGAAACACACGTCGTAGGACCAAGTCTCCCAATATAAGTTTTCTATCTCGAACCCTCTTATTGAAATACCTAGTAGCTCACTACTGGTATGCAACATTTTTCAATTGAACTTCATCTCATCTTTCTTCAATGAGGTTTAGACTTTCTTCTAGCTGGGATTGGCTCGAGGCCTGATTATACGCATGGCTCCGTATTGTAGGTATTTCGAATTCAATAGGCAACATGGCCTCGCACCCATATGCTAGGGAGAAGGGAGTATGCCCTGTTGAAGTTCGAACTGTGGTTTGATAAGCCCACAAGACCTGAGGTAACTCCTCAGGCCACCTTCCCTTAGCCTCTTCTAACCTTTTCTTTATGGAGCTTTTTAGGGTCTTGTTGACTGCTTCGACCTGACCATTTGACTGGGGATGGGCGACGGAGGAGAAGCTTTTTATTATCCCATGGTTTTCTTTTGCAGAAATGGGTAAACAAGTAATTGTCGAACTGGGTACCATTGTCCGACACTATCTTTCTGGGCATGCCATATCGATAGATGATATTTTTTTACCACAAAGTCTAATTTTTTTTTCGAGGTAACAGTGGCCAGGGGTTCAGCTTCGGTCTATTTCGTGAAATAATCGACGGCGACCACAACGTACCTTACTCCACCTTTGCCCGTTGGCAATGAGCCTACAAGGTCGATTCCCCACACTGCAAATGGCCATGGGGAGGTCAACATGGCAACCTCGGTAGGTGGAGTTCGTGGAATCGAAGCAAATTGCTGGCATTTATCACATTGTTTGACATACTCAAACGCGTCTGCCTTGAATGTGGGCCAGAAATATCCCTGTCTTATCACCTTTTTGGATAGACTATGCCCCTGGTGTGATCTCCAAAAAATCCTTCATGAATTTCTTCCAAAATTTTCTTCGTCTCGGGTGGAGTTACACATCAAATTAATGGCATTGAATACCTTCTTCGATACAACCTTCCTTCCACAATAGTGTACCTCAGGATCTGATACATCAGCTTTCGAGCCTCGTTCTGTTCTGTTGGGAGACTTCCGGTTTCGAGGTAATTGATTATTGGGGTCATCCAGGTAGGTTGAGAATTGATTATGTATATGTCCTCTTTGTCAGGCTCGCTGATACTCATGGTCGATAGAAACTCTACCGGGACCACGTTCAATGTATCGGCCTCGTTGGTTGTAGTGAGCCTGGCCAATGCATCTGCATTTGAATTTTGTTCTTGGGGGACTTGCTCTATAGTGTAGAATTCAAACTATCCGAGCACAATTTTTGCTTTCTCTAGGTACGCACCCATTCTTATGCCCCAAGCCTGATATTCCCCAAAAACTTGGTTGACTACCAGCTGTGAGTCATTATAGCAGTGTATAGCCTTTGCTTTGAGTTCCTTGGCTATTCGAAGTCCTGCTAGTAATGCTTCATATTCAGCCTCGTTATTCGATGCCTCGAAGTTGAACCTTAAGGCTGAGTGGAATCGATTTCCTATTGGGGTAATCAATATAATGTCTGCCCTTGATCCGTTTTCATTGGAGGATCTGTCGACATAAAGTTTCCACAGCTCGCGGGCTGGGGTTACAACTTCATCATTTGAAATTCTAGTACACTCGACAATGAAATCCACCAAGGCCCGTCCCTTGATGGTCATTCTCGGGTGGTATGCGATCTCGAATTGTCCGAGTTTAACAACCCACTTTAAAAATCTTTTGGATGCCTCTGGTTTGGACAAAACTTGTCGTAGTGGCTGGTCAGTTAGCACATGAATAGGATGTGCTTGGAAGTTAGGTCGGAGCTTTCGAGATGAATGTATTAGGTTAAGATTCAGTTTTTCCATTAACAGGTATCTCGATTCTGCCCCCAGTAACCTTTTGCTGACATAGTACACTGGCTTTTGTACCTTTTTCTCTTCTCGGACGAGCACCGCACTAATGGCGTGCTAGGTTGTAGCGAGGTATAAATACAAAACCTCTCCCATGACAAGTTTTGACAAGATTGGTGGTTCAGCGATGTGCTTCTTAAGGTTTTAAAATGCGAGCTCGCACTCCTCTAACCACTTGAATTTTTTGCCCCCTCTCAAAAGGTTGAAAAAAAGGAAGACAACGGTTTGTAGATTTTGAGATAAACCTACTCAATGTCACCATCCATCCAGTTAAGCTCTGGATATCCTTGTGCTTCCAAGGTGAGGGCATATCTATCAACACCTTAATCTTGTTCGGATTAACCTCTATCCCTCATGCATTTACTATAAACCCAAGAAACTTTCCCGAAGACACTCCGAAAGAGCACTTTTGTGGGTTAAGTTTCATGTTATACATTTGTAGTACAGTAAAGCATTCTGCGAGATCATCGACATGGTTATCGTTATGTTTCAATTTAACTAACATATCGTCTACACAAACTTCCATGTTATTTCCAATCTGCTCGGCAAACATCCTGTTCATGAGCCTTTGGTACGTGGCCCAACATTTTTGAGCTCGAAAGGCACGACATTGTAGCAGTACAACCCTTTATCGGTTATGAAGCTCGTATGTTCCTAATTTGGTGCATGCATGGTAATATGGTTATATCCAGAATAAGCGTCCATGAATGACATGATGCCATGACCTATAGTGGCATCTACGAGCTGATCTATCCGAGGTAAGGGGGAACAATCTTTAGGGCATGCCTTGTTAAGGTTTGAGTAGTCGATACAGGTTCGCCATTTGCTATTGAGTTTTGGGACCAACACTGGATTGGCAATCCTATCAGGATAAAAGGCATCTCGTATGAATCAATTTTCCTTTAACCTGTCGACCTCCTCCTTGAGAGCCTTCTTTCTATCATTGTCCAGGAGTCGTCGCTTTTGTTGCTTCAGGGGGAAGCTTTTGTCAATGTTAAGTGCATGGCTTATGACATTCATACTGATTCCCACCATGTCTGAGTGTGACCATGCGAACAGATCCTGTTTTTCTTTTAAGAAGCAGATTAATTGCTATCTCGCATCTTCAGAAAGATTCTTACCCACCTTCACCACTGTTTACCGAGATTTTCGGAAACCACACTAATGAATATTAGCTAAGAATAATGATATGGAATGTAGATGATTAACACAGGATTTTTACGTGGTTGGGGGGTTAATAAGCCTTAGTCCACGAGCTAGTTGTATTAGAGCTTGGAAAGTCTGTTACAATGGAGTTTCTCTCTATTTTTTGACAGAGTAACTGTATACAAGTCGAAGAGAGGTCCTTTTTCCAGTGTTCTATCACCTGTATTTATAGGCTCATAGGAACACTGGGTCTGGGCCGGGTATGACCTGGGCCCATCAAAGATGTGAATGCTCTTGGCTTCTCTGGTGGAAGCCCAATATAAAAGATAAAACATTCATAAGTTCAAGACTAATTAAGGCCCAATAGGGCGGTCCAAGAACTATATTTCGCCCGACAAAACAGTGCTTTTGGTCTGGACACTTCGAGTTACGAGGCTGATTCAAGGGACCAAACCAATCAGAGTACTTGTCAGTGCAGGTCTGAAACAGCGGCGTGCAATCCCGAGGTGGCCTTTTCCGCAGGTGAAAAGTGGGGACAACCCCCACGCGTCGTGGGGCGGCTTCAGGGTCACGGATGCTTTTCCTTGCCAAACTGGGAGGACCTGATCCAGGTTCGTTTACCTTTGTCCCTCTTCGTTTACCACAGGCCCGGACCGTTTACCAGGCTCCGGGATCATTTTACGTATGCTTCAATTACGATCCGAACCATCTGTACGTCTCCCAGACGACTATCTTGGATCACCATCCCGGACACCATCCGGGTCCAGAATCACACTAGGGTCGTGGCCCTTGGTTACTCCTGTACCAAACGCACTTGGGCCGGGTCCACATCCGAACACCAGACCATGGGCCTGGACCATCGTCCCGGGCCCACGACAGGAAATGGTGATAACAACCACCTTTGTAACATCTACTTCGTTGAGTTTGACCTCCTTGAGCTCTTCTAGAGGTTCGAGGTCAGCCCTTTCTTCTACTCTAGGATCGATTTCCTCATCAATTTATTTCTTGGATAACCACTAGAGCCTGCACACTTGTTCAAATTTTTCCTCTTATGGAAATGCTGTAGCACTCCCTTCCCGTGAGCTGGTACCCCTTCAACGTCCCGATGCCACTAGAAGTCGGGAACTTGATGGCCAAATGCCTAACAGATGACATTGCCCCCAGCCCAACCAGGGCGGGTCTCCCGAGCAGAATGTTGTAGGTTGATGGGAGGTCTACCATGACGAACTCCATCATCTTGGTTACCAAGACTGGATAGTCTCCCAAGGTTACGAGGAGTTCGATGGATCCCATACAGGAAATCCCTTCTCCTGAAAAACCGTACAACGTTGTTGCACATGCTTTCAAATCGTGAAGCACGAGTCTCATCTTTTCAAGAGTGGCTTTATAGAGGATATTCACTGAGCTCCCATTATCAATCAAGACTCAGCATACCCTCTTATTCGTGAGCTGGAGAGTAATTACCAGAGGGTTGTTATGAGGAAATTAGACAAGCGACGCATCCTCTTTTATGAATTTTATGGGTTGAATCTCAACCCTCTGTTGTTTTGGAGCTCATGGCTTGGGTTCGTAAGGAGAACCGTCTCCAGTCTTGAGCTCATTTACGTATCTTTTCTGGGCATTCCTGCCCAAACCTGCAATATGAGGTCCCCCCGAGATGGTTACTACATCCTCTCCATCAATCGGAGGGGGTCTCTCGTCCTCTTGAGCTCGGGGGCTATTGTGTTGGGCAGGCTGCGCGGCTGCTGCCCTCTGATTTGTTAATGCTTGATTGGGATTTCAGTTTCTGACGCACTGTCCAAAATATCCCCTTCAGATCAAACCTTCGATCTCATCTTTCAATTGTCGACATTTATCGGGTGTGTGTCCGATATCTCTATGGAATCTACAGTATTTATTTGAGTCCCTTTTTGCCTTTTGATTCCTCATGGGATGGGTCGTCTGAACGGGACCTAGTTTTCATTGGCCAAGTAAATATTCTCCCGAGACTCATTGAGCTCGGTATATGTTGCGAAATTAATAGTGTGTGCAAGTTTACATAGTCGTCAAACAAGTAATAAAGTGATAAGTTCAATATCGTCTCCACAGGGATTGGAAATTGGAAATTAATTCTCAAAACTAATTACTCACAAATTGGTTTCAATGAAAATAAAACAATGAGATAAAACTAAATTAATGAAAAGTAAACAAAACTAGCAAACAAAAACTAAGAGAAGAAACAAGCTAGAATTATTCAATTGTCTTAAAAATGCAATTATGGTAACAATGCTGCAGAGGAATGCTATAGCAACTGGGCATAGTTGATTAGGAATTTAAATGTAATAATCCTTTTTCCAAAGTGTTTATGGTTTGGTTCTATAATTAATTAACATATTCCTGTGCCCAATTAATTTCAAGAACACCAATGTAAGTACAATTCCTCTAAGTCATGCAAGGTGATAATATATCCCTATACAATCACAAATCCAAATCTAAGAAATTAAGAACTTGCATCATTCAAGTTTGTGTCCATTAACATTAACCTTTCCAGAATTAATAGTAATTCATCAACCCACAATTGGTGATAAAAAAAAAGTAAGCATTAGACAATATACACACTTGAATGAACAAAACTCATCCACCAAAACATTCATGCAACAAAGTACCAAATCACAATTTCAAGTCAAGAAAATAATACTAGCAAAATAGAAATTAACTCATAAATAGATGTGCAAAAATACAAAATTCTAAATTAGAGAAAGATAAAAAGAAAAACCCATATGGAGTTTGTCACAAGACTCCAAGCTTTTCCCCCAAAATCCTCTTCTTCTTCCTCTTGATTTTTGCCAAATCTCTAAATAAAATTGCTAAAGAAAATACCAAAACCTAAAACTAACACTCAAATAAAATATATTTTTTCTTTTTCTTCATTTTCTGGGTGTTTTTCTCTCTACAATGGCAGCTCTCTCTAATATGGTGGCTGCTCCAAGGTTGAAGAAGATAAAGTTCTCTCTCTAGGGCTTAAAAAATGGGTATAAACCCTTTTCTTTTTCTTCTACACGCGGGGACCACTTTTTTTTTCCCCAGAATTTGTCAGCTCATTTCCACCTCATCCTTCCACTATTCAAGTCTCTCCACCTCATTTAATCACTTGCCAAGTGTGAAAACTTTATGCTGATGGCTGCACACACTTTGCTGCAGCAAAGTTGACTGATGCTACAACAAAGTGCCAGAATTTTAGCTCCAAGATGATTTCCTTGCACGTGTTTCACTAAACTTTCCAAGCACCCTTTCTTTTTGCCTTAAAAATAGATACCACATTTTTAGAACATAATCCCATTATTTTCCACAAGAGTTATCATTAATTAAAACAAAATACACAACAAAATTAAAAGACAAAATGACTAAAACCACACAATAATAGCACAAACACTCTATTTCACTTAAATTTTTAAGTTCAAAAGCTCAATTAATAACTCTAAAATATAGAGTTATCAGTATACACCTTGTATATGGAGAAGTATTTATCCCCTTTCTTCTTTTTACCTCCATCAGCCTCGGGGTTATTCCCTTCGTTCTTCTTCCTTTTAGAAGGGTTATCCCTGGAGGGTTTTGAAGTTAATATGGCCGCCGAGGTCGAGGCAGAGTTCACATTTGTCGTTGTAGTTATGGGCTGAGAGGTCATGTTCAGCGCTAACCTCGCCTCTTCTACATTGACAAACCTCTGGGCCCTCTGATTGAACTCGGTTAGCGACCTGATATGTTTCCTTTGTAAATCTTCCCAAAGGGGACTTCCTGGCAGAATACCCACTTTAACGACCTTCAGGTGACTGCCATCATTGACATCCCGAGCTTGGGCCACTTCTAGGTTAAACCTCATGAGGTAACTCTTTAATGACTCATTTTGTTGTTGTCAGACATTAGTTAAGGTCGAGGCCTCGAGCCTGATGCCAATCATAGCCTTGAACTGCTTCTTAAAGTCTCTAGATAATTGATCCCAGGATGAGATCGAATGTCTTCTAAACTTCTCAAACCATTTTTTTGCTGGTCCTGTAAGTGTGGCTGGGAACAACATACATCTGAGCTCGTAGCCAATATTGCTGGCTCGCATGATGGTGTTGAAGGTACTCAGATGACTATACAGGTCTGAGTTTCCATCAAATGGCGGGACATGGGGTATTATGAATCCCTGAGGAAACGAAGTGCTGGAGATATGCAGGGCAAATGGCTCGAGTTCCTCATTGGACTCTTCAACTTTGTTCCTGTTACGCTCATCTTGCAGGAGCCTAAATGCTCTTTCTAACTGGTCAATCCTTTCCTGGACTAAATCCACTGGGGGTCGAGCCTGGACCTGAGGGGGTTTGTTATCGTTAATAAAAACTCCAGCTCCCTGTCTTGGTAATGGGTTATATGCTGGCTGTTTATGACCATTCAGATGGTTGCGCAGATCAGGGTTTGTGGGGATTATCTCACCCTCGATTATGGTTTAGATGATCCTGCAGATCAGGCTGATTCCCTCGATTCCTTGTATGCCTTGGCTCGGTGTTATAAACGCTTACGGACCGAGTGTAGTCTCAGCTTTTGCTTACGTAATTTGTAGCCCTCTCTGGATGTGTGGCTTAATGATTACGAGGTGGGTCCCCTGCTAGCCTTCTTGTTCCAGCAGTTTGTGATCTTGACAATTGGCTTCCTGATGGCTGAGGAGCCCTGCGATCTCAGGTAGTTTCTCTTTCGTTCCCCTATCTAGGCCTAGCCTGTCGGTTTCCATCTCGACTACCGCTGCGAGATGGCCTCCGTGGTGCAGTTCCTGGGACCTCTCAGACTGGTGAGGGGTGCCTTATTAGTGATGGTGGATGCCTTATGGGCGATGAGGGTTGTCTCCCATTGTCGGGCCTGGATGACCCAGAGTTTGCCCAGACAGGCTCCGGGTTGTTTCTTGCATTATCAGGATTTGGGTTCCGAGCCACTGGAGGGGCTCAGTTATTTCTCGTTCCTGTAGGCAAGTCTGCAGTCGGGTTGATAGTGGCCTTAGCCCGAGTACTCCTCTGGGGTCTTGGATGATTCAGCTGTGATGCTTGTTCCGCCCTCCTGGCGGTCGTGCTCCCATGGAGGCATCCTTCAGGCCTCTGAGGAGGTGCCTGGGCATTAGCTTCCTGTCTGGCTAATTCCTCATTGCGTTTTGTCGCCTCTGCCAACTGTTTGCACAGTTGGCGATTTTCAAGTTCCACGATAGGAACATACCTCTAAGAATTGTAATACAAATCATCGTCAGGCCTGGGGGCAGGCGGCCCCCGAGAGTTAGATGAATCACTCCTCTCCTCAGGGTCCAGATCCACCATAGGTTGCTTTCCAGGCCGTCAGGGATATTCCTCAATACGAGGGGTCTGTTCCTCGGGTATCTGGGGTAATGGTCGCCCACCAGTACTGGGGTTGCTTGCAGTGGCCATTGATGATTCAGGAGGTTTTCTGATTAAACAGGCTCATGTCTTGTTTAATGGCTCTCAATGAAAGCACCAAACTATTGATGCCATTTTTTGTCAACTTAGAAATGTAGAGCAATTAAACAAAATACCAGAGAAAACAAACAATAATAGACACGATTTTTACGTGGTTCAGCAGTTAAAATCTGCCTAGTCCACGAGTCGGTGTTATTCACTTTATGGAATTCTCTCAAAGCTTTCTGAAGCAATTTTACAGAGTCTTCCCAATACAAATTTCTTAGTCCCTACAAATCTCCTAAGCACCAAATCTCCCACATTAAATTTTCTTTCATGTACTTTAGAGTTGAAGTGTCGGGCGACCTTTTGCTGGTAAGTTGCTACTCGGAGTTGGGCTTGCTCACGCCTTTCATCGACCAAATCCAGAGATTCCATCAATAACTGGCTATTAACGTCTTGATCGTATGCCAACCTTCAATGTGATGGCAGATCTAATTCAATAGGCAACATAGCTTCATACCCATAGGCTAAGGAAAATGGAGTATGGCCTGTTGCTGTTCGATGTGATGTTCTATACGACCAGAGGACTTCAGGCAACTGCTCTAGCCATGCCTCCTTTGCTTCTTCAAGCCTTTTCTTCAGAGTATCCTTTAGTGTCTTGTTGACAGCCTCAACTTGTTCGTTTGCCTGTGGATGAGCTACTGAAGAAAAACTTTTTATAATCTCATGCCTTTCGCAAAAATTGGTGAACAGATCACTGTCAAACTGTGTGACGTTGTCTTAGACAATCTTTCTTGGCAATCCATAGCGACACACAATGTTCTTGACCACAAAATCCAACACTTTCTTGGTCGTTATGGTTGCAAGTGGCTCAACTTCGGCCCACTTCGTGAAGTAGTCAACAACAACCACAACATATTTGACATTGCCTTTCCCTATGGGCAAAGACCCAATCAAATCTATCCCCCACATTGCGAATGGCCACAGGCTTTGCATCTGTTTTAGCTCATTAGGGGCTGCTCGCGGTATCTTGGAGAATCTCTGACACTTGTCACATTTTCGGATAAAATCCACAGAGTCTTCATTCATTGTTGGCCAGAAGTATCCTTGTCTTAGGATCTTTTTTGATAAACTCTGCCCCCAGCACGATCCCCGCAAACCTTCATGGACTTCCCGCATTAATTCTTCGTCTTTTTCTTTTGAAACACACCTTGGGAGTGGCATGGAGTACCCCCTTCTGTACAAAACTCTGTCGACCAGGATAAACCGAGCAGACTGCCTCTGGAGGGCTCTTTCTTTGTTTCTGTCTGTCAGCAGTACTCCATGTGTCAAGTACTCAATGAAGGGTGCCATCCATGTGTCTTTTTCTTGGATTACCAGGGATGTTTCTTCTGCTTGGATGCTTGGTCGGACAACCATTCTATAGGCACTATATTCAAGGTATCAACATCCTTTGCGCTTGCTAACTTGGCCAAAGCATCAGCGTTCGAGTTCTGGTCGTGAGGTACCTACTGTAGAGTATAGATTTCGAATTATGCCAACAAGTCATTTGATTTGTTTAAATAAGCAACCATCTTCAGATCCCGGGCTTGATATTCTCCAGTAATTTGATTAACCACTAACTGAGAGTCACTATAGATTTCAAGCGACTTTATGTTCATGTCCTTGGCTAATCTTAATCCTGCGAGCAGTGCTTCATACTCGACTTCGTTATTGGACGCTGTGAAGTCGAATTTGATTGCATAGTGGAATCGATGTCCTCCAGGCATTACCAAAATTACACCTGCTCCAGCGTTGTGCTCGTTGGAAGAGCCATCTGTGAACAATTTCCAAGAGGGAGTTTGGCCCTGCGGCTCAGGCTCTTCTATCGGTTCAGTGTCCTGAAGTCTAGTGAACTCTGCAACAAAGTCTGCTAGAGCCTGTCCCTTCACTGCTGCTCGTGGCAAGTAAGAAATATCAAACTGTCCAAGTTCAACTGCCCATTTCAATAATCGACCAGCGGCTTCTGGTTTCTGCAAGACTTGCTGTAGGGGCTGGTCGGTTAGTACTGTGATGGGGTGAGCTTGGAAGTATGATCACAACTTCCTGGAGGCTAAAATCAAGCAGTAGGCTAATTTTTCAATGGTCGGATACCGCAGTTCTGCTCCTATTAGCCTTTTGCTTATATAATATACAACTTTTTGCACTTGTTCCTCCTTTCTTACCAAGACAGCACTAGCAACATATTCTGTGACCGCAAAATAGATGAACAAAGTTTCTTTTTCAACCGGCTTGGACATAATCGGTGGCTGCGACATATGAGACTTTAGAGCTTGGAAAACCTACTCGCACTCCTCCGTCCACTCGAATTTTTTATTGCTCCTAAGTAGATTAAAAAATGGGATGCATTTGTCTGTGGATTTAGAGATAAATCTACTTAAAGCGGCAATCCTCCCGGTTAAACTTTGAACATCTTTTATCTTTGTTGGCGATTTCATATCGACCAAGGCCTTGATCTTTTCGGGATTAGCTTCAATACCTTGTGAGTTCACTATATATCCCAAAAATTTCCCTGATCCAACTCCGAAGGAACACTTAAGGGGATTTAGCTTCATTTGATATTTGCTCAAGACGTTGCAGCACTTTTGCAGGTCCCCAATATGTTTTTCTGCCTTCTTCGACTTAACTAGCATGTCATCGACATATACTTCCATGTTCATACCGATCAACACTTTGAACATGTGATTGACTAATCACTGGTAAGTCGCACCAGCATTTTTCAAACCGAAAGGCATCACTTTGTAATAGTAGAGCCCTGTATTGGTTCGAAAGCTAGTGTGATCCTCATCAGGTGGGTGCATACTGATTTGATTGTATCCAGAGTATGCATCCATGAATGATAGGATCTCGTGCCCTGAAGTGGCATTGACTAGCTGGTCGATCCTTGGGAGTGGGAAACAATCTTTAGGGCAGGCTTCATTAAGGTCTGTGAAATCCACACATGTTCTCCATTTTCCATTCGGCTTGGGAACTACTACGATATTAGAGACCCACGATGGATAAACGCTACCCTGATGAACCTGTTCTCCTTTAGCTTCTCGAATTCTTCCTTTAAAGCTTTCGATCTATCTTTGTCGAGCAACCTTCTTTTTTGTTGTACTGATGGAAAACTTTTATCTATGTTCAAGACATGGCTGATAACTACTGGGTCGATCCCAACCATATCTTTGTGCGACCAGGCAACGACCTCCTGGTTCTTCTTTAAAAATTCCACCAGTTTTTGCTTTGTTGTTGTCTCTAAGTTTTTACCGACTTTCACAACCCTGGTCGGATCTGCCTCATCGAGCTGGACCTCTTCAAGGTCCTCGACTGGTCCTACTTCTTCATCAAAATCCCCAAAGCAAGGATCTAAATCCATATCCTCACTTTGGGCCAAACCCTATTTGGTGACGCTCTCACCTGATTGGGCTTGTATCTCATCGGCCAATTGCAACTCTTTTCTGGCTCCTTCCCTCAATCCACCCCTTTTCACCATAGTAATCGAGGAATTGTAGCATTCTCTCGCTTCTCGCTGGTTTCCCAACACACATCTTATCCGCGTGTCAATTGGGAACTTCATGGTGAGGTGCCAGACTGAGGTTGCGGCTCGCAGGTCGACTAGAATTGGCCTTCCAATCACAGCATTGTATGCAGAAGGACAATAAACTACTATGAAAATAGTGAGTAATGTCCTGTTCGTAGGTGCAGTTCCTGATATAACTAGAAGCCCAATCGACCATGTTGGCACGAGCCCTTCGCCAGAAAAACCATAAATGGTTTGGTTGAAGGGCTCCAAGTCTTTTACTGACAATTTCATTATTTCCAACGAAGACTTGTACAAAATGTTCACTGAGCTTCCTGTGTCCACTAACACTCGCTTAACCATCATATTGGCTATTTGGACGTCCACAACCAAAGGGTCCGAATGAGGGAACCGGACATGCTGAGTGTCAAGCTCAGAGAAAGTTATTAGCTCTTCCTCTTTTCGAGCTTTATTGGGAGTTCGCTCCTCCACATTCAACATTTCAATGTCCTGGTCATGGTGTAAGGTCCTAGCATATTGCTCCTTTGCCTTCCCACTATCTCCTGCAAGGTGTGGGTCGCCACAGATGGTTAGCAATGTACCTGCCACATGAGCTGGCTATAAAGGTGGCAAGCATTGGCGTACAGGCGCCTGCTTGTTGCCTCCTTAAGCCTCTCGCTGAGAACCTCCAGTGGCTCGTACATACCTCCTCACGTGTCCTTGTTTGATAAGCAACTCAATTTCATCTTTCAGCTGGTTACACTCATTGGTGTCATGACCATAGTCGTTGTGAAAACGACAGAACTTCGTTGTATCTCTCTTGGAGATATCTTTTCTTATTGGCGCTGGTCGCTTGTAAGGGACATTGGAGCTGGTCGCCTGGTACACATCCGCTCTGCTTTTGATAAGGGCCGTATAGTTGGTGAATCTTGGCTCGTATCTATTGCCCTTAGGGCGCTTATTTTCGGACGTCGACAGCTCATTGTTCGCCCTTTTCCCACCATTTTCCCATTACTTTTGATGTTGCCATTGGGTTTATCTGACCCGTTGGCGGCTTTAGCGGGATCTTCTTTTGCAGGTGACTTCCCTTCGTTGGAAATTCCCTCTTCGAGCTTAATGTACCGGTTTGCTCGATCAAGGAATTCTTGGGTACTCTTCACCCCATTCTTCCTCAAACTATTCCAGAGGGGTGAGTGGCGCCGCACTCCAGCAGTAAGTGCCATCATCATTCCCTCATCGCCAACTGTTTTAGCTCCAGGTGGTGCTCGCATAAAATGCTGAACATACTCCTTTAAAGACTCTCCTTCCTTCTAGCGAATCTCGACCAATTGGTTGGCTTCAGTCGGATGTACTCGACCAGCGTAGAATTTCCCATAGAATTCCTTCACGAACATTTCCCATGACACTATGCTAGCAGGAGGGAATTTAAAAAACCATTATTAAGCAGTATCGGATAGCGTGTCCGGAAAGATCCTGCAGCAGGCATCATCCGACACCTTTTGAATATCCATCTGTATCTCGAACTTATTGACATGAGATACTGGTCCCCATATCCATCGAAGTTGGGCAACACTGGCATCTTAAACTTGCTAGGGGTTTCTACCATGAAAATTCTTTGTATGAATGGAGTGCCTCTTCTCCGATCATACTCGATGTGGGATGTCCGGCTCCCTACTACCTGCTGGATGACCTGGTTTAGCGCATCAATCTAGGCTTGTACTGCGTCTGGTATTGCTGGGGCGACTGGTACTGGAGGAGCATACTCATCGTGCCTTTCCCGCCTGTCATTGAGCACATCCCTCAAGTCGTCATCTCTGTGCCTTTGCTCGCTATCACCCAACTGATCAAAAAGTTAGGCCGCTCATTCAACTCTTGATGTTGACGGTCAATCTCCCTTTGTTGCAACGCCATCGTCTCAGCCACATTCTCTTGATTGGCTCTCAGATTGGCCAACTCCTCCTGCAACACAATCAGTGTTGTCCTCAAGGGATCATAATCCATCTCATCCTCTTTGAAATCCAACTGTGGTTCATCTTCAGCCACATTTGGTGAAGGAGGCTGGGTGGATACAACACCAGATGTTTGTCCCGCCTTTCTGGATGTTTTCGCCATTTGATTTTTCTGAAAGTCTTGAGTTCAACTCTCAATGAAAGTACCAAAATGTTGACCCTCGAATTGGTCAATGACACGTAGTCAGATAAACGATATAGAATGAGATGAAAACAAGAAGAAATCAAGGTGAAAGGGTACCATTGTCTAGGGGCTTGTTTTAAGCCATATAGACTTTTGGTTAATTTACAAACTGCATTTTTAGGAAGGGGAATATGGGGCTGATAACCCTTTGGTATGGTCATATAAAATTTTTCATTTAAATCCCCATGAAGAAAAACATTGTTTATATCAAGGTGGCATAGAGACCAATTTTTTATGGCCTCCACAGCAAGAAGTAATTTAAGAGTATTAAATTTTGCTACAGGAGCAAAGGTGTTAAAGTAATAGATATCGTGATTTTGGGTGTAGCCTTTAGCCACAACACGAGCTTTGTATCGATCAATGGCTCCATTTTCTTTGTATTTGATCTTGTATAGCCATTTGCTTCCTATAGTGTGTTGGCCTGGAGGGAGAGAGATGATCTGCCATGTTTTGTTACTGTCAAGAGCATGAAGTTCATCTTTCATTGCTTGTTGCCACTCTGGAATGGTTGAAGCTTGCTTGTAACTAGATGGTTCTACCACAATGTTAGTGGAAAGAATGGAAGCCAGAAATTGACCACTTAACCTATCATAAGATAGAAAATCAGATAAGGTGTGAGCAGTAATAGAGTAAGATATTTCTAAGTTACAAGCATAGTCTCTAAGATAAGAGGGGTGAGTAACAGATCTGCCACTTTTTGAAGTAGTGGCAGGTTGAGACACAGTGTGAGACGTCCGTGGAGTAGGAGAATTATGAGTTCCTGCAAGAAACATCTTAGACAACAATAACTGATCATTTGAAACATTAGACTTGTCATGCTTTAGATGAAATATGTTTTCATAGAAAATGACATCTCTGGAATGAAATATTTGTTGACTTTCAATATCAAGTAAAGTATAGGCTTTCATTCCATGTGGATAGCCAATAAAGATGCAAGCTTTTGATCTTGGAGAAAATTTATGACGAGACCTATCTAATGTTGAAGCATATGCAAGACAGCCAAAGCATCTAAGATGATCATACGAAGGTAAGTTGTTGTAAAGTAACTCAAAAGATATTTTCTTTTTCAGTAAAAGAGATGGAGTTCTATTAATGAGGTAAACAATAGTATTAAGGAGTTAAGACCAATATGGAAGAGAAAGATGAGATTGAAACAATAAGGACTGAGCCACATTTAGGATATGTTGGTGTTTTCTTTCAACCACAGAATTTTGTTGTGGTCTATCAACACATGAATGAAACTGTTCAATACCGTTAGTGACATAAAATGAGGTAAGATTCAGTTCTTTAGCATTATCACATATAACAGCTTTAATAGTAGTAGAGAATTGAGTAGCAATTAAAGAAAAAAAATTGTGGAATAATAACTTGCAAATCAGATTTTGCTTTAAGCATATATACCCACGTGAACCGAGTGTGATAATCAACAATGGTAAGAAAATATTGGTACCCTTCTATACTTATAACATGAAATGGTCCCCAAATATCTAAATGTACCAAATCAAAAGGGGCATAATCCATATTATTATGAGATATAAAAGGAAGACGTTTTTGTTTTTCCAAGTGATAAATAGAACACATGTTATCATGACCTTTGTTTAAAAATAGAAGAGTTTTATTAATAGATTTTGATATAAACAAAGATGCATGGCTAAGGCGACAATGCCATTGGTCCATTTCAGTACATGAATGAATAGCAAAATCAGATTGTACAGATTGTACCCAACATCTATCTTGTTCAAAGAAGAATAGCTTGCCAATTTTCTTAGCAATCCCAATCTTGGAAGTCCGAGTGGGTGCCTGAATAAAGCATTCGAAAGATGTAAAAGTTAGAGAGTTAGGATTATTTTGTAAAAAAGCGTTAACTAAAAACAGATTGAATTTAAACTCAGGTATGAATAAAACATCAGTCAAAGTGATAGCATGATTAAGCCTAACCGAGCCTGAATGAGTAATGCAAATGGTATGCCCATTAGGTAAAGTAAATAAGCTAGTAATAGAAAATTGATCAAAAGTATTAAAATACTGAAGTGAGTGACACACATGGTGAGTTGCCCCACTATCCACAATCCACAATCCATAAAATAAAGGGGAAGTCAACAGGATTACCAGAATTTGAGAGGCAATTGGCTGAGTATCACCAATGGAAGACGTGTTGAGAAGTTGCTGACTTAGTAGAGAGATGAGTTGTTGGATGAGCTCGGTTTGAGAAAACAGAGGCTATTTTCCCAAGAGAGGAGCAGCGGTAGGGGAAGTTGAAGTTTGATGAACCGAAGGCTTGGATGCTTCCTCTTGACGTCGTTTATCACAATACCTAGGAGGAAAACCATGAAGAAAAAAACATTTTTCCACAAGGTGGCCTGGCTTGAGACAATGAGAGGACAAGGGTTTCAGATTCTTTGATCTGGACAAAGGAGGCTTGGTCGAGTGATTAGGGACAGTAGCAGCAGTAATAAGAGAGGTCAGGTTACCAAGGCAGCGTTGACGATCTTCTTGAACTATCATAGAGAACACCTTTGACAAAGGTGGAAGGGGATCATAGAGCAGAATGTGCGCCCTTATAGGATTAGAAGAGTCATTGAGGCCAGTGAGGAATTGAAGAATCTGATCTCTAGTATAATACCCAAGAAGTCTCTCAACAGCTCCACACGTACAACCACAAGAACATGGAACAATCGGTTGAAATTCTTTGAGCTCATCCCACAGAGCCTTCAGCCGAGTGAAGTAAGTGGTGACGTCCGAGTCTCCTTGTTTGATGATGTGCACCGAAGTTTGAAGTTGAAAAATCCTAGGTCCATTTCCTTGATTGAATTGCTCATGAAGATCATGCCACATATTTCTTGCTGAATCTTGAAACATAATACTTGAAGCAATTTCTTGAGAGACAGATTGAAATAACTAAGCCATGACCATGTTGTTACATTGCACCCAAGAATCAAAGTTTGGATCAGATGGAGGAGGTCGGGACAGAGAGCCATCAATGAACAGGGTTTTGTTCTTGGCAGCAATGGAGATGGAGGCAGCTCTTTTCCAAGATTGAAAGTTGTCTTGACCTGTTAAAAGTTTAGGGACAATGAGAAAATTAGGGTTGTCTCTAGTTCCCAAATGATATGTACGATCAAGTTGGGAAGGTTGAAACTAATTTGAAGCAGAGATAATATGGACACCCCTGTCACCATTACCTCCAGTAGTAGTGGCATTGAAGCTCGGGTTGATGGCCGGCGAGGAGAGAGAATGGTGGATTGGGGTTGAGGATGAGTGCAACGGCTGACCAACTCCTTCGGGTGGGAGAGAAGAAGATGCCATACCATGAGGAGCAGCTTCCGACTGGGGGAGAGGAGGAGGAACAGGGGCAGGAGCAGTCGCCAGGGCAGGAGACGAGGGCAGCGGAGGCGCAGCTAGAAGAGGAGCCGAAGAGCTTCTGGTCTAGGTTCCTCTCGTGCGTGCCATCAAAGAAAGAGAGAAAGGAAATGAAGGGATCTTGAGAGAAGGTTAGGGTTTTTTTCTTGAAAATGGGCTTTTAGAAAGATATGTATTTCTCTGATACCATGCTAGGGTATTCGGTCCAAGACCTAAGAGGAAAAATAGAGCCAAATATTTTCAATAACCAAAAAACATGTCCGAATACAAGACATGGGCAGAATATAAAGGCCCAACAAAACCCAGGAGGTTACAAACAACTCAAAACTAAAATAACAACTACTGATATTTATCATTATTCTAATAAATGCTCAGAAATTGCATCAATCTTCCCTTAGTTGGGAGGGAATCTGTAAGAATACACCACCAAGTTATCTTATAGCGTTCCTGAACTTTAGAGGCCCATAAACGATTCCAGTCTTTAGTATATCAGGACTAAAATCAATGACCCTTTCCAAAGCTTGCAGAAGATAAGCCGATTTGGATGAGAATTGCCCATCCGAATTCTTGGTCCAAATCCATTTGTCTCTAGTGGAAACAATGCCCCTTTTTAGTTTGCATGGCTTCAACTTCTTCTTTGTTAAACACAAGATTCGGCTTCTCTTGAATCCAATTACCATGTGAGTCCAAAAATGCGTGCGAAAAACCAGCAGTAGGATTGCCAAATGTCCTCAGTTTAAAACCAGGAAAGTGCGGAACCCAGGGGTCCTCCCAAATGTGATATTCTTCCCATCTCCTAGTATCTTACATGCCCCCAATGAAAGAATGCTTTTAGTTCTAACCACACATTTTGAAAACCAAGAGTCTGTTGGATAATAGGAAGCTTTCCAAAAGCATTTTCCTCTCAAGTATTTAGCTCTGAGGATACTACAACACAACGACTCCTTGCCACTGATGAGGTGCCAACCCCACTTTGACAACAGAGCATTGTTCATATCACTACATTTCCTGAATCCTATGCCAACCCTAGATTTTGGGAGACATAAATTGTCCCAGGCCTTAAGGTATAAACCGTGATTCTCCCAAGAACCAGCCCACCAAAAGTCCCTCATCTTGGCATCTATTTTATTGCACAATTGAAGAGGCAACTCGTAGATTGCGTAACATACACATGAAGAGACATTGCAACTGATTTAACAAGAGTCGCACGACCTTCTTTTAATAAATTGTTGCCCTTTCACCCAGCAAGTTTGGAATTCAGATTCTCAACAATGAACTTGAACTCATGTGACTAGTTCCTAATCCAAAACACTAGAAGCCTTAGATACCTTAGGTTGCCAACATTAGCCTTCACACTCAAGCTTTGAACTATGCTTTGTTGGAGTCTGTTGGGGGTATTCTTACTGAAAAAAATTATGGTCTTGAGTTTATTAACTTCCTACTAGACTAGGTACAGAACTGATTTACGCAATTAAAAAAATCCTTGCACCTCTTCTTATGTAGCTCTTCCAACTAGAATAAGATCATCCGCGAAAAAAGGTGGGAAAGTTTAGGACCACGTCTACTCAAAGTAATACCATTGATAACCTTATCCCTTATAACATTCCCTAGGAGCCTAGAAAGGATCTCAACTGCCCATATAAATAAATAGGGAGATAGAGGATCTCCCTATCCTAGGCCTCTCAAAGGAATCACTATATCCACTAAGCTGCCATTAAGGCAGATATTGAGGGAAAATTTTGAGATGCACGTTCGGACAGGCACCACACCACCCACCCGCTAGCTCAGCTCGGCTCGCTCGGACGGACGGCGGCGGCGTGCGCACGTGTGGTGGTCCACCGTGTGAGTCCTCACCCATTCGCACAAAACTGGGTACCCCTTGGGGCACACCCCAATGCATGGCACTTGCATCTTATATACACTCTTGGAGGAGTGTTCCAAATCCATGTGCGACTTTTCCCATATCACACACAAATATACTCTTTCAATTTTTAACAATTCACTTTTAACTTTTAGTAATAAGTACCAACAATCCCCCACTTGAATTTTAAAAAAATATATTCTCGAGCAATACTAGAATCTATAAGATTGTACATAAACAAATGTATCTTTCGATTTGAACATTTGCGTAGTGAATACAATTTAGATTATACTAGAGTGACACGTAGTCTTGAACTCTATTTCTAACATCGTACCATGCACCAACCTTTCAAGGATGTAGTCAGAAAGCCTATGCGTTAATGGCCATGCACGTCTATCCCAGTAGAGTGAATGAACTAGAAATTTTGCCCAAAATTCCACAGGAAGTGGCCCATTAAGAGTACTCCACATTCACATAGGTGAGTCTATCAAGAGTACTCCTGTAGCTCGGTACTCCGCTCCACATAGAGTATAGATCTCATTAAGAGTTTCTATTAACTCATCCTCTCACCGCTTTAGGAATTCATGCTTCTATATTCTTTAATGGAAATATCATGATCAAACTCATATCACTTCACAACTTGTTATTACCAATTGAACCTAGTTCTTGGGATCTCCAGTCTTTTGGTTGGGTTACCATCATGAGTGATTCATCATTCTAAGGGCAATAGTCCCATTCCTTTCGATGTTTTATGGAATTTCTCTCTAGCTAATCCTTTCGTCAAAGGATCTGCTAAGTTATCATCAGTGCGTATATGGTCTACTCTAATAGCTCCTGTTGAGAGAAACTCTCTAACAATACTATGCTTATGACGTATCTGTCGTCTCTTACTGTTGTAATAATGATTATGAATTTTTGCAATAGCCACGGTACTATCACGGTGGATCAACACAACTGGTATCAGTTTTTCCCATAAAGGGATCTCAGCTAGCAGGCTTCTCAGCCAACATGCTTCTTCACTAATTGTAGCTAGTGTTATCATTTCAGACTCCATGGTGGATTGAGCCAAAATAGTCTGTTTCTTTGATTTCCAAGAAACAACTCCACCAGCTATACTAAAGATATAGCCACTTGTTGCTTTGGAGTCATCTGACAAAGTGTTCCAGTTTGCATCACTATATCCTTCAAGAACAGTTGGGAACTTTTGATAATGTAATCCATGGTTCATGCTTCTCTTTAGGAATCTCATGACCCTTTCAATAGCATTCCAATGCTCTATACTAGGTCTACTAGTAAACATGCACAATAATCCCACAACATAAGCAATGTCGAGTATCGTACAATCAGTGGCATATCGAAGACTGCCAATGATGCTTGCATAGTCATACTATCTCACACCGTCACTAATGTTCTTAAATAAGTTAACACTTGGATCATATGGTGTGCAAGTAGGTTTATAATCGAAGTAATTGTATTTCTTTAGAATCTTCTCAATGTAGTGAGATTGATCCAAAGATATTCCCTTTTCAGACCTAGTAATCTTAATACCAAGGATTACATTCGCTTCTCCATGGTCTTTCATATCAAAGTTAGCACATAACAGAGATTTCACAGCATTCACAACATGGATATTCAAACCAAATATGAGAAAGTAATTCATATATAGACATACAATAGTGCAAATGTCATTGTCAGAGTTATAATAAATGCATTTGTCACTTTCATTCACTTTAAACCCATGTAAGATAACTAAATTGTCAAATTTCTCATGCCATTGCTTAGGTGCCTACTTAAGACCATATAAAGACTTCTCCAGTTTACAAACCTTATTTTCCTGACCAGGGATAACAAACCCTTCAGGTTGGTCCATGTAAATCTCCTCTTCTAATTCACCATTCAAAAAAGCAGTCTTAACATCCATTTGGTGTACAACTAGATTGTGAATGGCAGCTAGGGAAATCAAAACTCTAATGGATGTTATTCTTGTAACAGGTGAAAAAGTGTCAAAGAATTCTATATTTTCTCTCTGCCTACCAAGCGAGCCTTGTACTTATCAACAGTACCATCAGATTTCAATTTCTTTTTCAAAATCCACTTACAACCTATAGGCTTGCAACCAGGAGGTAAATCAACTATGTACCACGTATTGTTAGACTCAAGAGAGTCCATATCATCATTAATGGCTTCTTGCCAAAGGTCAGCATCTAAAGAAGATAAAGCTTCTTGGAGGTTAGCAGGATCCTCCTCTAATGTATAGACACATAAATCAGAACCATAATCTTTAGCAACTCTAGCTCTCTTACTTCTCCTAGGTTCTGATTCTCTATCCTCAATATGCTCATTACTCCTAATCGTAGGAATGTTGCTAGTAGATGCGCCCTCACTATTTCTAAATTTAAAAGGGAATCTATGTTCATAAAAATTAGCATCATTTGATTCCACAATAACATGCACATTTAAATCATAGAACCTATATGCTTTACTATTAATTGCATATCCGATAAATAAACATTCAAAAGATCTACTTCCTAGCTTAATTCTTTTAGGAATAGGAATACGAACATAAGCCAAACAACCCCACGTTCTAAAATAAGACAGGTTAGGTTGCCTATTTTTCAAGATCTCATATGGTGAAACTTTTCTCTTAGACTTAGGAACTCTATTCAACACATAACAAATAGTCAAAATAATTTCACCCCACCAATGAGATGCAGCACCAGAATTCAATAAAATAGCCACAACAGATTCGGTAAAAGTTTGATTCTTTCTTTCAACTTTACCGTTCATTTCAGGTGAATATGGTGCAGTGGTTTCATGTACAATGCCATGTGAATTATAAAACTCAATAAACATGCTTGAATCAAATTCTGATCCTCTATCACTACGAAACCTTTTAATTTTCTTATTGAGTTGATTCTCAATTTTAGTCACAAATAATTTGAACATGTCAAGCGCATCACTTTTATTTTTCATTAAGTACACATAAGTAAAGTCAGAACAATAATCAATAAAAGTGATGAAATAACGTTTACCATTCCATCAAGTTCACAAGTATCTGAATGAATAAAATCTAAAGGCTCAGATTCTCTAGTAGCTGATTTATGTGGTGTCTTAGTTATTTTTGATTGACTACAAAAATCAAAATTTTCAAAATCATTATCTGGCACTTTAGGAATTAAACCAATGTTACTCATATTCTTAATAATGCGCTTATTAACATGACAAAGTCTAGCATGCCCAACATTAAAATCACACAACATATAAGCAGAAGGAGAAACTTTATTAAGTTCAACATTTAACTTAAACATGCCATCAGTATCATAACCCTTCCCAACAAAAATACCATTCTTAGTGATGTTGTACAAATCAACCTCAATAGTTTGAGTAAACCTAGCCTTATTAAGAAGAAAACTAGAAACCAGATTCTTTCTCATCTCAGGAGTATGCATTACATATTTCAGTAATAAAGTCTTTCCTGAGGTAAACTTAAGCTCCACATTCCCAATCCCAGCAACAATAGTGGTGCGGGAATCTCCCAACAACACTTTCTTATCTTCAGCAGCAGTGTATGTTTTAAACATAGCATGATCATACCAGACATGGCGAGAAGTGCTAGTGTCTACTCACCACCCATCTGATCCACCAATAAGGTTGATCTCGGAAATCATAGTTGTAAAAGCTTCTTCAGTCAAGTTAGCCCGCGGAGCAGTGCTTGGCTTGTTCCTACACTTGCATGCCACATGACCTGGCTTGTTACAGTTGTAACAAAGGAATTGTCCAGAGTCATTCTGTTTAGGTGGAGGATGCTACCTTCCAGGTTGGTTCTTGTTATGGTTCTGACTTTGATTGTTGTTTCGAGGAGTGTTCTGGTTGTTATGGTTGGAATTTGAATTCGAGTTGTGGTTCTGATTCTTAAATTTTTTTCCATTAGGCTTCAGAATTGCAGGTGTGGACTTCTTGGGGTTGCTGTTAGAGACAAACACTTCTTCTTTCTGGTCTTGTTTCCTTGCTTCCTCCTCGATACGAAGGCGGGTGTTCAAACTCTCTAAGGAAAAATCCTTAGTCTTATGCCTGAGTACATTTTTTAAATCCTTCCAGGAAGGAGTTAATTTTTCAATTAAAACAACAACTTGAAACTGTTCATCAAGAGGCATACCTTCTAAGATAATCTCATGCGCAATTTTCTGAATTTTGTGAGATTGGGCTTCCACAGATTTATCGTCCACCATTTGATACTTCAGGCAGCGACTGACAACATATTTTTTAGTCCCCGCCTCTTCCGAATCATATTTCTTTTGCAGCGCCTCCCAAATTTCCTTTGCTGACTTGTTTAAATTATAATAATCATAGAGATCATTAGATAAACTGTTAAGAATAATATTCTTACAGAGGAAGTCATTTTCAACCCAGGAGTCCAATTCCTTCTATTGCTTCTCACGTTCAGTCTGTTTTTCCTTGTCGGTCGAAGGTTCAGAGACAACCGGCTTCAGAGCAGTGAGGACAAACTCAACCTTCTTCATGGTCACATAAAAAAGCATCTTTTGTTTCTAACGCTTAAAGTGCAAACCCTCAAAATGAAATGGCTTGTTAATATTAGTAGAGGCAGAACCAAAAAAATCATCGGTAGTAGCCATAGCAGAACAAATCGTCTTAAAATTGTTATTTCTGAATTGAAATAAAAATTGGAATGAATTACCGATAAAGTTTCTGGCTGAGTCGCGAAAAATGTCGCTCTCTTTAAGACGTTTTGCGGCTCTGCCCTAAGTGTGTACGACAATCTATCAACCACACCGTCCCCATGATAAAACAACCACTGTATACGATACCTCTCTGCACCGAAAGGCTTCGCTCTTGTACAACCTCAAAAGCTAAGAGAAAATTCGATTTCATTAGAAGAGATGTTTTTCTGTAAAAAAATAATGTACATTCCCGTTATTCTGATCTGATTTATTTAGAGAAGTCGATCACAATAAAACAGTAAGAAACATTTATTCAATCGTGGGAGGAATTGTCGCGTGGTCATCTACAGTTAAAACAGATCACATTTACTGCTTCTAATAAACCGTTTTAAAATTAATTAATAAATAAAAATATTTATTTTATTAAAAAAATTTCAACAAAAAATAAAGTACGACACCACACCACACCACCCGCCAGCTCTGCTGTGCTCGATCGGATAGACGGTGGCAGCGGCGTGCGCGTGTGGTGGTCAAGTGTATGAGTCCTCACCCATTCGCACAAAACTGGGTACTCCTTGGGGCACACCCCAATGCATGGCACTTGCATCTTATATACACTCTTGGAGGAGTGTTTCAAATCCATGTGGGACTTTTCTCATATCACACATAAATATACTTTTTCAATTTTTAACAATTCACTTTTAACTTTTAGTAAAAAGTTCCAACAGTTGGATTATAGGAAGCTTTCCAAAAGTATTTTCCTCTTAAGTATTTAGCTCTGAGGGTACTACAACACAGCGACTCCTTGCCACTGATGAGGTGCCAACCCCACTTTCACAACAGAGTGTTGTTCATATCACTACATTTTCTAAATCCCATGCCACCCTAGATTTTGGGAGACATAACTTGTCCCAAGCCTTAAGGTATAAACTGTGCTTCTCCTAAGGACCAGCCCACCAAAAGTCCCTCATCTTGGCATCTATTTTATTGCACAATTGGAGAGGCAACTCGTAGATTGCGTAACATACACATGAAGAGACATTGCAACTGATTTAACAAGAGTCGCACGACCTTCTTTTGATAAATTGTTGCCCTTTCACCCAGCAAGTTTGGAATTCAGATTCTCAACAATGAACTTGAAGTCATGTGACTAGTTCCTAATCCAAAACACTAGAAGCCTTAGATACTTTAGGTTGCCAACATTAGCCTTCACACTCAAGCTTTGAGCTATGATTTGTTGGTGCCTGTTGGGGGTATTCTTACTAAACAAAATTATGGTCTTGAGTTTATTAACTTCCTACTAGACTAGGTGCAAAACTGATTTATGCAATTAAAAAATCCTTGCACCTCTTCCTCAGTAGCTCTTCCAACCAGAATAAGATCATCCGCGAAAAAAGGTGGGAAAGTTTAGGACCACCTCTACTCAAAGTAATACCATTGATAAACTTATCCCTTATAACATTCCCTAGGAGCCTAGAAAGGATCTCAGCTACCCATATAAATAAATAGGGAGACAGAGGATCTCCCTGTCTTAGGCCTCTCGAAGGAATCACTATATCCACTAGGTTGCCATTAAGGCAGATATTGAGGGAAAATTTTGAGATGCACGTGTTCAATTAGTCACAGAAATGGCCTGGAATGTTGAATTGTTTGAGGACTCTATCTATAAACTCCCAACTATGTTTATCATATGCTTTAACAAGATCAATTTTAAGGGCAAAGAAGCCTCCTCTTCCCTTTTTCCTTTTGAAGGTATGGATAATTTCTTGGAGAAGAACATTATTCTCTTGGATGTCCCTACCCGGAACAAAAGCTACTTGGGATGGACAAATAAAATGAGGAAGAATAGGACATAACCGATTTTCCATGATTTAATTATCACCTTATAATAGACATTATAGAGGGAGATAGGTCCGAATTGAATTACTTTGTTCACATGTGGCACCTTGGGGATGAGAACAACATTTGTACCATTGAAACCACGATGAAGGGAACTCGTTGCAAAGAAGTCATCAATGACCTCACAAAACGAATCACCAACTATCTTCCAATAGTTCTTGAAGAAAATAACTGACATTCAGGCCCTGAAGCCTTTAAAATGCTCATCATAAACAAAGTGTTTTTTTATCTCTTCCCTGAAAGGCTTGACTAACAAAGAATCTTTCTCCACTAGGGAGAGACCAATTGGGATCAGATACTGGAAATTTTGGTCAGGAATGGGTAGAGTAGGAGAAAATATTTGTAAAGTACCTACCAAATTCCTTCCCTATTTGATCCCTAGTGAAAAGCCAGGAGCCATCCTCTCATATTTGGTAATCTATAGAATTCCTACTTCTGCGAATGGTTGTGGTAAGGAAAAATAATTTGGAGCACTTATCCCTATCTTTTAACCACTTAATCTTTGACTTTAGCCTCCAATGATCCGAATTTCTTTTCAATATCTCTACCAACTCCTACCTAACACGTAGCTCTTGAGACTAGTCCTTAGATCAACTGATGTAGCTTGAATTTGATTGAGTAAATTTTCAAAGTGGGTAATATGCATATTTGAATCCCCCAATTGAAACTTGTTCCATTTAAGGGGAATTGGTAGAGTACGAATTCCAAGCATGTTGAACTTCCAATGTGCTTCTCATACCTCCAGTCCACATAGACTCAAAACGAAACATTCTTCTACATCTCTACCAAGGGGAATTGTAACATCCTAAATCCCCTAATGTGGCTTAGCGCCTTGATTAGGGGGTCAGAGGGAAATAATTGATTTATTATGTTATTATATGATTATATGCATGATTATGTGAGTTATATTATTATATGACTGAATTGGCATGCATGTGGGCCCATTTCTTATTGAAAGGACATTTTCGTAATTTTGGTATGTTGAGGGCATATTTGTATATATGTGTGCATATATGTGATATATGTGTGAGACCACATATGTGGATATATTTGAGATACTCGACATGAGGCGATCCTAGGAAGCAAGTTAGCAGTTTAGTCATAACGGGGTCAAATACCTGGCTCGGGGTATGCCTAGGGGTAATTTGGTACTTAGTACATTACTAGGATTGAGGGGATAATGGGAAATTATTTGGTAATTATTTGAGGATATTACAAGTCACGGGAATTGTGAGACGTTAATTATGATTAACGGGACAATTGGCTAATGGCAAGTTTGCCCTTGTAGCAAGACAAAAGGTAAGGGGCATATATGTCATTTGGGAGGCAAAACCAGTGCTTAGTCACCTTTTTCCCTGGGCTGAAGGAACAAAGCATAACACTCTAGCCTCCACTTTTCTCTTTCTCGATCAGTCTCTTTCTTTTGCTCAGTTTCTCTCTCAATTGGACTTGAGGTTTTGGGGCAAGCATGGGGATTCAAAGCTTAAGGTTTAGGGTTGAATTGTAGAAGCAAAAGGGGGTTCAATTCACAGCTGAGGTAAGGGATTACAAACTTTTTTTAGTTGGTATTTTGCTATGGTTTTGGTTGTTCTTAAGCTTGAAAGTTTAAGGTTGTGAATTGGGTTTTTGGTAGTGTTTTGAATGTGTTAAAGCCTGGGTTTTGCTGCTGGGATTGATGTGTAATGTTTGGGATTGTTTGGTATTGATTTGTGGTGAGTTTTAGGCTAAGGAAAACAAGGATGGTTGGGTTCACAGGGTCACGCCACGTCCCTGTTCTTAGGTGCCGCGGCTCGTGCGAACCCCAGGGCCTAGGTGGGGGCTCTGTCTTGGTGTCGTGCTGCAAACCTCAAGGGAAAGTTGCGGCCTGCCCCTAGACCCAGACAGGGAGCCGCGATGTGGCCCTTAGGGGCAAGTCGCAGCCCGCCTGGACATTTTTGGCGACCCTAGGTTTTAATGATGAAATTTCAAACCTAAAGGCTCGGGATCAAATCTACTACCTGATTTGGTAGAATTCGAGGTTTTGGAGGCTAGGACTTGGTCTGGAAGCCTTTATTTGCTCATTATTGATGGGATTCTATATTTGGTTATTACTAGGTTACCGCTAGGGACTCAAGATTAGGATCATGCTTGACGGTCGTTCTTATTTCACATTATACTCGGACTTGAGGTAAGAAAACTGCACCCATTATGTGACATATATGATTAGGGCTTGGCCCGAATGTTGTATATAGTTTTGATTGGGCATTGGCCCCTGTAAATGCACATGATTATGATTATGCCTGTGAATGATTGATTAAAGCATGTTGAATGCTTTGTATTGGGATATTTGTTATATGATGAATGCCTGTTAGCGTTATATACTTGGGAAAAGCATTGACTTATGAGTCAAGGGTGGCAATAGCGCGCCAAGCGCTGGTCGATATGATTAGACCTAATTAGGAGCACCTTATATGCTTGTCCGACCCAATGGTCATAGAAAACTAAAGCGCCATGTAAGCTAGGCCAACTCCAAGGCTGGTTATATAGAGAATAGGGCTATGGGTTCCGGAGTGGCTTATTAGTCCCAGATCCTAGGGCGCTGAGCGCCAGTGTGACTTATTAGTCATGTTCTTGGGAAACGTGCCCCGATATGAATCAATTAATCATTTATTTAGGGCGATTGTCCCCATTTGACACTGTAGTCAATTATATGAATGGTATGCATGCATGAGTGGGGTTATTATTATTGGGCATGTCTATTATGATTCAGAAATGTGTTATTCACTGCTTATGAGCATGTTTAAGTTTTCTTGTTGGGCCTTGGCTCACGAGTGCTATGTGGTGCAGGTACATATGCTGCCACTTGACCACCACGGCCAACGTTTCTTAGAGGAACTAGGGCTAAACCCTATTTTTGCAGCTTAGGTCGACAGATTGTAACTTTTGAGTTGTAATGATCATTTTGGAATTGCAAACAAATTTGTAAACGTTATTATGGGATCTCATGTGCCGTTTAACATTTTAATGAAACAACCATTCCTTTTAACCGAAATTTTTAATGATGGACCGATGATCACATTTAGATGCATGTTTTTAGCCTCATGACTCATTTAGTGAGTTAACCACTATTTAAAATACACAGTGTAACGGTCTTGGCTAACAAGGACGTTACAACTTGGTATCAGAGCATGCCAAGGTAAAAGGGTTCTTGCAAATAGGCTAGGCATGTACATTCGCCACTAAAGACAAGCTCGACTTAGGGTTCGGTAACTAATTATGTGGTTATGTGTTTAAATGCTTAAATATGATATAAATGTCTTATCTGCGTGGCTTGTTAGGTAGCATGAGATATATTGGTAGAGCCTGACCCTTGACTACTGCATGATATAAAAGGATGTGCTTATTAGCACTGACATTGCTTGTGAATGCCAAAGAACCGCTTATTAGCGTTATTATATGGACATGTAGGTTAGGACACGCTCATTAGCGCTGTCATAGATACGTGTATGCCAGAAAATGTTTATTAGCATTGTTAATTGTTATGAATATCAGGAAGTGCTTATTAGCACCAGACTTGCATATGAATATGAAACGACATTCTTATTAGCATGACTGTTGAATGTGAATGATTATTTGCTTGATCTTGGACCGTGAAGTAGCAAGAGGTTTAGTTATCACTACCTAACTGGCCGAATTGATTATTGCAGCAGCGTATAAGCTTGGAAGTATGCTTCAAGGCATATTGAATCCTCTGCTGGCTAGGAAGATCAGGGCCAGAATGATAGACAGCGTCAGACCCCATCGCAAGCTCCTAAGAACTGTAAGCAGGTGCTTGCTGATTTGCAAGCCAGAGTATTAGGGCAGGAAGAAGAGGTCAGGCTCTTGAGACAGCGACAAGTTCTAGCAGAGAACATTTTACAAGAGGCACCACCTGTGATGGTGCCAACAGTTGAGTAGCCGCTAAAGGTTATGAATAAATGGGAACCTCTTTATGAAAGATTAAGGAAATAACACCCTCCAGTCTTTGAGGGTAGTGCAGATCCGACTAAGGCTGAATAGTAGATGTGTATGGTTACCACCATCCTAGACTTTATGAGGGTGATTGGTAATGAGAGAGCGGCCTATGCCACATATATGTTTCGGGAGGATGCCCAAATTTGGTGGGAAGTGATATCCCAGACCAAAAATATTAATGCCCTGGATTGGGAAGAGCTTCAGACTTTGTTTAATGAAAATTATTACAATGATGCCATCAGGGCGGCAAAGGCTGAAGAGTTCAGCAAATTACTTCAGGGAAATTCATCAGGGAAATTCATCAGTGAATGAATATGCCCTGAAATTTGATAGACTAGAAATTTTTTTCGAGGAACTGGTGCCCACTGATGGCACCATAAGGGAGAGGTTTCTCCAGGGGATACAACCTATGATAGCCTGAGATGTTCATATTACCATTGTGTCAGGAGTGACTACTTATGCACAGGTGGTTGAGAAGGCACTCATAGTTGAGAGTGCAGAGAACAAAATCTGGCACGATAAAACAGTCAGGAGAGACACTAGGATGGTGAGACCTCCATTTATGGGTTCAGGTAGGGGAGGAGGCCACAGTGATCAGAAAAGGAAGGCTCCTGATGCCTTTCTAGCTCTAGGCCCTGACAAGAGACCACATGTGATAACTCTTGAATAAAGAGTTATTTCATATGCTTTTGAACTTATAATTGTGGAAAAATCGTGGGTGATGTTAGTTTATTTTTAGCTTTTGTAGCTAACTTTGGTGTTTTTATGATCTTAATTAAGTTTAATTATTTTTGTAGTTTTTAATAGCTAATGGGTTAAAGGTAGTAGTTTCATGGATAAATATTTGCACAAGGAATAAACTAGCATGTGGAACTATTTTAGTTGAATTTTTGATGGTTGAATTATCAGGTTTGCTGCAGCAAAACCGATTTTGCTGAAGCATTTTGATCAGGCAGTTTTTGGGCACATGGAACACGTGGCAAGTCAATGGGTGAGCTGGAATATTGGCTAAGGTGGCAAGGGCAGAAAGGAAGCAGCCATTTTTGGAAAAAAAAACTAGCAAAAGAAAAGAGAGAAACTCATAAATCAACAAGGAAGAAGGAGGACGAACAAAGACAACTCAAACATCATTTTGGATTTGTTCTTTAATCTATTCCTAAACTTTATTTTTATATTTTCTGAGTTGATTTCTAAATCTGAATATTATGGGCTATTTTGATTGTGGATTAATGTTTATGAACTCAGCCATGAACTAATTTTTAGGTGGCTTGAATTGTTGATGAACCCTGTAACACCCTGGATAGCCAAGACCGTTACACTGTGTGTTTATAAAAGTGCTAGACTTGCTAATCAAGTCATGTAATTGAAAACGTGTTACTGAAACTATAGTGGAACTAGGGTTAACAGATTTTGGTCTTAAAAGTTGAATTTCTTATAAATAACATTTTCTGTTTACACGGGATCCCAAAAATGATAAGATTAAAACCATTTACAAAGATTCAAGATTTAAGTACAGTAATTAGCCATTCTAAGGAAAAACAGACTGTTAGGCATTCCTTGTCCTGATCCACTCCTCAGCCAAGGCGACCGAACAACTGACTATGTACATTCAGCCCCATAGCTCTCCATCTCAGGATTGGTCCAACTTGCCTTTGCCTTTACATGCACCACGCAGCACCCGTGAGCCAAGGCCCAGCAAGAAAACACAATAACAGAGCATAAACAATCAACAATCAATCCAATATCTCATATCACATAAACATGTTCTCAACAGTTTAAGCATTTATGATAACCAAGTATTCAGCATACCAAACATATCATCTCATATCAATAATCAATTCACAAATGCTAACTAGGGTTAGTGCCCTTAGGCCGCACCCTCTGTTTATCCCACTGACTCCGGCCCACTTAAATCGAGCTCAGTGAATATTAAGCTGTCCTCGGCTACCAGTGGCCAAGCCACGCCCTGTGCACAAATATTGTATATGACACTCTTAGGCCATTTATCACATGTCCCATGGCATAATACCATCATTGACATTATACAGATATCGGGAGCACTTAGTCCCATCACAAACATATAACCGGGTGCAGTTTTCTTACATTTAAACTCGCTAGCTTTGTTCACTTTGATCCCTCTTGAGCCCTAGCGCACACCTAGTCACAACCATAGGTCAGAATCATCACCAAACCTCAAGTCCAAAACCTAACATCGGGACCAATCTCGAGCCCTCGGGAATCCTCAATTCCACCAAACGGGGTGGTGGAATCGAACCCCGAACCCCCGGGAAAAAACCCTTGAAAATAATTCAAAAACCCCTTTCTAGAAACAGGGTAGCACTACAATGCTCTAAGGAGGGCGCTACAGCGCTACACGCAGAGCCCAAAATTGTCCTAGGGTAAATGACCTAGTGCTACAGCGCCCAAAGGCTAGCGCTGTAGCACTAGTCACAGAACAACAAATGCTGTTTTTCCCTCCTTCAATTTTCCCCGAGCCAAACCTTACCAAAACTTCTCCAAACTTCCACCAAACCTAGAATCAAGCTTGCTAACATGTCTAAATCATCCCAAGCATCCCAACCATACAAAACTTAAACACATGCACCCCTAAACTCAAAATTCACCATGGTTGAACCTCAAGCTCAGAAACTTCAGCAAAACAACCAAAACCTCAGAATTAGAGCTAGAATTTCATACCTTAAATGGAGATTCGACCTTAAGTCAGTTTCTACACCTCCTTGGATTACTCCTCCTCAAACCCTTGGCTTGAATTCCCTAGAGTTCCCATCAAATTCAGCTTAGACATCATAGTTCAACATGGAAACCAGAAACTGAAGAAAACCTCAAAATCTTATCTCAACTGAATGGTTTGTTCTTGCTAAATCCTTGCCAATTCTTCAAGCCAGACCAAGGATTCTAGCCTCAAGCTTTACTCGGGATTTCCCTGAGTTTCTGCTCCAAAATACCTCAAGAATTGATGGGGAAGAGCCTAAACGATAGAGAGAAAAACAGGCTTCTAGTTCCCTTTCTTTCCTTCTTTTCTTTCTTTCCTTTTCTTTCTTTTTTTCTTTCTTCAGACTTCTATTTCTTTCTACAAGTTCCAGTAAACATAAAGCCTCAGTTATGCCTATCCTTTATAAGCCCAAATGACCACAATACCCTCCCCTTTAATTCTAACTCCTTTAATCCACCTAGGGGTATTTTGGTCATTTCACCCAATTCCTACTAATTCCTCGAGTGTCTCTAATATTTTCCGCTTACTTCCCGATATATAATTAGTCACCGATTATATTCCTCAATGTCAAAATTAACCCCAATATATTCTCTAAATTCCCATTTATAACCCCAGGCTAGCCCTGAGCCGGGTATAAATCCCCGCCGTGACTTTTCCGCTAATTCGCTCACTAGGATCATCTCGAATCACAGATCACAAATATATCCACATAATAATGTGGTCTCAACAATTTATCACATTTATGTACAGTTATGCCCTTAACGGGCCAAAATTACAGTTATGCCCTTTCTATCCTAATCAGGGCCTACATGCATACTAATACACATAGTCATGCATCTCAAATATTCAAATAGCCATATAACATAATTTTAATCATTAAATCACATATATTCCAATTATGCCCTCCTGACACTCTAATCAAGGACCTTAAGCCTTATTAGTAAATTTGGGTCGTTACAAACCCTATGTTATAATCTATCAATTTCTTGCACTTTATTATAGTAAAATCTCCCTTGTTCATTCAAGTGTGCTTATATTAATTTCTTGTTGTTGTTTGGCCAGCAATGGCAAGTTATTTAATTATGTTTAATGCTGGAAAGATTAAATGTAATGGGAAGAACTTGGATGACACAAGTCATAATCTAGGTTAGGTTATTTTAGTAAGTAATATATGGATATGTTATTTGCCTTGTGTAACTTTTGAGAATAAAACTTTGAATTGCATTCTTAAATCTGATTTTGCATAGGAATATTTTAATTATGTCGAAGAATTAATGTCATAAAATTTGGGAAAGTTTTATGAATGTTTAAATGAGTTCTTGTTAACCTGGGAGTTTTGCTAGAATATTGCTGCCGCAATCTGTCCGCAATATGTTCAGGATGAATAATATAGGGGAATTCAATAATTCAATTCCATTTTGCAATCCATATATTTCTCTCAAATTTCTTGTTCAGTTTAGTTTTTAATTTTAGTATTTCTATCTTTTTAATATTTTGCTTAGCCTAAAAACAACCCATTTGATTTTTAGTACTTATAAGTTGTTTAGTAATTTTTTTTGCTTATTTTTCTATTTTGCAATCCTTGTGGAGATGATTTACTTATCATTATATTACTTATGTAATTACGTGTACTTGCGTATTTAAAATTAAATATTAATTTATCACAATAACGTGGTATTACAATAGGCCACCAGGGCGGTAGTGAGACTTTTCCCGAGTGTGCCAGATAAAAGAGGCGCCATATAGGAGATTGTCAGGCAAAGGCCTAGTTTTTATGCGAGATAGCGGGACAGTTAAAGAAATATTGGCCGAAGGCAAGAAAGGAAGAACCAAGAAAAGCGGACAGCTCGACCCTAGCTCGAGTGTTCGCATTGACACAGGCAGAAGCTGAGGCTTGTCCCTCAGTAGTCACAGGTCAACTTTTTAGTGTTGGAACCCCTTATATTGTTTTAATTGATTCTCGTGCTACATATTCTTTTGTTGCTAGTGGACTTATTGATAGATTGTGTAGACCATGTGATTATTATGCTGTGGGGTTCGAGACCTTATTACCCATTGGGGAATTAGTAGTATCTAGAAGATGGGTCAGGTCATTGCTAGTGACAATGGAGGACAGAGAGTTATCAATTGATTTGATAAAGTTGGTTATGACCGACTTTGATATGATTCTGGGTATGGACTGGTTAGTGAAGTATGGGGAAACCATAGATTGCAGAAGGAAGATGGTAACCTTTGAGCCTGAAGGCGAGGATCCTTTTTTATTTGTTGGCACTGTGCATGGACCCCGTGTACCTATGATATCTGTATTGAGGGCTAGAGATCTATTGCAAGGTGGTTGCATAGGATTCTTAGCCAGTGTGGTAGATATCACTTAGGTCGTGCCAGTGGGACCAGAGGAGACTAGATTAGTCTGTGAATTTCTGGATATGTTTCTAGAGGATTTACCAGGGTTGCCGCCACACAGAGATATTGAATTTGTGATTGAATTGGCACCAGGGACGGAGCCAATATCTAGGGCACCTTACAGAATGGCCCTAGCAGAATTAAAAGAACAATAGGTACAACTGCAAGAGCTATTAGATTTGGGTTTTATTAGACCCAATTTCTCACCATGGGGTGGACTAGTCCTGTTTGTAAAGAAGAAGGATGATTCTATGAGAATGTGTATTGACTACAGGGAACTGAACAAGTTAACAATCAAGAATAAGTATCCTCTGCCAAGGATAGATGATCTGTTTAATTAGTTGTAGGGTAAAATGGTATTCTCAAAGATTGATCTTCGATCTAGTTATCACCAGCTGAGGGTCAAGGATGGAGATATACTGAAGACTGCCTTTCGTACCAAATATGGGCATTATGAGTTCTTAGTCATATCCTTTGGGTTGACTAATGCCCCATCTGCTTTTATGGATCTGATGAACAAGAAGTTCAAAGATTACCTGGACCAGTTTGTGATCATCTTCATCGGTGATATTTTGGTTTATTCTCAGTCAGAGTCAGAACATGAGCAACATTTGAGGTTGGTTCTACAGAGACTGAGGGAACATAGACTGTTTTCAAAGTTCAAGAAATGTAAATTCTGGTTACATCAGGTAACTTTCCTTGGTCATATTGTCAGTAGGGATGGGATCAAGGTGGACCCAGCCAAGATTGAGGCAGTTAGAGATTGGCCAAGGCCAAGGAATGCCTTAAAGATTAGGAACTTCCTTGGGTTGGCAGGTTATTATAGGAATTTTGTGGAAGGTTTCTCAAGAATTTCTACTTCATTGACTGAACTGACATGCAAGTATCAAAAGTTTGTGTGGTCAGACAAGTGTGAGAACAACTTCTAGGAATTGAAGCAGAGATTGATTACAACTCCAGTTCCAAGTCTCATGACAGATCAGGAGAAGTTTGTGATATACTGTGATGTCTCACACCAGGGTTAGGGTTGTGTTCTTATGCAGTTGGAAAAGGTGATTGCCTATGCATCACGCTAGTTGAAAGAGTATGAACAGAGATACCACACTCATGATCTAGAGTTGGCAGCAGTGGTCTTTGCATTAAAGGTATTGAGACATTACCTTTATGGGGAGAAGTGTGAGAAATACACTAACCATAAGAGCCTGAAGTAGTTTTTCACACAGAAAGACCTGAACATGAGACAAAGGCATTGGCAGGAGTTGGTGAGGGATTATGATTGTGAAATCCTGTATCACACAGGAAAGGCCAACGTGGTGGCAGATGCCTTAAGTCGGAAGGGTCTGGGATAGGTATTCAGTGCAAGATTGATATCTAGAGAGTTAGCAAAGGATATGACCAGAGCTGGTATAGAGTTGCTGGTGGGCCAATTAGCCAATATCACGCTATAGTCTACGCTGTTAGAAACGATAAAAGAAGGCCAGTTAAGTGATCCACAACTGACAAAGATCAAAGAAGACGTCCTAGTCAGAGTTTATAGGGAATATACAGTGTCAGATATGGGCTTGTTGAGATACAAGGGTCGGATCTATGTTTCGATGGACACTGTTATCAGATGGAAGATTCTGGATGAATCTCATACTACCCCTTATTCTTTGCATCCAGGCACCAAGAAGATGTATCAGGATGTGAGATCGTTGTATTGGTGGCTTGGGATGAAGAGGGATGTGACAGAATATGTGGTTAAGTGCTTGACATGTCAACAGGTCAAGGCTGAGCATCAGAGACCAGTAGCGCTATTACAACCTCTGGACATCCCAAAGTAGATGTGGGAGGACATCACGATGGATTTCGTGGTGGGGTTACCTAAGACTGTAGGTCAACATGATTCGTTGTGGGTTATGACAGATCGATACACCAAGTCAGCTCACTTCTTACCAGTGGGGAAAACTTAAACAGTTGACCCATATGCAGATCTCTATGTGAAAGAGATAGTGCGCCTTCATAGGGCTCCGAGGTCGATTGTGTCAGATTGGGACCCCACATTTACTTCCAAGTTTTGGGGAAGTTTACAGAGGGTCATGGGTACACAGTTGAAGTTTAGTACTGCTTATCATCATCAGACAGATGGACAATCTAAGAGGATGATTAAGATATTAGAGGACATACTGCGAGCATGTGTGTTGGACTTTGATGAGTCCTCGAGTAAGTATCTACCTTTGATAGAGTTTTCCTACAATAATAACTATCAGTCGACTATTGGGGTGGCTCCTTATGAGATGATGTATGGTAGGAAATTTAGATCTCCCATTCATTGGGACGAGACAGGAGAAATGAGATACTTGGGTCTTGAGGCAGTTCAGAGGACCAATGAGGCTATTGAGAGGATCAGAGTTTGGCTGCTCGCATTTCAAAGCAGGTACAAAAGTTATGTTGATCCCAAACGCAAGAACGTTGAGTTCTAAGTGGGAGACTATCTCTTCCATAGAGTCTCACCATGGAAAAAGGTGAGGAGATTTGGGAAGAAGGGCAAGCTGAGCCCTAGATTTGTAGGACCATTTGAGATCCTAGAGAGGATTGGTCAGTGGCCTATGAGTTGGCCTTACCACCAGCACTGTCGGTTGTACACATCGTATTTCATATTTCGGCCCTTCAGAAGTATGTGTTAGGCGTGACTCATGTGTTGAGTTACGAAAATCTGGAGCTTGGGACAGATCTCTCCTATGAGGAACAGTAAGTCCAGATACTAGACAGGAAGGACAACGCCATAAGAAACAAAACTATACCTTTGGTTAAGGTATTATGGAGGAACAATAAGGTCGAGGAAGTGAACTGGGAGCTGGAGTTAGATATGCAGAGTCAGTATCCCGAGCTATTCAGGCAAAATTTCGAGGACGAAATTTCTGTAAGGAGGGGATAGTTCTAACGTCCCAAATCCCCTAATGTGGCTTAGCGCCTTGATTAGGGGGCCAGAGGGAAATAATTGGTTTATTATGTTATTATGTGATTATATGCAAGATTATGTGAGTTATATTATTATATGATTGAATTGGCATGCAAGTGGGCCCGTTTCTTATTAAAAGGGAATTTTGGTCCGTTGAGGGAATATTTGTATATTTGTGTACATATATGTGATATATGTCTGAGACAACATTATTATGTGGATATATTTGAGATACTTGGAACGAGGCGATCCTAGGTAGCAAGTTAGCGGTTTACTCATAACGGGGTCAAATATTGGGCTCAGGGTGAGGCTAGGGGTAATTTGGTACTTAGCACATTACTAGGATTGAGCGGGTAATGGTAAATTATTTGGTAATTATTTGAGGATATTACAAGTCACAAGAATTGTGAGACGTTAATTATGATTAACGGGACAATTGACTAATGACAAGTTTGCCCTTGTGACATAGAAAGGCAAGACAAAGGGTAATGGGCATATATTTGTAACGACCCAACTATTCTAGACCTTGTACCATTAATAACTACTATACTAATCTTAAGAAAACGTACATATGAAATAACCACAACTTTATTTAAAAATTGTAAAGTAAATGTTAAATACATAAAAATTCATTTAGGATATGGGATCCCATTGTTTTGAAAATAAAATAAAATATAACTTAAATAAATTGGTTACAAAATTAAGTGCGGAAAAATAATACATAGAAATCATAACTAAAAGACTAAAAAAAAACCTTCATCCTCTAATCGAACGCTCAGTCCATCGATTCCATCCTGCCTCAATACACATCCCCAAGCTACCAAGAATCTTTCCGCTGCCATAACTATTTTCCTGCACATATAAAACATAAAGGAACGAGCCTAATGCCCAGCAAGGAAAATCTACTACAAGCATGAAACATAATCATACACATAACTATAAGCTATAAACATATAACATATATCTATAAAGTCGTCCATCATATAATACTATACTATTAATGGCCATTAAAACATGTGATAAACATCTACGTCCCCTTTCTAATATATGAGGCAGGTTAGATCACATGGTAGGTTTATGATAACCCATCTACGTCCCCTGTCTAATATCTGAGGTAGGGTAAATCATAACCATGAAACATAAGAAAACATAACATAACATACTATAGCATAACTTATCATAACATATCAACATAACATATAAGCATATAAAACTATCCTATTTTCCTTACCAATATACCGGGATGATGGGAACAAAGTCGGGATTTTGGAACAATCCTAAAAACCATAATAAAGAGGTGAGAATACTAAAGAAAAGGGATGAAAATAATGAACTACACTATCGAAAAGATACTTACCAATAAGAATCTTACGTTCAAAATCTTAGATGCTTAACCAAGAAAAGAGAATACGAGTTAGAATTTGAGTAGAAAAACTGTAAGAACAATACAGAAAGGAACTAGAATAAGGAATACCTTGAATGCTTCTATGACCGAACTATACCTCGAAACCGAAATACATTATCACCTTACTTACCAAGTGTTTATTAAGTTTATAATGATTAAGCTTATAACCCCAACCCAAGTGTTTATCACTCTATAGTCTCACTAGCACCTGGAAGGCTCTGATTAATGCTTGAAGAATGAATGAAAAGACTTGGTGCTAGGTCCTATTTATAGAGTTCTAGGAATAAAAATCTTCTTTTTGGCTTTGAATAAAAATAATGAATTTAATTGAAAATATTTGAATATCCTTCAGCCAAAGGCTTAGGACTTGGTCAAATTATTCAGAGAGATTTAAGGAGTCAAAGCTTGATTTTTAAAACAAAAATAATAAAAACAAATAGAATCCTAACTTCTAACTCCCTAAATCTCGTAACTCTAATCTCACCTGCAGTAAAATCAACATATCTGGAGTTGTAGGACTCTGATTTAGACTCTCTTTATACTGTTAGAAAGCTAATTCAATTATCTACAACTTTCTAGGAATACTATTTTCGGAATTCATAACATAACTGGGTCAAAAATAGATTGGAAGTTACAGTACCCTAAAATTATGAAAAAATCTATTTAATTATCTAAATCTCAAATAAATAAAATTGTGACAAATGTCATGCTCCTAACAAATTCTGGTGAAGACTAAGTCTTATATTTCCCTTATTTTATCATTAAAATAATAATTCCTTAATAATCATACATATGACAAGTGTCATATTCCTATTGGCTCTATCTAAACCTTAGGAATAACCATGCTCATGGCAAGTGTCATATTCTTATTAGCTCTATCTAAACCTTAGGTTATAATAATTATCATATTAATAACCAGCAATATTAATCAAACCTTATGTTATAATTAATATTCTTAAACTATAGGTTAAACTTATAAAATCCATAACTATTGCTAGAAGTTTCCAACTAAGTCCCGGCTTGAACCAAAATCCACAGTCATAAACATACTACAACTACTACTAGCTATTACTATTACTACTACTATCTAACTAGCTAAGTAAAGTTCTTGGACTCTACAATTCTCCCCTACTTAAAAGAATTTCGTCCTCGAAATTTACTTACCAAATAATTCCGGATACCGGCCTTGCATGTCCTCCTCCAACTCCCACGTTGCCTCCTGTTCAGAACTATTACTCCATAGGACTTTGACTATTGGAATACTCTTGGACTGTAACTGCTTCATCCCTCTATACAGGATGCTAACCGGTCGTTCCTCGTAACTCAAGTCTTTCTAGAGTGCTATCGTATCGTACTTGAGGACGTGAGATGGGTCTGACACATACTTGCATAGCATTGAGATGTGGAACACGTTGTGGCTATCTGCTAGGGCTGGCGGTAGGGCTAGTCTATACACAACTGCTCCCACTTTGTCCAATATCTCAAAAGGACCTATAAATCAGGGACTAAGTTTGCCTTTCTTCCCAAACCGCTTCACACCTTTCATAGGAGATATTCTTAAGAAAACTTGATCTCTGACTTTGAATTCCACATCACGCCGCTTGGCATCCATATAACTTTTCTAACAGCTTTAAGCAACGAGCATACACTTTCTAATCAGGGCTACTACATCCTGAGCTCCTCTAACAGCTTCAGTTACAAGTAGTTGCCTTTCTCCTACCTTGTCATAATGCAACGACGATCGACACCTTCTTCCATAAAGCAGCTCATAAGGTGCCATCCTGATCGTTGACTGGTAGCTATAGGAGAATTCTATCAGCGGCAGATACTCACTCCAAGATCTCGATGTAAACACCGATCCTCTATCGAATACTATTGTCTTAGAGATTCTATGTAGTCGTACTATTTCTTGGACTTAAACGTCTCCGTATTGATCTGCTGTGTACGAAGTCTTAACAGATAGGAAATGAACTGACTTGGTTAATCTATCTATTACTATCCAAGCTGAATCATGCTGCTTACTTGTTTGTGGAAAACCCGTCACGAAATCTATGGCTATATCATCCCATTTCCATTTTTGAATGCTAAGTGGTTGCAATAAGCCTGCAGGCCGCTGATGTTCTGCTTTCACTTGCTGGCATACTAGACACTTAGACACAAATTATGCTATGTCCTTCTTCATCCCTGGCCACCAATACATTGCCTTGATGTCGTGTGCCATCTTGGTCGACCCTGGGTGAACTGAGTACGGGGTACTGTGCGCTTCTTCTAGAATTGTCATCTTAATATTTTGATAATTTGGCACGCATGCCCAATCCTTATATCTCAATAATCCTTGACTTGATATTGAGAAATCAGTGGCCTTGCCTTCTCTGACTGCATCCATTTGTGCCGCTAGTGTGTCGTCATGCCCTTGCCCAATCCGTATATCTTCTAGCAGATTTGACTGGACAGACAAATTAGCCAGCTTACCGACAACTATTTCTATTCTGGCACTGATCAACTCTGCTATAGCGACTTTTCTATTCCTACTAGCGCTGCTAAACTTTCATAACTCTTCCTACTTAGCGCATCGGCAACTACGTTTGCCTTTCCCGGGTGGTATATGATTTTGCAGTCGTAATCCTTCATTAGCTCTAACCACCTGCACTGCCTCATGTTGACCTCCTTCTGTGTGAAGAAGTACTTTAAATTTTTGTGGTCCGTATAAATCTCGCACCATTCTCCGTAAAGATAATGGCGCCAGATTTTCAACGCAAAGACCACTGCTGCCAACTCCATATCATGCGTTGGATAGCGTTGCTCGTACTCCTTTAGCTGTTGTGAGGCGTAGGCTATCACCTTATCATTCTGCATTAGCACGCAACCCAACCCTTGCTTTGATGCATCACAGTAGACTACGAACTTATCGATGGGTGTCGGTACACAGAGTACTGGTGCTGAGCACAGCTTGTCATTAAGCAACTGGGAGCTTTCTTCACATCTATCATTCCAGTTGAATCTTTGTTGTTTCCGGGTCAGGTTGGTGAATGGAGTGGCTTTCTTAGAAAAGCCCTCTACGAACCTCCTATAATAACCTGCTAATCCCAGAAAGCTCCTTACTTCGGATGCGTTCTTTGGTCTTGGCCAATCCTTCACGGCCTCTAATTTAGATGGGCCTACAACAATCCCATCCTTGGATACTATGTGGCTGAGAAATGCTACTTGTGAAAGCCAAAATTCGCACTTCTTGAACTTGGCGTAAAGTTGATACTCCTTTAGTCATAGCAAGATTAACCTTAAATGTTTCTTGTGCTCGACTTTATCCTTTGAGTACACCAAGATGTTGTCGATGAAAACTACGATGAATTTATCCAAGTAGTCCTTAAAGACCCTATTCATTAAATCCATAGACGCGGCTGGAGCGTTGGTAAGACCAAAAGACATAACTAGAACTCATAATGTCCATAACAATTTCTAAAAGACGTCTTAGGAATATCCTCTTCCCGTACCTTGAGCTGGTGCTTCCCCGATCGTAGATCAATCTAAAAAAATGGTTGCCCCTCGGAGTTGATCAAACAAGTCGTCAATTCGGGGTAGCGGGTACTTATTCTTATTTGTCACCTTATTCAGCTCGCGATAATATATACATATATGCATGCTTCCATCCTTCTTCTTCACAAATAGTACCAGTGCTCCCCATAGCGAATGGCTCGTTCTAATGAAACCCAAGTCTAAGAGTTCTTCTAAATACATATTTAACTCCTTGAGTTCGGTAGGAGCCATTCAGTATGGTGCCTTGGAGGTTGGCTCGGTGCCCGGTACTAATTCCATTGTGAAGTCAATTTCCCGCGTGGGCAGCAATCCTGGCATGTTGTCAGGAAATACTTCTGGAAATTTCCTTACAATATGTACATCTCCGACCTTTAGTGGTGTTCCCTTTACCACATGCGTAATGCTAGCTAAGAATGTGTGACATCATTTTTCTATCATCCTCTGAGCTTTGAGAGATGAAATAAGCGGCGTATGTAGTCCTAAAACTTTTCCCATATAGCATCGTTTCTGACCGTCAGGAGTCTCGAACATCACTTGCTTACGTCTGCTATTGATGGTTACGCCATGCCTTGCTAGCCAGTCCATTCCTATCATGTCGAAATCTTTAATCTCCAGTTCTATCATGTCTCCTTCTAATTCTTATGTACTCAATTTTGATCGGTACACCTTGTACTATCCGCGATGATAGGACTACTTCACCCGAAGTCAACTATGTCACAAACCTAGTTCTACAAGGTTTGTCTAATTTCTCTATCATTCCTAACGAGATATACGAGTATATTGCTCCCAAATCAAGCGACACTAGAACATATACTATCGAGGATAGCAATCTGACATGTAACTGCTTGTTACTAGCATTGGCTCCTCCCTGGATCAAGGCAAAGACTTTGGTCTGGAACCATCGTTTAATCCCTTTTCTCCTTCTACTTAAGCTGTGTACATTCCTTCTTTCGATGACTTTCCTAACCACAGTTGAAGCATCCCTTGATGTTTGCATGACATTCCCCAAGATGTTTCTTTTGGCCCTTAGAGCATTGCGGGTATTCTACATAACCCGACTTATTGCCTCCATTATTTGTCCGTGCTCTTTTATCACCATTGGGCTGCTTTTCATCTGGATGCCTTCTCTTCTGACCATTACTATTATTATTGCTATGCTGATAGCTGTTGTTTTTCGACCATTTTGAGGTTGACCCTGCTGTTTAGGCTTAGGCCTACTAGCCTTCTCCTTACTAACATTTTCCTGAAGCCTTTCTACTTCTATTGTCGTTTCTAGAACATTGGCATAGGTAGTATTTCCCGGGTTTGCTAGCTTAACCCCTAATTCAATCTTTGGTCTAAGTCCTCTAACGAACTTGGTCACCCTCATAAAGTCAGTTGGAACCAACTCTGGTGCAAACTTGGCTAATCTGTCGAACTGCCGAGCATATTCTTCTACCGTTAAGTTGCCCTGCTTCAAACTAGCGAACTCCTTGACCCTTGTAGCGATGATTTCCGAGTTGTAATACTTCTTGTGGAACAGCTCCACAAATCTTGTCCATGTCATGGTGGCGACATTGTTAGTCTGCTGAACTAAGTCCCACCATATTCTAGCATCCTTCTTAAGCAGAGACGAAACGCAGGATATGCGGTCCGCGTTGCCGAGATTCATATGCACTAGGATCGGCTCTACATTTCTGAGCCATTCTTCTACATCAAAGGGGTTTGTTAGGCTCTAAGGCAATAATTAATCTAAGCAAACATAACTCGGACCTATTAATTATGATTTATTATGAAAAAAATTATGTAAGCCTTCTTTATAATTAGGGTGTGTTTCTAAACTTAGAAAAATAAGCCATCTTTATAATTTACTAAGTCTGTTTCTAATCATCCTATATGACTTAATTCTCAGGCTCGAAACTCGTCGTTGTTCCAAAGTTAACCATATTAAGGGAGGGCTGAGATCGGGTAAAATCGTCCCCACTACTATGGCCCCCTAAACTCTCAATATAGAACCCGGTCCATTGATTTGTATCCACCCTCACCGAACTTGATCATTATTTATTAAATTTATTATTTATTATGATTGTAGAAAAAATCAAACTCATACATGTTATTAAAAAATAACAATGATATTTATTTGGAAATTTTTTTTTCACTATATACAATCATAAATGCAAAGATAATAAACAAAGAAAATAAACTAATTTACTTGTATTCTTAACTAAAAACATAAGGGCTAAAATGTTTTACTAACACATAATCATAACAACTATAACATAAGAACTTACATTGGCAGTTAGATTCGGAGCTTGAGCGTGTGTATCAAGGAGAACTTCATGTAAATAGACCGTTGCTCTGATACCAACTGTAACGACCCAACTATTCTAGACCTTGGACCATTAATAACTACTATACTAATCTTAAGAAAATGTACATATGAAATAACCATAACTTTATTTAAAAACTGTAAAGTAAATGTTAAATACACAAAAATTCATTTAGGATATGGGATCCCATTGTTTTGAAAATAAAACAAAACATAACTTAAATAAATTGGTTACAAAATTAAGTGCGGAAAAATAATACATAGAAATATAAACTAAAAGACTAAAAAAAAAACTTCATCCTCTAATCGAACGCTCAGTCCATCGATTCCATCCTGCCTCAATACACATCCCCAAGCTGCCAAGAATCTTTCCGCCGCCATAACTATTTTCCTGCACATATAAAACATAAAGGAACGAGACTAATGCCGAGCAAGGAAAATCTACTACAAGCATGAAACATAATCATACACATAACTATAAGCTATAAACATATAACATATATCTATAAAGACGTCCATCATATAATACTATACTATTAATGGCCATTAAAACATGTGATAAACATCTACGTCCCCTTTCTAATATCTGAGGTAGGTTAGATCACATGGTAGGTTTATGATAACCCATCTACGTCCCCTGTCTAATATCTGAGGTAGGGTAAATCATAACCATGAAACATAAGAAAACATAACATAACATACTATAGCATAACTTATCATAACATATCAACATAACATATAAGCATATAAAACTATCCTATTTTCCTTACCAATATACCGGGATGATGAGAACAAAGTCAGGATTTTGGAACACTCCAAAAAACCATAATAGAGAGGTGAGAATACTAAAGAAAAGGGATGAAAAGAATGAACTACACTATCAAAAAGATACTTACCAATAAGAATCTTACGTTCAAAATCTTATATGCCTAACTAAGAAAAGAGAATACGAGTTATAATTTGAGTAGAAAAACTGTAAGAACAATACAAAAAGGAACTAGAATAAGGAATACCTTGAATACTTCTATGACCGAACTATACCTCGAAACCGAAATACATTATAACCTTACTTACCAAGTAAATTTATTAAGTTTATAATGATTAAGCTCATAACCCCAACCCAAGTGTTTATCACTCTATAGTCTCACTAGCACCTGAAAGGCTCTGATTAATGCTTGAAGAATGAATGAAAAGACTTGGTGCTAGGTCCTATTTATAGAGTTCTAGGAATAAAAATCTTCTTTTTGGCTTTGAATAAAAATAATGAATTTAATTGAAAATATTTGAATATCCTTCAGCCAAAGGCTTAGGACTTGGTCAAATTATTCAGAGAGATTTAAGGAGTCAAAGCTTGATTTTTAAAAAAAAAATAATAAAAACAAATAGAATCCTAACTTCTAACTCCCTAAATCTCGTAACTCTAATCTCACCTGCAGTAAAATCAACATATCTGGAGTTGTAGGACTCTGATTTAGACTCTCTTTATACTGTTAGAAAGCTAATTCAATTATCTACAACTTTCTAGAAATACTATTTTTCGAAATTCATAACATAACTAGGTCAAAAATAGATCGGAAGTTACAGTACCCTAAAATTACGAAAAATCTATTTAATTATCTAAATCTCAAATAAATAAAATTGTGACAAATGTCATGCTCCTAACAAATTCTGGTGAAGACTAAGTCTTATATTTCCCTTATTTTATCATTAAAATAATAATTCCTTAATAATCATACATATGACAAGTGTCATATTCCTATTGGCTCTATCTAAACCTTAGGAATAACCATGCTCATGCCAAGTGTCATATTCTTATTAGCTCTATCTAAACCTTAGGTTATAATAATTATCACATTAATAGCCAGCAATATTAATCAAACCTTATGTTATAATTAATATTCTTAAACTATAGGTTAAACTTATAAAATCCATAACTATTGCTAGAAGTTTCCAACTAAGTCCTGGCTTGAACCAAAATCCACAGTCATAAACATACTACAACTACTACTAGCTATTACTATTACTACTACTACTATCTAACTAGCTAAGTAAAGTTCTTGGACTCTACAATTTTGTTGGGGTTTTATGCCCTAATTAAAACTCAATTTCTTTGTAATCTCATTTATTATCAATAAAATAATAGAAATCATTTTTTGACTTGGTCAATCACTTTGCTCACATGTTTTATTTTCATGTTTATTTGTTTAATATAAACTTCTATTAATTCCTGAGCATATAGCTAATCGTATTTATAGTGACGTAATCACAGTGGAATATAAATATGATTATATATTCAAAACAAGTTAGTCATCAGATTAGTCAGTGCACAAAATTTACACTGACCTGCCAATCTACGTTATGTTCTTTCCAGAACATTAGCAAATTAGATAAGATCGGATGTATTTGTTACATCGGACTGGACCAATATTGACAATTGATAGGATAAGTAAACATACCGTTATTATCAATTCTAGTAATATCATATAGTTGACCATAGGTCAATTCAATCTCAATTCTGAATGGTTAGTATTCTAACTAATTGTATTGTTTGAGTTCTTTGACTTGTTCGTTACCAGCTTATCCTACGGACTAGCCCATACTTACATCTTGGAAACTCGGTAGTATAATTGAGTGGGAGTGTTAATCATAGATATGAACATCTATAGCTTCTGATTAAGAAGTGAAACGATGGTTTCATTTTAGTTTGGTTTAAGGGACTAAATGATAGAGATATCATTTCAGTAATTAATATTAGTTTACTAAAATATCATTTAAAAGGAAGTAAGTGTTTTAAGGATACAATACAATGAGGGGTAAAACGGTATTTTAGTCCCATCTCATTGTAAATCGTCAATAGAGGACTGAGTGACAATTATGGTTGTAGCAATGGATAATTAATAATATATCTATATTTCTTATAGAGAGTTCTATGAATTCAAGAGTGCAATTCTCAGTCTTTAGTTGAGTCACAAGGAATTAATAAGTTAGTAAATTTATTTATTAGAATTATGATAACTTATTGGAGCTTGATTTCATAGGCCCATGGTCCCCACTGTACCTTGGATAAAATGATATAGATATTCTTAATTAATTGATTTAACTATATTAGAATTATCAAAGTTGACCAGGTAAATATTGGATAGTTTCACACAGTTATGTAATTTTGAGAAAAAAAGAGAAATTATGGCAGATTTATTAATTCAGATAAATTGGTATCTAAATTAATAAATAATTTTAAATCAAGGTTCAAATTATAAATAATTAATTTGATAAAGGATTTTAATAATTATTTAATTAATTAAATCAATAGAAAATAATACATGCCTTGATTTTAAGTCCAACGTGCTTATAATCAAATGAGAAATTTCACGGGCCTAAAGCCCATGATAATTTCGACCTAGGGCTGTTAATTGACTATTATTTTATTAATTTTTAAATGAAATAAATGACCTAATTGAGTCTATAAAAGTAATGTTAAGTACGAGTTGAAAGCACAAGATAAAACACAAGTTTAATCACTAGTTTTCAGATAGATTCTCTCTATAAACATAAGTCATGTTCTAAGCCTCATTACTCTTTCTCTTCCTCTCTCTATATCTATCTCATGTGTTGAGAATTTCCCACCCTAGTCTAGGTGATTGTAAGGATACTTTGGAAGGCCATGAAGAAAATTGAAGATCGATTCAGTTTCTTGGTAATACTCAGCGACAGAAAGGATACAAGGGTTAGAGAAACTGAAGGAATGACTCTCTTATTCCGCTATGTATAATGTAAGTATTCTTATCATTATTTCTCTTTGAATTCAATTTTAAAAACATCTTCTAGGTTGTCTCATATTAACTTGTTTAATATTAGATCTACATGGAAATAAATACAGTTTCTGTATAAGTTTTCCCAACAACTGGTCTCAGAGACTTTGGTAATCTTTATTTGCATGCATGAACATGTTAAAAATTGAATTATTTGATATGATCGAATAATTGGATGGATTTCATGATTTTATGAAGCATATAGGTTATTTTGTTGTGTTTTCTATGCTATTAATTTTTATATATGCTTTATGTTGTGCAAAACATGGTAAAAATTAATTAGAAAATTGTTTTGGTTTGAAAAATTGCACAAAAAAAATTTCAGAAAAATTTTCCTCTGGTTGCCAGGCACGCGCGCACGCATGCGCGCACCACCCACCCACTGCGCACACCAATGCGCGCACGCACGCACATCGGTCTAGCACGCTCGCGCGCACTTGCGCGCGTTTCCCCACTCTGCCTGCGCACATTCGTCGACGTCGCTTCCTCCTGCGCGCACGTCACCAGCCAGCAGCCACGGTGAACAGTACCCGCCATCCCAAATTTTTTTATTTTTTTAAATAATAAAAATGTGAAAATTTATTATTTATAATCAAAGTAAAAAATATCAGATTTATTTTATCATTTAAAAAGGTTTTTTAAAATAAGATATTTTTGTTGTTTGAGATTTAAATAATTTGATATTTTTACAAAGATTCAAATTCAAATTCAAATTTAAAAATAGACTAACAACTTAATATTACATATTTTAATATATTAAAATATTAGAATTAAGATATCAGATATTTAATATATTTTCTTTTAAATATTTGTTATTTTTATTAAATCTTTATTTGAAAATATAAATATCTCTTTATTCTATAGTTTTTAATATTTAAATTTGTTAGTTAGATATTTTCATGGATATTTTAATTTGTTTAACTGTTTTGAGATATTTTAGGTTTGTTATAACTATTAATATTTTATTTTATTTTTAAATGGTTAAAATATTAGCTTATTGTTGTAACAACACAAGATATTTTTTTTAAAAATAGTTAAGATATTGATTTTAAAATTGGTTAAATTTTGAAAAATATAATATTTTTTCAACCAATTATCAATTTTTTTTTTAATGGGATTTAAATTAACTTTGGTTAATTGTTGATAAATCCTATTTAAATTAAATTAATATTTTTTAAATTAACTTAAACCAAGTTGATTGTTGATAAATGAAATTTAAATTAACTATTGTTAATTGTTGATAAATTTCATTTAAATTGACTTATATTTTTTTAATAATTAATTAATTCGAATTTTTGATAAATTCTAGATAATTAATTGTGATATTTTGCAAATGAAATAAATTGTGGTATTTTTGCACAAATTCATAGACTTGCTCATATAGTAACATGATTAGGCCGTTCCAATTATAATATGTCTGTTTGTACTATATGTGATATTTTTGCAATTGGGCTTAGATACATATAGTGGCCCATATGTTTGCTAGATGTATGGATTTTTGCTAAATAAAATATTCATAAAATAATAGGTTTTATTTGGGCCCATTAGAAAATGTAAAGTTTAAATTCCTCTCTTGTGGGTGATTCCACTTGTGAAGGCTCATTTGTTTTGCATGACTATAGTGGGCCTAATCAATTAATAACAATTAATAAAATGAAGGTTTAAATTCGTGTCTTTTGGACCTTGTATGGAAGTATGAGAGCCTTTGTAGTGGGAACGACATACTGGATCGAACCCTCCTCCACACAAGCCCAATTGTTAAGGCCAATTTACCTAAGTTAGACTTAATTGTATAGGTTCATTATATTAGTTAAACCTAAATATTGATTAGTAACAAATTAATTATAAACTAATTGAATTTGTTTCAATGCGACACTTTAGAATTAATAGGAAATTATATGACTTTGGTTTTAAAAATTCTAATCTTAATTTATTTTGAAGAGCCATAGTCATTAATTTTCGAAAATTAATAATAAAAATACTAATTTTAATTTTATAATGAGCTTATTTTAAGAATTATTTTTGATCTCCATCGTTGGTTTATCAAGGTCAATAGATTAATGGGGCCTCGAGATGCTTTGATTCGTCCCCCTATGGAATGTGTTCATTAGTTATTTTGACAAGGTTAGATTTCGAATGATAGATAATTATAGGTCAAATTCTACTAGACTTATCCCTACCGTGACTACTAGGACTAAATCTATGATTATCGAAACCGTGGATCTAGCTCATAAAATAAGAGATTTTGCTTTCTTATTTTGATCGAATAGTAGGTTGTTAATAATGGTGTCCATTATTAAATAAGTTTACAACTTTATTAAACTAGTGGTATTTTTGACTCTCGCCTACCGGGACAAGGATATCATAGATTAGTTAAAAAAACCTAAAAAAAAAATAAAGATATGATTATTTTGGTATTTTTTCTCATATCTTACATATTTTTGGTATATGTTGTGATATTTCTTGAAATTTGTGTGAATATGAGTTTTATTGAGCAAAAGTGATTGATTTCTATTTTATTGATAATATGCAGTTTTAAGTATGGCTGTGTCTACTTCCATCCTTTCTCAACTTTCGATGGAGAAACTCACTGGAGAAAACTTCCTTAAATGGAAGCAGAATATCAATATAGAGTTGATTGGTGACAACTCCGAATTCGTCATGATTAAGGAATCCCCAGAAGTTCCAGCTGAAGGAGCTACCAAGTCTATGAGGGATAAGTATGAGCGTTAGCAGGTGGCTAACAACTGCATGGAGCAACAATAGATGAGGAAACTCAAGTTGGCTTATTCCTCAACAATCTCTCTCCAGCTTTCTGGCCGTTCACCAACAACTATGTGTTGAATAAACTGATCTCTGGCCTAACGCAGCTCATGAACAAACTTAAGACTTTTGAGTCTATCATGGGTGTACCAAGTAAGGGAGGAGAAAAGAAGACAACTACTACTACTACTGCTGATCCAGCTAAGGCTGAAGCTAACCAAGCTTTGTCTTCGAAAGCTGGAAACAAAAGGAAAGGTGGACAAAACAACAACCCCAAGCCTGCAAAGGCTGTAAAGATGAGTGCACAACCAAGTGCATATACGCCAAAGGGGAAGAACAAGAAAAAAAAGAAAGGTAAAGGTAAGTGTTTTCACTACAAAGAGAATGGGCATTGGAAACACAATTGCCCCAAGTTTCTAGCAGCTAAAAACAAAGGTAATGATTATAGTTCATATATCTTAGAAAATGTGTTTCAGAGAATGATAAATATGTTTGGGTTATTGATTCTGGATCTACCAACCATGTTTGTAACTCTTTACAGCTTCTTGAATCGTGGGAGGAAGTGGACGAAGGCGACTTAAAGCTTAGAGTTGGGAACGGAGCGTTCGTTGCGATCCAAGCTAGAGGAAGAGAAAGTCTGAAGTTCGGAAATAATTTTTTAATTTTAAATGATGTATTTTTTATTTTGAATTTTAGTAGAAATTGAATTTCAGTTTCCATGTTGCAATTAGAACAATTTGTTATGACTTTCACAACTTCTAATACATCTATTTCTTTCAATGGATCACCATTGTGTATTGCATGTTTGGAAAACAGGCTTTATATTATGTGACCTAACGAACCCCTCTATCTTAACAATGATTTATTCAAAGTAGCTAAACTTAGGACCAATAAACGTCAAAAGACCGATTATGATAATATGACGTATTTATGAAACTTAAGAGTAGGTCACATTGGCTATGATAGGATTCAAAGACTTACAAAGGACATGCCTTTGAGGGAACTCACCTTAGGTGAATTACCTATCTGTGAATCTTGTCTAGAAGGCAAACTGACAAAGCGTCCATTCTCTGCAAAGGGTGATAGGGCCAAAGAACCACCAGACTTGTGCATTAAGATGTTTGTGGACCTTTTAATGTACAAGCTAGGGGTGGTTTTGAGTATTTTTTCACTTTCATTGATGATTACTCTAGATACTCATGTCTTTACCTAATGATTAGGAAATCAGAAACATTTTCAAAGTTTCAAGAATTCTTAGCTATGGCTCATAACCAATTGGGTAAAATGTTAAAGATGTTGCAATCTAATAGGGGTGGAGAATATTTGGATATGCAGTTCCAAGATCATTTAACTGAACTTGGGATTTTATCACAACTTACTGCCCCAGGTACTTCGCAACAAAATGGTATAGCGGAACGCCGGAAAAGAACTTTATTGGAAACGGTTAGATGCATGCTTAGTTACTCAACTCTACCAACATCATTCTGGGGACATGCAATTGAACAACGAACGACATTCTCAATTTTGTGACGTCTAAATCAATCCCCAAAACACCTTTAGAATGCTGGAATGGTCGTGAACCTAGTTTACGCCGTTATCGAATCTGGGGATGTCCCGCCCACGTCCTGAGGAAAAAAGAGGGAAAGCTAGAACTGGGAACTGAAGTTTGCATGTTTGTTGGCTATCCTAAAAGTACTCGGGGTGACAGTCATTCAGAAAAGAAAGTGTTTACTTCTACGAATGCTACTTTTCTGGAAAATGACTATGGCCAAAACTTCAAACCACGTAGCAAAGTAGTTTTAGAGGAGATGGTTAAAGAATTGACTCCAACCAATGTTCCATCGTCATCAACACGAGTTGATAATGAAATTCCCACTCTTCATGTCCAACCGACGCAAGTCGATTTAAATGAAGAAAGTACCACTGTTCCTGAGCAAACAGTCACGGAGGCTTGTCGTAGTGGGAGGGTTTCTAGGAACCCAGTTCGCTATGGTTTGGATGGTGAAACCAATATGGTTGTTGGTGACACTAGTGATGATGATCCATTGTCTTTCAAATAGGCAATGGCTAGTCCTGAAAAGGAGCTATGGCTCGAAGCCATGAAATAGGAAAGGGAGTCCATGTACTCAAATTTCATTTGGGATCCTATGGAAGCACCTAGTGACTTTAGGGCCATTGGGTGCAAGTGGATCTACAAGAAGAAATGAAGTGTTGATGGAAATATCGAGACTTATAAAGCTCGATTAGTGGCAAAGGGTTATACCCAAAGAGAAGACGTGGACTATGACGAAACTTTTAGTCCAGTAGCCATGCTCAAATCCATTCGCATCCTCCTATCCATAGCAGCCACTCTTGACTATGAGATCTGGAAAATAGACGTCAATACAACTTTTCTTAATGGAAAGCTTGACGACGTCATTTATATGGATCAACCAGAAGGATTAAAAATAGTTGGACAAGAAAGAAAAGTTAATAGGTCCATCTATGGACTTAAGCAAGCTTCTCGTTTCTGGAACCTTAGGTTTGATGAAATAATCAAAACTTACGACTTTGAACAAAATATTGATGAGCCTTGTGTTTACCAATGGAAGGCAAATCAAATAGTGGTATTCCTGGTTCTTTACGTAGATGATATCTTACTCATTGGAAACAATGTTAAGAAATTATTGGATGTGAAGAATTGGCTAAGCACTCAATTCCAGATGAGAGATTTGGGTGAAGCAAGTTATGTTCTCAGTATCCATATCATTAGGGATAGAAAGAACATAATCTTAGCTCTATCTCAAGCAGCTTACATTAATAAAGTGCTTGAACGTTTCTCAATGACAAATTCCAAGAAAGGATGTTTACCGTCCCGCCATGGAATTCATCTTTCAAAGAAGTAGTCTCCCCAGACTCCTGAAGAGGACGATACAATGAGAAAATTTCCTAATGCATCTGCAGTTGGAAGTCTGATGTATGCTATGTTGTGTACTAGACCAGATATCTGTTATGCAGTGGGAGTAGTGAGCAGGTATCAGTCAAACCCAGGACCAGAACATTGGATAGCAGTTAAGCATATCCTGAAGTATTTAAGGCAGACTAAGGATTATATGTTAGTCTACAAGGGTGGTGTTCTGAACCTTGTAGGCTACACCGATTCAGATTTTCAAACTGATGTCGATGACAGGAAGTCTACTTCTGGAATGGTGTTTATTCTTAGGGGTGGAGCTGTGATATGGAGAAGCATAAAGCAATCTTCAATCTTAGATTCCACCATGGAGGCTGAGTACATAGCCGCGTCGGAAGCAGCTAAGGAAATAGTCTGGCTATTGAAGTTCTATTATGATCTTGGTGTTATTCCAGAAATGGATAAACTGCTTGTGTTGTTTTGTGACAATACAGGAGCGATAGCCAACTCGAAAGAACCTCGTAGTCACAAGAGGATTAAGCATATAGAAATGAAGTATCACATTATCGAGAATATGTGGCCAAGGGAGATGTGAAGGTTATGAAGATTGCATCTGAAGACAATCTTGCGGATCCGTTAACAAAGACACTACCAAAAGCTACATTTGATAAGCATGCCAAGGAAATGGGATTAGTAGAATTAAGGCATTAGTTTCAATTAGTGCAAGTGGGAGTTTATTGGGGTTTTATGCCCTAATTAAAACCTAATTTCTTTGTAATCTCATTTATTATCAATAAATGAATAGAAATCATTTTTTTGACACTAACTTGTCGATCTACGATATGTTCTACTTACACATCACAATGTCAGGTTCTGTCCAGAACATTAGCAAAGTACATAAGATCAGATGTATTTGTTACATCGGACTGGACCGATATTGACAGTTGATAGGATAAGTAAACATACCGTTATTATCAATTCTAGTCATATCATATAGTTGACCATAGGTCAATTCAATCTCAATTCTGAGTGGTTAGTATTCTAACTGATTGTATTATTTGAGTTCTTTGACTTGTTCGGTACCAACTTTCCCTACGGACTAGCCCATACTTACATCTTGGGAACTCGGTAGTATAATTGAGTGGGAGTGTTAATCATAGATATGAACATCTATAGCTTCTGATGAAGAAGTGAAATGATGGTTTCCTTTTAGTTTGGTTCAAGGTGCTAAATGATAGATCTCATTTCAGTAATTAATATTAGTTTACTGAAATATCATTTAAAAGGAACTAAGTGTTTTAAGGATAAAATACAATGAGGGGTAAAATGATATTTTAGTCCCATCTCATTGTAATCTATAGAGGATTGAGTGACAATTATGGTTGTAACAATGGATAATTAATAACGTATCTATATTGCTTATAGAGCGTTCTATGAATTCAAGAGTGCAATTATGAGTTTTTAGTGGAGTCAAGAGGAATTAATAAGTTAGTAAATTTATTTGTTAGATTTATGATAACTTATTGGAGCTTGATTTCATAGGCCCATGGTCCCCACTGTACCTTGGATAAAATCATCTAGATAGTCTCAATTAATTGATTTAATTATCAAAGTTGACCAGGTTAATTTTGGATAGTTTCACAGAGTTAAGTAATTTTGACAAGAAAAGAGAAATTATGGCAGATTTATTAATTAAGATAAATTGGTATCTAAATTAATAAATAAGTTTAAATCAATTTTCAAATTATTACTAATTAATTTGATAAAGGATTTCAATAATTATTCATTTAATTAAATCAATAGAAAATAATACAGACCTTGATTTTAAGTCCAACGAGCTTATAATCAAATGGGAAATTTCACGGGCCTAAAGCCCATGATAATTTCGACCTAGGGCTGTTAATTGACTATTATTTTATTGATTTTTTAATTAAATAAATGACCTAATTGAGTCCATAAAGGGAATGTTAAGTGAGAGTTGAAAACACAAGTTAAAACAGAAGTTTAATCACTGATTTTTTGATAGATTCTCTCTATAAACATAAGTCATTTTCTAAACCTCATTATTCTTTCTCTTCTTCTCTCTGTATCTATCTCATGTATTGATAATTTCCCACCCTAGTCTAGGTGATTGTAAGGATACTTTGGAAGGTTGTGAAGAAAATTGAAGATCGATTCAGTTTCTTGGTAATACTCTGCAACAGAAAGGATACAAGGGTTAGAGAAACTGAAGGAATGACTCTAGTATTCAGCTGCGTATAATGTAAGTATTCTTATCATTATTTCTCTTTGAATTCAATTTTAGAAACATGTTCTAGGTTGTCTCATATTAACTTTTTTAATATTAGATCTACATGGAAATAAATAAAGATCATGTATAAGTTTTCCCAACATATATGTCATTTGGGAGGCAAAACCAGTGATTAGTGACCTTTTCCCTGGGTTGAAGGAACAAAACCGAACACTCTAGCTTCCTTTTTTCTCTTTCTCGATCATTCTCTTTCTTTCTCTCGGTTTCTCTCTTAATTGGACTTGAGATTTTGGGGCAGGCATGAGGATTCAAAGCTTAAGGTTTAGGGTTGAATTGCATAAGCTAAAGAGGGTTCAATTGTTAGCTGAGGTAAGGGATTACAAACTCTGTTTTAGTTGGTATTTTGCTATGGTTTTGGTGTTTCTAAAGCGTGAAAGTTTAAGGTTGTGAATTGGGTTTTTGATAGTGTTTTGATTGTGTTAAAGCCTGGGTTTTGCTACTGGGATTGAGGTGTAATGTTTGGGATTGATTTGTGGTGAGTTTTGGGCTGAGGAAAATAGGGATGGCTGGGTTCGCAAGGTCGTGCTGCGGCCCTGTTCTTGGTCATCGCGGCCCGTGCGAACCCCAGGGCCTAGGTGGGGGCTCTGTCTTGGTGGCGTGTCGCGGCCCTTAAGGGCAAGTCGCAGCCAGCCCCTGTACCCAGACAACGGGGCTCTCTGTCTAGGAGGCGTGCCATAGCCCTTAGGGGAAAGTCGCGACTTTCTTGGCCATTTTTGGCGACCCTAGGTTTTAATGACGAGATTTCAAACCTAAAGGCTTGAGATGAAATCTACTACTCGATTTGGTAGAATTCGAGGTCTCGGAGGCTATGACTTGGACTGGAAGCCTTTATTTTCTCGTTATTGATGGGATTCTATATTTGGTTCTGACTAGGTTATCGGTAGGGGCTCAAGATTAGGATCGTGCTCGACGGTCGTTCTTATTTTACATTATACTCAGACCTGAGGTAAGGAAATTGCACCCACTATGTGACATATATGATTAGGGCTTTGCCCGAATGCTGTATATAGTTTTGATTGGGCATTGTCCCCTGTAAATGTGCATGATTATGATAATGCATGTGAATGATTGATTAAAGCCTGTTGAATGCTTTGTATATGGATATTTTTCATATGATGAATGCCCGTTAGCATTATATACTTGAGAAAAGCACTGAATTATGAGTCAAGGATGACAATAACGCGCCAAGCGCTGGTCGATATGATTAGACCTAATCAAGAGCGCCTTATACGCTTCTCCGACCCAATTGTCGTAGAAAACTAAAGCACTAAGTACGATGGGCCAGCTCCAAGGTTGGTTATATAGAGGATAGGGCAATGGGCCCCGGAGTGACTTATTAGTCCCAGATCCTAGGGCGCTAAGCCCCAGTATGACTTATTAATCATGTTCTTGGGCAACGAGCCCTGATATGAATCAGTTAATCATTTATTTAGCACGATTGGCCTCATTTGACAATGTATTCAATTATATGAATGGTATGGATGCATGAGTAGGGTTATTACTATTGTGCATGTCTATTATGATTTGGAAATGTGTTAATCATTGCTTATGAGCATGTTTAAGTTTTCTTGCTAGGCCTTGGCTCACGGGTGCTATGTGGTGTAGGTAAAGGGAAAGAAAAGATGGACTAGCCATGAGTTGGAGAGCTTAGATGGCGATGTGTACATATGCGGTTGCTTGACCACCACGGCCAAGGTTTCTTAGAGGAACTACCCCAGGGATCCCAGATGAGGGAACCCTAAGAGAGCCGCCGACTCCAACTACTGTCCATGTACGATCCATACTAGATCTGACCAACTGCCCATCCTACCTCCTCTACGTTCTTGACAGCCCATCTTTGTCTCAGTAGAGTTTTTCAGTGGCATGTTTCGGTCCTCTTCCCCATTACTTAGAAAAAGTGAGGTTAAACCATATTTTTGCCGCTTAGGTCGGTAGATTGTAACTTTTGAGTTTTAATGACCATTTTGGAACTATTAACAACTTTGTAAATGTTATTATGGGATCCCATGTACAGTTTAATGTTTTAATGAAACATCCATTCCTTTTAACCAAAATTTTCAACCCTGGACCAATATTCACATTTAGATGCACGTTTATGGTCTAATGACACGTTTATCAAGTTAAGCACTATTTAAAATACATAGTGTAATGGTATTGGCTAACCAGAGCATTACAGGAATAGTCCTCTTAAAGCAATTGTAGTTGACAAATGTTTTAAATGAAATAAATAATTGAATCGAATTATTGTATATATATAGATTATGTACGATATTATGTTGATAATATTAAGTAAATATAAAAAATTCCAAAGTTCATCTATGTGGTCTTAATCTAATATTGGTATGAGAAACTCGAGATTAAGATAATGAACTTGAAATAGTTCGCAGTAAAATAAAGTTATGGAATCTTTAGATTAATTACTGCTGGTACGATTCACTATTATGAATGACCTAGAACCATGTCACTAGTGTAGTAGGACACTTTAGTGAAGGTACTTTATCTATAGTGTTATATAGAACTGGACCAGAAGTGATTTGTTAATACTAGTTTAAACACCGTTTCATAGTATTAATCAAACGCATCAAACAATGTCATATACACGATGATCTTAATCCTGAGGTTACTATGAACTCTTATATAAGTCATCTGATCCTTTGATTCATGCGTTAATGTTTGTCAGAATGATTAGGCTAATAATAATTCTTTTGGGGACTCAATGATATATATGGTTGGGGACATAGTTTAACAGATATGGATTCTATACCTTCTCATAGATTGAATAATGGTTCTCTATTGGGTTGACTTTCAGAACTAAAAGTTATGAGCACTCACGTCGCAAACTTATTGTGACACAACCTTCACTAGTAAAGTCAATGGTACACTAGGAGATAGATATAGTTAAAAGGGTAAAATCGTAAATTTATTCGTTTTTTAATTATGAATCATTAATAGAGGATTAACATTGTATGTAATGATTATATCAATGGACACTTTATTCTTTAATAAAGTACTCTGTGAATATAAATCTATAATTATCAAGAGTTCAATATCATATTTATAGTGGAGTAATCGTGAGATTAATAAATATAATTATTTAATCAAAGAGCTTTGATTAATAATCTAATATTTATTGGAGCTTGAAATTATAGGTCCATAGGTCTCGAGGGTGGCTCAATCAACACCATATCAAGGTAAGAGTTGATACAAGGGTAAAACTATAATTTGGAAATTTTAGAAGAATTTTATACTTCAGGTCAAATATACAATCATATGATAATTAAGGATGAATAATTAATTTGGAATTAATTATTAAAATTTTAAAATATATATTTATTTAAATATTAAATATTTGAAATATATATTGTTGTCCCTCAAAATTCAAGAGATGATGTGGCGAATGAGAAAGTGGCACGTGGCATCACAAGTCATGGAAAAATGACAAAGTATTAAAAAAATATTGATGAACAAGAAAGGATAGGTCCAAGACCTATAGGGAAGTCGACCAGGCCTAAACCTCCAAGGGGTGGTCGGCCTAGCCCTAGCCCCTAGGGGTGGTCGGCTTGACCCCAACCCCTAGGGGTGGGGTGGTCGGCCTGGCATGCTCAAGATCCACATGGGTGGTCGGCCCACCCTATTCTTCATAGGGTGGTCAGCCTAAACTCCCAAATACACTCTGTTGGATAAATTTCACACTCATTCAAGAAGAAGAAGAACAAGCCTAGCACCCAAAAGGTCATCTGGCCTAACATCCAAAAGATCAACAGGCCTAACACCCACAAGGTCATCAGGCCTATCACCTAGAAGATCAGCAGACGTAGCACCCAAAGGGTCATTAGGCCTAACACCGAAGCTCTAAAGGGTCATCAGGCCTAACACCTAAGTCTCATAAACCAACCAAGACTTAGCGTTTTCCCGAAGCTTTCAATCGTGCATCGTCAACCACGATCTTGAGAAAACAACAAAAAGACCCACGATCTCATAATCATGGGGAGGTGGACATGTATCTCCTCTCACTATGATCGGGTACCAAACCACGATCCTCAGTCTTGCTGATCATGTAACAGCCCCTGGGTACTATAAATAAAGGATCGAGAGCTTCATTTAAGGGATGGGTTTTGGATCGATTTTTAGAAGGATATTTTCTGGGGATAAACTCTGGGAAAATTGGTGACGAGTGAACTCTTCAGTTCATTTGTATAATTGTCTATCGAGTGATTCAATACTAAAGACTAAGTAGATTAGGTTATTACTGTTAATCAGAACAGGGTTGAACCACTATAAATTTCTGTGTGTTTGTTTAGATATTTGTACTGTGTCGTATATTATATTTATTTCATTCAAAAGGTGTCATATAATGTACATATGACCGTTGGCTAAGGTGTGTTACACCAGACCAGTCGAAGCTATTAATGATTGAGGTACACGAGGGGTTTTGTGGAGATCACACTGGGGGGCAGAGCCTATAAAAAAAATTCTTAAGGCAAGGATACTTCTGGCCGACGATGAATGATGACTCGATAGAGTATGTTAGAAGATGCCATAAGTGTCAGATCTTCTCCAATATACCCCAGGCGACACCTAATGATTTAACACAAATGCAAAGCCCTTGGCCCATCATTGTATGGGGAATCGACTTGATTGGGAAGCTACCCACGGGAATGGGAGGAGTCCAATTTGCTTATGGACTGAAGCAGAACCGCTCGCCACCGCCACCTTCACCTCAAAGAAAGTCTTAGACTTTGAGGTGAAGAATATCATATGTCAATTCGGCCTACTGAAGAAGATAGTCTCGGACAATGGGACTCAAGTCGACAGTGATATGTTCACTGACTTTTGTACAAGGCATAGAGTCACAAAGAGCTTTTCCTTGGTAGCACACCCCTAAGCCAATGGTCAAGTAGAAGCAGTGAACAAGACTATCATAGACAATCTGAAGAAACACCTTGAACAAGCCAAATGAGCCTGGCCAGAAATACTTCTGGAGGTCCTTTGGTCACATCGAACAGTGACTCAAACATCAATGGGCCATACACCATTCTCTTTGGCGTTTGGTAATGAAGCCATGTTGCTAGGTTAACTCACTTACCCATCACATAGACGAGAGACATACGATCAATGGAGGAATCATCAACTAATAGAAGAGTCGCTCGATTTAATTGAAGAAAGACGAAAAAGGCAAGTATCGGAGTAGCAGCACACCAACAAAAAGTGGCCAAATACCTCAACTTCAGGGTGAAAGATCGAAAATTCCAAGTTGGAGACTTAGTACTCAGGAGGGTATTCCTAAACACTAAGGGCACTGCAGCAGGGGTACTAGGAACTAATTGGGAAGGGCCATACCTTGTGGAGGAGGTGATCCCACCAGGAACATACAAGACAGCTCGTTTGAATGGAGAACTAATAAAAAACTACTGGAATGGTGAACACCTCCGCTGGTACTATCAGTGAAGCTATTCAGTGGTGACACAAATTTTAATTTGCAAATGTATTATTTTTGAATAATCTATGTGACAGCCATTGTGCTTATGATGAATGAATGAATTTAATTTCTTAAGCTTCACTTAATTCTTTAAATTTCTTTCAACGAGGGACTAGTCACTTTAGACCTGTCAACCCCATCAGATCATGTTCGATTCTAGTCCTTGAAGGGCTTATCGACCCATAAGATCCAAACAAGAGACTGGTCTGAGGACCTGCCGCCAATACAAATTATGTTTGATTTCGGTCCTTGAGGGACCTATCGACCCATAAGATCCAAACAAGTGATTGGCCCGAGGACCTGTCGCCAATATGGATCATGTTCGATCCTGGTCCTTGAGGGACCTATCGACCCATAAGATCTAAACAGAGACTGGACCTAGGACCTTGTCGCCAAATTTTTTGATCATGGTTCTTGAGGAACCTATTGACCCATATGATCAAAAAGAGAGACTGGTCCTAGGACCTTGTTGCCAAATTATTTGATCAAGTTCGATCATGGTTCTTGAGGAGCCTATCGACCCATACGATCAAAAAAGAGATTGGTCCTAGGACCTTGTCGCCAAATGATTTGATCATGTTCGATCATGGTTCTTGAGGAACCTATCGACCCATACGATCAACAAAAGAGACTGGTCCGAGGACTAGTCACCATTATTTGATCATGTTTGATCCTGATTCTTGAGGAGCCTATCAACCCATACGATAAAAAAAAAGACTGGGTCGAAGACCAGTCACCATCATCGGATCAAAATCGAATCTGGTCCTTGAGGGACCGATCAATAATTTGATCTAAGACTTGTTACAGGCTCGATTATCCCATCCAGATCCGATTGATCCAACTTAGACACTTCCGTATACAATCATTACAATGAGTACACGAGAGATTACGTAGATCGTGATCGACACTTGCTACATAATATGCATCTGTGTATAGGTATCATTATTACTGAGTATGAAATCATCACCCGACTACCAATGAGGGACAAGCATTTGCTGCTTGCATCATTGGGTGGAAAGGATAGTACTATGTGTCTAAACACTCGAAGCAAGGCATGGTTAAGTAGCAAGTAACCAAGGCTTTTAAACCCATGATCACTTGGGGGGCATATAGTATATACCGATCGGGTATACAAAAGCAATGAGGACATGACCCTAAGTACTAAGCAAGATCAAGTTGTTCTAGGACATTTATTCAACATATGTTCCGAAAGTGCAAAAAACAAAAACAAAAAAGGCATTGGTAGGGAGACTCCTAGGCATGTCCCTCATACGGTGGCCGACTAGTCGATCAACCCTATAGGGTGGTCGACCTATCACCCATGGGATGGTCGGCCTGACCGTTTTGTTCATGGTACTTGGTGAAGTATTGTACCACTCACATTACCATGGTTGTAAGCTTGATAAACGTAAATGAGTAAGGTTAGTATATCACATGAAATACATGTGTTCAGAGTATACTGATACCTGAACCAATGAGGGTTATGAGTTGATATACTTAGTAAGCATTGGAAATAAAAAATTTCAATCAATACACTAAGTACTCATAACAAAAAAGCATAAAGGCATAAAAGGTCATATGTAAAAACTGTCAAGTACAAGGTGCCCCACCAATTGCACAAAAGGAAAGACAAAGAATAGAAGATCAAAAGAAGACTAACTAGGGTGAGGAGTATCATCTGAAAGACCGCCCTGAGCCTCAGCAACCTCACGAGCTACCTTAGGCCGGAACCTGTGAATAGAACGCTCTTGAGGGTGAATAGCTAGGCGATGAGAGCCCTCAGAATACTCTTGCTAAGAAGAATAGTGATGGGGAACCCGACTTGTATCTCATGGAAAAGGACGTTGCGAGGAGTCTTGCTGACCAGACAGACTCCGCTGAGAAGAATGACTTTGCTGAGATGTGCCCTGAGAGCCACGGGGAGTACTATGCTGAGAAGAGGTCTGAGAAGAACCAGGCGAAGAGCCTTGAGTTATGTGTCTGGCAATGTAAGGATTATCTTTGGAAGGTTGCCGAGTTGTCTGTTTTACTCTCACCATTGGGCTATACCTTTTCAAGAAATCTTCGTCACTGAATAAATATCGAGAGGAATGGGGGAGAGTCCTTTTCACCATTTCCAATAGCTCTTGGGGAGTACGCTCGCTCAAAGACTTGTCAGACAAAGAGGAGCTGGACATCTACAACAAAGAAAGGGCAAAAAGTAAAGTTAGTATATCAATGTAATGAAGCTCCCTAACATGAACCATATAGACCAGTAGTTGGGGGAAAATCCATTACTAAGGAGAAAAAGTGAAGAAATCAAAGGAAACAAAAATTATTTAGGGTCCCGGGTGGTCGACCTATGATTGGGCCAACCACCCTAGATCTTGGATCCCTGGGAATCACCAAGGGAATATGGTGGTCGGTCTATGCTAAGGGTTGGGCTGACCGCCCAGGCCTGGGAACCCTAGAAATCGCACAGGACATGGGAAATGTAGTCTAGACTTGGATTTGTAAACCTGGGAGTCGCCTATCCCTGGATTTGTATCCCTGGAAATCGCCTATGCATGTATCTAAAAGCCTGGAAATCGTCCAGGTTAAAGAAGCCCTAAGGATGGTCAGCCCATGGTAAAATTCACAAGCCTGGAAATCGTCCAGGCTAAGGAAGCCCTAGGGGTGCTCGACCCATGATGGGATGTGTAGGCCTGGAAATCGCACAAGGCAAGGGAAACCATAGGGGTGGTCGACCCATGATGGAATTTACAACCTTGGAAGTCGCCTATGCCTAGATGTGAAGCCCTGAAAATCACCCAACCCTAATTTTTATAAGTCTAGAAATTGCCCAGGCCAGGAAAACTTAAGGATGGTCGGCCTAGGGTTTTACAAGCCAAGAAATTGCCTAGGCTAGTGAATCTAAAGGTGGCCGGCCTACTGACCTCTAAAGCCTAGAGCATCACGCAAAAATAGGCAATGATCAAGCCAATTTTTGATTAAAAATAAGTTTTTGGTTCAAACAAGTTAGTTGTTTTGAATCAAAGTAAAGGAAAGCAAGTAAATTTAGATAGATTCATCAAAGACATAAAGATTTGGACAAAATACTTACCCAGGAGAAGATGCGCAAAGTTGATGAAGACTTGGAGAATTTTACAGCTCAGAATTTCCCTGAGGTAGGCGCATGGGTATGGGATGTGATGAGTGAATCTCTACTTATAGCCTCTCAGGCTAACCATATTTTTAGGAATTCAAATTCCTTGAAAAATATATGGTATTGTTAAAAATTCAAATTCCTTGAAAAATATCTTATATTTTTAGGAATTGAGGTTCCTTGAAAAATATTTTGTATTTTTAGGAATTAATATCCTTGAAAAATATATTATATTTTTAGGACTTCAAAACTCCTTGAAAAATATATTATATTTTTAGGACTTCAAAAACTCATTGAAAAATATATCATATTTTTAGGACTTCAAACCTCCTTGAAAAAAATATCATATTTTTAGGACTTCAAAATTCCTTGAAAAATATACTAGATTTTTAGGAAATTAATTTTCCTTGAAAAATATAATTATTTTCAGGAATTACAATTATCCTTGAAAAATACGTGCTGAGCAGATTATCGATGGTTGATAGAAGTACTACGTAATGTCCCGAGGGAAATTTTTGTTAGAGTACTGCTACGATATGTTTCTCGGGCCAGATCAAGTTTACAATAATGTTGAACATAGTGCAATAAACTTTGGGGGCAAATGTTATCCCTCAAAATTCAAGAGATGATGTGGCGAATGAGAAAGCGGCATGTGGTATCACAAGTCTTACAAAAATGACAAAGTATTGAAAAAATATCTATGAACAAAAAAGGATAGGTCCAGGACCTATAGGGAAGTCGACCAGGCCTAGACCTCCTAAGGGAGGTCGGCCTAGCCCTAGCCCCTAGGGGTGGTCGGCCTGACCCCAACCCCTAGGGGTGGTCGGCCCACCCTATTCGTCATAGGGTGGTCGAACTAAACTCCCAAATAAACTTTGCTGGATAAAGTTCACACTCGTTCAAGCAGAAGATCAACAAGCCTAGCACCTAGAAGACTAGCAGGCCTAGCACCCAGAAGGTCATCATGCTTAGCACTCAAAAGATTAGCAGGCCTAGCACCCAGAGGGTCATCAGGCCTAGCACCCAAGCTATAAAGGGCCATTGGGCCTAACACCTAAGTATCATAGACCAACCAAGAAGCATTTTCTCTAAGGTTTCAATCGTGCATCGTCAACCACGATCTAGAAAAAACAACAAGAAGACCCACGATCTCATAATCATGGGGAGGTGGACACGTATCTCCACTCACTATGATCGTGTACCAAACCACGATCCCCAGTCTTTCTGATCATGTAAGAACCCATGGGTACTATAAATAAAGGACCTAGAGCTTCATTTAAGTGGGTGGGTTTTGGATCAATTTTTAGAGGGATGTTTTTTGGGGAGAAACTCTAGCAAAGTGGTGATGAGTGAACTCTTCAGTTCATCTGTATAATTGTCTATCGAGTGATTCAATCCTAAAGACTAAGTTGATTAGGTTATTATTGTTCATTAGACCAAAGCTGAACCATTATAAATTTATGTGTGTTTGTTCAGATATTTGTACTCTGTCGTTTATTATATTTATTTCATTCAAAATATGTCGTATAATGTACATACGACCGTTAGCCAATTTCACAGGTCAACATATATAATAATAAATAAATAAAATTTTTAAATTAATTATTTTATTTGAATGGGAGAAAATAAAAATGGTAAGTTAAAATAGTTTTGATTTATTAATTTCTTAAAAGATGATGATAATGATTATCATTAATTTGAATTTTGAATTTAAAATTTAAATTTGAATTATGGTTATGATCTTTTCCTTAAAAAGATGATACCATATTTTATGGGAGGGATTTATAAATAAAAGAAAATAGAAAAAAGGAAACATTCCATGTATGGGAATAAGGCTACATGCATGACACAGTCCAAGGACTGTGCCATGCGTGCGTGTGATACTGATAAAGTATTAGTATTGGTTTGTTCATATCTTTTTTAATTAATTTTAAAATAGATTTTTCAAATTTGGTAAGTAAGATATTACCTAAATCTATTCCTATCATCATTATATTATTATTATTTAATATACAACTTATATATATTATATGATAATAAGAGAAAAAGAGAACGATTCAGTAAACCATTGTCTGACAATAAAATCTTCATCTTCTTCTCTTATTTTTCCAACCTTTCTCAAGCCATAATCCAAGTTCTCATATGTTGAGATAAACTTATGATTTCTAATTACAACCTTTTTTCTCTATGTGCCCACCCACATCTTGAGGTGTAGAGAACACTCCAGAAGATAGTGGCCTGAGTACTCAAAGCGTTGGATAGGAATATCGTTATTTATACGAAAAGACTCGAGGACACTTGATGGGCTTCAGAGGTAAATATTTGTATACATGTGCATGTAATATATAGTTATGTGTATATATATGCATGTAAATATGTGTATATATATACATGTATGGGTGTGTATATATATATGTTGCATATTGTTAATTACTGTGTGTGATTATGTGCATTTTTATATTATATGTGATATATATTTGAATGGATGGATGTTTATATTAATGATGATATATTCTTAAGGGTTGTCTATAATTGTGCTTTTGGGTTTAGGAATTGTTCTTAATATTTCCAGATGAAAAATGTAAGCCATTTTTGGGGCATAGGAATTTTATAATTTTATTTTTCAAAATGTAAATTATAAAATTGTTGTAATTGGATTCAACTGAGTTTGGTACGAAGATCGAGATGACATCACCACCATCTTCAACCATCGTGGCATGCACCCCAAGGTGCTATCCATTCGTACGGACCGTACAGTAATCGTCCATACACCGTATGGTTCTGCTCGTCGCCACTGCTCGTGTGCTCGCCACCACCGTGGCCAGCATGGTATATATGATGAAATGAATATATTTAAATGCATCTTTATTTGTATTAAATGTGCATGTGGGCCCATTCTTGATAGTTGGGGCATATTTGTAATATTCACCCGTTGCGGGCATAAATGTTAATATATGTGAGTAAATGACTGAGACCACATTATTAAGTGGATATATTTGCAGTATATGGCTCGAGGCGATCCTAGTGAGCAGATTTGCGGAATAGTCATAGCGAGGTTTAATACCCAGCTCGGGGCGAGCCTAGGGGTATTTTGGGAAGTTAATGTATATTTGAGGTTTATTGAGTAACGAGTAGGTATTTGGTAACTATTTGAACATGTGGGGATCAAATGAGAATTGGTAGGATAACTTGAGGAATTAGCGAGAATTGGGAAAATGACCATTTTACCCCTAGAGTAAAGTAGAGGGCTGGGAAAGCTTAGGGGAAAATTGGTCTTTATTCAGGCAAAGGATATACCCAGATAATTCTAGGATTTAGCTAGAACATATCAAAACTTCTCAACACTCTCCATCACTCTTGCTCTCACGTGTCTCTCTCTCCTCCCTTTGGAATGCTTTGAGTATGAAGGAAAAACCTTATGGAAACTTGGGTTTGAGCTGGGGAAATCTGAAGATATTGCCTAGGAATTTAAAGATGGGAAGCTTGGGGACTGAGGAATCGGACTAGGATCACTAAAGGATTATTCAGGGACATAGTCTGCAGTTTAAGGTAAGGTTTGTACCCTGTTTTCTTGATGAATTCTATTATGATTTAGGTTTTATTGAGGTTTAAACTTTGGGTTTGAATCTGAATTTTGTTGAAGATATGGATTGGTTCCTAGGGTAATTGTGATAATTTTGTGGTGTTATTGTGGATCCTACACTTGATTTTTAGGTTTGGTTGTGGTTTGGGTGTATAAGTAGGCTGGGTTCTAGGCATTGGAGTTGGGAAAAATCGTTGAAAACCCAAGGATTTCTGGGTTCATGGGAGTGCGCTGCGACCTAGTTCATGGGCGTCGCGACCCGCGTGCCCCAGAAGGCTGCTAACATGAAGGCGCGCTGCGAGCCTAGGGGCAAGTTGGGCCTGCCTCCCCCCAGATGTAGAGGCTGGGCCTCTAACTTGAGGCGCGCCGTGACCCTCAAGGCTAGGTCGCGGCCCACTGAGACAATTTTAGCCTAGGATTTTCTTAGGGCTCATGGAGGCTCAGGAATAAAAACTTAAGCGCTCAGGACGATTTCTACTACCTGGTTTAGTAGAAATCAAGGTCCCGGAGGCTAGTATTTGAATCCAAAGTTTTTAAATGGTTTAGGATCTTATGGTTATCCATTATCGCAATGTGACTAGGTTTTACCGCAAGGGCTCAAGGATTAGGGATCGTGCTTAGGGCTGCCATATGCTAGCTGCTCAGGACCTGAGGTAAGAAAATTGCACCCAAGTTGTGATTGGGGCTTAAACCCCTTGTATGAGTATATTATGAACATGAACATATCTGTAGCTGGGAATATCTGATTGGGAATGCTTGTATACACTGCCATTGATTACTTGCTATGCATTGTGCATTTGTGATTATATTTGTTTATAGGCCGGCATAAGGGTGTCAGGGGCTGATAGCAAGCGTGCGGAACGCAGCCCAACCTAAGGGTACCAGGGTCGACTATAAAGCCAGTGGACTCGGCCTAAGGGCGCCGAGCCTAGACATTTTACAAGAAACAGAAGTGTGGTCACACTTAACTATTTGTATTGATTGATGAGATTGATTTATATGTTTGATTAAGCTGAGTACTTTTATTAAAATTGTTGCATATATTCTATTGTTAGTTGAATCTGGTGAATTATACTACTGCTTTTATACTGTTGCCTAGTTGTGCATGTTGTCTTAAGTTTTCTTGCTGGGCCTTCACTCACCGGTGCTACATGGTGCAGGCAAGGGAGTTGATAGCTGGACCAGCCATGAGTTGGAGAGCTTCAAGGGCGGTGTGTACATATGCAGATCACCACGGTCGGGATAGCTTGGGAGGAACTAGGGTTAAACCCTATTTTTGCTGCTTAGGACGACTAGATTGTATTTGTTTATCTTTTACAAGTCTGTAAACCGTTTTTCGGGATCTTGTGTACAAACTTAATATTTTAATGAAAAATAATCATTTTGTTGACAAAATCTTTTATTACTTGACCTCGACTTAGCTTTAATTACACATTTAAGTTCAAATGACTTGCTTAGCAGGTTAAGCACTATTTTAAACACATAGTGTAACAGACTTGGTTATCCAATGCGGTACACAGACACAAACCCTAATGTGTTGTTACCTAAAATATTTTTAATTACTTAATTAATTAAAAATTTGAAATTGAATTAAAATGATTTTAATTTGGTAATTTCTATAATTAAAATATTATTGATTATTTTCCTTAATTAAAAATATTTTAAATATTATCTTCCATAATTAAAGTTGTTTTAATTAAAATATCTAAAATTATAAATATTTTTAATTTTAATTTATTAAAATAAAATTGTTTAATTTTATTTTTAGAATTAAATAACCCAAATTCAAATTGGGCCTTAGAAACTATTTGAGTGTTAATACCTAAAGTTTAATTATTTTTAAAAGGTTGCTTAAAATAATTAAAAGTTGTATAATTCAAAATGGATATGGAAAATGGTGGCATTCTATAAGTGGCAAATACTTCATGATCCTCCAAACTCCAATACACAAACTCGCAACATATCTTCTAAAATTTGTATGGCACGCTCGAACTGTCCGTCGGTCTGAGGATGAAAGGGCGTACTGACACTTAGCTTGGTACCAATGGCTTGCCACAAGCTTCCCCAAAATCTCAATGTGAACACCAAACCTCTGCTGGACACTATGGTCTTAGGGATTCCATGCAATCGTACAATTTCTTGAACATAGATGTCTGCGTACTAGTCTACAATGTACGTAGTCTTACAGGCAGGAAAAGAGATGACTTTGTGAGTATATCCACCACGACCCAAGTCGATTCATGCTACCTGCATGTCCGTGGTAGTCCTATCATGAATTACATGGCTATGCCTTCCTACTTCCATTCCATAATACTAAGCAGTTGTAACAAGCCTGCAGATCACTGATGTTCTGCCTTTACGTACTGGCATGTTAGGCATTTAGACACATACTATGCTATGTCTTTCTTCATTCCTGGCCACCAATATAGTGTCTTCAGGTCTTGAGTCATTTTGGTGGACCCCAGGTGAACTGAGTATGGGGTAATATGTGCCTCCTCCAATGTCTTCATCTTGATCCCGTGGTCATTCGGTATGCATACCCGGCCCTTATATTTCAAGAACCCATGTCCTAATATAGAGAACTTTGTAATCTTGCCATCTTTGATTGTAGCTGTATGTAGTAATAGCGTGTCATCATGCCCTTGCCCGATCCGTATATCCTCTAGTAAACTTGATTGGATGGACAAGTTAGCAAGTTGACCCATGACTACTTCTATCCCATCATTAATCAGCTTTTGTTGTAGGGCCTTCTCAATTCTGGATAATGTTGTCAAACTTCCATAATTCTTCAAACTTAATGCATCTGCAATGACATTTTCCTTTCCTGGGTGGTATAGGATTTCGCAGTCATAGTCCTTTACTAATTCCAACCACCTGCGCTGCCTCATGTTGAGGTTCTTTTATGTGAAGTAATATGTTAAGCTTTTTTGGTCCGTATAAATCTCTCACCGTTCTCCATATATATAGTGGTGCCAGATTTTCAGTGCAAAGACCATCGCTACCAACTCCATATCGTGTGTTGGATAGCGTTGCTCATATTCCTTTTGCTGTCTTGAGGCGTAGGCTATCACCTTGTCATTTGCATTAGCACGCAGCCCAAAATTTGCTTGGATGCATCACAGAATACTACAAACTTGTCGTTGGTTGTCGGTACGCAAAACATTGGTGCTAAACACAATTTTTCTTTGAGCAATTGGAAGCTTTCCTGACATTTATCCATCTAGTTACACTTCTGCTGTTTCCGGGTCATGTTGGTAAGCGAGGTGACTATATTAGAAAAGCCTTCCACAATCCTCCAGTAATAGCCTACCAACCCAAGAAAACTTCTAACCTCTGACGCATTCTTAGATCTTGGTCAATCCTTCACAGCCTCTACCTTAGTTGGGTTTACTGCGACTTCGTCCTTGGATACTATGTGCCCGAGGAACGCCACTTGTGATAGCAAAAATTCGCATTTCTTGAACTTGGCATAAAGTTGGTGCTCCTTCAATTGAAGCATGGTCAGTCTTAAGTGTTCCCCGTGCTCTACTTCATCCTTGGAGTACACCAATATATCATCAATGGATACCACGATGAATTTTTCTACGTGATCCTTTAAGACTCGATTCATTAAGTTCATAAATGCAGTTGGAGTGTTGGTAAGACCAAAAGACATAACTAGGAACCTGTAATGTCTGTATCAAGTCCTAAAAGTTGTCTTTGGTATATCTACTTCCTTTTTCTTAAGCTGGTGATAACCGGACCGTAGATCAATTTTTTAAAATACTATGGCTCCTTGGAGTTGATCAAATAAGTCATCGATCCGGGGTAGTGGGTACTTGTTCTTAATTGTCACCTTGCTCAACTTGCGGTAATTGATACTCATCAACATGCTTCCATCCTTCTTCTTCACAAATAGAACTGGTGCCCCCCATGGCGAATGGCTTGGTCTAATAAATCCTAAGTCTAAGATCTTTTGTAACTGTGTTTTTAACACCTTGAGTTTGGCAGGTTCCATCCAGTATGGTGCCTTTGAGACAGGCTCGGTTCCCAGTACTAATTCGATTGTGAAGTCAATTTCACGGTTAGGGGGTAACCATGGTAAGTCATTAGGAAATATCACTGGAAATTCCTTTATAATGCGGACGTCTCCAATCTTTAATGGTGTTTCCCGTGCAACATCCGTGACGCTTGCTAAGAATGTGTGACATCCTTTCTCTATCATCCTATGGGCCTTGAGAGATGAGATAAGCGGTGTCCGTAGTCCTGAAACCTTGCCCATGAAACATAGTTTCTAACCCTTAGGGTTTTCGAACGTCACTTGCTTGCGTCGACAGTCGATGGTTGCGCTATGTCTTGCAAGCCACTCCATGCCCAGTATTACGTCAAAATCCTTGATCTTTAGCTCTATTAGGTCTCCTTCTAGCTCCATGTCCTCGAATTTGATCGATACTCCTCATACAATCTGTGATTATAGAACGATTTCGCTCAAAGGCAGTTCCGTAAAAATCCTATTTCTAATTTTTTTCACAAGGTTTGTCTAGTTTCTCTATCATTCCTAACGAGATATACGAGTGTGTTGCTCCCGAATCAAACAATATTGAACATATAGTATTGAGGATAGGAAGCTTACCTGTGACAACCTTGTTACTGGTTTGTGCTTCTTCGTGGGTCAAATCGAAGACTATGCCTTGGACCCTCTTGTTATCTTTCTTCTCTTCTACTCTGAGCTGAGGACATTCTCTTTTCAGATGACCTTCTACGCTACACTTGTAGCAACCCTTGCTGTTTGCATGACACTCCCCAGTATGTCTCTTCTGGCACTTGGAGCATTGGGGTATTCCACAAAACTTGCCTTGTTACTGTCGTTGTTGGTTTGTGCGCTTTTCTCAACATCAGTCTGCTTATTATCAGGATACTTCATTTTCTGTTCACTATTGATATGCTGGTTGTTGTGGTTTCAACCATTCTGAGTTTGACTTTGTTGCTTGGGGTCTGACTTGCTCGCCTCTTCCTTGTTAACATTTCCCTGGAGCCTTTCCACCTTTATAGTCGTTTCCAGGACATTGGCGTCAGAAGTGGTTCCGGGGTTTTCCAGATTAACCCCTAGAGTGATCTTTGGTCTAAGCCCTCTAGAAAAATTGGTTACCCATAAGTAGTCGTTCGGGATTAACTCTGGTGCAAAATTTGCTAGTCAATCATACTGTCGGCGTACTCGACTACCGACAAATTTCCCTGTTTAGGCTGACAAATTCTTCCACCCTTGTAGTGATGATTGTCGAATTGTAGTACTTCTTGTGAAACATCTTCACAAATCTGGCCCATGTCATGGTGGTGATATCATGAGACTGTTGCACTAGATCCCACCAGATTCTAGCATCCTTTTTTAGTAGAGATGAAATGCAGAATATGCAATCTGTGTTGTCGAGGTTCATGTGCATCAGATCGACTCTTCATTCCTGAGCCACTCCTTATCCTCAAAGGGATCGGTTTTCCCTTAAATTTTTTGAGCGTGTTGCTTTCAGAAACGCTCATAGATTGGCTCCATGTACTGAGCTGGATAAGGTGCAAAATTTTCCATCAGCCATCCCCCGTACGAATATCCTCCATTCGGATAGCCACCATTTGGATATCCTCCGTTCTGCTCTGGCTGGGGTGCTTGAGTCGCTGGCTGCGGCTGAGATTTTTTTTGTTGTTGTTGCTACTGTGATTCTTCTACTTGTCCTCGTAACTGGATAACTTTAGCATCGTTGTCAACCGGAGGTGGTGCGTTCCTATTAGCAGTATCAGTGGCAATAGGTCTTCCCCTTCTTCAGACTAGAGGGGTCACGAGTGTCTCTTTGGTGGTGTTGGGGCATTGTCGTTAGTGCGTGTAGACCTTCGGAGCGACATCTTTGGCAGAGTTCTAACAGTCGAGAGAAACATGTTAAAACTTACCGTAATAGTTTCTAAGGCAAACACTTAGTCTAAGAAAACATAACTCGGACCTATTAGTTATGATTTCTTATGAAAATTTATTCAAGTCATCTTTATAAATTAGGGTCTGTTTCTATACTTAGACTATTAGGCCATCTTTATTATTTTTTCTAAGTCTATTTCTAACCACCCTATATGACTTAGTTCTCAGGCTCGAAACTTGTTGCTGTTCTGAAGTTAACCATATTGAGGGAGGGCTGGGATCAGTAAAATCATTCCAACTACTATGACTCCCTAAGCTCTCAATACAGAACCCGGTCCATTAATTTGTATCCACCCTCACCGAACTCAGCCATTATTATTGAATTTATTCTAAATTAATTATGATTTATAAAATAATTAAAATTTCATAAATACCATTAAAAAATAACAATAACTTTATTCATTTGGAAAAAAAAATTCACTTATTACAATAATAATTCTAAATAAATAAAGAAATAATACTAATAATAACTAAGGTAAAATTTTCTAAAAATCAAGATCTTCTACATCTGATCCCTCATCTGAAATATCATCAGTTATTTCCTCACAATCATCATTATCATAAGCCTCGAATCTACTACGAAAAATAATTATTAGGATATTATTCTTTTGTTCATTGGTGAATCAAATCTCAAACCTATAGGTAAACCTAAGTATAAGAAAATAATATCTAATGGCTACTGGTAAGTTTTCCTCGTTATTTAGAGTTTCCCATAATTCTTTCAATTTTGAATCTACAAAAGGCATATCTTCAAAAAGCCTAATTCCTAGAACATATTGATTCATGACTCTCATCATAATTTGCCTAGTGATTTGAAGGTGAGCTAACTCCTTGTGAAATCTAACCAATCTTTGAGTGATTTGTTCTAGCACATTTATTATATCATTTGGCTATCTAATCATTTAATGGCACGGATATCTTGATAATTCATGGCTCCATTCATTTTGACTAAAAACTTATTAACTAAAATGTTAGTTTTAACATAAGCATATTATTCATAACATAAACACTTAAATTGGCATTAGATCTGGAGTTTTTGCGTGTGTATCAAAGAGAACTTTATGCATATGAAACGTGGCTCTGGTACCAACTGTAAAGACCCAACTAAGTTAAAGACTTCAGACCTTTAAAACTACTAAGACATAACTATTATCTCTTGGATATATATATATAATAATCAAACTTTAATATTAATACTTAGAAAATTTGAAAATATGAGATACTTTAATATTAATACTTAGAAAATCCAAAAATACGGGATCCCATTGTTCATACATAAAATAATTAAGGAAACAAAATCTTAACATAAACATAAACATAAAAATCATAACATAAACACTTACATTGGCAGTTAGATCCGGAGCTTGTGCGTGTGTATCAAGGAGAACTTCATGCATGTGAACTGTGGGCTCTAATACCAACTATAATGCCCTGACTAATTCTAGAACTCAAACCATTAAAAACTACTAAACATAACTACTACTTTGGAATACATAAAATGATAGAACTTAATTTAAAATCCAAAATAAGATACCAACAGTCCATTCAATCAATCCATCCCCAATACACATGCCAAACTGCCACGAATCCATTCCGCCTTCCAAGTTTATTTTCATACACCATCTAAAATAAAAAGGAATGAGCCTAACTCCCAGCAAGGAAAATCTACTAAAAATATATATCATAAATCATAAACACATATACTATAAACATATGACGTAAACACATATATCATATAGGACTACAATATTAATGGCCATTAACTCATTATCGTGGCATGTGATAAAACCATCTAGGTCCTCAGTCTACTAATCGAGGTAGGTTAGCTCACAAGGTAGTATATGATAACCCATCTAGGTCCTTAGTCTACTAATCGAGGTAGGGTAAATCATAACTCTAAACCATGATAATGATAAAAAATCTTGGGGTTTGCTATCTAAGCAACTATAATCCCCAAGCGACTATAACATAAAACATATTCATATACATATATAACATATCAACATAACATAACATATCACATAAACATATAATCTAACCTATTTTCCTTACCAAAAACCAGGATATGGAGACAAGACCATGATTGGAACACTCCTAAAACTAACAGTAAAAACCATGAGTCTCTAAAGAAAAGGAGATGAAAAAGAGAACTAAACCATCAAAGTAGAAACTTACCGAAGAACCTTAAGTTTCAAACACCTAACCAAAAGCCATAAAATCAAGTTAGGATCTGAAAGAGAAATGGAAGAAAATAAAAGAACTATGATGCATTAAACCTGAGGATAAGAATAGCTTGAATGGACTATGACTTTGATCTACACCTCGATACTGAAATAACACTCTATCTTACTTCCCAAGTTTTTAGAAAAGCTTAGATTGGAAAAGCTTTTAACCCCAAACCCAAGTGTTTTCTATCTAGAGTAATCTTAGTAGCTTGGAGGCTTTGAAAAATGATTGAATGATGAGTGAAATGGCTGAGTACTAGGTCCTACTTATAGATTTCAAGGAGTGAAACTAACCCCTTTTAAAATGAATAAATAAATGAATAAAAATTGAAAAGATTTGAATTTTTGTTTCAACAGATGCCCAGAACTCGGTCAAAATGTTCAAGAGCAAGTCCAAGTGGTTAAGGGCTGTTTCTAGCTCGAATTCCACGATGTTTCAAAACTGACCCAAGGGCCAATATATCGCCCTACCCTAGGTGATATATCGCCTATGCCTATGCCCCGAGACTTCGTGGTTTCGTTCGTGCGAAGTCGACCTGTTTTCAGTATCTCCTGTTGGCGACATATCGCCCCCTATAGCTACGATATATCGGCATACACTGATATTTTAAACATGTTTTTGCACACTTTCAGCGTATTTGAAGTTTATTAAAACAAATTTGACTGAGTAAAATGTAATCATAACAGCTACTGGAAGGTTCTAGAGCTTCTAGATTAATCCATTATTAAATAATTTATCTAAAATCCTTATATCCTTAAATAAACATGCTTGTGACAAGTGTCATGCTCTTAATTATTCTATCTAAACCTTATTTTATAATAAAAAATATTCCTAGGACCGGCAATATTAATCAAATCTTATGTTATAATTAATATTTATAAACTATAGGTTAAACTTATAAAATCTATAACTATTTCTATGAGTTTCCAAATAAATCTCGGCTTAACCCAATATCAACGAAAACTAAAATACTACAAGCTACAACAACAACTACTACTATCTAGCTAAGTAAAATTCCGAGACACTACATAAATGCACCTAGTGAATTGTTTAGTAGGGGATTTGGGACGATGTTACCTTCGGGAGAGGTTGTAATTTCTAGAAGTTGCGTTAGAGCTATACCATTATGGATAGCCGAGAGGGAATTGTTTGTAGATCTGATTGTATTAGATTTATCTGATTTTGATGTAATATGGGGTATGGACTTTCTTTCAAAATATGGAGCATCTATCGATTGCAAGTGCAAGAAGGTAGTCTTTACACCGAAAGGCGGGGAACTGTTTGAGTTCGGAGGCACAGGCAAGAAACCTAGAATTCCTATCATTTCAGCAATGAAAGCCAGAGAGATGTTACAACATGGGTGTCTAGGGTACCTAGTGAACATGGTCGGTGATGCTAAGGGAATAGAAAGGAAGCTTGAAGAAACAAGATTAGTCGCTGAATTCCTTGACGTCTTTCTAGAAGAGTCAGGGTTACCATCGCACAGGGAGATTGAGTTTGTGATAGACCTTATGTCAGGGACAACACCAGTATCTCAAGCACCATAAAGAATGGCACCAGAGGAGTTGAAGGAGCTCAAGATACAGTTGGAAGAATTACTCAAGCTCGGGTTTATCAGACCAAGTTACTATCCTTGGGGCGCACCGGTTTTATTTGTCAAGAAGAAAGATGGGTCCATGAGGATGTGCATCGACTATTGGGAGCTAAACAAGTGATGATAAAGAATAAGTATCCACTGCCGAGGATTGATGATTTATTTGACCAGCTTCAAAGGAATAAGGTGTTTTCTAAAATTGATATTTGGTCGGGATACCATCAGCTAAGGATCAAGAATGAAGATATACCAAAGGCAGCCTTTAGAACCTGATATGGGCATTACAGGTTCCTAATGAAGTCTTTTGGACTCACGAATGCCCGAACGATGTTTATGGACCTCATGAACTGGGTTTTCAAGGAGTATTTAGATCGCTTTGTCATTGTGTTCATAGATGATATATTGGTGTACTCTAATACAGAGGAGGAACATGAGGAACACTTACGTTTAACTTTGGAGTGACTGAGAGAACATCAGTTGTATGCTAAGTATAAGAAGTGTGAGTTTTGGTTGTCTGAGGTTGCATTTTTTGAACACATTGTCACTAATGGAGGAATTAAGATGGATCCTGCTAAGGTTGTCACTATGAAGGAGTGGCCAAGACCAAAGAATGCCTATGAGATAGAAAGTTTTCTGGGATTAGCAGGGTATTACAACTGATTTGTGGAAGGGTTCTCGGAGATAGCTACACCATTGATGGAACTAACTAGAAAGAATCTAAAGTTCACCTAGTCAGACAAGTGTTAGCAAAGCTTCCAAGAGCTGAAGAGTCGACATATATCGGCACCTATACTCAACTTACCATCAGATGAAGGATAGTTTGTGGTGTACTGTGACGCATCAAAGCAAAGGTTAGGTTGTGTACTGATGCAATCTGGTAAAGTGATTGCATATGCTTTGAGGAAATTGAAATATTATGAACAGAGGTATCCAACACATTACCTAGAGTTAGCTGTAGTGGTGTTTGCATTAAAGAATTGGTGTCATTACCTCGATCGGGTGAAATGTGAAATCTATACTGATCACAAAAGCCTCAAGTATTTCTTCACGCTGTGGGAACTGAACATGAGGCAAAGAAGGTGGTTGGAATTAGTCAAATATTATGACTATGAAATAATGTATCACCCTGGTAAGGTCAACATAGTAGCTGATGCTCTTAGCCACAGAGGTCCGGGAATGGTTTCTGTTTTAGGAATATCGGGGAAGATTCTAGAAGACATGGATCGAGCAGAAATAGAACTAATCACAGGGCAACTTGCTAAGGTTACACTACGATCTACCTTGTTAGAAATAATGAAGGAAGAGCAGACTAGATATAAGAGATTAAGTGAGTAGAAGCAAGAGATCCATATTGGGAATGTCAAAGACTACACTGTATCAGACACCGGGCTAGTAAAATACAAGGGATGTATTTGTGTGCCTGATAACGAGGAACTTAAAAAGGATATTTTAGCAAAAGTCTATACTACACCATACTCAGTTAACCCTGGAACCACTAAAATGTATCATGATTTGAAGGCATTATATTGGTTGTCTGGAATGAAGAAAGATATAGTGGATAGTGTGACAAAATGTCTAACTTGTCAACAAGTCAAAGCAGAACATCAAAGACTAGCGGGATCGCTACAATCGTTGAATCTTTCGGACTGGAAATGGAAGGAGATATCTATGGACTTTGTGACAAGGTTACCTAAGACCATGAAACAACACAATGCAATTTGGGTGATAGTGGATAGGTATACAAAGTCCGCTCATTATCAACCAGTATGCATAACCTTTTCTATAGACCAATTTGGAGAACTTTATATGAAGAAGATAATACGGTTGCATGGAACACCGTACTCTATTGTATGTGAACAAGATGCTCGGTTTACGTCAATATTCTGGGAGTTTGTAGCAAAAGCAATGGGAACTCGGTTGAAATTCAGTACATCTTATCATCTAGAGACAGATGGCTAGACCGAAAGAACGAATCAGATTTTGGAGGATATGCTGAGAGCGTGTGTCACAGATTTTCAAGGATCATGGAGCAGATACCTGCCACTGATTGAGTTTTCTTATAACAACAATTATTAGTCTACCATTAGGTTAGCCCCTTATGAAATGTTGTATGGAAGAAAGTGCAGGTCCCCACTCCATTGGGATGAGCTGGGAGAAAGAAAGCTTCCTGGGGCAGATGTTGTTCAGCGTACCAATGAGGCTATTCAAAAGATCAGGGCTAGAATGATCACGGCTCAAAGCAGACAAAAATCTTATGTAGATCTGAAGCGAATACATGGTTATTTTGAAGTAGGTGATCATGTATTTCTTCGTGTGACAGCACAGAAGTAAAGAGGTTTGGTAAGAAAGGGAGTTAAGTCCCAGATATGTTGGACCTTTTCAAATATTGGATAGAGTGGGCAGTGTGGCTTACAGGGTAGCTTTACCACCATCATTATCTGGGGTGCACAGTGTGTTTCATGTGTCACAACTACGAAAGTATGTGTCAGATCCATCGCATGTTCTGAGTTATGAGACATTAGGTTTGCAGGAGGATTTATCTTTCGATGAGCATCCATTGAAGACTGTTGATCAAAAGGATAAATTTTAAGGAATAAGACTATTTCCTTGGTTCAAGTATTGTGGAGGAACAATGTTGTTGAGGAAACAACTTGGGAGCTACTGTAGTTATGCAACAACAATATCCCAAATTGTTTGAGTGAAATTTATCCTGAAATTTCCTTGTAGGGGGGAATGATTGTAATATCCCTTTTCTCGAAAGGGAAATTTCGTAATTTTTGTCAGTGGGTGCATCCTTGTCATTTTTTTCTTTTCCTTTGGTGGAATATTGGATATGTATGATTTCCAATGGCAATAAATTCATGGTTTCTTATGTTTGAATTTTTATGGAATCACGACATGAGTATAATGCCAAGCGAATAAATAATGGCTCATGTTAGGTTGTTATTTATTTAATTGAATATTATTATTATTATGGGCATAATAGTAATAATAATATGCATGAAATTATTCTGTCATATGATGTGTAATTTTTTGGAATGACATAATATTATTATTATTTAATTTAATTAAATAATAACTACTAATTGAATTTGTGAAAAGACCATAATACCCTCAACTTTGGGATTGGTTCAAGGGGCATATTAAAGACTTTATTTTAATTATGTTATATGATTAAAACCACAAAAAATGGCTAATTTTTCAAAATTCAGCTGATGATATCGGTTGTGGAATTGTTCCACGTTATTTCTTAAAATTAATTTTTTATAAAAGAAACTCCTTAGAAAGAGGATCTTAACACTTCAAATGCTAACTTATTTATAAACAATTTAAAATCGTATTTACCACAATAATCTGAAGGAAAGAAAATTTTGGAAACCAAGAGGGAAGCAGAGGGTCGAAGAAAGAGAGAGGTATTATCATTTTTTTTAAGAAAAGAAAGAGAAAATTTCAAGTTCTTGCTTTGGGAAAATTCTGGGTAGTTTTGGGTTGTCGAAGATCATTCTAGGGAAGAAAACAAATTCTTTCAATGTGGGAGATACAAGTGTAAGGTCCCAAATCGCGGTTCACCATTTTTATCCAAGAAAATGCATATTCTTGGATAATTTTGGATTTGAGGGAGTTGGAATGAGTTATGGGTTAGTGTAAGGATTTGGTTGAGGTTGGGGGACTCCAGGGATAACATTTGATGTGAAAAATCGAAGCTTGAAGGTTTAGAACACGAATTGCAAACTTTTGGACCATTTTTTCTGGTGCACCAGACTTTGAGGAGACAACAACGTGAGGCTTCTTTATTTGGTGTTTTGGGGCTGGGTATTATTGCTTTGAGGTGCTGGACACGAGGAGATCACTTTGCTTGCAAAAGAACGGGACGAATCGCAGCCAAAACAAAGCCCTAGGCTCATCGGCACTAAAGATGAAGGGAGCTCCGGCGATGCCCGATCTGGGTATTTCATGAGGTTTTCTTCTCAATTTTGTTTTATTTTTTATTTTTGAATCTTTATAATTTTTTATGATTATTGGTAAAGTTTGGGTATTTTTTTATATTTCTTTGAATTATTGTGATTTATTTTAGAAAATAAATATAAAAAATACCTAGAGTATACAGAAAAATCTAGAATTAATTTTAAAAGATTTTTAATGTTATTGAAATGTTTTGGAGTGATTAGATTGAATGTTTAATAATTTTTGTATTTTCCTTGAATTAATCGGGTAATTTCTTAAGAAAATTCTAATAAATACCTAGTATGCTCTAAAATGCTAACGATAATTTTAAGTGAGTTAGGTATTGATAAGAATCCGTTTTGGAAGTTTATATCATGTGTTTAAATGTTTTTGGGAATTTTTATAATTATTTCATGTAAATCTAAGATTAAATATGGAAATTGCATAAATAATGTTTTGGTAAATGTTTTTATTTTTGGTGATGTTGTTTAATGCTATTACATTAAATCGGAACTGTAAGTTGTTGTTTAAAGTTTGTTATGATTTTTAAGTTTATTTTTTGGTAATTAATTACATAAGTGGAGTATGAAATTAATTTAATTATGTTAAGTGGTAATTGAGTGTATCTTACTATTTTGCCACTGTTTATATGAATTTAAATTTATATTAGTATGTAATGTATTTATTTAGAAGCATGCTAGGTTGTTGTGTGAGCATATGATAATTTCTTGATATTTTATGCATAAATAATAATGGTAAATTATACATGAGTTTTGGGGTGTTTGTAGTGTTTTCTTATATGTATAAATAAGTAGGAAGCATGTTAGTTACTAAATTTGTGTATGTTTTGAATTCGGGTTTCTAGATTAAAGTTTCTATGTTAGAAAACCCTAGTTATCTTGTTTGAGTATTTTCTGAGTTATTGTTGTAATGTTGAGTGTCTAGGGTCTTGTCCTCAACAAAGAAACTCAGCAAGGAGTTCTAGGGAGAACAAGGGGATCCACATCAATTGAGATAAGAAGAGTGGACATCTGCGCACATGGTGTATGTTTAAGCATACAACCTTGTTTATGATTTGTTATTTTATGTACTTATGTTATGTAATGGGCTATTTTATGATAGTGTTGTTAGCATGAGAATATTTATAGAATGACTAGATAATCAACATGCTTGAATGATAGAATATAGGCGTATTTTATGTGACTGCTACTTGTGTGAGCATAACACTTGCAGGTATTATCATGGTTTAATACAATTCATAGTAATGAGATGCCCCATGGAATGCCAAGTGTGAGTATAGCACAAGGCAGGGAAAATTACATTTGATGTCTAATCAACATGGATGTGAGTTGATTATCGTATGTGAGTACAATGTGTGATATGAGATTGATGTATGTGTGTGAGTACAGCACGCATTGGATGTTCACTGTGGTATTGTGTTTATATCGCATGTGATTAATTGTCAAATTGTTATTTATGCTTATGTTATCTGGTTGGGAGGTTATGTCCTACATAGCTCTTTTTACTGGGCGTTAGCTCACGGGTACTATGTGTGCAGGTAAAGGCAAGGAAAAGCAGTGAGTGGTGCGGGCTCGAGGCATGGATCTTACATGTTAGCAGTGGATGATGTTTTATAGTTTTAAAATGTTTTTGGATTGGAACATTTTAGTTTTGGTTTTGGATTGGAAATGATTTATTAATATTGTTATTGTTTTTAGTTAAGTGTTAAACATTTTATTTTAAATAATGAGATCTCGTGTCTAGTTTTATTTCAATTATTAAGTTTTTTCTGCTTTAAATGTTTATTGGTTTAAAACGAACTTTTATAAGTAACGTCCGGGAAATCGATGCATTACATTAATAGTGTCTAGTGACAGTAAAAGCTTGGTTTAGCCCATCACTGTAGAGAAAAGCTCGAAACTAGCTTACTACAAAAAATAAGTTCGGAAGAACTCCTTGTAGATAGAGATCTCCAAACAATCACATTCGAAAGAATAACTTGAAACAATTTCGTTTGTAGAGTAGTATTCGATTGAATTTGTCTGAGCAAGTAGAGATTGTAAGAGCACCATGAAACAATGTTAGCTTTTAATTAAACGGATCATTTAATTACAGATGATAGATGAAGGGATGAATAACTGATGAGCAAAAGAAGAACGAAAACAGAGGCTGATAAGACGATATGTCATTGGACTTTAAAGCGCAATTTCAAGAAGAGAAAAGAAATGGGAAAGAATGTTAGAAGGACTAACATGTGGACCAATCAGGATAAGACTTTCTATTTCCTTCCTTATTATTTTATCTATAAATAGTATATGAGGGTCTCATTTTGAGGACCTTGGATTCATTTTACACTTTTTATTGTAGAGTTGGAGAGTGAATCATAGACTGACTTAAGCATTGGAGAACCTTTTTGTAGGTACTCGCCCTTTGGTTCAATCTCACAATTCTATTGAAGAACACATTCACATAGTTGACTAGGTCAACTAAATGTTCGTTACAAGGCTACATCAAAAATCCACAATTTGAAAAAGATAATCTATCTTATTTTAGAAAGTTATTGATTTGAGAAGATTTTGACCCAAATAATTAGCCTGACCTATGGGAAAAGATTGAAAAGCCAAAGTCGAATGTGAATATTCTTGATAAACCATTTTCGTTTTCTTTTCAACCTTTTTGCAAGAAAGGAATCAATTAGCAAGAATATTGAAGACAACAATGGAACGATCAAGCTGCACGGTAACTTTAAAGGAGGTTCCACTCGCTTTGTAAGTCTTTGAATATCATTAATCTTTGTTTTGCGGATGACTTACTTCTAGTTTGTAAAGCTCAAGAAAAGTCCATTCAGGTTTTACATCAGACTTTCAGGTCCTTTTCTAATGCTTCAGGGCTGAGTATAAATCAAACCAAGTCCCGCATTTACTTTGGAGGAATTTCTACAGCTGAGAAGGATATTCTTCTGAATATTGCTAATATGACAGAAGGGCGTTTTCCCTTAATGTACCTTGGTATTCCTCTTCGACCTACAAAATGGAAAGCTATGGACTGTGATCTCATAATTTCAAAAATTAGGCAAAGGCTTCACAGTTGGGCTAGCCGCAATCTGTCTTACACGGGGCGTGTTCAGCTCATTCAGTCTACTTTATTGGGGATTCGAAACTTTTGGATGAGCATTTTTCTCCTTCCTCAAAAAGTTATCAGCGAAATTGATTTACTGTGCAGAAATTACTTATGGGGTGGAAATGGCATGAGAAGAAAGTTTCACCTTGCTTCTTGGGATCTGGTTTGTAGACCTAAGAGCTATGGTGGGTTAGGTTTCAAAGAGGGTGTTCTTTGGAATAAGATCAATTTAGCGAGGTAAATTTGGGCTATCTCTTCTAAGCAAGATAGCCTTTGGGTAAAATGGGTCAATTGAATATATTTGAAAGGTATTTGGCTTTGGGATTACAAGTTGCAGCATGATACTAGCTGGTATTGGAAAAAGCTAGTTAAGATGAGTAAGTGTTTATCTGATGTAATCTTGGATGCAGCTATCTGTAAGGGAAAACTTAAGTTGAGTTCTCTGTATCTCCATTTCACCACTGGTGTCCCCTTTGCTGGTATGAAGACAGTCTGGTGTAATCTTTCTCAGCCCAAGCACCGCTTCATTCTTTGGATGGCTGCCCATCAGAAGCTCCTCACCAGAGACCTACTTCACCACTGTCATATCCCTGTCTTTACCCAAGTCTGTCCGGTCTGTGAGTTAGCTTTGGAGAGTCATACTCATTTATTCTTTGAATGTTGGTTTTCAAGGAAGGTTCTTCAATTGGTTTCCAACTGGCTGGGTCCATTAATTTGGCCTGAGAATTATCAGAATTGGTGTAGCTGGCTAAACGAACCCAGGAAAGATATCTTGTCCAAGGTTGTTTCAGCTTCACTAGCTGCCTCTGTTTACTTCATTTGGATTAACAAGAACAAATGCTAGCTGGAGAGTAGTTGTTTTTCTGTGGTTTATGTTGCTGGTCTCATAAGAGATTCAGTTAAGGCTAGAGTTCATAACTTTAGCTATAGATGTACAAAACTGACTTTAAGGGAGAAAATGATGCTTCAATTTTTTCTCTAGTTTGTTGTTGAGGGGGAGTTGATTACTCTGGCCTTTGTTTGTATTGTTGGTTGATCAATATAATTTTCCTTTCTTGATCAAAAAAACAATGGAACGATCAAAGAATCAATTGGATTAAGTAACCAATCAGCTGACACAGATTGGCTTCATTCAGGAATTACAAAAGATGATGTAGTTCATGCAGCAAAACAAAGAGAAAGATGAAATAAGATTTTGGAGAGCATAAGAACATCGCCATCAAGCTAAGGAATGCCATTTAAGGTCAGAAGAACAACATAAAAAATGCATAGAAGAAATGGTTTTGCAACAAGCGAAACTTGCAGCAGAGTTAGCTTCGCTACGTCAAGAAAAAGAAACCTGACGAAGAAGAAGAGAAAATGCAGAGTTATTCAGGAAGAGGAAACACAGCTAGTAAATGATCACCAGTACTGTGAAGAAGACGAAGATAAAATAAGGTTGCAAGAAGAAGAAGCTTAGTGATCTACCCTAAAAGATAAAGAAAAGAATGATGTTGCGGACCGTAGTATGGTGAAAGACTTGGCTGCTCAAAAAACCATCCAATATATCAGATTCTCCATCCCAATAGGAATTATCATTAAATTGGAAGGAGAAAATTATGAGAGAAGTCATGGAAAAAAATGGATGGAGCAGGCTTGCACAGATTGATAGATATGAAAAATGAGGCTATCAAGGGCATCTTTAAGTTGTCTTTCATTGATTTGATGGAGAACAAGCCAAAATGAAAATATTTTGTCCTCCTGAATTTTGATTGATTTGATGGGAATCTGATCCTTCAAACCATATCTTGAAATTTCAACAAAAGATGACAATGGAAGTGGAGAATGAAGCCATGAGTTGCAAACCTTTTTCCACTACATTGACAGGCCTAGTGTTGTGATGGTTCAGGTAGTTAAAGCCATAGTCGATCAATTCATTTGTAGAACATGGAGAGTAGTTTGTGCCACAATATGGTGGAAATTCAGAGATGCCAAAGACTATGGGAGATCTTTATTCAATACAACAGGGGATCAATGAGCATCCCAAAGAATATTTGAAAAGATATGTGAAGCTCGTGCATGATATCAATGATGTGGAAAAAACAATTGCAACTAAATTGTTTTGAGAACGTTTGCAAAAGGCTTATTGAAAAACTTTATTTGAATATGCCAGAGAAATTTGAGTGATATTCAAATCAAAGCATAAAAGTCTTTAAGATATTGAAGATCAGAGAATAGGAGGCAAAAAGTGTTGTTCCGATTACAAAACCGGCTGAAAGATAATCCACTGCTTGAAAAGAGGAAAGAAAAGAGAAAGTAGAGAACCAATAGTCACAAAGGGGAAGAAGCAAGAGACCAAGAGTTTAGAATGTTAAGAATGTAACATCATCCTAATCTAGGACCGTTACACTATGTACTTTAAAATTGTGTCAGACTTGCTAACCAAGTAATTTGGTTTAAAATGTGTAACTAAGGTTAATGTCAAGGGTTAGGGTTAAAAATATTGGTCAAAAGAAGCGTTGACTTTTATATAAAAAAAAATTCGTACAAACATGGGATTCCAAAACATTACAACTAGCTTTTAAAAATGTGAATATTCATCAAAATTACATTCAGTCGGCCTAAGCGGCAAAAACAGGGCTGCAACCCTAGTTCCTCTAAGATATTCCCAGCCTTGGTGGTCGAGCAGCCACATATGTACACATCGCCACCGAAGCTCTCCAACTCATGTCTGGTCAAGCTTTCCCTTTCCCTTACCTGCACCATAAAGCACTCATGAGCCAAGGCTCAACAAAAAAACTCAACAAGTGCATAAACAGACAATATACACTTCCAGATACTTATCTAGCACATCTAGCAGTAATAACCTACACATAGCGTCATTCAGTTACAAGCAAGTGGTCGTTGGACCAATTTGGGGCTGCTTCCCTAAACAATTGACCATAGAGTCAATCCCGGGGGCCCTATGCCCAAGCTACGTGACCATAGAGCCACCTGGGGCCTTTGCCCTTAGCCTTGAGTAACTAGTCGTAGAGCTAGTCCAGCATACCTGGCGCTATAATGCTTCATCGACCATAGGGTCGGCCAACGTAATAGTATGTTGCTTGTTCAGGCCTAGCCTTTCGGCCAGCATGCAGCGCGCTATTGCTGTCCTTGACTAATGAGTCAAGGCCTAATCTAGGAATACAAACCACAATACAGAAATATATATGGATAGGCATATCCCAACAACTAAGCACACATGCATATTAATCACATAACACCATCAAATAATCATTCTTGCGATACTAGTCATACTTATTTAATGGGCCTCATTCCCTAACCACAGAATGCATACAATAATATTAAAGCACATAAGCAGATATCAACCAACATGTGAAGCAAAAGCTTAAATATAAATGCCATCGGGGCCTAAGCCCTAGTCAAGATAATTGATAACAGTCGGGCCAAGCCCTAATCACATATAACATGTATTGGGTGCAGTTTTCTTACCTCAGGTCTGAGTAAGCGTAAATAAGAACAACCCTCGAGCACGATCCTGATTTTGAGCCCCTAGTAGTAACCTAGTCACAACCATAAAATAGAATTCCATCAACAACGATCGAATAAAGGCTTCTGGATCGAGTACTAGCCTATGAGGCCTCCAGTTCCACTAAACTAGATAGTGGAATCGATCCCGAGCCCTAAGAAAAAGGTTCCATTTTAAAACAAACTCCCCAAGGCCAAAATGCCCAGGCGGGCCGCGAACTGGCCCTGCGGGTCACGGCGCGCCCCTCCTATAAGCAACCTCCTCCCCTCTGTCAGGGGAACGGGCCACGACTTGCCCTAACGGGCCGCGACGCGCCCCCCAGGCAGAGGCTTCCCTAAGGCTCTGGGCTCAAGCTAAGTCGTGACTTCACAAGAGCACAGCCACAACTTGGCCCCTCAAACCCAAGAATTCATCCATTTTCAACAGCCAAATCCACTCCATACTAACCCAAATTCACTCCAAAACTATAATTCAATTACCACAATAATTCTAACATGTTCCCAGTAACAAAACCCAATAAAAATTCAGTCTTAAAACTCATTAATTCACCAATTCAATACATAAGCTAGATGGTTCAAGAACACCTCAAGAACACACTAAAACGGCCATGGAAACAAAGAATTTCAACTGTAAAAGAGAGTTCAAATGGTTACCTTAACTGTAAGTGAAGACCCTCTAGCCACAAGCAATCTGAAACCCAATCCCAAGCCTCCAATTCTATAGTTTCTAGCCACAAATCCCATTAGTTTTTCAATATGAAGCTTGAGGAAGCTTTTGAGAGGAAGAGAGTGAATGGAGAGAGAAAAAATCGGTTTAGTGTATTTTTCAAGGTTTCCTTTTTGTTTCATTAGGCTTAAATGACTTAAGCTAATCCTGAGGCTTGGGGTACCGAAAACGCCCCCGAGGGAAAAATGGTCAAATTCCCCAATATTCCCTCCTAAACTCACTAATTTAAAATATATGTCAAATTATTCATTTCCATAACCCGATAACCCAATTAAATGCCTAATACATAAAATTCCCCTCGACTCACCCCGAGTCGGGTATTGAGCCCAGTAGTGACTTTTCTGCTAACTTGCTCCCTAGGATCGCCTCGTGTCGAGTAACCCACATTAATCCACATAATAACGTGGTGTCTCACATATATCACATATATGCACATAGATATATAATTATACCAGCAACGGGCCAAATTATCATAATTTCCCTTCTAATAAGAAGCAGGCCCACATGCATATTTAATACCTTTAAACATGCACAACTAGTCATATAATCACATAATTACAATTAAATATAACTAATAAGCACATAATTCCATATATTGCCATCCTGACCCCCTGATGAAGGCCCTAAGCCTTATTAGGAAATGTTGGGACGTTACAAAGAAATACCAACATATCGAGACCACGGTCTTGATAGGGTAGATTTATAATGAAAATAAAGAACAATTGATATGGAGAGAGACCTTTAAAATCACTTCCCCATTGGAAAAAAGGGCCATAACAAATAATGCTTGTTCAACAAAAACATTGGACACACTATCACAAAATGTAGAACTCCGTGTTATCCAAAAAATAGGCGTGGATGACGTGGCAGACATTTTTAACACGTGGCTGATACCTGGCAAAGGAGTTGTTCGACTATCGACCAGGTAGATTCCCCTGGCATAACATCTGGGTTTTATATACGACCAGCTTGGTCGTATACTCCGAATGTTTTGAGAAGATCTTGTACATTTATAATCATATCCGAGATCATCTCCTATACTTCCTGAGTATCTGATTGTTCAGGAAAGAATATCTGTAACAAATTGATGTAATCCTCCTTGAGCCTATAAATAGAGAAGAAATAGCTCAAGGAGGGGACTTTTTGGATGATTTAAGTTTATGCTTTACAAGAGAATTAGAGCGATTATCTTACGATTGTATTATTCATCCCTCTACGACTTGTGAAACTCAGAGAACCCTAGTTCTTTGATCACACCTTTGAGAATTAATATCAATAATAGCTTAAGTGGACGTAGGTCATTACCAATTCATGGGGCCGAACCACTATAATTTGTTGTGTCGTTTACTATTCTTTCTATTAGATCTATTTCAACACCTTCCATCACATCAAGCATTTGACTCCGTGTCAGTTGACCAAAACGAGGGTCAACACTCTGTATAATCAAGTTCAACACATGCTAAGAACTAGAGAGTTTCCTCGATATATTAAGGTCGCACCAACAACGACAAATTAACCAGCTCAAGTGACGATAGAGCAAGGGCAAACTTCTCTAGCCACAAACTCTGATCTTGCGAAACAGCCTCTAAAGCAAATTCCTATGATTTTTAGTTATGCAGAACCATCAGTGGAAATAGAGACTGCCTTAAGATTTGAAAAAAGAACAAATGAAAGGGTTATGAGGAGGCGGTATCTGCAACATTCAGTGAATTACATCATGCTAGCAGAGTGTTATTTCCTAGCGCACCCAATCATTTTCACTGAAGAAGACTTAAAGAAAGTAAATCCCCCACGCGAAGATTCTATAGTCATTAAATTGTAGATAGAAATTTTTTAACAAGGGATAATATTAGTGGATGGGGGAGTAGCGCGGAGATTCTTTTTTATGACACATTTAAGGCAATGGGGATTCTAGAGGAAAGGTTGAGAGCTTCAGTGATTACTATTTTTTCTTTTAACAGTGCGAAAGTCATACAAAAAGGAGCAGTTGAGCTGAAGGTGGTGGCACTAGAGTGGACTTTTATGGTTAAATTTGTGGTAATTGATTCTTACACAAGGTACAACGCGATTATGGGCAAGCCATGATGCATCACTTGATTCACATTTTTTCCTCCTGACTAGTCCCTGTTCAGTAAAATATGCGTAACTTTTTCATTCAAACTCAAAATATAAGGATTCAAAAAACTCTGTAAATCTAAGAGAAAGATCTGCAACTTCTATTTCTAAGAGTTATTCCAAAACATAAATGAATATTGGTCGAAATTTTGCTTCAAGTTCCAAGTTGGCCACAAAATCATAAATTAAGCTTATTCGTGCACACTTTTAAAAAACGTGTCAAATCCACATAAAAACTTAAAGTGAGCACACCAAATCAAGATAGAAGAGCCATAAGTGTGTGCAAAAAATACGCACTCATTACAATGGTTGCATAGAATGCAAGGTGTAGTTTCGACTCGGCATAAAGTGTTAAGGAGTCAGTCTCATTATGTAACTTATACTATAGACATTGTGGGTTGTCAGAAACAGACGAAGAATGATAGGCTCTAATGAAGGGGTCAAACCACGTTGAGTCAGGAGATGGCGATAAAAGAGAGGAATTCATATAGCAATCAAAGGGAAAATTACCAGCATGCCTTAAATTTATAGAAGAAGGAAATGAGTTAGTATAGCCCAAAATAACGATTGACAAGTTATAGGAAGTGAATATATATGGAGAGAACCTAGAGAATGTTGTGTTGGTAAGTGCCCTATTACCTACGGAACAAAAAGAATTGTTAGTAAAGCTCCTCGAATAGAACTGCTCCACATTTTCCTGGATACCAGAAGACATGCTAATAATCGACCCCGCTGTAATGACTCATTAGTTGAATATTGACAAGCAGTTCCCAGCGGTAAAACAAAAGCAAAGACATTTTTCTCCAAAAATTAACCAGATGATCAATGATCAAGTAGAAAGGTTGTTGTAGATTGGTGCAATTGAAGAATGCTTATACCATACATGGACCTCTAATCCCGTTGTAGTACCGAAAAAAATGGCAAAGAGCGAGTGTGCATTGATTTTACTTATCTCAATAAACCATGTCTGATGGATAGTTTCTCTTTCCCTAGGATTGACCGTATGGTAGATATAATTGATGGATTTAAGCGCATGAGTTTTCTGGATGCATATTCAGGATACAATCAAATACCAATGGAAATTGAGGACATAATACACGTTGCATTCCATACTGAGCGTGGACTTTACTATTACAAAATCATCCCATTTGGGTTGAGGAATGCGGAAGCTACATATCAAAGACTGATGAACAAAATTTTTGCAGAGCAGCCAGGAAGGATCATGGAAGTGTACATTGATGATATGGTGATCAAGTTAAAACACGCGACAACATTTAAAATAATATTTTGGGGTGTTGAATAAGTACTCAACTGGCCCCTATGTTTTGTTAAATGACAATTCAAACTCTGTGTTTTACAAAATGGATCAAAATAGTACTCTAGACCAAATTTTTGTTTAATTATTTTCAATTATAAGATCAATTCTTGTGTCGTTTTAGATGAGATGGGTTCACAGTAGTGGAGAAGGTAGTCGAGGAGTTGAGAATAATAGATTATATTTGAAAATATTTTGACCAAAATCGAGTATGCGGTACTGTTGACGGCAGAAACTCATCAACGATGTTAGGTCAGAAAACCCAAAGCTTAGTAAGAAGATGGCTGGATAAGAACTTAGAATAGACTTAAGGAAAAATATCTGCAAATCAACAATGGAGTAAACATTCATATATTGCTTAAAAGCCTCAGCTTACAATGAAATTTCCAACCCCCTTTGCCGAAAGGGTGAAGGTCTATTTATAGTTGAGCTCTGATGGCTTTTGATACATTGTGGTCCCAGGGGAAAAAATTATACATAAGTACATTGTCAAGATGGTGGCACCAAACGTAGTGGTGCAGGAGGTTGTGATGTCAACTCTGGTATAGGGTAAGAGGTGTGCAAGTAGTGCCTCCACTCTTCGTACTAATTTGTACCACTACTACATGTATGATACGAATGTCAGAGCTATGCCTCTTCCTCACGAGGTGTATGGTGCGAGACGCCTGTTGAGTGGCCGAGGTACGAGGCACGAGACCGTTTCTGAGACGGTGGCGTGATGCGCCCGTGAGGCCCTCGTCATGAGATGCATGGTGCGAGGCACCTATCGAGTGGCTAAGGTGCGAGGCACGAGATCGTGGCCGAGGTGGTGGTCCGATGTGCGTGTGAGGCCCCCGTCATGAGGTGCAAAGAGAGAGGCGCCTGTCGAGTGACTGGGATGCAAGGCGCGAGACCGTGGCTGAGGTGGTGGTCCGATGCGCACATGAGGCCCTCGTCATGAGGTGTAAGGCGCAAGGCGCCTATCAAGTGACCGAGATGCAAGGCGCGAAACTGTTGCTGAGGTGTTGGTATGATGCATGGGCCTTCCCCACAAGGTGCATGGTGTGAAGCGCCTATTGAGTAGTCGAGGCACGAGGCCTTCCCCACGAGGTGCATGGCGCGAGGTGCCTATTGAGTGGCTGTGACGCGAGGCACTTCTGAATGGGCACACTAGGCGCGGGACGAGGGTCTCACAGGAGGGCAGCTACTTGGCTCGTGTGGCTCTGGCGTCAGACAGGGTTCTTGCTAGGTGTTGCATCTTGGTGAGACGAGGCACCATGTGGCTTGCGGAGCTTCGCTTGGCAGGGCTTCCCAATGCACGTCTAGGGGTGTAGGCACATGTGCGCATTTTGGACCTTCAAGGGACTTTAGACACATGATGTGGGTTTTATGCTGGCATGGAATCCTTGCTTCTCCTTGGTATGGAATGACTTCGTGAGGCCTGGGACCTCACAAATATGTGGCCTCTTGGTGGCATGTAATAACCTTCTACCTCGATCGCATACTTGGCACCTTCGGTGCCCCTTAGCTGCTTCCTTCAATAAGAGACTAGACCTTTTTTTCTTCATGGTGGATTTTTGGTATCCACACTTGCCCCCATTCTATAGGGAGGCCTTTAGGCGTTCTTGTAGACTCTTCTCTTTCTTTCTTTTTATTTTTTTTATTTTTTTATTTTTTGTATTTATTATGCTCGAGGTCCTTTTGAGCCCACACAAAGGGGTTCGATAGGTCTCTCTTTGGTGCACCTTTATTGCATCTATAAGGATATTTTGACCATTTGGGTTCTAGTCATCCTTTTATATACTTTTGCGCACACATATTATTTCTTGCGAGAAGTGTCCTTCTCGTCATTAGGCATAGTACTATTTTTGCAAGAGTCTTCTTTGAGACCCTTTTTGCAAGCGTCTTCTTTGAGACCCTTTTTGCAAGCGTCTTCTTTGAGAATATTTTCATAAGCGTCCTCTTTGAGACCTTTTTCATACGCTTTTTTTTAGACCCTTTTCATAAGCGTCTTCTTTGAGACCCTTTTTATAAGGGTTTTCTTTGAGACCCTTTTCATAAACGTCTTCTTTGAGACCCTTTTCGTAAGTGTCTTCTTTGAGACCCTTTTTTGGTTTTTGGGGTGATCTCCCATCGAGTCAGGGCCTTTATAGGGAGATGGTCTGTGTGCAACCTTGCAAACACCTATTTTCAAGGCCCATTTACCCTTGGTAAGGCAACCTAGTAGATTTCGACTTGGGGATCTCTTTGGGCTCCCCTTTTGTCTTCTACGAAGCGATCCTTTTGCAGGATGAGTTCGTTTGTGAAGAGGTAATTTTTTAGGGACCTTTTGAATTTTTTCTTTTTTAGATTCTATAAGGGTAGCTAGTCCTTATAGATCCAAATGTTGTCTCATAAGGTCCAACACTCTTACACATATGTATCATAAGTACTTTATATGTATATATGTCACAAGGCCAGACGCCTGTTTCGCACTTGGCCAAGCACCTATTGAGGCTCATGAGGCTAGGCGCCTATTTTGCACATGACTGGGTGCTTGTTGACGCTTGCAAAGCTAGGGACCTATTTCGCACATGGAAAGGTGCATGTTGAGGCTCACAAGGCTAGGCACCTCATAAGTTGTTTGTCGAATCTTTCTTGCCGAGTACTTTGTTTTTCGTTCTCTCCCATATACTTCAACAATTCCAGATCTCTGGAATCAACTAGGCAACTTCGTTGGATCTTTATGGGGGCCGATTGCAATGATTTGATGAATCCTACTAGCTTCTCTTTCTTTTTTGAAACCTTTTCGTAGTCTTCTTCAAATTTTCAACTTTGTCAGCGACTCCCCCATCACGAAGTTCTCTTCTCCACTGAATCTTCAGACGTATTGGTAGAAGGGTGACTGGAGGAAGGTTTGCTTCCCTCAAGATGCAAGTTATTATGGCCCTCTTCCACAGGTATGTACTTCTATGCTGTTTCGAAGAAGTCATCTAAGTTTGTAACCTCTCTCTTGAGCATGCTTCCCCATAACTTGCTTCCCGAATGAAATTAGCCCTCTTGAGCTCCACTTTAGTTGAACTTCCCTACGTTGTTGCTTCCATATTGAACCTATGGATATAACTCTTCAAACTTTCATTCTCGCCTTGTTTTATGTTAGCGAGGCTAGTAATTGGCATAACGTAATCACATACTGCATTGTGTTGCTAAAGAAATTCACCAGAGAATTGCTGCCGTGACTTAATTGTTCTAGGCCTTAACCTCTTGAACTACTTGTACGCAACTCCTTTAAGTGTAATGACAAAGTAATGGAACTTTGCTCTGTTGTTGATCCCTCTTAACCTCATCAAGTTATTGAAGGAGTCTAAGTGATACTTTGGGTCCGTAGTACCCTCGTACAGAGTCATCCGAGGCTCTCTGAAGCTGGTGGGGATTTGCTCAACCTGGATCTCCCTTGTGAAGGGCGAATCATGGTCAAATTCTTTGTCTCTCTGTGTCCCCCAGGTGTAGTGATAATCTTGTCTCGAGGGCTTTGCATTTTGATGTCTTGTTCCCTCGTCTTTTTGCTTAAGGAGCCTTGCGGGTTCTCAGACTGAACCCTTGCTTTGGTTGTGTCCCTCGGGGGAGCTGCGAGGGGTGTGGTTTTTACTTCTGACCTCTTCCCATTGGGCTTTTCTCTTAGGCCAGGGGGTACCTCTTTTGAGGTGACTTCAGCATCATTCTTACGACTATCATCATCCCTCTGCCTTTGCTCCTGGGGGTACTTCGACGGCCTAGGTCCTTCATGGTACTTTGTCTGGGGAGTGTTGCTGGTGGAAAGTCGGGTTCTCCCATCATCTAGGGGGACAGTGGTTTCCCTTCTCTCACGCTCTTTCTCTTTACGCTTCAGAAGGGGTATGCTTGACTTTCCTTGCAGAAGGTCATTTAAAACATCCTGTATGTTTTTTAGCGTGGCTTCCAGCCTTCGATTCGTTTTGTGTAACTCGCAAATCTTGTCCTTGTAGAAGCGGGTCCTTGAGCTAGAACTCACCGAGTGTACTCAGGGACTCTTGCTTGGCTTGTGCGTCAATGGACCTAGGTCTTGGTGGCCAGAACGTGGTGCCACCAGGGGCCGGGGATGTGGGTGCACTGGCGGCTCTGAATGACCTCTGTCGGGCCGGTCAGCCGGGGACGATGCTTCTTTCTCTTCCCTTGGGGGTGGAGGTACCTCCGGCATATATCCATGCTTAGGTGGAGGAGGATCTTTCCTGGAAGCCCTCAATTGTTCTCCATCCAGGTGAACCTCATCATCTTGTAGTTGTTGTAAGCATTTTGAACGCCTTGGCATCTTTCTTTGTTGGAAGTGATGAAAGAGCGTTGGCTTGATGCTTGTTCTTCCCACAGACGGTGCCAAACTATTGACGGCAGAAACTCGTCAATGATGTTAAGTCAGAAAACACAAAGGTTAGTAAGAAGATGGCTGGATAAGAACTTAGAATAGACTGAAGGAAAAATATTTGCAGATCAACAATTGAGTAAACATTCATATATTGTTTAATAGCCTCAGCCTACAATGAATTTTCCAACCCCCTTTGTCGGAAGGGTGAAGGTCTATTTATAGTTGAGCTCTAATGGCTCCTTATACATTGTGGTCCCAAGAGACAAAATTATACATAAGTACATTGTCAGGACGGTGGCACCAGACATAGTGGTGCGGGAGGTTATGATCTCGGCTCTGGTATAGGGTCAGAGGCATGCAAGTAGTTCCTCCACTCTTTGTACTAATTTGTACCACCACCACATGTATGATACGGATGTCAGAGCTACACCCCTGTCCTCCACAGGGTTGTACATCCTGTGCTTGATGGTAGTTCCTACATGTCCCAGACGCACCATTGCTCCAAGTTTTATTATCTTTGGCTAAGTGTTGAATGACTTATGGATTCTTCAGTTGGGCAGCCTGGGTCTCCTTGGTGCATAGGGGGTGTCGGGCCTTGCATAGTCAAAGTCTCATCCATAATGGTGTCTTCTCTTGTAACGACCCAAATTTTCTAATAAGGTTTAGGACCTTGATTAGGAGGCCGGGAGAGCCATGATTGATTTATTGTGCCATTATATGATTATATGCATGATTATCTGGATCATATTATTATTTGATGATAAATGCATGCATATGGGTATATATTTTGTTATGAGGGCATTTTGGTAATTTGGCCCATTGAGGGCGTAATTGTATATTTATATGCTTATTGGTAAACTATTGTTGACGCCACATTATAATGTGGATTTTCTCGAGCTGTTCGGCATGAGACTATCTTTGAGTATAAGATAGCAGTTTGGTCATAATGGGAGTAAGTTCGGGGCTCGGGGTGAGTCCCAGGGTAATTTGGTGATTAGAACGTTGCCGAGAGTTAAGGGGTAACGGGATATGAATTATTGGTATTCGAGAATATTGGGAATAACAGGAATTGGAGGGTGTTAATTATGGTTAAAGAGATAGGTGCGAAAGGAAGATTTTGCCCTTGGTGGCTGTTAAGGACTTTAATTAAACTTGAGGGCATTTAGGTCTTTTTACCTTTAAGGATATATATCAATACTTAAAACTAGAAAGTTGTAGAAGACTTAGGAAAACAGAGCACCTCCTCATGCTTCAACTGATTACCATTTTTCTTCCTTTTTCTTCTTCAATTTTAAAGCTTCTTTTGAGGAATTAAGCTGGGGAATCAAGTGTTGAGGATCTAGGGTATTGTTCCATCATTGAAGAGGAGTTCATACTGAGCTTGAGGTAAGATTCTAACCATTAGAACTCTGGTGTTTTGCTCTGTTTTATTATTGAGTTTAGTTGAGATTTTGGGTTTGAAAGTTCAGCATTCACTGGGGTTTCTCACAAAGCTTGGTTAGGTTATGATGTCTAGGACTAGTATATATGGTATTTCGGTTCAATTGGGGGTTTAAATGGTGTTTGGAAGCTTTTGAATCACGATGGAAATGGTGGATTCGAAGGAGGAAGAACCAGGGCCATGTCTGCCTGGTCCTAGCGCTATAGCGCCCAGAAGGTAGCGCTACAGTGCTAGCAAGAGCAAAATGCCCCTAGTTGTAGCACTGGGGCGCTAGGAGGGTAGCGCTGTAGCGCTACCCTATTTTCTCATATGCATATTTTGGGTGTTTTTAAGGGTTTTTGGTTCGGGGTTTCAATCCTTAAGGCTCAGGATCGAATCTACTCACCGTTTGGGTACAATTCAGGGTCCCGGGAGTGAGGTTTAGGTTAAGTTCCACTTATTGATTTTCTCGTTAATTGGATTCCATATTTGGTTATGACTAGGTGACCGCTAAGGGATCAAAGGATCGATCATTATCAAGGGTCATTCGTAACGTAATTCTCGCTCGAACAAGGGTAAGAAATTTGGACCTGATTATGTGGTTAGGTTGGGACTAAGTGTTCCCTATATTGGTATATATTGTTATGTGATTGTGATGAATCATGTGAATATGATGGGACTAAGAGCTCCCTATATTTGTATATCATGTCATGAGATGGTATTATGCCATGGGACATGTGATAAACGGCCTAAGATTGCCGAAATCAATATTTGCGCACAGGGCGTAGCTTAGCCACTTGTAGCTGAGGAAAGGTTATTAATCACTGAGCTCGATTAAGATGGCCGTAATCAGTGGGTATAACACTGGGGGCAGCCTAAGTGAGCCGGAGACAGTGGGTTAAACAGAGGGTGCGGCCTAAGGGCGCCGACCTTGAATATTGTGTAATGGCTGTGATAAATTGTTGATTATGAATGTGATTATTGTTGTTAATTTGATGAATACAAAGTGTTGATTATCTGGATGAAAAATTGTGATTTGTCGATTGTTATCACTGAATAGGCATATGTTATGAATTGCTGAATGCTTGGTTACGTTTTATGGAATATTTGTTTATTTATATTGATCTTGCTATGATATCATGTTTTCTTGCTGGGCCTCGGCTCACGGGTGCTACGTGGTGTAGGTAAAGGCAAGGGTATATTGGATCAACCATGAGTTAAAGAGCTCTGGGGGCGAGGTGTACATTCTCAGCTGCTCGGTCGCCGCGGTCAAGGGTTTGTATAGGGACGGAAACCAAAAATATGTATTTTTCCATAAGAATGGCCTGGGTTATTTATAGCTTCTGGAATTTTTGTAAATATGTCATCTATACCCTGTTTTAAGATTCCATGTATTAAAATGTTATTTTTAACAAAAATATCCTGTTTATGACCAAAATCTTTTACACCTAATTCGTTGATAACGTTAGATTCACGTTTTGATTAAATGACTTGATTAGCAAGTCTTGCACTATTATAAACACATAGTGTAATGGTCTTGGTTACCCAGGACGTTACAACTTGGTATCAGAGCGGCCTAGGTTTATGGGTTCCTGAAGACTGGCTGGACATGTACACTTTCCGCTAAAGACAAGCTCGACTTAAGGTTTTGTAATTGAATACATGAAATTATATGCTTAAGTGCTTGAGTGAAATATGAATGTATTAATTGGTATGATTAATAGGGAGCATGAGATACTGATAGGGCCTGGCCCTTGACTGCTATGCGATGATATTGAGGTGTGCTGATTAGCATTGCTCTTGCATGTGGATTAATACTTGGATAATGTTTGGTATATGGATTGCATGTGATTATATGTTTAAATTGAATTTATATGCTATACCTATTTATCGGTATGGAAAACATAGTAAGTATGAATGTGTCTAATGGTAATGAAATATGATAATTTATGCATAGTATTATATATTGGTGTTTGGTATGCTTTATGTTTGCATGATTATTATGGTTATTTGGATCTGCCCTTGGGATGGTTCTGGGTATAAACATCAGGGCTGAGGGGTTTAGTCAGTAAAGACAAATTACCTCAGATTGTATGTGCTCATAATGGTTAATTGGACCTGGTTTTGTTTTAGTAAGGGTTGCAGATGATAGTTAGGGTTGGAACCCTCCATATGCCCCTGAGATTTGCAGCACATGTTTGCTGATATGCGAGTCAGGCTGTGAGGTTTGATAGAGGAGATTAGATGGACAAAATAGCAGGTTTACTAGGGGAAAACAAGTTGCTTTGTATACCATGATCGCGGGACACCAATGTTGGTTAAACTGAGGGGGAAACAGATAAGGATTATTGTATGGAAGGCTTTGGAAGCATTATCCTCTAGTTTTGAGGAAGGTTTGTGTTTGTTCAGGAATTGGTTAGTAAATGGGCATAGCTAATCCCATTCTTGATAATATGAGAAGGACAAATTGAGACAGAGTAGTTATATTAAGTATTTGTGGCAGAAGGATGTCGAAAGTGGTAAGATAGCGACAGTATATGTCAATAAGTTTGGTGGGTTGATCAATCCTATTTGGATTATGATACAAATTGATGTAGCTGGAGATAATGATTCATTTATAAGTTAAACTCTGAGATGGGTCGGAGAGTCAAGGACGCACCAGTGCATGAGATGGTTATCTGTGCTTGGGTAGTAGAGAAGGCCATGTTATTTAAGATATAAGGAATACAGATGATGACATTCTCGTTCGTGGAATTTAGTAAGGGTGGCTACTCGGTGATCGGAAAAAGGAAAACCCTTGATGGTTCTGTGGCTCCTGGTCTTGACAGGAAGGGCGTCTAGTTCATAGGTTGGCCATTAAGACAAGGATGAGGCTTGGTGATGTTATTTAGTATGCATCAGAAGCGGAAGACGCTATCTTAAAAAATGTCAGGTAAGGACATGTTTTCTATATGGGGTGATTTTGTACGCTAGGGCGGATTTCCCAAGATTAGAGAAGGGAAGACTGGGATGCCTTGTTACATTCAGAGCCCGAAACTAGTTCCTTGGAAGTGACCAGTGGATTTGATAGTCTTTGTTTTTGGTTAGAAAATGAGCTGAAAGAGTTTGGTGCTGTGTGTCTCCCAGGAAATATTTAGAGATAAAGTACATACCGCAAGGTGGTTATACGAGGGGCTTGAGATGTGAGTACATATTGAAGAAGGGGACATTACTTGAAGTATATTGATCAGAATGAATGGAATCTAAATTGGTCAGTAAGGATTCAGCTGAGTATACAAGAAGTTGTTGGGTTTATTTTAGGACTTGGGCATGGGTGGATTTAGTATCAGGGACCTTATGAAGAATGATATTAGTTTGGCTTAAGGAATTACTGGTTCACCCGAAGAAGTATGTGACTTAGAAGTGGATTGGACAGAGCATTGCATCATGGGACTCATTGATATCGCCTGCTAGGGATGAAGAGTTTAAATGCCCCGTCACAAGACAGGACAATGTCTTCAAGAGTTGATCATCGATCTAGTTATTACCAGATAAGGATCAAGGAAAGAGAAATTTCAGGAATTATTACTTGTATCGAGTGGGGTGTGATGGATTAATAGTAAAGGTTCCTAATCATTTTATACTTCAATGACATGGATAAGTTCGACAAGCAGAGAATATAGCAACGACATGAATGGGTTACATTCAAGTTCATTAGTGATGTGTTGAACTACTCCCCAGCTAGAATCAGAATGTGAACAACTACTACACTGATGATATTACGACTGAAGTAGCAGGGTCATAGGTAAGGTTTCAGAAGGTATTAACTTCGTTTTTCAAGGGTACTCAAGATCATATTACAGGAAGGAGATCAGGTATGAAGAAATCTGATCAGAAGCACATTAAGACCAGTGAACATATCAGCTACTACTTAAAGTATCTTTGAAGACAGCTACAACATAAGGATTTTGAATATGGAATGGTTAGTCAAGTATGGTGACGGTGATGGATTATAAGGAAGGAATAGTAACTCTTGAGTTTAAAAGGGAGAAACCCTTGCAGTAATTGGCATTGTATATATGGCATTTGTATTTAGATTTGGAGATCTACTGCAGGGGGATGTTTAGAAACTTAGCTAGTGTGTTGGACGCTACTTAAGTTGTACCAGTGGGATCAAGGTAGACTGGATTAGTCTGTGAGTTTCCGAATAAGTTTCCAAGGAATTTGTCAAGGGGTACATCTGCATAAGGAGATAGAATGGTGATTGGATTGGTACAAGGGATGGAATCAGATCTAAAGCACTGTATTGAACAATTTCAACACAGCTATGAGAACTAAAGGCTCAATTATTGAGTAGGATGACATTCTATAAGGTAGTTTTTTGATCTAGTTATTACCAGCTAGAGATCAGGGACAGTTAGAGATCTCTGATCTGGTTATTACCAGCTGGAGATTAGGGACAGTTAGAGATCTTTGATCTGGTTATTACCAGTTAGAGATCAGAGAGAAGGTTATGCAAAAGATTGTTGTCATATTAGATAAAGACATTGGGGATGTTGATTCATGCTTTGAAAATTTGATCAATGCCAAATTGTTTTTGCAGAGTGGATGAACAAAGTATTTAAGGATTATTTGAATTGGATTAGTGATTGTCTCGATTGGCGTTATGGTGATGTGTTCTTGGTTGAAAATTTTCCAAGGTTAAGGAGCGCCTTAGGAGTAGGAGTTTCCTTAGGCGGGCATGGTGGTTCATGTATTTCAGGTTGAGTTCTACGTGTTTTTACAGGTCAGAATCAGTTTGTGAGTTGTTATGACACCTCAGTGACAGGAAAAAGGTGATTGTCTATGCATGATGTTGGTTAAAGGATCCGACTAGAACCAAAGTGGAGTTTCTAGAGGGCTAGGTGGCTAGTTTGATACTTCGAATTATTATCTCGTAAAGGATCAAAGAAAGACAATTAAGTAAACCCCAGATGGAAAGAATTGAAGGAAAATCTTAACTGGGTTAGCTAAGGATTTTCAGTGTCAAGTATAAGTTTATTGTAATATAAGGATCAGATCTGGAATTTGATGGACACCGGAATTACATGGAAATTCTGGATGAATCTCATACTACTCTCTTGGTCTTTTCCTCCAGGCATCAGGAAAAGGTACCCAAGTTTGAAGGTTTTATATTGGTGGCCTGGGATGGAGAGGGAGACAATGGAATATATAACAAAACTCTTAACCTGGTAGCAGGTCAGGACAAGGTATCAGAAACCAGTAAGGCTATTGCAGTCTTTGAGTATTTTATAATGGGAACAAGGAAACATCACGATGGGTTTTGCAATGGGCTGCCAGGACGGTGGGTTAGCATGGGATGGTTGAGTCATTATGGACTAGCATTTGGGGTGAATTCACTTTTATCAGTAAGGACAAGTTACACAGCTGATCAATATTCAAATCTCTATGTAAGATAGATAATATGCCTTCATGGAATTCAAGGTCTATCTTATCAGATGAGGACTTTGTTTTCACTTCCAGCTCTTGGGAGGATTAAGGAAGATGATGAGTATATAGTTGGAATTTGATACAGTGATTATTCTTAGACTGATGGTAAATCAGAGAAGGAGAGAGAGTTATCCAGTTACTGGAGGGACACTTTATGAGATGAGATATAATAGGAAATGTATATCACCCATTCGTTGGAATGAGATAAGTGAGATGTATATTTGGATCCTGAAGTAGTTCAGGGGATCATTGAGACTATTAAAAGGTTTGAGCTTGGAGGCTAACTTTTCAAAGTAAATGAAAGAGTTTTATTGAATTGGAAAGCAAAAACATGGGGTTCGAATTAGAAGATTGTACCTTTCTAAGAATATCACCAAGGATAAAGGGGTGAGGGGATAAGAGCAAGTTGGACCCTAGAGTATTAAGACTGTTTGAATCCTAGAAAGGATCTGTGAGGTTGCTTTTAAGTTGATAACAGTTTTGGCATTGTCAAGTGTACACAGTGTATGTAGATATTCCATGTTGAAGACATGGGTTAGAGAAAACTCATGTGTTGAGTTATGGGGATCTGCAACTGGAGATGGAGTTATTTTATGTGGAGTGGCCAGTTCAGTTATGAGATACAAAGAATAGGTTACGAGGAACAAAACTGTACTTTGAGCTAAGATAATGTTTTAGAAACAGTGAGGTCGAGGAATGACCTGGGAAACTGGAATCAATAGTGCGGAATTTATATCCAGGCAATCAGATAAAACTTCGTCCGGAGGGGATAGTTGTAACGACCCAAATTTCCTAATAAGGTTTAGGACCTTGATTAGGAGGTCGGGAGGGCCATAATTTATTTATTGAGACATTATATGATTATATGCATGATTATTTTGATCATATTATTATATGATGATAAATGCATGCATATGGGTAAATATTTTGTTATGAGGGCAAATTGGTAATTTGGCCCGTTGAGGGCGTAATTGTATATTTTTATGCTTATTGGTAAGAAATTGTTGAGGCCACATTATAATGTGGATTTGCTCAAGTTGTTTGGCATGAGACGATCTTTGAGTATAAGTTAGTAGTTCGGTCATAACGGGAGTAAGTTTGGAGCTCAGGGTGAGTCCCGGGGTAATTTGGTGATTAGAACGTTGCCGGGAGTTAAGGGGTAACAGGATATGAATTATTGGTCTTCGAGAATATTGGGAATAACGGGAATTGGAGGGTATTAATTATGGTTAACGAGATAGGTGCGAAATGACGATTTTTCCCTTGGTGGCTGTTAAGGACTTCAATTAAACTTGAGAGCATTTAGGTCTTTTTACCTTTAAGGATATATATCAATACTTAAAACTAGAAAGTTGTAGAAGACTTAGGAAAACATAGCACCTCCTCTTGCTTCAACCGATTACCATTTTTCTTCCTTTTTCTTCTTCAATTTTGAAGCTACTTTTGAGGAATTAAGTTGGGGAATCAAGTGTTGAGGATCTAGGGTATTGTTCCATCATTAAAGAGGAGTTCATACTGAGCTTGAGGTAAGATTCTAACCATTAGAACTTTGGTTTTCTGCTGTGTTTTATTATTGAGTTTAGTTGAGATTTTGGGTTTGAAAGTTGAGCATTCACTGGGGTTTTTGGCAAAGCTTGGTTAGGTTATGATGTCTAGGACTAGTATATATGGTATTTGGGTTCAATTGGGGGTTTAAATGGTGTTTGGAAGCTTTTGAATCAGGTTGGAAATGGTGGATTCGAAGGAGGAAGAATGAAGGCCATGTCTGCCTAGTCCTAGCGCTAGCCCAGAGGATAGCGCTACAGCGCTAGCCAGGGCAAAATGCCCCTGGTTGTAGCGCTGGGGCACTAGGGGGATAGCGCTGTAGCGCTACCCTGTTTTCTCATATGCATATTTTGGGTGTTTTTAAGGGCTTTTGTTTTGGGGTTTCAATCCTTAAGGCTCGGGATCAAATCTACTCATTGTTTGGGTACAATTCGTGGTCCCGGGAGTGAGGTTTAGGTTAAGACCCATTTATTAATTTTCTCATTAATTGGATTCCATATTTGGTTATGACTAGGTGACCGCTAAGGGATCAAAGGATCGATTGTTCTCAAGGGTCGTTCGTAACGTAATTCTCCCTCGAACAAGAGGTAAGAAAACTGCACCTGATTATGTGGTTAGGTTGGGACTAAGTGTTCCCTATATTGGTATATATTGTTATGTGATTGTGGTGAATCATGTGAATATGATGGGACTAAGAGCTCCCTATATTTGTATATCATGTCATGAGATGGTATTAGGCCATGGGACATGTGATAAACGGCCTAAGAGTGCCCTCAATATTTGCACATAGGGCGCGGATCAGCAACTGGTAGCTGAGGACAGCTTATTAATCACTTAGCTCGGTTAAGCTAGCTAGAGTCAGTGGGTATAACACTGGGGGCGGCCTAAGTGGGGCGAAGACAGTGGGTTAAACAGAGGGTGCGACCTAAGGGTGCCGACCCTGAATATTGTGTAATGGTTGTGATAAATTGTTGATTATGAATGTGATTATTGTTGTTAATTTGATGAATACGAAGTGTTGATTATCTGGATGACAAATTGTGATTTGTCGATTGTTATCACTGAATAGGCATATGTTATGAATTGTTGAATGCTTGGTTACATTTTATGGAATATTTGGTTATTTATATTGATCTTGCTATGATATCATGTTTTCTTGCTGGGCCTCAGCTCACGGGTGCTACGTGGTGCAGGTAAAGGCAAGGGTATATTGGATCAACTATGAGTTGGAGAGCTCTGGGGGCGAGGTGTACAATGTCAGCTGCTCGGCCGCCACGGTCAAGGGTTTGTACAGGGACGGAAACCTAAAATGTGTATTTTTCCATTATATTGGCCTGGGTTATTGTTTTGATAAATTTAATATTTGGTTTTAAATACGCAAGTGCACGTAATCACACAAGTAATATAATGATAAGTAAATCGTCTCCACAGGGATTGCAAATTAAAAAAATAAGCAAAACAATTACTAAACAATTTTAGAAAATTAAAAATCAAGTGGGTTGTTTATAGGCTAAGCAAAATATTAAAATAAAATGGAAATACTGAAATTTAAAATTGAACTGAACAAGAAAATTGAGAGAAATATATGGATTGCAAAATGGACTTGAATTATTGAATTCCCCTATATTATTCATCCTGAACAAATTGCGGAAAAATTGTTGCAGCAATATTCTAGCAAAACTTCCAGGTTAACAAGAATTCATTTAAACACCCATAAAACTTTCCCAAATTTTATGACATTAATTCTTCTACCTAATTAAACATATTCCTATGCCAAATCAGATTTAAGAATGCAAATCAAAGTTTAATTCTCAAAAAGTTACACAAGGCAAATAACATATCCCTATGTAACTTACTCACATAACCTAACCTAGATTATGACTTGTGTCATCCTAGTTTTTCCCATTAAATTTAATATTTCCAGCATTAAACATAATTAAATAACTTGTCATTGCTGGCCAAACAACAACATGAAATTAATATAAGCACACTTGAATGAACAAAGGAGATTTTACTAGAATAAAGTGCAAGAAATTTATAGACTATAACATAGGGTTCATCAACAATTCAAGCCACCTAAAAATTAGTTAATGGCTGAGTAAATAGACATTAATTCACAATCAAAACAACCCATAATATTCAGATTGAGAATCCAACTCAGAAATTAATAAAATAAAGTTTAGGAAAAGAAGAAAGAACAAATCGAAAATGATGCTTGAGGTTTCTTTGTTTGTCCTCCTTCTTCCTTGTTGATATTCTCAATTTTTCTCCTCTATTTTTTCTGGTTTTCTTTTCCAAAAATGGCTGCTGCCTCCTCTTTTCGGCTGAAACCCTCTTTTGTGTATATTAGGTTTTCTCCTCCCTTTCCCAAAAGTACCATAATGCCCCTTTTTCTCCAAAAACATCAATTCCTCCTTTCTCTTTTTGTCTTTTTCTCCAATATGTTGACTAATTCTTTCTGCCCTTGCCACCTCAGCCAAAATTTCCAGCTTACTCATTGACTGCCACGTGTTCCAAGTGCCCAAAAGTTGCCTGATCAAAATGCTTCTGTTTTGCTGCAGCAAACCTGATAATTCAGCCATCAACAACAAAATTAAATCAAAATAGTTTCACATGTTAGTTCATTCCTTGTGCGAATATTAAAAACTAAAAAAAATAATTAAACTTAATTAAGATAATGAAAACATCAAGGTTAGCTACAAAAGCTAAAAATAAACTAACATCACCCATGATTTTTTCACAATTATAAGTTCAAAAACACATGAAATAACTCTTTATTCAAGAGTTATCAGTTATTTATAGCTTCTAGAATTTTTGTAAATATGTCATCTAAACCCTGTTTTGAGATTCCATGTATTAAACTGTTATTTTTAACGAAAATATCCTGTTTATGACCAAAATCTTTTACTCCTAATTCGTTGATGACGTTAGATTCACGTTTTGATTAAATGACTTGATTAGCAAGTCTTGCACCATTATAAACACACAGTGTAATGGTCTTGGTTACCCAGGACGTTACATCTCTACTCTATGTGAGTCTTGTAACTCCTTGATGATATTTAGGCACGAGGCCCATCGTCCCTTGGTGGCACCAGGCACGGATTCCTTGCAAGCGGCATGGTAGTAGTGCATAAGGTGGGGGTGCCTCATGAGAAAGGCATACAGGTCGGGCACATGAGACCCTCACGACACGGCTTCACAGGGCATGCACGGGAGAGGCGGTGCACGAGATGGATGTACGAGCTTGGTGCACGAGATGGATGTGGGAGGCTTGGCGTGTCTCCCGAGATGCTTGTCGAGTGGCGGAGGTGCGAGGCCAGAGACCGTGGCCGAGATGGTGGTTTGATGCACGCGCGAGGCCCTCCTCATGAGGTGCATGGTGTGAGCCACCTATTGGGTAGCCGAGGCGTGAGGCCTTCCTCACGAGGTGTATGGCGCGAGGCGCCTGTCGAGTGGTCGAGGTGCAAGGCACGAGACCATTGCCGAGATGGTGGTCTGATGCGCGCGTGAGGCCCTCATCATGTGGTGCATGGCTTGAGGCGCCTGTTGAGTGGCAGAGATGCGAGGCACAAGACCGTGGCCGAGGTGGTGGTCCGATGCGCGAGTGAGGCCCTCGTCATGAGACGCAAGGCGCGAAACGCCTATCGAGTGATCGAGAAGCGAGGTGCGAGACTTTGGCCAAGGTGTTCGTCCGATGCGCACGCCTTCCCCATGAGGTGCGTGGCGCAAAGCGCCTATTGAGTAGCCAAGGTGCTAGGCCTTCCCCACGAGGTGCATGGTGCAAGGCGCCTATTGAGTGGTTGCAACACGAGGTGCTTCTGAATGGGCATGCTAGGCGCGGGACGAGGGTCTCGCGGGAGGGCAGCTGCTTGGCTCGCATGGCCCTGACGTGAGACAGGGGTCTCGCTGGGTGTTGCATCTTGGCGAGACAAGGCACTATGTGGCTAGCGAAGCTTCGCTTGGCAGGGCTTCCCAACGTACGTCTAGGGGTGTAGGCACATGTGCGCATTTTGGACCTTCAAGGGACTTTAGACACGTGATGTGGGTTTCATGCCGGCGTGGAATTCTTGCATCCCCTTGGTATGGATTGACTTCGTAAGGCCCGGGACCTCGCAAATGTGTGGCCTCTTGGTGGCATGTAATAACCTTCTGCCTACATCGTGTACTTGGCGCCTTCGGTTCCCCTTAGCTGCTTACTTCAATAAGGGACTAGACCTTTTTTTTTCTTGGTGGATTTTTGGTATCCACAGGTACTATTTTGATCCATTTTTTAAACACATGGGATCTTAATTGTCATTTAACAAAACATAAGGGTCTATCGCGTATTCAGAGAAAACACAAGAGTCAAACTGATATTTTCCATTTTTCTTTTGATCTAGATTATACTTTTCTTCTTCAATTTCTCCCTCTACAAGAAATTACATGCAGTACCCAAATCTAGTTAGCTTCTTTTATTTTTGCCTCAAATTTTAAATCTGTTAATTATTAGCCACTTTTTTTTTTTATCACAATGCCTATTATACCATTTCTAGGTTTTGAAATGTAAACCAAAATATTTTGAAATGTAAACCACAACCATTTAAAATATAAACCACAATCTTTTGAAATGTAAACCACTATGCTTTGAAATGTAAACTACTAGGCAAAAATGTGAATCATACGTTCATAAATGTAAACCACAAGACTAAAAATGCAAACTAAGGGTATTTTGGTCACTCTGTCTCTAATTATGGGTATTAATTATAAAAAAAATTGGCTATTTATAGTTTATGAAAGATAAAAGTGGGTAGTTTTCAAAAAAATTCATTACTTTATCCCAAGTTGTATGCTGCAAATGGATGTGGTTATCGAAAAAATGAACGCAATCATTAATATCAATTCAAAAAATAAATAATAGTAAATATATATTTATATAAAAGAGAGCATTGAGGAGATGATATGACACTCTAAAATTGCTCCAAAACATTCTTTCTATTTTCTCATTTTTCACATTTTTTTTATTCCTCTTTTAAAATTTTATGATTAAAAAAATAAAAATCTATATATTTATATAAAGGAGAGTGTGAACACCGCAAATTGGACATGATCCCAAAAGACCCAGGCCTCACAAAAGGCCTTCGCGAGAAAGACATATCTCACCCCACGTGAGGCCCAAGCTCACTTCACCTTGCTTACCTCGCTAAAGGTCCTATGGACCCGTACCTACATTCCCAAGACTGCGCACCATCTCGCGAACCACGTCCCGCAGGCCATGCCATGACTGCGCCTAGGTGCCCAAGACTGTGCACCGTCTCGCGAGCCACACCTCGCAGGCACGCCTCGGCCGCGCCTAAGTGCCCAAGCCCACGCACCATCTCGCGAGGCCACACCTCGCAGGCCGCGCCACGATCACACCTAGGTGCCCAAGACCACGCACCATCTCGCGAGCCACGCCTCACAGGCCATGCCTCAGTCATACCCACGCCCGCGCACCATCTCGTGAGGCCACACCACGACCGTGCCTAGGTGCCCAAGACTGTGTACCCTCTCGCGAGGCACGCCTCGGTCGTGCCTAGGTGACCAGGCCCGCACACCATCTCCCAAAGCCACGCATCAATTGCGCCTAGGTGCTCAGGCCCACACACCATCTCGCGAGGCCACGCCACGACCGCACCTAGGTGCCCAAGACCGCGCACCGTGTCACGAGCCACACCTCGACCACGCCTAGGTGCCTAGGCCCACTCACCATCTCATGAGGCCACACCTCGCAGGCCACGCCACGAATGCGCCTAGTTGCCCAAGACCATGCACCTTCTCGCGAGCCATGCCTTGGCCGAACCTAGGAGCCCAGGCCCGCACACTATCTCGCGAGGCCATGCCTTGCAGGCCATGCCATGATCGCGCCTAGGTTCCCAAGACCGTGCACCGTCTTGCGAGCCACGCCTCGGCTGTGCCTAGGTGCCCATGCCAGCACACCATCTCGCAAGGCCATGCAACGACCGCACCTAGGAACCCAAGACCGCGCACCTTCTCGCAAGCCACGCCTCGCAGGCCACGCCTCGGTCCTAGCCCAGGCTCACACACCATCTCGTGAGGCCACTCCTCACAGGCCACGCCACGACCGCTCCTAGGTGCCCAAGACCGTGCACCATCTCGCGAGCCACGCCTTGGCCACACCTAGGTGACCAGGCCCACGCACCATCTCGCAAGGCCACACCTTGTAGGCCATGCCACGACTGCGCTTAGGTGCCCAAGACCGCACACCTTCTCGCGAGCAACACATCGCAGGCCATGCCTCGGCCGCGCTAAAGTGCCCACACACCATCTCACGAGGCCATGGCTCGCGGGCCATGCCATGATCGCGCCTAGGTGCCCAAGACCGCGCACCATCTGGCGAGCCATGCCTCGCAGGCCATGCCTCGTCCGCGCCTAGGTGCCCAGGCCCGCGCACCATCTCGCGAGGCAACGCCTCTATGATATAAGGATATGCCCCGCTGACGAGGCCCTTCTCTATTTTCTAAGGAAAGTGTCACCAGCGGGATGCGACTCCCCCATGCTTATCTCACTGAAGGCTACAAGTCCTCTTATACTTAGCAAAATAAAAAGGGGCTTGGAGCAAGGGTGTATCTTGGATATACGAGAGCAACCTTCAGGTACAAGGCATGCGTATGGGAACAGGCTATACGACCATGAGGAGCACAGAGGCGTGACTCTGACGTCCATATTAGACAGGTAGTGATAGTACAAGTTAGTACCAATGGTGGAGGCACTACCTGCACGTCTCTGACCATGTATCAGGGCCGACACCACCACCACCTATGCCACTACGTCTGATGCCACTTCCCTGACAATGTACTTATGAACAATCTGGCCCCCTGGGAACACAATGTATTAGGGGCCATTAGAGCCCACTATAAAGGGAACCTCACTTCATCATTGAGGGGGGTTGGAAAAACACTGTAGCTTTATATCAAGAGAAATACAAGTTCTTTTCTCCATTTCCTTATGCAACTATTTTCTAAGTTTCTTATTAGGTTCTTGAAGTTCTTCATTTATAAGCTATATACTTTGATTTTTCTAACTTAACATCATTGGCGAGCTCTCACCGTCAACAGTTTGGCACCGTCTGTTGGAAGGATAAGTGCCAAGCCACTGTTCTTCCATTGATTCCAGTAGGAAAGATACCGAGACATTCTAAGCAGTTGAGAGAACCACAGGAGGATGAGGTACACCTAGATGGAGATCAGTTGAAGGCCTCCATGAAGGATCCTCCGCCACCCAAAAATGTGAATACATCAAAGGAGTCGGGGTTCACGAAGATGAAAGGGAGGCCTCATCCCCGGCCGTCCCACCTGATAAGAATTGTTTGAGGTCAGCAGCTGCCCCCGCGAGAGATGCCGACGAGTTCCCACCCCCAAGGCCGCCACAGGTGCCGAACTCCGGCCGGCAAGATCCTGGCCTGTCGACACGCAGACTTGATAAGAATCCCCTAGTCCCTTCCGTGAGCTTGAGTTCAAGGTATCGATTTTACAAAGAGGACATACGCAAACTATACCGGAAGAACCAAAGGACAGAAACCACCTTAGAGGACATGAAAGAGGTGTTGAATGGCCTACTACAAGAGAAATCAGACATATCTTTTCCTAGGTAAAAAAAGAGAGGTCAAGAGGGGGCAGAAACCACAGTCCCAGTGGACGATGGGAGGACTCGACTCTCCACTAGTAATACCCCTCGGACAAAGCAGTGTGAACACCCTGGGAAGGCGAAGTAGCCCTAGGGGCCAGAGCAGAAGAACAACACTAACCCTCACAATGACCCTGAAGTTACCTCTACGGAGGCGCCACCTGACCTAAGAGAAAAGCTCAATAGAAGAAGGTCTGAAGTAAGGACAACACCTCTTGTGGCCCCTCCGAAGGGTAGAGAAAAGGGAAAGGTCAAGTTTACAGAGCTGAGGGACTCCTTGAATAGGAGGCGACATGAGCTAGACACCGAGATGAGGAGCCTTCAGAGCAAGATTGGCACAACGTCTGGGGGACACATTACCGATGAAGTGTTCAACTACGAGTCACCCTTCACGCGAAAAATCCAGTTGGATCGGCTCCCAACTAACTTTAAAGAACCTCATATGACCCCTTATGAGGGAAATACGAACCCCAAATACCATCTAGACGCGTTCAATGATCTGATGAAATTGAGAGGAATTAATAGCAGGGCCAGGTGCCACTGCTTCGCTATCACGTTAAAAGGACCTGCGTATAAATGGTTCAAGAGACTCCGAACAGGGTCTATTAGGTCATGGCAACAATTTTCCAATGAGTGCCTCCAACAACATCATGCCGTACGCGATTATACCTTACCTGGAACTAGCCTCGCTAATATAAAGCAAGGTGAAGGAGAGAGCTTGAAGAGCTACATCCACAGGTTCAACATGGAAGCGGCTAAAGTGGGAAGCCTGACCAGGGGAGAACTCAAGATGGCGGTCACGCCTGGAGTGCACCCAAGCAGTAAGCTTTGGGATAATATGCTCCAAAGGGAGGTCGCAGACTTAGATGATTTCTACAAGCGGGCACAGAAGTACATTCGTGTCGAAGACGGCCATGAGAACTTGAAGGCATCCCTTATCAAGCCCTCAGTCCTTGAAAGATCAAATGATGCAAAAAAGAAAAGGGTGTATGAACGCCCAAGAGATGACCACCAGAGGAAGCACAAACACGGAGGTAATCTCAGGCAAACAACCCACACCTTTTACACTGACCTGACATATACTAGGGAGCATATCTTCATAGAAAATGAGAATCATGTCCCCATCAGGAAACCCCCACCAATGAAGAGAGATCGGTCAAAGAGAGACCCTAGAAAGTACTGTCAGTATCATAAAGACATTGGCCACACCACCACGGAATGCACTCAATTAGAGGTGGAGATAGAGGAACTCATACGCATGGGACACTTGGGTAGATACGTCCGAAGAGAAAATAAAAAACCGGATGATAGATCACCCTCGCCACAAACGCGAGACGTAGCCCCAAAAGTGCAAGGAGAGGTGAGGACGATCTTCGGAGGACCATGATTTGGAGGAGAATCGAGAAAAGGGAGAGATAGGTACGCCAAGGAAGCCATGCGAAGCCCACCCTTATGCATGCTAAGCTTAGAACAACGACCCTCGAAAAACTTTTAAGGGGAAAATGACTCAGTGACCTTCAGCAAAGAAGACGCACGGGGTGTGCATTTCCCTCACAATGACCCCTTGGTGTTGACTGTTCACCTTGAAAACATGAGGGTACATCGGGTCCTAGTGGACAATGGAAGCTCCGTAGACATCCTATATCGCCCAACCTTAGAGAAGATAGGACTGGGTATCAGGAACCTAAAGCCCTGTGACACCTCCCTGTATGGGTTTACAGAAGACTCAATACAACCCCTGGGCACAATTGAGTTAGCCCTCACCATGGGAGAGCCGCCCAGACAGACCAGTGTAATGACGAACTTTGTCGTAGTAAATTGTTCCTCGGCCTTCAACGCGGTATTAGGGAGACCCTCCCTGAGAGAATAGAAGGCGATAACCTCAGTATACCACTTGGCCATAAAATTTCCAACTCCTGGGGGGTGGCGAGCGTGAAAGGGGAATAGAAAGAAGCAAGGGAATGTTATAACACGTCCCTTCGCACAGTCATGAGACCGCCAAAACTTATGGCGATGGTGGTGCATGGGGGCATAAACCCGAGAGAGTTCAACCCCGAAGTCACTAGGAAGATCAGAATCGATGGTTATGCTTACGCGCCTAAGAGGGAACTTCAAGCAAAGCTCCACTTTTAGTATAATAAATCAAAAGGGTTGCCATAGTTAGCCCCCCAACAACTATGAACTAGAGGGGTAACTTAGATGCCCTGATATGTAGTATGGACATCGTCACCACAAATACCTATGTACTCTTCTTATTTTTAATGAATATGCTTTTTATTGGCATGTCACACCTCTCATTTACGTGAGCACGTATCTAAATTTTGTACCTATCACCAACTGGAATTATCAAAGCGCATGAGCAAAATGGCCAAAGTGTCCGACGAGATGAATCTCACCAACCACTTGGAAGGCAGGGTACACAGCCAAAAATGGTTCTAAAAGAGACCCTTATAAAAAAAATAAGGAAGAAAAACTTGCAAGGCATCTCTCGAGTTCACAAGGATTAGCTACCATTATGAACATCAAGAGGGTCAAAAGTTCCTACAGGAAGAGCCTCCTAGTAAAGGTTGATACCTCCACGAGAGGAAAGGCCTCAGGAAGAGCCTCCTACTAAAGGTTGATACCTCCACGGGAGGTAAGGCCTCAGGAAGAGCCTCCCAATAAAGGCTAATACCTCTAGGGGAGGTAAGGCCTCAGGAAGAGCCTCCCAATAAAGGTTGATACCTCCACGGGACGTAAGACCTCAGGAAGAGCCTCCCAATAAAGGTTGATACCTCCACGGGAGGTAAGGCCTCAGGAAGAGCATCCACCAATAAGCCTAGAGCGGCCACCAAGCCGTCTAGCCAAAAAGGGTCCTAAAAGAGACCCTTGCAAAAATAGTACTATGCATAATGACGAGAAGGACGCTTTTCACAAGAAATAATAAGCGCGCACAAAAGTATATAAAAGGATGACTAGAACCCAAAGGGTCAACATATCCTTATAGATACAATCAAGGTGCACCAAAGAGAGACCTATCGAACCCCTTCGTATGGGCTCCAAAGGACCTCAAGCATGATAAATAAAAAAGCATATATATATATAAAAAAAAAGACCAATTGAACCCTTTTTTGCGGGCTCGAAAGGACCTCAAACATAGAGGAACAAAAGCAAATAATCGCATATATATACAGAAAAAAGGAGTTGCGATAATATAGCAGGACTTATAAAAGTTCCAACAAAATAAAAAAAATGAATGATAGGCTCAAGTAAGCATACAGACAAATCGAATTAAATGATAATATCCCAAAAGCAGAATCTCAGGGCCTCCCATCGCGAGCATTCCACTCAGCCACCTTGGCGACGACGGCTCACCAAAGGAGGAGAAATCGAAGTTAGGATTTTTCCTCCACATTCCATAGAGGGCGCTCTCTATGGATTTGTACTCGATTTCAGCCAAATTCGCCTCTAGGAGAGTGACCCTCTCCTGCAACATTGCGACCTTAGCTTCTGCTCCCCTAAGATCGGCCTCTAGGCGAGCAACCTTCACCTGCAGCATCATGGCCTTGGCATTCGCCCTCTTCTTCTTTTTCGACGATGGAGAGGCCTTCGCCAGGGACTTCTCAAGCTTAAGCTTGGTATCAGTGAGTTCCCTCTCGAGCTCCTAAACCCTGACTATTAGACAGTCCATTTCAGCATTCGATAAGGAGAGGTTGCACCGAGTCAGCGAAGCGTTGGGCCACCAGAGAAGCCTGCACAAAAAAAAAACCCATATATAAGAAAAATAATAATGATGATGATGAGCAAACAAATAATCCAAAATAAAGAAAATAGAGTAAGGCCAATGTAAGACGCATGAACTCACCCATGTTGTGGAGCGCACAAGAGTCTCCCCAAGCTCCGACATGGAAAAATTCCCGAGACTTCTCCAATTAGTCTCAAGAAGACCCTCGGCGACCCGGGTATACCCTTGCCCATATGAGATCGCCATACGACCCACCCAGGGTGCCCCCTCCGAGTCGGGGGCGTTTGGCTGGGTAGGGACAAATGACCTGCTCACCGAAGGAGGAGGGGGCAGAAGAACACCAGAAAAATGAGCCCCCGATGGACCAGGATTGAGGGGAGCATGAGGAAGAGTATCGTATTCATCTAAAAAAGGGACACACGAAGTTCTCGGCATGGTCCGCAGACAACGGGAATGAGAGGCCATGTCATGGTCCATAGGAGCCAAAGGAGGGCACCCTCTAGGAGACAAAGATGGTCGGCATGGTCGTCTGGGTTCTGGGGAAACCTCCTCGGGCACCCACTCCGCGTCGCCCCCGTCAGAGTGATTCTCAGCTAAAGGCACTTTCTTCCTCCGCTCGGAAATGTGCCACAATGCATCACGATCCGATACCGCGGATAAGTTGTGGCGATTCAGGTTTTCCACGGTGAAGAGGCGAGCGGCCATTTTTTTGGCGGGGTCGGCATTGAGGAGTTTGTCCACTGGCGCTGCCTCCGATCGGGGAATGTCAAGGTCACCAAACTCCTCTGCACAACCAACATAATTATAAATATAAGCATAAGCTCCAAAATAACCAATTCAAAGTAAAAGGAAGACAACCTTGAAGTACTTACTTGGGGATGAGCGAAAGCGTTCACGTATGAAAAGGGACCTTTTACGAAGAAAAAGTCTTGCTTCTAAGACCCCTGGGTTTGGTACAGAACCCTCTATGATGGAAACCTGGGAATTGACCTTCTATAAGAAATAGAAGCCTTTGGATTTAGGGGTTGGCATGAGGTTATACATAAAATGCACCTCTCAAGTCGTAGGAGCACGTTGGTTGAGCTCAGTAAATTCCATGTATAGGCAACTTATGGTCAGCCACCTGTTAGGCGCCAGCTGGAACGGAACAAGGTCGAAGTGATTAAGCATCATGACCAAAAATGGGTGCAGAGGAATGGTCCCACCCACTTTCAAGATATGCTCACTCATGGCCACGCACCCCTGGGGGGAATTATCGGCCCGGCAAGTATTGGAAGGAACATACAACTTGTATTCTTTGCCAATGCGATATTTAGCGGATAGCTCTAACAGCCGATTCTCTGACACATTGGACACAATAGAGGACGCCAATAAAGGACTAGAATCTTGCACCTCAGAAGCCACCTGCCGCTGCACTCTCTTTGCCATATCTGCAAAACCAAAGGAAAAAGGTGAGGCAGAAACAGGGCACTTTACCCTCCATTTTTTCTTCCTAGCAAGGGTCTTCCACCGAGGTGATGAGTGTGGAAGCGCTAAGCAAGGGTGAATCGAAAACAAGGGTTGAGGGGAACCCGGGATGACCACATGACAACCATAAGGGGAGAACAGGACATGAGGTTCAGGCAGGAGATTTCCCTCCATGAACTCCAACTCCATCTGTAGATCCAAAAGGGTCACCCTAAGGTTTGCTATGTGGTCGCTAAGGTCAAAGTAGAAAGAAACTCCATCGCCCCTCAAAAATGAGTTTATTTCGCTCTCCGCTACCCAGATTTTACACCTAAGTTCAGCCATATGCTCAAGGAGATGTATACGGGCCTGGCTCAAAGTGTCATAGTCTTAGTGAGGGTCGATTTTGGGGGACTCTGAGTCTGAAGATAAGTCTACAAACTCAACCCCCGGAGGAGCACCAGACGACCCCTCCCATGCCATGGAACCTCGTCTTGTAAGTAATAAGGGTGACCGTGTAAATGAGGGATTGATATAAAACACAAAGGAATGGGCTCAAAACCTCTAGACACGAGCGCTCTAAATGGCCAACTACGGGGTACAAACAAGGGCATGTAAATGGATCAACTCACAACGAGCTCCGGCCCAGGCAACCCATCCCGAGTAGTGCTAATTTGGACCCAATGAAATAAGAAATAAAGAAAGTATACCTTATGTCAAAAAGATCGGGTGCAGTCAATGTTCAAGGAAGGCTGAAGGTCGAAAGTACCGGCACGGTCCAAAGGAGGACAAGGGTCCAAAGCACTGCCGTAATCAAACAAATGCGAAGGGTCGTAGATTTGCGCTTGCAAAAGTGGAGGAGAGAGGAGTTTTAGTCCCCAAGGATCTGTGTGGATATTGGCATAAAATAAATAAACTCAAATAATAGAAGGGAAGGATAACCAAAGTGAGGTTGTTGGGGATCGAACCCTTTACCTCTTGAAAGAAGTAAAGACTCCAAAACCACTAAGACAAGAAGATAAGATGTAAATAATATATTGGAAGATGAGGGTCTATTTATAAGAACCATAGGCTCATCTTAGCCATCAAATTCGATGCCTGGTCAATGGTCAATGAGAGGCCTTGGCACTCGCCTTAGGATCTATGAAGCACAATGATAGGCTCACATACACCCTCAAAATCTCATAGACATCCAGAATGCATCGCACCTTGAAGTCTACAAGAGAGCCTTAAGACTCTCTCGTAGACTTGGGGCCAAGTGTGAACACCACAAATTGGGCATGATCCTGAAAGACCCAGGCCTCACACAAGGCCTTCGCGAGATTGACCTGTCTCACCCCACGTGAGGCCCAAGCTCACTTCACCTTGTTTACCTCACTGAAGGTCCTATGGACCCGCGCCAAGGTGCCCAAGACTGTCCACCGTCTTGCAAGTTACGTCTCGCAGGCAACGCTTCGGCCGCGCCTAGGTGCCTGGCTCGCACACCATCTCGCAAGGCCACGCCTCACAGGCCACGCCACGACCGTGCCTAGGTGCCCAAGACCACGCACCGTTTCGCGAGCCACGCCTTGGCCGCGCCTAGGTGCCCAGGCCTGCGCACCATCTCGTGAGGCCATGCCTCGTAGGCCACGCCACGACCGTGCCTAGGTTCCAAAGACCGCGCACCTTCTCGCGAGCCATGCCTCATAGTCCACGCCTCGGCCGTGCCTAGGTGCCCATGCCCGCACACCATCTAGGCCATGCCTCGCAGGCCACGCCACGACCGCGCCTATGTGCCCAAGACTGTGCACCATCTCGCGAGCCACACCTCGCAGGCCACACCTTGGCCGCGCCTAGGTGCCCAGGCCCGCGCACCATCTCGCGAGGCCACGCCTCACAGGCCACGCCATGACCGCGCCTAGGTGCCCAGGACTGCGCATCATCTCGCGAGGCGACGTCTCTATGATATAAGCATATGCCCCACTGATGAGGCCCTTCTCTATTTTCTAAGGAAGGTGTCACCAGCAGGGCGCGACTCCCACATGCTTATCTCACTCAAGGCTACAAGTCCTCTTATAGTTAGCAAAATAAAAAGGGGCTTGGAGCGAGGGTGTATCTTGGATATACGAGAGCAACCTTCAGGTACAAGGCACGCGTACGGGAACAGGCTGTACGACATGAGGAGCACAGATGCGTGACTCTGACGTCCGTATTAGATAGGTAGTGATAGTACAAGTTAGTACCAATGGTGGAGGCACTGTTATATTATTTTATAATATAATGTAATATTATATTATATTATAATGTTTTAGATTAAATAAATGTGACAAAGAGTGTCACATATTGTATCATATAATAGAGAGTTACAATATTTAGATATATGAGATATATCCAAATAATGTAACATATTTGGTGTTACAAATTTGTAACTTCCAAATATTACCCTTTATTGTGTAAATTTTTTGTTACACAATATTGAGATGAATTTCATAAAGCCATATGTGAAATGGCTGTTAGAGAAATGATTTAAACCCCAATAATGTGTTTTGGGAGTTATAAAATCATTTAGGAGGGTTTGGAACCGTTTGGAAAAACAGCACATTTTTAAGTGCTGAAAGTGGTCGGTGGCTGCGGCCACTGAATGTTGGTGGCCACGGCCTGTGGGACAGAGACTAGTGACTGCGGCCACTAATGTCTCTGGCCGTGGCCACAGGCCAAAAACTGACCAATTTTTCAGTTTTTTCAATCTTTGTTGAACGGCTCAAAAAACCCAAATAACTCCCAAATCTCATTTTTAATTCCATATTAAATTAATTAAACATTGGTAACAGCCATGGGGGTTGGTGGAATTTGAAATTCAAAGTGTGTCTCTAAACTCTATAAATAGGAGCCTATAGCTCACTTGTAAGACACAACATTTCTATCCATTAGAGCACTTGGCTAGAAACACCTTGAGGCTTGATAATTCCATAAAGCATTTCCAATATTTGAGAGAGATCCCTTAGTGCTTGAGTTAGGGGGAAATAATCTTTTGGACAAAGGTTTTAAACCTTGTTCAAGTTGGTGATCCTCAACCCTCTTCACTTAGGTTGTGTAAGTGAGAGTTTACTTCTGTTTCTGTTCTTCATTTTATTCTATTGTTTTTCTTCTTATTCTCTTGTTCTATTTACTTGTATATTTTGTTTAAGAGTTGTAATATTTTCTTTTGCTCCAAACACTTTATTTTACTTGTAATCTTTTGCTTAGAGTTGTATTCTCACTATTCTCTTCTTCTTTATCATCTTCTTCCTTTTCTTTGTTTATTTGTAATTTTTCAGTTATAGAGTTGTAACCTTATTTAATCAATCTATATTTATTTGTAATATTATTGCATAGAGTTGTAATATTCTTACCTATTTCCATTGAGGAAAAATATTTTTTCCTAACATTCAAAAGCTTATTCCTTTGTTTGTTTCAATGGAAGGTGAGACCATCAAAATCATGAATCAAGACCTAGTGAGGTTGGATAGGTTTGATGGATCCAATTTTACTAGGTGTCAAGACAAGGTGAGATTCCTTTTGACCACTCTCAAAATCGCCTACATTCTAGAATCCACTCTAGAACCTCTCCCAACGCCATCTGACAAGGACACTCCCGAGGACATGGAGAAGAGAAGGAAAAGGGAGGAGGAAAATCTCCTTTGTAGGGGTCATATCCTCAATGCCCTTTCCAATGGGCTCTATGACCTCTACACTGAAACCAAATCGGCCAAGGAGATATGGGATGCACTTGAGAAAAATTTTAAGGCGGAAGAGGAAGGTACCAAAAAGTTTTGATATCTCAATACTTCAATTTCAAATTTTTTGTGATAAACCTATTCTTCCTCAAATTTATGAATTGCAAATAATTGTTAACAAACAGAAAGTTTTAAAGATTGAGCTTCCCGAGGCCTTTCAAGTTGGTGCTATAGTGGCTAAATTACCACCAACTTGGAAGAGCTATAGGAAAAGAATCCTTCATAAAAATGAGGATTATTCTTTGGAGGAGATCCAAAAGCATATTCGAATCGAAGAGGAATCGATATGTAGAGATAAACTTGTGGAGGGGTCTAATGGAGAGACTTCCAAAGCAAATGTGGTGTCACAACCAAAACATCCCAAAAACAAAGGGAAAAAGGGTAACGAGAAACCTTTGGGTCCAAAAACCAACCCAAACAAGTTTAAGGACGAGAAAGGTCCTTGCTTTGTGTGTGGGAAAAAGGGTCACTATGCTAAAGAGTGTAGGCATAGAAAAGACCAACAAGGACCTAAGGTGAACGTAACTCAAGAGGAAAACATAGTTGCTACCCTTAGTGAGGTGAATGCGGTCCAAGGCAAGGTGAAAGGGTGGTGGTATGATACATGCGCCACCGTCCATGTCACCTATGACAAATCATTGTTCAAGACCTTTGAAGAATCAAAGGACAACCATGAGATACTAATGGGCAATGAGGACAAATCCAAGGTACTTGGCAAAGGTACTATTGAAGTCTACTTCACCTCTGGAAAGAAAGTTACATTAGTGAATGTACTTTATGTTCCCGAAATGAGTAGAAGCTTGGTAAGTGGTGATTTGCTTGGCAAGCCCGGCATTAAAATCATTTTTTAGTCCGGTAAACTTATACTTACCAAATCAAATGTATTCTTGGGAAAAGGGTACTCTTGTGAGGGAATGGTTAAATTGTGCACCAATGATGTAACTTTCAATGTTATCAATAAAAATGCTAATTCCGCCTATATTGTTGAGTATGATTCTTTATTTTTGTGGCATCTTAGACTATCGCATATAGGTTTTTTAATCATGAAAAGAGTTGTAAAATGTGGTATGATTGCATGCAATATTAAAAACTATGGTAAATGTGAAACATGTGTTAAGGAAAAAATGATTAAGAAACCATTTCCTAGTGGAGAAAGATCATCTAATTTACTAGATTTAATCCATAGTGATCTTTGTGAATTAAATGGTGTTTTAACTAGAGGTGGTAAAAGGTATTTTCTTACTTTTATAGATGATTTTAGTAGATATACCTATGTGTTTCTTTTAAAGCATAAAGATGAAACTTTTGATGCGTTTAAATTGTATAAATTAGAAGTTGAAAATCAACTAAATAAAAAAAAAAATTAAGGCGCTAAGAAGTGATAGAGGAGGAGAGTACTTCTCTAATGAATTCAATACATTTTGTGAAGAAAAAGGTATAATTCATGAGTGCACTGCACCATATACACCACAACACAATGGTGTTGCCGAAAGGAAAAATAGGACTTATCTAGAGATGATAAATTCTATGTTGGTGTTTTCTAAGTTGAACTTCAACTTATGGGGTGAAGCACTTTTAACTGCTTGTCACATTCTTTATCGAATACTGATGAAGAAAAACGAGATATCTCCATACGAGTTATGGAAAGGAAGAAAATCCAACATAGGGTACTTCAAAGTGTGGGGGTGTCTTGCATATTGCAAGAAAAACGAACCTAATAGAACAAAGTTATGTTCAACAGCCATAAAGTGTGCTTTTGTTGGTTATGCCAACAATAGTAAAGCTTATAGGCTATTAGACTTAGAGTCTAATATTGTGATTGAATCTAGAGAAGTTGAATTTTTTGAGAATATGTTATGTGATAACAATTCTCAAGCTTCAACATCTCTAAAGGAGAATTTGTTATATGAGAACAATTCTCAAGCTTCTACATGCAAAGTTGATTCTCAAGAGGAGAATTCTCAAAAGAATGTAAAGCGACCCTTTGAACCTAGAAGAAGTCAATGGCTTAAAAATCATAAAAGTCTAGTAGTGGATGAGATAGATTCTCAACGAATTTCATTCTACATGGTAGAAGGAAATAGAGAGGAAGTCATTAGGAAAATTCCTATTGTACTTCTCGTTGAGGATGATCCTAAGACTTATAGAGAAGCTATGCAATCGAGAGATAGTGCATTTTGGAAAGAAGCCATCAATGATGAGATGGATTCCATTCTTTCCAATAACACTTGGGAATTGGTAGACCTCCCACCGGGGTCTAAGCCAATTGGGTGTAAGTGGGTATTTAGGAGAAAATACCACACTGACGGCACTATCCAAACCTTTAAAGCTAGATTAGTAGCTAAAGGGTTTAGGCAAAAAGAGGGTATCGATTATTTCGATACTTATGCGCCTGTTGCAAGAACAACTTCTATAAGAATTTTGTTCACTTTAGCTTCTATACACAACTTGTATGTTCATCAAATGGATGTCAAAACGGCATTCCTTAATGGTGACATAAATGAGGAGGTCTATATGGAACAACCCGAAGGGTTTGTCCTACCAAAATATGAACATAAAGTTTGTAGACTTGTAAAATCCTTATATGGATTGAAACAAGCTCCTAAGCAATGGCATGAGAAATTTGATCAAGCCATCATGTCTAAGGTTTAGACATAACAATGGAGACAAGTGTTTGTATTCCAAAACTTGTAAGGGATATGTGATCATTGTTTGCTTATACATGGATGACATTCTTATTCTAAGTAATAGAATGAAAGGGATTATAGAAATGAAGAGGTTTCTATCATCAACCTTCAAGATGAAAGATCTTGGAGAAGTTGACACCATACTTGGTATCAAAGTAAAGAAACATAGTGGGGGTTTCACGTTAGGGCAAGCCCACTATGTTGAGAAGGTATTGAACAAATTTAACCATCTCAAGGTTAAAGATGCCAATATTCCATTCGATCATAGTGTAAAACTAGAGAAGAATAAAGGAAGAGCAGTGGCTCAATTGGAGTACGCTAGTGCTATAGGGAGTCTAATGTATGCTGTCCAATGTACTAGACCTGATATAGCATTTGCGGTAAGTGAACGTAGTTGGTTTACAAGTAATCCAAGTGTGGATCACTGGAAGGCAATTGGAAGAGTCCTAGGTTATCTCAAGAAAACCAAAGGACTAAGCCTTCACTACTCCAAATTTCCTTCAATTTTAGAAGGATATACAAATGCAAGTTGGATATTCAATCTTGGGGACAACTTGTCCACAACAGGTTGGGTATTTACACTTGGTGGAGTTGCAATTTCTTGGGGTTCCAAGAAACAAACCTGTATATCTCATTCCACTATGGAAGCAGAGTTCATAGCTCTAGCTGCTACCGGCAAAGAGGCCGAATGGTTAAGGGATCTATTGATAGAGATTCCCCTAATCAAAGAGAATGTATCTACTATATCGATGAATGGAAAGTGCACATGGCCATTAACGATGCAAAGCGACACATAGAGGTCTCAAGTGAACATCGCAAATGTGTGTGTGTTATCACCGATTTATTATCATGAAAAGATGGTTCAATGCCTAGTGCAACCTAATTTTCGACAAATTTTGTGATAATTACACTATAGTAAAGTTCAAGTTGAAAAACACTTTGCTTTATGCACTAATGCAATGACTCCAATAAGAGAGAGTTCTTATTTAATCAAGTCGGGGATATGTTATATTTCAAAATATAATGATTGATTAAATAAGTGTTACAATACATAACTATTTAATATAGTGGGGGAATGTTATATTATTTTATAATATAATGTAATATTATATTATATTATAATATAATGTTTTAGATTAAATAAATGTGACAAAGAGTGTCACATATTGTAACATATAATAGAGAGTTACAATATTTAGATATATGAGATATATCCAAATAATGTAACATATTTGGTGTTACAAATTTGTAATTTCCAAATATTACCCTTTATTGTGTAAATTTTTTTTTACACAATATTGAGATGAATTTTATAAAGCCATATGTGAAATGGCTGTTAGAGATATGATTGTAACCCCAATAATGTGTTTTGAGAGTTACAAAATCATTTGGGAGGGTTTGGAACCGTTTGGAAAAACAGCACATTTTTAAGTGCTGAAATTGGTCGGTGGCTGCGGCCACTGAATGTTGTGGCCACGGCCTGTGGGACAGAGACTAGTGGTCGCAGCCACTAATGTCTCTGGTCGCGGCCACAGGCCAAAAACTGACCAATTTTTCAGTTTTTTCAATCTTTGTTGAACGGCTCAAAAAACCCAAATAACTCCCAAATCTCATTTTTAATTCCATATTAATCCAACTAAACATTGGTAACAGCCATGGGGGTTGGTGGAATTTGAAATTCAAATGGTGTCTCTAAACTCTATAAATAGGAGCCTATAGCTCACTTGTAAGACACAACATTTCTATCCATTAGAGCACTTGGCTAGAAACACCTTGAGGCTTGATAATTCCATAAAGCATTTCCAATATCTGAGAGAGATCCCTTAGTGCTTGAGTTAGGGGGAAATAATCTTTTGGACAAAGGTTTTAAACCTTGTTCAAGTTGGTGATCCTCAACCCTCTTCACTTAGGTTGTGTAAGTGAGAGTTTACTTCTGTTTCTGTTCTTCATTTTATTCTATTGTTTTTCTTCTTATTCTCTTGTTCTATTTACTTGTATATTTTGTTTAAGAGTTGTAATATTTTTTTTTGGTCCAAACACTTTATTTTACTTGTAATCTTTTGCTTAGAGTTGTATTCTCACTATTCTCTTCTTCTTCATCATCTTCTTCATTTTCTTTGTTTATTTGTAATTTTCAGTTATAGAGTTGTAACCTTATTTAATCAATCTATATTTATTTGTAATATTATTTCATAGAGTTGTAATATTTTTACCTATTTCCATTGAGGCAAAATATTTTTTCCTAACAGGCACTACCTGCATGTGTCTGACCATGTATCAGGGTCGACACCACCACCACCTGTGCCACTACATCTGATGCCACTTCCCTGACAATGTACTTATGAACAATCTGGTCCCCGTAGACCACAATGTATTCGGGGCCATTAGAGCCCACTATAAAGGGAACCTCACTTCATCATTGAGGGGAGTTGGCACAACACTGTAGCTTTGTATTAAGAGAAATACAAGTTCTTTTCTCCATTTCCTTCTGCAACTATTTTCTAAGTTTCTTATTGGGTTCCTGAAGTTCTTCATCTATAAGCTATATACTTTGATTTTTCTAATTTAACATCGTTGATGAGTTCTCACCGTCAACAGAGAGCATTAAGGAGATGATGCGGCACTCAAAAATTGTTCCAAAGCATTATTTCTATTTTCTTTTTTTTCACATTTTTTTTCTTCTTTGGAAAATTTATGATTAAAAAAAGAAAAATATCTATCTAAAGCCATTAGAGAGACATCATTATCATCATTACTCTCCTTATAAGTTTTTTTATAATGTTCATTACATTTTTAAATCATCACTAATAGTCAACATCATTATCACCATTATCCTCCTTGTAAGTTGTTTATAATATTCATTACATTGTTAACTCTTCACGGATATTCAAGAGCATGAAGACTTAGGTACTCTTCATTACTTAATCGACATTCCATAGGAGTTAGGGAGGCCTCTATATTACATATTACTAATTTCATGGTTCTATTAATTGCACCTAAACTATTAATCCTCAACTATTTTTTTTTCTTTCTTTTTTTGCCGAACTACTCTTTAATTGTCTCACTTCATCCAAAAATTTGCAGACTGAACCTATCTAACAGATGCTAATGAGAATTGGAAAAGAATCATTTGTTATTGTAGTATTTGTGAGAAATAATCTATTAAGATTAGTGCTAGAATTAATAATCAAGTAATAATTGTAGGTGTATTTAGTATTTGTGTTTATTTTAAGTGAGAGGTTCCTAATAGTTTCTATAAAAGTAACATAGGTTCTCAAACTTTATTTGTAAATTATTAATTTTGTCTAACTTTTCTGTTTTTCTCTTTGATTTGTATGTATAATAGGGGTTTCATGAGACTTGATTATCAAATTCTTGAGAATCTAAAAAAAATTAATCAACGTATTTTTGTTATTTTGATTAAAAAACTATTACTAATAATAATAAAAAATATTAATATTACTATTACTATTAACCGTTTATTTATTTTATTTACTTATGATTATTAAACACACTTAATATATTAAGATCATATATAATATAAATTTGAATTTAAATTTAATTAAATATTTATTTTGATTAAATAATCTATGTACAGTCAATACAAGCATAAATTTAATCAAATTATAATTAATTAAATATCTAGTTTAAAAAAATTGATAAATCCTAACTAATAAAGACAATCAAATAGTAAATATAAATTTTCTTTATTTACTCATTTTTTATTTTACTTATGCTAATTTGTGGTTATTAATTAATTAATAATTTAATGTAATTTCTATCTATTTATTGTTATTAAATAGTTTGTATAAATTTGATATCTTGAAAACATATACAATGTATATTTGAATTTAAATTTATATATATAATCTATATACACGTAATTTAATCAAATTAAATACTTAATTTTAAAAAAATTGACAAATCCTAACGAATACGTATTCAAATTTTTTTAATAAATATTCATATAAAGAGAATAAAATAAAACAAAAAAATCTCAAAATAACAACCAACCTATATATGTATACAATTTGAATCTGAATTTAAATTTGAAAATAGATAACTTATGTAAAATATATTTAAAACGTGACTTTACCCTAATTAAGTTTGAAATTTAATACAATTTTATTGCTCAACTATCACTAAGCGAAAAAACATAATTTTTTTTCCTATGTATAATTTAGAATTATCTATTTTCTCATTTTTATTTTAATAATAATTATAATAGAAGACAATTAAAATATATATAATAATAAATAAATAATATAACTATTTATATTCTTAACCTTTAATAAAACACGGGGTCCAAAACTTAGTCTTTTACCATAAAGGGTCCAAACGGGTAATTGACCAAAATATATGTGGTTCAAATAATATATCTATATATTCTTATTTTTAAGCTTTTGACAAAACACGAGATCTACAAATTAATTTATAAAAATAAAGGGTTCAAACGGGTAATTGACTAATACAATACAATATTCAAAATGGTGTGAACCCTTACAGAAAATATAAATTATATAAATATATAATTTACTTTTTATAAAAAAAAATTAACATTTAATAAATGCGTAGTCCAAATGTTAATTTTTAAAATTAAAAGGGTCAAAACAGGTAATCGGCCAAAATACAATGATCAAATAATTGATCTATCTATTCCTATTTTTAACTTTTTGACAAACCAAGATGTCGAAAAGTTAATTTTTAAAAATAAAAGTCTAAATGGGTAATCGGCCAAAATAACCCTTACACAAAACATAAATTTTAATATACACAATTTAAAGTTTTTATAGTAAAGAAAACCACGAAAAGCATATAATACTAATAATAATAAATGAAAGTATGCGTACAATAAGTTGTTCCAACTTTGTTTTCGACACTTTAATTATTTAGAATTTCTCAAAACCATGTAGGAGGTTCGCTATATAATGAACAATATCATGAAAAAAAACTTTTGATAGAACATGAGATCCAAAAGTTAATTTTTTAAAATAGATGGTTCAAACAGGTAATCAACTAAAATACAAGATTCAAAATGGTGTAAAGTCTTAAACAAAACATAAATTATATATATAATTTACTTTATATTAAGAATTTTTAATTTTTGATTACATATATGATCCAAAGGTTTTTTTAAAAAATAAAGGGTCAAAACGGGTTTTCAGTAAAAATACAATGTTCAAATAATCAATCTATCTATTCTTATTTTTAATATTTTGACAAAAATAAGAGATCTAAAAGTTAATTTTTTAAAATAAAGAGTCCAAATTGATAATCGAGCAACCCTTACATAAAACATAAATTTCTTTATACATAATTTAGATTTTTTATAAAAAAAATCATGCAAAGTGTATCTTAATAATAATAATAATAAATAGATAAATAAATAAAAGAATACTTATAACAAATTATTTGAATTTTATTTTCAGCACTTTAATTAATTTCTATACAATGAATATCATTTTAGAAAGAAAAAAATATTGGGGTCAAGATGCGTTCATGGTCCATATAAGAAGCATGCATGTTGCACGTGTAGATTAAAAATGACTCCCTAAAAGCGCAGTTATGTTTGTTAATAATATAAGTTTTATTATTATGTAAGAGTAGTTTAGTCTTTTAGCCTCTCATTATTTTGGCTATATATTTTGTTGCTCTTGTACTCTTATTTTTGATCTCTTTTGACATAATGAAAACCTAGCCTCCATTTTGATTCTCTCTCAAATCTCCTTTGTCTATTTTGCAAAATTATCATGGTATCAGAGCAATGTTCTTGAGTATCCTCGATTTGGTTGGCTCTGTCTTTGGCTTTGATTTTTAGGTTTTTCGCACCAATCTTGGGGATTTCGCACTTTGTTCTATTTATTTGGATTTCAATTGTTCGTCATGGCTGGCGCAAAAGATGATTTGCTTCAGTCCATCAATGTGCAATTGAATGGGCAGAATTATTCGTATTGGCATTATGTTATGAAAAAATTTCTGAAAGGGAAACGTATGTGGGGTTATGTTTCTGGAACTTCCACGAAACCGAAGAACGATAAGGATGAGAGCTTTGCAGAACAGTTGGATCTTTGGGATGCCAACAATTCGAAAATCATCACTTGGATCAACAACTCGGTTCAACAATCAATCGGTATCCAATTGGCGAAATATGAGACGGCGAAGGAAGTTTGGGAGCACTTGGAAAGGCTGTATATACAGTCTAATTTTGCAAAGCAGTGTCAGTTGGAGATTCACATTCGGGCCCTTCAACATAATAGCATGAACGTTCCGGAATTTTATTTTGCTAAGTATAATCTGTGGGATCAGCTTGCTTTGACTGAATCAGCGGAGTTACGGGCATTTGCCCCTTACATTGCTCGGAGAGACGCACAACGTCTAGTTCAGTTTTTGATGGCTCTTCGAGATGAGTTTGAAGGTCTTCGTGGAACAATCCTGCATCGCAGTCCTCTTCCGTCGGTTGATTCGGTGGTTAATGAGTTGTTAGCAGAAGAGATTCGCTTGAAGTCTCGTGTTGATAAAGGGGGGGGGGGGGGGAAGGGGATTCTTCCTTCTCTGAATCCCTCTGTCATTGTAGTTCCTCATCGGCCAGCCTCTAACAATCAACACAAGACTCAAGCCAAGGTTGGCTATAACGAATGCAGTTTTTGCAAGCAAAAGGGACACTGGAAGGCTCAATGTCCCAAACTGTTGAACAGGGCACAATCATCGAATCAGTCTCCTCACTGGAAATCTGGCAACCAACCTTATCGACCTCTTCACCCTATGTCTTCGAACATGGCAGCTATTGTTCCACCTGCAGATTCTGGAAGCACTCCTAGTACCTCTATTGCTACACTCACAGAGCAGTTTCAGAAGTTCATTGCCTCGTAGCCACACGCCATGTCAGCCTCCTTACACATAGGTTTGCCTTCTAATAGTACACCAGGTATATCTTCCTCTATATGGGTCCTTGATTCTGGAGCTTCACATCATATGTCACCTAATTCCAATTCCTTCTTGTCCATTGTATCTGTCATGACCGCTGATGGCACTCCCATGCCATTAGCAGGGATTGGCTCGATTTGCACTCCAAAAATGTCATTCTCTGATGTATATCATATTCCAAATCTTAGTTTGAATCTTGTCTCTGTTGGTCAATTATGTGACTCTTGTTTCTCAGTTATTTTCTCTAATTCTTGTTGTTATGTGCAGGATCCTCATTCCAAGAAGCTGATTGGGACAGGCTGTAGGCAGGGGGGGTTTTACATTTTAGATGAGCTGAGAGTTCCTAATGTTGCAGCTTCTAGTGTCGATTTGTTTTCATTTTGTTTAAGTTCGTCTTCATCTAGTTTTTATTTATGGCATTCTCGTCTTGGACATGTATCTGGTTCACATTTAAAGTACTTAGCTTCCACAGGAACATTAGGAAAGTTACAAACCCATGATATTTCAGATTGTTGTGGTTGCAAATTGGCAAAATTTTCTATTTTGCCTTTTTATAAGAGTGTTTCTGTTTCTCTTGCACCTTTTGATTTGATTCACTCTGATGTGTGGGGGCCATCACCCGTTCTAACAAAAGGCGGATCACGTTACTATGTCTCTTTTATTGATGATTATAATCGTTTTTGTTGGGTCTATCTTATGAAACATCGTTCTGATTTCCTCGCGATTTGTCATATGTTTCGTGCTTTTGTTAAAACTCAACATAATGCTGTTATCAAATGTTTTCGATGTGATCTGGGTGGTGAATATACCTCCAATTGTTTCTCTGAATTGCTTGCTTTAGATGGTACCTTACATCAAACCTCTTGTACCGATACACCAGAGCAAAATGGGGTTGCCGAAAGAAAACACAGACACATTGTTGAAACTGCTCGTTCTCTCTTATTGTCTGCTTATGTTCCTAGTGAGTTCTGGGGGGAAGCCATTCTGACTGCAGTTCATTCAATCAATAGAATTCTGTCTTCTATCACTTCAGGTCTGTCTCCCTTTGAAAAACTTTATGGTCACGCTCCTGATTATTCTTCATTGAGAATCTTTGGTTCCACATGTTTTGTCCTCCGTCCTCATGTTGAACGTAGTAAGCTTACTTCTCGTTCTGCTCTTTGTGTATTTCTTGGTTATGGTGAAGGTCAAAGAGGATATCGATGTTATGATCCTGTTAGTAAAAAACTCTATGTTTCTCATCATGCTGTATTTCTTGAGCATATATCTTTCTACTCTATTCCATCGGACACCCCCAATCTTCACAAATCCGATCTCACTCGTATTGATCTATTTGATTCTTGTACTGTTGATACTCTTAACTCTGCAGATGTCGGTTCTCAGCCTGTCAAAGTCCCTTCTGTCCCTACTACTGCCCAAGATGCTTCTAAGATTGTGGATCCTGCTCCTCCTCCTCACTACCCTCAAAGAATTCATAAGTCCACACAGTTACCTGATTTTGTCTACTCCACTTATTCTGATTCTTTCTCTTCTTTTTTGACTTCTATTCACCAACTCTCTAAGCCCTCTTCCTATAAAGAGGCTATTCTTGACCCTCTTTGGCAGCAGGCAATGGCTGAAGAACTCTCTGCGTTGTACAAGACAGGTACTTGGGATATTGTTCCTCTTCCTGTGGGGAAGCGTGTTATTGGTTCCCGTTGGATTTACAAGATCAAGACTAAGTCTGATGGGTCAGTAGAGCGGTACAAAGCTCGTTTGGTTGCTAAAGGCTTTGCTCAGGAGTATGGGATGGATTATGAGGAAACTTTCGCTCCTGTTTCCAAACATACCACTATTCGTACTCTCATTGCTGTTGCGTCTGCTCGACAGTGGTCCATTTATCAAATGGACGTTAAAAACGCCTTCTTGAACGGGACTCTTCAAGAAGAAGTTTACATGGTTCCTCCACCAGGTGTTCCTCATAATTCAGGAGAAGTTTGCAGATTGAAGAAGGCTCTTTATGGGCTTAAACAAGCTCCCCGAGCCTGGTTTGAAAAAATTTCCATCATGATTACTTCTCTCGGCTTCCACCCCAGTGCACATGATTCAGCTCTCTTTGTTAGGTGTACTTCTTCTGGCCGCACTTTACTCTCTTTATATGTTGATGATATGATTATCACCGATGATGATGCGAATGGGATAACGGAGTTGAAAACGCACTTGACTCGTGAATTTGAGATGAAAGATTTAGGTTCCCTACGGTACTTTTTAGGGATAGAAGTAGCTTACTCTCCTCGTGGCTATCTTCTTTCTCAATCTAAGTACATTGCTGATATCCTCGATCAGGCTCGTCTCTCTGATGCTCGCACTGTTGATACCCCTCTTGAGCTTAATGCCATGTGTTGCCTTGTCAGATCCCTCTCTATATCGCACTCTGGTTGGTAGCTTAGTGTACCTTACTATCACCAGGCCAGACATCGCTTATGCAGTTCACATTGTCAGTCAGTTTGTTGCATCTCCCAGTACCGTTCATTGGGCAGCTGTGCTTCGTATTCTTCGATATCTTCGGGGAACTCAATTTCAGAGTCTGCTTTTTCCATCTACGTCTACTTTAGAGTTACGTGCCTACTCAGATGCAGATTGGGGTGGTGATTGTACTGATCGCAAATCTACCACTGGTTTTTGTATATTTTTGGGAGATTCTCTTATTTCTTGGAAGAGTAAAAAACAAACTGTTGTCTCTCGATCGTCTACAGAAGCAGAATATCGTGCCATGGCCTCCACTACCGCTGAAATTGTTTGGTTGCGTTGGTTACTTGCTGATATGGGTGTTATTCTCTCAGATCCCACTCCGATGCATTGTGACAATGTTAGTACTGTTCAGATTACTCGCAACTCCGTTTTTCATGAGCGTACGAAACATATTGAGATAGATTGTCATCTTACTCGTCACTACTATCAGAATGAGACCATCACTTTACCATTTGTCACTTCCGCTATGCAGATTGCCGACTTGTTTACAAAGGCTCATACTATTTCTCGTTTTCGTTTCTTAGTTAGCAAACTCTCGATGCTTCCCGCAAATGCATCGTGAGTTTGAGGGGGGATGTTAATAATATAAGTTTTATTATTATGTAAGGGTAGTTTAGTCTTTTAGACTCTCATTATTTTGGTTATATATTTTGTTGCTCTTGTACTCTTATTTTTTTATCTCTTTTGACATAATGAAACCTAGCCTCCATTTTGATTCTCTCTCAAATCTCCTTTGTCTATTTTGCAAAATTATCAATTTTTTCTAATATATATATATAACATTATTTTCATTCTACCTATTTTAGAACTGTTCAAACATAATTTTTATTGTAAAAACTATCTGTTACACCCAGATTTCGAGCTGTGTTAAATATGACCTCGAAAGTTGGATTCGTAAATAAGTGGACTCATAAGGTTGGAAACATGCTCCAGGATCGAATGTCGAGCCTGCAAGACATAGACGACCTCGAGTATGGTGACCTCGAAGTATTCATGATCTCGAAAAATAGCTCCGGGAACGCTCTTATCTTCAGGGACGACCTCGGATCAGGGGTCCCAAGCTCGACGCACATACGATCTCGAAAGCCATGTGGCCTCGGGAGATGTTTCTAGCTCGGTAGACGACGGGAAACCTGGGAAGCTAAAGCCTTAGAGATACGCGATAACCACCTTGAATATCTACAAGTGTTATAAATATGAGATGTAATCCTCATTTATTATTGTAAATCCCCTAGAATCGTGGGATATTATTTGGTCAGTTATACGTCTCCTGGTCTTCAGGGGACATTTCCTTTTATATCTGATTATAGGCATTTAAAGCCATTTATTTTATTTATACAAAAAGAGTAACTACCCAAAATATGTGGGATAGTATTCTGCAGCCTTCTCTATAAATAGAGAAGCCATGTACCATTGTAAATGACCGAAATTCTGATCCTTGAGAGAAAACTCTGGAGAATTCATTCTTGAAGAATTCCTAGAGATAATCTTGAGTTTAATAACAAAGACTCGTGGACTAGGCAGATTTAACTGTTGAACCACGTAAAAATCGTGTGTTTACATTGTTTTATTTCAATTGGCCATTATCAACTATTGTTTATGTGCTCTTCTTTCACTGTTTGACGAAAAACGGCGTCAACAGTTTGGTGCTTTCATTGAGAGCCTTAAGCATTCATCCCTGAGAAAATCATGGCCACAAACAATCAGAACACCCCTGAAGAAAATTAACCAAGACGTCCTGGAAAACAACCAATGGAGAACCCGGATGTTGAAGAGAGAACTGGGTCCTCTGATTCCCGGGGACCACCTCCTCCACCAAGAGATGAGGATATGTACTACAATCCTGAGCGGTACGTTCCTATTGTGGAACTTGAAAACCGACAACTGAAGCAGCTGTTGGCAGAAGCCAACAAACGGAATGAGGAGTTGACAAGGATGGCCGCAGAGGCTCAGGTGGCTCAGCCCCCGCCTCTGCGCGAAAACCAAGTCCCTCCTCCAAGGGACGTACATGTTCCTCCCCGGAGGCCCCGCGGGCGTCCGCAAAAGGATGCTGCCACAAGGAGGCCGACTCAACCTCCGGCACAAGCAGAGCCATCTGCTCCACCTAGGCCCCAAAGGAATACCCGAGCTCGGGTTCCGCCTAACCCGCCTATGGAAGTGCCTATAGGAGCCGAGAATAACCGAACCCCTGCAGAGGCTCGGACTCAGGTACCTGGGAGCGCACCGAATGCAACTGACCCATCTCGGGCAGATTCTGGACCCTCTAGGCCTCGACAGGGGTGGCAGCCACCGTCGCCTATACGGTTCCCTCCGTCACCCATAAGATATCCTTCGCCCCCACACAAAAACGCTCAACCTGTTCGAGACCAGGATCAAGGGCGTGCGGGGGAAAGGCAAGGAAACATGGAGAATTTCCAGGAGCGGAGAGGCGCTCCATCTGAGAAAAGTCAGACGTCTCGGTCTCGCACTGCGGAGACGAGGCGACGTGGAAAGAATCCATCGCGAAATAACCGATCAATGAGTTTCACCAGTGATGAGTCCGGAGAGACCAGGTCCATCAGTAAACACGACCGAGGTCGTAAGAATACTGGAAGTCGCAAGAATCGTCCCGACCTGCAAAATCATCTGAATCAGAGTCGGGGGAATGGAGATCAAACAAATCCATACCTGAGAGATCGCTTGAATAAGCGTAGAGATCCCTTACGAAGACGCGAGCCTGGAATCACTATCAATGATTGTCAATTCCAGACAGCACCTTCTACTGACCCAGTCCAAGAAAGAATCGATCAGCTCGAAAGAGCCTTTAGGCTCCTAAAGAATGAACGAGGGAATGGTCGATACGAGGACTCTGATGAGGAGCTCGAGCCGTTTGCTCCCCATATTTCTGACACTCAATTTCCTCAAGGGTTTCGGATTCCTCACGTTCCTACGTTTTAAGGGAAGACCGACCCGTGTAGTCACCTAAGCACGTTCAACACTAAAATGAGAGCCAGTAATGTGGGTTACGAGCTTAGGTGCATGTTGTTTCCAACATCATTGGCAGGGCCTGCCAAAAGTTTGTTCGAAAAGTATAAGAGACACTCAATAACCTCATGGGAGCAGTTGTCTAAATATTTTAAGAAGCAGTTCAGAGCAATGGTAGGGGTCAGACCAGAAGCGTCCACCTTAACTAACGTCCGGCAGCAACCGGGCGAAACATTGAAGAGTTACTTAACAAGATTTAATCTGGAAGTAGCCCGAGCTCGGGATGTGGATGACAGTGGACACCTCATGGCTATCCGAGCTGGCGTATTACCGGGAAGTGCCCTTTGGGATGACATGCAAGGGAAACCGGTAAGGTCAATAACCGAGTTTAACAGACGAGCGCAGAGGTTTGTCAATGTAGAGGAAGCGAGGTCGACGCTCAAAGCGACCTCCCAGTCCGAAACTACAACGATAAACATTAACTCCGCCTCCACCTCGGCGGACCCAGCGGCACCAAAGCCTGCCTCGGAGAACCCCTCCAAGAGGAAAAAGAACGAAGGAAGTAACCCCGAAGCTAAGGGAGGAAAGAAAAAGAAGGGGGAGAGGTATTTCTCCGTGTATAAGGTATACACCGAGCTCAATGAGTCTCAAGAAAACATATACCTGGCTAATGAGAACCAGGTCCCCTTTAGGCGCCCTGACCCGATGAGAAATCAAAAATCCAAGAGGGATTGCAGTAAATATTGTCGGTTCCACAGAGACACCGGACATACGACCGATGAATGTCGACAACTGAAGGACGAGATCGAAGGGTTGATCTCGAGAGGTTACTTCCGGCATTATGTCAAAAACCAGAGTACTGGCCAGGCGGCTGCGAGCCAGAGAGTAGCCGCGCCTCCGACCACACAAAACAATAACTCCCGAGCTCGGGAAGAGGACAGGCCCCCGTCGATTGATGGAGAGGATGTAATAACCATCTCGGGAGGGCCTCACCTCGCAGGAGGGGGCAGGAATGCCCAAAAGAGGTATGTTAACGAGTTGAAGACAGGGGACGGGTCTCCTTATGAACCCGAACCTAGGGCACCAAAAAGCCAGAGGATTGAAACACAGCCAATAATATTCACCGAGGAAGACGCCTCTCATGTTCAGTTCCCTCATCATGATCCGCTGGTCATTACTCTTCAGTTGGCCAATAAAAGGGTTCACCGAGTTCTCATAGATAATGGGAGCTCAGTCAACATCCTTTACAAAGCAACCCTAGAGAAGATGGGACTCTCCCTTCACAACCTGAAAGCGTGTGGAACTACTTTGTACGGCTTTTCAGGAGAAGGAACTGCCTGTATGGGATCCATTGAGCTCCCCATAACCTTGGAAGACTATCCAGTCTCGGTGACCAAGATAATGGAGTTCGTGGTAGTAGACTTACCATCTGCCTACAATGTGCTGCTCGGGAGACCCGCCCTGGTCGGGCTGGGGGCAGTTTCATCAGTAAGGCATCTGGCCCTTAAGTTCCCGACCCCTTGCAGAGTCGGGACGTTGAAAGGAGACCAATTGGCAGGGAGGGAATGTTATAGCATCTCCATGAGAGGAAAGAAACAAACGAACGCTCAAGCACTCGTCATCATACAAAACAAAGACGGAACGGTCTTAGAGGTTGACGAAGAGATTGATCCGAGGATTGAGGAGAAAGCTGACCTCGAACCTTTAGAGGAGCTCGAAGAAGTTCAGCTCGAAGAAGCTGATCCCTCAAAGAAGGTGAAGGTCGGAAAACACCTCCAAGACGAGGCCAAATAGCAATTAATCTGTTTTCTGAAGAAAAACCAGGATGTCTTCGCATGGTCGCATTCCGACATGGTGGGGATAAGCCCGAATGTAGCAAGCCATGCTCTAAACATAGACAAAAGCTTTCCCCCAAAGCAACAAAATCAAAGGCAGCTGGACGAAAACAGAAAGAAAGCACTGAAGGAGGAGGTTGACAGGTTAAAGGCAAACCATTTCATTAGGGACACCTTTTACCCTGACTGGGTAGCCAATCTGGTGTTGGTCCCAAAGCTCAATGGGACGTGGAGAACCTGTATTGACTACTCAGATCTCAACAAAGCTTGCCCAAAAGACTGTTTTCCGTTACCAAGGATTGACCAGCTCGTGGATGCCACGGCAGGGCATGGCCTGATGTCGTTCATGGATGCCTATTCTGGATATAACCAGATTCCCATGCACGCCCTCGACCAAGAACATACGAGCTTCATCACAGATAAAGGGCTATATTGTTATAATGTCATGCCATTCGGGCTCAAGAATGTTGGAGCCACATACCAGCGGCTCGTAAACATGATGTTTTCGGAACAAATTGGGAACAACATGGAGGTTTATGTTGATGACATGCTTGTAAAGTCTCAACTCAACAAGAACCATGTTGATGACCTCGAAGAGTGCTTCGGCGTGCTCAGAAAGTATAACATGAAGCTAAATCCTCAGAAGTGCACTTTTAGGGTATCTTCAGGAAAATTTATGGGCTTTATTGTGAACTCCCGTGGAATCGAGGCTAATCCCGACAAGATTAAGGCCCTGATTGGCATGCCCTCGTCTCGAAGGCACAAGGATGTCCAAAGTCTGACTGGCAGGATGGCGGCCCTAGGCAGATTCATCTCGAAATCTACGGATCGTGGTCTTCCATTTTTCAACTTACTGAGAAGAGATAAGAAATTTGAATGGACAGAGGAATGCGAGCTGGCCTTTCAGGAGCTCAAAAAGCACCTTGCAGAACCACCCATCCTGTCAAAACCTGAAACGGGGGAAATACTGTACCTATACCTTTCAACTACCGAACACGCGATAAGTGCAGTGCTCGTCCGAGAAGAAGAAAGGGTGCAAAGACTCGTTTACTACATCAGTAAAAGATTACTGGGGGCAGAGTCAAGATATCCACTGATGGAGAAACTCGCGCTCAGCCTGATTCATTCATCCCGTAAGCTCCGCCCCTACTTTCAGGCACATCCCATCCATGTGCTAACTGATCAACCACTTAGACAAGTCCTATCTAAACCAGAGGCTTCAGGTCGACTCCTTAAATGGGTTGTTGAGCTCGGACAGTTCGAGATCACCTACCACCCAAGAACGACTATTAAGGCACAGGCATTGGCGGACTTTATTGTAGAATGTACGGGTATATCCGACGACGAGGTAATAACCACGGCCCACGAGCTGTGGAAACTTTACGTCGATGGCTCATCAAATGAAAGTGGAGCAGGGGCAGGGATCATTTTGGTTACCCCCTAAGGAAGCAGATTTCATTATGCCCTAAGATTTGGCTTTAAAGCATCGAATAATGAGGCCGAATACGAGGCTTTACTCGCGGGACTTCGTATAGCTAAGGAGCTCAAAGCTAAAGCTATACATTGCTACAGTGACTCCCAGCTAGTAGTTAATCAAATCTTGGGTGAATACCAGGCTCGCGGCACGAGAATGGCATCTTATTTGGAGAAGGCAAAATCAGCGTTAGAGTGTTTCGAATTCTATACAATCGAACAAGTTCCCCGCGAGCAGAATTCAAATGCAGATGCCTTAGCTCGACTCGCAACGTCCGCTGAAAATGAAGAGCTGACTGTCATACCCATAGAACACCTACCAGCGCCTAGCATTAATGAGCCAAAAGAGGAAGATGTGTGTATGATCGAAACAGAGCCGACTTGGATGACCCCGATAGTTGATTATCTCAAAAATGGAGTTCTTCCAAAAGATCGAAACTAAGCTCGAAAGTTGATGTATCAACTTCCCCGTTACACAATCTTGGATGGAAGGCTGTATCGAAGAGGATATTCCATGCCGTTACTCAGATGCGTAACCCCTCCCGAAGCTAAGAAAATCATTGAAGAAATTCATGAAGGGTTCTGCGGAGATCACACTGGGGGGCACAGCCTGTCCAAGAAGATCATACGCCAGGGATATTTCTGGCCAACCATTAAAGCGTATTCTTTCGAGTATGTGAAGAAGTGCGACAAATGCCAAAGATTCGCTACGATACCTTGAGCCCCACCATCCGAGCTGACCATGTTGACATCCCCATGGCCCTTCGCGGTATGGGGCATCGACCTCATAGGCTCTCTCCCGACTGGCAAAGGCGGAGTAAAATATGTTGTAGTCGCCGTGGATTACTTCACAAAATGGACGGAGGCTGAACCATTGGCAACTATAACTTCAAAAAAAATCCTTGATTTCGTTGTAAAGAGCATTGTGTGCCGATACGGAGTACCGAGGAAGATCGTATCCGACAACGAAACTCAGTTCGATTGCGACCTATTCACCAATTTTTTGAGAAGAACAGTATAATAAAGATTTTTTCATCAGTGGCCCACCCTCAAGCGAATGGCCAGGTCGAAGCTGTGAACAAAACTCTCAAGAGTTCACTAAAGAAAAAGTTGGAGGAAGCGAAGGGACGGTGGCCCGAAGAATTGCCCCAAGTCCTTTGGGGATACAGGACAACGGCTTTAACCTCGATAGGACATACCCCGTTCTCTCTAGCATACGGCTGCGAGGCAATGTTGCCCATAGAAGTCGAAATCCCAACGATCCGAACTCAGACCTACGACCAAAGTTCAAACCATACTCAGCTCGAGGAAACCTAAGACTTGATCGAAGAAAAAAGAGAAGAGGCCCAGCTGAGAAATGCTGCTTACCAGCAACGAACTACCAGATATTTCAACAAGAGGGTTCGAGATCAAAAATTCGGAATGGGAGATCTGGTGTTAAGACGCGTATTCTTGGCTACTCGAGATCCGACAGCTGGAGTGCTCGGGCCGAACTGGGAAGGACCATACCAGATAGAGTCAGTCATCCGACCTGGTGTGTACAAACTTGCGAGATTGGACGGGAGCCTAGTACCGCGAGCATGGAATGGAGAACACCTTAGACCTTACTATCAGTAGTGTAGGAAAAGTGTTGTCTATAACCATGAGCTTCAATTTGTATTAGCTTATTTGTTTTTGAATGTCATCAAATAAAAGATCCATTTCGTTCAAATATGTTATTTCTTTTCATTTTTGCAATCTCTCTTAATTTAATAACCTATGGTCACACTCATAGGATATTAAGGGGGCATCATTAGTACATATACCATCAGCTTAAAAAATAAAATAACATATACAAAAAAAATATATATAAAGTATTTGGATGTAACCAAATACGCGAGCCTAGATAGTTCGGATATAACCGAATCATCAAAAACATATAAAGTATTTGGATGTAACCAAATACGCGAGCCTAGATAGTTCGGATATAACCGAATTATCAAAAACATAAAGTATTTGGATGTAACCAAATACGCGAGCTTAGATAGTTCGGACATATTCGAACTATCAAGAACCGAAAACGTTTGGAGTTAACCAGATGTGCAAACTTAACAGGTTTGGAACAAACCAGCCAAAAAACTAATCGATGATAAGTAGGAACCTAAACCTATTTCGAAATAAGTCGAGATCGAGGATGGGATATCTTAAAGAAAAATAGTTCCGAACTCTTAACCTTGGAGTAAAGACTGAGGATGAGGAAAAGTGACTAAGAAAAAAAGATATAACCAAATCATTCACATTACATACCATATAAGTACTTTCGGGTTCATGGTTAAAGTAATACCCGACCTTGAAAAATAACGAGGTCGGAAGCGGATAATTTGAACAAACTGTGCATGAATGCATTGAGCTTCGAACTTAAATCCACAATATGTTTGTATGACCAAATAAACATAACTGATTCATCAATATAAAATGCGCCAAATATTTCGAGCCAAGAAATGTAAAGCATATGTAAGTAATATTTAAAGAAATTGTATCAGCCCCGAGGGCATAAATTAAAATAATTACAGAAATAAGGGGACGCAGCCCCAATAAATGGTTCCCCCGAGATAAGAGTCAAGGAAGAGAAGTCTCCTTGGCCTTCTCAGCATCTGCAGCACCGGATTCCTCAGGACGAATAGCATGACTATCCTCCTGAGCTCCCTCCGAAACAGCGTCCCGAGCAGCCTTTTCCTTCTCGAGCTGCTCAGCCTTCTCCTTCTCGAGCTGTTCAGCTTCTTCCTTCTCGAGCCGAGCATTCCACCTTTCAAGAAGCGACGCCTCGTGAGGACCTAAGAAGCTGGTGTCCGGATCTTCATTGTAGGCCCACATTCGGTACATAGCAGAGTCAACTGCTTGTTCCTTCTTCTCTTTGTATTCAGCAAGGAGGTGAGTTTTTTCATCCTCCATGATCTCGAAGGTGGCAGCCTTGTCCTCTTCAAGCTTCTTGTTGGTCTCCTGAAGCTGGGTGATCTCCTTCTTATGCTCCTCGAGCTCAGCTTTCAGCTTCCCGAGCTCAGTGGCCATGTTTTCACGCTCCTTGGCTTCTGCCTCAAGCTTCGCATTCGCTGCTTTCAGATCATCGCATGCTTTGAGCTGGAGATCCTTCGCTTCCTGAGCATGAGACTTGCTCGAGTGGACCTCATTGTTCAGCTTATATTTGAGCTGGGCAGTGAAGGCAAGAGCCTGAAAAAAGAAAAAAAACCACCATTAGCCCCAGGTCAATGTGAATATAAGCAGAAAAGGAAGGACTATAGAAGGATACTCACCACGGCAGTATGCTCGATACTCTTCTCGTAGAGAAAAGTGCAGTCTCGGGTGTCATTTAAGCACTGCCATTGGGGAGCTTCGAGACTGCCATAGCTCTGGCCGATCCGGGACATAACATCTGAGACCAGCGTAGATCCATGGGACCCAGCGGCATTATCAGCCACATATGCATCCATGTGGGTGGAGACTGATAGCTTCTGTGCTCAAGAAGCAGAAGGCCTTCTAGAAGGCAGACCTAAGGAGGGCTGAACCGCCACGGGGGGTTGGGACTCAGCCATAGCGGAGGGACTGACCAGCGAGGTCGACGCCACAGCCGAGGCGACGACCTGTGAGGATGGCGCCGTTGCAGAAGCACCAGCCTGGGAAGTCGCCGCAACGATGGAGCTCGAAACTGGCGGAGCAAGGGGAGGTGTTTTCTTGGACCTCTTGGGGCCTTTGCCCAGCTGGTCAGTCCTCTGCGCCCCCGCTCTGGGGCGTTTGCTCCTCTTGGCGCCGGCGCCGTCGATGATGTTGTCGAGGTCGGAGTCCATCTTGCCTGCACATGTCACAACACAGAGCGAGTTAATAAAAGAGAAGCATACAAGTTGTTTCAGTATCACAGACATATAAGGTGATGATAGAGGAAACCTAACTGGGACTCTCCCCCGAGCTCGAACTTGGGGACCATGAAATTCCCCCGTCTTCAGAGGAGGCGGGGGGAATGCCTTCCCTATATGTGGGTGATAACCTCGAGAGGTCCCTATAATCGTTGGTCCCATACTGAACGGCTATCCCGTTCCACATCTCGTCCGTGGTGTACATGGTGTCGTATTTCCCGAGCCCACTACCAAACCTATGGACGCAGTCATCTACCCAACTCCATATGTAGAAGTGGTATCTATCCTGTAGGCACGAGACTAACCTATTGGGCCTGTGTTTTAGTAAGGTCGGGGACCACATTCTCGAGGTAGGAAGGACTTTACCTTCATCCGAATCCGAGCTCGAGGCTTCATCATTAGCCTCATTCCCAGACAGCGGGCTCCTTGGGCGAGCTGGAAGTGGTGGCCTCGTTTCTCTCCTCGAAGGAAGGGCGCCTGCGGGCAGTGGTACCTGCTCCCAGTGTTCATATTTTATATTGGACCAGTCAAAGGTGGACTGGCCCTCCCCCAAAAGTCCGCACTTTCGGAGCTTATCCTCGTGTAGAAGGTATAAGAGGGACCTCCTGCCACGTGGGAATTGGAGCAGGGTCTCTCTATGCTCCCTCATTGTATCGTCGGGAGTGGGACGCTGAAAATTGGCTGAAAGACAACATATTTATACTAAGTACGGATCTAAGAGCTAAAGTCACGAGCACGGAAATAAAGATAACAAGAATACTTACGAATCCGCCTGAACGAATAGTGTCGAGACGGGGACAGACCATCTGTCGAGAAGAAGGCCCTTTTGAAATCGGGCGGATGATTAGGAAGATCTTCAAAGACCTTCTTCTCCTTGGGATAGCTCGAGAGGTAATAGAAGCCATCCCCTCCCCGAGCTCGGGAGGGGTTACTTTTCAGACAAAAGAGATACAAGATCTCTTGAGGCGAAGGTCCTTTCCACTCCATCTCGTGGTATAAGGACCTCAAGGCAGACAGTACCCTGTAAGAGTTGGTGTTGAGTTGGAACGGGGCCAACCCAACGAAATCCGTGAAGTCCTTGAAAAAAGACTTCAAGGGCAACAGAGCTCCTGCTCTCATATGTTCCTGGCTCCAGGCCGCGTATTTCACACTGGCGTCGCGGCCCCCAGGGGCGAAGTAGCTTCGTTCATGCTCGGCCGGAGGTCGACACTTCAAGGAGCCCGACAGACTGAGGTCGTGGAAAGCCAGGATTTCAGTTATCTGGCTAGTTGTGGTAGCCGAGCTCCAGTAGGGCTCGGCCTCAAACATTTCTCTCCCCGGCTGCGAGGAGGAAGGTTCCCCCATTAGTGAGAATTTGAGCTCTCCCGGATGGTACGCGACAGTAACCTTTAACGAAGGATCTAGAGGAATCGGCCTAGGTCCTGAATTGGATTTCGGATAGAGGGCCTCTCGAAGAACTCTCCTCTTCCCCTCTATGACCTCGTCAATCTGGCGGCGGTAGTGAGCTCGAATGTCCTCTTGCTCGCGCGCAAGCTCGTATTCTCTTATCCGACGTTGATTACGGGCGAACAGCGATTCTGGGCTCGGAGATTTTGGCTCGTAAGGGAGTGCCAGCAACGACCCCCACCGTCTTTCCAGATTCTGTGACATCTAGCGAGAAAGAAAAAATGGTGAGGGTCATGCATGCAAGAGTTCTGAGCTCGAACTTACGAGCTCGGGGTTTAGGAGCGAAACAAGCTAAATATCAAGACCCTTATTGAAGAGTCAGGGCGTACGTTCCACGAAAAAGAAAGGAGCGTGGATAATTTTTTGAAAATCCCGAAAATCAAGGGAAAAGAAAGTGGCGGTTAACCAGGAAAGGCAACCTTGGGTTTCGTGCATTTATCAAGGCCCATGTTTTTTACCCGAAAACTTAGTGTACAAGAAACGTCGCCTAAAAAATTTTCAAAACCCAGAAAATAGGAACCTCACTCAAATACGAAAGCCGGGTATAAACCAGTGATGTAAATCTAGTACGGAAGTCTAAAAAGAATAAGAACTCACGGACTCGAACAGACCAGGGTTTCTTTATTTCTTTGGCCGAGAAAACATGCACAGAATAGAAAATTTTTATGAGGAGGTCTCTGGTTTCTTTTTTCTTCTTTTCTTGCTTTTGGTGAATGAAGGTAAAAATGAAGATGAAGAAGGGGGTCTCGTATATATAGATGGAAAAAGGGGGATTAATCCGGGGCGTTGAATAAAATCCCTGCTAGATCGGACGGATGGGAATCAATGACAAGATGGCGCCGAAAAGGTGGCAGACGGATGATCGTGGGCATGTTTCCAAGGTACTCAAGTACCAAAAATGAGCAATACCCAGCTGACGCGTGTCCATTTTCAAAAGTGTGACGGTACAGTTCTCAAAGAAAGTAGTTCAAAAGTTTCCTTCTCTTAGGATTCGAACAAATACTTTTGAGGGGGCAAGATGTTACACCCAGATTTCGAGCTGTGTTAAATATGACCTCGAAAGTTGGATTCGTAAATAAGTGGACTCATAAGGTTGGAAACATGCTCCAGGATCGAATGTCGAGCCTGCAGGACATAGACGACCTCGAGTATTGTGACCTCGAAGTATTCATGATCTCGAAAAATAGCTCCGGGAACGCTCTTATCTTCAGGGACGACCTCGGATCAGGGGTCCCGAGCTCGACGCACATACGATCTCGAAATCCATGTGGCCTCGGGAGATGTTTCTAGCTCGGTAGACGACGGGAAACCTGGGAAGCTAAAGCCTTAGAGATACGCGATAACCACCTTGAATATCTACAAGTGTTATAAATATGAGATGTAATCCTCATTTATTATTGTAAATCCCCTAGAATCGTGGGATATTATTTGGTCAGTTATACGTCTCCTGGTCTTCAGGGGACGTTTCCTTTTATATCTGATTATAGGCATTTAAAGCCATTTATTTTATTTATACAAAAAGAGTAACTACCCAAAATATGTGGGATAGTATTCTGCAGCCTTCTCTATAAATAGAGAAGCCATGCACCATTGTAAATGACCGAAATTCTGATCCTTGAGAGAAAACTCTGGAGAATTCATTCTTGAAGAATTCCTAGAGATAATCTTGAGTTTAATAACAAAGACTCGTGGACTAGGCAGATTTCACTGCTGAACCACGTAAAAATCGTGTGTTTACATTGTTTTATTTCAATTGGCCATTATCAACTATTGTTTATGTGCTCTTCTTTCACTGTTTGACGAAAAACGGCGTCAACACTATCTATTTTATATTTAATATTGCTTCCCAGCATTTAGTTATTATTGTTGTTAGTATTATATATTTATTTATATTTCTTTAGCTTAAAATAGTAGAATATAATAAAGATGAAAATTTAAAGTAAAAGTTGTAAATTCTATTTCTTTAAAGGTATACTTATTTTTCACAATATTAATTTGAAACTTGATATTTCACAGAAAAAAATTTATAAATATATATAGGCAGCATATTCCTTGCATGTGTATTTATATGAATTTATGTCTCTCCAAAAGAACACATGATTTTCCATCAACTTCTTCACATCAATTGGACTGGGAAGCATCACTGACAACTTGAGGAACACGTGTGTTCTCTGTTTGCTGTGAACACATATATTTATCGTGACTGTCTTCTTGTATTTGAAGAAAGAAAAAAAAGCACAAGGAGCGCAGCAAGAGATACAAGAACACAACTTACATGTTAATACACAATTTTGTACATCTTTAAAATTTGGTTAGACCTGCAGCTTTTTATTTATATTAGGCTATTTCTTATTTGCATCTGTAAAAAGTACCTTTCATATGTTATCTGTTTTCTTCTAGTTTGAGTGTATTAAGATTTCAAAAACAAGAATCAGAAAGGCTTGCACTTTTATGCTTGCAATCTTTGCTTACGCTATATCTCGTTCCTGCAAATATTTTTTTCTTAATTTTGAATTGCCTTTTTTTGTTCTTTTGTTGTATACACAAGGGACTAGGAAGATCTAACCTCAAAAAAGAGTGAAACCTTTCTCAACCTTTTTTATATGGGAAATTTTATGTACTTTGCATGTTAATTGTAACGTCCTACTACCCAGGGATCGTTACACTGTGTATTTTAAATTGTGTTAAACTCGCTAAACGAGACATTTAGTCATAATCGTGTAGCTAAACATGATTAACGGTTTAGGGTTAAAAATTTTGGCCAAAGATACAAACATTTTACTAAAACGTTTACTGTATACATGTGATCCCAAAATACATTTAAAAAGGTCAATTATAAAAGAGTTACAACCTGCCGACCTAAGCGGAAAAATAGAGTTTGACCCTAGTTCCTCTTTAAACCCTCGGTCGTGGTAGTCGAGCAGCCGCATATGTACACATCGTCACCTAAGCTCTCCAACTCAAGGATGGTCCAACTTTCTTTTCCCTTTACCTGCACCACATAGCACTCATGCGCTGAGGCTTAGCAAGAAAACTTAAACATTATATGTAGTTAATAACATATTACCAAATCATAATAAGCTTGCCTAGGAGTAATAACCCTAGTGATAACTCTACAAAATAGAGTTATTTTATCACTTTTTATGTGTTAATTGTTGCTTAATTCTTGAGTTTTTAATTGATAAGTTTTAAAATAATTTTGAATTTATTGGGTTTATTTTGATTTTATATATTTTTGTGTGTTTTTATAGTTATTTTATTGTAATATGTTGTAATTTAATTAGTTGAAAATATTGTTGTTAGATTAAAAGTTAGAAATGCGATTTTATTGAGCTTAAATGTCAAAGTAAATTAAATTTTAATTAATATTTTCATGGAACTTATGTTGTATATTTTATTATTGAAAATATTTAGTTTTAATTTAATTTATATATATTTTATAGGGTTTATGTTGTATTTTTGGACTCTTGAAAAAAAAACAAGAGAAATGAAAGAAGGAAATAAAAGTGTTAGATTTGTGAGAAAAGCATTGGAAATTGGTAATTTCCCAAGATCAAGTGGGCCTGCCACCTCTCCAGCCCAACACAGCAGTTTGGCCCTCTTCCTTGCAGCTCCTCAGCAATGCCCAGCCGTACACTTCACTCAGCAACCAGCCCACACGTGGGCCTGCCTTCAACAGCCCAATTCGGCCCACCGAAGCTCAGCAACACCCAGCTGCCTGAACACCTGGTCCAGCCACCCAACAGCTGCCTTTTCCCCATTTTTTGAGCCCAACAAATACATTTTGTCTACTTGTCTCTTTTGCCAAAAATACCATTTTTTACCCAAACTTTTCTACACATTTTACCCCAAAACATCATCATTACACCCTAAAATTTACCCATATTTTCCATATTATTATTAATTTAATTAATTTAATCATTTTAATTAATTTAAATTGATTATTTTAATACTCATCTTTTGGCTATAAATAAGAGATTTGAGTGCTTATTTTTGGAGGAGGTTACACTACACACTTACCACATTTCAAGACCTCTCTATTTTCTTCATCTTCTTCTTCTTTTTTGTTTAATTTTCTATGTGTTTTTAGAGGAAAAATTTGGGGGTTCCTCCTCCAAATTTTACTATATATGTTTGTAATTTTTAGTTTGTATTTGCTATTCTAGTTATGAGTTTCTAATCTTTTTAAGATTATTAAAGTGATGATGAAACAATATGTAACTAGATAGTGTTTATTTTGTATGTTGATTTCCCATTTTGTGCAAGAAAGTTTATAGATTTTCTTCTTCAAATATTTTCTTTCATCTTAAATATCATGTATTTTGGATTGTTAGCACATATTTACACTTTGTTATTCATTAGTGCAAAAACATAATATTCTTTGTATAAGATGTGTCATTAAATTGTACACATCCATGCTTAGAACAAAAATATTATGTTTTGCCTTATAAATAATGTTCATTGATTTATTTGTTATTTCATTAGGTTGATTTACATTAAATACTTTGAAATTATAACTTTTTAAAAAGTGAAGAAAAATCTTATCTTTTTAGAAGTAATTTGTGCTTAATGTTGACCGCGTTTTTGGCCAACGACGTGTAGACGTCAAAACGACAAAAACCTTCAAGAGAAATAAACGACACAGACGATTTTTATAGTGGTTCAGCTCCAATGTGTTGGTAATAGCCTAATCCACTTAGAGTTATGATTATGGATCTACACTCAAGATTAGATGAACCTGAGTCAATTGAGTTTCTTCAGTGCAGATTACAAGAATACAAGAGTTCTCTCAAGATACAAGTACTCTCTCTCTAGAAAATCATAATCTGGATCCTTTTATGATGCCATGAGCCTTGTATTTATAGGCCCAGGATCGTACACATGATGTCCCTCATAATCGGGATATTTTGTTATTCTCACTATATTTAATTTACAATAATATTCAAAATATAACGATACACTATATTTATGGGATAATTTGAGAGATTCCCACGCAAGCCAAGACCGATTCTTGTTGAAGCCGTTTCTGGGATCTCTTGCGTAGCCTTGCTTTGTCTAGTCAATCCATATCACATTCAGGCTGGTCGGTCAAACCTTCACTGGGCGGACACGCACCTGACTGGGCAGACATGCACCTGACTGGGCAGACATGCACCTGGCTGGGCAGACATGCACCTGGCTGGGCAGACATGCACTTGACTGGTCGGACATGGTCATGACTGGTCGGACAAGGTCATGCCTGGTCGGTCATGACACTTGACTGGCCAGTCAAAATTCTTCACTGGTCTATCGGGTCACTCCTAAGCCAGATCACCCAACCATTCCTTGCCATTTGTCATTTTTATTGCCACGTCATCATTTTCAAATTTTGGGGATAACACTTAAGATTATAAATCTATTTGAAAAATGATAGTTTGATTTATTTTAACTATCACTAAAACTTGGGAATCAATGTACTTTTAAATATTATTGAACTTATATTTTGTGGATTCTATTATCTTAATAATCTTTCTTTTACCGTCTTGATTTCTATTAATTTATGTTTATATATTGTCTTTAATTTCTTTATTATTATCTTGTATTTTATTTTTATTATACAAAAATCCCATCAATCTTTGGAACTAGGTTATAATTTATTAATTTTGATTTAAAATAGTTTTCTTTTCGATTTTAGACAACTCATTTGGGTTCGACATCCTTGCTTACACGATCACTATTCTATATGAACGATTCGTGCGCTTGCGATTTATAAATATTTAAAACATACCCGTTTTGGGTCCATCAAGTTTTTTGGCACCGTTGCCGGGGAGTTGCAAGAAAAGAAATGAAATTTTTCTCAAGGTTAGTAAATTCTTCTACTAGTTATTTTAATTTTTGCACTTAAAAAAAACTATATATACAAAAATATAAACAAAAAAATATATATTTATATAAAAACAAACAAAAAAGATAAAAAGAAAATTTGGGATGGTTCTTCCACCCATAAAAAAAAACGTACTAATATATTTATATTTATTGTTTTTTTTAGTTGACGGCACTTGTGCCTCCTAGCCCTTGTTGTAATTTTCTTTATTTATCTTGTTGTTATTTTTATTTTATTTTTGCAAGTTACTAGTTGATGGCAATTTTGCCTCCTAGTCTTTTATCTTATGTTTTAGTTGATGGCACTTGTACCTCCTAATTTTTACCTTATTTTTTATGGTTGATGGCATGCTATACCCCCTACTCTTGCCTAATTTTTTATAGTCTTATTTAATTTTACCTTATTCTTCGTTGTCTTTTATCATATTATTGTGGAATAAAAATTCTTGAAAAGAAAACTTGAAAAAAAAAACTTAAATCTTGTCCTAGCTCTTGTTTTCATTTTTTAATGTTGTTTATGTTATCTTAATTTTATTTATTTTATTTTATTTTATTTTTTTGTGTTTAGTACTCTTCTTAATTTCTGTTATAATTTAAAAAAAATCTCTTGAAATGGATCATTTTAATTATAGTTGGAATTCTGAGTACAACTATTATGAGCAATCAAATTTAAATTATGGAGAAACTAATGATATGTATGATATGCATGAATCCTTTGATATCTATTTTACCCCCACCTATAATCCAAAATTTTCTTGGAGTCATACACAGTCTCTAATAGGGCATGAATTCAACATGCATAATCAAAGTCATGCCCAATCCGGCCTATCATATCCCATTCAACAAGAAACGAGCCCATCTTTAGAGGATACCCTACAACAGTTCATGCAATCAACCTACCAAATCTTACTATTCCAGTCACAGTCAATCTCAAAAATTGAGACAATAGTAGGACAACTTGCAACTGTTATAGAGTCGGAAAAACAAGTTTACCCCAACCAACCCATTCCCAATTAAAATAGTCAAATTGAAAATGAAAAGGAGAATGAAGTTGTTGAAGAACTTGTAATATGCATCCAACCCCCTAATGAAACAAAAGAGTTAGATGAAATAATTCTCGAGGCTCATGAGGAAAATGAAATATATATATAATTATATCTCAAGAGCCCATAAATGAACAAATTTGTGTATCACTCAAATTGAAAAGGAGTCTTATATAGATATGCAATTTTCTTATTTTATTGCTATTCCATTAAAATTGCATATTTCTAACTTTCTTGTAGGTGTGATGTTATTAATTATTATTTATGACATTTGCATCAAAGTTATAACTCACCCTACTAATGAAACTCTACACATCGATTGGGTGTAGGTTGAAAGAAAAAAAAAATTATAGTCGAGCTAAAGACTATAAACTAAAGCGCTTTGTGGGAGGCAACCCATACTTTAATGTTTCATTTTATATATTCACTTTTGTTGTGTGTTTTTATTTCATGTTTTTCAAAAAGCTTGAAGGAAACTTCTTGCCCAAAAAGAAAAGAAGAGAAGAAAACAAATGAGCCAAATCAAGGAAGCATTCATCAAAGGGAGTAATTCTTAACTTTTTCCATTTTATTACTCATTGAGGACAATATTTCATCTAAGTTTGGGGGTAGTGTGTATGTGTTTTTGATGATGTTTATGTGTTTTTCTTTGTGTTTATGCATGTGTTTTCATTTGTTGTAAAATTAAAAAAAATATATATTTTCTTTATTTGTTTTTGTTTTTATGTGATTTTCATTTGTTATATATATATTTTTTCCTTGTTTTGTTTGAAAAAAAAAAATTGGTGATTTTCATAAGAATTATGATTGAAATTATTCTTAGTTCTTAGAAAAATATAAATAATTATTAAGCTTTACTTTTAATTTTTAAAGTTAGTTTTGTTTAAATATATATTTTTCATAATATGTCACTTTTCTATTCTATTCGAATTTGTGATAGTTGGATATAGTTTATTTAAACATTAAATTATTTAAATCTCCAAAAAAAAATTGAAAAATCCTAGAATTTGCTTGATTATCTCTTGAGATTTAATTTATTTTTGTTTGCATAAGCTTGTTTAAATATTCACATGATGATTTGATGATTTTGTGTTTGTATGTTAAGTATCTATTTTGAAAACGGTTATCCCCAAAATTTGAAAACGATGATGTGGCAATAAAAATGACAAATGGCAAGGAATAGTTGGGTGATCTGGCTTAGGAGTGACTCGGTAGACCAATGAAGAATTTTGACTGACCAGTCAAGTGTCATGACCGACCAGGCATGACCTTGTCCGACCAGTCACATGTTTATCTGGCCAGGCATGACCTTGTCCGACCAGTCACATGTTTATCTGCCCAGGCATGACCATGTCCAACCAGTCATGACCAAGTCCGACCAGTCATGACCATGTCCGACCAGTCAAGTGCATGTCTGCCCAATCAGGTGCATGTCTGCCCAGTCAGGTGCATGTCCGCCCAGTGAAGGTTTGGCCGACCAGCCTGAATGTGATATGGATCGACTAGACAGAGCAGGGCTATGCAAGAGATCCCAGAAACGGCTTCAACAAGAATCGGTCTTGGCTTGCGCGGAAATCTCTCAGTTTATCCCATAAATATAGTGTATCGTTATATTTTGAATATTATTGTAAATTAAATATAGTGAGAATAACAAAATATCTCGATTATGAGGGACATCATTTGTACGATCCTGGGCCTATAAATACAAGGCTCATGGTGTTATCCAAAATCAAGCACGAATGACGTGGCAAGTGATTCTCGGACACGTGGCTGACACTTGACGGAACTCTGCTAGGGTATCGACTAGAAGACAAATTACATGCAGTAAGCAGCCGAAACTTACCTGCGACCAGTATGGTCGCAGGTTCCGCATGCCTCATGATATTTTTATAAAGATCTTTATCAATCCCGAAATTGAATCCCACGATTTCCTGAGTATCTGATTATTTAGGAAAGAATATCTGTAACAAATTCATGTAATCCCCCTTGAGCCTATAAATAGAGAAAGATAGCTCAAGGAAGGGACTTTTGGCTTTCGAATTATTTGAGACTAGAGTGATTCTATTTGAGATATTGTCTTGTTCTTCAGAGGTTGATGAAACTCATTGAACCACTAGTTCTTTGATCACTCCTTTGAATCATATATTAATAACAATTCGAGTGGACGTAGGTTATTACCAGATTCTGGGGTCGAACCACTATAACCCCTTGTGTTCTTTATAATTTCGTCATCACATTCTTTCCAACGTGTTTTTCCACATCAAGCAAATTTGACCCCGTGTCAGTTGGCCAAAATCAGGGTCAACATTCTGGTGCTTTCATTGAGAGCTTGATACAGCATCGTTGAGAAGATCAATGGCAAAAACTACCAGGAAAACTGGACAGGCGGCCGGCGCTGCACCATCTAATCCGCCTCCTCCTCCTCCCAACGTGGCCAAGGATGAGCCACATTTGGAATTTGATGAGGAAGAAATGGACGACGCGACGCTGAAGAGTACTCTAGGGGCGTTGCACAAGGAACTGGCCAATCTGAGGGCCAGCTAGGAAAGTGCAGCCGAAATCATGGCGCGGCAGCAACAAGAAATTGAGCAGCAACGCCTGGAACTGAGTGGAAGGCAGGCGGAGATGGACCGTTGCTAGAGGGAGGCCATGGCAGCCCTCGAGGCAGCCTTATAATTGGCTAGGAATTAGGCTGCACCTGCCTCGCAGCCTGATCAACCCGTAAATGGGTCACCCTACAGGGGTCCCAATCCTAGCCCACCTATCCAACCCTCGAGCCCCCAAAGGCCCGATCAGCCACCGGCGCCTCAGGATGATGTCCCGCTAGGAGACCCTGAGGCACAGCCTCAATCCCAAGCTGGTCGCGGCTATCCCCCTCAGCAGAGGCAGAATAGGACCGGGCAGCAGCCTCGCAGTCCTAGATGCCATAGGGGCGACGAGCCGAACCCTCCGAGCAGAGGACAACATCCTCCTGGTAACAGGAGGAACTCAGAGTTAGGCTCTGCGGTCCGAGGCCCCCTATGGCATGATAATGCACGGGGACCTAACGACCAACGTAGACCACCCTCTAACGCTCGGGAGGTTCCATCCCGGGAAGGCAATTGAGGGAACAGTCGATCCCACCATAGCCAATCAAGATTCAGAGATGGCCATGGTTATAATGAGGCCGACTCAGGCAGAGGGAATGCCGGTCGGAGGAATGAAGAAAGAGGTGGAGGCAGGAGCTAGCCACCTCAAGATGACCAACCCGACAGACGGGACGCTAGGGGGCAGCCCAGACAAAATAACGTCTTCGACCGACTCGGAGCTAGCGAGCAGCGGAGAAGAGACGAGGACTTGAGAGATGTACTCAACAATCACCGCGAGCGGCACGGTGAGTACGTCCCCCCAGCACCAGAGGCCACGATGATTCCTAGCGCTGTGCAGTCCCAAATAGATGCCCTCAACCAGGCAGTGCAACAGCTGGTCGGGGGAAGAACATCTTACATCGACCACGATAGGAGGAAAGGCACTCCTTTCGTCCAGAGGATAGCTATGGCAGAAACTCCTAGAAAGTTTAAAATGCCTACGCTTCCAAACTTTGATGGGTATGGTGACCCGGTATCTCACGTCAACAAGTTTGAATACAAATGGACATTCAGAAAGTGTCCGAAGACGCTCGGTGCAGGATCTTCCCTGCAACACTTTCTAATGCCGCACAGGAGTGGTTTTTTAAATACCCTCCTGCAAGTATAGTTTCCTGGGAAATGTTCGTAAAGAAGTTTTACGGACAGTTCTACGCGGGTCGTGTGCACCCGACTGAGGCAAACCAGCTGGTTGAAATACGCCAGCAAGATGGAGAACCAATGAAAGACTACATCCAGCGCTTCATGCGAGCAGCTGCTGGAGCAAAGACAGTGGGAGACGAAGGCAAAATGATGGCCATAACCGCAGGGGTTAAGATCCGCACACCTCTCTGGGAAAGCCTCCGAAAACATGGGGTTAGAACTACCTAGGAATTCTTGGATCGGGCTGATCGCTACATCAAGCTCGAAGATGCCATCGCCGACGAAGAGAAGCCCCCAGGCAAGGACAAGGGGACTGCCGAGACCACCAAAGCCGCCAATGGGTCCAAGCCCAACGGCAACGGCAATGGCAAGAATGGAGGGAAACGGCCACACAATGAGCCTTCCACCTCTGACAATAAACGAGCCAAGGGTAACCGTTATGAACCTCGGTTCACTAACTATACTGCCCTAGTTGAGTCTCGGGGAGAAGTTTATCAGGCCACGAGTTCCAACGTGCCTTATAAGAAGCCTGCCCCCATTCGAAAGGATATTCCGAAAAGAGACACTACCAAGTTCTGTCGTTATCATAAAGACTACGGACATGATACCAACGAATGCAACCAGCTGAAGGATGAGATCGAGTTCCTTATTAGACAAGGACACTTGAGAAGATATATACAGGCCTCGGGAAATTCCCAACGAGAAGCTCCAGGTGGCAACGAGCAAGGGCCCACGCGCCAACGCTTGCCACCTTTGCAGCCTGATCCCGTAACTGGCACGTTGTTAACCATCTGTGGAGGCCCGCACCTCCCGGGAAATAGCGGAAAGGCCAGAGAACGATACGCTCGGACTCTACACCACGACCAGGACATCGAGATGATGACTGTGGATGACCGCGCGCCGAAAAAGGCTCAATCAAAAGAAGGCGAAATAACCTTCTCTGATAGCGATGCCCAACATGTCCGGTTCCCACATTCCGATCCGCTGGTCGTTGATATTCAAATGGCCAACATGATGGTAAAATGAGTGCTGGTTGATACAGGAAGTTCGGTGAACATCCTGTATAAGTCTTCACTGGAACACATGAAGTTGTCAGTAAAGGACCTAGAGCCCTGCAATCAAACGATATACGGCTTCTCTGGTAAAGGACTCGCCCCCGCAGGGTCAATCAGACTACCAGTGACAGCAGGTACAGCGCCTGCTACCAGGACATTACTCGCTACTTTTATAGTAGTTGATTGTCCTTCGACGTACAATGTCGTCATTGGGAGGCCTATACTGATTGATCTACGGGCTGTCACCTCTATGTGGCACTTAGCCATGAAATTCCTAACAGACGCAGGGGTAGGACGCGTGTTGGGAAACCAGAGGGAGGCCAGGGAGTACTACAACGCCTCAGTCACGAAGGCGAAGAAGGGAACGTCAAAGAAAACTCCCTCAGATAGGTTGCAGATAGAAATTAATACACAAGCCCAATCCGGTGATGAAGTCACCAAATAGGGTGTTGCCCAAAGTGAGGATAGAGATTTAGATCCTTGCTTTGGGGATTTTGAAGAGAACGTTGGACCCGTCGAGGACCTGGAAGAGGTCCAACTTGACGAAAAAGACCCGACCAGAGTCGTGAAGGTTGGGAAAAACCTAGAACCAACCACGAAGCATGCACTGGTGGAATTTTTGCAGAAGAACCAGGAAGTTTTTTCCTAGTCTCACAAAGACATGGTTGGGATAGACCCTGCAGTTATCAGCCATGTCCTAAACATAGACAAGAGTTTTCCACCCGTGCAACAAAAAAGAAGGTTGCTCGATAAGGAACGGTCGAGAGCCTTAAAAGAAGAAGTTAAGAGATTAAAGGAGAATGGGTTCATCAGGGTGACGTTTTATCCATCGTGGGTCTCTAATCTAGTACTGGTTCCCAAGCCTAACGGAAAATGGCGAACCTGTGTGGATTTTACATATCTCAATAAAGCCTGCCTGAAGGATTGCTTCCCACTCCCAAGGATCGACCAGTTGGTCGATGCTACTGCACGACACGAGATCCTCTCCTTCATGGATGCATATTCAAGCTACAATCAGATTAGCATGCATCCCCCTGACGAGGATCACACCAGCTTTCAGACCGATACGAGCTTATACTGTTATAAAGTAATGCCCTTCGGACTGAAAAACGCAGGTGCGACTTACCAGCGATTAGTTAACCACATGTTTAAAGAATTGATCGGAGTAAACATGGAGGTGTACATGGACGGCATGCTGGTAAAGTCGAAAAAGGCGGAAGGACATGTGAAGGATTTGCATGAGTGTTTCGATGTATTGAACGAGTACCAGATGAAACTAAATCCTCTCAAATTTTCCTTCGGAGTTGGATCAGGGAAGTTTTTGGGGTTTATCGTTAATTCAAGAGGAATCGAAGCCAACCCCGACAAGATAAAAGCCCTGATCAACATGAAATCGCCAGAGAAGATCAAAGATGTACAAAGTTTAACCGGGAGGATTGCAGCCCTAAGTAGATTTATTTCAAAGTCAACGGACAAGTGCGTCCCCTTCTTCAATCTGCTTAGGGGCAATAAGAAGTTTGAATGGACAGGAGACTGCGAGAAAGCTTTTCAGGCCTTGAAGGCCCATATGGTACAGCCTCCCATTTTATCGAAGCCTATCGAAGGAGAAACTCTGTTCATCTACCTGGCGATCACTGGAGTCGCTGCTAGTGCGGTACTAGTACGAGAGGAAGAAGGCATACAAAAAGCGGTTTACTATGTAAGAAAAAGGCTTATCGGAGCAGAACTGAGGTATCCTCCCATCGAAAAGTTAGCATACTATTTAATCTTGGCCTCAAGGAAACTACGTCCTTACTTCCAAGCCCATCCCATTACAGTCTTAACTGACCAGCCCCTTCGGCAAGTCCTCCAAAAACCAGAGGTGGCTGGGCGTTTATTAAAATGGGCAGTCGAATTGGGGCAGTTCAATATTACATATTCATAGTGAGCAGCAGTAAAAGGACAAGTCTTGGCTGATCTTATCGCAGAGTTCACCGAACTCCCGGACAGCGAGCAGTGCGAACAGCCTAAAGCGCCTGAGCCTCAAGATGAAGCTCCTTCGTGGAAGTTATTCACAGATGGGTCATCAAACGAATCTCACGCAGGGGCAGGAGTGATTTTGATAACGCCAGAAGGGCATTGATTTCACTGCGCCATTAGGTTCGACTTCACCGCATCAAACAATGAAGCCGAATACAAAGCACTCCTCGCTGGATTGAGAATGGCAAAAGACATAAGCATAAAGGCGCTGGATATTTACAGTGATTCACAGCTAGTAGTGAATCAAGTTCTAGGGGAATATCAAGCGCGAGGCCTAAAAATGGTGGCCTACTTGAATAAAACTAAAGACCTGTTAGCCCAGTTCACGAAGTATACCCTCCAGCAAATACCGCGAAATTAGAATTCGAATGCAGATGCCTTAGCCAAACTCGCGAGTGCGAAAGATGCTGACACTTTGAACATTGTGCCAGTGGAAAGATTGAGTGAGCCAAGCATACGAGCAATTGAAGCCACTATGGAAATCCGAATGGGAGATATATGGATGTACTTTACTTGGAATATCTGACAAATGGTGTGCTACCGAGAGATAGAAACAAGGCCAGAACTCTTCAAAGGCAGGCTGCTAGGTACATACTGGTCGATGGTGTTATGTACCGAAGAGGATATTCCATGCCACTGCTCAGATGCATTACACCAAAAATAGCTAAGGAGCTAATGAAGGAAGTACATGAAGGCTTCTGCGGGGATCACGCTGGGGGGCAAAGTTTGGCAAAAATGATTCTAAGGCAAGGTTATTTCTGGCCGACCATGAACGAAGATTCAATGGAGTTTGTACGAAAGTGCGATAAGTGTCAAAGATTTTCCCAAATCCCACGCGCAGCTCCAAACGAGTTAAAACAGATGCAGAGTCCATGGCCTTTTGCAGTATGGGGGATATACTTGATTGGATCCCTGCCAACGGGAAAAGACAGAGTGAAGTACGCAGTTGTGACAGTTGACTACTTCACCAAATGGGCCAAAGCTGAACCACTCGCTACCATAACGACCAAGAAAGTTCTTGACTTTGTCATCAAGAACATTGTTTGCCGATATGGTTTTCCTCGAAAGATTGTCTCAGACAACGGAACCCAATTTGACAGTGACTTATTCACCGACTTCTGCGAAAGGCACGGGATTATCAAAAGCTTTTCTTCAGTCGCGCATCCACAAGAAAACGGGCAGGTCGAAGTAGTGAATAAAACGCTTAAGGACACCCTGAAGAAAAGGCTTGAAGACGCTAAGGGAGCATGGCCAGAACAGCTGCCTAAAGTCCTCTGGTCGTATAGAACTTCTCACCGAACAGTGACAGGTCATACCCCTTTTTCTTTAGCCTACGGATGTGAGGCCATGTTACCTGTCGAATTAGATCCCCCCTCACATCGGCGCATTACATACGACCAGGGCCAGAATAGCCAACTGATGATGGATTCCCTAGACTCAATTAACGAAATACGAGAAAAAGTCCAACTCCGAGTTGCTGCGTACCAGCAAAAGGTCGCCCAGTACTTTAACTCGAAGGTAAAAGAAAGGAAATTCAACGTCGGTGACCTGGTGCTACGACGAGTTTTCTTAAATACCCGCGACCCCACTGCTGGAGTACTCGGACCTAATTGGGAAGGACCTTATCAGATTGAAGAAGTCCTTCATCCGGGCACCTACAAACTTGCACGCTTAAATGGAGATCTCGTTCCACGTTATTGGAACGGTGAACACCTGCGCAAGTATTACCAATAAACAGTATTTTTTAAAGGACTGGCTTGTATTAATTTTTACTTTTACAAGTTTCGAAAAAGGGTTAGCCACGTTGTATGGCTAATCGCTTATAAGTGTAAGATCTTTTCTAAGATCACTCATAAAGACATGATTAGTCCATTTTTAATACGAGATTAAAAGGGACTGTGCACAGCCAGTCATTCTTGCCAACCTTTATAAATTTATTTTACACGTATTTGTTCATTATATGTGTTGTTTTGCTGTATTATAAGTGTTTACGTTTCCTACCGAGCAGCAATGTTCGCACAGGTCGTGATCAAGGCAAGTGACCAAGGACCTAAAGCTCCTCGATCACTTAGGGGGCATATAAGGTACATCGATAGCAAAGCATACCAAAAGGTATGTAAACACATGAACAAAATGAGTGAAAGCATGCTACGGTACTTAGAGTATTTTTCAAAATCTATATTTTGTTAAATCAAACCAAAGTACTATGCTAAGTTCGGTCATACGGACAGATGTTATAGTAAATGAAAATATTATAATGTCAAGAGGCAGTCTTTTACACCGCGAGCATCACTGCTTGGATGTAATTGTTCAAAGTAAATGGAAAGTTTGCTGCCCATGCAGCAAATTTAAATTTAAAAGTAAAACTTGTCTTTACAGTACGACCCATGGGTCGTGTAAGTGAAGAAAAATAAAAAGAGAAAAATAAGTTTAAGGAGAAGGAGGATCTTGCTCAACATTTTGGTTGGTTGCATCATCAGCAACTCCTCCTTCTTCTTCAACTGCGGCCAGCTGGATGCTTGGGGAAGCGGGGATCCTTGCTCTTTCTTCTTCTTCAGCCAATCGAGCAGTGCAGCGGGCCAACTCAGCATTCCTGGCATCTTCTGGAAGGTAGTTAAAATTGGCACCCCGGTTGTGTTTCTAAAAGTCGTAGAAACACCGAAGCGTCACATTCTTGTACCTTTCAAGATCTTTGGCATTGGCAAGCTTCAGCTGCTCTACTTGGCTCTCAAAAATAGCTATGGCCTTGTCCTTAGCAAGAAGCTCCTCCTTAAGCCTCTTGACTTCACAGTATTGGATCCGACTGGACTCCTAGAAGTCATCCCTTTGCTTCTTCATGGCTGCCTTAGAAGACTTAGCCTCTGCCAGCTTTGCCACCGCAACATCCTTCTATTGAGTGACCACCTCCAACTCCCCAGCGTGCCTGGCTTCTGCAGCCTGAAGCTCCTCGTTGGCCTTTCACCTGGTACCTCTCAATGGCCTTTGCCCGAGCCTGGTCGATGGTAGCCTGGGCACGGGTACGAGCAACTGTCACAGTTAGCATGGCCTATGGTCAAAGGATAAAGTTAGAATCTATTACAAGGAAGAAAAAACGAGGGCCAAAGAGATAAAAAATGCTTACACTGGCAATTTCGTTTAGGCCCTGTTCAGGATTTGATCGACCCCCATATTCTCTGCCTCAGCCATCGCATCCTTGCAGCGGTCGTACCTCACGATGTGTGCAAGACGATCCTTTGCCGCTCGCAAGGTGCGGTGTGAAAGTTTGGCCCCAGGAACTTCAACCGGCTGGGACTGTTCTTTCGTGGATGCAGGTGTGGGATTTGTAGTAGCGGGTACGGTTTCCTTTTCAACAGGAGCTGAAGGCTGAGCAGAAGCTTTCCCAGTTGGCACATCCTTGGAAGGATCTTCTGTTCGACCCTTCTTGGCAGGAGGTCCTTGGCTCGATTCGCCATTGTGCCTCCTGGACGTCTTTCGCCGAACTAGGGGGACTTCTACCTCCTCTTCAGTCTGGTTCAAATCGAAGACGTTGAGAGTGGCCATCTCTGCATACAAAGAAAAATATGCAAATGATAAGATAAAGGCGGATAAAAACTCTTGATAAAATAGAAAAGAGGTCACAAAGTTTAATACCCGAGCTACAACTACTGGTCGCTATACTACTGACTCTATTAGTCATACACTCACTATCTGGCACGAAGAAGTCTGGCCCTAGATTTGGAGTATACGTAAAATTGTCGTCCCCGTCAAACAAGTGACAGGGAATTGGCAAGCTATTTAAAAGCAAAATAACAGTACCGTTTTCATCGAAGGATTCATCCAGGTCTATAACAGACTCTATTGCCTTTTGTTTCCCCTTGCCTTGGGGCACAGAAGGCCTCTCTGCGGAAGGTTCGCCAGTAGGTTCCCTGATTGTAACCCCCGTCGGCCTCCTTCGGCGAGGAGACACTGGGGGTTGCTGCTAGGGATCCCCCTCGGCTGTGGCATCTGCTACCACAGGTCCTCTTGTTTCATGGTGAGGAGCCAGGAGACCAAATAGCCTTAGATTTTCATCAGTAACCAGGGACTTGACGCTTTTTTCTGCGTCTGTCATCCTAGCTAGTGCGGTGGACCTCAACACCATGTCTGGTGTTGGGGTCAGACGTAGCCATGGTCCTAAAAGGCAAAGTGTACTTTAAGAAAAATGCAGAAGAGTTCGCTAAGGAAAAGCATCGACCAGTAAAAGTAGCATTTACCTCCTCGAGCGAAGGCCAGGTTGTTGGTGGTCATGTCCGGTGTGAGGAAGTACTCCCTACTATACTGCCCCACGTTGGAGATATGAGTAGTGTCACTCAGGAACATTCGGCTCATCTCCTGGTGACAAAGATGGAAGAAGCCCGTCCCATACTGTTGAGGATTGAACTTAAGGTCGAAGAGGAAATTGACCTCATGGGGGGTAGGTTCTGGCCATTTTTTAAGTTTGTACAGGATATAGAGTGCGGCCAGCATTCTATATCCATTTGGAGTAATTTGAAAGGGAGTGACACCAAAATAGTTGGCCACCCCCTGATAGAAAGGATGTAGAGGGAGGATAGCCCCCGCCTCTATGTGATATCTGGACCAAGCACTGTATACACCTCCGGGAAGGTTAGCCCTTTGGTCTGCAGCTGGAATTTTGAGATTAACCCCTGTAAGAGGATACTTCCTGCGGTAGTTGGCAAGCATCCGAGGAGTCACTTGGCTGGTCGGGGAGAGATACCACTCGACATCAGGAAGGTTTTGATGCCGAGGGCGGGCCCTGACTTGGATACGAGGGTCTGGGGCGGCATTTTCTCGACCACTGGTCGAGGGAACCCTAGCCTGGGAATCAGGCTGGGCAGGAGAGTTTGGGTTATTTTCGGAATCAAGTCTTTTCTTACCTAAGGACTTAGAACGGGACATTTGAGGAGGTGATGGACGAGGTCTAGGAGAAGATCGTGAAAATGGAATCTCGTGAACTCGGTCGGTCGATTGTTCTTCTCCTTCAAGCAGCTGGGCAAGAAGATCGTCGTCGATGGGCCGTTCACCTCCCCACAAATCTGGCATTAAAGTCTGCAAACAGAAGAATGGGGAGGTGAGGATAGAGAATTTTGAAAGTTTTTAGAATAACGCTGGTCGAGTATAAAAGTTAAGCTTTTATACAGCAACATTCTAACAAAAAACTAAATTTTTTCACGCGAACAGTTTGAGAAACAGATCAGAAGTGAAAGAAAAAAGTTTTTTGAAAAAGCTTTTGCAACTCCTCTTAGGGCAGGAAAAACCTAGTTTTTCAGCTGGCGTAAAAATCGAACCTTTACTTCGGTTTTACGTCCTAAAAAGTATGATCTCGACTATCAGACTAACTCGTAACTTTTTTCACCCATAAAACCCTCTACTGACATGCATCTCAACCCAGAAATAGACGAACTCAATAGTCAGTCTACATAAGCATGCACTGCAAAAATATAAAGCATAAAAGTTCCAAGACTTACCAAAAAAAAGATCGTGGAGATTGGAAAGAGTTTTCGGAGGTCAGGGAACACACGGACTGAGTCTTGAAACGCTGAAGGACGGTCTCCAAAAGAAAATGGAAGCTCTGGTTTTAGGGTTTCTTGAAAAAGTAATGGCGTGTGTAAAAAGAAAAGGAAGACTTCGGAGATGCTATATATATATATTTTTGTCTGTGGCATTAAAAGGGAGTAATCATCAGCTTCCCCTTTTTCGAAGTATGGGGAAGAGTGATAGCCGTCAAAACGTTACTGGGGAAGCGAAAATTCATGATTAGACAAGGGTAGGTTGCCTTTTTCCAAGAACACACGAAGGATTCTAACAGGTATGGTGGGGTTACCAAAGGGTCGTTTCCTCAAAATTTTATTTATTGCTCGTAATAAATAAACTTGGGGGGCAAATGTTATCCAAAAAACAAGCACGAATGATGTGGCAAGTGATTCTCGAACACGTGGCTGACACTTGGCGGAACTCTGCTAGGGTATCGACTAGAAGACAAATTACAAGCAGTAAGCAGCCGAAACTTACCTGCGACCAGTATGGTCGCAGGTTCCGCATACCTCATGATATTTTTATAAAGATCTTTATCAATCCCGAAATTGACTCCCATGATTTCCTGAGTATCCGATAATTTAGGAAAGAATATCTGTAACAAATTCATGTAATCCCCCTTGAGCCTATAAATAGAGAAAGATAGCTCAAGGAAGGGACTTTTGGCTTTCGAATTATTTGAGACTAGAGTGATTCTATTTGAGATATTGTCTTGTTCTTCAGAGGTTGGTGAAACTCATTGAACCACTAGTTCTTTGATCACTCCTTTGAATCATATATTAATAACAATTCAAGTGGACGTAGGTTATTACCAGATTCTGGGGCCGAACCACTACAAACCCTTGTGTTCTTTGTAATTTCGTCATCACATTCTTTCCAACGTGTTTTTCCACATCAAGCAAATTTGACCCCGTGTCAGTTGGCCAAAATCAGGGTCAACACATGGCATCATAAAAGGGGCCCCGAGATTGAGTCCCAAGCAGTGGCCCCAGGCATCCAAGCCCAGCTTGATGCTCTGACAGCAGCAGTTCAGGGTCTGTCAAAACGGCCCTCTGCGATCGATCCAGTAGACCACAGGAGTGGCAGCCCAGCCACCAGCGAAGTACAAAGCACTGATACTGCCAGTTTATACAGAAAAGGCAGATCCGATAAGGCATGTAGGGAAATTCGAAGATCAGATGGAGTTGCTCGGAGTGAGTGATGACTATCGGTACAGAGTCTTCCCCACCACATTGTCCGACACTGCCCAGGAGTGGTATTGGAAGTTTAATCCAAACTCCATCACTTCTTGGGAAAGTTTCAGGAAGGAATTTTGCAGAAAATTCAGTGCTGCCCGGACCCCTCCAGTTTACGCCAATCACTTGGCAGATATTAAACAAGGGAAGGATGAGTCTCTCAAGAACTACATACAAAGGTTCATGAGAGAAGTTAAACAAGCTACTGCAGTTGGAGATGAGGGGAAGATGGTGGCAATTTCTTCCGGCATAATCTATCGGAGTCCTTTGTGGGATAGCATTCATCGCAACCCAATTTCAACGTTACAACAATTTCTTGACCAAGCGGACAAGTATATGAAGTTGGATGATGCGATTGAGAAGGGAGAGAAGGGCTTGAACAATCCGAGCGGATCGACTGATCCTCCCAAGAATGGTGGAAGTGATCAAAGTGGTGGTAAGAAACATGGGAATAATAGGTCTGACCGCCACAATGAAAAGTAGGCTAAGTCGGGGTCAAACGACAAGCCAACTAAGTACGAACCTCGGTTCACCAATTACACCACTCTTTCGGTGAGCCGAGCAGAGATATATCTCGCAAGTCATCAGGAGGTCCCCTACCGGAAACCCCCACCAATCAAGAAGGAGATGAGTAAGAGAGATATGAACAAGTTCTTTCGTTTCCATGGGGACTATGGTCACGACACAAATGAATGCAATCATCTCAAGGATGAGATAGAGTTTCTCCTCCAGTCGGGGAAATTGAAAAAGTATTGAGCAGAGAAGACCCAAGGAGAGGGAAGTAACAACAATCCTGCGTTCAAGCGGCAACAATCCCCGCCTTTGCAACCTGAGCCTGTGGACTTCACTCTAGACACCATATGTGGAGGTCCACATCTGGCTGGAGATAGCAACAAGGCAAGGGAGAGGTATGCTCGCACCCTTCGTCATGAGTTGGATGCAACATCAACCTCCGAAGTTATGGCTGTGGAGGAGCGGCCTCCGAAGAACCCACGATACGAAAGTGAGTCCCTCACTTTCACTGAAGATGATGCTCGACGCATGAGATATCCTCATAATGACCCTTTCCTCGTGACAGTCCAAATAGTGAATATGAAAGTAAAGAGATGTTTGGTCGACACAGGGAGTTCTGTGAACATTATTTATAAATTATCCTTTGAGAGGATGAAGCTATCTATCAATGACTTGAAGCCATGCTCTCAAGTCATTTATGGATTCACTGGAGAAGGATTGTCACCAGCTGGAATGATCAAGTTGCCAGTCACAACGAGGGATGCTCCCAAGCATGAGACAGTGGTGACATAATTTTTTATAGTTGACTGCCCGTCTACCTATAATGTAGTTACTGGTCGACCACTGCTCATAGCCTGGCATGCAATAGTCTCTATATGGTACCTTTCCATGAAGTTCCCAACCAGTGCAGGCATAGGCTGCGTCCGAGGAGACCAGAGAGAGGCTAGGGAATGTTATAATGCCTCGATAGCTAAAGCAAGGAAGTGGGCTAAGGAAAGCAACATGATTGTATGTGCCGAGAGAGAGGAGGTAGACGAGATGGATGTCGACCAAAGTTTTGCAGTTGTAACCGATCAGGAAGAAATGTTAGAAGAGTTTGGCCAAGAAAGTACTCTTGGTTTAAGAGAACAAAAAGCCTCATCTGGTGATGAAGTCACCAAATAGGGCGTTGCCCAAAGCGAGGGAAGGGACTTTGATCCTCACTTTGGGGATTATGAAAGTGAGGTGGGACCGTCCGAGGAGTTAGAGGAGGTCCTAATAGATGAAAATGACCCGACCAGAGGGGTCAAAGTTGGAAAAAAGTTGAAGGCAGGAGTGAGAGCACAACTGATAGAATTTTTGCGAAGGAATCAAGATGTCTTCGCCTGGTCTCACAAGGATATGGTGGGTATCTCACCAACTGTGATCAGCCACGTGCTCAACGTGGATGAAAGCTATCTAGCAGTGCATCAGAAGAGGAGATTGCTTGACAAAGATCGAGCAAAGGCTCTCAAGGAGGAGGTGGAGCGTCTAAAGGAAAACGGGTTCATAAGAGAAGCATATTACCCTGCCTGGGTTTCAAACCCAGTATTAGTGCCCAGGCCCAATGGAAAATGGAGAACTTGTGTGGACTTTACCGACCTGAACAAAGCATTCCCAAAGGACTGTTTTCCTTTGCTGAGAATAGACCAGTTGGTGGACGCGACCTCTGGTCATGAAACATTGTCCTTCATGGATGCGTATTCGGGGTATAACCAGATTAGCATGCATCCTCCTGATGAAGAGCATACTAGTTTTCGAACAGACATAGGGTTGTACTGTTATAAGGTCATGCCATTTGGATAGAATGCTGGAGCTACCTACTAGCGTTTGGTGAATGGTATGTTCCGTGACTTAATCGGCAAGAACATGGAGGTGTACGTAGACGATATGCTGGTGAAGTCAAAGGAAGCGGAAGGACATGTACGAGACTTGGAGGAATGCTTTGCAATACTGAGAGTACAACATGAAGTTAAACCCCCTCAAGTGCTCATTTGGAGTAAGTTCTGGAAAATTTCTTGGGTTTATTGTGAACTCCCGAGGAATAGAGGCAAATTCATAAAAGATAAGGGCGCTCGCAGAAATGAAGTCTCCAGCCAGACTTAAGGATGTGCAAAGCTTGACTGGGCGGATTTCAGCTCTAAGCAGGTTCATCTCTAAATCGACGGACAAGTGTGTCCTGTTTTTTAATCTGCTTAAAGGGAGCAAGAAGTTTGAATGGACGGTAGAATGCGAGCAGGCTTTCCAAGCCATAAAGGAACACTTGGCCCAACCTCCTGTTCTTTCGAAGCTAGTTGATGGAGAAGACCTCTTTATTTACCTAGCAGTCACGGAGCACACTGTTAGTACTGCCCTAGTACAAGAAGAAGATAAAGTGCAGCATCCGATGTACTACGTTACCAAGCGATTGATAGGAGTAGAATCCCGGTATCCCATGATCGAGAAGTTGGCCTATTGCTTGGTACTTGCATCTCACAAGTTATGGCCTTATTTCCAAGTACACCCCATTAAAGTCCTTACCGACCATCCCCTACGTCAAGTCTTGCAGAAGCCAGAGTCATCTGGTCGGCTACTTAAATGGGCGGTTGAATTGGGCCAATTCGAAATCAAGTACCAACTGAGATCTGCTATTAAGGGTCGGGCTTTGGCAGATTTCATTGCTGAATGTACTGGGTGTAACGCCCTGAATAGCCAAGACTGTTACACTGTGTGTTTATAAAGTGCCAGACTTGCTAATCAAGTCATTTAAATAAAACTGTGTTATTGAAACTATTAAGGAACTAGGGTTAAAAGCGTTTTGGTCTCAAAAGTCACGTTTTCACTAAGAAACATTGTTTATTTACACGGGATCCCCAAAAATATTAGTTTAAGGGCCATCTACAGAAGTTACAAGGTTCAGATACATTAACCAGCCATACTAAGGCAAAACGAGCAGTTAGGTAATCCCTGTCCTGACTCACTCCTCGACCATGGTGATCGAACAGCTAGCTAAGTACATTCCACCTCGGGGCTCTCCACCTCAGGCTTGGTCAAGCTTGCCCTTGCCTTTACCTGCACCACGTAGCACCCGTGAGCCAAGGCCCAGCAAGAAAACACAACAACAACAGAGCATGAACAATTAACAAACAAATCAATAACTTATATTGCATCTCATAGACTCAGATATATCATCAGTCAGTATAATCAAGTATTCCACATACTAAGCATTTAAATTCATATCGTTCACAATTCACAAACGATAACCAGGGCTAGCGCCCTCAGGCTGCTCCCTCTCTTATCCCGTTGTTCCTGGCTCCCAGTGGCCAATTCGCGCCAAGTGCGCTAATATCAAGTACATCACTCTTAGGCCGCTTTTACATGTCCTTTGGCATGATACCAACATTGACACAACGCAATTCTTGGGAACACTTAGTCCCATCACCAACATTTATCTGGGTGCAGTTTTCTTACCTTTCAATTCACTGGTTTCTGATGCCACGAAGCCGCGAGCACGGTCCTCTACCCCGAGCCTCTCCAAAAACCTAATCACAACACAAATGAAACATCCTTTGTCACCAATCAATCCATAGCTACCTCCCCAGAATCAATCCCACTCTCTCGGAACCCCCAAATCCCTAAAACAATGCACCAAAGACATCCCCCGAACCCCCGGAGCAAAGGCTCAAAATTGCAAATTCTAACATCCTAAAATTGGCCCTTGCGCCGCGGCGCCCAGCAAGTCAAAGGACTCGCCTGCCCAGAAATTCAGCCTCGTGCCGCGTCGCGCTAGAACAGCGCCGCGGCGCTCCTTCGCGAGCCCAGAAAATCTGGGTTTTCCCTGCATTTTCCCTGAACCCAAATCACTCTAAATCATCCCAACTTCATACCCAAGCCCCAAAACTTATTTAAAACCCCACATAGACCAACCAACAACCTATAAACACTATAATCCAGCTCAACTACACAAACACCCACAGAATTCACACTTAAATTCATATTCAAACCTTTGAACCAAAGCTTGAGAAATATGTAAACCAGCCCCTTTAGATTCTTAAACCATAACAGCTACGAGAATTTAAACATGATACACTCTTACCTCAATCAAGAACCCAGCTTGAATTCTCCCCAACTCTAGCTTCAAGTCACCTTCTCCTTTTGATTACTCCAACTCTAAATTCATGCAAAACCAGCCACCAACTTGCTTCAATTCATAATCTTCATCTAAAAACTAAACTTGAAACTTAAAACATATTATAGCTAAATCCTTACCTCTGAGTTTTCTTGGCCTAAGCTTGGTTGATAACTTCGAACACCCCTTGATTCTCCTTCCAAGAGCTAAAGTTCAGCTTCCCTTTTTCTATCTTTCTTTTCTTCTTCTTCTAGGTCTCCAATATATTCAGCATAAAACCAACTCCCAAAATGTTATACGTAAATGTATTTCCTTCAGCTCAAACTCATCTATTTACTGCCAAAAGACTAATTTATCCCTCTAAATATATCCCTTTCTAACTAGACCTCAAGGGCTTACTTGTCCTTTCACTGGTTTACAATTCTACCACCTCTCCAACAAAACTTGTTACTCTCTTTGGTTACTAACAGTTACACAGGTTACCAAAACACCAGTTACCACTATCTAGCTTTCTAGGACCGTCTCGGCACGTGCATCACATTGAAATCACCGCATCCACGTGGTACAAATCACATATCATAATTATCACATAACATAATACACATAGTCATATAACATGCTTAAAATCATAACCATGCATCTAAATCATTAAAATCACACATAATTCCCATTATGCCCTCCAGGCACACTAATCAAGGCCCTTAAGCTTAATTAGTGAATTTGGGTCGTTACACTGGGACTGCTGATATTCTCGACTAGCAAGAGTGTGTAACTGGGCAGAAAGAGGATCTTCCTACTTGGCAACTTTTTGTTGATGGGTCATCGAACGAGCATCATTCAGGAGCTGGAATTATATTGGTCACGCCAGAGAAGCACCGAATTCATTGTGCATTAAGGTTCGGATTCAATGCTTCTAATAATGAGGCGGAGTATGAAGCCCTCCTAGCAGGCTTGCGCTTGGCTAGATATGTTCGTACCCGGTCGGTTGAAGTGAACAGTGATTCTCAATTGGTGGTCTACCAAATCTTAGGGGAATATCAAGCAAGGGGCCTACGCATGATAATGTACTTGAATAAGACCAAGGATCTGCTAGCACAATTCGAGGAGTATACCATTAAGTTGGTACCACGGGAGCAGAACTCTAACGCAGACGCTCTAGCAAAACTAGCTAGTGCAAAAGATGCTGAAACTCTGAATATAGTACCGGTGGAATACTTGGCGGAGCCGAGCATTAATGAACAAGAAGCCATGCCCATCACAATAGTTGACACTTGGATGACACCCATAATTGCTTACCTTGAGCAAGGAACCCTCCCAGATGATTGTAATGAAGCAAAGAAGATTATGAGGCAAGCTGCTAGGTTCATTATGATGGATGGGGTATTGTATAGAAAAGGGTACTCTCTGCCTCTACTCAGGTGCATAACACCCGACCAGTCAAAAAACTTATTAGCTGAAGTGCACAAGGGGTTCTGTGGAGATCATGCTGGGGGCAGAGTCTATCTAAAAAGATTTTGCGGCAAGGATTTTTCTAGCCCACAATGAATGAGGATTCTATGGAGTACGTAAAGAAGTGTGATAAATGCCAGAGATTCTCTAAAGTGCCCAGGGCGCCTCCGAATGTCTTGAAGCAAATGCAGAGCCCATGGCCTTTTTCAGTATGGGGCATTGATCTGATCGGGAAATTACCCAAAGGGAAAGGAGGAGTACAGTTTGCAGTGGTTGCTGTGGACTATTTCACCAAGTGGACTGAAGCCGAACCACTAGCCACGATCACCTCAAAGAAAGTGTTAGACTTTGTGGTTATGAGTATAATATGTCGCTATGGTCTACCCAAGAAGATAGTGTCTGACAACGGCACTCAGTTCGATAGTGAGATATTTACCAATTTCTGCACTCGGCATGGCATCACAAAAAGTTTCTCCTCGGTGGCCCATCCACAAGCCAATGGGCAAGTTGAAGCCGTAAATAAAACTCTGAAGGATACTTTAAAAAAGCGTCTAGAGCGAGCTAAGGGTGCTTGGGCGGAAGAATTACCAGAAGTCCTTTGGTCATACAGGACTACTGCTCGGACAACAACTGGTCATACCCCCTTTTTCCTGGCATATGGGTATGAGGCCATGTTACCTGTGGAAGCAGGCCCACCATCTCATCGAAGAGCCATGTACGACCAGGAGGAGAATCACCAATTTCTAGCTGAATCTTTAGATTTCCTCGAGGAGAGACGAGAAAAAGCAAGCTTGAGAGTTGCTGCTCATCTGCAAAAGGTGGCCTGCTATTTTAATTCCAAAGTCAGAGATCGAAAGTTCCAGGTCGGAGATTTGGTCCTCAGAAAGGTGTTCATCAGAGACCCGACGGCTGGAATACTAGGACCAAACTGGGAGGGATTGTTAAATGGAGAGTGTTGAGGCTCAAAATTCCACGCCCTCGAAGGATCAAAGGCACGCACTAAGGTCCCATAAGCACTTAATTACGTGATGGGGCCGCGATGCCCTCGGGCTCCAATTGTCTCGCACCAACCACGTACTTAGCGAAGCCACGCCTTAGTTGCACCTGATGGCCTCGCTGGTGGAGCGTCTCACTGGGCGTGGTGGCCTCGCTGGGCGTAGTGGCCTCGCTACACATGGTGGCCACGCTGGTGGAGCGTCTCGCTGGGTGTAGTGGCCTCGCTGGTGGTGGCCTCGCTGGTGGTGGCCTCGCTGCACATGGTGGCCACGCTGGTGGAGGCCTCGCTGGTGGTGGCCTCGCTAGTAAGGCACCTCGCGAAATGGTGCCCCAACCATGCCTCGACCGCGCACATGAGGCCCAGCACCAGGTGGCCTCGCGAGATGGCGTCACGCACACGCCTATTCTTTGCCCCTAACACTTCAAGTGGACGTCTCCTCTAAGGGTCAACCATGACTTCGACATTTAGAGGGAAAGGCCTAAGAATAATTCAAAAGGATCATGTTGGTACAATCTTGTATGGGGTACGACCGTTAAGACCGTACGCATGATCCTGACACTCATGATAGACGAGTAGTTGGAGCATTAGGAAAGAGGACAGAATCGACACCACTACCTCCTGCGCCACTACACCTGCCACTACTCATCAGACACGGGTACAGACAAGTAATGGAGACATCCTCCTGACATCTGCTCCTGTACGGGATGTACGACCACAACCTCTGAAGCCACTCCCCTAACACAGTACATATGTACCACTTGGTCTCCTGGACCACCATGTATCTAAGGCCATTAGAGCCTACTATAAAATGAACTCGAAGACCACCTGAAAGGGGGTTGAAAATTTTACTATAGCAGAGGTTTGAGTGTGAATGAAAGACTGAATTCTCCATTATTGTTCTATCATTGTTCTTGAGTTATTGTTCAAGTTTTTACAGTTTTCTGATCAGTGATCTTGATTTGATAATTTTTCCAACTTAACTTCGTTGACGAGTTCTCACCGTCAACAGTTTGGCGCCGTCTGTGGGAATGTTAGTTTCAAGCTACTGTTCCACCATGTTTCCGACAAGAAGAAGATGCCAAGACGCTCGAAGCGACTGAGGGAGACGCAAGAGGTAGAAGTTCACCTGAACGGAGTCCAGCTGAAGGCCTCCATGAAGGACGCTCCTCCTCCCAGGGACGTGGAGCCCCCGAAAGACCCTGAGGTTCACGGAGGTGATAGGGGGGCTTCATCGCCGGCCGCTCCACCTGGAGGGAGTCCTCCAAGAGCACCACCGGTAAACGCTGATGAGTTCCCTCCTCCAAAACCGCCGCAGGCACCGAACTCCGGCCGGCAAGACCCGGGCCCTTCTGCCCGTAGGCCTGACAAGCACCCCCGGGTCCACTCTGTGAGCTCGAGTTCGAAATCCCGGTTTTATGAAGAGGAGATACGTGAGCTCCACCGTAAGAACCAAAGATTAGAAACCACCTTAGAAAACATGCAAGAGGTCCTTAACGGCCTGCTGCAGGGTAAGTCCAGCGTAACCTTGCCTAAGAGGAAGGAGAAGGGCAAGGATGGGGTGGAGACCACGGTACCGGTAGATGATGGGAGAACCCGACATTCAACTAGTAACACCCCCCGCGCGAAGCAACGCAATCACCCCGAACCGCCTAAGCAGGTCCCGAAGCCAGCGCCAAGGACCAACGCTGCCCCTCGCCATGAGGATGAGGTCACCTCCAAAAGAACACCCTCAGACTTGCGGGAGGAGCTCAATAAGAAGAGGGCGGGCAAAGGGACCACGCCCCCTATGGCGCCTCGAGAAGGCAAGGGAAAGGCAGATCTCAGCCCGTCCGCTTTAAGGGACACTCTCAGCAAGAGGAGGTCGGACCTTGACACGGAGATGAGGAGCTTGCGGAGCAAGATCATCACCGCGTCAGGCGGACAGGCCTTTGAGGAGGACTTCGACCATGAGTCGCCCTTTGTGAGAGAAATTTAGGCAATCCGACTCCCTGCCAATTTTAAGGAGCCCAATATGACCCCTTACGAAGGGAACACGGATCCGAAATACCACCTGGATGCGTTTAATGATCTGATGAAATTGAGAGGGATCGGAAGTGGTGCCAGGTGCCATTGCTTCGCTGTTACTCTGAAAGGACCCACCTACAAATGGTTCAAAAGACTAAGGCCGGGGTCCATCAGGTCCTGGCAGCAGTTTTCTGACGAATTCCTCCAGCAACACCATGCCGTGCGAGACTACATGATGCCTGGTACCAGCCTGGCTAACGCGAAGCAAGGGGAGAACGAAAGCCTGAAGAGCTATATTCATCGGTTCAATATGGAGGCCGTAAAAGTGGGAAGCCTAACGCGCCGAGAGTTAAAAATGGCCATTACCGCAGGAGTGCTCCCAGGAAGCAAGTTGTGGGACAACATGTTGAAGAGGGAAGTCACCGACTTAGATGACTTCTATGAGAGAGCGCAGAAGTACATCCGTGTGGAGGATGGCCATGCAAACCTAAAGGTAGGGAAGGAGGAGCCCCACACGAAGCCCCCAACTAACGACGGATCAAATGTAGCAAAGAAGAAAAGGACGTACGATGGGCCAAGAGATGACCAGCAGAGCAAAACCAAACGAGGGGGTGACCATAGGCCAACGGCTTATACTTACTATACGAACCTCACGGACACCAGGGAGCATATTTACATCACCAACGAAGATCGAGTGCCCTTCAAGAAGCCCCCACCAATGAGGAAGGATCGGTCCAAAAGGGACCCCAGTAGATACTGCCAATACCACAAGGACATCGGACACACCACGGCAGAGTGTATCCATCTGAAGGAGGAAATTGAGGAGCTTATCCACCGGGGGCACTTGAGCCGCTATGTCAGGAGAGAAAGGCAAAGGCCGGAGGGCGATCCCACAGCACCCCAGGCACAAGAGCGAGCCCCAGAAATACAAGGGGAGGTCCGAACCATTTTTGGAGGTCCAGGATTTGGGGGAGACTCTAGGAAGGGGCGAGATAGATATGCAAGAGAGGCTCGGCGAAGTCCGCCTCCCTGCGTCATGAGTTTAGAACAACGACCCCCGAAGAGTGTCAAGGGGGAAAACGACTCAATAACGTTCACTGAGGAGGACGCACGGGGGGTACACTTTCTCCACAATGATCCGTTGGTGTTGACAGTTCAATTGGAAAATATGCGTGTGCATCGAGTCCTAGTGGACAACGGGAGCTCGGTGGACATCCTATATCACCCTGCTTTGGAAAAGATGGGACTGGGCATTCGTCACCTGAAGCCCTGCCAGTCGTCCCTATACGGATTCACAGGGGACTCAGTGCAACCCCTTGGAATGATCGAATTGACACTTACCATGGGGGAGCAACCCCGTCAGACTACAGTCATGTCTAACTTTGTTGTAGTAGATTGTGCATCAGCTTTCAACGCGGTATTGGGGAGACCCTCCCTGAGAGAATTGAAAGCCATAACTTCAATATATCACTTGGTTGTCAAGTTCCCGACTCCAGAAGGGGTCGCAAGTATGAAGGGAGAACAGAAGGAGGCGAGGGAGTGTTACAACACCTCACTCCGCATGCCTGTGAAACCGCATGAGCCAATGGCCATGGTGGTACATGAGGCGCTATGTATGCCCACGGGGGGTCCGCAGGAGCTGGACCCTCGGGTCGTGGATGAGTGAAGAGCAGAACCAGTGGAAGAAGTAGAGGAGGTTACGGTGACGGAGGAACCCTTAAGGAAATTGAAGATAGGGAGAAGCCTACAAGGTGACGTGAAGGAGGAGTTGACGAAATTTTTGAAAGATAATCTAGACGTGTTTGCATGGAGTCATGAGGACATGGTGGGCATAGACCTCAGTGTGATGTGTCACCACCTGAACATCTCCCCATAAGCAAGGCCCGTCCGGCAAAAGAGGCGGGCGCTAGACCCAACAAGATACGCGGCGTTAAAGGAGGAGGTTGACAAGTTGAAGGCCAACGGTTTCATCCGTGAGTCTTTCTACCCTGTGTGGGTATCGAACCCAGTACTCGTGCCGAAGCCGAATGGGAAGGGGAGAACTTGCGTCGATTTCACGAACTTGAATAAAGCTTGTCCTAAGGATAGCTTCCCACTTCCCAGGATAGATCAGCTAGTAGATGCGACAGCAGGACATGAGTTACTAAGTTTTATGTACGCCTACTCAGGATACAACCAAATCCCAATGAACCCGGCAGATGAAGAGCACACGTCATTCATTACAGACAAAGGGCTATACTGTTACAAGGTGATGCCCTTCGGGCTCAAAAACGCGGGAGCCACCTATCAAAGGCTGGTGAATAAAATGTTCGCCAATCAGATAGGAAGGTATATGGAGGTGGATGTGGATGACATGTTAGTGAAGACCAAAGTAGCAGCAGAGCTCAACAAAGACCTTGGGGAAATGTTTGACACGCTCAGGAAATACCGGATGAAGTTGAACCCAGTCAAGTGCACCTTCGGGGTATCCTCAGGAAAATTCTTGGGCTTCATGGTCAATTCCAGAGGCATCGAGGCCAATCCTGACAAGATAAAGGCACTCATAGAGATGAGCCCGCCAAAGAATAAGAAGGAGGTGCAGTGCCTAACAGGAAGGGTGGCGGCCCTTAATAGGTTTATCTCAAGGTCCACCGACAAGTGCCTCCCATTCTTTGACATCCTCAAAGGGAGCAAAAAGTTCGCTTGGGATGAAAAATGTGAGGAAGCTTTTGTCAAGCTGAAAGAGCACCTGGGGAAGCCACCCCTGTTAGCAAAGCCAGAGAAGGGCGAGAAGCTGTACCTGTACTTGGCAGTGTCTGAGCATGCCATCAGCGCAGCCCTGGTTAAGGGAGAGAAGAAGCAGCAACAACCCGTATACTATATCAGCAAACGTTTGGTGGACGCAGAGAACCGGTATCCAGAGATCAAAAAACTGGCCTATGCGCTAGTGGTGGCATCGAGGAAGTTGAAGCCTTACTTCCATGCACATACAATTGAAGTCTTAACAGATAGTCCTTTGAGACAGGTCTTACATAAGCCAGAGACTTCAGGGAGACTAATGAAATGGTCGATTGAGCTAAGTCAGTTTGATATTGTATACACTCTGAGGGCTTCCATCAATGGACAGGTGCTGGCAGATTTTATAGTAGAACTCACCCATCAGCGGAATGAAGGAAGGAATGAAGAAGGAGAGCAGCCTGTTACGGAGGAGGAGCTAGGAGGTTCAGAGGAGTGGAGTTTGCACATTGATGGGGCGTCAAATGAAGGAGGATCAGGAGCGGGCATCATAATGACTGGGCCCGAGGGACATAGAATGTATTGCGCAATCCGATTTGGGTTTGAGGCCTCCAATAATGAAGCAAAGTACGAGGCGCTCTTAGCTGGCCTGCGTTTGGCCCAGGAACTGAGAGTGACGCGCCTTCAAATCTTCAGCGACTCTCAATTGGTAGTATGCCAAGTAAAGGGAGAGTACCAGGCGAGGGGACCCAAGATGGCAGCATACTTAGAGAAGGTGAAGGGCTATCTGGGACGGTTGGTGGCATATACTATAGAGCAAATCCCCAGAGAAAAGAACACCCATGCCGATGCACTCGCAAAGCTGGCATCTACCAAGGATAGTGATGTCTTGGAATCAATACCCATGGACGTGCACATGATTAGTGTCCCGAGGGAATCATGGACCGAGCCGATCAAGAGGTACCTGGAAGAAGGAACCTTGCCTGCGGATAAAAACGAATCCCGAAGGTTGGTGTACAAGGCCGCAAGATACACCTTGGTAGATGGGGTCCTTTACAAAAGAGGATTCTCAATGCCACTCCTGCGGTGTGTAGAAGAAGATGAGGCGTTGAAAGTGTTACAGGAGATACATGAGGGAGAGTGCGGCAACCACGAGAGCGGACCCTCCATGGCTAGGAAGGCCATGAGACAAGGATACTACTGGCCTTCCATGGAGAAAGATACGCATGACTTTGCCATGAAATGCGACAAATGCCAGAGGCACGCCAACTACCCTCGGAAACCCCCAAGCGAACTGACCAGCATGACCAGCCCCTGGCCCTTCGCTATCTGGGGATAGAATTGATCGACGCTCTTCCTACAGGCAGGAGTGGAGCAAAGTACGCGGTGGTGGCAGTGGATTATTTCACTAAGTGGATAGAAGTGGAACCCCTTGTGAAGATAACCGCCAAGCACATCACCTCTTTCGTCAACAAATTCATTGTGTGTCAATATGGACTACCCTACAAGATTATTTCCGACAATGGTACCCAGTTCGAGGGAGAAGCCTTCGATGAATATTGTAAGGAAAGAGGCATAAGGAGGAGTTTCTCCGCGGTTATGCACCCCCAGGCCAATGGGCAAGTGGAGGCCATAAACAGGGTCCTTATGAAGAACCTGAAGACAAAGCTGGAAAAGATGAAGGGAGCCTGGGTAGATGAGCTACCGAATGTGCTGTGGGCTTACAGAACCACCCCACGCACGACTACTGGGGAATCCCCATTCTCCTTGGCCTATGGGTGCGAGGTCGTGCTCCCAGTCGAGATGCGAGTCGAGTCCCACAGGGTACAGGCATATGGAGACGAAGCCAACCGCGTAGCCCTGGCCGAAAGCTTAGACATGCTGGAAGAGAAGAGAGAAAAAGCCCAAATGAGGGTGGCGGTATACCAGCAGCGCGCCGCAAGGTACTACAATTCGAGGGTGCGAGAGAGAACTTTCAGAGTTGGCGACCTGGTGTTAAGGAAGGTACTCCCAAACACACGAGACCCAGGTGCAGGAGTGCTGGGGGCGAATTGGGAGGGGCCCTATCAGGTTGCTCAGTGCATCCCCCCGAACACTTACAAGCTGGCTCGCATGGACGACACCCTCATACCCCGAGCATGGAACGCGGAGCACCTGAGGAAGTACTACCAGTAAGGCGCCCATGTTCGATGGCAAAAGAACAAATGTTGCACACTGCCTTAATATGATAGGGAGAAATCAAAGAGGTTACTTAGATAGCCTCCTAAGTAGGTGTGAGTCTCTTATTTTTGTTTTATATAAAAACTTCATATGTACCATTGCAACTATTTGTATGAGTCCGTTTATTATGAATGTGATGAATGGAACTGCATGTTGTGGGTAAAACTGTTCAACCTCATGTATTATTTTCCTTCGCTACGTGGGCATCAGCCAAAGTGCCTACCGAAATAAATTTCACCAGACACTTGGGGGGCAGGATAGGAGGCGACAGCAGGCAGCTAGCAAAGGGAACCGAAAAAGGGCCCTATAACGAAGGATCCTAAAAAGGGACCCCTTGCCCTCCTAAAAACAAGACCCCTAAAAGGGACCCTCTACCAAGAGGACCCTTAGCCCTCCTAAAAAGGAGGCCCCTAAAAAAAAAAAAAAAGAGGACCCTCTACCAAGAGTATCCTAAAAAGGGCCATCTATCAAGAGGAAGTAACCCAAAACCAAAGAGACCCCCTATACTAGGGCCTTAAACGAAGTCCCTACAAGGCATCCCTTGGGATCACAAGGATTAGCTACCCTTATGAACACCAAGGGAGGCCATAGGGACTTACAAAAAATGCATGGTGACGACAATAATAATAAGTCTAGAGCGGCCACCAAGCCGCCTAGCCAAAAAGGGTCCCAAAGGAGACCCTTGCAAAAATAGTACTATGAATAACGACGAGAAGGACGCTTCTCGTAAAGAAATAATAAGCGCGCGCAAGAAAAACATAAAAGGATAACTAAGACCCAAGGGGTCAAAATATCCTTATAAAAGCAACCAAGAGGCACCAAAAGAGGTCCCAGCGAACCCTTTCACATGGGCTCCAAAGGACCTCCAGCCTGATAGATAAAAGAGGGGAACCAACTAAACCCCGTCACACGGGCTTAAAAGGGCCTCGAATGCAATAGAACAAGAAATAAACAGCAACATATGTATTTATACATTAAAAAAAAAAGGAGTTCTCGGGATAGTACAAGAGTTACCAACAGAAAAGTAGCACTGGTAATGATGTTACAAAAAAAAAAGAAAAAAAAAAAAAGAGCAAGACTACTTCAAGGCCTCCCATAGTGAGCACTCCACCAAGCTGCTCGGGCAACGGCCTGTTCGCCAAAAGAGGAGAAGTCGAAGTTGGGATCCTGCCTCCACACATTGTAAAGAGCAAGATCTATAGACTTGCGCTCGGTTATGATCCTCTCCGCCTCCAAAGAAGCCCTCGCCGCCTCCCAGGAAGCCCTCGCCGCCTCCCAGGAAGCTCTCTCCGCCTCCAAGGAAGCGATCTTCTCCTGAGCCAACTCTAGTTCAGCCCTAAGGGCCTCAACTTCAGTCTCCAGTTGAGTAACCCTCTCCTGCGACGCGGTCGCAGCGGCCTTGGCCCCCCGGAGCTCGCGCTCCAAGCATCTAGCCTTGCCCTTTAGCTCCTTGATCTTGGCCTTCAGCTTCTCCCTCTTCGAGTCCAAGTTGGCATACTTAGTCCGGGCCTTTGACAATTGGACCTTGGTCGCGCTAAGCTCATTTTCAAGCTCCTGGACCTGGGCCATGAGGCCGTCCCTCTCGGCAGTAGATGCGGAGAGGACGCCGGACGTGTCAGCATGCCGAAGGGACACGATGTAGATCTGCACAAGAAAGTCAATGGCGTCAGCAATAAGTAACAAAAAGAAAAACACATGTACACCTATACATAATATTAATCAACGCAAGGTGCAAGACCTCACCCAGGCCGCGGCACGCCTTAGGGTTTCCCCAAGGTCTGGTTGGGTCACATTCCCTAGACCTCTCCAGTCGGAGATAGGGACGTCCGAGGAAATCTGAATGAAATGCTGGGCATAGGATGAGGCCATCCTAGTCACCCAAGGCTCCACCTCTACGCTAGGAACATCTGGTTGGATAGGAACGGATGACCCACTCGCCGAAGCAGGAGGAGGCGCAGGGAAGGGGAAAACTGGAACCCTGGTGCATTAGAAGGGGGCTCCGCGAGGTCGACATAATCAGCATCCGGTAAGCCAATATCATGAGGGACCTGAGGGAAGGCGTCATTGCCATCAAGGGCAGGAGGAGCGTAACATCCCGCTGCGGCCTGCGGGTCCGGAGATTGACAGGCCATGTCCTGGTCATGGGAACCGTAAGGAGGGCATCCTCCGGGGGACAGGGGGCGCTGATGAGACCCCCCACATTCGAGGGGAACATCCTCCATCTCCTCCTCAGCCTCACCATCATGTAGGGACGGCATAGCCATAGCCTTCTTAGACCCAGTAACTGACCACAGGAACTTGGGGTCAGAGACCGGGGACAGCTGGTAGCGGTTGAGGTTTGCCACAGTAAATAGGACCGCCGCCTTCTTCAGGACGGAGTCCGCACTAATGAGCTTGTTGATGGCCTCCGCCTCCGGCCCAATGACCGAAGGATAAGCAAATTGCCCTGCATAATCCACGCCAATGTCAGTACAAGCAAGAGTACGAAACAGTAAGTTCTATTAAGAAAAAGAGAAAAACCAGGATACTTACTAAGGCCAGCGCGAAAGTCTTCATGAACCGAAAGAGGGCCCCTTACCCAGAAAAAGTCTTGTTTCCAAGGCCCTGTGTTGGACACTGAGCCCTCTATCAAGGGGAGCTCATTGGCCTTCTGCAGGTAGTAAAATCCCTTGGACTTGTGCACTCCCATGAGGTTATACAGGGAATGCACCTCTTGCGCCGTCGGGGCCCGTTGGGCGTTTTCCTTAAACCAAATGAAGAGGCAACTTATAGTCAACCAACTGTTGGGTGACAGTTGAAGAGGGGCCAAGTCGAAGTAATTAAGAACCGCCACGAAAAACGGGTGCAAAGGAATGGTGCCACCCGCCTTCAAAATCTGCTCACTCAAAGCCACAAAACCCTTCGCAGGGCGGTCAGCCCGGCACGCCTCCTTAGGAGCATATAGGGCGTATTCTGGTGCAATGCGGTAGTGCTTCACGATCCCCTTCAATTTGTTCGGAGACACATGGGACACTAGGCTGGATGCCAGTAGAGGGGCCTCGTCCTCTTCCTGGACGGACACTTGCCGGCGTGCTTTCGGCATATCTGCAAAATCAAAAGAAATATGTGAGGAAGAGACAGAACACTTAACCCTCAATTTTTTCTTCCTAGCAAGAGTTTTCCATCGAGGGAGCGATGGCGGAAGCACTAAGCTAGGATAAACTGAGACTAGGGGCTGGGGAGAGGAGCTAGCAGCCCCATGACCGTCATCAGGCGAGGAGGGAGTGGGAGGTTCTGGCGGAATGTGTCCCTCCATAAATTCTAACTCCCACCGCAATTCAAAAAGGGTCGTCCTAAGACGTGCTATATGGTCACTAAGGCCCAGGGGTGAAGGTCCTCCATCTCCTCTCGACACCGAGTCAATTTCGCTCTCCACCACCCAAATTTTACGCCTAAGATCGGCCATGCACTCGAGGTGGCGGATGCGGGCTTGCCTTAAAGAGTCATAGTCCTGGTGAGGGTTGCCCTCAGGGGACTCTGAGTCTGAGGACAGGTCAATAAACTCAGCCTTTGGGGGTATGTCGGACGGGCCGTCACTGGCCATGAAACCACGTCCCAACAGCAAAAAGGGGTTCACGTATAAACAAGGGGAAGGCTACAAAACACAAAGGAATAGGCTTAATACCTCTAGATGCAAACGCCCTAAATGGCCTACTACAGGGTATATATAAAAAAAACAACAAGGAGGAGGGGCGTGCATATGGTCAAACTCACTACAAGCTCAGACTAATGTACCCCATCCCGAGTACTACTAGTTTGGACCCGATAAAATAAAAAATAAATAAATAAAAGGGAGAAGGAAAGAAAATATACCTCAAGCGATTAAGAAAGCGAAGGCGGGATCCAAAGAAGGTCAGGGAGCAAAAAGCACCACAGAGTCGAAAGTGCGCGTCTGCAAGAATGAACCAAAAAGATGTGTTAGCCATAAAATAGACACACCAAGAAATTAGCTCATATATAAAAAAAATAAAAAATAAAAAAAAATAAAAAAGATGATGAAACTATGGAAAAAGTGTGGTTGTGGGGGATTGAACCCCTTACCTCTTGAAAGGAGTAAGGGTCTAAATGCCACTAAGCTAAGGAGATGAAGTGTAAATATTAGGCCATGCATGAGGGCCTATTTATAGGAATCATGGTGAATAGTCTACAAGAGCACCTAAAGGTACTCTACTAGACTGGGGGGCAAGTGTTGAGGCTCAAAATTCCATGCCCTCAAAGGATCAAAGGCACGCACTAAGGTCCCATAAGCACTTAATTACGTGATGGGGCCGCGATGCCCTCGGGCTCCCATTGTCCCGCACCAACCACGTACTTAGCGAAGCCACGCCTTAGTTGCACCTGATGGCCTCGCTGGTGGAGCGTCTCGCTGGGTGTAGTGGCCTCGCTGGTGGTGGCCTCGCTGCACATGGTGGCCACGCTAGTGGAGGCCTCGCTGGTGGTGGCCTCGCTAGTAAGGCACCTCGCGAAATGGTGCCCCAACCATGCCTCGGCCGCGCGCATGAGGCTCAGCACCAGGTGGCCTCGCGAGATGGCGTCACGCACACGCCTATTCTTTGCCCCTAACACTTCAAGTGGACGTCTCCTCTAAGGGTCAACCATGACTTCGACATTTAGAGGGAAAGGCCTAAGAATAATTCAAAAGGATCATGTTGGTACAATCTTGTACGGGGTACGACCGTTAAGACCGTATGCATGATACTGACACTCATGATAGATGAGTAGTTGGAGCATTAGGAAAGAGGACAGAATCGACACCCCTACCTCCTGCGCCACTACACCTGCCACTACTCATCAGACACGGGTACAGACAAGTAGTGGAGACATCCTCCTGACATCTGCTCCTGTACGGGATGTACGACCACAACCTCTGAAGCCACTCCCCTGACACAGTACATATGTACCACTTGGTCTCCTAGACCACCATGTATCTAAGGCCATTAGAGCCTACTATAAAATGAACTCGAAGACCACCTGAAAGGGGGTTGAAAATTTTACTGTAGCAGAGGTTTGAGTGTGAATGAAAGATTGAATTCTCCATTATTGTTCTATCATTGTTCTTGAGTTATTGTTCAAGTTTTTACAGTTTTCTGATCAGTGATCTTGATTTGATAATTTTTCCAACTTAACTTCGTTGACGAGTTCTCACCGTCAACAGAGAGCTGATCAGGAACTATTGGAATGGCGAGCACTTGAGGAAATATTATCAATGAATACTGCTTACAGAGTAATAGCTTTGTATCAAGTGTTTAACTTGTTATTTAAGTTTGTTTGTGAACTGGCTATTTGCTAACCAGTCATGTTATTTTGAACAATGTTATTTTGTTTGAGACTTGTAATTAGACACGTTTCGTCCTTTTTTTTTTACGAGTAATAAAAGAGATCACACGCAGCGCGGTCGAATCTTGCTACAAATTTTGCATATGTGTTGATTATTCTTGCTTTGGCAGTGTTCAGCTGTCATTACAACTTAAAACAAAAAAGGTCTTCAAAAATAAATACCGAGCAGTGTTCAAATGGTCGGTATCCATCAGATGAATGACCAACGTTTAAATAGTTGCATGTGTTTTGCAGTGGTTAACTGCTGAAATATCTTTTGTATATTCCATGTGTTTCACGAGTAATAACTGCTCGGACAAATTCGGTCAAGTAGCAAGTGATCAAGGATTTTTCAACCCTCAATCACTTGGGGGGCACATAGGGTATACTAGCATACACTTCAACATAGGCAATAAGAACACGAGCAAAGATATTTGTTTTCAGGCTGACTTGTAAGTTTTTGAAGTCGAAAGGGTTGTTAAGCTAACTTGTTTTACAAAGCTTAATTAACTTGGAATTTTATTTTTTCAAAATTTTAAGTTAGAAGCAGATATTCGTGTGACAATAAACATGTTGACGCGGTTCTTCACCAACAGGAAATTAAGAAAATAAGAGAAATGGATTAGTGCTTGTGTTGAACCGAAACAGATATATGATCTTAGAAATGAAAAGGTGACTCAAGACACATTTTTTAAGTGGTTCGAAGGTTAAAATCCTTCTACTCCACTAGTCAGTATTATTGCTATATACTGGATATTTGATTACAGGGTATTTCTTACAAGAGAGAATCCAACCCCTATTTACTCCAAGGGTCTCCATATTTATAGGAGAAGGCACCTGGGAGTTGGTAAGAAGGTCATCCCGTGACCTTCTTACCTATCGTGTCAACTCTGTGACAATCATGATTAATTCCTAAACCTGACACATAAGTGTGGTCAAATCAATAGGTAAGGAGATAATGGGTCGCACGGCCCAACCCAGTCGTGGGTGTCTGAATACGCACGTTCCTGCTGCGTGTCCGAGAAGTCAGGGGCATATCAGACACGTGATGTCTGATATATGCACGTTTACCTTGCGTGTGTTGACTTTACAAAGGGTCATAGCCTCCAACTCTAGCTCGTACCACGAGCTGGATACTTAACTCGACCTTCGGCCTTCAGAGTTCGGACTCAGTTCTCAGGCGATCTTGGTGAACCCTGGGGTTACCTCAAGCTAAGGAGGTACGATCTTATGATGGCAGCTCCGCTTTTGGGGATTTTCACGAGATAACCATGATTAGGCCGCAGCTCAGCTCGCTAATCAGCCCGTGGGAGTGTAATCAGGGCGTACAAAACATTATGCTCATAAAATGTTAGAGCAATAAGAGTGTGAGAAAGTATACTTAGTATGGACTTATGAAATGTCTAGAATTTCTAAGTTAGAAAACTAAGTACTCACATGAAAATATAAGGCATCTATGTAATAAAACTTTTAAATGATTAAGTCTATAAAAGTAAAGTGTTTATAGCTCAGCCATACGAGCAAAAGTGCAGTAGCAAAATACAAAACAAAAGTCTACTAGTCAGCTGGTCGGATGACAACTTGTCTGGTCAGATGAAGGCCTCTCTGGTCGGATGGGAGCTCACTGGTCGGCTATGGCAGGTTGATCAACCCCTTCCTCAGCATCAGCTGCTTCTTCCGGTTGGAATGACAGCGTGGGGGAAACAGATGTAGTGCCGGCAGGATTAGCTGCTTCCTCGGCAGCCTTTGCCTCACATTTTGCAAGCTCCTCTGCCTTGGCCTCCCCTATGAGAAAGTCGAGGTTGAGAGGATTTTTCATCTTCCACACCTGGTAAAAGCAATTGAAGCAGATTTCCTCGTAGCGAGCAAGATCGGCTTCTTTCTCCCGCCTTAGCTCCTCATTCTCGCGAGTCAATTCCTCATTCTCACGAGTCAGTTTCTCTAGCTGATCGGTCAGTGACTTGTTGGTTTGAATTTGTTGTTGATTCTCATCAGACAGTCTCCTAAGAGACTCATCCCGCTCAGCCACGGTCCTCTCTGCCTACTCCAGCTTGGATTTTAGGTCTTTCTCCGAAGCAGTTAGAGTCTCCACTCTAGCTTGAGCATCCACTAGTTGATCATTCAGGACCTTGATCAACTGCTTATAGTCAACTGCTCGGAGCTGAGCGTGACTGATGGTGACAAGCGACTTCATAGATAACATGAGGATATTACAAGTGAAATATTAATAACAAACTGTCTTAAGATAAAACACTTACATTCATCAACTGAGCAAGCCCTCTTCTTAAGACGACTTTAACACTAAGTCGAGGAAAGGATTCGAAGCTTTGAAGCATTGAAGAATCATGGATAGTCTCATCAAGCAGTTCCTTTCCGAGGCCACCAGCAGTGCGAAGGACCTCACTCAAGCCAGTCAAGCGAGTAAGAGTGAGGCTCGCAGAGGGAGGAAGCGAGGAAGGAGTTAGCTGTGGGATTGCGGTCGACTCATTGGGTTGCCTCCCTTGGCTGGGCGGAGTGGTCCTCGGGACTTTGCTCGGAGGGGTGGAGCCACTTCCTTCCCCGGATTTCCTCTTTGGGGCAAGAGGGGCATTGAATTGCCTAAAAATCTCTAAATCTACAAAAGAGAAAGCACAAGATTTGTTAGTAAAAAAAATAAAGCAATATGTGGATAAGTACATTACTACTACTAGACAGTTCTATAAATCCCATATAACCAAGTTATCAAACATCTCACGATGACTACTAGACCTAAGTGGAGGATTTGGTCGATGAAGTCTTCCTTGTCGTTGGATGATGAGCTTAAGTCCCTCTCAAGCTGGATGGCCTTCCCCTTCCCAGGCTATGTGGGAATAGCAGGTCTGCGCTGGTCCTCTAGCTGGGGCTCCCTAATGATGAGATCACCTGGTCTGCGGGAGTAGGGAGACGGTCCAGGAGAGAACTGATCTGTCACTGCCTCAGTATCGGCGTTGGACTGATCAGTTGCATTAGCTTCTTTGGTAGTGCTCTCCACTGTGATGTTCTGGTTACTTGGTAGCAAGCTCACCATCTAAAGATTATCTACAGTAACCAACTCTTTCACATCCTTCTCCTTGATGCACATATTGGCCAACTCCTCTGCTCAGTCAAACATTTCTTTTGTAGGCAAAGGTTGGTGAAATGGACTCGCATGCGTAAAAGCCAGGTAGTTGGCTTTGATGTTCGAAGTGAGAAAATACTTTGTATAGTATTTTCCAGGATTCGACTTGTGAGCAATGCCATAAAGGTATTTAACCCCTTTATGCCTATGAAAGAGGTGGAAAAAACGTGTGTTCTTATGGCTCGGGTTGGTTCTGAAGTCGAATAGGTAGTGTATTTCGTGATGAGTAGGCGGATCCCAGCCTTGCAGGAAGTAAAGGATGAATAGGGCAGACAACGCTTGAATCCCGTTAGGAGCGATCTGGAAGGGAGAGACGTTGAAATAATCCGCTACTGACCGGAAGAAGGGGTGTAGCGGGATAGTAGCTCCTGCATATATATGGTGCCTAGACCAAGCATAGTAAGGTCTGCTAGGCATGTTAGCTCTCTGATGAGGGCGCGGACATATCACATTCACCCCTCTCAAGCCCAAGGCTTGGATGTGTTTGTCAAACATCCCAAGGTTAAGTTTCGTGGGTTTGGCGGTAAACCAAGAAGGTGTTTCTTCTCCTTCCTTTCTTAGCTTTTGGACAACCAAACGCTGGATCTCGGTAGCAAATTTCTGGGTAATTTTTCTCCGAGGCTTATTTGGTTTTTGCGTCTGGTGGGGTTGTCTTGAAGAAGTCGCAGTTCGGACCTCACTGCGTTCCACCACTTTCTGTACCGCTCTGCAGGCTACTTAAGGATCTTGGTCCTACGGGAGTCTGTTGGACTTCTTTACCCTCATTGTTGACTGTTCAGCTTGTTGATGGAGGAACTGCTCTTCGTGAAGAAAATATAAAGCTGAACGGGGGAGGATTTTCTTAAAACGGCGGAGGCGATCCTCAGGAGTTCGACTGTTAGGAGACTTCGACGAGGAGTCGTTGCTTTGAGGAGTATCGCTCGATTGCGGGATGGATGTATCGGAGTTTGTGTGGTTGTCACCTCCCCTATAATCAAAGCGATTCATCTACAAAAAATAAAAATGGGGAGGTGAGTAACCATACAAATATAAATCAATCAGTTCAACAGAGCAATGTTTATTTTTCTACTTAGAAAAAAATTATCTAAGTAGTAAAATTTTAGCATGCATGAGGAAAAAATAATTTTAGTGCCTAAAAGTGCTTAAAGTGTTAAAAAAGGCTGGTGTCCGAGTGGCTAATGTGGTGTCTGAACAGACGCCTTAGGATGGCCGATCGGGTGCCGTGCCTGTCGAGCGGATGCTGGGTGTCTGAGCGGGTGGCCTAGCTTACGTGTGCGCCTCTAAGCATCTGTCCGAGGAGCCATGCCTGCGTCCGAGCAGCTCGCCTAATGTCCGAGGGGCACGCCGAGGGTGTCTGAGCAGCTGTCTGAGGAGCCAGGCCTGCGTCCGAGCAGATGGCCCAGCATCCGAGCAGCTTGCCTGTGTCCGAGGAGCCATGCCTGCGTCCGAGCGGATGGCCCAGCATCCGACCAGCAGCACCTGTGTCCGAGGAGCCCAGCGTGTCCGAAGTGTGCGTGTCCGAAGAGTGCCGAGGGACCTAGTCCAAGCAGTGAGTCCCTAGTCCGAGCCCAAGGCTAGGCATCCGATTGGACTAAAGTTTTCAAAATACAAAGAGTAGTGGCCAATCGGCCATACCCCAAACCTCAACCCTAAACCTATGCCGAAAAACAAAGACCCTAAATTTCATCTAGCATAAACACAATTTCTCATCCAAAACACATAACCACAAGATCAAAATGGGGAATTTGTAAAGTTTCAAATGTTCTAGAGACCATATTCATATCATCCATTGCCCATAAAACCATACATGTGATTTAGGTTAAAAAACTTATTTTTCTTTAAATTTCAATGAAATTGAAGGTAAAATTGAGTTACTCTTAACCTAAACAACATCAAAACAGCCACAAAATACATTACAATTCAAGGATTCATACATATATTCAAGGGGAAAATTTCCATGAGGGTTTCGGCCAACACACCCATTCTTCTTTAAATTTTGGAAAAAAAAAAAAGAAAACAACAACACAAGTGAAGGTGAAGGAGAAGGACTTACCCAATCTTGAAGAGCCCTTGGATTTTCTTGGAGAAAGCTTGAAGAAATAAGAGCCCCTCCTTGAAGATCCTTGAACTTTCGGCCAAGAGAGGAAGAGCTTGTGGGTTTTGGCCAAAGAGAGGAAAAAGAAGAAGATGAGAGAAATTTTTTATTTTTTGCTCTCTTGTGTTTGTGGGAGTGTGGGAATGTGAAGGCTTATTTAAAGGAAAAAAGTGGGAATTGCCACTTATTTTTGGACCCTTGGAATTCCTTGGATATTTTTTCTCCCCACGACTGTGAGCAGTTAATTGCAGTGATCGTGGTCTGCTATGGAGTCGTGGTTTGTTGCATGGGCAGGAAGATGAACAGTTGGATTTTTTTTATTATGCCGTCAACTGTGGAGAAAAAAGTTTATTATGTGAGAGTATCATATAATAAACTTGGGGGGCAAATGTTATCCCCAAAATTTGAAAAACGATGACGTGGCAATAGAAATGACAAATGGCAATGAATGGTTGGGTGATCTGGCTTAGGAGTGACCCTGTAGACCAGTGAAGAATTTTGACTGGCCAGTCAAGTGTCATGACCGTCCAGGCATGACCTTGTCCGACCAGTCACATGTTTGTCTACCCAGGCATGACCTTGTCCGACCAGTCACATGTTTATCTGCCCAGGCATGACCTTGGCCGACCAGTCATGACCATGTCCGACCAGTCAAGTGCATGTCTGCCCAGCCAGGTGCATGTCTGCCCAGCAGGTGCATGTCTGCCCAGTCAGGTGCATGTCTGCCCAGTCAGGTGCGTGTCCGCCCAGTGAAGGTTTGGCCGACCAACCTGAATGTGATATGGATCGACTAGACAGAGCAGGGCTACGCAAGAGATCCCAGAAACGGCTTCAACAAGAATCGGTCTTGGCTTGCGCAGGAATCTCTCAGTTTATCCCATGAATATAGTGTATTGTTATATTTTGAATATTATTGTAAATTAAATATAGTGAGAATAACAAAATATCCCGATTATGAGGGACATCATCTGTACGATACCGAGCCTATAAATACAAGGCTCATGGCATCATAAAAGGATTTGGATTCTGATTTTTGAGAGAGAGAGAGTAATTGTATTTTGAGAGAATTCTTGTATTCTTGTAATCTGCACTGAAGAAACTCAGTTGACTCAGGTTCATTTGATCTTGAGTGTAGATCTATAATCATAACTCTAAGTGGATTAGGCTATTACCAACACATTGGGGCTGAACCACTATAAAAATCGTCTGTGTTGTTTATTTCTCTTGAAGGTTTTTGTCATTTTGACGTCTACACGTCGTTGGCCAAAAACGCGGTCAACAATCTTAATAATCTTTCTTTTACCATATTGATTTCTATTAATTTATGTTTATATATTGTCTTTAATTTCTTTATTATTATCTTTTATTTTATTTTTATTATACAAAAATCTCATCAATCTTTGGAACTAGGTTATAATTTATTAATTTTGATTTAAAATAGTTTTCTTTTCGATTTTAGACAACTCCTTTGGGTTCGACATCATTGCTTACACGATCACTATTCTATATGAACGATTCGTGCGCTGGCGATTTATAAATATTTAAAACATACCCATTTTGGGTCCATCACCTACTCATGCATGCATACAGGTACAAATAAATGATTATGGAATCATTCTGGGGCTTGCAGCCCCAATCAGTTGACCATAGAGTCAACCTGGGGTCCTCTGCCATGAATAGATGGCCATAAAGTCAACCTGGGGTCCTTCGCCCCGTCCTCTGTATAACCAACTTTGGAGCTGATCTAACATAGTTGGCGCTAAGTTTTCTCCGACCAATAGATCGGTCAAGCGTATGATGTGCTCCTGGTTAGGCTAAACAATATGGGCCAGCGCTCCACACTATTGCCATGCTTGACTAATAGGTCAATGCCTTACAATCAGCACTCAACATGCTAATGCCGTCCTTGACAAATAAGTCAATGTTTTATGACCAGCACTCACCGTGCCAATGTCCTCCTTGACTAATAAGTCACCCCAGGTCCCTTAGCCCTATCCTCTGTATAAGCGTACCTGGCGCTAACCAGCACTCCACGTGCTAATGTCGTCCTTGACTAATAAGTCAATGTTTTACAACCAGCACTCACCGTGCTAATGCAGTCCTTGACTAATAAGTCAATGCTAGGATATGGGACTAATAAGTCACCCCAGGCCCCATTGCCATATCCTTCGTATAACCAACTTTGGAGCTGATCCAGCGTACCTGGCACTGAGTTTTCCTTGACCAATAGGTCGGTCAAGCATATGATGCGCTCCAGGTTACGCATAACCATAACGACCAGTGCTCAACGTGCTATTTCCGCCCTTGACTAATAAGTCAAGCCTTTCTCAATAAGATAATGCAAATAGGCATATATCGTATGTCAAATATCCATATATAAAGCATTCAGCATGCTTAATCAACAATCATAAGCATAATCATGCACATACTCATGCGTTCATGCCCTATCCATGCTCCTGTTCAACAATTTGGAATCACAAACAGAATAATAATCATGTATATTTACAGAGACTCAGGCTTTAATCAATTCTATATTCAATATTTAGGTCATGCCATAATCAAATGTATCACATATCGGGTGCAGTTTTCTTACCTTTGTTCCAAGCACAGGTTACCAATAAATGACCCTCGAGCACGATCCCGTTTCCGAGCCCCTAGTGATAGCCTAGTCACAACATTAATATAGATACCCATCAAAACGAGTAAACACAGGCTTCCCAACCGAGTCCTAGCCTCTGGGATGTCGAATCCTACCAAACCGGGTAGTAAGGTCGATCCCAAGCCCTTAGGCTTAAGTTCCCATGACTAAAAATCCATTTTGGCCATTTCTGCCCTTTTGGGTCGCGGCCCCAAAAACCCAGGGCGCGCCCTGCTCAAGAATAGGGGCTAAACCCCTCTCTGAATGTGCTGTGGGCCGTGGCCTGCCAAAAAGGGGTTGCGACCCAAAGTGCCACCAACAACCAAAAACACTCAATTTTCAAGCCTAGGTCGTGACACACAAGAAAAAAGTCGCCTCACACAAGAAAAGGGCTGCGGCCCAACGATGAACTCAAAACCGAAGCTTCAAATCATTCAAAAACTTCTCAAAACGTAAAATCCAAATTCAAAATTTAGGAAATTATAGGAAACTGAAACTCGGAAATTCAAAGCTTAAATTACCTCTGATTAAGTCGTTTCTCGCTAAATTCTCTGGCTAATAAGCTTCTAATCTTTCCTAGAATCGTTATGACTCAATCCTTGCTTGAATTTGAGTCCTAAAACTCGAGTTTCCTTCGAAAATGCTAATGGGCGTCAAAAAGAGAACATGAGAGAGAAAGAGAGAACGTATTGAACGGTCTTTTTATGTTTCTAACAGGTTAATCCGAGCTTAAGTAACCTCAAACAAATCTCAATGCTCGGGGTCCCAAAAACGCCCCCGAGGATAAAATAGTCAAAATCACCAGAATTCTCTCTGATCTCACTAACTCCCAATAAATCATCAAATATTGATTCCCATTACCCAATAACCCAGTTGTACACCCTGATTTTCCCACGGGCTGATTAGCAGGCTGAGCTTCGGACTAATCATGGTTAGTCCATAAACATCCCCCAGACCGGAGCTCCTGTCTTGAGGTCGTACCCCCCTTAGCTCGAGGAATCCTCAAAGACTCGCCAAGACTGGAGCAAGGAATCAGAAGGATGAAGGTCGGGTCAAATGCGCAGCTCGTGGTACGAGCTAGATATGGAGGCTATGACCCCTTGTAAAGTCAACATACGCAAGATAAACGTGCATATATCTGACATCACGTGTCCGATATCTCCCTGACTTCTCGGACACGCAGCAGGAACGTGCGTGTTCAGACACCCACGGCTGGGTTGGGCCGTGCGGCCCATTATCTCCTTACCTATCGATTTGACCACACTTATGTGTCAGGTTTAGGAATTAATCATGAATGTCACAGAGTTGATATGACAAATAAGAAGGTCACGGGATGACCTCCTTACCAACTTCCAGGTGCCTTCTCCTATAAATATGGAGACCCTGGGAGTTGATAAGGGTTGGAAAAAATAGTCCCTGGAAAGATATATACTTTGTAACCAAATATCCAGAAGATATCAATAATATTGGCTAGTGGAGTAGAAGAATTTTAACCTTTGAACCACTTAAAAACCGTGTCTTGAGTCACCTATTTCATTCTCTAAGATCTTATATCTGTTATGGTTCTACGTTTGGCACTAATCCTTTTCTCTCCTTTTCTTAATTACCTGTTGCCGAAGAACCGCGTCAACAGTTTGGTGCTTTCATTGAGAGCAAGTTCGATTAGTGCTGCTGCAAACATCCAACTATGGTGACTACTCGATCCAGGCATGGCAACGAGACAGAACAACATGATGGGCAGAAGGCTCATCATACCGCCATCCCTGATGAACAAATTCCTGAAGTCCAGCAGCGGCCAGGAAAGCAGCCGGCGGGCCAAGACGATACTGGTAGTTTGGCGTCCCGGTCACCTAATCCGAACCCGTGTTATTATACTGCGGTGGAGATGGAGAACGCTCATCTGAGGAGCCAGTTAACAACAGCTAGTCAGCAAATCCAGGATATCCTGGCCCGACTAACCCCTCTCACAACCAACGTTAACGTTGGAGAGAGGCAAGGTGAGGCTCCTAAGTCTCACCGGGGTAATCGGTCCAAGCAAAGCCGTTCGGATAGACTTCCAGCAGCCAACTCCACCCCTTCATCGCACCATCGAGAGGCAAACTTCGGGGAAATGCCTGGGACCGGACAACAGCAATACAGCCGTTCGGTTAGGACGTCAACTCCTAGCTCTCAACCATCCTCGAGGACGCCCAGGAGAGCTCGAGGAAATCCCCGAAGGAGATCCGGGGAGGGCCCACGATGTCAGCCCGTCCCCGAAGACCGTCCTGCGCCTCGTCCAGATGGCCCGGCGCGGGACCAGCAAGTTGGCAGGGCCGAAAGGCCCCCACCGAATTTGATCCGTCCAGACGGAACTAGGATCGCCTCCCCCGTCAGGCATCCTCCTTCTCCGATCAGATATCCGTCTCCTCCTCGGCCCTTCCGAGACATCCTAGCCTATGGGGGTAGTAGGAGAGACCTGCCATCAACTGGACCTTCCCGGCGTAGTAGGGCGCCAGGGGAAAGCTCAGGTCGTCACCGCCAAAGACGGACTCCTAGCCTATCCAGCAGGAGCCATTGGACCGGCAGTCGCCGCAGTGATCTCTCTGGAGGAGACCTGCGTCAGCGATTAAGTTCGGCACAAAGTCACCAGACCACCCAGGGAGGCGACCTTCGGGATCACCTCAACTCTCACAGAGAGGATCGAGCTAGAGATGGTAGTCAGGCTCGCTCGGGGGAGGCCCGGTCCGAAGTACGTAACGGAGGGAATGTCCCAAATAACCTATCTCAAGATAGGAGGGGAAATAACCCACCTAATATGTACAATGGATCCGGGGCTGTCGAGCAGCCCCGGAATAACCAAGGATCTCAGGAACAAACCCTCGAGCGCCTGACTCAGATGGAAGAACTAATGAGGAAGCTCCTATCAGAAAAGGAAAAAGACGAATATGATTCGGGAGACGAGATGGAACTCTTCGCCCCCAATATAGCAGCGACGGCATACCTATCTGGTTTCCGTATGCCTCACTTGTCAAAGTTCAACGGGGACGGAGACCCGTCGGACCATTTAGGGATGTTCAACACCCTAATGATGGCCCATAACATTGGCCCGGAGCTGCGATGCTTAATCTTCCCTTCCACACTGACCGGACCTGCCAGGCAGTGGTTCAAGCAGAGTAAAAGACAGTCAATCAGCTATTGGAAGACTTTCTCAGCTGACTTCAAAAGGGCGTTCCGCGCCTCCCAGGCCGCCCGAGTTCAGGCCGACTCCCTAGCTAACGTGAGACAACAGCCCGGTGAGACGCTGAAACCCTACTTGAGCAGATTCGCGAATGTCGCTGCTCGAGCCAGGGACGCAGATGATAGCTCCAAGCTCATGGCCATGAGAACCGGAATCCTTGTCGGAGGAGACCTGTGGAAGGATATACAGAGGAAGGGAGTCAGCTCGGTTAACAAATTCCTTAACAGAGCCCAAGAATGGATAAACTTGGAAGAAGCAGAAGCCTCAGCCGCAGGAACCAGCCGGGTTCCCGAGCAGCCCGCTGGAGTAGGGACGGAGGTCGTGGCAGCGACCCCAGACGTCAGACAGAACAACCAGCCCGGAGGAGGCAAAAGAAAGGGAAATGGCGAAAACAATCAGCACGGCCAAAAGAAGAATAAGTCTGTAGACAAGTTTAAGCCCGTGTTCGCGACATATACCGAACTCACCCAGTCCAAGGAAAGTATCTTCCTGGCCAACTCTACTCGGGTCCCCTGGAAGAGGCTCAATACTCATGGAACAGGGTCCCAGCGAGTCGGCCTGCTCCAGAAGCCCTAACCAGTCAGCCCGGGTCTCGGATAGATCAGGACGTCCCTCCTCCCGTGGTCGGAGGAGAGATATCCACCATCTCTGGAGGTCCGCACATGGCTGGCACGAGCAGAGGCGCCCAGAAGAGATACGTGAATGAACTAAAGGCTCACAACGGAGTGGAGTTCGTCCCGGAGCAGAGTTAGTCAAAAGAACAGCGATTAGAGAAGCAACCGATCACTTTTACGGAGGAAGACGCAGGCCATGTCCAACTCCCCCACAATGATCCCTTGGTTGTAGCAGTCCAACTCGCCAACCGGAAAGTAAGGAGAGTGTTGGTAGACAACGGAAGCTCGGTGAACCTCCTATTCCGATCCACCTTAAAAAAGATGGGTTTGACCGTTGCCGAGCTAAAGGCGACCTCCATGATGCTGTATGGTTTTTCGGGAGAAGGATCGGCAGCGATAGGGACGATCGAGCTGGTGATCACCCTAGGAGAAGAGTCTCAGACAGTCTCCAAACTACTCGAGTTCGTGGTCATTGACTGCTCCGCTGCCTACAACGCCATTTTGGGCCGACCTACACTCATAGCTTTTGAGGCTATCACTTCCATTCGACACCTCGTCATGAAGTTCCCCACCTCGACGGGAATCTGCACGATCAAGGGCAATCAGCTCGCTGCCAGGGAATGCTACAGCATTTCCATGAAGGGAAAGTCCAAACCCGGGCAGCTGGTTATGGCCATTCAGAGTGAAGAGGAATCTCAGGGACCCCTGGCGGACCCTGAGATTGAAAAACCTCAGAGCGCCAAGGAGGAAAAAGTCGTCTTAAGTGAGGATATCGACCTCCGAATAGGCGAAGACAGATCCGAGCTCAAGGCCATTGAGGAGCTCGAAGAAGTGAACATTGATAAACAAAATCCACCACGGACGGTCAAGCTCGGAAAAACCTCTGTAGCAAGAGAAAGGCGGAGCTGACTACGTTTTTGCAGAATAACTTGGACGTATTCGCATGGTCGCATGAGGACATGATAGGGATCAGCCCGAGCGTCATCATGCACACGCTCCACCTGGATAAAAGCATTCCTGCCAAGTCTCAAAAGCAAAGACGTCTAGGAACAACCCGAGCTGAAGCCCTTGAAGAAGAAGTGGCCCGGCTCAAAAAATGTGGCTTTATCCGTGAAGCCAAATTTCCAATTTGGGTCGCCAACCCCGTGCTAGTTCCAAAGTCCAACGGGAAATGGCGGACTTGCATTGACTTCTCCGACCTGAATAAAGCTTGCCCCAAGGATTGTTTTCCATTACCAAGGATCGATCAGCTGGTGGATGCCACGGCGGGGCACGAGCTCATGTCCTTCATGGACGCGTACTCAGGCTACAATCAGATCGCGATGAATTCGGCGGACCAGGAACACACCAGCTTCATGACCCCGACTAATGTCTATTGCTACAAGGTCATGCCGTTTGGTTTGAAGAACGCCGTAGCTACCTACCAAAGGCTAGTAAACAGAATGTTCGCGGACCAGATCGGAAAAAACATGGAAGTGTATGTTGATGACATGCTTGTCAAGTCAAAGACTGCCGACAACCATGTTTCCGACCTGGAAGAATGTTTTAAAATACTACGAGAATATGGCATGAGGCTCAATCCCCAGAAATGCACTTTTGGTGTCGCATCCGGGAAATTCCTGGGGTTCATAGTCAATACCCAAGGAATCGAAGCAAACCTCGACAAGATCAGGTCACTGCTCGAACTTCCTTCCCCCAGGTCGCGGAAAGATGTCCAAGGTCTCACAGGAAGAGTGGCAGCACTCAACCGGTTCATTTCCAAGTCAACCGATAAGTGTTTGCCCTTCTACAACCTGCCCCGAGGAAACAAGAAGTTTGAATGGATAGTAGAATGCGAAATCGCATTCCTCGACCTGAAGGCACATCTGGCTTAACCGCCCATGCTATCCAAGCCCAAGGCAGGAGAGCCTCTTTTCCTCTACCTGGCCGTCACTGAGGATGCGGCTAGCGCCGTACTAGTACGAGAAGAGGGCCAAGTTCAGAAGCCAGTCTATTACATCAGCAAGAGACTCCTCGGGGCAGAATCACGATACCCACTGATGGAAAAATTGGCGTTCTGCCTAATCACGGCCTCGCGAAGGCTCAGGCCGTACTTCCAATCTCACTCGGTACACGTCATGACCGATCAACCTCTAAGGCAGGTTTTGCAAAAGCCTGAAGCATCGGGACGTTTGTTAAAGTGGGCGGTCGAACTCAGTCAGTTCGAGATTTTCTATACTCCACGAACTGCCATAAAAAGTCAGGCCTTGGCCGACTTTGTGGCAGAGTGCACGGGATTCCAGGAGGATCCGTCAGAAGGCCTTCCCCAGGTCGCCTTACCCTATTCACTGTGGAGGATCTTTGTGGATGGCTCATCCAACGAGAACGGCTCCGGGGTCGGAATCATTCTGATATCCCCCGAGGGACATAGATTCCACTCGGCGCTGAGGTTCGGGTTCAAGGCGTCTAACAATGAGGCAGAGTACGAAGCTTTGTTGGCTGGGCTGAGGGTAGCCAATGAGTTAAAGGCGAGCTCCGTCCAGTGCTTTAGTGACTCCCAGCTCGTGGTAAACCAGGTTCTAGGCGAATATCAGGCGCGGGGACCCAAGATGGCCGCCTATTTGGCGAAGCTAAAAGCCGAGCTGTCTGCATTTGAGCGAGGATCGATCGAACAGATACCTCGAGAACATAACACCAATGCAGATGCTCTTGCCAAGCTCGCCACCTCGGGCGAGACAGAGACCCTGGGGTTAGTGCCAATAGAATTCTTGGAAAAACCAAGTATAGAAGGAAATCGGGCAGATGTCGAGATGATCGACGCCAGGCCAACCTGGATGACCCCCATTCTTGAATATCTCTTCGAGGGCAAGCTGCCTGAGGGACGTAACGACGCGCGGCGAGTCCTATATCAAGCTCCCAGATATACGATAGTCGATGGACTGTTGTACCGACGTGGGCACACCTTACCTCTCCTCCAGTGCGTTCTTCCAAGTGAAGCGAAGGCCATCCTGCAGGAAATTCACGAAGGATTCTGTGAAGACCACACTGGGGGGGCAGAGCTTCGCCTTAAAGGTTCTCAGGCAAGGTTATTACTAGCCGACTCTGTCCAAAGACTCGATCTCATATGTGAAAAAGTGTGACAAGTGCCAGCGATTCGCTGCAGTTGCCCGAGTTCCTCCAGTCGAGCTGAAAATGATCTCGGCCCCTTGGCCGTTCGCCGTTTGGGGGATAGACTTAGTAGGCGCCCTGCCTACCGGAAAGGGCGGGGTCCGTTACGCCGTGGTCGCTATCGACTACTTCACTAAGTGGGCCAAGGCAGAGCCGTTGGCAACGATCACGTCTAAAAAGGTGCTTGACTTCGTGATTAAAAGCATCATCTGTCGATTCGGCCTGCCCAAGAAGATCGTCTCCGATAACGGCACTCAGTTCGACAGCAACCTGTTCACCAAGTTTTGTGAAAGGCACGGAATTATGAAAAGCTTCTCCTCCGTGGCCTATGCTCCGGCGAACGGCCAGGTCGAGGCTGTCAACAAGACTCTAAAGGCGAGCCTCAAGAAAAGATTAGATGAAGCGAAGGGGGTCTGGCCGGAACAGCTCCCCCAGGTCCTATGGGCATACCGGACCTCGCATCAGACTCCTACGGGTCATACTCCTTTCTCCCTAACCTTCGGGAGTGAAGTAGTCCTCCCCGTGGAGGTTAAGGTTCTGTCGCATAGAGTCCAGTCCTACGACCAAGGTTGGAACCATGAGCTCCTATGCCATTCCCTAGACCTAGTTGATGAAAGGCGAGAGGATTCGCAACTCGAGCTCGCCCATTATCAGCAGAAGATCACTCGCTACTTTAACACCAAAGTCAGAAAACGCGCCTTTAGCGTTGGCGACTTGGTCCTAAGGAGAGTTTTCCTGGCCGGGAAAGATCCCAAAGATGGAGTCTTGGGACCGAACTGGGAAGGACCCTACCAGGTCATCGAAGTCATCAGGGAGGGAACTTATAAGTTAGCTCAACTTGATGGAGGGGCCGTCCCACGGACTTGGAACGCCATCCACTTATAGAAATATTATCAATGATCCACTTGTAAGGACTGGAAGGCCACTTTTTGTGTATTAATAAAAATCAGCTTTTTACGCATATTTGCAAGTGTAATCTTAAAGTAACCACGAAAGACCCTTTCCCAGTTACTTGGGGGGCATATGGTACCTGGATATAACCAGGTCTCCTTAACGACTTAGATGTTGATCCTTATCTATGGATCGTTGCTCTTCTTAAAGAACTCGAGACATGGATAAGGGTTAACGCAAACTAAGTCCTATCCTGGTTTTAACCGGGTCATAAAACTTAGAAGTTGATTTAAATCTATTTCTCGTTGTTCTTCTTAAAGAGCTTGAGATATGGATAAAAGTTAACACGAACTAAGTTTTCTAAATAAGTTCCTGGTTTTAACCGAGTCATAAAACTTAGAAGTTGATTTAAATCTATTTATCGTTGTTCTTCTTAAAGAGCTTGAGATATGGATAAAAGTTAACACGAACTAAGTTTTCTAAATAAGTTCCTGGTTTTAACCGGGTCATAAAACTTAGAAGTTGATTTAAATCTATTTATCGTTGTTCTTCTTAAAGAGCTTGAGATATGGATAAAATTTAACACGAACTAAGTTTTCTAAATAAGTTCCTGGTTTTAACCGGGTCATAAAACTTAGAAGTTGATTTAAATCTATTTCTCGTTGTTCTTCTTAAAGAGCTTGAGATATGGATAAAAGTTAACACGAACTAAGTTTTCTAAATAAGTTCCTGGTTTTAACCGGGTCATAAAACTTAGAAGTTGATTTAAATCTATTTCTCGTTGTTCTTCTTAAAGAGCTTGAGATATGGATAAAAGTTAACACGAACTAAGTTTTCTAAATAAGTTCCTGGTTTTAACCGGGTCATAAAACTTAGAAGTTGATGTAAATCTATTTATCGTTGTTCTTTTTAAAGAGCTCGAAATATAGATAACGATTAACACAGGACTAAGTTTATCAAAAAGATATATATATTGTAGCCAAAAGCATAAAAAAAAACGTAAGTTAAAGGCGTCAAGGCAAATTGTCTCGAGGTGAAAACATCTCATGCAAAGGTTACATACAAAAAACTTTAAAAAAAAAAAGAAAAAGCGCCCTAGGCTCCGTCAGTTGGCCCTTTGGAGGTCGCTATTTCACCCTGCTCCGCCGCGCCAGAGGCTTCCCCAGTTTCCGAAGGCGGCGCCTCTTTCTCAAGGCGAACTTGAAACTTCACCAGCAAGCTCGCCCAAAGGCTCGGCGACATGAAGGAGAAGTCAGCCTCCGGGTTGAAAGCCCAGCAGTGATAGAACAGATCCTGCATGGACTGCTTCGATGTGGTCCGTTCGGCCTCCAGGGCGACCTGGAGCTCAGTCTTCGCAGCCTCGAGGTCTTTCCGCGAGGTGGCAAGGGAGGTCTCGAGCTCTTGAACCTTCAAGCGGGTCTTCTCCAACTCGGCCTTCGAGGTCGTCAAGGCATCTTTAGTCACCTTGACCTCCTGAAGTATGGCCTGGTGCTCGGTCCTCATATCCTCGAGCTGAGTTTTGGCCCTGGCGATGCTCCGGTGAAGAGCGATGACGCCCTGCGGGAAATGAAAGATAAATTGCCTTAGAGGAAAAGTAGGGCAAAGTATAATGGTAAAAGCCTAAGACAAAGAAAAAAGGAGGGGGCAGCTTACCGTTAGAGTCATGCCCATTGAAGACTCCATTATGTCAACCGGGCTCATTGTCTCAATAGCCCGGAGCTCCTTCTCGGTGAACTTATAGATATGGTCAACGGCGTAGTTCGCCGATTCGTACACCGTTCCCCGGAAGGCCTCGGGGATCTTCTCCAGGTTCTGAGGGTTGATTGGAATGCGCACATCGGAGGCCACCGCAGCCGGAGCCCCAAGCTTCGTCCCTGCGTCCTGGGTGACGGTTGGAGTTCGCTGAGGTGGTGGAGGCATTTGGCCTGCTCCGGCAGCAGGAAGAATCGCTCCCGCGTCCTGGGCTGACGGGGTTTTCTCCTTCTCCTTTGCCGGGGACTTGGTGGATGTCCCAGCAGTGCTCCTGGACCCCCGGAGCCTTTTCAGTCTTGGCCCGGCTGAGGGGTTTCCCCCGAAGACAGCGCCTCGCAAGCTCCCCTCGGGCTGAGACATCTCTTCTGTCAAACAAAAAACATGGTTATTACAAGTTAACAATCATACAGAGATAAAGACAAAAGGTTAAAGCTAAAAAATATACGAATACTAAGGGAGCCCTACCCCTCGAGCTGGAAGAACCTAAGACGATTATTTCCCGAACTGGCGCAGGTTCTGGCTCCGGGTCCGATTCGGGGCTAGATTCTCCTACGTACTGCCTAAGCCCCAGAGCATAGATACCCCTCTGGAGTGATGGCCATGTGCGTAGGTTTGTCCCATACTCCTGGAAAAAAATCGACTTAAAGGATAAGGTGTTATCTACTACTACGGTACCCCTAGGCCGGCTCTCCTGGTGGTCCAGCACGAGCCGGTCGACACAATGGAGCAGGAGCGTGTTCAGGTCCGGATCGCTCCTGTGACGATGAACGAGCTGCCTAGGATTGAACCTAGCCAGCTGGGGGTCTGCAGCGGCCCTATCTAGACTCCTAAACAAGTAAGGGTTACCTTGGCCAGAAAGACCCGCGACTGCTCCGGATTGGATCCTCTCCTCACCCATCCTCTGGGCGACCTCCAAGGTCCTCTTCCTGTTCATCACGAGCGGAACTTCATCGCCCTCGTCCTCCTCACCTTCATCTTCCGCGACCTCCTCCACATTGATAGGTCTGATGTCGCGAGTTGGGGGCAACCCCCTGGGCCTCTTTAGGTTCAGGGTTTGATTCGGAAAAATCAACTTGCAAGCCACCATCGTCTCGTCCGTCACGAGCACGCGATAATCCTTCTCACTGGGGGGCAAGCCCGCCAGTGTTTCATACTGTGTCCCGAGGGTCACAGATTTCTCTGTCCTCGCGAAGATGGCTACGTAATGAGTTTAAGTCAGAAAGGGGTACAGGAGGAGCTAAAGTGATATTTAAACACACGAGCTAGGGTCAGAGAGCACTTACGAGGACGATTGAAGTAGTGTTGCTCGCAGTTCCGGAACCCAGTTGACATGAAGAACTGGTCCTTGAAATCATTGGGGTGGCTGGGCAGCTCGATGACCGCCGTCGTGTTGGGAAAATGGGTTAAATAGTAAAACCCGTCGCCTCGCCCCCGCTGGTCCGGGCTGGCTTTGAGGCAAAAGAAATATAAAATATCCGCAGGAGTGGGGACCTCCCACTCTTGCTTCTGGAACAAGTACCTCAACCCTGCCAGCAGACGGTAGGAGTTGGGGGGGAGCTGAAATGGGGCCAACCCCATGTAGTTCAGGAAATCAGCAAAGTACTGATCCAGGGGAAGGAATGCCCCTACCTTAAAGTGTTCACCGCTCCAGGCCGCGAACGATTCGTCGAGCAGCACGCAGCTCCGCTCGCCATCCGAGGCAGGCCGCGCAATAACGGAGGCTTTCCCCAGCGCGATGTTGTGAGTGAGGAAGAGTTTGTTAATCTTCGTCTGATCGGTTATCTTTGAGACGATTCTCTTCGCCTCAAAGAATGCGTCAGGGGCCACCTCGACCTCCTTCTCCACTGCCGGCCCGAAACAGGGGATCGAGGAGCTAGGCATCACCGCCTTCCCTTTCTCCTGCTGGGAGGCCGAGCTTCCAACGTTCTTCTGGGGGAAATTCCTTTTTGGAGCCATCTGGTCACCTAACGAACAAAAGAAAACACTTTAGAAAAGGCAACCCGAGCAGGAGGAAGAAGCAATTATTACTTGCACGAGCTGAGGTAAGCCCAGCCCGTGGAGAGTGGAGCCACGCGGTTCAGTGAACATGCGCTCATACTCCCAACAGATCCCCGATTACTCGGAATTCGTGTGTCAGGAGGTTCAGAATAGAATTTTCCTTGGGGGGAAAGTTTCAGTAGGCAGAAAATTGCAAAACCGCTTGTGAGGCGTGTTCCCTAAGCTACCCGATTTTGCACCCAAAAATTCCCAAAACTCCTACCCAGAAATTTTCCCAGGAAAGGCATCCTGAAACCCATATTCTAAAGTGATTTCCTACAACAAATATACCCTAACCTAAAAAGGCTGTCACCCTCCATATCCACAAAACTCAGAAAACCCTTGCATGTGGCTACAGTAAAATTTTTTTTACCTAAGCTATAGTAGCATGTTTTCAAAGCACACAGGGTCAAGAAACTTACAGTGTATGGCTGGGAAGTAGACGAGAGTGTTGCGTTGGTAGGAGCTTCGTCGGTGTAGTAGCTTCCAAAGCTTCGGAGAAATCCGTACGCCTAAGCTTCTTGAACGATGAAAATGGCAGCAACAGAGTCGAGGGTTTCGTTCTTCGGGAATATGGAGAGGAAAGAGGAAAAGAGGTTTGGAAAATTTCGAATGAAAGGGTGGCCAGTGCGTAGGGTGGCCACCCCCTTTTTATATGCGTGAAGGATCACGTGTAGAAGGCTCTTGGATGGCCCTGATGAGGGATCCGAGGCCCTCCACTCGAAATACGAAACGATGGCTGGCATAGGCTAGGCCATTAAATGCGGTTCTCGTAAGACGTACCGTCACCACCCACGATGTTCCACGTATCAGGCGCCTGCATAAAGAGTGGAATGCGAAGAGTTTGTGGGGAAGTCTAAAAGCCCCTACTGTGGTCTTATATGCGACGTCATATACCACGAGCAGGAGCTTGGGGGGAAGATGTACACCCTGATTTTCCCACGAGCTGATTAGCAGGCCGAGCTTCGGACTAATCATGGTTAGTCCATAAACATCCCCCAGACCGGAGCTCCTGTCTTGAGGTCGTACCCCCCTTAGCTCGAGGAATCCTCAAAGACTCGCCAAGACTGGAGCAAGGAATCAGAAGGCTGAAGGTCGGGTCAAATGCGCAGCTCGTGGTACGAGCTAGATATGGAGGCTATGACCCCTTGTAAAGTCAACATACGCAAGATAAACGTGCATATATCTGACATCACGTGTCCGATATCTCCCTGACTTCTCGGACACGCAGCAGGAACGTGCGTGTTCAGACACCCACGGCTGGGTTGGGCCGTGCGGCCCATTATCTCCTTACCTATCGATTTGACCACACTTATGTGTCAGGTTTAGGAATTAATCATGAATGTCACAGAGTTGATATGACAAATAAGAAGGTCACGGGATGACCTCCTTACCAACTTCCAGGTGCCTTCTCCTATAAATATGGAGACCCTGGGAGTTGATAAGGGTTGGAAAAAATAGTCCCTGGAGAGATATATACTTTGTAACCAAATATCCAGAAGATATCAATAATATTGACTAGTGGAATTGAAGGATTTTAACCTTTGAACCACTTAAAAACCGTGTCTTGAGTCACCTATTTCATTCTCTAAGATCTTATATCTGTTACGGTTCTACGTTTGGCACTAATCCCTTTCTCTCCTTCTCTTAATTACCTGTTGCCGAAGAACCGCGTCAACACCAGTAATGTATTAAATACCCAAAATACCCATTGACTCACATCGAGTCAAGTATGGGTCCCGTTGTGACTTTCCCACTAGCTTGCTCCCTAGGATCGTCCCATGCCAAGTAACCCAAATTTACCCACATAATAATGTGGTCCCACACATATATCACATATATGCTAAATATATACATAATGAGCCAAATTACGAAAATTGCCCTTTTAATCAGAAATTGGTCCACATGCATATTTAATACACCAAAACATGCATATCAAGTCATATTATAATATAACTCACATAATCACATAAGGATACACATATATATCACATAATTTCATAATTTGTCATTATGACCCCCTAATCAAGGCCCAAAGTCTTATTAGGTAATTTGAGACGTTACATTAATATACCTTAATTAAAATTTATGTCAAAATTAAGGCTCATCCCAAAAGTATGACATTTTATAAAATTTAAACTATATTGCCATTTTCATAAACAACTCACCTCTCTCTCTAACTCTAACTCTCCCCCTCTCTCTCTATATATATATATTAAGATTGATGGCACCACCACAATTATCATCATCCTCGCCATTGACGCCGCTACCACCTACCACCATTGAAGTACCATAATGAAGCTCTTTCTCTATTTTTTTTAAGTTTTAATGATGACAAATTCAATCCAAAACTTAAACCAAGAAAAATATTGCCTTTAAGACACTAATATATGAATTTCAAACACTTATGTACAAGATTTTTTTTGTTTTTGTTTGCATTTTTTTCATATCTAAACCTCTAAAAGTTGCAGAAAGCAATGCCTAGTGATACATTTGCGATGCTTAACGATGCATTTACGATGGTGCCTTGAAAATAAGATTTTGAAAAAACACGATTCTTAATGATGCCTACGCAATTCTTAATGATGCATTTGCAATGCTTAGCGATGTATTTGTGATGCATATGCAATGGTGCATTGAAGACATGGTTATTAGGCCAAAAATGATGTCTAACGATGCATTTGCGATGGTACCTTGGAAACATGGTTTTTAGGAAGAAAAAAAACGTCTAACGATGCATATGCAATGGTGCCTTAAAAACATGGGTTTTATGCCAAAAACGATGTCTAACGATGCATATACGATGAAGTTGCGATGATACCTTGAAAACATGATTTTTGGAAGAAAAAAAGATACCTAACGATGCATAAGCGATGCCGTTGCGATGGTTCCTTGAAAATATAGTTTTTAGCTCAAAACGATGTCTAACGATTCATACGCGATGCAATTGCGATGATGTCTTGAAAACATGGTTTTTAGGCGAAAAACGATGCTTGGCGATGTATATGTTATGCAGTTGCAATAGTTCATTGAAAACATGGTTTTTAGACCAAAAAATGATGCTTAATGATGTCTAGCGATGCATTTGCCATGCGTATGCGATTCATTCATGAAATCCTGATTGTTTGCTACAAAAAAATGATGCATTTGCGATGCGTATGCGATGCGTTCATGAAATCTTGATTTTTTGCAAAAAACAATACGTTTGCGATACAAATGTGATGCGTATGTGATGCAAATGCAATTCTTTGTGCTGTAATTTGACGAAAACTTTGGAGATGCATAAGTTTTCACTCAAATGTCTATTTCAAGTGCTTTTTTTACTTTTGGTATTTTTTTGAGATCTACAAGTTTAGATCGCATAAAACTTTTAGATTTTGAATGTAGAACACACAATTTCGATGAGTCCTTCAATAGGTGCGTCAATGGTGGTGTTAATGGGGATAGGTGTTTCAATCCAAAGGATGGTTGTGGGTAGAGATCCGAAGAAGATAGGATAGAGAAAATTGATTTTTGAGTAAGAAAAAGAGCTTCAATGGTAAGGTAGTTGTGGTGGTGCCGCCATAATAGAGAGAGAGAGAGCGTGAGAGATAGGTTCAGAGAGAGAGAGAAGAGATAATGAGAGGGGCATAATACATAATTTTGTCATATTTTAGAATTAGTGTGTATTATCATAAAAAAAAAAATAATGACAAAGCCTTTTTCTCTCCGTATGAATGAAATTTCTCATCGCTTTCCTAACATAAATGATGCGAAAGACACTCTCCCTCTCGTGAAAGCCACCCCTTCTCTTGTCGTTTTTCATTAACACAATTTGGTCACTCAATATATGTTCCTTGTGAAGATCGCAAAAAGAGATGAAGATATAGCTTAAGAAGTAGTGAAAAAACAAATTTTTGTAGTAGTATTTAATTACTACAAAGTATTTAATTTATTAACTATAAACTTAATGTTCTCATATATATATATATAACATGTACATAGTAAGATTATAATTATATTTATAAATTTGAAATTTTATAATATCTTGATAGATATAGAAAATTGTCGCTTTTATTAATTTCATAAAAAATGTACAAATACTACTTTTTAGGCACCATGCCCACAGGGCACTAGTAGCCTCCACTAATCACTATCCTACGGATCAACAACTGATGAGGCCCTAGGAAGCCACACCTGATCCAATAGCCTAGAAGCAATTCACTTAATTTTGTACAAACTTACTTGAGACAACATAATATTAACCATTTTAGAAATATTAAAAAGAAAATATGTACATGTGTACTTAAAGAATATATCTTATGAATGTTTTCCATGTTCTAAATTATCTAAAAGCAGACTTTATGTTATCTAGATATACAAAATTGTCAAATGACGCAGAAAAAAAAATTACTACTTATTTCAGCGATTTTGAGTAAGGTGCCGAGATAGGTACTCTTTCTGGGTGGTTTCCTGAGAATTGTCGAGAAAGGGAACATGAAGGCTTTAAGCTTTAAAACATTAACAACCAATACAGTTAGTTTGGTTAATTAGTTGCAGCTCATGTTAGTTTCCTAACTGTTATGTAATTAGTTAACAAAATCTTGTTAAAGGTTCTTGATGTAACAACTTTACTTTGTATAATTACTGCTCTATAAATAAAGCACTTAATCTCACCTTGAGGTTAAGCTTTCATTCCAATATTTTGGTATAGTTTTTTTCATAAAAATTATGTTCAAGAATATTTGGAATCACAAAGCTCTTTATGGTATCAGCGACCTCTGACTAACGTCCATGGATTCTTCTTCATCCGATCCTACATCAGTTCCTACTGTCATTACGCCTCCGGCGACCTCTGATCTTTCGATTGTTGCTCAAGCTCTTGCTTCTCCGGCCAGCACATCCTCCATGACCTCTTTGGCATGGAACCCTTTTTCTAATTCTCTCACCTCTTCTTTAACTCTTAAACTTGATCGAGTTAACTTTCTTGCTTGGAAATCCCAGGTGGTACCTACTGTTATAGGGCATGACCTTGATGAACTTCTTCAGCAACATCTCTCCTCTGGTGAAGCTGGTTAATGGTGATGCAAACCCTGAATATCGCCAGTGGAAGAGACGTGACCAGTTGCTTCTTTCTTGGCTCAGATCTTTTATGTCTGAAGGTATTCTTGGATCCATAGCAACTTATTCCACCTCCTATGATGTTTGGTGTGCTCTTAAGCGAAAGTTTTCAGGCCAATCCAAAGTTCGACTACTACAATTGAAGGGTCAGTTGTCCAATATCCAGAAAGGTAACTTGTCAACCTCTGACTATGCTAACAAGATTAAATCTCTATGTGATAATATTGCCATTGCTGGGTGTACGATTAGTGATCAAGATCTTGAACACCAATTGATCAATGGTTTTGGACCCGAATATGACCCTGTATTTTCTGGAATTACTTCCAGTAGTGAGACAAAAACACTTGAAGAAACTCAGGCACTATTCATGGCTCATGAATGTCGTCTTGAGCATCATCACTCCGTGGCTGATCTCTCATCCAAGATGGCTGCCCATCTCACATTTGGCGCCTCCAGAAACATGCCTTCTAATGGTTACAGGGCCCTGTCAGGCCACCATCTTATGAAAACTCTTCAAGGTGTCGTCCTCCTCAGCCATCTACAAGACCTGTTTGTCAAGTTTGTCTCAAGATTGGGCACACTGCAGCGATATGTCACTACAGATTTGATAGAGGATTCATCACTCCAAAGAACAATACTTCTCAGGCAAAAGCTTATCTCAATGAACAGGATAGTGAAGGTGTAGATGTTAGTGACCCTGAGGCCTATGTCTCTAGTTCAGTACCTGATTTTGGAGTTGATCACATGTGGTATGCTGACACAGGGGCCACGAAGCATGTTGCATTTGGTATGGAAACCCTTGACTCAGCTACCCCTTACAATGGTTATGAAACTCTTGCTGTTGGGAATGGTAAGAAATTTTTAATTTCTCACATAGGCAAGGCTACTCTTCCCTCTACTTCTGCTTCTCATTTACACTTAAATTCAATTTTAAATGTTCCATCTATTACTAAAAATCTTGTGAGTGTTTCTAAGCATACCAAAGACAGTAATGTCTTTCTTGAATTTCACAAAAACTGTTGTTTTGTCAAGGACAAGGATTCAGGGAATGTCTTGCTTAAGGGAAGAGTTAGAAATGGTCTATACATGCTCGGGGATGATGCTAGTGTCATTTAGCTATTGTTTCTAAAATTGATTTCTCCCAGTTGTCTGCAACTGTACTATCTTGTTATTCATCTTCTACTTGTTCTTGTAATTCTGATTCTCAACATCTTGCTTGTAATACAACTGAAATAGATGAAGACTTTTCTGCTTATGCTCCTGATCTTCAACCAAAAGCTTTTGTTTCTAATGTTCATTCTGATGTTAATTAATGGCATCTAAAATTAGGACATCCCTCCCCAAAAGTTTTGAGAAAAATTATGTCCCAACTCCCTTACTTTGGTTCATTAAAGAATTTAAAATTTTGTGATTCTTGTCAAAAGGGAAAAAACCATAAACAACCTTTTTCCCTCTCTTCTAGTCGAGCTAGTCAGCCTTTAGAACTGATCCACACTGATGTATGGGGTCCTTCTCACACTCCGTATAAAGATGGTTTTAGATACTACATTCATTATGTTGATGATTATAGTAGGTTTACATGGATCTTTTCTTTAACTCTTAAGTCTCAAGCACTTAATGTCTTTGTTCAGTTTAAAAGTCTTGTTGAGAAACAATTTTCTTTACCAATTAAAAGTGTTCAGGCTGATTGGGGTGGTGAGTACTGAGTGTTTAAAGGTTTTTTGTAGGATCAGGGAATCAAGTTTCAACATCCATGCCCTTACACGCATGAACAACATGGCAGGGCAGAGCAAAAACATCGCCATATCACAGAAACTGGACTCACTGTTTTGGTTCATTCAGGACTTGACTTCACCTACTGGTGGCATGCTTTTCAGTGTGGAGTTTATTCCCTCAATAGACTTTCTACTCCTGTTCTTCAAAATCAAAGTCCATATGAGTGTCTATTTAACAAGCAATCAGATTACAACTTCTTGAAGCCTTTTGGTTGTACATGTTTTCCTCACCTAAGGCCCTATAACAATCACAAGTTGAGCTTTCGGTCTGAACCTTGCTTGTTCTTGGGATACCCTCCACAACATAAAGGGTACATCTGTGAGAACACTGCTGGAAGAATCTTCATTGCTCGAAATGTAGTCTTTAATGAGACTCATTTCTCAACTTTGTCACCTACTGTATCTACTCAGGTACCTTCTTCCATATCTCACTCTCTCCCTACTGCTCAATTTTCAACTACACCAGTTCATGATACTTCTAATTTGTGTTCTTCTACCGTGCTACCTAAGCCTATGATGTCTCCTGCACTCTCTGCTTCTACATTAGCGTCTACTACCATTACAGTTGTCCCACCTGAAGGTCCTCCTACTCAAAACACTGATAATACACCCTCACTCTCAGCTGGTGTACACCCTCCTTCTACTCAGGTTCAAGATATAGTTGCTGCTACTCATGTTGCCTCTGAAAGTGCAGAAGTCCCTCCTCTATCTACTGCCACTCGCACTAACTATATGACCACAAGATCTCAGAGAGGCACATACAAGCCTAAGTCCTTTTTGGCAACCAAACACAAGCTGCCTGAATCTCTTCTCCCCACAGAACACTCATCAACTAAGTCTGCCCTTAGGGATCCCCGCTGGTATGCTTCTATGAAAGAAGAGTTTGATGCCCTCCAAAAGCAAGGTACATGGACAGTAGTTCCTGCCACACCTGATATGAATGTCCTCACCAACAAATGGGTCTTTAGAGTAAAATTAAAAGCTGATGGGACACTCGACAAATTCAAATCGAGATTGGTAGCTAAGGGTTATCTACAAACACCTGTAATAGACTTTGAAGATACATTTAGTTCCATTGTTAAACCTACCACAATTCAGATGGTGCTTACTCTTGCTGTATCCTTTAACTGGGATGTCAAACAGTTAGACGTGAGCAATGCATTTCTCAATGGCACCCTCAATGAATTGGTCTATATGCAACAGCCCACTGGTTTTGTAGATGTATCCAATCCTCACTATGTATGTCGATTAAACAAAGCCTTATATGGTCTGAAGCAGGCTCCAAGAGCATGGAATGAGAAACTTAAGCAGATCTTGTTTCAATGGGGCTTTCAACAGTCCACATCTGATAGTTCTCTTTTTATTTTTGGTTCAGGAGCTAACCTATTCTTTTACTAGTCAATGTCGACGATCTTTTGATTATTGGTATGAACAAGCTCCTAGTATAGCAGCTCATTTCTTATTTGAATTCTCAATTTTCTCTCAAAGACTTAGGATCTGTACATTATTTTCTAGGCATGGAGATCTATCGAAACTCAGTTGGTATGTACTTATCCCAATCAAAGTACATTACTGACCTCTTATTGAAAGTACATTTAGAGGGTGCCAAGCCCAGCTCTATTCCCACAAGCTCAGCTCATAAGCTATCATTGAATGAAGGGACACCCTTTGAAGATGTTTCCCTGTACAGAAGTACCCTTGGAGCCCTTCAGTACTTAACACTCACTAGGCCTAATGTTGCATTTATTATAAATAAACTGAGTTAGTTTATCCATGCTCCTACAGTTGTTCATGGGGAAGCTACTAAACGCCTTCTTAGATATCTCAAAGGCACTATCTCAGAGGGACTTCTCATTAAGCCTGCACTCACTATGTCCTTATATATGGTTATTCAGACACTGACTGGGCAAGTTGCCCTGATGACCGTAGATCGACTGGAGGATATGTCATGTATTTGGGTGGCAATCTCATATCATGGTCTGCTAAGAAACAACAAGTGGTGGCACGGTCGAGCACTGAGAGTGAGTTTAGAGCGTTGGCAAATGCTGCTTCAGAAATCAAATGGCTTGTTTCAATTCTATCTCAGCTACAAGTGAAGCTTGATGACATCCCTGTTCTATGGGTCGATAATCAAGGAGCAGCTGCTCTTGCAGCTAATCCTGTTTTCCATGCCCGCTATAAGCATATTGAAATAGATATGCATTTTGTTCGTGACCAGATCTTAGCACAGTAGCTCTCAGTTCGATATGTACCTTCCGTTGACCAAAGTGGCGGATGTTCTCACCAAATCTTTGCCTATTGATAGGTTTCAATATCTCAAAACCAAACTAAAAGTGGTGTCTACAACCTTTCGTTTGAGGGGGATAATACCCGAAACAGTTAGTTTGGTTAATTAGTTGCAGCTCATGTTAGTTTCCTAACTGTTTTGTAATTAGTTAACAAAATTTTTGTTAAAGGTTCTTGATGTAACAACTTTACTTTGTATAATTACTACTCTATAAATAAGGCACTTAATCTCACCTTGAGGTTAAGCTTTCATTCCAATATTTTGGTATAGTTTTTCTCATAAAAATTCTGTCCAAGAATATTTGGAATCACAAAGCTCTTTAAACATCATATGATTTTCCCCACCTTGTTAAAATAGTCGCTTATAATAGAGTAGTCAGCAAAAAAAAATCAAGAAAATTATGAAAGAAAAAACTAGAGCTACTACTAACCATATGGCTCAAAGTAATATGATATCTTTGACACAGTTGAATTCTAATAAAATGTTTTCATACAGAATATAACCATAACCTTCAAAATAACTTTATACAAATGAAATATACCAAAGAATAAAAGAATCTTGTACACACTGACAAATTAAACCATTCAAACAGCAATACAATATTAATCAAAACATCCAATAGTCAAACACAAACTTTTATACAGCTAGCTAGCTAATTAAGAACCTAAGAAGCATAATTTTGACGACGAGCAGAACAAGATTTAGGTGTGGTTGCCGCTACCGTGGATCCTTTCGGTACCGAAGGAGAGAGCTCACCGCCGGCGGGCATATCGGCCAGAGCAGCCATGAACCGGCGGATTGAGAGAGAGCGAGCTGGTCGGAAGCTGTGGGTCCTCTTCAGATCACTGTTCGAGAATATGGTCGACGATTTCGAAAGGATCAAATACACCAAAGCTTGAACCATAAAGAATATCGCTACCTTTATCACCATATCCGATCCTGAAAAGCTACTTCCCATAATCGAATCCATCGTATAAGTATGTAATAAATATGGAATTGAAGAAGTTAATATTTCTGGCTTTGTTCTTTGTTTTCTCTCTTTTTTAGACGAGGAATAAATATATGAGTTTCCAAACGTATGGAATGGTTTATATAAGGATGGAGATCAAGAGTTGGGGCAGTGGAATTTCGAGGAAGAAAGATTGTGAAAGTCTTTGGTGGACTCAGTCACCATGCACGAATTGGTTAAATCAATTATTTAACTCAAATGTGATTACACGTGGTGACGCGGATGTTCTTTCTCTTATCCATTAGTATTACTAAATTTAACACGTTTGCCAACTTGGTCGGGAAAGGTACTTTCAGACAGCGGTGTGCCCCCTTGGCGTTGGAGTAGCTATTAGTCAATAATTATACCGATATTGACCCGAGTTTTTTTCTTTGAGTGCCCTAAATTTTTAATTGTAAACTTTATCAACACTCACAATTTTTTTTAAATATATTTTAAGGGAATTTTCTAATAAGGATTTCACTTTAAGCTTGACTCTAAATATTTTTTATCATAAATAGTTTTTGGCGCGAAATTTTGTTATGACCGTGTATATTGTAGTTATTTAGAGCATCCTGCAAATTTTCAGAAAATTCTGAATAGTTTACAGTAGCGAAAACTAAATTCAAATATGTTATTGTACGCGTGACTAATTTGTTTTATGCGCGGGAAAGCAATATGTTTGAATCTAGTTTTCGGTACTGTAAACTATTTGGAATTTTCTGAAAATTTGCAGGATGCTCTAAACAACTACAATATACACGGTTATAAAAAGAAATCGTGTCGAAAACTGTTCACAGGTCGAGAACATTGAAAGTCCCATCAGTAAGACTTAAAGTGAAGAAGAATTATCATTTATATATATATATATACCTAAAATTGTTTTAATTATTTTTAACCACACTGTTTAAAATAATATCAAATCACTGAAAAATAATTATGATGGAAATTAATTATATATTATGTGAATTTCTTAGTATTACTTATGTTTTAATTTAAATTATATTTTTAACCAAATTAAATTATGTCAAGTTTTGTAGTATGGTAAATTTTTTAACAATTAAATTTAGTTGTACTATATAGGAAAAAGTGACTAAAGTATATAGTTATTATTTGTTTGATAAATTATAATTCAAAAGTGCTATGAGATGAAAAAAAAATTATTATAGTGTTTGATAAATTGTATAATTGAGGTGGTTTGTTGATATAAAATTACTAAAATAAAAAATATATTGTTCGGCCCGAAAATCCTTTCCTCATTTACTGAATATTCAAAACAGTCCATTTTGATGTGCAGAAGCTCCGAAGGCAGAAGCCACGGGTTAGAGGCAGTTCGCGCCTCTGACCTCTGAACAAGAAATTCAAAGTCAGTATTTTTTGGAGGGAAATTCGGTTATTTTTTCCACCATTCCAGGGTTTGCTTGAACTAACTAACCGCTTTACATATTTTTTCCTATAAATATAAGATTCATAGAAGAGGAAAGGGATCGAACTTTTAACTGACTTAAGCATCGGAGTGTCTTTCTTGCAGGTAACCCTGACGAGTCAAAGGCGAATTTTACCACCGAAATAGAGACAAAGCATCATCTATCGTTGGACTGTACCTCCAGATATAGAAAGACAAATTGTTGCTCCAACAATTGGCGCCGTCTGTGGGAACGAAAAATATATCGGCCTTAGCCACACCGTCGAATCAAGAAATCAAGAAATCAAGAACCTTCTTGTTACGTCCAAGATCCTCTAAAAACCTTGGAATCATGCCACCAAAAGGCAACGGAGTGTCAGGTCCAGTCGTACAAAGCGTCCCTCTGGCGGACGTGGGCGACCAGATCGACAGGATGTGTCGCCTGCTGGAAGCAAGCCAGCAGCGGTCCGACGAAGCAATCAAGACATTGACTGAAGCTCAGGCTAGGCTCGAAGCTGAGATTGCTGAGCTGCGCAGGTCCGCTGACACCACACGCAATGCCCAAACCAACAACAATCTTGACCCTGGTAGACCTGAAGTTCCAATCGACCGCGTCAGTTCCCCTCAGCAAAACACGAACCTCGATAGTGAAGGATCCCAAGGCCTCCTGCCACCCTCCGGGGCCGAAAAACGACGAGCCCCACTCTGTGACACATATGCGGACGGAGGCAGAACCCATCCGATCCGCTCAGTCAACAGTCGAAATCCGGCCTCAACAAGCCACACGTCAAGCCATGCACGATTCACCCTCTGAAGACCGTGTTCCCTCGATTCGGTTCTTAGACAGTTGGAAAGCAGATATGATGAGAGAAATGATGCAGAAGTTCTCAGACAGGCGATCCATTTACGCCACCGAGCATTTGGATCTAGTATCAAGTACCACTGATAAATCTCCTTTCTCAGAGTGGATTCAGAATGAACCTAAGCCCCGGGACTTCATCATCCCTTCCTTGCCTACGTTTAATGGAAAGGGAGATCCGCTAAACCATTTATTCCAATTTCAGCAGAAAATGGCATTAGAAGCTAACAACGAAGCTATTCAATGCAAGGTCTTTTCAACGACTTTCTTTGGGCCAGCTTTGTTGTGGTTCCGACAGTTAAAGCCCGGATCCCTCAACAGTTTTAATGACCTCCGACGGACCTTTTTGCAGCAATATAGTGCGAACCGTGAGGCACCAAGAACAATGGCTGACCTCTATCGGATTGAGCAAGGGGAAAATGAACATCCGAAAATATATTTGCAGCGTTTCATTGACCTTGTGCATCAAATCCACGACGTCGATCCAATTACCGCAGCCAATCTCTTCGTCAAAAGCTTGCAGGTGGGATCACTTTTACATGAAAATCTCACCATGACACCACCCTATGACATGGCAGAAGTGCAGACCCGAGCCGAGGGCGTCTTCAGGGTCTTGGAATTTCGAGAATGTGCACAGAAGAAGTCTGCGCTCATCTCTACTCCACCAACAAATAACCCTCCACCACCTGCTAGAGATGACAAGAGGAAGCGAAACCAAACAGATCATGCGAAGGAAGGCCAAGACAGGACCGACAGTCACCACGATACCCTTCCTTCGAATACACCGTCCCGCAAGAAAGTCATTTATGAAGAAAATAAAGAAAGACCTATCTGGCGAGAGCCCTATAAGATTACCACACCTTCTGACAGGAGGGATAATAGCAGGTACTGCTTCTTCCATAAAGATCACAGTCATACGATCGCTGAATGCCATAACCTGAACAATCAGATCCAAGCCCTCATGAGAAATGGGAGGCTTACTGTAACGCCCTGGCTACCCCAGAACAGTTACGGTGATCGGTGAACCGGAAATTTGACCCGCTACCCGAGTCCTTTGGTTAAAAACGTGATCTAAGTATCATTAACAGGTTAAGGTGTAAAACCAGTAAAAAGGAAAGGGCACTTTTCATTAAGTACATAAACTGCTCATGAGCCTTTTAAAATGTTTACAAGTAGTTCAAGTTACAAAAGAGTTGCTACAGTCCCATATATACAATCTCCGCCGGCCTAAGCGGCAAAAATAGGGAAAACCCCTAGTCCCTCTGAGAACTCCTTGACCGTGGCAGTCAAGCGGCCCTGTATGTACATCACATCGCCCAAGCTCTCCACTCAAGGCTGGCCAAGTTTTTCCTTCCCTTTACCTGCACCACATAGCACCCATGAGCCGAGGCCCAGCAAGAAAACATAACAAAACATGATATAATACCATCAACGATCATGATAACCATTTAGGACTATCAGTCCAACAAATAGGTGACAATAGCTAAAAGTCACAGTAATGAGCATCGCTCCCTCTTGCCATGTGACGATAGGGTCACCAGGGCTTAACTGAATAGTGATTCATTTATAAGTTCGTTTAGGACAGGTGCATGGTGATTAGTCACCAACATAACCTTCCTCACGACTCTGGAGTCGAAACTATGGACAACGTCCCTTAGCCATGTGACAAATAGTCACCGGGGTCTCATACCTTGGCTATATTCATCTGGTTGTAAGCCAGGCAAGCACTTATAAGTTCCTCGACCCTAGGGTCGGTCTGGCATTAATGCTATAGAGCCATTCAATGCATGATTCTCGACTTTAAAGTCGGTCCCTGACTAGTCAGTGTCTCAACAGGTAAACAACGTTCAACAGCATTTAATATGCAATCCATGTCCACATATGTCAACCAACATGCCTTAATATCAAACCATGCATGTCATATACCTATACAGGGTGCAACTGTATCCATACACTGTTTTCTTACCTCTGGTTCGAGTGAGAATAATATTACGAACGACCCCTGAGAACGATCAACCTTTAAATTCCTTGACGGTCACCTGGTCATAACCAAAATATAGGATTCATCAATAAAAATGATAACTGAGGGTTCCCAAACCAAATCCCAGCCCCCGAGACCTCAAATACTACCCAACCGGGTACTAGGTCCAACCCCGAGGCCTATGGTTTGAATCCCTAAGCTAAAAACCACTTTCTAGCAAAATTGGCCTCATGGGCCGCGGCCCCCAAAAGCTGTGCCGCGGAACGCCCCAAACAAAGAGGCCCCCCCACCTTCCAGACGTGCATGGGCCGCGGCACGCAAAAGCCGTGCCGCGGCACCCAGCCCAGAAAAGCTAGAACGGCCACACACGAACCAGATTTTCAACTCTGCATTTCCCCTCACAAACCAGACCTTCTAACCCTCTCTAAACCTCTTCCAAACATCCAATTCAACCCCTAAACCTTACCCATACACCTCCTCACCAAAACCCAATCAACTAACACCAAAAACCTCCTTTGATTCTCACTTCCCACATCAAACTCATGATTCAAAAGCTAGAACAAAAACAGAGCTTAACTTGAATTCAATGGTCAAAGCTTACCTTAGAACCTGTTTTGAACTTCCCACACAAGCAGAACCAAGTCTCCAACCCAGCCCTAAGTTCCTTTAGCTTGAACCTCCACCAAGAACTCAAAACCACCAAAGAAGCAATGAAGGAGATGGAGCAAGGAGGATGTACGGGAATGGAAGAGGAAAACTCTGTTTTTTTTTACTCTGTTTAATCTATAGCCTTCTAAGTTACTTAGTCACATATATCCTTCCAAAAAGACCAAAATACCCCTTATGTCATCTTAAGTCCCAAAGCCACCCCAAGGGCAAAATTGGTACATTCTGCTAAACCCATTAATTATGATTAACGCTTCCCAATTCCCGCTAATCTCAATATCCTCAAACACCAATATTTCATAACCCGTTACCCTAAAATCCCCAGTAACGCGATAACCTTTAATATCACCCCGAGACTCACCCCGAGCCCCGAGCTCAAACCTGTTATGGCCAAACCGATAATCACGTTTAACGATCGTCTCATGTCGGGATACTCGAACCAATCCACATTATAATGTGGCGTCACAATACATCATTAACATACAACAAATATTCAATTATACCCTCAACGGGCCAAATTACCATAATACCCCAGTAAACATATGTGGACTCACATGCATGCATTTAACATCATATGATAATATAATTCTCATAAACATGCATAAACACATTTAACGGCATAATTAAACAGTTATGGCCCTCCCGGCTTACTAATCCAGCCATTAACCATAATAGGGAATCCGGGGCATTACACTTACCCAATACATCAAGGAGGCAGGTAGACCCGGCACCTCGCGGCACAATCCCGCTTCTGCCCCAGCACCACAAGCGTCAGACCCCGTGCACACAGCCTCTGATAGCACACAGAAGCCTCTTAAACAAGTCCCTATGATACATGGGATCGTGGAATTCACTGAGAACCAAGAGCATATCACCAAAATCCATAAGAGGATGGAGGAACGGGTGAAGTGATACAAATCATTAGGCCACACGGTCAATCTTGTCACTTCAGAGGACAGAAGTTATCCAGCCTCTACAATCGCCTTTACTGATGATGACCTGAAAGGCGTGCACCTACCCCATGACAATCCACTCGTCATTTCACTACAGGTCGACCATTGCTAGTTGGGCAGAGTTCTAGTCGACGGGGGTAGTGGGGTCGACATCCTCTTCTGGGAATCCTTCCAGAAAATGGGGCTAGAGGAGAATCAGATCCGGCCCTCCACCACACCCATTTTGGGATTCAACAGCCAAAGAGTCTATCCGAAAGGTGTCGTACGATTGCCTGTGGTGGCCGCAGAACGCACCCTGCCAGTCGACTTTCTCATTATAGATTCCACCACAAGCTACAACGCCATCATGGGGAGAAGTTGGATCCACAGGATGCAGGGGGTAGTCTCAACTTTGCATCAGGTGATGCGATGTCTATCACCCAACGGGCGCTACATCATCGACATCAAGGGATGCCAGAAGCAGGCCAAAAAGTGCTTCCTCACCTTCAAAGAAATAAATAGTTTTGGCACTACCTCCCATAACAACTCCCCTGACAAATAGCAATTACAGCAGGACCTACCAGCATGCCTCAAAGGGATCGATCTAAAGGAAGACCAAGAAAAACCCCTAGTTACACTCGATACCTTAGAACAAATATGTCTAGACGATGCTGACCCAGCTAAGATAGTGCTGGTAAGTACCAAGCTCTCTGAAAAAGAAAGACAGACACTCATACAATTTCTCAAAGCTAGAATGAGAACTTTCGCCTGGTCTCCGCACGACATACCCGGAATAGACCCCTCTGTCATGAATCACAGCCTAAATATTTCAAACAGCTTCCCACCCGTCAAGCAGAAGCAGAGGAGGTTCGCTCCCGAAGTAAATCAAGTCATACAGAAGGAGGTGCAACGGCTCCTGAGCACAGGGGCAATCGAAGAATGCCTATATCCCAGTTGGCTTGCCAACCCCGTCGTGGTCCCAAAGAAGAATGGAAAAAAGAGAGTATGCATAGACTACACAAACTTAAACAAAGCATGTCCCAAGGATAGCTACCCTCTACCGAAAATTGATCAGATGATAGATGCCACGGCAGGGTATGAAAGAATGAGCTTCCTCGACGCTTACTCTGGATACAATCAGATCCCCATGAAATCAGAAGATCAGATTCACACGGCTTTCATATCAGAAGGTGGTTTATATTGCTACAAAGTTATGCCCTTCGGTCTAAAGAATGCAGGCACGACGTACCAGAGGCTGATGCACAAGCTATTTTCCTCATTGCTTGGGAGAAACATGGAGGTCTATATCGATGACACGGTCATCAAATCTAAACAAAGCTCTTCGCATATAGACGATTTGACCGAGTGCTTTGACATTCTTGACACTTATAAAATGAAATTAAACCCCTCTAAATGCGTCTTTGGGGTGTCCTCTGGACAGTTCTTAGGATACGTCGTCAGTCAGAGGGGCATTGAGGCAAACCCAAATTAGATTGCGTCCCTCTCAGAAGTCAAAGAACCCCGAACCATCCGAGACATACAGGCTCTAACGGGCAAAGTAGTAGCATTGAGTTGGTTCATATCACGCATGTCCGACCGTTGCCAGCCCTTCTTGCAATTCATAAAGATATTAACTAACACCACCTGGGGACCAAAACAAAGAAAAGCATTGGAAGAATTGAAAGCTTATTTGAGCTCCCCTCCTGTATTGAGCTCCCCCGTAGCTAATGAAGATCTATTCTTGTATCTGTCTGTCTCACAATTCGCTGTAAGTTCCGTACTCTTCCGAGAAGAAGCTAATCATTAGAGACTAGTGTTTTACTGCAGCAAGATGCTCCTGGACGCTGAAACTTGTTACAGTATGATGGAAAAATTAGCGCTCGCACTCCTCACAGCAAAGAAGAAGTTACGACAATATTTCGAAAGCCACACCATCATTGTGTATACAGACTACCCATTAAAGCAAGTATTGAGTAAACCCGATCTCTCTGGAAGATTATCTAAATGAGCAATTGAGCTAGGGACGTTTGATATCTAGTTCTCGCCACGAAAAGCAAAGAAAGGACAAGTACTTGCTGACTTCCTAGTCGAAATTCAATCATTCACCCTAGGCACCCTGCCAGAATTTTTAGAATCAGAAGATCAATGGGTGTGGACGATGCATACTGATGGGGCATCCAACTCCCAAGGAGCTGGTATTGGCATCGTATTAGAGGCTCCCTCAGGACTCAAAATCGAGGAGGCCATTCGTTTAGAGCAATCCACGACGAATAATGAAGCGGAATATGAGGCTCTGATCTATGGTTTAGAACTAGCACGAGACATGGGAATCCAATGTCTGAATGTAAGAGGAGACTCACAGCTTATGATAGAACAAGTGGCTGGGAATTTCGATACCAAAGCACCCCATCTGGCTAGCCTTCTACAGAAGGTAACTGACTTACGATCACATTTTCACCAGTTCGAACTCATACAAGTACCGAGGGAACAAAATCAGAAGGTCGATGCCCTTGCCAAATTAGCCTCTATAGGAGGTTGCACACGCCAATCCTCCATATCTATAAGCCGATCAAGCAAAGATATGGAAGTCTACTCAACCTCATCAGAACCCGAGTGTGGGATGGATCCAATCATCCGATACTTGTCCACCTCTGAACACCCACCTCATCCAAACGACGCAAAGCTTCTGCGCCTTCGGGCACAATGTTATTCCATAATCCATGGAACGCTATACCGCAAGTCCTTCAACGGCCCTTACCTACGGTGTTTGGGTCCATCAGAAGCTAAAAAACTGCTAGAAGAGATACACGAGGGGACATGCGGAAATCACACAGGGGGACGGAGTCTGGCACACAAGGCACTTACAGCAGGGTATTACTGGCCGTACATGATGACAGAAGCACGTGACTATGCCAAAAAATGTGACAAGTGCCAACGATTTGCATCCACCATCCATCAACCTGCTCAAACTTTACACTCAATCGTTGCACCTTGGCCTTTCGCAAAATGGGGTATGGATGTGATAGGCGAACTACCTAAGGCTGTTGGAGGAAGATGGTATGCTCTGGTAGCCACTGAATACTTCACAAAATGGGTTGTGGCAGAAGCATACGTCACAGTCAGCAAAACAGACACTATGACCTTCATTTGGAAGCATATCATATGTCAATTTGGGATACCGTGGGAGATAGTCGTGGACAATGGAACCCGGTCCAAAATGCGAAAGTACAAGAACTATGTGACACATACAAGATCAAGCTGAGCTTTGCCTCTATCACTTACCCACAAGGCAATGGTCAAGCAGAAGCTTCCAACAAAGTTATTTTTTCCAACATTAAGAAGAACTTAGAAGATAAAAAAGGAGCACGGGCAAAAGAACTACCAAAAGTGTTATGGGCATATAGGACAACAAAAAGATCCTCTATGGGTGAATCTCCCTACGCCATGGTATATGGAACGGAGGCTATCATCCCAACAGAAGTGGGCCTGCCTACACTTCGAACGGAGATCGCATCAGATCAAACAACGAACAACATTCAACTACTGCACAACCTAGACCTTCTGGAAGAAGTACGTACGGTAGCACAATTACGACTAGAAAATTATCAAAAGGCTGCAGAACGCTACTACAACAAAAGAGTCCACTCATGCATAATTCAAGAAGGTGATTGGGTTCTGCGCAAGGTCACAGACAATAAGAAGAAGCTAGAACCTAATTGGGAAAGGCCTTTTGAAATCATAAAAGTACTAGGCAGAGGGTCTTACACCCTAAAGAATGTACGTAGTGGGAAAATCGTACCCCGTACTTGGAATTCAATGTCTTTGAAACAATATTATTGTTAATAGTTGTACTGTGCAATTCAAAAGTAATACAACAACTTTCCCTTTTTTCACATTATTTTAAATTTCTTTTGTACATTCAATTTCTTGGCATTATTTTCCATGGCATCACACTAAGCCAGACGCGTGACAATCAACATTTCACTCGAAAGGTCCTATCAAATATATCCCCACCTACCCTTATTAAAAATAACATTATTCACGTGCACTCAAAAACCACCTACCATAATGGCTATAAATAAGTAACTATTTGAATGCTTGCAGTTATCAGCCTCCCATAACAATACAACATATGCCTTTGGCCTCAATACAAATGTTACCCACACCTACAGCGAAAAATAAGCTTTCCAACAAAAAAAATATAGCGCACGGTGAGGTGCTGCATCTCACCCCACACATTGGCACAAGGCTGAATCTCAGTGGATCGTGGCAGCAAGGCCACTACACACAATCTGCGTACACGATCCTACTGCCTCTGCCATTTCAATCGATATTGTGTCGCATTCTAATCTGACTTGACTAAGCTTACAGGGAGCTACGACCAGCCATTTCGCAGTCTAATCTGCCCTGACTATGCCGATCTGGCCGTCCAACGAGGGTGCACTACATACCCTACCCTCTTACCTGAATAAGAGGAGCACCTCCTGCTGTTTACTCTGCCCTGACTACCATAGTAGAACCATCAGTTGTCACACTTCGGATTCGTCACCAGTACACACTAACTGGTTTGGCAATCCAAGGCTGGGAGGAACTTTTCCCGCAGTCGCACCCATATCCTACACAACGGATGCCTCTGTCAGAATACGAAGACAACCCAAAGAAGTCGTCACACATACTACACGGTATGGGTGCATTGGAAAGACATCTGCCTTGCGATCTTAACCACTTTGCCTGTGCCTCAACACCCAACTCTACGCTCTGTTCCCCGCATTCACCTGAATCACCTTAACCCCTCGGACCATATGGGAAAGCATAAGCCATACTCTTTCATACACCCCAGAGGCCGAACCCTCTCCAATCAGACCTCTACACAACTCCCCAAGCGTAAGAAAGTCTACCACTAAACTATAGTTATGGCATCGCAGAAGTACAATACTCTTAACACTATAACCCAATTTGGCAGATGTTAAGCGTGGGCACACGTATTTGCTCAATTCCTTTTTTAATACACAAAAAATGAAATATTTGTAGTTCACACAATCAGAAGGTCACGTGTAATAAAAAATGGCAATATATCATAAGTTGTTATTTATAAATTATGTTACATTAACGACAATATTAGTTTCTGATTCCATAATTGATCTATTCTCTATATACAAATATTCTCTTGGCCATGTTTAGTCCCATTCAGTACGACGCATGTACTCTGCCATCGCACTCTCTAGCTTCGGATGGCCTAACCCATAGCGTTCACACGATATGTAGTACGGGATGCCACTTCTTATTAGTTCCTCCATCGCCCACGTTGAGTAAAGCCACTGTGGGTTATCAAAGATTCACCTCAAAAAGGGAACCTTCGTCCACTCACGATGCTCACCTGCAACAACAATGTTGTCAGCTCCAACCCATCACCAAAACACCAAGACGAATCGTTCACACAACACTTAACTGGGCATTCTCTCCCACCATCTGTATGATCTTTCACTGTATCTCGCACGCAATGGCCTAAAGGGTCTATGAAACTTCTGATCCGAATAAACCATCTGACTCTCACCTGTCGTCATGCCTTCAGTCAAGTTCCAAACGGAAAAGAACACATCCAATAACACACCAAGACAACAAACATGAAACAAAGCTCAACTTGTATTGATAATTTGCTCTATTACAATGTCTACATACTAACGGCCAGAAAAGACCAAAGAATGCATATACAAGAATTAATACAAAGCAAAACGTAACAAAATTTAACAAAAAGATAGTGTGTCATTCATTCTACAGCACCTCTTTCACCATCTGGCTTGGCCTCTGCAACTGGCACGGATTCCATTGCCTTCTGTTCAGAAGCCTCATCGACAACACCATCTTCAACAGCTTCCCCGTTGGCATTATACATAGACCCCAGCGCGTCCCCCCTTAACTTAAACTTCTCAAGATGACAAGCCGGATAGGAAATCTGCAGATCCCCGAGTTCATTCAAATACTCGTCAACATTATACTCTCCTATTTTCACATCGACGCTTTTACAATACAACTCAAGTTTCGCCCATTTCTCCTCTGGGGTCTGCTTCTTACTGCGTAGTGCCAGATCAAGGTACTTCACAGTATCTACCTCAGCCACCCTCACAAATTTGTGTTCGGTGATCTCACGATCTTGAATGTGCTGCCTTGTGGCTTCAATCGCCGCCTCTTCTGCCCTCTGCAAAAGTAAAAACATTATGAAATCAACACACATGCCTTATGGACCCACTAATTTTCCATTACATTAGTAACTACGGAAAAACCACATACCTCAGCCATCTCCTCCAACTGCTTCTTAGCTTCGATCACCGCCTCTTCTGCTTCCTTCAACTTCTTCCCTAGATGAAGTTCAGTCTCCAGCTTATGCTTCTTGGCATTCGTCGTGTTAGCTTCAAGCTCATCTGACTTTCGCTGCAGTTCTTTCTTCTCCTTTTCTAGGATCTCTTTATCCGTCTGCAACGACACTATATCCTCATCAAGGTCGTTTATCATACTGCTAAGCTTCTCCATGCGGGCTTCATGCTGTACGCAGACTTGATTTTTCTCCATCCACTTATTGGTCATATCCACCAAGTCACCTTTCAGTTTGTCTCATTCTACTTCGAGTCCGACAGTGCCTACCAGCTTCTCCTCTGTGGCAGCCACCTTCTTTTTAGCCTCTGCCAGCTCTGCCTCTAAATTTTTGATGGCTTCCACAAGCACATCTCGATTTGCTTCAGCCATCATTCTCCCCGCCCGTTCCTCTTCTAAATTCACCATCTGCTCTGCCAATTTCGAGCCATTCTGTACAGCCACCGCATATTCTCGCCTTGCAGCAAAAGCACATACATAACTCTGTGACACGTTAATTACGCTCATTAAAAATAACATTATGCACATATCACAAGATATTAAAAGATCCTAATTTCTTAACCAACTTACCATCCAAATGTGGTCCGATACTTGCTGCAGCAAATCACCTTGCCCACTCAACGATCCAATTGCTTCTGTAGGAAGATGGGGTCTACTTATGCGTAGCATCTCCTCCATCACTTCTGTAGATGCAGAAGGACCATATTTCGACACTACTCCTGCTCTGTCACTTGCTTCTCCCCTGCTAATGCAGCAGCAGAAGCAACGGGGGCAGTCGGCTTCCCACCTTCTACTAACGTCGACACCATAACATTGTCAGACGTCAACGCAATTTTTCCCACTCCAGAAGAATATGTCTTGGAAGGGCGTACAAGCAAGCTATCATCTTCACCCAAATCGCTTGGAAGGTACACCGGCGTCTGCACGGCAGAAGACGTTAGCTGCTCCAAGAAAGCACTAGGGGACTCAAAAGTACTAGTACCCTTCGGAGACACAACAATGACATCTCCTGGATGAGACTCAGAAGTGACAGGTGGTAATAAGGAAACGTCAACATTGAGAGTATCAACACCTGTTACTTCGGCAGCCCCTGATTCCTGACATCTAGGGGCAGTTTCAGAAACGACAGTCATACTTCGCTCAACCGGCTGGGGAGGGGTGTTCATAGACTCAAAACCCCCTCCGAAAGCATCCTCCAAAAACCTGTTCTTACGAGAGGCAGAAGAAAGGCGTCTCCCCTCTGAGCCATGCTTACGGCCAGCGTCAGACCCTCCAACCAAAGCAGAAGCAGAAGGTAATGCCTCTGATGACTTCATACAGACGCCAGGAGACTTTGCCTTGACTGGTAGGCCACCTTGCACAGCACCTCCAGTCGTCGCTTCTGATGACTTCGCCGGGGAAGAAGAAACACCCGCAGCATGAGCCGCCCCTTCTGAGCCTACCTCCAAAGAAGACCCAATTACATGTGAGGTAGAAGACACCCCAGGTAAAGATCCAGCGGGGACATACCCTCGTGGCTTCTTGCACAATATTAGAGCCTGGCCTGTTGGTAGCTTTCCTGGGGTAAGTTTGGGGATTGCAAGGGGAGATCCTTGAGCAGTGGAGATAGAACCCTTTGGGATCCGAAGCTTGGACGAAATGCACTTCCCATCGTCCGAATCTTCACCAGAGGATTCCTCACTCTCCTTTCTTTTTCCTAAGGCGTCTGTAGGCAGAGGCACTTGTTGAAGAGGCTGAATTTGGAGAGCGCCAGAAGGTGTGGACGATCGCCCTTGAATACGGGAAGATCTGCATGATAAGCCAGACTTATCAGAGGATGATTCTGTAGCAGAAGCTAGACCCGAACCCTCTTTCTTTTTTCCTTCTGGGGCCCCTTGACGCTTGGCACATGCGGCATAGGTCTCAGAACACGTCCTTTCACACTCGGTCTTCGATAGTGACAGAGTTGAAGAAGTAGGAGGAGATTTCTTCATAAAAATTCCCAGCTGCTTCGCACATGTTGATGTAATTTTGCCAAGGGTCATGTCACCCTTCTGCGATCTAACTTGCATGGCGCCAGGATCGATTCGATCCACAAAGCAAAGCCGAGTCATAATTTGCATACAGTAGGGGTTCAGCACACCCCTGATACTAATGGCATTCTCCTTAGACTCATGCAGAAGCCCCTTCTCTGTCAGCATGCTCTGCCGTTCAGGGCTCATGTTAACCCGAGGCCAAGAAAAATCTGATACAAGGAAGCAGAACAGTAATACACAGAGTTAAATCAACAGATAATCATCCAGATATGATAATTCACATTAAAAGCAATAAAGAACAAAATGAAAAATGTAACTCACCTTTTATAAACACCCTGGCCAAAGGAAAATTTTCTTGAGGCAGGAATTCAGGATACCATGCTCCTCCAACAGCAAAGAAGTATTTATCCCAATTTCGATGGGAACTATCAAAATCGGTAAAAATTGTCCGATCCTTTTTGGGAGAGAGATAGAAGGTTTTCAAGGGTTTTCCCTCTATTGCCTTGTTTGTCGACTTGGTAAAGCACGCATAAATATCGTCTGACTGAATGTCGACATTCCTGAGGCTCCCTATCATCTGAGCTCCGACTATTGATTGAATAACATTTGGGAGAAATTGAGAAATGTGAGCTCCAGAATTTGAAATTATCTGAACCAGCAAAGCAGGAAGAGGGAAGCGGAGCCATTCGATATGTCTCAGACTCGTGATGATTTCGGTGGGCTTGACCACGTCCTTGAATCGCCATTCCCGAAGCTCAGCATCCGAAAGCATCCTCACCGTGACATTGTCAGGAATGTCAAACGATTTGCGTATGCGATCATATGCATTCTTGTATCCTTCACGATCCAAAGGTTCAGGAGATGAACGAGAAGACATGATTGTACAGGTTAAGATGATCGTTGTAGGATTGAACAAATGGGTATCTTTAGGGTTTCTTCCTCAGAGCTTTTTTCTGGAAGGTTTAGAATAAAGTTTGAAAATTTGAATGAAAATTATCTTGAAATAAAACTATTTAAATGAGAGGTAAAATTCTGAACCAAACGTTTCACTTGGTAATTGTGTTTGCATTAAGTGCAGCTTGTTAGGAGGTCAAATGATCATGTACCTACGAATTGCCTCGATCTGCGAAGAATGACGGCTTTAGGCAAAAAATTTGGCATTGAAGAGTCGGCCCAAGATTCGAGTAGATTAGCATGCCTCGCCTGTTCGAAGCTTGGGCCAGGGGGCATCTGTTGGGCCCAAAATGTTCGGCCCAAAAATCCTTTCCTCATTTACCGAACATTCAAAACGGTCCATTTTGATGTGCAGAAGCTCCGAAGGCAGAAGCCACGGGTCAGAGGCAGTCCGCGCCTCTGACCTCTGAACGAGAAATTCAAAGTCAGTATTTTTTGGAGGGAAATTCAGTTATTTTTTCCACCATTCCAGGGTTTGCTTGAACTAACTAACCGCTTTACATATTTTAGTCCTATAAATATAAGATTCATAGAAGAGAAAAGGGGTCGAACTTTTAACTAACTTAAGCATCGGAGTGTCTTTCTTGCAGGTAACCCCAACGAGTCAAAGGCGAATTTTACCACCGGAATAGAGACAAAGCATCATCCACCGTTGGATTGTACTTCCAGATATAGAAAGACAAATTGTTGCTCCAACATATATTTTTTAATTATTTTTTATATTAATTTATTTCAAGTATTCTTATTTTGAATAATATATATAATAAATGAGTAAAAATATATAATAATTATAGATTCCTAAAATTTGACATTGGCTTATACATGTTTTAGTATCTAACTTTAACTTTGGTATAAATTCTTTAATAATTATTTTCTATTTTACCAAATAACTTTCTTTTAAAAATATTTCAAAAAACAGTTTTATTTTTCTAACAATTGTACTGAAGAGGCTCTTAATCTCACTTGACAAAAAAAAATAACACTTAAATAATTGAAAGAAAATATTAAATTATTTCTCTTTATTTTACCAAACAATCAATTTTAATAGCATAAAAATATTAGAAATTTCAAATTGCATAAAAAAATTCAAATCAGACAAAAATACATCATTTGAAAATGATTTACAATCAAGTTGGTTTTTCTTTCAAAAAAATAGGATCATTGTTAACAATTATTATTTACTTATTGCGTAGAAATTATTATTTAATGGAGGTCCCATGCTTTAGATATATATGTAGTTGTCTTGAATCCACCCAATAACAGTCATCATTAGTGAATTAGGTTTGGAAAACAATTATTAATGAAGGAAACTCAATTAGGATGTGCTCTTGTGAAATATAAGGAGGAAAGAAAAAATCAATCTTAAAAATTAAATGATGATTGAAAGGCGATTTTTTCAGAATAAAATAATTCTAGAAGTATGGAGAGATGAATGGGTAACTGCCAACCGGGTTGGCTGGGCCCTTTCAAACTACAACTTTCGAACTATCAGCAATCTCCCAATAATGTGTAAATAAAGGAAAATTGTCTATGACTTTTCTTGTACGTACGGATGTTGAGCACTTTAATAATACTCTTACGTGGCACCACTTCAGCTTTGCTTTCTCATTTTCCTCTGTTTCGCATTTTGATTCTCTTTTTTTCGAAGGAATCCTCGTACTGTATATGCCTTGGCCATTTCTTTACTATTTATTTTTTTAATTATAAATTTGAGTAAAAAACAAAGAGCAAGTTAGCATGTATGGAAAAAACAACTCCTTTTAATAAATAAATACCTGCTTTAACATCTAAGTAATAATAAGGATTTAATTACTTTTGCTGCTTGACAATGATGTCATCAAATATGTTGCCAAATATTGAAAATAGAAGCCATTTCCCACAATGTTCCTAAATTTTGTAAATCACTACAAGAAAAAACATTTTTAATAAGACCGAAAATGTGTTATCAAAACATACCATAATACTTTTTGATGTGTTAAGACCGACTATGTTATCGTAGGTCAAGGTACTTTACATAACACTTTATCAGTGTTATACAGATGTGTTATTATACTGTCAACGATAACACACTTTCTGTGTTATTTTAATATATAGATAAGTATTTAATTATGTTATTTATAGTCGATTATATAGCGCATTTCAATACTTATAAATTTGTGTTATACTACACTTTAGTATAACACTTTTTTTGTGTTATACTACACTTTAGTATAACATTTTTTTTATGTTATTCTACACTTTAGTATAACACATTTTTTGTGTTATACTATACTTTAGTATAACACATTTTTTATGTTATACTACACTTTAGTATAACACATTATTTGTGTTATATAATGAAGTTTGCATAACATAATTCTTTGCATAAAAAGTGTTATTGTAATAGATATTATAACTCAATTTTCGTATTATTGTTATATTTAGATATGTTTAAATTCTCATTATATATTTTATTTATATAACACTAATTTATTCTATTATATTTTAATTTTTTTTATATAATTAAAATTAGTTTTCTAATATATACTAGCATCATCAAATGAATTTGATTTTCAAATAACAAAAAGTATACAATCCACAAAAAAACATCATCAAATTAGCTTACGTAAGAACATTCAACATTGTATTAACAATCCACAAATTAGTTTAAAACATTCAACACTGTCATCAACAACAAAATGTTCTTTAAGTATTCAATGAGTCTAAAAGTTACTACTTTTAACACAAAGAAATAAACAAAGTTACTACTTTCAAGGAGTCTTCAGTATCATTTTCTACTTCGCTTGTCACATCTGCAAAATAAACAAAGAAATATTTTATTGTTATTATCTAGCATCACAAATTACTTCAAGAAAAATTCTATGGAAATTATATCCAAGAAAGGACACCACATACAAAATAATGGATTCACAACTACACCAAAGAAAACAAAGAAACCAAACACTAAATTATAAGACATTGGTTATTTTTTGAGTATGAAAATGTACCTCTTGGAATAACTTTTTTAGAAGGCCATGCAACTGTGGAACCAACTACTTCTTGTACTGTAAGCATCACATGATTAGGACGAAATAAGTAAGATTCTGGTACAATATCAACATCAACCCATACTCGCATAAAGTCTGGTCAAGAGGCTTTCCATGTACAGTTATCTTTGGATCACTAGAATCCCAACGACCTTTAGCAACAATTACATCTACCCAGTCAAGCAAGTAGCAAGCATTCTTCCCTTCTGTAAAGTTATGTCTTTTTTTTCTAGTGCAATACTCTACCAAATTTATTTTAAAGACAATATATTAGTTTCTGTATTTGTTCTTCTAAAATGAAAATTTAAAACAATAAGAACTTTTATAATTTACCTTAGGGGACTGAATATTGTTTGACTGCGGTACATTGCGAGACTGCCCTTCGCTTGGTGTCACTTTACCACCAACCTAAATATAAAACCAAGATAAGTTTCATTGGAAGAAAAGAAAACTAAGGTTTATAAGTGCAAGATAGAAATACCACCAAGTGTTCTTTAAGTAAATTCATCATTTTGAGCTTCATATTATGGCTAAGTACTTTCAGATTTGGGTTATAATTAATTGAAGAAATTACACTTTTTAATTATAATTTTATTCCACCATACCATCATATTCTTACCATTTTTTTCCCTCTAGTCTTGGCATTTTTCCCTCTACGAGCTAATTACTCTCTTGAATAAATAAAAGCATTTCATTTCTTGGTTTTCTTTTAAATTATGACTTTCTATTTTCTGTTAAACTAATCATATCAGCCCCTGTTTCTTATGGAATGAGCATGCATTTTTAACAAAACAAGTGTCATATATCTCACAATTTAGGGCAAATTTAAGAAGCATACATAGCCATCTGTTTGTTAGTGTGACCATTTTCTATTAGTATACATTATAAATTCAATCTATTGTACTCACTTTGTTTGGACCTACTTATAGGCTATATAGATAATCAGAATACATTTTGGAGTGTGTTTGATTCTGAAGTAAAAGGAAGTTTCAACAATGAACAAGGGTAAGATTTTCAAGCTAGCAAAGGGGTTCCGTGGGGTACACTATCTAATACTTGTTTCATAGATTTGTAATTTTGAGTCAGATTTTTATATTATATTCTCTGTCTATACACTATTGTAAGGGATTGCTGATGATTTTGGTCTTCTTATTATGTAAGTTTTGTAGTATTGATCTCAGAATGAATCCTGCTCTAAGTCTTAGTTCTGTATTCAGTTTCTTTTAACTAAAAACTATACAAATAGTTTAGTTAATGCTCTCCTTCAGCTGCACTAAAGAATTAGAGAAGGATTCATTTTGAGATCAATATTAAAGATAATAAATAGTAAAATATTGTGTACAATTTCTTAATGTGTAAATACTTTTGTTTTTGTGGCTTGAAATGTTTGTTTGCATTTTATTATGGAGATTTCTGTTGAAATCAGTAAGGCAGAGTGAGTTTCACTTATTTTAGATAGATTTTCCTTTGATTGAAAACCTTATAGTAATTTTTGAGGAACCAAATACTAGAGAGAACTACTAAAATTCCTCATTATTAATTAATAGACAGTGCTGGTATAGACCAAAACCCTAAACATTACAAGGTTGAGTTAGATTGAGAGGCTCCCCTTTCCCAAAGATTGCCAAATTCTTCTCTAAGTAAATCTCACTCTCTATCTACAATATCTTCCCAACCTAACAGCCCAGACAACTTCTAACACAAGTCTTTTTTATTGGAGGCTTATCTAAATGCTTATCTAGTTATCTTATTGGAGGCTTATCTAAACACAAGTCTTGACCACCATTTTTTGTTAATTCTGCTGGTTTATTTTCTATCCATTTAATAGTCTCTAGTTCAAGAGATTCTAGTGTTGTTTTTAATTTAAAAATCAGATTCTAAAATGGTAGCCACTAACTAATTGGGTTTGGATCAAAGACAAGATTTTAGCTTGGGTTATGACAATTTTGTTATGGCAATTAAATCTAATCTATACATATGGAAATAATGAAAAAAATATGACTAAATGAAAAATTTAATTTATACATATAATGAAAAATCTAATCTATACATATAAACGCTTACCTAACCATCTATCAATACTAAGTCAAAAAATTCAAACAACACACAATAAGTTTTCTTCCTTATATCACCGCAGCACACAAACAAATTTTCCAGAACCTACTTCTCTAATACACACAAGTTTTCAACCTTCCGTTATCACCGCAGCACACAATTTTAATCTCAGAACCTACTTCTCTATGGATGAATATTTAAGATATTCAAACTCCTCTAACATTTTTAAGATATTAATAATAAGAGTTAAAAGAACAAATTCCACACCTCTTGCAAATTAACTTTGCAATGCTCCTTGCCAATTCGATCCCAAACCTAAAGAATATAATCAATACTTAAAAGATTAATACAAAATTAAAATTTGTCAATAGATATTAAAACAGCCTTTGAAATCCAAAATTTATCTAATTCGATCTTAAAATTTGGGGATAAAATATATACACACATTTACTTTAAAGGCATTTTAAGTACGACTTAGTAAATTTTGACAAAATAGATAGGAGAGTGTACCTATTTCACACAATACAACAGTAAGTTTTGATCGTTTTCTAAATATATGGGATTAAATGGTAATTTTTCCATAATTGAATTGTTTCTTTCCGGGGATGATTGAGATGTTATTATCCAATAATTTTTTTTTCTAGGGGATGCTAGAGTATATTTAGTATATACTCTGGCTGAAATTACAGAGAGAAATTGAAAGGGTAAAGGCTGAACTGAAATTTAGAAGTGATAACCAAAATCTAGGCAAAGTAAATGAGAAATGACCAGCAGGGAAAATGAGTTCATCAAGCGTAGCTAATGAGTGAAAATGAGAAATAACCAACAGAATATAAGCAGTAAAAAAAAGAACTTAGAAGTGATATTCTTTCAAGGCAAAGTAAATGAGAGATAAATTCATCAAGCGTAGCTAAAAATGAGAAATAACCAGCCGAATATAAGCAGTAAAAAAAAGAGCTTAGAAGTGATATTCTTTCTAGGCAAAGTACAGATATAAAGATTGTAAGAACCCAAACTATAAAAATTGGGAGCTGATATTCTTTCAAAACATCAATTAGGATCAAAATTTTATATGCATTGTTAATGTTCATTAATATGGATTCATATTTCCAATCAAACTTGTATGTTTCAATCTAATCCATGCAACTTTCAAAAAAATAATTGCCTACAGCTGTCATCACCACTCACTAACCATGTATAATACAACACTATCGATGGTGAAATTCAGTTTTCTGTCATATTGAGGGCCAAAAGGACAGTGCTACAGATCCAGTCATTGGTAAAATGACATTGATAAAATAGTAGAGCATTAATTACTACTGATAGAGAAATTGAGTAGTAAAAAGTAATATCAATGACATGGTTTCAATTCTAGGTGGCACTAATGGGAAAATGTGGATTGACCAACTAATTACAAAGAGCAATATGAATGAATATAATCTGTCTTATTAATCTGAACCATACAAAGACAAATATTTACAGGAGAGCTATTGAGAAACTGAAAAGGAAACTAATTTTAATAATTGGCAAAAGACATGCATGATAGTGTGATGATCTTTTAGCAACTATAGAAGTCTTGTGCTGTGATTGGCTCTTGTTATACATGTCATCTGTTTTAACTAGTCCAAACTTGCTTAACCCTGACTAGCAATTACTTGTTTATCATTTATGATTGACAAGAGCCATACAACATTTAATAGCTAATTACTTAGCATTTTTTTAGATCTAAAATATGACCTGATTTTTAGCTTAACTTGTATATGTTTTCATTCTTGGATGGTTGATGTTCTTTTATTCTCCATTCAGCTTTCTCTTCTTTTAAGTCAAATTATTTTTCAAAAATAAAACTATCTTATTACAACCCCAAATGGTTTTTTTTAACAGACATGCTTTTCTTCTGTAGTGGCACCATTCTAAAACATTGGCCCCCCATCTCACCCTATCTTGTCACAGTAGTTTTGGTAAGGAAAGAATGACATTTTAATGAAACTTGGCATTCCCAACATTTATACCAATATATTTCAGAGCCAAAAATCAATCAAAGTATCTTGTCTCAAGAACAGTTCAAAATAGCAATCAAAATATGATCTTTAAACATAAATTGGTAAATGCCCAAATAAAAACTCAAAATAAACTGGTAAAGTTTATAGATGAACTCAAGAATAGTTCATCAACACTTGTTTTTTTCCCCCAATTAAAATTACTCATTTTTTTGCCCCCAAAAATAAATGTCTATGCTCTCTTGTAAACAAAATGATTGGCTGAACCTTAACTCTTTTTTAAATTTACATTGAGTTTTTCATATTAATTTTTCTATTTCAAGTAAATAGGCATGTTGAATCTAATAAATAAAATTTTCTACATAAGCCTTCCTTAGTACATAAAAAGTTAGTCTAATAAATAAAACTTGAGCAGATACTACTCAGATATTCTATTTGCTTCTATTTTATCTAATAAAATAAAAGACAGTTCAATTCTCTAATAAATGAATGGATACAAAGAATATCATTTCTATTAACAAGTTATAGACTGGTAGACATGGAGAAACAAAAGTACTTACCACTTCTAAATGGAGGGAAGCTTCTTGGTCTCTCTCTCCAATTGCTGACTCAATTATTGAAGACTTTTGCTAAATTAAATAAGCTGAGATAAAACAGTTGCACCACTCCATCACCTCAGGACATATCATCTGTGCCGGAAACAGCCACCAGAGCCACCTCGGCTCCGTCAAGTAAGACTCTCCTCGGCTCACTATGGCCTTAGCACAACCCTCGACTGACTCTTCTGGGACAAGTCACCCCAAATTTATGTCCTGTTCAGCCAGATTTCATAGACCAATCATAATTACAATTTAAGTACAAATTAAGTTACAAACTCATGCATCACAAAAAATATATTGAATATAAATCCATATACATATATAATTGATAAATTACTACCTGTTCACGTGAGATTTTGGTCCCAATGAGCCCAGGTGTGACAATTGTTATGCCAATGATTGAACCAACTTCATTTCTCAGTGTCTCACAAAAATGCTGCCTTGCTTGCCTAAGTATATATAACAGAGAATACTATAATTTACACACAAAAAATAGGGCATTCTACAGTCCCAAAAATTAAGCAAACTCTCATATCGATTAAAGACCAAACATATTGGTAAGAGTATCACATGCACCCAAACATTTTTCATGGACAACATCTCTGTTCTTATATCAGATAAAGTATAATAAAATGGTTTAAATTGAGGAAAATGGATTGACAATATATCAAGAACAAACTGAACAAAGTACTTATAGATAGACTAGGGAAAGAACATCACAGTGAAGAGGGAATATTGATTGAACCAGCACCTAGTCTGATCCGATCCCCATTGCAAGAGTGGTCTGTGTTAGGAACTGTAAACTATATAGATTCCAAGCACTTTTTTTTCCCACAAGGAAATGCTGCAATCGAGATTGTTTCAACCAGCATACAAACAGCAGCAAGCCTTAAAGAGGGATCGAGTTATAATTTGGAATTTATTCTAGGAGATGCCAACAACTCGTGTGTGAAAGATTTCCTAGTGTCTGCCCAAGCAGGGTCAACAGTTCAAAATTTTACTCCTCTCAGCAGTGGTACAGGCTCAGCCAAGAATTTCTCAATGAAGTTCAAAGCAGATTCAAGTGTGACAACAATCAGTTTTATGAGTTACGCTGCAAGCCAAACAAAAGATGGTATTCTTTGTGGTCCTGTGGTTGATGATGTAGTTTCGCGTGTTTCGCTTGGGATGAAACCAGATATCCAATGGATTGTTCTGGTTTTTCTGTATTTGGTAGCCTTTCTAATGTTTCATTGAAGTTGACAAAATGGAAATTTTGTAGCTCATTATTCCAGAGCAATATGTGGGAATACAAGTTTTGCTCATTTGAGGAGTTGGATTTTGCAGGGTTGGTTATGTATAATGGATATTTGTTTAATTATTGGCATAAACTACCATCCACCATTTCAGATTCAGCCTTCTCATTTTTCAAGGTTGAACATGTTATCCTTCAATTAGATTATTTATTAAAAGAACATATTCTAAAGCAAGTGAAAGATGTTTGAGAGAAAAGATTGACATAATAATATAGATATGTAGAACACAGTACATGACAAGGACAATGCTTATTTTGTTAAATATACATTGTTAATCATGTTTCTTATTCTTTAAATCTTTAGCTTCTGAGAAATGGAGGATAGTTTGCCATGCATTTCAATTTGATTTGTACTGGAAGTCCCTGCTTTTGGTGCTAAAGAATCTGCAGGATCCTTTTGTAAAGTTGTGATGGGGTTTGGCTCCAAATGTGGAACAGGTTGCAGTGTTAACATGGCTACTGGAACCTGGTTAGGCTAATCTCATCTCAACTATAACCATCCGAAGACTCGTAGATGATTGAGCTGAAAATACTTTTGGCAGAGGACTTCCTGAACTGGAAGTAGTGAAAGGAGGCCATATTTGCAATTTTGAAATCTAACTTAGAAGAATGAAACAGAACAAAAGGACAAAAACACAATGCGAAAAAGATGATGGAAACCATGGTCGCTTTAGCTATCTGTCCCCAGATTGATCTACTGGATTGATGAATTATATTTTGCTCGGGGCTACAACTTAATCTCTCTCGACTCATTGGAGGATGAAGGCTACAACTATAAGTCTTCAAATGGCATCATAAAGATTACTAAAGGCTCACTGCTAGTTATGAAATGGAATAAAGTAAATGGATTGTATGTGTTAGATGGGTAAACTGTATCTATTGCTAAAGCTGATGCTATTAAAGTTCAAGAAAATGAGATGCAACTATGGCACCAAAGGATGGGTCATATAAGTGAACAAGGCTTGAGGGAACTACACAACCAAAGAATTATAGACAAGATAAAAACATGTGCATTACCATTTTGTGAGGCTTGTGTCTACGACAAACAACATAAAATCAAGTTTTCAGTGGCAAAGCATAGCACCAACCAAATCTTGGAATATGTACATCAATATGAAAAATAAAAAACACATATGCAAAATCGAAAATTAATTTTGAAAACCACAAATTTTATAGATTCTATGAGATTCAAGCTGACAAATCTAACATCTTAAACTAATTACTTACCTGGCTTGCCACCGAAGAGAAAAACAAATTTGTAAAGACCATCGACTGGAAATCGAAGGTTGACAGAGTGATAGAGAAAGACGAGAGAGAGAGGGTGAGGAGTTCGGAGACCGTACGACCAAGCCGAAGAAATGGGTCTCTTCTTTGTGTCGATATGTTGAAGGAAATAGGCAGAAATGTTGAAGGAAAGCTCAGATATGTTGAAGAAATTTGTGTGTTTTGTCGATATGTTGAAGGAAATGGGCAGAAATGGGTGTCTCGGGTCTCAAAAATGGGGAAGAGAAAGGAGATGGGTGTCTCGGGATTCTCAGGTCTGAAATGAAAAAAAATTTCTAAGTGGCGGGATGTATATAATACCGCCCTTTTTACATAAAAAGTTGCCCAATATAATACTCTACCATAATACTTTTCTATTAGTATTATATTGATGTGTTATGGAAATGGGTATTTGGTGTAGTGAATAAAGCTAATCTTATTTAATTAAATTTGGACGAGTGGAATGACATGAACATAACGGGTGGAGCTTATTATAAAGCTAATTCAAATGGCAACTTAGACATATCAAACTGTTTACAATATTCATTATAAAAAAATTATCAAGCTCAATAATAGCTAAAGACTTATAATCAATCAAAACACTATTATTGAAAATAAAACAACGATCTACAATGTTCATAAAAACTAACGCATCACGTCGAAAGATCATGAAACAATAGTAATAACAGTTTGAATAAACCTTTGATCTGGATTTAATGGAGATTCATCCAAGTGTTGTCTAATATAATTATGTCAAAAGTGTGAAATTCCACCATGAAGACCACAAACCTCATTAGTAAGGCAGTGGGATAGAGAGTGTTAAACACTATTATTGAAAAAACTAAACATACCAAAAACCTAAAAAACAAACAAACAAACCAAACTAATAACATAACAAAACAAACAAAAAAATTCCCCTCAAACCCCATGCTCCGTAGCCACCAAACAACCACGATACAGAACCACTCTCACACCATCGTTGTGGCTACGATCTACAAAGAACCCTGAAATCGAAGCCCACACACTGCTGAAGATGAAATGCACCATTGCTGCCTAGCCCATGCAGCTCGTGACACCATAGCCCAAATCTACCCCGCAAAGGAGCCAGACCCAACAGTAGAGAACGCCAGAAACTACCAAACATGAGAAAGATAGAGAGAGGGAGACACCTACAAAAAAGAAGTCCACCAAAGAAGAACACACCCTTGCCTATAGTGTCGAAGGAGCCCGTGGTTGAGAGGAGGCATAGAATAACAAGCCCTAGATCCCCTAAGGAGAGCTAGGTGACTTAGGTTTATTGAGAGAAAAAGTCAAACTTTAGCTTTATTAGATGGAGTATTTTGTGTGGTCTTAACGACTCACTTCTAAGTTCAAAATTTTCTTTTTCAAGCATTGACATATAAGAAAAATAAAAAAATATTCTTCAAAAATCTTGGTTATTGGTACTTGGAATGTAATTTGATCCACAAAATTCCAATTTTAATAATTAAGATTTAAAATTTTTAACTTCTTAAAAATTAAATCATTATTATCTGACACAAGTTTTAATTTTTACACAACATACTAGAGAAAATATTCCAAATCTAAGTAAAAAAAATATATAGAATAGAAGAACACGTCTTTATTTTGACAAGAAATAACTTAATTGCTTAGACATTAAGAGCCGATAAACTTAAGAAAAATTACACTCTAATTGTGTAGGAATTGTTATTTGTAGATATAGGGGATTTTTTTGTTTTAATATATTGTTTTATGTAATTTTTTTTTTCCATTTTTTGCTTTTTAATTTAAAATTTAATTTCCCTTAATTTAGGAGTTAATGGACACATGTTTCGTAAATCATTATTCTAATTTTTCACTACAATAATTTTCACTTTTAATGACTTACACCAATGGTGTAAGTCATTAAAAGTATTCAGGGATATTTAAAGTCTAATGGTGTAAGTCATTAAAAGTTCTTGTTGATGACTACCAAAGTAAGTCATTAAAAGTGGTGGGAGACGTTAATTTAAAAATAGGAATATAAAATTATTTATTTATAAAATATTAGACATGTAAGAGCATCTGACGTCTCCCCTGGGAAGACGTGCCAGACATCTAACGTCTCCCCTGGGGAGACGCTAAATGTTTGGCCTAATATATATATTCAACATTTGTTTCTTCTTCCCCGAGCGCACGAACCAGAGGTGAAGAAAGGCGATTTTCTGGGCGATTTCAGGGCCATTTTTTGACGATTTTGGCCGATTTTAGACTATAAAATCTCATTTGAGGTAAGTTTTTATTATTTATAAGTGTTGTATAATAATTAGGATAATTTTCATGCTTATTGTCTCTAGTTATTAAGGAATTGATATTGAGATTTTAGGGTTTATGAGTTGCGATTTTTGATGATTTTTTGCTCAACAAAGTGGATTTAAAGCATATTTGAGGTATGATTTCAAGATTAAACAATGTATTATAGTTAGAATGGTAGAAAAAATTATTTTTGTGCATTTTTTTATATGATTTGTGGGTTTTATTAGAAATATTAGTTTAAAGTATGAAAATTAATTTTTATGTATATTTGAGATACTATATTGTTTAATTTTAAGATGATACCACATTATTTACTATTTTTAAATTTTTATTACTATTTAACCCAAAAATTATACATGTTTTTATTAATTTTTAATGTTTGTTAAGTATATATATATAAATATGTTTTGCTAAAATGTATTTAATAATTGTCTAAAATAAGAAAAATAATTTAATTTTAATTTTACATACAAAATAGTAATTCAAGTTTATAATGTTTATAATTTTTTTTAATTTATATTATTATTTAATTAGAAAATTATATATATTTGTAATCTTTATTAAAATTTAAGTAGGTTATTTATATATAGTTATGTTATTTTATTGATTTAGTAATTTTTTATTAATTAATTAATTGAAATTTTTAAGTTATGGTTTTAATAGAGATTTTTGCCTCAAATTTTCAATTTCAAGCACACATTTGAGGTTTTTAAGTTTCTAAAATTTCAATAATAAGTTATTGTTAATCTAAGTATTTAGTGAAGTTTGTTTAGTAATATTTATTTATTAATTTATTTAGTTTTGTAGGTTGTGAATTTAATAGCAAAGTGCGCTCTTTGCAAAGTGAAGTAAATTTGCTATCAAGGACTATTAATTGCAAGTGGTACATACATTATCTTCTTTCTTGTTTTAGTATTATTAAACTTTTGTTAGATGGGTTTAAATATCTTAAATATTCATCCATAGTGAAGTAGGTTCTAAGATTAAAATTGTGTGTTTCGGTCCTAACAGAAGGTTGAGAACTGTGTGTTTTAGTGAAGTAGGTTTTGGAAAATTTGTTTGTGTGCTGCGGAGCTATAAGGAAGAAACTTATTGTGTGTTGTTTGAATTTTTTGACTTGTTGTTCACAGATGGTTAGATCACTATTATAAGGGAAATGCTGCTCGATTTTGTCTAGAATTATGTATTTTATTATTTTATTATTATATTTGTATTGTGTTGTGTTTATTCGATTGGATTTGATTAGATTGACAGATGGTTAGGTTACTAATATAGGAGAAATGCTGCCCAATTTTTTGTATGCTTATTTAGTTTTTTTTTGTTTAATTTTTCATAGTCATAAGAGATGATATGGATAGAAAATGGATGTCAACGAATAGGTTATCTGTGGAATATAAAAACGGGGTCAACCTTTTTCTGACTAGTCTACTAAAACATCTCGAGATTCCAAATAATATATAAATTGTGCAACCTAAAGTAACTAGCTACAACTTCAATTATTTTGAAAATCTATAGTTGAATTTGACTAATATTCTTTATATTAAGTATTTTTATTTAAATATTGGTGTCCACACCAATCAGACAATGTGACATTTGGATATTATGTGATGAGGATGTTGAAGGATTACATTGAACATCCACGGCCTACACGTTACTTGAAGAAAGAGGTATTGTTATCCCCAAAATTTCAGTTCAATGACGTGACAATCAGAAGTGACAAGTGGCAATGCATGGTCAGCAAATGCACATTAATAGTCAATAAATGTGTTGGCTCTTCGGAGTTGTGATAAAGTAATCTGACCGATCTAATAGAATTTCTGTCCGACCGGTGAAGATTTTTGACTGACCAGTCAAGTGTTTTTGCTAGACCAGAGATGTGTCATGCTAGACCAGAGAAGTGTCATGCTAGACTAGAGATGTGCTATGTTAGACCAGAGATGTGTCATGTTAGACCGGTGGAGTGCATGGCCGACCGGTGAGGTGTTTGGCCGACCGGTGGAGTGCATGGCCGACCAGTGAGGTATTTGGCCGACCGGTGGAGTGCATGGCCGACCAGTGAAACATTTGGCCGACCGGTGCAGTGCATGACCGACCAGTGAAGTATTTGGTCGACCGGTCTTTCTTCAAGGTGTGAAGTTGGTCGACTAGACAGATCATCATTATGCAAGCGAAGTTCCAGTAACGGCTTCGGCTGGAATTAGTCGTACGCAAGAATCTCTCAATTTATCCCAAAGAAGTCGCATATTGTTGTATTTTAAATGTTATTTGTAATTAAATATTGTGAGAGTAACAGAAAGGACCCGGTCAAAGGGAATATATGATGTACGATCCATGAGCCTATAAATAAATGGCTCATGGCATCATTTTAGGGATCTTATCTTTTTAGACTGAGAAAAACTCTCTAGTTTGGAGACTTTGGGACTGTTACTTGGGGTATTCTTAGGGCATTTTCTAAGAGAGTTTAGAGAGAGAAACTATGTATTTTTCTACTTACACTTAAGAAGCTCAGTTGGCTCAAGTTCATCTGATCTTAAGTGTAGGATATATATCACAACTCCAAGTGGATTAGGCTATTACCAATAAATTGGGGCTGAACCACTATAAAATTATCTATGTCGTATTTTTCTCTTGAAGGTTCATTGTAGTTTTGACGTCTACTCATCGTTGGCCAAAATCGTGGTCAACATGTATGTATATAAATTTATACAAATTTAACAATTTATTTATTATTAAAGTATATATAATTAAATAATAATTAACTAATATATTTTTCTTTGTATTTTTTTGTAGCTAAACACTACGCCATATACACCAGCACAGATTAATGAAATGCGGCAACACTAGGCGAACCATATGCTACCGATAATTCAAAGTCATCGTCCCACATATTAGGTTTTTTTTTTACTTTTTATTTCTTACTATATGTCTAGCTAGCTAAAGTAATATTTGTTAATTTTGTATGTTTAACAACAAATATTACATTTTTTATATTTAGTTAGCAAAAACATATTATATACACATTTTTGTTTTATTAATGAAAATTCACAATTTAAATTTGCATATAATTTAGATTTTTAAATTAATATATTTAATTATATTTTAAAAAAATAATATATTTAATTCTATTTTAAAAATAATAATATATTTAATTCTATTAATTAATATACTTAAGATAATTATTTAATTATTTTTTTTAAAAAAAATACAAAAAACCTAGGGGAGACGATGAATGTTTACAAAGTCTCCCCATGGGAAACGTCATAGGTACCTACAACGTCTCTGTTAAATGTCTACAAAGTCTCCCCATGGGAGTCATCATAGGGCCACTTTAGATGACTCCTGCAACAACGTCTCCCCTAGGGGGAGACATTAAATGTCTATAATGTCTCCTCCATGTAGCCATTAAATACCTATTTTGTTGTAGTGTTTGCATGCTAGAGGGAATTACCCTGATTTTGTGTATTGTGTTTATTTCCTGAAAGCTTTTCTTAAATGGTCAACACAAGGAGCTCCGTGGCAATGTCTACGCGAGAGTGGAAGAATGATGACAGATTAATTTGCCTAAGACTGAAAATGGGCACCTCGTTCAAAAGTAACAAACATAGGATGAAGTTTTCTAACAAGATTAGGCCTACGAAGAAAGCTAAAACTAAAGATGTCGTGTCAATTAGTCTTGGTCCGAGACTAAGCATAATGTATTTGTTTCTCAAAAGTTTAAGGTGCATTAATTTTCATTCTTTTAGATGACAAATTTTTAAGTTTTCAATAATGGTTCAGGTTGCTCCAACAGAATTGCATTCTGTTATGGGAACCACAGAACACACAATTTTATTTATTTATATTAACTCGTGTGATCATGTGAGTTAATGATGTTTGTATTCTAAATATATAAGTCACGATTCCTTGTTATTATAAGAGAAAAAAAAATGTGCTCTTATTTATAAAAAGAATATCATATATTTCACTAATTACTGCAAGAAATATGAATGTCGAAAATGAACCTGGTTCTCATTGTGAAGTAGGTTCGTAATTGGTTTGCTGAGTCAACTGAATAAATTGCGTGGGCAAATCAAGTTGCTTAACAATATTGCCTATCTTGTGATATTCTTTGATTTTGCGTAATCAATTTGATAGATGTAAAGAATCTCTTCTCAACCTATAAAATGAATAAATCAAAGCCATCCATTTTACCACTTTTCAAATATATTTGTGTAATCCTTAAAAAACGAAACGGCTTGTTAAGCTTCTGTATTTTGTACGATTAAGTCTAGCATCTTAATATGTGTTTGTAATTGGCTACTGCACGTTGTGCTCTTTGGTTACTTAGTGTTTCCTTGGGACAAGGAAATCTTGTGTCTTCGGGTGAAGACATTCACAAGTCTTTTTTTGGGAGAAGATACTCACTTTTTGTTGAAGGAATTTGAAACTACACAGTGATCCAACAAACTTGGTGGAAGATTGGTTACAAGAGAATACTTGTGATCCTAATCAAGAGAGAGTCTTGCTTTACTTAAGTCAAGTATATTTTTGTATTTGTGATAATCGTTCTATTCACGTTTATTATCTGGGCGTGACTATGTGGACTAGGGAAATTGAACTATGAAAAAAATATCATTGTATTATTTTTACTTTACATTTTTTTATTATTGTGAGTTGGAGAGTATAATTCTAATCTACTTGAGCAACTTTCCAAAGTGCTTCATCAAATTTTTATCATTTCGCTTCAATTAAAAAGTTGTGTTTTAAGTATTTGGTTACTAAAAGCAGGAATTTCACATTTGTTTCCAGAGTATAGTTTTTTATATTGAACCTTTTGTTTTACTTTTTTTAGGGTTTTCATTTTGTATTTCTTTTTTTTTTCCAATTTCGTGGTATATTTTTCACTAGAAATAAGGCACCAACACTTCTAGATTAAGGTCAAGTCTCAAATAGGGGTGTTGATAAAACCGCCCACACCGCACAAACCACCCACACCGCACTGCAATTTGCGGTTTAGAACCCTTCGCAGTGCGGTTGCGGTTTGTATTTTTGCCAAACCGCGCGGTGCGGTGCGGTTTGCGGTTTTAAATTTTATAAATGCGGTTCAAACTACACCGCACCACATCATTATATATATTAACTTTTTATATTATTTTTTTCAATTTTACTACATTTAAAGTTAATGCATAAATATTTATATAGTATAATATAATATACACAATATCTAGAAAAAAAATATAATGTTTCATAGGATGCTAACACATATTCTACTTCAATCTAAAGATATTCCTCCTTAATTAAAATAATATTTACTTTTGTACTACATTTTTTATTTGTTATTAGTTTGTTATATTTTTATTGTTTTGCTTAAAGTTTATTAGCTTGTTGTACATTTAATTATTTTGTTAAACACTCTATGGTTATGAGATTTATTATGAATCTTTCTTAATTATAATATTTAATTGTTAAATTATTTGGTGATAGGTATAAACTGCCCACACCGCACCGCACCGCATTTTTGCGGTGCGGTTTATGCGGTTTGAGGTCTATACAGTGCGGGTTGCAGTTTGGAAAATTTTTCAAACCGAATATGCGGCGCGGTCCAAAAAATTAGAGAAAAACTGCACCACCCGCACCACGAACACCCCTAGTCTCAAACGACCATCGAGTGATGATGAACTTCTATATTTTAACAAAGATTATTAGGATTTATTTCTTCCATCGTGTCCATGTCCTATACATTGTATATTGTATACAGTACTCATATATCTTTGTATCAACAACATATAATAACCCAAATAGACTATCTTGTCTAAGACAGAAGATAGACCGTGCACATAAACTTGATTAAATAAAGCTGCCACTTTGCTTAGTGCTTATGAAAAAATTTATATTATTATCTTGAACTAAATTTTCTTGTATATACATCAACACATATATACTTAATTCAAGATTACATGTGTTGATGCCATTTTTCGTCAACTTAATTATGTAGGGCAATTAAACAATTAAACAGGAAGCAAAAAAAGAAAGAGATTTTTACGTGGTTCAGCAGTTAATATCTGCCTACATCCACGAGTCACTTTTATTAAAATTTGCATTAAAGCTTCAAGAAAAAGTATTTTTCACAGAGTGTTTCTCAATACAAAATTGTGCGTGAGTACAAATGATCAGATCCAGACTATTTATAGACCTGGTTACAAGAATATCTTCCCATAAATTTAAGGAAGTTACAACATATATTCAAAATTTTAAATTCAAATGAATATCTGAATAATAATAATACAAATTAAAGTATATTATTTAGATAAAGATCCCATAAAGATAGGGATTCGATACACGATTTTAACAAATCCCAAAGAAATAGGGATTTCTCAACAGCTTCTCCGTGTACAGGTTTAACGCATCTTCGAGCTTGATCACTGCATCAACGCGCTTTCGAGATCACTCGTATCTTTGAGCTTATCATTCCAGTTGTCGTCACCTCCTTTCCAGACGAATTTATCGAACTCATTTCCTAGAGGTACATGCTTCCCCCAAGCATGCAACTCATGGTCAAATGTTGATGACATGACTTTGTTTTTTTCGTGATAATTTGTACAAGTATAATGTTAACACTTATTAATCCCGAGCTTACTTTACGAGCCTACATTTCGAGGCTACTTTTTTATTCTCAAAATTTGGGTGTAACATTTTACGCCCTCAAAAGTGTTGGTTTGAATCCTATGAGAGGAAACTTTTGAACTTCACTTTCGAAAAACGTGCCCACCTACCACACCCGAATATGGACATGTGTCAGTATGGGATTAGATATTGAGCGTACTCGAGTACTCTTTCTCTGCACACGTCCTTTCCCATTCCACCTTTTTTTTGCCAATCTCTGAGATTAAATACAGTCCATTAGATCTCATTTAATTCCCTTTTGACGATTTAGATTTATTTTAACTTCACCCCATTTTAACCCTATATAAACCCTCTCTCCTTCCTCAATCACCACTTTCATTTCATTTCTCTTAAAAAATTCCATGCTGTTTGAGAAGAAAAGAAAAGAAATCTCAAGAATTCCTTAATTTCACACTCGATCCCCTTTCAAAAACGAGTTTCTGATGATCTCTCTATACCGATACTTCCAGTTGACTCTTCCAACATGTAAGTTTTCTGATCTTTTCTTATTGTGGTTTAAAGAAAAACCCTTTTTCTTCTGACTAGTTCTTGATTGGGTTCTTGGAAATGTATAGAATAAAAGGGTATGTTGATCCAATATGCTAGTATAAAAAATGGTAAAAATGAGTTTTTTTAGGAAAATTTACATAATAAATGGTATTTTTTTCCTTCTGGGATTTGAAAAGGTTACGCTAGGGTATCATACAGAGAAATGAATAGGGGTTTAGAAATAGGGTTTATATGCACACTTTCCAATGACAATCCCTATTTGGGTAACTGCTAACTTTTATCTTGAAAATCAGGATTTTTTAGAATTAACTTCCTACTTCGCACGTGGGGACACTCTCGGTGCCCTGAACTTGTATTATCTCGGTTAGGTCATCCGAGTTGCCTTGCTCACTTCGAGTCTTCAGTCTCGAATTGTCGAGCTTTTCTAATTTTTATTTACCTTCTTTAATCCCTTTGTCTCGAGCTTTCGACCTCAAGTCTTCAAAAAATTTCTTTTCTCCATTCTTTCCAAGTAATGGGTCCTCACCTTTTACTTTCTTGTTAGATGTCCCAGTCTTCAGAGAATCGATGGGGGTCCGAGCTTGCAATCCCTTACCACCCACCTTCTCCTCAAGTTGAATCTCCATTCACTCGAAATTAGTGGTTGATCCGAGAGCACGAGGAGCGTCTCAAATGTGAAGACATCCGAGCACACTTTTGACGTCAAATCACCAAGGTCGAAGGAGATTGCGGTTTGTCATATATCCAGATCCTGATCCTGAGATCCGTCCAATTCCATTAGAACCGTAGTATAAAGTTACAATAGCTTATTCCCTAGGTGAGCTCTCCTTTGAGTTCATGGAAAGTTCATCAAGCCAGAACCCCTCATCTGCCCCTCCTATCTCTTCTATCCCCACTCTTCAGGGTGAGTTTTCTGAGGCTGAACTGTACAAGAGTACCATCCGCACCATAGGGTAGATATTAGGCATTCTGTCTTGTCACTGTCTTAAGTTTTCCAGGGAGCTCATCTGTCGAGCTCCTAAGGCTGATGAAAGAAGCTTTTATCCTTCGAGTGAGGACGACCCGAAGAGAAAGGTTAAGTTTGCGGCCTAGAGTCGCGAAAACATGCAAGTTGGGGCTCTCCTACTTCTTAATGATTACTTTAGAAAGTTCACCGACTACGTCAGTATAGCCCATTTCCTTCTCCAAACCAACTCATATAGAGTGTTAGTGACATTAAAGTCGCTACATCATGAGATGAAACGAGAAGTTCCATCTCCCTATGAGATATTGTACCTTTTTTGCCTGAAAAGCAATCCCACCAAAGCGAAGGGTGGAGATGGTTTCTATTACCTCTCGAGCAGGCCTTGAGACAAACGACTATTCGAGGACATCCCCAATCACCTGACAAACTTCAAAACACAATTCTTTTGGATGAATGGCCTCGAATCGTCCAAATTCCTCTCATTTCAATGCCCTCGTAAGTTATCTGTCTTTTAAAAAAAAATTTATTTCAATCTTTTTGAAGCTAGAATGTTCATACCTTTTTGTTCTTTTTAGCCAACTATGATTGCCCAAAGCTGGCCCAAGATATGGTGGACCATAGAGAGAGAATGTTGAAGCTCCCTAATGGGTGGGGATCTCTCCTCTATCTCTTCCACGAGGATAAGTTGCGCCTCTGCAAGCTCCTTGACGAAGGCGAGTCTACAGAAGACTTTCCAACTTGCAAGTAAGCTTGATGGGAAGGTGTCCCCGTTCCTCGCTCTTTAGGTCATTCAAAGAAAAAGAAAGGGAAAGACTCGAGCATAAAGCTAGTGGAGCCTTCATGGTCGGGTAGCGAGGTTTAAGATGAAGCGTCTCCAAGCTCGCCATGAGGTAAAATAGTGTTGGATATGTCCATGTGATCTCCAACTATTTTGAAATATGAGCCCAGCATCCTGATCCTCTTTAACAATCCCAGAACAACTTTTCTACTTGGTCGGGGGTAGACTTTAAGGTCCACAGAGACGGTAGCTGGGTAGGTAAATTTCAAACAATGTATAGTTTAAATGAGGTTTAAGAAGGGATAACAGTTCAATATGGAACCAATGACTATAAAAATTTGTCTAGGCTATCCCCCACCTATTGAGAAGGTACTCCCATAGAATCTTCAAAAGAAAGAGGGATTTCCTGGTCCCCAAGCTCAAGTTCGAAGGAATCTTCTAATTAGGTTTCCTTACTAGCTGTTTTTGTTCTCTTTTTTAAATTAGTTACTAATATGCTTTCTCTTTTCTTTTTTAGTTGATATGGATTTAGATCTTGACAGCATACTCGGGATGTTGTCTAAGGCCTAGGGTAGCAAGCAGGGTCGCATGTCCTCAAAGAAGGATGCACCTTCTTCTAAAGTCGCGAAGGTTACTGAGGACCCTTCTTTGGTGTCCTCGAAGGCTGCCACTAGAGAGCCAAAAATAAAAAATTCCTCCTCCCCCAAAGAGAAAGACTCCATCCCCTCCTCCTCCCCCCAGCAAGGTCCCTGCTGGGGATAAGGGTAAAAAGATCGTTGTTCTCAAAGCTTCAAGGTCATTGGGTGCTCCAATTCCAACTGTGGTCTGCAAATTTTTTGCCATGACGCATATGCTAGAGTATCCTTTGGCAAATGAGGCTGGTGCCTTAAGATCCGGCCTGTGCTCCAATTGGCTATCGAGAACTAACCAATCATGTAGCAACCTTGATCCCAACGTGGGGCAGTTTCTTAAGGGAGACAACACCACCACCCTCTTTGACCAGACCATGGAGCACAGGGTGTCTGTAAGTATCTCCACACTTTTAACTCTTTATTTTCTCAGTTTGTTATTCCCTTACTATCATTGTTTGTCCTTTAGACTCTCCTTGGGTTTGTTCGCTAATGCTCCCTCCTGTCCTCGAAGATCGTGAACAGTGAGAAGTTGGCCAATGATGCTCATCAAGCTTGAATTCAAGCTGAGGATTACCTGAAAGAAGCCAAGGGAGCTTAATCCAAGGCTAAAATTACTCTTAAAGAGGCTAGGGAAGCTCATGCGAAGGTTGAGGATGCCTTTAAATTTTTCCAAGATAAGCTTGCCTCCTCCAAGAGCGAGGTCAGCCGTCTGAAGGCATAGCTCGACACAAAGACTGCATACTTCGATGTTGCCAAAGTTGAGTTCGACAAAAGAGCTTCGGAAATCGAACACCTCAAAAAGGAGCAAAACATGGCCTATGAGATCCTCGAGGATGAGAAGAAGTGTATGCTCAAAGAGTTTGTACCCGAAATGAGTGGGCCACCGATAGAGCCATGTGTAGAATGTAATCACTGAAACCAGATATTGACACATCGTTCCTACTAGACAAATAGGAGGAGTTCGTGACCAAATGGAAGGCTCGACTGGCGGAAGTAGAGGCAACTGCGGGCACTACCTTCGGCTAGTGGAGAGGAGGAGAAAGGAAAAGAAGCCGAGTCCACCCCAGTTGCTCATAAGTAGTTTTTTTTAACAAGGGCTGCATCCTTTATTTTTTGTTGTATAAATTTTATTAAGTCCCTTGGGGCCGAGACAATTTATGTTATAGCTCAAGTTTGAGCTACTCTATTATCTCTCATGAATATTCATATATTGTTATTAGTAGTTTTACTCTTTAAATTTATTTCTTGAAATCTTTATGCACATTATACTTATAGCTTTTGCCTTAATATTATGCATCATATTCGAGGATCAAAATATTTCGAGCATGTTATTAAGGACTTGCTTTTATATTTTTTTTTGTACAAATACACTTTCGTGCTTAGGTTCGAACTTTTATATATTCATACATAGTTCATTCGATTGCACAATTTCGACCTCGTTATATTCAAGTTCAAACACTACTTATACCATGAGTTTTTGCGTTTAAAAACACTTATTGGCGTGTAGTACCGTTAGTCTAGTTATTTCTTGCTTACTGATAGTAACTTTTCCTCATCCCCAATTATAGTCTCGAAGTTGCGAGGTTGAAACTATTTTGCAACAAATTCTAGTTTTGTCTCGATTTTAAGAATATTGTTGGTTAATCTAGAGTTCCATCTTTATTCTTGTGTTGATTTGTTTGTGCTAGTTTTTCCAGACTTGTTAAGTTAGGTTCATGCCTGGTTTTTTCCCAGACACTTGTTTTTAAATTCGTACTTGGTTAGTAGCGATCCATGCACTGTAATTCATCTATTGTTTTTACTTCTATTTTTATTTATGCTATATTTGTTTCAGCCTATGGTATGGTTGTATACCCCTTATGCCCCCTTAATTTCCTACGATTGTGAAATCTTAGGTGATTGAATTGTGAGAGCTTGCGAAAAATATAACAATAAAAATAAAATTTTAACAAGAAACAGTGTTTTCTTAATAATAAAAGAGAAAAATAAATACAAGCTTGGTTACAAATAAATAAACACCATTCCTACATTACTAATAGTAAGGTCGTAGTTAACCATTCCACGCTCGTGGAACCGACTCTCCATTCAATTTCACTAGTTTGTACACCCCAAGTCAAATGATGGACTCAATTTGGTAAGGTCCCTCCCAATTAGGCCTGAGCACGCCTGGAGAGGGGTCTCATGTGGCCAAAAATACTTGCATAAGCACCAAATTTCCCAATCCAAAGTGTCTGTCTCAGACCCTTTTATTGAAGTATCTTGTAGCTCTTTGCTGGTATGCAGTATTTTTAAGTTGGGCTTTATCTCGCTTTTCTTCAATTAAATCTAGGGCTTCTTCGAGCTGAAATTGGTATGAGTCCTTGTTATATGCTTCACGTCTAATAGTGGGAACTTTGACCTTGATTGGCAACATCGCCTCGCAGTCGTAGGCTAGTGAGAAAGGTGTATGTCCTATTGAGATTCGAGATGTTGTTCTATAAGCCCATAGGATTTATGGTAATTCTTTGGGCCACCTACCTTTAGCTTCTTCAAGCCTTTTCTTAATGGAGCTTTTTAGAGTCTTGTTTATGGCCTCGAATTTACCATTCTCTTGTGGATGGGCTACTTAGGAGAAGCTTTTAACTATCCCATTTTTCTCGCAAAACTGGGTGAATAGTTCGCTGTCGAACTGGGTTCCATTGTCCAAGAAAATCTTCCTTGGTGTCCAATATCGGCAAAGTATGTTCTCTACCACAAAATCTAAGACTTTTTTCAAGGTGATCGTGGCCAGAGGTTTAACCTCAGTCCATTTGGTGAAGTAATCCACAACAACTACAACATATTTGACTCTGCCTTTTCTCGTTGGTAGGGATCCTATGAGGTCGATTCCCTATACCGCGAATGGCCACGGGGATCTCATCATGGTGAGTTCGGTTGGTGGAGCTCGAGGTATTGAGGTGAACCATTGACATTTATCACAGCGTTTGACGTATTTGAACGAATCTGTCTTTATAGTATGACAAAAATATCCCTGCCTAATTACTTTCTTCGAGAGGTTATGCCCCCCCAGTGTGATCTCCACAAAATCCTTCGTGAATTTCTTCTAGGATCTTTTTAGCCTCGAGTGTAGTTACACATCTTAGTAATGGCATGGAATATTCTCTTATGTACAATCTCCCTTCCAAGATAGTATATCTTGGTACATCAATTTTCGAGCCTCGTTCCGGTCTGTTGGGAGGCTCCCAGTTTTGATCTAGTCGATTATGGGTGTCATCCATGTAGGCTGTGATTCTATCATATCAACCTCGACTTCGTCAGGCTCGATTATTCTTGGTTCTGGTAAAAATTCCATTGGCACTAAATTAAGTGTGTCAGCTTCCCTGGTTGTTGCGAGTCGAGCTAGAGCATCTGCATTTGAGTTCTGTTCTCACGGAACTTGCTCGATCGCGTACAACTCAAAATGTCCAAATGTTGCTTTGAATTTTTCCAAGTATGCTGCAATTTTAGTGCCCCAAGTCTGGTATTCTCCAAGGATTTGGTTGACAACCAATACAATCACTATAACAATGAATGACTTTAGCTTTTAGCTCGAAATATATTCGGAGTCTTGCTAATAGTGCCTCGTATTCAGCCTCATTATTGGAGGCCTCGAAGCCAAACCTTAGGGTCGAGGGTTACCTATTTCTTGATGGGGTTATTAGGATAATGCCTGCCCCCAATCCGTTCTCGTTAGAGGATCCATCGACGTATAGTCTCCACAGCTCGCGGGCTGGAGTTACAACTTTTTCGTTGGTTATCCCTGTACATTCGACTATGAAGTCAGCCAAGGCTTGACCCTTTATTGTTGTTCTTGGGTGATACATAATCTTGAACTGCCCAAGTTCGACTGCCCATTTCAATAGTCTTCTAGATGCTTCAGGTTTCGATAATACTTGTCTCAAAAACTGATCGGTTAGTACATGTACGTGGTGTAACGCCCTGGGTAACCAGGACCGTTACACTGTGTGTTTAAAATAGTGCAAGACTTGCTAATTAGGTCATTTGAACTAAAATGTGTTTCTAAAGTCATCTGCAAGTTAGGGTTAAAAGATTTTGATTATAAAATGACTGTGTTGACCCCTGATTTGGCCAATGACACGGAGTCAAGAATACGACAAGAGATGTGATAATAATAAAAAAATGTAATCTAATGGTAAAGAATAGACACAAACGATTTATAGTGGTTCGGCCCCAATGGATGGTAATGACCTACGTCCACTTAGTGCTATTATTAATATTGAATCACAATGTCGTGAACAAAGAACTAGGGTTCTTGAGTTTCACAAGCCTTAGGGGAAATACAACTATTTTGAGGATAATCGCACTGTATGCTCTTTCTCTCAGTATTCAGGAAAAAGATAAAAAAGCCAAAAGTCCCTTCCTTGAGCTATTTCATGCATATTTATAGGCTCAAGGGAGGTTACATGGGCCAATGGGCCTTAACTTTCCTTAATATTCGTGTATCAAGGTAATAAAGAGGAAATAATCAACGTAATTATTATAAGATTCCAATCTTTAAAGGAAATAAACTGAATCATATGACCAGACTGGTCGTATCTAATCGTGAAGTATGGTGAAGCAATGTGTAGTTGGTCGATCATCGAACATCACCTCCTTATTTTGAATCTGCCATGCGTCAACCACGTGTGAGAAATTCTTGCCATGTCATCAACAGCCGTTTTTGGGTAAACATTTGCCCCCCAAGTTTACTTTATTGCGACCAGCATAAAGTAAACTTATGAAACTGACCCTTCGCTTACCCCACCAAATCTGTCAGAGCTACCCATGCCTTCTCGAAAAATGGTAACCAATCATGTCCAATCAAGCCTTTTCGGTTTCCCAAAAAATTGTTCGATGGATATTGCTGTAATGACCCACTAATCTAGATTTTTTGGACCATTAACGAAAACTATACATAAACTTACATTTTTACGAAAATACCATAATTTTATTGAGTAACTTGTAAAATAAGAGTTACTTACAAATAAATACTAAGAAGGATATGGGATCCCATTGTCTTTAAAAACAAAACATGATTTAAATGAAAAGTATTACATAAGAAATGCGGAAAATACATATAAAACCATAAAAGATAAAATGAGACTACATCCTCGAATCGAATAACGCTCGGCCCCTTGACTCCATTCACCATCGATACACATCCTCTAAGCGTCACGAATCTTACCGCCTCTAAAGCTATTTTCCTGCACATAAAACAAAAGGAATGAGCCTAATGCCCAGCAAGGAAAATCTAACACATAGTCATACACATAAATTTCATAATAAACGTAAAGATATATCATAACACTTAATACATACACTTATTATAATGGCCATTATTACTTGGGGTCCCATAGACTAAACAAGCTTATGCCCATGAGATTAGTGGGGTCCTACTAGCTAAGTAGGCATATGCCCATAATCTTTTTGGGGTCTTGTTAGTCAAATAGGGCATAAGCCCAAGCCTACAAACATACACATTCATAACATATTCATAACATATCATATTTCATAACATAACACATAAGCAATACACATATAGATTCTATCCTATTTTCCTTACCAAAGTTACCGGGATATGATGGACTGAGTTGGGACTTTTGGAACACTCCTAAAACCATATGAGAAAGAGTGAGTTTTAAGAAGAAGAAATGGAAATGAATAGGGAGACTAAACCATTGAGAAATATGCTTACCACAACTTATGCGCTTAAGAACTTGGATTCCCTAACCAAAATGAGAATGAGGTTAGGGGACTGAGTAGAAGGCTTTGAGAAGGAAAATAACATGAAACAAATGAAATAGAGTTTCGGGTTTACCTCAAAGACTTGCAAGACCAATCTAACCACAACCGAAATACTAACGAACCTCACTTCCCAAAGTGTTTGATAAGCTTATGATGTTTAAGCTTATGATTTTTCCCAAACCAGGTGTTTACACTCTCACACTCACTTAGCACTAGCAGCTTCTGAACTTAGAGTAAAAGGTGAATAATGGCTGGGTACTAGGTCCTATTTATAGAGTTTGGGAAGGAAAGTATCTTGATTTTACTTGAATAAAAATAATGGCTTTTTAGGCGAAAATCATTTGAATAATCGTTCAGCAGAGGCTGAAGACTCGTTCAAAAGATGTTGGACTTATGGAGGAGTTTGAATGGCTGAAAGGAAAAGAATTCAAAAGTGTTTGAATTTATGCTGGAGGAGGCGATATATCGCCCCTATAGGCGATATATCGCCTGGACCATTGTTCCCGAGGCGACCGTGCATCGATTCGTGTTTTCCGTATCTACGTGCTGCGATATATCGCCCCCTATAGCTGCGATATATCGGCACACGCTGAATATTTAAACACGAAATTACACATTTTTAGCTAAGTTTGAATGGAGTAAACAGCCTTGACTAAGCCCTCAACGTATTCAAAGCTGCTGACTGACCCTATAACATTCAAACTTTACTCTTTATTAAATTTAATCCTAAAAAATACTTAATCCTTAATCATCATTCATAACATGTGCTTAAAATCCTATTGGTTGATATCTAAACCTTATAGTATAATAAATATAATCCTTAATATCAGTCATATAATCAAACCTTAGGTTATACTTAATATTCTTAAACTATAGGTTAAACTTAGAAAATCTATAAGTACTACTATGAGTGTCCAAATAATTCCCGGTCTGAACCAAAAATCCACAGTTACAAAGATAATACTAAACATACTATAATACTACTAAACAATTAGCTAAGTAAAGTTCTTGGACTCTACAATTGCACTTCCCCATACTTTGAAAGAAGTAATTGCATGATTACCTCTTTTACGGTGCCACGATCACTATAAATAATACCCCAAAATCACATTTTTACTTTTTACCTTTCACTCGCCTTCTCTTCTTCAAGAACTTTAAAGAACTTCGACCTTCAGAGCTCAGAAAACCCAGAAGCTTTCATCGCTGATCTAAGGAACTTTCGCTCAGACGTTCAAAATGTTCGTGTTCATACTCTAACTTTCATCCAAGTAAGTTCCCTGAATCTTTCTGTCGTTTGGGATGCCATCCAAAACCTTCTTATATCTGTTTTATCTCTGAGCTTTTGAATGTTCTTGGTTGAAGTTGTTTTGGGGTAAGTGGTATATTGATCGATATTTGATAGGGTAGTGAAATAATGTTTTATAGGTGATAGGAGTAAGTTTGGTAGTTAAGATTGTAGATTTAAGGCGTAAAATTGAAGTAAAAATTTGATTTTTAAGCTAGCAAAAAAACTGGGTTTTTCTCGCCCTTTCAGAGTCGAAGAGTTTTTCCTGGAAAACTTTTCAACTCTGCTTTTTAATCTATTTTCCAAACTGTTCACTTGAAATACAGTATTTTTTATCAGAATAGTGCTGGTCATTTAAAATCTTAGCTTTTATACACGAGCAGCATTATTCTAACTTTTAAACACAAGGTTTTAGGCCTTAAATTCTCATCTCCCCCTTTTCTGTTCGTAGCTTTTCATGCAAGATCCGTGGGAAGGTGAGAGGCCTATCGATGACGACTTGCTGACCCAATTACTTGAAGACGAGGAGCAACCGTCGCTGTTGATACCAGAAATTCCCTTTTCTCGCATCACCCCAAACACTCCATCGACCCTACCACAAAATATGGGTCAAGTAAAATCCAAAGCCCAGAAAAGGAAGCTGTCCGCTTCCCCTTTAAATCAGCCTGCTCCTTGGGCTAAAACTCTTTCGACCAGTGGTCGGGAAGAAAACACCCCCGACCCTGCTATCCAAACTCAAGCCCAACTTCGTAATGACATTCAACCAGATGTTGAATGGTATGTTTCCCCTCCTAGCCGAGTAACGATTAGGATGATTGCCAATTACATTAAAAAATACGGACTTCCTGGGGTGACCCTAGTCCAACCTACAAGAGACCAACGAGCGAATCTGCCTAGAGGCGCCTATAGCGCCTGGTCGAGATATCACATCGAGGCAGGAGCGATCCTACCTCTCCATCCTTTTTTCCAAGGAGTGGCCAACTACTTTGGGGTTGCTCCTTTCCAAATAACCCCAAACGGGTATAGAATGCTCTCTGTGTTAGGAAAAATAATATTGCCTCAATGGAAATGGTAAGATAATATTACAACTCTAGACAATATATTACAAATAAATATTGATCGATTAAAAAGTGTTACAACTCTATGACAAAAGATACGTGTAAATATGAAGAAAGAGGTAGAAGATGATAGAAATAGAAAATACAACTCTAAGACAAAATATACAAATAAACTAGAAGTAGTATAATGAAAAGATATAGATGAGATTACAACTCTAAAACAAAAGATACATGTAAAAGAGTGAATAATAGAAGAAAAGAAAAGCAATAGAATAAAAAAACAATGAACAAAGAACTCTCACTCACACAACCAAAGTGAAGAGTATTGGGGATCACCAACTTGAACAAGGTTTGAAACCTTTGTCCAAAAGCTTATTTCCCCCTAACTCAAGCACTAAGGGATCTCTCACAGATTTTGGAAATGCTTTCTGGAATAATCAAGCCTCAAGGTGTTTCTAGCCAAGTGCTCTAGTGGATAGAAATGGTGTATCTTACAAGTGAGCATTAGGCTCCTATTTATAGAGTTTAGAGACACCCTTTGAATTTCAAATTCCACCAACCCCCATGGCTGTTACCAATGATTAATTGGGTGTTTTATGGAATTAAAATAGAGATTTTGGAGTTACTTGGCTGTTGGAAACGTTCAAAATTAGATAAAAACCGAATTAGTATGAATCTGTCAGCCACTAGCACCGCGGAGCTTGTTTCAAGCGCCGCGGCCCTTGGTCAGTTTCAGCAACCAATTTTTTAAGTTTTTTCCAAAACGTTCCAATTTATTCCCACTTGATTTTGTAACTTCCATACACAATATGAGAGTTAAAATCACATCTCTATCAGCCATTTCTCATATGGATTTAAGAAATTCATCTCAATATTGTGTAACAACAAATCTACACAATAATGGGTGATATTTAGGAGTTACAAATTTGTGATGAATTTGTAACACCAAATATGTTACATGTTTGGATATTTCACATATATCCAAATAATGTAACTCTCTATTATATGTTACAATGTGTGACACTCTATGTCACATTTATTTAATCTAAAACATTATATTATAAAATAATATAACACTCTGCACTCTATATCCTTTATAGCCATAAGAAATGGCCTGTCCCCACACCACACGAGGTAAATTATCTGTTCGACCTAAAATCCAACCCCAATCAAGAAAGCACAGGGTTCTTCCACTTCTATCACCAGGAAACATCTCACACTTTCCTGAGTGATACAACCTTTATATCCAATGTGGGGAAGTACCATCTGGAGTACTTTCTGACTACAGACATGGTTGCCAACAACCTGGCCTTCACCCAAGGAGGTAATATTTTAACCCCCCTGGTCGTTTGTTTTTCTTTAATTCTTCCTGCATTTCCCTTAGATTTTTAGTGCCTTTGAGGCCCATGGCTGCGACCGGCTCCCACTCCAGACATGGAAGTCCGATCAGCACTTTTGGCCAGCATGACTGATGTAGAGAAGAGCGTCAAACATCTAGTCACAGAGGCTAACCTGAGGCTAGTCGGGCTTTTGGCACCTTACCAGAATGTGAGGGAGTCAACAACGGGGAGTGCCACCAGCAAGGAGATTCCTGAGAAGCACCCAGACGTGTCACAACCTCAAAGGAAGAGAACGACTAGAGTGACAATCAGGGAACCCTCCAGCACCCCACGAGCTGTTGCTCCCCCATCTCCACTGGGAAAGGGAAAAAAGAAAGCTATTGAACCCTCTGCCCCTATCGATGAGTCCTCGGATGAGAACGGTACTGTTTTCTCATTCTTAGATAGTTTGCCAATTCCCTGTCATTTATTTGATGGGGATGACAACTTTAAGTATACTCCAAACTTAAATTCAGATTTTTTCCAGGAAGTAAGTAGTTCAGTAAGTAATGTAGCAACCAGTAGTTGTAGCACGGGTACTTTACTTATAATCTTCTTTCTTTCTTTTTTAGTTCCATCTATACATCTTGTCTCACTGCTCTTATTGTTTCCTTTTGTGCAGATATGTCGTTTGAAGACGTATTCGAACATTACAAGGCCGCTGCTGCTTCCTCAGGCAGGAAAAAAGACAGTAAGAGGACTCGAGGAGAGAGCAACAAAACTGCCTCAAAGAAGGCCCGGACCGAGGGTCCTTCAGAAGATGTTCCTTTGAAGGAAAACACGCCATCGGCTGACCAGCATTCCACTCCTCCAGTACCGGTCGATCAGCATCCCACTCCTTCGACGCCTTCTAACCAGACACACTGCACTCAGCCTGAAGGCTCCCTGTCCAGCACTGTGGTCAGTTCAGCCAGGGAGAGAATATACAAGCTCTCCAAATACAAATGCAGTCAAGAGGCCATCGACGGCACCATCTCCAGACCGACCAAATACTAAATCGAGGGCTGAATGAGAAAGTCAGTGTAAGTTACTTTCTGTTGCTGAGTAATTTACTTTTGATTTTCTGCCATTGCCTTATTATTTTCATCTAGTTGCAGGGATTGCTGATCATGATTGCCGGCTGGCACCGTGCAAGTTCAATGGTGTCCCAGACCAAAAAATTTGACACCAGGCTCGCTGAGGCCATGAAAGCGTTCGAGGGGAAAAATGATGACCTACTCGAGAAGAACACTGAGCTGACCAAGAAGAACGGTGAACTTCTCGAGAAAAACGCGGAGTTGACCAAGCTGAATGATGAACTGCTCAAGCAAAAAGCCACGCTGACCGAGGAGTTGTTGGAAAGTTGGGATGCCCTGAAGAAAGCCAAAGAAGATAAAGAAAAATTCAGGGAAAGCACCAAACTCAATTACCAACAATCCAAACAGCTTGAGCTCGATCTGATTGCAAGCAGGCAGGAGAAGAAGGAGCTGGAAAGGCGCGTGAAGAAGCTTGAGGAAACTGTAGCCAAAAACTTGGAGAATTACAAGGAAGCCATCCACCTTTGCTTCTACGAGTTTTGGAAGCACAACCGGAAGGCCAACTTCAGCTACCTGTCTGAGCGCTTGAGACGGACTCTAATGTCCCAGTACGCCATTCTCCTGGAGGAAGAAGAAAGGGCTAGAATTCCTACTTCCCCAGAGATTTCCCTGGCAACGGGGATAAATGGTGCAGACAATGAAGATGGCTCTGCTGTCGACCAGGACGCTCCTCAAGTCCCTCTAGCCTCGTAGTCTCTTTTCCTTTGTTCTTTCTATCTTTTGGCTACACGACCTACGGGTCGTGATGTAAAGACAATTACTTTTTTAATTATAAAATTTTATTGCTGCATGGGCAGCTTTTACTTTTAACAAATAATTACATCTGAGCAGCGACTGCTCGCGGTGTAAAGGAATTCCTCTAGATATTATAATATTTGCATTTCATCATAACATTTGTTCGCATGACCAAACCTAGCACAGTACTTTGGTTTGATTTAACAAAATACAAAATTTTGAAAAATACTCTAAGTACCTTAGGATGCTTTCACTTATTTCGCTCATGTGTTTACATACCTTTCGATATGCTTTGCTTACTATATGCCTTATATGCCCCCCAAGTGATTAAGGAGCTTTAGGTCCTTGGTCACTTGCCTTGACCAAAACCTGTTCAAACATTACTACTCAAAGCGAAGGAATTAAAACGATAATACAGCAAAACAACACACGTAATGAGCAAATACTTGTAATAGATACAATAATTGGCAAGAATGACTGGCTGCGCACAATCCCTTATATTTCTCGTAATAAATGGACAGCTTCTTGATCAATCTCTCAATGAAAGCACCAGAATGTTGACCCTTGATTTGGCCAACGACACGGAGTCAAGAATACGACAAGAGATGTGATAATAATAAAAAATGTAATCTAATGGTAAAGAATAGACACAAACAATTTATAGTGGTTCGGCCCCAATGGATGGTAATGACCTACGTCCACTTAGTGTTATTATTAATATTGAATCACAATGTCGTGATCAAAGAACTAGGGTTCTTGAGTTTCACAAGCCTTAGGGGAAATACAACTATTTTGAGGATAATCGCACTGTATGCTCTTTCTCTCAGTATTCAGGAAAATGATAAAAAAGCCAAAAGTCCATTCCTTGAGCTATTTCATGCATATTTATAGGCTCAAGGGTGGTTACATGGGTCAATGGGCCTTAACTTTCCTTAATATCCGTGTATCAAGGTAATAAAAGGAAATAATCAACATAATTATTATACGATTGCAATCTTTAAAGCAAATAAACGAATCATATGACCATACTGGTCGTATCTAATCGTGAATTGTGGTGAAGCAATGTGTAGGTGGTCGATCATCGAACAACACCTCCTTATTTTGAATCTGCCACGCGTCAACTGCGTGTGAGAAATCCTTGCCACGTCATCAGTAGCCATTTTTGGGTAAACAGACTGATTTTCATTAAAATAAGAGTTTGATTCATGGGATCCCAAAAATAAGATTTACAAGGCGGAAACGACTCTCAAAAGTTAATACAACAGTAGCCAGTCCAAATGGCAAAATAGAGTTTAGAGCTCTGGTTCCTGTAATTCCCTTGGCCATGGCGGTCGAGTAGCTGTTGATGGACACTTTGCCTCCATAACTCTCCATCTAATGGTTGGTCCAGTTTTCCTTTGCCTTTACCTGCACCACGTAGCACCCGTGAGCCAAGGCCCAGCAAGAAAACTAAATTCAACAAACATAGGTAATAACAAAGCATACATAGCAACCTTAGATCAATCAGTTCAATAGCAACAGAATAAAAGTATTAAACTAGATGGCAATAAACATATACTTTCAAGCATATAACCCAATCCGTAGTAAAAATATTTAGGTGTCAGTGTCCTTAGGTCGAGCCCTCTGGTTATTTATCTGATCCCGGCTCGCTTAGGCCGAGCTGCGTTCAACATGCTTATCACCAGCCCCGACTCCCTTAGGTCGTACTTTTACATTACACATTATAATCATATAAGTTACAGAACACACATATGTTCAATTACAAGGAATCTCAGTCTCGTCCACAACCACATGGATGCAGTTTTCTTACCTTGAGTCACGAGCGATGGATAAAGAGCAGTCCCGAGCACGACCCTCAGTCCTTAGCCTTAACGGTAATCCTAGTCACAAGCAATGATGTATCACTATAAAATTATAATCCAATTAAATGTTTTGGAAACAAATACTAGCCTCCGGGACCTCGAATTCTACTAAACCGGGTAGTAAAATCATTCTTGAGCCTTAACATTTGAGTTCCTGAGCTAAAAACCCACAAACAGTTATTACTTGCATTTGATTCATGGTCCTGCCCCTTAAGGGTCGTAGGGCGCTCAAGTCAGAGGCAAAATTCCTTTCTTCTGAAGGACATGGGCCGCAACGCGCTTTTCCTTACGCCGCAACACGCCTAGGCAAAACAGAGGCTTTCCAGCCTCCTCGAGCACACGAGCCGCGACGCCTGAAGAACGGGGTCGTGGCCCGAGCCCCCAAACCCATAAAATAAACCCCATCTCTGTGTTTCTCCTCGAGCCTAAGTCCCAAATTAACACCCCCAATCATTAGCCAAACTCATATTTAGGCCTAGAATTCTCATCCTTATAACCTAAACATCATAACGAACCTTTAAAAAATTCCTTACACAACCCAAAATCAGTCTTGGAATCCATCTTCATGCGAGCTCTAAGTTCTATCAACAATTCAACAGAATTCAGCAAGTTAATTCTTCAAATTTTCCCAAGCTCTAAGATTCAGACTTCCTTTCAGCACTTCAAAGCTTCAAACTCAAGAGAGGGAGAGAGAGTAAACTTGAGTGAGAGGGAGAGAGAGTGCTAAGAGGCTCCTTAGTGATTTCTAGTGATTTCTGGTCAATTCTAAAGGGCCTAAGTACATTCTTAACCCCAAAAGACATAAATACCCCTCTAATAAACTCAGCCTCCTTTATCGCCCATAAGGGCATAATGGTCATTTATCCCGATTCCTGCTCATTCCTCGAGTCATCCTACCAGTTCCCAATTAATCCCATCATGTCCAACTAATTACCAAATACTTACCCATTACTCGATGAATCTCAAATATACGTTAAAATTCCCAAAACACCCCTCAGCTCACCCCGAGTCGGGTATTAAACCCCGTTGTGACTATTCCACTAATCCGCTCACAAGGACTGCCTTGAGCCGTATACCACAGATATATCCACATAATAATGTGGCCTCAATCGTTTAACGCATAATCACATTTATGCCCTTAACGGGCCAAAATTACAGATATGCCCTTATAAACAATAACGACCCCACATGCATATTTAATACTTATAAACATGCATATAAATATATTCATATCGTCATATAAATCATGCATGCCACATAGTCATGCATTTAATCAATTAATCACACACATATCCAATTATGCCCTCCCGGCACGCTAATCAAGGCACTAAACCCTATTAGCATTTTTTTTTGGGTCGTTACATGGGGTGTGCTTGAATATAAGGTCGAAGTTTTCGAGACGCATGTATTAAACATAATGCAAGCTTTTCAATCAGAGGATATCTTGATTCTACCCCCAGTAATCTTTCGCTAACATAATAGACAAGTTTTTGTACTTTCTTATCCTCCCAAAACTAGTTCTAAACTAATTTCATGCTCAGTTGTAGCGAGGTATAAATACAACATCTCCCCCACAATTGGTTTGGATAAGATAGATGGCTCAATGAGATTCTTTTTGAGAACCTGAATAGTGAGCTCTCACTCGTTTGACCATTCAAACTTTTTGCCCCCTCTCAAAAGAATACAAAATGGTAGGCACTTATCCATAGATTTCGAGATTAGCCTACTTAAAGCCGCCATATGTCCAGTTAGACTCTGGACATCTTTATGCTTTTTAGGTGAAGGCATGTCGATTAAGGTATTTATGTTATCCAAGTTTGCCTCGATGCCTCGAGCATTCACTATAAATCTGAGAAACTTTCCCAAAGATACTCTGAATGAGCACTTTTGTGGGTTAAGTCTCATGTTATATTTTTGAAGTATAGCAAAGCATTCTGCGAGGTCATCAACATGGTTATTATTGTGTTTGGACTTGACTAACATGTCGTCCACATGCACTTCAATGTTGTTTCCTATCTATTCGGTAAACATCCTATTTACTAGTCTCTGATATGTAGCCCCAGTATTTTTTAGCCCGAAGGGCATCACATTGTAACAATTAGCCATTTATCTATCATAAAGCTCGTATGCTTCTGGTCGGGTGCTTGCATGGCTATTTGGTTTTTTCCAGAATATGCATCCATGTATGACATGATGCCGTGACTCGAGGTTGCATCCACGAGCTGGTCGATTCGAGGCAGAGGGAAACAATCTTTTGGCCACACTTTGTTGAGGTCTAAATGGTCGATGCAAGTTCTCCACTTTCCATTTGGTTTTGCGACCAGTACTGGGTTGGCAATCCATTCTGGATAGAAAGCATCACGGATGAACCGATTTGCTTTTAGTTTGTCGACCTCCTCTTTCATGGCCTTCTTCCTCTCGTCGTCGAGGAGTCTTATCTTTTTCTATTTTGGAGGGAATTTTTTGTCGATGTTTAGTGCATGGTTTATAACATTTGGCCCGATCCCAATCATATAAGAGTGTGGCCATGCAAATACATCCTGATTTTCCCTCAGGTAGCAAATTAACTGTTATCTCGCGTCCACCACACTAGCCAGAAAACCTATGCATCCACCCTGTAACAAGTCTCTGGCTCTCAACGCTAATATCATGGGTACGCGGGGTCCACACATTGCACCCACGAAGACAAAAGGATCCTCGCCCACCATTTTCTTCCTGCAGTCAATAGTAGCCCCATACATGACCAACCAATCCATCCCTAAGATCATGTCGAAATAATCCATATCTAACTCAATCAAGTCAACTGAAAGCTCCCTACTATCAACTATCACTGGAAGTGCCCTAATCCACCTCCTAGAAACTACTAGTTCCCCAGTAGATAATAAAATCTCAAACCCCGCAGTCCGATACTCACTAGGTCTACACAATCTATCAATCACTTTACTAGAAACAAAGGAATGTGTAGCACAAGATTCAATCAATACAGCAAAAGGAGAGCCAGTACTAGAAAGCTGACCTGTCACTACCGAGGGATTAGCCTCGGCCTCTGCCTGTGTCAAGGTGAACACTCGAGCTGGAGTCAAATTGTCCACCTCTCTTGCTTCCCCTTTCTTCACTGTTGGGCAGTCCTTCTTGAGGTGCTCCACCGCTCCACACACATAGCAAGCCTTGGCCCAACATTCACCCTGATGGCGTCTTCTACACCTCGGGCACTTTGGATAACTCCGCCACGCCTCACCGCCGCCTTGACGGCCACCCCGACCTCTCCTATCAGGACCAGCCGCGGTCGAAGTGTCAGGAATCTTTCTCTTAAAATCACTGGGGCCTCTGCCCCTACCTGACCCAGAATAAGGAAGCACCACTCTGCGACCCTCGCGCCTCACTGTACTTTCCTTCCAAATCTTGTTCTCCGCTTCCTCAGCGATAAGAGCCTTCTCAACGGCTTGGGCATAAGTTGTTCCCCCAGGTACCATTGTGATCCTAATATCCTGGGCTATCATAGAATTAAGCCCCCTAATGAATCTGTCTTGCCTGGTTGCATCTGTAGGCACAAGATCTGGTACAAATTTTGCAAGTCTATCAAATTTTAGGGCATACTCAGTAACTGACATGTTGCCCTGCACCGATCCCACAAACTCATTAACTTTTGCTGCCCTGATGGCAACATTGTAGTATTTCTGACTGAACAAATCTTTAAATCCTTCCCAACTCAAAGCAGTGATGTCCCTGGTCTGTGATGCCATTTCCCACCAAATGCGGGCATCCTCTCTCAGCATATATGTGGCACAGGCCACTCTGTCGTGTCCCTCTATCCTCATGAAGTCCAGGATAGTTGTAATCATAGTCAGCCATTGCTCAGCCTTTAGTGGGTCAGGTCCTCCCTCAAAAGTTGGGGGATGCTGCTTTCGGAACCGCTCATACAATGGCTCCCATCTATTCCCAAACTCCACTGGCTGAATTACAGGTGCCACTACAGGTGGCACAATAGGTGCAGCACTCCTTGCTGGAGCCTGCTGTCGCAGTAGATGAATCTATTCATCTTGGCTCTGTAATTGTGCTTGCATATCTGCCATAAGTTGCTGCCAGTTCTCAGGGACTGGCGGAGGAATCTGGCCCTGGTCATCACCTCTGGTCCCAGACTTAGTGCCGGCTAGTCGCGTAGATTTTCTTGGACGCGTAGCTATCCAAGTCAATCTGTAATCAATGACTCGGCAATCAGACCATGATGACAGGGTAAAATCTTCTCCAAAATCCACCAAAGGAACATAACCAATCACAAGCAATCAAGATATAGGCATTTATCCACATGCACCGGCATTGCTAATAAGTATGCCCCAACATTACCACACAACAGCTAAGATATAAACATCCATCCATACACAATATGTAGTTAATCATTCAAATATTCATTTACATGCACGGCAATGCTAATAAGCATCACTCAATACTTTCACACAGCAGTCAAGGGCTAAACCCTATCAGTATCTCATGCTTCCTATAAATCCAACCGATAACAACAATCATACTACTTTCCAAGCATATAAGAACATATACACATTACCAAACCCTGAATCGAGCTTGTCTCTAGCAGTGAATGTACATGTCCAGCCGGTCTTCAGGACACTCTGATGCCAAGTTGTAACGCCCTGGATAGCCAAGATCGCTACACTGTGTACTTATAAAAGTGCAGGACTTGATAATCAAGTCATTTAGTTAAAAATGTGTCACTGAAACCATTAATGTGCTAGGGTTAAAAGATTTTGGTCTCAAAAGATATATCTCATATAACTAAACATTTTTACACATGAGATCCTAAAAAAAACAGCATTTAAAAGTCAGTTTACAAAATTTGCAGAGTACAAACAACCACTAGCCGCTCTAAGGGCAAAACAAATGTTTATGGTTTTCCTGTTCCTGTCTCCCCCTCAACCGTGGCGGCTGAGCAGCTGATCATGTACATTCTTCTCTCAGAGCTCTCCGAATCAGGGTTGAACAAGCTTGCCCTTTCCTTTACCTGCACCACGAAGCACCCGTGAGCCAAGGCCCAGTAAGAAAGAATAACATTATATAACAAGCAATGATAACAATTGAATAACCCTTTAAGCCTGATCATATACTTAACATACCACACTAATCACATAGCACGTAGATACAATCAAAGATTCAACCAGTCACACACTCAGCATGACAAATCCACCAATCAACAATAACAATCAAATCACATGATAATCAAGGTCAACACCATAGGTCGCACCCTCTGTTTACCCCACTGACTCCGGCCCGCTTAAAATGAGCTTAGTGCATAATAAGCTGTCCTCAACAACCAGTGGCTGAGTCGCGCCCTGTGTGCTAATGTAAACTCCGGCACAATTAGGCCGCTCATTTACTATTTGCATGGCATAATACCATCCTTTATAAAGCATAAAAAGCAGGGAACCCTTAGTCCCATTATAAATCCACAACTGGGTGCAGTTTTCTTACCTTTAGTTTCCAAGTGTACTAGTTACGCGAGATGCCTCTTGTGCACGATCCGTTTCCTGGGCCCCTAGCTTATACCTAGCCACAACCAAGATAAGGGTTACCATTAATAATCGTAAAAGGGCTTCTAGATAAGGTTCTAGTCTCCGGAACATCGAATTCCACCAAACACGGTAGTAGATTCAATCTCAAGCACCCTAGGTTAAATTCCCATGCTTAAAATCCAAAAACCCCTAATTTCCTTAAGGGTCGCGGCTCAAGCCTTCCATGCCGCGGCATGGCCCCCAAAAAAAACCCATCCAAGCTCAAAACTAGACATGGGCCACGACCCTACATAGACCATGCCGTGTCCCGCCATCCATCTCCAACACCCATCACCTTCAGAGGGCCGCGACTCTCCCAAGAACTATGTTGCGGCCCGACCTCTTCGAACCCAGAAAAACCTCCATTTTTAACTCTCAAACCTCACTCAAAACCATCCAAAACCATCCCAATTATATACCACAACTATCGCAGATATTCATGCATGATTTCAGAAGCTTAAGCCAACTAAATCCTAATCTAAAAACTCATCAAAACACCACTTTGATTTCTGAAACCCACACACTCAAGAACTCTAAAATCAGTCAAGAAAACACTAGAATTCAAACATTAAATCATAAATTCAAGCTTACCGTCACTGTAGAACCACTCCTCCAAGCATATTCTGAGCTAATTCCCAAGCTTGCTGCCTTAATTTAACCTTGAAGTTAAGAACCTAAGAACTCTTAGAATTCAGCCCCAAAACTTCATAATCAACTGATCAAAAACTATAATTTAGTGCTTACCTTAGTTTTTAGTTGGATTCCATATCTTCCATTGTGTTAATCCTCCAAATCCTCAGCTCTAATAAATGGATTCCCAGCCAAATCTCCCTATTTTTCAGTGGTTTTCCTTGAGAGAGAAAGGGAGAAAGAGGGAAGGGTCAGTTTAACTTGTGTTCTACTATTTTCTAAAGTTTCTTTAGTCTATCTTTAAGCAATTAAGTTAATCCCAAGGCTCGGGGTGCCGGAAACGTCCCCGAGGGCAAAATTTTAAAATTCCCCAGTATTCCCACCTAAGCTTCCTAACCTCAAATATATCTCCAATTATTTATTTCCATAACCCGATAACCTAAATAACCATCCAATACCTGAAATACCCCTTGACTTGCCCAAAGTCAAGTATTAAACCCCGTTGTGCCTTTCCTGCTAACTAGCTCCTTAGGATCGCCCAAAGTCAAGTCGCATGCTGCAGATTTACCCACATAATAATGTGGTTCTCACAATTATAGCATATAATCACATTTACATTCATATAACCATTCAAGCATGCTTATTATATAATCACGCATTAAACTTAATAAATTCACACATAAACCAAGTATGCCCTCCCGGCACACTAATCAAGGCCCTTAAGCCATATTAGTGATTTTGGGTCGTTACATACCTCTTCTTAGTGTTTCTGCCTGACCCTACAATGTGTGGTCCCCCACAATGGTTATTATATCTTCTCCATCGATTGGGGGAGTCAATTATCCTCCCTCGCAAGTGGAGCTACAGCTTGTTGAGTAGGTTGAGCCAGAGTTGCCTTTTGACCAAGCGGAGCCTGAACTTGGTTTCGATTTTGGATATACTGTCCAAGGTAGCCTCTCGAGATCAACCCCGCGATCTCATCTTTAAACTATGTGCATTCCTCAGTTGCATGACCCACGTCCCTGTGAAATCTGCATAACTTGTTTGAATCCCTATTGGTTCTCTGATGTCGCATTGCATCAGGTCACCTAAAGGGGACCTAATTCTCATTCGCGAAAAATATATTTTCCCAAGTATCTGTGAGCTCGGTATATACTGTGTAAATGGAGAAGTGTTTATCTCCTTTCTTTTTCTTACCCCCATTAGCCTCTAGGTTTTCCCCTTCATTCTTCTTTCTCTTAGAAGAATTGTCTCTTAAGGGTTGTGTTGTGGAGGGCATATACGAGGTAGTAGTTGAGTTAATGTTTGTCGTTGTAGTTATTGAGGGTGGAGGAGCCAGTTTAAGTGCCAACCTCACCTCCTCTAAATTGACAAACCTCTGGGCCCGAGTGGTGAATTTGGTTATTGTTCTCATAGGCTTCCTTTGTATGTCGTCCTAAAGAGGACTTCCTAGCCGTACTTCAGCTCGTACTGCCATAAGATGACCATTTTCATCAACATTGCAAGTTCATTCCACCTTTATATTGAACCTCGCCAGGTAGCTCCTCAGTGATTCACTTGGTTGTTGTCTAAGATTCGTTAGGGTGGAAGCCTTGGGCCTGATACTCTTCGCAACCTGGAACTGCTTCTTGAACTCCTTAGACAACTAATCCCAAGATAAGATTGAGTGTCTTCAGAATTGTTCAAACCAGCTCTTTGATGGTCCAGTGAGTGTAGTCAGGAAGATCATGCATCTGAGCTCATATCTGATATTGCTGGCTTGCATCACAGTGTTAAACGTACTAACATGGCTGCTTGGGTCAGTAGTCCCATCGTAGGGCGCCACATGGGTATCTTGAAACTATTGGGGAATGGTGTATTCGAGATATGGGGAGCAAAAGGCTCGAGCTCCTCATCGAAATTGCAGGTCATATCAATCTAGATAGGATAAACCGGTTAACTAAAGATGGACCTCTAAGGGAACTAACAGTTGGAACCCTACCGGTTTGTGAATCCGGTTTAGAAGGAAAATTGACTAAATGACCTTTCACTTTGAAGGGAAATAGAGCCAAAGAACCACTAGAGCTAATACATAGTGATGTATGTGGTCCAATTAACATTCAAGCTCGAGGTGGTTATGAATATTTTGTCACATTCACTGACGACTATTCTAGATACGGTCATGTGTACCTAATGCTTAAGAAGTCAGAAACTTTTGAAAGGTTTAAAGACTTCAAAGCTTTAGCTGAGAAGCAATTAGGTAAATCTTTAAAAACACTGCGATCTGATCGTGGTGGTGAATATTTGGATTCTAAATTCAAAGATTTCTTGCTGGAGCATGGAATTATATCTCAACTCACAGCACCTGGAACACCACAACAAAACAGAGTTTCAGAGAGAAGAAACCGGACTCTGTTGGACATGGTCAGGTCTATGTTAAGCTACTCTTCACTTCCCTTATCGTTTTGGGGATATGCACTACAAACGCTAACTACATTTTGAATGTAGTTCCGTCCAAAGCTATGACAAAGACACCTCTGGAACTATGGAATGGAAGTAAACCTAGTTTACGACATTTCCGTATTTGGGGTTGTCCTGCTCATGTGCTAAGACCTAAATCTGGAAAACTAGATTCTAGGTCTGAAGTGTGTATATTCGTGGGCTATGCTCCAGAAACAAGAGGTGGATATTTCTATAGCCCAAGTGATCAAAAGGTATTTTTTTCGACAAATGCAACCTTTTTAGAACACGGCTATATGAATGATTTTAAACCTCGGGGCAAAGTAGTTTTAGAGGAACTAATGATAGATAATATTTCATCTCCATCCTCTTCATCGGTTAATGACAAAATAACCAAAGAAACCACATTTCCTGAAAAGGAAAAACCAGTGCAACGTCGTAGTGGGAGGATTGTGAGACAACCTATTCGCTACGAACATGAGGCACACGTTCTTGTATTAGATACTGAAAAGGACGATCCATTGACTTTTAAAGAAGCAATGGCAGACCCTGATGTTGATAAATGGCAAGAAGCCATGAACCAAGAAATGGAATCGATGTGTTCCAATTCTGTCTGGGTTCTTGAAAATCCACCTGAGAATATCAAACCCATTGGTTGCAAGTGGATATTCAAGAAGAAAAGAGGAGCGAATGGGAAAGTAGAGACTTTCAAAGCAAGGCTTGTAGCCAAAGGTTACAAACAGAAAGAAGGGGTTGACTATGAAGAAACCTTTTCTCCTGTAAGAAGGGGTTGACTATGAAGAAACCTTTTCTCCATTAGCCATGCTAAAATCCATTTGTATACTCTTGTCCATAGCTGCGTGCATGGATTAAGAGATCTGGCAAATGAACGTCAAAACAACTTTTCTAAATGGCTACCTTGATGACACCATTTACATGTCTCAACCAAAAGGGCTCGAATAAAAGATCAAGAGCAAAAGGTTTGCAAGCTTCTTAGGTCCATTCATGGACTCAAACAAGCTTCTAGATCTTAGAATCTTAGATTTGATGACACAAGAAAAACATTTGGTTGTTGAACAAAATGTTGACGATCATTGTGTCTATAAACAAATCAAAGATGGTATAGTAGTATTCCTCATTCTTTATGTTGATGATATCCTACTCATTGAGAATGATGTAGAGACATTATCAAATGTAAAGAACTGGTTAGCTGAACAATTCCAAATGTAAGATTTGGGAGAAGCCAAGTATGTTTTGGGCATTAAGAGTCTTAGAGATAGACAGAACAAAACTTAGGCACTGTCTCAAGCAACTTATATTGATAAGGTGCTAGAATGCTTTAATAAGAAAAACTCCAAAAAGGGTGATATGCCAACCCATTCTGGAGTATTCCTTTCCAAGGAGCAGTGTCCCAAAACACCTCAAGAAAAGGAAAACATGAGACAGTATCCCTATGCCTCAACAGTAGGCAGTCTGATGTACGCCATGTGTGTACAAGACCTAACATTTGTTATGCAGTAGGGATAGTCAGCCATTATCAATCCAATCCTAGATTGAGTCATTGGATTGCAGTGAAGAATATTCTCAAGTATCTTAGAAATACTAGAGATTATATGCTTGAATATTCAGGTGGAGACCTGAACCCCATTGGTTACACTGATTCTGCTTTTCAATCAAAAAGAGATAGTCAGGAATTGACTTCTGGATCAGTGTTTATTCTTGGAGGAGGAGCATTAGTCTGGAAAAACATTAAGCAAACCAGCATTGCAGACTCCACCATGGAAGCCGAGTATATAGCGGCTTGTGAAGCAGCTATGGATGCTCTGTGACTCAAAAGATTCTACTCCGATCTGAAAGTTGTTCCAGAAGTGGAGAAACCACTTGTTCTTTACTGTGACAACAGTAGAGCAGTGGCCAATTTTAAAGAACCAAGAAGTCACAAGAGGGGAAAGCATATAGAGCGCAAATACCAGTTAGTCAAGGAAATCGTACATAGAGGAGATGTGTCCATTCTGAAGTCGTATCAGAACACAACCTCATAGATCCATTTACGAAGACGCTTCCTGCAAAGCAATTCAAGGGTCATGTACGTAATATGGGATTAAGAGAAATGCCTCACTTGCTTTAAGTACAAGTGGGAGATTGTTAGGAGTGTGTCCTAAAAGCATGTAAAGACATTTGTTTTTTCTATGAATAAATAAATACAATGGTTTATTATTATTGTCATATTTAGATTGTTAAATTATTGTTTGAATAATTTTGTAAATATCAGAAAAATTCCATATTCATTGTTGAGGATGTGATCTTGTATTAGTACGAGAGAATTAAGATCACATGAATGAATAAAAATAGTCAACAACGACAAATTAAAGTTATGGAATTCTTTAATTGGAGTTGTAAGTACGGTTTACTTAGTATCATAATGATACAAATAATCTAGATTCGGATTATTGATGTGGTAAGACATCTCGGTAAAGGTGCTTTATATAATATGATTATATATGACATGGACCGATATGAATTAAAGTCTTTATCCACAAACCATTTAACAATAAAGACTTGTAATTCATATCATAACAGATGATCATTTATAGATCAACCTAAATCCTGAGTGTTCATGAACTCCTGTTCATGTTTATTGAATCTAACCTAAATCACATGCCTGCACAGGCATGTGGTACACGTGTGGCACAGTGCACAGGCACTGTGCTACACGCATAAGAGATGGACTTAGTCTCTTGATTCCACAATTTTAGTTATTTAAATATTAAATAAATAATGAGATATTTTAATATGATTAAAATATTATTATTTAAACAAAAATCTGATAACTGATCAGTTATTTTGAATTTGTTTAAAATAATAAATATTTTAATATATTGGATATTATTAAATATTGGATATCAGTTTTCACAGAACGTAATTTTTCAGGGATAGAAAAATATCTAGGATTCTCTCAGAGAAAAGAGAACAGTGACAAAAACAAAGGTCATTGTTCTTCACTAAACCTAGGTCCAAACTTTATCAGATCTCATGTGTTGAGAACATCTGATAAATAGTTTATTGCCTATTATTTGTATAGCGAGCCCACACTCGTTCTTTGTGTGACTGAGAACATTTTGGAAGATCTTGGTGTGAGATCTCAAGGATTTAGCCATACGAAAAGATAGCAGCTAGGAAGGACTTGAGGTAATTTTTCTATTCTTGTCCTTGATTCAATATATATATATGAGTGTGAAGAAGTAGATCTAGAAATCTTATGGGATTAATCTGACAATTTGATTGTTGTTCCGCTGCGCATAATCTCTGATTTGATCAATAAAGACCAACAGTTCTCTAGTCTATCTATGTTCCTAATGTGCCCCCAGTGGGACCTCGCATTCTCCCTTATGCTCGAGTCAAGCATGATGGCTCCTATCCCAGCTTCTACTTAAACCACTTTGAGAAAGCCTCAGAGGTGCGCTCTCCCCAACTCGGTTTCCACTGAGAGCTTGCTGGGGTACACCCCGAGCTAGAGAGGGATGTCTAATTGGTGATGGAGGATGCCTGACTGGAGATGGTGGTGACCTCTCATTATTTGGCCTTGCAGGTTTAAGGTTATTATTATTCCCGGCATGTCCTGGGTTATCATTTCGAGCTGTCGGGCGAGCTCGGTTATTCCTAGGGACTGCGAGAATGTCCCTAGCTGGGTTGTTCCTGACAGGGTTTCGTGATGGCACCTTGGGTAGTATTTCTCCAGCATATGTTGTAGGACTTGGTTGAGCATTTTGGGCCATTAGTTCAACTATCTTGGTAGTGGTACTTCCTCGAGGTCGCCCCCTAGTCCTCTATGGGGGTGCCTAGGCTTCGGCGTCTCATCTTTCCATCTCCTCATTTAACTGTATTGCCTCGGCTAACTGTTCACGCAACCTCCAATTTTAGAGCTCAACTGCTGACGCATATATCTCTTGATTATACTAATCATGCTCATTAAGTCTAGAACTTTGACCAGGTCATTCTCTGGGAGACGATGAGGCACTCTCCTAATTGGGACTCTGATCCACAACTGGTAGTTTTCCAGGCCTTCAAGGATGCTCTTTAGTTTGTGGAATATTTCGCTAATCCGCTCACTAGGACCGTCTCAAGCCATATACTGCAAATATATCCACATAATAATGTGGTCTCAAGCATTTATCACATATAATTACATTTATGCCCTCAACGGGCCAAAATTACAAATATGCCCTTATGAACAATAAAAGGGCCCACATGCATATTTAATACTCATAACATGCATATAACATACTCACATAATCATATTAATCATGCATGCCACATAGTCATACATTTGACAAATTAAACATACATATATCCAAGTATGCCTTCCCAGCACGCTAATCAAGGCACTAAGTCGTATTAGCAATTTTGGGTCGTTACAACTATCCCCTCCTACTGAGAATTTCGTCCTCAAAATTTATCTGAATAACTCGAGATACTGATCCCACATAGCTGACTCAATCTCCTAGGTCGCTTCCTTAACCTTGCTATTCCTCCACAATATTTTTACTAGAGGAATCGTCTTGTTCCGTAGAACCTTGTCTTTCCTTTCTAGGACCTGAACCGGTCGCTCCTCATATGATAAATCTTTCTGTAACTCCAAATCTTCATACCTCAACACATAAGTCGCATTCAAGACGTACTTCTGAAGCATCGAAATGTGGAATACATCATGAACTCCTGATAATGATGGTGTCAGTGCCAATTTGTAGGCCACTTGCCCGATCCTCTCTGGGATCTCAGAAGTTCCTACGAATCTAGGGCTCAACTTGCCCTTTTTCTCAAACCTCCTCACCCCTCGCAGTTGTGATACTCGCAAAAACACATGGTCCCCTACCTGGAACTCCATGTCCCTACGCTTAGGATCAGCATAACTTTTATGTCTGCAAAGCGAAGCGAGCATTCGAGCCCGGATCTTCTCAATAGCTTCATTAGTCTTCTGAACTAACTCTGGTCCCAAATACTTCCTCTCACCCATCTCATCCCAATGAATGGGCGATCTACATCTCCTTCCATACAACATCTTGTATGGAGCTACTCCAATCATTGATTGATAGTTGTTGTTGTATGAAAATTCAATCAACGGAAGGTACTTACTCCAAGACCCCTCAAAGTCTAATACACACGGTCTAATCATGTCTTCCAATACCTGAATCGTCCTCTCGGACTGTCCATCTGTCTGAGGATGAAAGGTTGTACTGAACTTCAACTGAGTCCCCATAGCCTTTTGCAAACCACCCCAAAACTTGGAGGTAAATATGGGATCCCGGTCTAATACTAGATTTAGGAACCCCATGGAGACGTACAATCTCCCTTACGTACAACTCCACGTACTGATCCACAGTATAGGTCGTCCTCACTGGTAGAAAGTGAGCTTACTTGGTGTATCTGTCTACAATCACCAACACCCAGTCATGTAACCCCACTGTGCTGGGAAAACCTCCCACAAAATCCATATTAATATCTTCCCACTTCTGCTCGGGAATACCCAAAGGCTGTAGCAACCTCACTGGTTGCTAATGCCCAACCTTCACTTGTTGACAGGTTAAACACTTGGCCATGTACTCAACTACGTCCTTCTTCATCCCAGACCACCAGTATAAGTCTGTAGATCCTGATACATCTTCGTGGTGCCTAGATGGAGTGAATATGGTGCAGTATGGGATTCATCAAGTATCTCCCGTCTAATACTCACATCCATCGGAACACAAATCTGACCCTTATACCGTAGTAAACCAATCTCTGAAATGGAATAATCCTTAGCTACTCCAGCTGGGGCATTCCTTCTAACCTCCTGCGACTGAGCATCATTCCCTTGACCCTCTCTTATCCTCTCTAGAAGGGTCGATTTTAAGGTTATATTGGCCAACCATCCCACAACTAGCTCTACCCTCGCTCTAGCCATATCCTCTGCCAACTCCTTTGATATCTGTGTACAGCTGAATAACTGTCCTGGGCCCCTCCGGCTCAACGCGTCTGCCACTACATTGGCTTTCCCTGGGTGGTAAAGGATATCACAATCATAGTCCTTTACCAACTCCAACCAATGTCTCTGCCTCATATTCAAGTCCTTCTAGGTGAAGAAATACTTCAAGCTCCATATAAGTAATGTCGCCAAACTTTTAGTGTGAATACCACCGCTGCCAACTCCAGATCATGGGTAGGATACCGCTGCTCATATTCCTTCAGATACCGTGATGCATAAGCAATAACCTTCTCATTCTGCATCAATACACTTCCCAATCCCAGTCTCGATGCGTCACAATACACTACAAACTTCCCTCCCTCCGAAGGAAGACTCAACACAGGAGCAGTAATCAGTCGTCGCTTCAATTCCTGAAAGTTATTCTCACACTTTTCTGACCAGACAAACTTCAGATTCTTCCGTGTCAATTTTGTCCTCGGTGCAGCAGTCTTCAAACACCCTTCTACGAACCGTCTGTAATATCCTGCTAACCCAAGGAAGCTCCTAACCTCCGAGACGTTCCTTGGCCTCAGCCAATCTTTCACAGCCTCCACCTTAGCTGAATCCACCTTAATCCCATCTTCACCAACAATGTGCCCAAGGAATGTCACTTCTGGTAGCCAGAACTCGCACTTCTTAAACTTAGCATACAACTGATGCTCTCTCAATCTCTGAAATACTTGTCGAAGATGTTGTTCATGCTTTTCCTCTGAACTGGAGTAAACTAAGATGTCATCGATGAAGACAATCACAAAATGATCTAAGAAGTCCTTGAACTCTCTGTTCATCAGATCAATGAATGTTGCTGGGGCATTGGTTAGACCAAATGACATGACCAAGAACTCATAATTCCCATACCTCGTTCGGAAGGCCGTCTTCAGAATATCCTCGTCCTTGATCCTCAGCTAGTGATAACCATATTGAAGATCAATCTTCGAGAATACCGTCTTTCCCTGCAGTTGATCGAACAAGTCGTCGATCCTTGGTAAGGGGTATTTGTTCTTGATGATCAACTTGTTCAACTCCCTGTAGTCTATACACATTCTTAGAGTTCCACCCTTCTTCTTCACAAACAAAGCCGGAGCACTCCATGGTGAGAAGTTAGGTCAAATAAACCCCAAATCTAAAAGCTCTTGCAACTGTATCTTCAATTCTTTCAGTTCCGCCGGAGCCATCCTATATGGTGCCCTCGACACTAGCTCTATACTCGACGCTAACTTGATAACGAACTGAATCTCCCTGTGCGGCGGTAGTCCTTGTAAATCTTTAGGAAACACATCCAAGAACTCACATACCAATCTGGTCTCACCTGGCCCCACTGGCATAACTCTGGTGGTGTCCACCATGCTAGATAGAAAACCTATACAACCTCCCTGCAATAGGTCTCTAACCCTTAATGCTGATACCATGGGTATGTGGAGTCCATGCACAACACCCACAAAAACAAAGGGATCCTCACCCTCAGGCTCAAAGGTCACCATCTTCTTCCTGTAATCTATAGTAGCCCCATATCTGACCAGCCAATCCATCCTTAGAATCATATCAATGTCATCCATACTCAACTTGATAAAATATACTAATAGTTCCCTACTATCTACCATCACTGGTAGTGCTCTAATCCATCTTCTAGAAACTACTAGTTCCCCTGTAGGTAGTATAGTCTCGAACCCCGTAGTATAATACTCACTAGGTCTACACAATCTATCAATTACCTTACTAGAAACAAATGAACGTGTAGCACCAGAGTCAATCAATACAGTATATGAAGAGCCAGCGCTAGAAAGCTAACTTGTCACTACCGAGGGGCTAGCCTTGGCCTCGGCCTCTGCCTGCGTCAAGGTGAACACTCGAGCTGGAGTCAAGCTGTCCACCTTCCCTAGTTCCTCCTTCTTCGTTGTTGGGCAGTCCTTCTTGAGGTGTCCCACCACCCTGCACAAATAACAAGCCTTTGCCCAACATTCGCCCGAATGGTGCTTCCTGCATCCCGCGCACTCTAGATAACTTCTCCATGTCTCACCGCCTCCCTGACGGCCACCGTGAGCACCCCGACCCATCCTATCAGGACCGGCAGTGGTTGAAGTGTCAGGGGTCTTCCTCTTCAAATCACTGGGGCCTCCGCCCTTACCAGACCCTGTAAATGGAGGCACCGCCCTGTGAACATCCCACCTCGCAGCGTTCTCCCTCCAGATCTTATTCTCTGCCTCTTCAGTGGTAAGAGCCTTCTCGACATCCTGTGCATAATTTGTTTGCCTAGGTATCGATGTAATCCTCACATCCAAGGCTATCATAACATTAAGCGCTCAAATAAACTTGTCCTATCTAGCCACATCTGTAGGCACTAAGTCTGATTCAAACTTCGCTAGCCTATCAAACTTCAGGGCATACTCTGTAACTGTCATGCTGCCCTGTACCAGCCCCGTAAATTCCTTAACCTTTGCTGCCCTAATGGAAACATTGTAATATTTATGGTTGAACATATCTCTGAACCTATCCCAATTCAAAGTAGAAACATCCCGAGTCTATGATGCCACCTCCCACCAAATACGGGCATCCTCTCTAAGCATATAGGTGACACAGGCCACCCTGTCATTACCTTCCACCCTCATAAAATCTAGGATGGAGGTGATCATACTCATCCAATGTTCATCCTATAGTGGCTCCCACCTGTTCCCAACCTCAGGTGGCTGTACAACTGGTGCCACAGCATGTGGCATAATAGGTGCAGCACTCCCTAACGGAGCTTTTTGTCTCAAGAGACAGATATGCTCTTCCTAGCTTTGTAATAGGGCTTGCATATCAGCAAGTATCTACTTCCAGTTCTCAAGGACTAGAGGAGGGTTCTAGGCCTACTCATCATCTCTAGCTTCAACCCATGAGCTGGCTAGTCGTATTGATCCCCTTGGACGCATAACTATCCACGTTTATCTGCAATCAACGACTCGGAAGTCAAGCAATGATGAAAGGTTAAGAGTCTTTCCTTAGTCCTTCATTGAAACTCAACAAACCATATGCAATCAATATGCAAACAAGCTTTTAAACATTCATTCACATGCACCAGCAATGCTAATAAGCATGCCTTATCATAATCACGCAGCAATCAAGGGCCCGACCCTATCAGTATCTCATGCTCCCTATGAATCATACAGACTGAGACATTTAAATTTCATTTAGACATTTAAGCATATAATCACATATATATAGTTACCAAACCCTGAATCGAGCATGTCTTTAGTGGCGAGTGTACATGCCCAGCCAGTATTCAAGAACCCTTAAACCTAGAAAGCTCTAATACCAAGTTGTAACGCCCTGGATAGCCAAGACCGTTGCACTTTGTATTTGAAATAGTGAAAGACTTGCTAATCAAGTCATTTGAACAAAAATGTGATCCTGAGGTCAATCATCAGGTTAAGGTTAAAAGATTTTGATCATAAACGATTAATTTTCATTAAAACGGATGTTTAATACATGGGTTCCAAAAAATAGGATATAAGTGATAATTTACAATCTCCAAAAGATAATTCAACCATAATCCGTTCTAATGGAAAAACACAAGTTTTAGGGCTCTGTCCATGCACTTTCCCTCGGCCGTGGCGGACGAGCAGCTGGCTATGTTCACTTGTTGTGGATTTTGTAGTTACGCAAGTATACGTAATCGCAATTTGTAATAAATCTCGTTAAGAACGAGTATCGTCCCACGAAGACTGATTTATCAATTACCAAATAATTAATTTCTTGTTTATATTTGGCTAACGAAAACTAGATTTGTGAAATTTGAAAACAAGAAAACAGAAATAAATGAAAATTTCATAAATCAAACAATAACAAGAACACAAGGATTAAATTCACTATGAAACAATTAGGAATCCTAATCTTCTCTACTATCCACTATATTATTCTTTAATGCAATTACTACTGAAACTCTTCTCACTTAAATGACATGCATGCAAAAGTGTTAACTATTCGAGTTAAGAAATAGAAAACTCGACCTAATGTGAATTTCCTATATTTCTATGGTCAATTCAAACAATAGGAAGCAATGAATACATATCAAACAATTTGATACTCTCGTTCTAAATTGAAATCTATGTCTATTCAATTTTAGCATATTTTTTTGACGCCGTTTTTCGTCAACTTAAATCGCAGAGCAATTAAACAATATAAACTACGGTGCGAATGAATAGTAAAGAGGAACAAGAAGGTTTTTACATGGTTCAACAGTTAAATCTGCCTAGTCCACAAGTCTGTGTTATTAAGACTTAGAGCTTTCTGGAAATTTCTCAAGGATGAATTACCCAGAGCTTTCTCTCAAGATCTCAGATTATCGATCCCTTACAAATGGTCATTCCTTCTCTATTTATAGGGAAGGTTACAGAGTCTGTTCCCACATATTTCGGGAAGATATTTTGTATGTCAATTTAAAATAATGACATTAAATGCTATATCTTATATATACAAGGAAACGTCCCCTGAAGACCCAGGAATGAATAACAAACTAAATAATATCCCCTTAATGTTGGGATTTTACAACAATAAATATGTTCACACATACACAGCGGGTTATCTTAGGTGACTCATTGAATCTTCGAGGTCAGCAATCATCATCGTGACTGTCAAGACTTACGAACTCGTTACAAACTTTCCATCTTACTCCAAGATCTGCTCGAAGCAGATGAATACTATCGAGGCTATCACACTCGAGCTTGCACTTCTTAAGCTTGAGCTTGCTTAATCCGAAGGCACTCGATAATGGATATATCCTGATGTCATGCCATTTCGAGCCTAGAAAGAATCCTGAGGTTATGTCTTTGAGATTGCCATTTTACTTCGGAGGTTTTACAATTGGACCATGCGATGTGTTTCATACATTTCGAGCTCATACTTGATGAATCCAGTTTTTGAGGTCATAATCTCTGGTCTCGAAATCTAGGTGTAACAGTTTGCCCCCTCAAAAGTATTAGTTCGAATCCTATGAGAAGGAAACTTTTGAACTACACCCATTGGGAACCGTACCATCAAATATACTCGAGTGTAGACACGTGTCAGTTGGGTATTAGCCAACCAAAGTACTTGAGTGCCTTGAAACTCTGCCCACGTTCATTCGCCTGCCAACTTTATGGTACTATCATTTCATTTGTCCCTGGCCGTCAGATCTGATATGGAATCTGGCCAATGGCCCAGATTAGTTCGACTTTTAACATTCCTGGGGGTCTATAAATACATCCACACTTGTCTTCCCCATTTTTATTTTACGTTCAATTTCTTAGAGAGAAAAAACCAGAAACTTCTTTGCCCAGTTCTTGCATGTTCTCCAAGCCGAGAAGACAAAGCAACGTTGGCATCTTTGATTCTGTGAGATCGTATTTGCAGCCGCTTATACAATCATCAATTTCTCTGTTTCCGCCGATCATATTGTGTAAGTTTTCTGTTCATGTCTTCGTATGTCTGTATATATGCATTGTTTTCATGCGCGCTTATATTATTGCAATGTTGATCCACTCGTTAGTTTAACGCACTAGAATGTTTCTGCTAACAAATATTAGACTTAAGTTCTAACATCATGGGTTCCAAACCTAGATCATGCGTAAAAGACCCAAATATGGTTTTTTTTACTGAGTTTTTGAATTTCGGATGACATATCTTGTACACCAAGATATTGGGTACAAAATTAGGGCTTTAGAAAATGCACGTTTCCCAAAAATATCATTTTTGAGTAACCGCCACCTTTTTTCCCTGATATATCGGGATCTCCAATGACAAGTCCACCTTCTTTTCCTTCGGTGGAATGCACGCCTTGAGACTGGCCTCGTCCTTTGGATCAAGTTTGCCTTGCAGCCTCGATCATTCGAGCTTAGGTCTTCTAGTTTTTTCATTATTTCCTGTTCGCTTGGCCCTCACCCTTTTGCTTTCTTGTTAGATGCCACAGAACTCGGGAAAGTGGTGGGGGTCAAAGCTTGCGATTCCTTATTCACCAGTAACTCCGACCCCGGAGCCTCCTTTCATTCGAAACCAGCGCTTGATCCGGGAGCACGAACTGAGGTGTGAACAAGAGGACATTCGAGATCACTTTCGACATCAGATAGACAAGGTCGAAGAAGGAAAAAGGAAAAAAATAAGAGTTTCCCTCTATCCATATCCAGACCTCGAGCCTAGACCGATCCCCCTCGACCCTACGCTCAGGGTGACAGTTGCTTTCAAGCCAGGTGATCTCCAATTCTCGCTGATGGGGGGACCTTCTACCTCGTAGCACACCTCCGTACCTACCCTGAGAAGGGAATTTTTCGAGGCCGAGCACTATTGGAGCTCGATCTCATCATTAGGGCAGATCTCTGACATTCTGGCCCTTCACAACATTGGACTGTCAGGCTCACTAAGGTGTCAAGGTATGGCCTCCCACGAGCGAAGTTTCTGCGCTCCGGGAGATGGGAATCCTGACAGCAAGTTGAGTTATGCAGCTTAGAGCCAGGAGCACATGAAGGCAGGGGCTATACTACCTTTGAAGTCCTTCTTTAAAGGCTTCTTGGATTTCATTGGGCTGGCTCCATTCCAGCTCAACACCAATTCTTACAGGGTTTTGTCTGCCCTGAGGTCACTTTACCACGAGCTGAAGTGGGAAGGACCTTCGCCTGAAGAGATCTTATATCTCTTTTGTCTGAAAAGCAATCCCTCCCGGGCTCGGGGAGGAGACGGCTTCTATTACCTGTCGAGCTATCCCAAGGAGAAAAAGATCTTCGAGGATCTTCCCAACCATCCTCTGGACTTCAAGTAGGCCTTCTTCTGGACAGATGGCCTAGCTCCATCCCGATACTATTCATTCAGACGAATTCGTAAGTATCTAAAACATCTTTCTTTTTTGTGCTCGAGTTTCTTTTTAAGCTCGCGCTTAGTCATAATACGTTCATTTTTCCAGCCAACTATCGTCGTCCCACCCCCTCCAATGAGATGACAGAGCATAAGGAGGCTTTGCTCTGACTTCCCTATGGCAGGAGGTCCCTCTCCTATCTCCTCCACAAAGACAAGCTCCGAGCCTGCGGCCTCTTGGAGGGGGATCAATCCACATTTGACTGGTCCAATAAAAAGTATACCCAGTGGGAGCTTGTGCATCTCCCAACCGGCAACCTCCCCCTGAGGAAAAATGCTAAGCCTCCATCTCCAGCTCGGCGTCGCAGGAGCCTGCAATCGGGGAACGAGGCTAACGATGAAGCCTCAAGCTTGGGTGACAGAGGTACGTTCATTCTTAGCTCGGATTTGTGGTCTCCCTCACTACTTAAGCATAGGCTCGATAGATTAGTGTTGTGTGAGGATGATAGGGACCATTTTTATGTATGGTCTTGGGTAGATGAGAGGGTTCATAGGTTTGATAGTTGGCTCGGGAAGTATGACACCATGTATAGTCTGAATGAGGTATGGGACGGAATATCCATTCAATACGGGATGAATGACTAGAGAGACCTTTCAAGGTTGACTTCCACTTATAGGGAAGGCACTCCCCCTGCCTCTCCTGAAGATGGGGGAATTACATGGTCGCTGAGCACGAGCTCGGGGGGGAGATCCAGTTAGGTTTCTCTTCGCTTGTCTTTTCATTCTTTGCCTGTCTGCATCATGCTAACTTGTTTTGTTTTGGAATATCTCATAATGCGATGTGAACGTGCAGGTGACATGGATTCCGACCTCGATAACGTACTTGCTGGCAGCGGAGCCCAAAGGAGTAAGCGCCCGAGGGGGTCGCGGAGGTCAAACCAACCTGCTAAGGTCCTTAAGAGGACTGAGAGGACACCTCCTCCACCAGCTCCAGTTGCTCCGAGCTCATCTGTGAATCCAACTCCTCAGGTCGAGGCGTCCACTACGACCTTGTCTCCCCCTCCTCCTTCGATCCAGGTTGAATCCACGCTTGGCCTACCTCCGAAAAAACCCTCAGCCTCCAAAACACATCTGCTTTTGATTTCTACTCACGTCGATGAGTATGTAATTGATAACGCAGCTGGACCTCACAGGGCTACGCTTGGCTCGGGCGTTCTGTCTCGGGTGGGCCAGAGTTTTGGCAGCTTCGATTCCCCTCATTGGAAGTTCTTGAATAATGCTCAAGACTGTAACACTCTTTATGAGAAGAGTATTGAGCTCACTGCTGCGGTAATCTTTCTCATCTCGCTATTAGCTGTTTTTATACTTAGTTCATATTCTAATTTGATTTATTTGTATGTCAGACTCTTGTTGTCTCAGCTCAACTTAACGATACGTTGAATAATGAGGTCCACTCGAGCATGTCTTTCGCTCAGGAATCAAAGGATGTCCAACTCAAGCTCAGTGACGAGCTTAGGGCCACAAAGGCAAAGATGGAGGCCGAAGCTGAATAGCTAAAGGCTAAGACAGCCGAGCTTGAGGAGCTGAATGCCCGGCTCGCAGAGCTTGAGAAGGTGAATGCCCAGGTTGCGGAGCTTGAGAAGATCAATGCCAAGCTTGAGGGAGAGAAGGCCGCCACTTTTGATACCATGGAGGGCGAAAAAGCTTGTCTCCTTGCAGAGTTTAAGGAGAAGAAGGATCGGGCGGTCGACCTGGCCATGTATAGAATCTGGGCCAATGGCAGCTTCTTAGGCTCTTTTGAGGCAAAACTTGTGGCTAAATGGCAGGCTCGGCTTAATGAGGAGGAGAATGCTCGGGATAAGGCAGAGAGAGCCAAGGAGGATGCTGAGAAGGCCAAGGAAAATGCTCCTTCTTCCTAGATCTTGCTTTGGGGCTGCATCCCTCTAAATACATTGTAATAGTTTTTGTGTTTGGTTTTTTGTTTTTTATGCCCCTTGGGCTAAGACAATGTTACAACTTGTGAAAGAGCTGCCGTTTTATGAGCTATTTTCGAGCTCATACTAATGATATTTGTGATACCATTTTTTACTTTGATTTATTATACTTGCTTTACATTTCTTATGTCAAAATATTTTACGCATTTTATATTAAAGTGTCTTATATGTCTGTTTATTCATACAAACATATGGTGGGTTTAAGCCTGAGGTTCAATGCATTCATGCACAGTTTGCTTGAAATATCCGCATCCGATCTAGTTATTTTGTCAAGGTCGGAGATTACTTTTACCATGCACCCGAAGGTACTTATATGACGCATAACGCTAGTGCTTTAGTTATATCTTACTTTTTTTTAGTTACTTTTCCTCGTCCTCAGGTAGCACCCTGAGGTTATGAGGTCAAAACTATCGTTTTGCAAGATACTCCAGCCTCGATCTCGACTTAACGTGAAGTGGGTTTACGTTCCAACTTACTGTCTATTAGTTTTAGCTGGTTTGTTCCAAACCTATTAAGATCGTGTTTGGTTTGTAGTCCATACACTATTTGGTTACATCCAAACACTTTTACCTTTTGATAATTTCGTTATGTCCAGACTTACTTAGCTCGCGTGTTTGGTTATATCCAAACACTTGTATGTTTTTGATAGTTTAGTTATGTCCAAACTATCTTAGCTCGCGCATTTGGTTATGTCCAAACACTGATATGTTTTTGATAGTTTGGTTATGTCCAAACTATCTTAGCTCGTGCATTTGGTTATGTCCAAACACTTATATGGTTTTCGTATATGTTATTTCATTTTTTCAAGCTGATGGTTTATGTACCACTAATGCCCCCTTAATATCCTATGAGCGTGAACATAGGTTATTTAATTAAGAGAGATTGCAAAAAATACAGCATATTAAAATTAAATCAAACTTTATTCGAATAATTTGTTAACTAGAATATAGTAAAGTTTAACAGGCATGGTTACAGGTGACATCATTCCTACACTATTGATAGTAAGGTCGTAGATGTTTGTAATTCCATGCTCGTGGTACCAAACTCCCATCCAATCTTGCCAACTTGTATACATCGGGTCGGATAACTGATTCAATCTGACAAGGTCCTTCTCAATTAGGCCCAATCATGCCAGCAGCTGGATCTCGTGTCGCCAAGAATACACGCCTCAGCACCAAATACCCCACACCAAATTTTCTATCTCAAACCCTTTTATTGAAATACCGGGTAGCTCACTGTTGGTATGCATCATTTTTTAGCTGAGCTTCGTTCCTTCTTTCTTCAATCAGGTCCAGACTTACTTTGAGCTGGGATTGGTTCAAAGCTTGGTTATAAGCGAGGGCATGAATTATGGGAATTTTGACCTCGATTGGCAACATAGCCTCACACCCATATGCCAGAGAAAAGGGGGTATTTCCTGTTGAAGTACGGGTCGTGGTTCGATATGCCCACAGAACTTGGGGCAACTCTTTGGGCCATTTCCCTTTAGCTTCTTCCAACTTTTTCTTCAGCGAACTCTTTAGGGTTTTATTCACAGCTTTGACCTGTCCATTCGCCTGGAGATGTGCCACAGAGGATAAGCTCTTTATTATTCCATTTTTTCGCAAAAGTTTGTAAATAGATCGTTGTCGAATTGAGTACCATTATCGGACACAATCTTCCTTGGCACCCCATATTGACATATGATGTTCTTTACCACGAAGACCAAGAATTTCTTCAAGGTGATTGTTGCTAGAGGTTCGGCTTCGGTCCACTTCATGAAGTAATCTACGACCACTACTACGTACTTCACTCTGCCTTTGCCAGTTGGCAATGAGCCTATGAGATCGATTCTCCAGGCCGCAAATGGCCACAAGGAGGTCATCATAGTTAGCTCGGAGGTTGGAGCTCGAGGGATTGATGCGAACCGTTGGCACTTGTCGCATCTCTTGACGTAATTGAATGAATCTGCCTTTATGGTAGGCCAAAAGTACCCCTAGCGTATGATTTTCTTGGACAGGTTGTGCCCCCCAGTGTGGTCTTTGCAGAATCCTTCATGAATTTCTTCTATGATTTTCTTAGCCTCGAGTGGGGTCACACATCGGAGTAATGGTATGGAGTATCCTCTTCTATATAGCTTTCCATCTATAATGGTGTGCCTGGGGATCTCATACATCAGTTTTCGAGCCTTAGTCCGTTCTTCTGGGAGAATGCCGGCCACAAGGTATTCAACTATCGGAGTCATCCAGGTTGGCTTGGAATTTATCACGAAAACATCTTCCTGTTCAGGCTTGGTTATACTGGGTGTCATTAGATGTTCGATCGACATGACATTCAACTCATCGACCTCGGTGGATGTAGCGAGCCTGGATAAGGCATCTGCGTTCGAGTTTTGTTCTTGGGGGACCTGTTCTATCGCGTAGAACTCAAAATGCTCGAGTGTTGCTTTTGCCTTTTCTAAATATGCAGCCATTCTTGTCCCAAATGCTTGATACTCCCCTAAAATTTGATTAACCACCAACTGGGAGTCACTGTATCAATGTATCACTTTGGCCTTGAGTTCCTTGGCTAAACGAAGTCCTGCTAGTAAAGCTTCGTATTCAGCTTCGTTATTCGATGCTTCGAAGTCAAATCTCAAAGCAGAGTGAAATCGACTTCCTACTGGGGTGATTAGAATTACACCTGCCCCCGATCCATTTTCGTTGGAATACCCGTCAACATAAAGTTTCCATAGCTCGCGGGCTAGGGTTATAACTTCATCGTTAGTCACTCCATTGCATTCCACTATGAATTCTGCCAGGGCCTGTCCTCTTATGGTCGTCATTGGATGATAAGTTATCTCAAATTTTCCGAGTTCAATGGCCCATTTTAGCAGCCAACCCGATGCTTCTGGCTTGGATAATACTTGTCTTAGTGGTTGATTGGTTAATACATGGATGAGGTGCGCCTGGAAGTAAGGTCGGAGCTTTCGAGATGAGTGGATTAGGCTGAGAGCCAACATCTCCATCAAGGGGTATCTCGATTCTTCCCCCAGCAATCTTTTGCTGACATAGTACACAGGCCTTTGCACTTTATGTTCTTCTCGGACGAGTACGGAGTTGATGGCGTGCTCGGTCGTAGCAAGGTACAGGTACAGAACTTCTCCCGTGATGGGTTTCAACAAGATAGGGGGTTCCACGAGGTGCTTCTTGAGCTCCTGAAAAGCTAACTCGCATTCTTCTATCCACTCGAACTTCTCCCCCCCCCCCCCTCAGAAGGTTGAAAAATGGAAGACAACGGTCTGTCGGTTTTGAGATAAACCTACTCAGTATCGTCATCCTTCCAGTCAAACTTTGGACATCCTTATGCTTTTGAGGTGAGGGCATATCAATCAGATTCTAGATCTGGTCCAGATTTGCTTCTATTCCCTGGGCATTTACAATGAAGCCTAGGAATTTTCCCAAAGATACTCCGAAAGAGCACTTCTAAGGGTTGAGCTTCATGTTATACCTCTGTAACACGATGAAGCATTCTTCGAGGTCATCCACATGGTTATTGTTATGTTGAGATTTAAATAACATATCATCAACATAAAATTCCATGTTATTACCTATTTGTTCAGAGAACATCATGTTTACGAGTCGCTGGTAAGTGGCTCCAGCATTCTTGAGTTCGAACGGCATGACATTGTAGCGATACAGCCCTTTGTCTGTCACGAAACTCGTATGCTCTTGGTCAGGGGCATGCATGAAGATCTGGTTATATCTAGAATAGGCATCCATGAATGACATAAGCCCATGTCCCGTCATGGCATCTACGAGCTGGTTGATCTGAGGTAAGGGGAAGCTGTCCTTAGGACAGGCCTTATTGAGGTCCGAGTAATCGATACAGGTCTTCCATGTCCCATTAGGCTTCGGAACTAGCACCAGGTTGGCTACCCAATCGGGGTAGAAAGCATCCCGGATGATTCGGTTTGCTTTCAACCTATCGACTTCCTCTTTTAGGGCCTTCTTCCTGTCGTCATCCAGTAGTCTTCGCTTTTGCTGCTTCGGGGGGAAGCTTTTGTCAATATTCAAAGTGGGCTCACTACATTCGGACTTATCCCTACCATGTCCGAATGAAACCATGCGAAAACATCCTGATTCTTTTTCAAAAAGCAAATTAATTGTTATTTTGTCTCTTCGGGAAGGTTTTTTCCTACCTTTACTGTCTTCGAGGGGTCTGCTTCCTCGAGTCTAACCTCTTTGAGCTCTTCCAATGGTTCGAGGTCAGCTCTTTCCTCTATTCTTGGATCGATTTCTTCGTCTACTTCAAAGAATGTCCCATCCCTATTCTGAATTATGGCGAGCTTTTGTGCACTCATCTGCTTCTTTCCTCTAATGGAAATGTGATAGCATTCCCTCCCTGCTAGCTGGTCTCCCTTCAGTTTCTCGATGCCACTAGAAGTCGGGAACTTGATGGCCAAATGCCTTACAGACGAAACTGCCCCCAGCCCTACTAGGGCGGGTCTCCCGAGCAGCACGTTGCAGGATGATGGTAGGTCCACTACTACGAATTCCATCATCTTGGTTGTTGAGACTGGAAAGTCTCCCAAGGTCACGGGGACCCCATACAGGAAATCCCCTCTCCTGAAAAGTCGTACAATGTCGTTGCACAAGCCTTTAGGTCACGAAGTGCGAGTCCCATCTTTTCAAAATGTGGCTTTATAGAGGATGTTCACCAAGCTCCCGTTATCAATCAGGACTCGGTGAACCTTCTTGTTCGCGAGCTGAAGGGTGATGACCAGTGGGTCATTGTGAGGAAATTGGACATGGGACGCGTCGTCCTCCGTAAAGGTTATAGGTTGAGATTCAACCTTTTGGTATTTCGGAGCTCTAGGTTTGGGTTCATAAGGGGACCCGTCGCCAGTTTTTAGCTCATTTACATATTGCTTTTGGGCATTCTTGCCCGATCCTTCGAGATGAGGCCCGCCCGAGATGGTTACGACGTCTTCTCCATCAATCGGAGGGGGTCTCTCATCTTCCCTTGCTCGGGAGTTACTGTTTTGGGCAGGCAGTGGCGCAACTGTCTTCTGGCTGGTAGAAGCCTGGTTATTGTTTTGGTTTCTTACATACTGCCTGAAGTATCCTCTCGAGATCAGACCTTCGATCTCGTCCTTCAGCTGCCTGCATTCATCGGTTGTGTGTCCAGTATCTCTATGAAATATGCAGTATTTGCTAGAGTCTCTTTTGGATTTCTGGTTTCTCATGGGGTCTGGACGTCTGAAAGGGACCTGGTTTTTATTAGCCAGGTAAATATTCTCCCGAGACTCGTTGAGCTCGGTGTACCCCTTGTACACGGAGAATACCTTTCTCCTTTCTTCTTCTTTCCCCCTTCTGCCTCGGGGTTACTCCCTTCATTTTTCTTTCTTTTGGAAAGATTTTCTGTAGGGGGTTTTGAGGTTGATGGGTCCACCGAGGTCGAGGCAGAGTTCAAGTTTTTTGTTGTAGTTATGGGCTGAGAGGCCATATTCAGCGTTGACCTCGCCTCCTCTACATTGACAAACCTCTGAGCTCGTCGATTAAATTCGGTTATGGACCTCATAGGTTTCCTCTGCATATCTTCCCAGAGGGGACTTCCCAGCATTACCCCGGCTCGGACAACCATTAAATGGTCATTGTCGTCTACATCACAAGCTCGGGCGACTTCCTGATTGAACCTTGTAAGGTAACTTTTCAGTGTTTCATTCGGTTGTTGCCGGACATTGGTCAAGGTGGACGCCTCGAGCCTTATTCTGATCATGGCTCTAAATTGCTTCTTGAAATCTCTAGATAAGTGATCCCAAGAAGTAATTGAATGCCTCTTATATTTTTCCAACCAGTTTTTTGCTGGTCCTGTAAGCGAAGCTAGAAACAGCATGCATCTGAGCTCGTAGCCCACATTACTTGCTCTCATAATAGTGTTAAACGTACTTAAGTGACTGTATGGGTCGAACTTCCCCTCAAATGGTGGGACATGAGGAATTCGAAACCCTTGAGGAAATGGAGTGCTGGAAATATGGGGGGCAAAGGGTTCGAGTTCCTTGTCAGACTCTTCATCCCTATCCCGGCCTCGTTCATTCTGTAAGAGCCTGAATGCTTTTTCCAGTTGATCAATCCTCTCCTAGACTGGATCCACGGGGGGTCTAACCTGGAATTGGTTATCATTGATCACAATTCCAGGTTCACGCCTTCGCATGGGATCCTTGCGTCCATTTAGGCGATCCCTTAGGTCTGGGTTCGAGGGGTTACCATTACCCCGATTCTGATTCAAGTGCTCCCGTAAGTCAGGGTAGTCCCTTTGATTCTCAGTATTTCTGCGTCCTCGGTCATACATACTGACCGATCTTGTGCCTTCTGAGCCTTCACTGGCTGGGCTCACCGCATTGTTGTTTCGAGATGGGTTCCTTTCAGGTTGTCTTGTCTCCATAGTGTGAGACCGAGAGATTTGGCTTCTTGTAGGCTGGACGCCTCTACGTTCTCTAGCAGTTTCTCCATTCCCATGTTTCCGTCCAACCCACCTTTCCCTATCACCTTGAGTCAGTTGTGTGTTTCTCCAAGGCGGTGAGGGATATCTTATCGGTGACAATGGGTGTCGTATGGGTGATGGTGGCTGCCACCCATTTCGGGGCCTGGAAGGTCCCGAGTTTGCCTTTGCTGATTCGGGAACGTTCTGCGCGTTACCAGGATTTTGGGTCCGAGCCTCTGCGGGGGCTCAGTTATTCCCTGTTTCGACTGGTAACTCAACAGTTGAGTTGACAGGAGCTCCGGCCTGGGTGTTTCTCCAAGGCCTCGAGGGAGCAGGCTGCTCTGCCGGGAGCGGAGGTTGCTCCGTTCTTCGTGTGGCAGCGTTTTTACGAGGTCGCCCACGGGGCCTGCAGGGAGGAACATGAACATCTCGCGGAGGTGGAGCGTGGGCCTTAGGCGGAGGTGGGGGCTAAGCCACCTGCACCTCAGCAGCCAATCTGGCCAGCTCCTCGTTACATTTCCTGGCCTCCGCCTACTGCTTTCGCAATTGACGGTTTTCAAGCTCCACAATAGGGACATATCGCTCAGGGTTATAATACATGTCCTCGTCGTCCCTGGGGGCCAGTGGTGTAGGTGGTCCTCGAGAGTCAGAGGATCCACTTCTCTGATCTGTGTCTGGATTCATCATCGACTGTTTCCCAGGGCACCGCGGATAGCTAACTTCTTCTTCAGGAATATTAGGATCATTCGTGGCCATAGTTGATTCAGGGAGGCTTCTTCGACTGACTAGACTCAGATTCGTACTACTTAATGCTCTCAATGAAAGCACCAAACTATTGGCGCCGTTTTTCATTAACTTAAATCGCAGAGCAATTAAACAATATAAACTATGGTGCGAATGAATAGTAAAGAGGAACAAGAAGGTTTTTACGTGGTTCAGTAGTTAAATCTGCCTAGTCCACGAGTTTGTGTTATTAAGACTTAGAGCTTTCTAGAATTTCTTCAAGGATGAATTACCCAGAGCTTTCTCTCAAGATCTCAGATTATCGATCCCTTACAAATGGTCATTCCTTCTCTATTTATAGGGAAGGTTACAGAGTCTGTTCCCATAAATTTCGAGAAGATATTTTGTATGTCAATTTAAAATAATGACATTAAATGCTATATCTTCTATATACAAGGGAACGTCTCCTGAAGACCCGGGAATGAATAACAAACTAAATAATATCCCCTTAATGTTGGGATTTTACAACAATAAATATGTTCACACATACACAACGGGTTATCTTAGGTGACTCATTGAATCTTCGAGGTCAGCAATCAGCATCGTGACTGTCAAGACTTACGGAATCGTTACGAACTTTCCATCTTACTCCAAGATCTGCTCGAAGCAGATGAATACTATCGAGTCTATCACACTCGAGCTTGAACTTCTTAAGCTCGGGCTTGCTCAATTTGAAGGCACTCGATAACGGATATATCCCGATGTCATGCCATTTCAAGCCTAGAAAGAATCCCGAGGTTACGTCTTCGAGATTGCCATTTTACTTCGAAGGTTTTACAATTGGACCATGTGATGTGTTTCATATATTTCGAGCTCATACTTGATGAATCCAATTTTCGAGGTCATAATCTATGGTCTCGAAATCTGGGTGTAACATATTTAAATCTCACTTTTCAGATTTTGATTCAAATTCATAAATCGTATGTAAAAGGTGCGCAGTCAATCACATACACAATAAACACAAACTAAATAGATTTTAGGTGAAGAAGAAATAGATAAATGCATTAAATCATAATAGAGTTTCAAGAGAGTCATTTAGAAAACCTAAATAGAAATTTAGTTCATAAACATGACTAAATCAAACATAAACATAGAATTTAACATAGTCTAAATCAAAAGAAAAAGAAAAAGAACTCTAGGATTTTGTTTCTTCTCTAGCCTCCTCCTTTCTTAATCTCATCTCCTTTCCCCCTCTAAAAACGTCATTAAGGAAGCTTTTATAGTCCCTAATTTATTATGCAAGAAAAGACAGAATTGCCCCTAAAAATTTCCCCAGAAAGTGAAGAAAGCATGGTCAAAATGCGGCTTAAAGTCTCAGACTTGCATTATAAAGCATAAACGACGTGTGTTGAGCATCTTCAATGTAGTATTTTCCACACATAATGTCTTGAAACTCCACAATCAACACTAAATCCATCTTATTCATCATATTTAACATGTTTATTTCATTTCACTCCATATTATGTACTTGACCATTAAAACTTGAAACAAGAAGAAAACAAGCATACATCAGCACTAAATAATCCTAAAAAACTAAAAAACATAACATAAATCAATCTATAAAACAAACCTAAAATGAACCTAACAAAGTCCCCCAAACTTAACCTTTACTCGTCCTCGAGTAAAGAACTCCAAACAATCCTAAAAACATAAAACAACCAAACAAAAACAAATCAAGTTGACAACAACAAATCAAGCCTCCAAATTATGTCTGTCTTGCTCATATAGTTTTGAGGAAAAAAAATGCAACCATAATGATAATCTAGAATTTCGATCATAATATTTCTTCAACTCACTTAAGTCAAAACAAATATATGCTCTCCTAATCATGATAAATAAATAACATGCATTTGAATCCATTTAAACTTACCAAATTACTCACCACAAACCATCAAATCTTATTATCTCATATGCTTGCATCACTTACTACTCTCCACTAATATAGACAACACATGCTCAAGAATCAATAGGAATTTTATACCTTATAACAATAGGCTTAGACATGGATAGATGAAATGTCATTTAAGCTCAAAATTACCATAATCATACAAACCTTACGAACCAAACTTGATATCCACATTACAGGCCAAAGACAATCCCAATGTTTTTCTTCTTTTTTTAAAAACAAAATTGAGAAAATTCACACTTACATTTTTTTTCTTTCAAAATTACACTCCCCCAAACTTGTTTTTCACTGCATGTTCAAAAAGAGTGTGATCTACATTCAATTTTTTTTTTCTTTTTGAATATTTCTCAATCTATTTTTCTTCAATTTTGTTTCTATTGATAACACCCAATCCAAAATACACACCATTACAAAACCAATCCCCAATCATCATTCACTTATATACTCATGGTAATTATTCAAGGGAAAGAAACATAATAAAGTATTTCAAGTAGGATCAAAATAGGTGTCACAACAAAGAATTTAACGTCAAGCTCAAAAAGAAGGAAACTAGGGATTAAATTAAACAAGGTTGGCTTGAAAGGCTCAATCGTTCCAAAAATTGCCTAAATCACCTTCCTAAACATGCATTATCTAGGATTTCGTCTCAAGTAGCAAGCAAGCAAGTTCTAAGCATAATCATCCATCTTTCCTTCAACCAAAATTAGCAAGCATAAATATCATCAAATGCACAAAATTTATCTAAAAATCATGATCAAGCTCTCACATATTTAAATGGACCCAAGGAACTCAAAGAAATATTCAACCAAGCACACAGACTTAGTTCAATTTTATGGCTTTCATTTCATCAAACTATACAAGCAATTCATTCATTCATTATCATAAGCTAATCATTATCAACTTGACTGATCAAACACTCTAAACACCCTAGACATAACACAACCTAAACAAAAACAACATAATATTTCACAAAAATAAAACAAAGACTATTACAGAAAACCTACTCAGTATATACTCAACAAATCTCTTCCCTCAAACTTATTTAATACATTGTCTCCAATGTACGCATATAGTAAAAGAGAAGAAACTTACCAGGATGACGACACGAGCTTCAAAAGGGAGGAGGCTGTGGAGGAGTCGGAGATGGAGGATATGGTGGAGGATAAGAAAAATAATGGTTGTCTGCCTCATTCATTGACCAACACTAAACCAGGCCATTCAAATGATCCACATGGGTAAGCTCATAAGCATGTCGCTGATCCATGTACATGTGCATATTCTCGTGAGACTAGATAAGATATTGATTTTGTTGCATAATGTAATCCAACCAATTATAAGTGCCTTGTGTTCCATAGTCTATGGGATCCCTGATAGCAACCAATAGTGGGTAAACATGCATAGGATCATTTGGTGGAGGTTCCATATGCTCGTCTTGGGCTGGGGTGTCTGTTTGACGATGACTTGCTACTCGAGGCCGTGGGGCTGGTGCAACAATGGGAAGAGGATATTCCGCTACAATAGCACGAGTAATGGGAGCTGTAGGCTCCTCTGGAATATCAGTGGTATACTTAGGCACATTATGAGCTCGACATAAATCAGTAATAAAAGAGCCCTGCCCAAGACCTCCCGTTGTAGTTCCACGAGATATATGCTTTATACTAGTAGGAATAGCACGCCCAAGATCCAAAGAAAACCCTTTCATTATCGCATAAACCATAAGAGCATGTTGCATAGGAATGGTGGAAAAACGACTCGCCGAAAGGAGATGACAGTAAACAAAATATGTCCAAGCACGAGCCTCCTGATTCATTTGACACAATGGCATAGTTTGAGGCATCCCATTCTTCATAATCCATTGAGCCCCTGGGAAACACACTGTAGCAGCCACTTCTTCATAATCAATGTCATTAGCCAGGAAATTATAATACTGATCGTCAGCATCTTGTAATGGAGTAATCCCAAAAATAGCACTAACCGAACGACGATTGAGTTTTACTGTAACTCCTCTAACAATGACTTCATTTTTCAGATCTTGCGGATAATTGGAATAAAACTCATAGACCAGGGACTTGTTAACATTAGTCAAATTCCCCTTCACAAAAGTAGCCCATCCTCGACGCACTATGTTAGCCCGTATAGGCTCATAAATCAAATCCTCATATGGCTCACGTTGAAACTCAATACCTCTTTCAGGAATCACTATCTTACGACACAATTTTTCATATCTTTCTGCTGCATCTTTACTAACAAAAAGATCATTGTCATAATCCAGTGGAGGCGATGGGTCCCTTCGACGCCTAGCTGATGATGCCCTAGTTTTCCTTATTTTTCGCCCCATTGTACACAAATTACAGCCCTTACAATCAAACAGCAACCATCCAACACACCACCTACCCACAAAAATGTTCACAACAATTCTACCCAAATTTTTGCAGCACCTCCCCTTATTTTTCTTCCTTTCCCAAAACAACAATAATGCAGAATATAATCCACTAACAATTATGATCACAATTATACATCAAAAATCCTAAATTTCTCTTCCAAAATTTTCAAATTCACCCCAAAAATTTATTAATAGAGAATAAATTTGAAAAATAAATGAGGGAACCTTACTTGATGATGATCCATAATCAAAGCTTGTGAGGATGAGTCCACAAACCAAAAACCCATGAGAGTATAAGCAATTTTTCAGATTTGAGAGTAGGGCTTGAATGTAGAATAGATTTTTTAGATTTTTAGAGAAAAAGAGGATAATTGAGTGCTTGGGTATGTTGAATTTGTGGAATAAAGAGGTGATTAGGGAAGGATTTGAGTGAGATTTAAGGTAGAGTGTGTGGTTATGGAGGTAGAGAAAGAGAGAGAATCAGAGGTGAAGAAGAAGAAGGAATGAATTTGGGGTAAAATTCAAAATTTTGGGGGGTTTTTTAAATCTGGACCTGCGCCTAGGCACTACCTGAAAAAAATTTATGGGCTCTCGGGTTTCTTCTCAGCACTGGCTTTTGGCACCTAGGCGCTGCCTAGGAAGAATTTTCATGCCCTCTCTGACTTGAGCAGCGCTGGGGCATCACTTTGTAGCGCTTAGGCGCTAGTCTCTGAATCAAATCCTTTTTTTCACGCTTTCCATGGTTCAACTTACAAAAATAATCCAAAAATTGTCAAAAATTATAAAAACTGAAACAACACTTAAAAATTTTCAAAACTAAAGCAAAACAACTAAAAGAATTGGATGCCTCCCAAAAGTGTTGTCGTTAACGTCATTTAGCCGGAAGATGAACTCTTCTTCAGATGGGCTTCAAGAGGATGACAGACTTGCATTGATCGATAGGACCACCCAAGTATGCCTTCAACCGTTGACCATTCACTTTGAACGTTGAACCATTGTTTCCTTGCACTTCAACGGAGCCATATGGAAACACCCTTACCACAGTATATGGACCTAACCATCTGGATTTCAATTTTCTTGGGAAAAGCCTCAACCTTGAATTGAATAATAGTACCTGTTGTCCGGATTGAGACTCTTTTCTGATCAAATTCTTGTCATGCCATGCCTTGGTGCGCTCCTTATAGATCTTGGCGTTCTCATAGGCCTCATTTTGAAACTCATCAAGCTCGTTTAGTTGCAGTAGCCTAGTCTGTCATGTAGCCTTCTCATCAAAATTCAGCTTTTTCATTGCCCAATAAGCCCGATGCTCAAGTTCAACCGGTAAATAACATGCCTTTCCAAACACCAACCTATAAGGCGACATTCCAATTGGAGTTTTGAATGTCGTCCTATAAGCCCACAGTGCATCATCCAACTTCTTGTACCAATTCTTCCTGGAGCTATCCACCGTCTTCTCAAGGATACTTTTCACCTCTCTATTCAAAATTTCAACTTGTCCATTCGACTGAGAATGATATGTTAAAGCAATGCGATGATATACTCTATATCGGGCAAGTAAAGCATCAAGTTGCTTATTAAAAAAATGACTCCATTCATCGCTAATAAGAGCTTGGGGAGTTCCAAACCTTGTGAAAATGTTCTTGTGCATAAAGGTCATTACTGTTTTGCCATCATTTTCTTTTGTTGCAGCTGCCTCGACCCACTTTGACACGTGGTCCAATGCTAACAAAATAAACTTATTGTTGAAAGATGATGGGAAAGGGCCCATGAAATCAATGCCCCAAACATCAAAAAGCTAACCTCGAGAATCACATTAAGTGGCATCTCATTCCTCCTTGATATATTCCCAGTTCGTTGGCAATGATCACAAGATTTCACAAAAGAATTAGCATCTTTAAATAGACTTGGCCTATAGAACCCACTTTGCAATACTTTCGATGATGTCCTTGATGCCCCAAAATGGCCACCACATTGCATAGTATGGAAATGGGTGAGAATTTAGTGCATTTCATCCTCAGGAACACAACGCAAATGACTTGATCAACACAATGCCTATAAAGAATAGGTTCCTCCCGATAGTAGTGCTTCACCTCATCATAGAATTTCTTCAATTGTTGCCTTGACATCTCAGGCGGCACAACCTTTGTTGCCAAGAAATTAACATAGTCAATGTACCAAGGCACTATAGAACTATCACTTACCCCAAATAATTGTTCATTAGGGAAGTGATCATTTATTTGCACTTCCTTATCATTCTGGCTCTCTCCCACCTCAAGTCTTGACAAGTGGTCTGCTACCAAATTTTCTGTACCCTTTTTATCTCAAATCTCCATGTTAAACTCTTGCAACAATAAGACCCATCTAATTAAGCGGGGCTTGGAATCTTTCTTGGTCATCAAATACTTAATGGCAGAATGGTCAGTGTACACTATTACTTTGTTACCAATAAGGTACAATCTAAATTTATCAAAAGCATAAACAATAGCTAGGAGCTCTTTCTCTGTTGTGGCATAATTCAATTGTGCTTCATTCAACGTCCTACTAGCATAATAAATAGACCGAAATACCTTATCAATACGTTGACCCAAAACTGCTCCTACTGCGTAATCACTTGCATCGCACATCAGTTCAAATGGAAGATCCTAGTTTGGAGCAACAACTATTGGCGCCAAAATTAGCTTCTCCTTAAGTACCTTAAAAGCATTTAGGCATTTTTCGTTGAAATCAAAGGTAACAACATTCATCAACAAATTAGAAAGAGGGTTCCAAATCTTCCAAAAGTCCTTAATAAATCGTCTGTAAAACCCAGCATGTCCTAGAAAACTTCGAACTCCCTTAATCAACACGAGCGGTAGTAAATTTTCAATGGTAGAGACTTTTTCTCGGTCCACCTCAATGCCTTTACTAGAAATTTTGTGCCCAAGTACTATGCCCCATTTTACCATAAAATGGCATTTTTCCCAATTTAACATCAGATTTGCTTTTTCACATCAGTTCAATGCATTCTCCAAGTTACCCAAACACATCAAACAAAGAGCCAAAAATAGAAAAATCATCCATGAAAATCTCAATGCTCCTTTCCACCATATCCGAAAAGATAGCCATCATGCACCGTTGGAATGTTGTTGGGGCATTACATAGTCCGAATGGCATTAACCTGAAAGAAAATGTGCCATAGGGACATGTAAATGTCATTTTCTCTTGGTCCTCTAGTGCGATGGCAATTTGATGATACCCTGAGTAACCATCTAAGAAGCTATAATACTCATTACCAACCAACCCATCCAACATCTGATCAACAAAGGGAAGTGGTAAGTGATATATTCGTGTCACCTTATTTAACTTGCGATAGTCAATGCAAATGCGTCATCCGGTCACTGTTCGAGTTGGGATTAGCTCGTTATTTTCATTCTTTACTACTATTATTCCACCTTTCTTTGGAACCACCTGCACTGAACTCACCCAAGCACTATCAGAAATTGGGTAGATCACCCCGACGTCCAACCATTTAAGGATTGTCTCAAGTACAACCTCCTTCATAGCTGGATTAAGTCTTCTCTGAGCCTCTATAGATGGCTTGTTGTCTTCTTCCAATAAGATTCTATGCATTATTGTTGAAGGACTTATTCCTCTAATATCTGCCAATGTCCACCCAATGGCCAATTTATGAACCCGTAAAACCCTCAACAATTTCTCCAATTCAGTTTTTGGGAGGTCAGCTGAAACAATTACCGGTAAAGTCTCATTCTCACCCAAGTATGCATAACACAAATGATCCAAAAGAGACTTTAATTCCAATTACTGTGGCTGTTGAATAGATGTTAATGGTCATTCGAGTCCGTCTGCTAACTCTTCAAATTTCTTCTTGTACGATTGGTAAAATTTAATCCACTTTACATATTCTCTCATCTCAACATCATCATCATCTTCCTCACCACCAGTCAACACCGCCTCTAAGGCATCACTACTCACCCTTCTTCTTGAGACTACTTTATCTATCCCATCCACACGGCAGCAACTATCACTAGCCATCAGATATGTCATTGCCTTGAAGACATTGAATACCACCTCATCCCCCTGAACTCTGAGTTTCAGCTCTCCCTTTTGCACATCAATGAGAGCTTGTCCTATTTCTAGAAAAGGTCGCCCAAGAATAATTGGGACATTTGCATCTTCCTCCATGTCCAACACAATAAAGTCTACTGGAAAAATGAATTTATCGACCTTCACAAGGACATCTTCAATTATCCCCCTCGGATAGGCCACTGATTGATTTGCCAACTGTAGTGTAACAGTGGTAGGCTTTGCCTCACCCAAACAAAGTCTTTTGAATACTGATAGAGGCATGTGATTGATGTTGGCTCCCACATCACATAGTGCATGTTTACACTCAAAGTTACCAATTGTACATGGGATTGTGAAACTTCTAGGGTCCCTCAACTTCTGGGGAAGCTTCCTTTGTAGAATAGCACTACATTCTTCAGTCAATGCCACAGTTTCATAGTCTTCCATCTTCCTCTTCTTAGATAGAATTTCTTTCATGAACTTTACATAACTGGGCATTTTCTCTAAGGCGTCAGCAAAGGTAATGTTGATGTGTAACTTCTTGAACACCTCTAAGAATTTGGAAAACTGTTTATCAAGAGAAGTTTTCCTAAACCGTTGAGGGTATGGGATCTTAACTGGGGGGTCAACAATAATTACTGGTTTTGCTTTCTCTGTAGTACAATGGTCTTCAGCAACCTTCTTAGTCTCGAAACCAAATGTCTCACCAAGCTCTTCATTCTTATCTACAGATGACTGATGCACAGATTGTTCAATTTACTTACCACTTTTCAGAGTGATTGCCTGACATTGCTCCTTGGGATTCACCACTGTATTGCTAGGAAAATTCCCCTGTAATCTATTATTCAACATGCTAGCCAACTGACCCACTTGTGTCTCAAGGTTTCGAATGGAGGACCTGGTCTCATTCATGAATTGATTCTAAGTATTAGTGAGGGTCAACAAAGCTGATTGCAATTCATTGGGCTTTTCTGGTTGATCCTGTGGCCTGGGCTGCTGTGAATATGAAGCTTGATTCAAAGGATGTTGTGACATATTCTGCTGGTGTTGGCCTTGAAACTGTGACTGTTGGCCTTGATTGTTTCTCCATGAGAAATTTGGGTGATTTCTCCACCCAGGATTGTAAGTGTTGGAGAATGGGTTGTTGAAAGGCCTCTGAAAATTTCCCACTGCTTGAACCTGAGCTTGGTCCATAGGAATATTATTATTAAGGTCACCTGAAGGACATTGATCGAAAGAGTGCGGGCCCCCAAAATTTCCACAACCTATTGGCATTTGAATGGAATTAGCAGACACAATATTATGTTGTAATTGTTTTGTTAAGGAAGCTACCTCAGCAATCAATGCAATGATTGCATCTAACTCATGAACCCCAGCAACCTTTCTCTTGCTAGGCGTACGCTCATTCGACCAGTGATGATTATTTGTAGCCATATCTTCCAACAAATCATATGCCTCGTTGGCACTTTTACTCATAAATGCCCCTTCAGTTGCGGTATCAATTATAGTGTGAGTTGTACCGCACAATCCATTGTAAAAATTGTGGACCAACATCCACTTTTCAATGCCATGATGGGGACATTTTCTCAGCAACTCCTTGAACCTTTCCCAAAAGTCATACAATGATTCACCATCAAGATGATAAAAATTATTAATCTCCCCTCTCAATTTAGCAGCTTTTGATGGAGGAAAGAACTTGGAAAGGAATTTATGAGCCAAATCCTCCCAAGTATTTATAGAATTGGATTGAAGGGAGTTCAACCAACTCTTAGCTTTTTCCCACAGCAAAAATGGGAATAGCCTCAACCTGATTACATCGTCGCTCACTCCATTATACTTGAAAGTGGCACATAGATCCAGGAAATTAGCTATGTACATGTGTGGATCTTCAGAGGGTAGACCGCCAAACTGTATTATACCCTAAAACATTTCGAAGATCATCGGCTTAATCCCAAAATTATTAGCAGTAACAGCCGGTGGTCTGATACATGTCTGCACCCCCGTAACAGTAGAGAGTACATAATCCCTCAAACTTCGAATGACGGGTTTCTGAGGTTGCACCTAGGCTGGCACGGCTGGGTACACTCTTTCATTACCATTGTTCCCCACATCATCATTATTTATGTTCTCAACCATGGCAATAGCAGAGTTCTCGATCTCAGGATTAATAGGAACAATATTATTTGCTCCCCTCCTTCTACGCATATAATAAAATTACCTAAAATAGAAGTAAACTAATGCAAGAAAACTAAGTTAGAAATTCTTTAAAAGATAACCAAATCAGAAATAAAATTAACTATTTTAATATTGATAATTTTTCAGTCCCTGGCAACAGCGATGAAAACATGTTGCGGATTTTGTAGCTACGCAAGTATACGTAATCACAATTTGTAATAAATCTCGATAAGAACGAGTATCGTCCCATGAAGATTGATTTATCAATTACAAAATAATTAATTTCTAGTTTCTATTTGGCTAACAAAAACTGGATTTGTGAAATTTGAAAACAAGAAAACAGAAATAAATGAAAATTGCAGAAATCAAATAATAACAAGAACACAAGGATTAAATTCACTATGAAACAATTAGGAATCCTAATCTTCTCTACTATCCACTATATTATTGTTTAATGAAATTACTACTAAAACTCTTCTCACTAAAATGATATGCATGCAAAAGTGTTAACTATTCGGGTTAAGAAATAGAAAACTCGACCTAATGTGAATTCCCTATATTTCTATGGTCAATTCAAACAATAGGAAGCAATGAATACAACCCTAAATCACATAAACCAATTTGGTACTCTCGTTCTAAATTGAAATCTATGTCTATTCAATTTTAGCATATTTAAATTTCACTTTTCAAATTTTGATTCAAATTCATAAATCGTATGTAAAAGGTGCGCAGTCAATCACATACACAATAAACACAAACTGAATAGATTTTAGGTGAAGAAGAAATAGATAAATGCATTAAATCATAATAGAGTTTCAAGAGAGTCAATTAGAAAACCTAAACAGAAATTTAGTTCATAAACATGACTAAATCAAACATAAACATAGAATTTAACATAGTCTAAATCAAAAGATAAAGAAAAAGAACTCTAGGTTTTTGTTTCTTCTCTAGCCTCCTTCTTGCTTAATCTCATCTCCTTTCCCCCTCTAAAAACGTCATTAATGAAATTCTATAGTCCCTAATTAATTATGCATGAAAAGGAAAAATTGCCCCTAAAAATTCCCCTAAATTACGCTTCCATACAGACTCTAGCGCTGGGGCGCCATGAGATAGCACTGAGGCGCTATAGATAAATCACAAAACATGCTCTCTGGAAAGCTGATAGTGCTGGACGCTGAAATGTAGCACCTAGGCGCTACAACCTGCATTAATTTATGCTCTCTGCTACTCGACAGCACTGAGGCACTATATATTAGCGCTGGGGCGCTAATTGTACAGAATAAAACTGAAACTCGTTTCGAACAGCCTACAGCATCAACTCGTCGCATTTTGATCATAACTCCTTCAATATAACTCCAAATTGAATGATTCAAAAATCTATGGAAATATAAGAGAAATATGTACAACTTCTAAATTTAGAAGTGTTTCTAGAAAATGAAGAAAGCATGGCCAAAATGCGGCTTAAAGTCTCAGACTTGCGTTATAGAGCAAAAACGACGTGTGTTGAGCATCTTCAATGTAGTATTTTCCACACATAATGTCTTGAAACTCCACAATCAACACTAAATCCATCTTATTCATCATATTTAACATGTTTCTTCTCATTTCACTCCATATTATGTACCTTACCATTAAAACCTAAAACAAGAAGAAAACAAGCATAAATGTGCACTAAACAATACTAAATAACTAAATACATAACATAAAACAATCTCTAAAACAAATCTAAAATGAACCTAACAACACTTCGCCCCCAGAGCTCTTCAAATCATGGTTGGTCCAGCTTCCCCTTGCCTTTACTTGCACCACGTATCACCCATGAGCCAAGGCCCAGCAAGAAAACCATAAACAACAAACACATATAGCAACAATGGAATTCAATTAGCCTTAATTCAACTAGTTCAATTGTATAACAGAGTACGAGCATTAAACCAACCAATGGTAAACATATAATTTCAAGTTCATATATTTTCCAGTTACGCAAATGTTCAGGGTTGGCACGCTTAGACCAAGCCATCTGTTTATCTAGCTAACCCCAACTTGCTTAGGCCGAGCTGCGCTTGATACGCATTTCATCAGCCCCGACACCCTTAGGTCGCTCATTCTCATATATCATAACAATCATACAATCACATAGTACACATAATCAAATATTGGGAACCTCAATCCCATTCACAATCACAAGGGTGCAATTTTCTTACCTCGAATCCTGAGCAGAGAATTGAAAGGATGCTCCCGAGCATGATCCTCAGTCCTGAGCCTTAGTGATAAACCTAGTCACAGTGTCAATGGGTGATCATCAATTCATAATCCAAATAAATGTTTAGGAAATAATAACTAGCCTCTGGGACCTTGAATTCTACTAAACCAGGTAGTAGAAATAATCCCAAGTGCTTAGGTTTAAACCCCCGAGCTTTCCCGAGCCTAAAAAATAACCTAGGCCAAAGTTCCCTAGGCGTGTCGTGACTTGGCCCTGAGGGTCATGGCATGCCCCAAGTCAGAGGCGTGGCCCCATGCTTTTGGGGGGAGGGGGCCGCAACTTGCCCTCTAGGGTCGCGGTGCGCCCTGAAGACAGAGAGCCCTCCCGGAGCATTCTTGGCATGCGGACCGCAGCGCCCATGAGCTGGGTCGCGGCGTGGCCCCATGTACCCAGAATTTTCTGGGTTTTCTCAACAACCTACCCAGCCATAAACTCAAAAATCCTTCTAGCCACACTCCCAATCCATACCAAACTTAGACTCAAGCCTAGAAAGCTTACTCTCATATCCTAAGCATCATGTTTAATCCAAAAACAATTTCTTACTCCCTTCTAACACCTAGAAATCAAACCCTACAATCAATTTCATGCAAGCTCCAAGTCCCAATATCATTTCAACAAAATTCAGTAATCAAAGATTAAATTTTACCTAAATCGCTAGTCTAGATTCCTCAGGAACCTTTGTCAGCCTTTCACTTTGTTTTTCCCCAGCTTGAACCAGCCCAAAACTCAGCTTAGTCTTGAATTTCCCTTCAGTTTGCTCAAAGTCTAAACACAAGAGGGAGAGGGAGAGAAAATCGTGAATGAGAGGGGGTGAGAGAAAGCTGAGAGTCTTCCACTACATTATGGTTGTTCCTTAGAGTTTTACTGAGTATATAACTTAATTAGGAAAGACCAAATTGCCCTTTATTATTAACCCAGCCCTCCAATTACCTCTAAGGGTAGAATAGTCATTTCCCCTCGTTCCCACTAATTCCTCAAGTGTTCCTACTATTAACCAATCAATCCTGTCGTGTCCAAATAATTACCAACTAGTTATTCATTACTCAGTAAATCCCAAAAATATTCTCTATATTCCCAAAAATACCCACAAGCTTCCTCGAGCTGGGTATTTAAACCCCGTTGTGACTATTTTGCTAATCCGCTCACTGGGACCGTCTCGAGCCATATACTGTAAATATATCAACATAATAATGTGGTATCAACGATTTATCTCATATAATTACATTTATGCCCTCAATGGGCCAAAATTACAAATATGCCCTTATGAACAATAAGAGGGGCCACATGCATATTTAATACTCACAACATGCATATAACAAACTCACATAATCATATTAATCATGCATGCTACATAGTCATGCATTTAACCAATTAAACATACATATATCTAGTTATGCCCTCCTGACATGGTAATCAAGGCACTAAGCCCTATCAGCAATTTTAGGTTGTTACAGCGCTGGTCGTGAAGTTCTTACTTATCAGTCTGGAACGACAATGATGATGAGTGTTGGTCGTATGGAATTGACTTATGAGTCAAGAGCGACAATAGCGCGGTGCGCTGGTCGTATTGGCTAGGCTAACCAAAAGCGTCAAGTACACTTATATAGAGGATATGGCTAAGAAACCTGAGGTGACTTAATAGTCACATATCCTAGCATTGGCTTATTAGTGAAGAACGGCCTTAGCACGTGGAGTGCTGGTCTGCACCAGGTGTGGTGTGCTGCCCCTTTGGCACATCCACATGGGGCCATTTTGTAAGTGAGCATGCCTTGGTGCTTGATCATTAGTCAAGTCTTGCACCAAGCAACCTCATGGGATAGGGTAGTGGCAGTTTTGTAATTAGGTATATGTCTCCCAGACAAAAATCATATATGTTCCTGGGAGGACCTTATTTCCCTAGAAGGCTCCTTAGGGGGAGGTGACCTGGTGACTTCGGGAAGCACCATGGCCATTAGCAGATAGGGGCCAAAGTTGTGTACTCCCTTGCCCTATCAAGGCTATATATTAATAAAACAACATTTATCCATACTTGCCCCTGTGTGCTTCCTTGTTGCTTATGTGTTACTTGTTTGTTATCTTCGTTGGGCCATTGCGTGCCACTTGCCTTGTTGTGTGCTTTGTGTTGTGTGGACGTTCCTAGGAATGACTTTCTTTGTGCTTCCTCATACTTCATTATTGCCCGTTGCATGTCTGAGATGTGTATGTGGCTAACCGCTGAGTTTGTTTGCCTGTAGGTGTGTGTTGTAGGCTGACTTGCTAGCTTGAAGAGTCTGCAAGTGGCGCACATTCCGTCTAGTTGGAGTACCCAAATAACCAGCCCGTGACAGTTGGTATCAGAGCCAAGTTAGAAAGAGCTTGGAAAAACACACTATGGTGAGCAACACTCAGAGGATCGAAGCTCTTGAGAAGCGGTTAGGGGAACTAGATGGCCTGGACGAAAGGGTCAGGGATCTTTCCTCTGCAAGTCATGACTCGAGATCGTCTGATGCAAACAATCGCATAGCTGTGCTAAAAAAGGAGAATGATGTTCTCCTATCCAGAATAATCGTGTTGGAGAAAAGAAACACTCCAACAAGTACTTCTGTTTCCCCTCGATGGTAAAAGCGCATTGCGGCAGTGGAGCGCATACTAAAGGAACAAGAAGTTTCCATCAATGACACTACGGAAGACTGCAGGGAGGCAGTTGGCGAGCTCAGAGAAGAAATGGCTGAGCTATCTGCCAAGGTAAACCTGACCATGCGAGCGGTTGGGAATGCCCCTGCAATAGGGCCGATAGGTATGGATTATGGCCGAGCTAAAGTACCCAAGCCGAGGCCCTATAAAGGGGCCAAAGACGCAAAGGATTTGGAGAATTTCCTCTTCGACATGGAACATTATTTTAGAGTCGTGCAGGCCGATTCGGAAGACGGAAAAGTCGCCATGGCTACCATGTACTTTTCTGGGGATGCCAAGGTGTGGTGGAGGACCAAGTATGATGACATAGAGAATGGCAGGTGCACCATCACATCTTGGGCAGACCTGAAGAGAGAATTAAAGACGCAATTTCTGCCAGAAAATGTCGCTTACATAGCTCGACGCCAGTTGAGAGAGCTCAAACAAGTTGGGACTGTCCGAGAATATGTGAAGAGATTTTCAAGACTAATGCTCGATATAAAGGACATGTCTGAAGTAGACAGGCTCTTCTGCTTCCTCAAGGGATTGAAACCGTGGGCCAAACAAGAACTTCATAGACAGCGTGTGTCTGATCTTGCCACCGCTCAAGCTACTGCTAAACGCTTAACAGATTACACTCCAGAGAGCAGCCTGCCGAAAAGGGCTACTCCTCCAACCAGCTTAAGTAGCGCTGGGAGTAAGAAGTCTAGGATGTCCTGGCAGGGCAAGAGTGGGGAGAGAAGAGGACAGCTAAGTCCAATTCTTCCAGTCGGATAGATGCTGTTGCAGGGAGGAAGCCGCTAGCTTGTTGGCTTTGCCAAGGCCCACATAAGTCGGCAGTTTGCCCTTACAGGGGTAAGCTGAATGCCCTCATTGGCCAAGAACAACAAGGCGAAGGAGAAGACGAAGATGAAGAGTGCGCGCACATGGACGTTGTCCTCCTGTTGAATGCTCTCAAGAAACATGGCGAGAAAGGGAAGAAGACCCTGGGGAAGGGGCTAATGTTCGTGGATGCCACTATCAATGGCAAGCCTGCCAAAAGTGTGATGATTGATACTGGCGCCACCCACAACTTCATCTCTGAACTTGAAGCAAGGCGACTGGGACTGAAGCTGGAGAAAGATGCAGGCCGCATGAAAGCGGTCAACTCCAAGGCCTTGGCCACAACTGGCGTGGCTAAAGGGGTAAAAGTTAGAATCGACACGTGGGAGGGGCAGAGTGACTTAGTGGTCGTCCATATGGATGACTTCGATGTAGTTTTGGGAATGGACTTTCTAACCGAGAAAGGTGCAATTCCAATTCCTGCCGCTGGAAGCTTACTCATAATGGGAGAGACTCCTTCAATGGTGCCTGCAAAGGTGAAACCACCCCCTGGTGTGAAGCTTCTATCAACTTTACAGTTCAAGAAGGGTGTGAAGAAGTAGGAGCCCACTTATGTAGCTAGTTGTACCCACCGTGTTCGAAAAAGTAGTGGAAGAGATTGTTCCACTAGAAATTATGAGGGTCTTAAGGATGTATGGGGATGTGATGCCAGATAAACTCCCCAAAGCCTTGCCACCAAAGAGGGGGATTGATCACCAGATAGAGCTGGTGCCCAGAGTGAAACCTCCAACAAAAGCGCCATACAGAATGGCACCCCCTTAGCTAGAAGAGTTGAGGAAACAATTAAAAGAGTTATTGGAGGCAGGCTTCATCAGACCACCGAAGGCGCAATTTGGTGCCCCCGTGCTATTCCAGAAGAAGCATGATGGGAGCTTGAGATTGTGCATTGCTATAAGGCTCTCAACAAGGTGACAGCTTGCAACACCTACCCCATCCCTCTGATCGTTGATTTGTTCGACCAGCTAAGTGGAGCCAAATACTTCATAAAGTTGGACTTGAGATCGGGCTACTATTAGGTGAGGATTGCAGATGGGGATGAACCAAAGACAACGTGTGTTACTCGATATAGAGCATTTGAGTTTTGAGTAATGCCGTTTGGGTTGACAAATGCACCTGCTACCTTCTGTACACTGATGAACCAAGTATTCCACGAGTATCTAGATAAGTTCGTGGTGGTGTACTTGGATGATATCATGGTTTATAGCGCCATGATTGAAGAGCATCAAGAACACTTGGCTCAAGTGTTTCAGAAGTTGAGAGAGAACCAGCTATATGTGAAGTGCGAGAAATGCTCGTTTGCACAAGAGAGCATCAAGTTCTTAGGCCACGTTGTGGAACGTGGCCGAATTCGTATGGATCTGGAGAAGGTGAGGGCAATCCAGGAATGGAAAGCCCCCACAAACGTGAAAGAACTCCGCTCCTTCTTGGGCCTATCCAACTACTATAGACGATTTGTGGATGGCTACTCAAGAAGGACGACACCCTTGATTGAGCTTCTGAAAAAGGGTGTGACTTGGGCGTGGACTGACAAGTGTGCTGAAGCATTCAGGAGTTTGAAGGAAGCCATGATGAAGGATCCTGTTCTTGCCTTGCCAACTATTAGCAAGCCCTTCGAAGTACAGACAGATGCCTCAGATTATGCTCTGGGAGGGGTACTAGTACAAGAAGACCACCCGGTCGCATATGAGAGCCGCAAGCTGTCTGAAGCTGAGAGGAGGTATACTGCCCAGGAGAAGGAGCTCCTCGCAGTTATACATTGCTTGCGAGTGTGGAGGCATTACTTGCTGGGGTCAAAGTTCGTGGTGAAGATGGATAATGCAGCTGTTAGTCATTTCCTTACTCAGCCGAAACTGACCCCTAAGCAGGCTCCATGGCAGGAGTTCGTGGCAGAATTCGACTTCCGTTGTGAGCACATGGCAGGACGCTTGAACCAGGCAGCTGACGCCTTGAGTTGCAAAGCGAAGTTGGCGACTCTAAAGATCTTGGCTACTTTGTCGGCTAGCGTGGTGAACACTCCACTCAAGGAGCGCATCAAAGAAAACCTGGAGAAAGACCCAGTTGTCAGGACCATCCTAAAGCTCGTAAAAGAAGGCAAGACTCGCCAGTTCTAGGTGGATGATGATCTTCTGTGGGCTAAAGGGGGGCGCTTGTATGTTTCAAAAGCTAGAGATTTGCGAAGGACATTACTAAGAGAGTGTCATGACACCCTGTGGGCAGGTCATCCAGGGTGGCAGAGAACCCATGCACTCTTGAAGTAGGGGTACTACTGGCCACAAATACGAGATGATGTAGTGGAGTACACCAAGACCTGTCTCGTCTGCCAGCAAGACAAGGTCGATAGGAACAAGACACCTGGGTTGTTGGAGCCCTTGCGAGTCCCAAGCCGACCATGGGAGAGTGTGTCGCTTGACTTTATCACCAGTCTTCTGAAGACAGGGGATTTAAGGGCAATCTTGGTGGTCGTGGACAGATTCTCGAAGTACGCAACATTCATCCCAGTGTCGAAGTACTGTTCGGCAGAAGAGACAGCCATACAATGTTTCAAGAATATTGTCAAATATTGGGGAGTACCCCAGAACATTGATAGTGACCGAGATGGAAGATTCACCGGGACCTTTTGGTCCGAACTATTCAATCTCTTGGGGTCACAACTGAACATTTCCTCGAGCTACCATCCGCAGACAGATGGGCAGACAGAAAGATTCAATGGGATGTTGGAGGAGTATTTGCGCCACTTTGTCAATGCCAATCAGAAGAATTGGCCGCAACTACTCGATGAAGCTCAATTTTGCTTCAACTCTCAAAAGAGTTCTTCATCAAATAAGAGCCCTTTTGAAGTTATTAATGGACAGTAACCACTGTTGCCCCACATAGTGGACGAATATCGCGGTCGGAACCCGCGAGCCTTTCACTTCACAAAAGACTGGAAGAAAACGACAGAGATTGCCCGAGCTTATTTAGAAAAAGCATCAAGAAGAATGAAGAAGTGGGCAGATCAAAAGCGCAGACCATTGGAATTCAAAGCACGTGACTTAGTGTTAATCAAGCTGAGGCCCAAACAGTTAAGATTCCGAGGGGACAAAGACATCAGACTCGTTCGCAAGTACGAGGGTCCGGTCTCAATCATCTCAAAAGTTGGCCGAACTTCCTACAAAGTTGACCTACCATCTTGGATGAAGATACACCCGATCCTTCACGTCAGCAACTTGAAGCCGTATCATGAAGATCCAACAAATCCAGAGCGCAACCAGTCAACTAGAGGAGGAGTCATCGTTCAACCAAGGAGCAAGCGTCAACCGGAAGAAATCCTGGCGGAAAGGACAATCACCACTGACCGTAAAAAGCATAAAGAGTATCTGGTAAAATGGAAGGGGCTCGCAGATGATGAGATCAGCTGGGAGAGGGCAGAAGACTTGAAGAAGCTCACACAGAAGATTGAAGATCTATAAGCTACTTCGTCGAGGACGCCGAAGGATTGAGTGGAGGAGAGTGTGGCATGCTACCCCTTTGGCACACCCACATGGGGCCATTTTTTAACTGAGCATGCCTTGGTGCTTGATCATTAGTCAAGTCTTGCACCAAGCAACCTCATGGGATAGGGCAGTGGTAGTTTTGTAATTAGGCATATGTCTCCCAGACAAAAATCATATATGTTCCTGGGAGGACCTTATTTCCCTAGAAGGCTCCTTAGGGGGAGGTGACCTGGTGACTTAGGGAAGCACCATGGCCATCAGCAGATAGGGGCCAAAGCTGTGTACTCCCTTGCCCTATCAAGGCTATATATTAATAAAACAACATTTATCCATACTTGCCCCTGTGTGCTTCATTGTTGCTTATGTGTTACTTGTTTTTTATCTTCGTTGGGCCATTGCGTGCCACTTGCCTTGTTGTGTGCTTTGTGTTGTGTGGACGTTCCTAGGAATGAATTGCTTTGTGCTTGCTCATACTTCGTTATTGCCCGTTGCATGTCCGAGATGTGTATGTGGCTAATCGCTGAGTTTGTTTGCCTGTAGGTGTGTGTTGTAGGCTGACTTGCTAGCTTGAAGAGTCTGCAAGTGCCGCACATTCCGTCTAGTTGGAGTACCCAAATAGTCGGCCCGTGACACCAAGCATGCTTATACAGAGGATATGGCTAAGAGACCTGAGGTGACTTAATATTCACATATCCTAGCATTGGCTTATTAGTCCTGAACGACCTTAGCATTGACTTATTAGTCAAGATCGGCAATAGCGCTAAGCGCTGGTCGAAGGGCATTGACTTATTAGTCAAGGACAGCATTAGCATGGTGAGTGTTTGTCGAAAGGCACTGACTTATTAGTCAAGTATGACAATAACACATTGAATGTTGGTTGTAAGGCATTGACTTATTAGTCAAGCAGTGCATTAGCGTGATAAGCACTGGTCCATATGATCTAGCCTAACCTAAAGTGCATCATACACTTGACTGACCTATTGGTCGAAGACAACCTAGCGTCGAGTCGCTAAATCATCTAGAAAGTTGGTTACACAAAGGACAGGGCAGAGCCCCAGGGTGATTTATCAGTCCCATGTTCTTGGGCGTCGAACTAGAACTATTACCTAATCATTTATTTATACTTTCCTGCATGCATGAATAAGGTTATTACTGCTAGGCATGCTTATTATGATTTGATGGCATATTATAAACTGCTTATGAGCTTGTTTAAGTTTTCTTGCTGAGCCTCGGCTCACGGGTGCTATGTGGTGTAGGTAAAGGTAAAAGAAACTTGGACCATCCTTGATTTGGAGAGCTTAGGTAACGATGTGTACATATGCGGCTGCTCGACCTCCATGGTCGAGGGTTTAAAAAGGAACTAGGGTTAAACCCTATTTTGTCACTTAGGTCGGGTGGTTGTAACTTTTTTATTGTAATTAACCCTTTAAATGTATTTTTGGATCCCAAGTATACATTAAAGGTTTTAGTGAAACGTTTGTATCTTTGGCCAAAAAATTTAACCCTAAACTATTAATCACATTTAGTTACACAATTATGGCCAAAATGACTCGTTTAGCGAGTTTAGCACTATTTTAAATACACAGTGTAACGGTCCCTGGGTAGTAGGGCCTTACACAAGCCACCAAATCAACATCTGTATAGTAAAGGAGAGCAGGCAAAACCCAAGTGAATGGTACCACGAAGATAGCGTAATATACGCTTGACATTCCAATGAGAACTAGTAAGGGAATGCATATATTGACACACTTTGTTGACAGCAAAAGAAATGTCAGGACGAGTAAAATTACAATACTGTAAATCTCCAACAATACTCTGATAATCTAAGCCATCAACAAGAGGCTCACCATCATATAAAGAAAGGTGGGATGTGGAGGACATCAATGTGTCGATAGGCTTAGAATCATACATATCAATTTTTTTAGTAAATCTGTAACATACTTGGTTTGGGTCAAGTTAATTCCAGATGAGGAAGAGTGTACCTCAATACCATGAAAATAGTGAAGAGGACCCAAATATTTTACAGCGAACTGATTTTGGAGAAATGATATGAGCAAAGTAATGAGTGAGGAACTACTGCCCATGACAATAATATTGTCTATATAAATGAGAGTGATAAGTAAACTAGCCGAGGAAGAGCGTATGAACAAGGAGGTATTGGCCTTGGATCCATGGAAGCCATACTTGATGAGTGCTTCACTTAATTTAGTGAACCGTGCGCGAGGAGATTGTTTAAGACCATATGAAGACTTGTGAAGCTTGCAAAAAAAATTCAAATGAGTAGAGTCAACTAAACCTTATGGCTGGTCCATGTAACCAATTTCAGTTAAATCACCATGGAGAAATGCATTTTGAATATCAAGTTGATGAATAGGCCAATGATGGGTAACAACAAGTGCCAAGACAAGGCAAATGGACTGTGGTTTGACAATAGGACTAAAATTTTCAATATAATCAAAGTCAGGTGTTGACGCAGTTTTTGCCAAAAGTAGATTAAGAAATCAAATAGGTAGATTAGTGATAAATTATAAACTATAATGAAGTAATAAAACAACCCTCTTGATCACACACAACTTTTACATGGTTCAATGGTTAAAATCCATCTAATCCACGAGACAATGTTATTGCTTTTCGTTCTCAATTTCTGCAGAGTTTTAGTAATACAAAAATGGTCGTCCCCTTCCCTATCCTTTATCCTTGGTATTTATAAGGGAATTTCCTGATCATGTTTGGGTAACCGCGTGAATAAATAAGGTATACATTTAATACAGATTATTCCCATTTACATTGGGATATGATTTGATAACAGAATAGAATATTCTTCTACTATCTCGGATAATAAATGATAGATATGCAATACAACCTGAGCATTAATGAGCGTAAAAGGAGCCTACGAATCTCTTGGGATCCTTCAGTATGTGTTCTGTCCAGGTTTCCTCGAACTCGTGTTCAAAGACTATCTGAACCCTAGCTCGTCGTAAGTTCAAAGCGCCCAAAGTTTGATCTGGTCATTATAAGTCTCAAACTCAATTGTTATCCTGAGAGGCGATCTGGTAATAACCTGTGTATCGTATTGTCAGGCCCCCAAACTCAAGTTATTCACATCACTTTTATCCATGTATTCTACTTGGATATTTTCCCACATATTCATCTGCCAGTTGTACCTGAGCTGAGTAATTTAACTCGTGCTAATTTTAGGGTACAACATTTTCCCCCTAAGCTCCTGCTCATGCTTGATGTTGTCACTTTTTGACATGCACAGTAGGGGCTTTTAGGCTTCTGCCATGTAAAATCATGCATGCCCACTATTCAAGTACTGGACACGTGGCTGCCTATAATTGGCGTCCATTCGGGTTTCGAGGACTGTGATAAATTTCCTGTCAACTTTTGGTCGTTGTATTGTTCGTTTAATATTGGCCTTTGGATCTCGAGCTAACCCAATCAGATGGCCCAAATTAATTCCTATAGTTTACATATAAATAGGGTGACCAGACGTGAACCCTCACCACCTTTGCATTCAAAAAGTTTCCACTTCAAAAACAAAGTTTCCCTTTTTCTTCTCCAACCTCTCCCAAAAACCCTCCATTGCCTTTCGGATTCTCAAATGCTTTCAGGGAGTTTCCTGTGGATGTATCAACATTTTCTTTGAACCTATCATATCAACTTTAAGTATTTCTTCATCTAGTTTGAATTTTTCAACTCTTTTCTTTCTAGTGAGCTTTTTTTTCCTTTTACTATGAAAAACATACTTCTCTCAATGTCGTTTAGGTTACGCCTATTTTTAAATAGGTGATAGGGTTAGGTTTAGGCTAAATGAACGATATTCGGCTTATTTAGAAACAAGGTTTTCATAGAACTGGGTAAATTTTCTAGGTTTTTCAAAGAAAATTCTATTGGTAAATCAATTAGAATACATGTTTGGGGTGTAGAAATCGAAGGGGTTTTAGGTTTGGTTCTAGGTAGCTTAAAGGCTACGATTCCTTAAGCAGATTTTCATTAAACCGCTTTCTAAAGAAAAGTAGTGGGTCTGACAAATTTGACACACGAATCCCGAAGTATCAGGTAATTTTAAGAAATCAAAGTGCGTGGCCTAGGACCATGCGTGGAACCACGCGTTGAGGCTAGGACACAACTTAACTCGTATAAATTCTCAAATCCCAAAAATAAACCACTTAAACCCTCAGATTTTCATACCTCCACAACCGTAGCTAGAAATCATCTTAGGTCGCCACTAATAGGCCACTTTGTCATCAGGCTATCTAAATTATGGCCCCCACAAAGAAAAACATCGTGAGCTCCTCTGCTCAAAGCAAAGATAAGGGCAAGTAGGTCGCCTCTAACTTTCCCATCTCTCATTTTGGCCCTATGGTGGAAAAGGAAATCGTGGTCGACCCTGACACATTCTTCGAGGCCGAACACATAGTCTCCCAGATCACGACTCAGGGGAAAGTGAACAAGATCCTGCTGAGTCACAGGATTGAGATATGAGTTGATGGCCTTATTGCCTGACCTGCACTAGAGGGAGAGCAGAGATGTGCCCCTCTCCAAGATGACTACGGGGCTTGGAGTGATGAGCACCTGAAGGTCGATGCCTTCCTCCCATTGGACCAGTATTTCGTAGACTTTCTAAACTATGTCAAACTTGTTCCATTCCAGCTCCCCCCAAACTCATATAGGCTTTTGGTGGGGTTAAAGTATTTTTTTCTGAGGCATGACTAGGAGATCCCCACTCTGGCAGACATTATGTATTTCTTTTGCCTCAAGGCCAGTCCTGACCAGAAGGGGTGAGGTGATGGTTTTTACTACCTCACTTGTTCTCCCAATTCAGCCTCTGTCATCGACCTCCCTAACCACCCAAATGACTATAAATACTTGATCTTTATGTCAAATGGGTTCAAGATCTACGACCATTGATACTTCAACCATCCTCGTAAGTCTTCTATCTTTATGAATTCAACACATGAACTTTTTATCACTTATGCACATTTTTTTTGTTTTGTTCTAACTGAGTTCTTTCCTTGTGCATCTATATTTGCGAGGACAGAACGATCTGTGACCCTTGGGGATCAATACGAGACCTTTTCTAGTCTTCCTCTGAGGGAGAAAGAATATCTTCAGATTATGAATGATGCCACCATGGTGGCCTGCAACCTGATCACAAGGGCGAGATGCTAGCTCTCAAGACCCAAGCTCCTCTTCCTGTCATCCCCGAGATCCCCCCTCCTCAAGAGTCCTTGCCAGCCAATGAGGATGTTGAGGAGGAAGAAGACGTGGCACCGTTGGTGCATAAAAGGCGAGCTCCTGAGGATAATCAGGAGCCCAATCTAGAGCAAGCTATGTCCAAGACAACAGCAACCCCCTCCAGCCAAGGTAACCCATACCCCTAAAGAGATTTAGATCAGGTTGTTGCCAGTTATAGGCTAATTTGATTCAACCCTAACTAGCTTGTTAGTCATCACCCCACTGACTTGGACCTAAACACAACCTTCCTCTAGTGCATGGACCATTTGGTAGTACTCTATGACCACAGCTACCCCATAGGTACCATTGTAGTTGACAACACCCTCAATTTTAGATCCACCATTTTTTAGGAGTATGTGAAAAATCGTAGGTCCTGGCCTTCCCTGCGTCAGGGTGCATATGCCTCTAGTTTTAGGTAGTTCGTAGATGAGTCTAGCCCTGAGGAAGGACCTAAAACCCCTAGGACCTAGAAGGTCATAATTTTAGATTCTCCCCCACCTCTGTTAATCCAAGAGTTAGAGGTTGTGCCTATCCTGGTCAATAACCCTGAGTTAATCGTAGTAGATTCCTCCCCTAGCCCGGAGGATAGGCTTCTTGCTCTATCTCTTGTGTTTATAATACTTTGAATAATTACTTCTTTCAACTAAATCCTCTGTTCGCTCTTTTTTCAAGTGAAGAGATGGAGCTACCAGAAGCCCCGGATTTGAGGGGTACATTTAAGGCTGGTGGGACCGAAGTTGGTCTCGTGGTGAAGAGACCCAGGGTGACAAAGAAAACAGCTCTGAGGACTGCGGGTACCACTAAGTCCCCTACCAAAGACAAAGGTGCCAACAGCCACAAAAGAAACTTCCCACTACTCCAGTAACAACAGTCACGGTTCAACATGCTCCTCCTCCTCCTCGACACGTACCTCCCTCAAATCCTCAAGTGATCCAGGGTGAAGCTCCTACTGTTCAGATCCCAGTCAAGCCACTCAACCTGAACAAAATCCCCAAGGCTTTTTGGGGTATTATGTACGAGACGGCAAGTCACATGGTCGACCACGCCTACAGAGCCAACGCCAGATATTTAAGGGCTATAAAGGAGCGCACTCTTGAGGACATCCTCGAATATGCCATGGGGATGAACCTCACTGTGAGTCATTCTCAATCTCCTAACTTTTTCTTTCTCTTTAGTTTTTTTATAAACTATTCTTGACATGCTTCATTCTTTTGCAGTCTATTCTGGCTCAATTTTGAGGAATTGCTCGAGTTAAAGCCAGGGATGATGAGCTCCAAGCTGCCCTAGGTGCCACTCAAGAGGATGAATAGGTGGCCAAAGTTGCCTTGGTTTACTCCCAGGAGAGCGAGCGGTTTGCAAAAGCCACCCTGTCTGCCTCCCAGGATCAGATCGTGGAGGTGAGACGTCGCGTGGACTAGCTTTAGGCCCAAAATGAAGAACTCAAGAAGAAGTTGATCGAGGTCGAGTCCAAGGCCAAGGAGGAATCTATGGAGTCATTGACTCAAATAGAGGAGATGCTTTACTGTTGCTGGGCTTTCAACCAGGACAGGAACTTCTCTTTTATGCAGCCCGAGCTGTGGGACCCATATCTTGCTAGGTTCAAGATTCGGTTCTTATAGGAACCATCGGAGATCGCTGATGCCTCTGGAGCTGTTGAAGGAGTTGGCGAGGAGGTGACTTATCTTGAGCGAGCTGACGGACCTCAGTGACTTATTACTTTCATTTTTATTTTCAAGCTTTTGTAATAAAGTCCCTTGGAGCCAAAACAATCGCCTTCGGGCTTAGGTTGAGGTTTTTTCTCCTCGAGATGACCATATATTTTGTAATATTCATCTAACTTATGATCTATTTTCATTCCCTTTAGCCTATTATTTTCTCATGTTTATGAATCCTTAGATCCTTGTACATTCAAAATCTTAGGGGTTGAATTTAGATCGAGATAGATTTTATCATTATCTTAGTTGTATCCTAAGATTTTGCTCGCTTATTTGCGTCATACCTGTTAAGAATCAGGCCTCAGACCTGGTTATATCCAGAGTTTTTAATAGGCTTAGTAGCTTTATACCTGTTAGGAATCAGGCCTCGGACCTGGTTGTATCTAGGGTTTTTAATTTGCTTAATAGCATTGTACCTGTTGGGAATCAGGCATAGGACCTAGTTGTCTGCAGGGTTTTTTAACTTGCTTAATAGCATTGTACATGTTAGGAATCAAGCCTTAGACCTGGTTATATCCAGGGTTTTAGTGATTTCTCAAACTTAGTTCATGTTTGGTTTTTTTTTTTTTTTTAAATTCGAGCTTTAAAAATTCGTTGAATATTCAATTTCTCCAAACTCTAAGTTTTTAACCCTTATCCGAATAAGCTGAACTCTCTTAAAATCTCTCTTCGGTTATGTGCCCCCCAAGCAACTAGAACATATAAACGTTCTGGGTTTCTTTTACAAAGCGAGCTTTTGATAACAAAACGAAATTGGTTATTTAATAATCCAATTGTTATTAAACTGAAATGGTTTTTATGAATAAGCCTTACATAGATGGTAACTCTGAAACATTATAGACAACAAAACTATTGATAATAGATTTTTAAGTGTAGGGCATTCCTGGTCTGTGGAACTATTTCCCCACTTAGTCGGGCTAGCTTGAAAGTTCATTCACTCAGGACCTCTATGATCTGATATGGTCCCTCCTAGTTCGGCCCTAACACACCGTCCTTGGGATCATTATTTTCCAAAAAGACCCTTCGTAGAACCAGATCACCTAATCTGAGTCTGCGTCCCATAACCTTTGAATAAATAAAAAGTGATCTTCTACTGATAATGGGCGAGCTGTAATTGCGATGCCTCTTGTTTTTCTTCGATCAGATTGAGGGATGCACTAAATAGCTCATGGTTATTTAGTGAGACATTACCATTGCCTCAATTGGGAGCATAGCCTCACTTCCAAAGGTTAGGGAAAAAAGGGTATGTCCTGTGGAGGTTTTATGTGATATCTAGTAGGCCCAGAGTACTTGTGGAAGCTGCTCAGACCATAATCCCTTGGCTTCATCTAGTATTTTCTTCAAGCTTGCTTTCAGGGTCTTATTTATAGCCTTAACCTGTCCATTGGCTTGTGGGTACGCTACCGATGAGAAACTCTTGGTTATGCCATATTTTTCACAAAAGTCTGTGAAAAGATAACTATCAAACTGAGTTCCGTTGTTTGACACGATCTTTTTAGGGAGTCCAAATCAACATATGATATTCTTCACAAAAAATTCCAAGACTCTTTTCGAGGTGATGGTTGCCAAAGGTTCAGCCTCTACCCACTTCATGAAATAATCGATTGTGACAACTAGATAAAGAACTCCTCACTTTCCCATTGGAAGGGAACCAATTAAGTCAGTTCCCTAGGCTACAAATGGCCAAGGGGATGAGATCATGGTTAGCTCGACTAGAGCAACTCGGGCAACTATGGCTAAGTGCTGGCATTTTTCGTACTTTTGCACATATGAGATCGAGTCCTTTGCTAAAGTGGGTCGAAAATAGCCCTGTCTCAATACCTTTAGAGCTAGGCTTTTCCCCCCAGCATGGTCTCCGCAGAAGCCTTTGTGTATTTCTTACAAAATAGTCTATGCTTTCTCGGGCACAACACATCGTAGGAGGGGCAACGAATGCCCTCGTCAATATAGGATCCCCTCAATCATAACATACCGCAGAGCTTGATACAATAGCTTTCTCACGTCCTTCCTATCATCAGGTAGCCCTCCGGTTGGGAGGTATTCCACTATGGGAGTCATCCAAGTCAGTTTTATGTCAATCATTCTGAGAACTCCACCGGAACTATATTCAATGAATCTGCCTCTTTGGTGGTAGCGAGTCAAACCAAAGCATTAGTGTTGGAATTCTGCTTGCGTGGTACTTGCTCAACGGAGCTAAAATCGAACTCAAACAACTCACCCTTTACCTTAGCCAGGTAGGCTGCCATCTTGATGCCTCAAGCTTGGTATTCTCCCAATATCTAATTGACCTTGAGCTAAGAATTACTATAACATTTGATGGATTTTTCCTTCAGCTCTTTCACCACCTTAGTCTTGCCAATAAGGCCTCATACTCCGCTTTGTTGTTAGATGCTTCAAACCTGAACCTGAGATTTGTATGGAACCGATGTCCTTCAGGTGAGATTAAGATTATCCCAACTCCTTATCTATTTTCGTTAGATGATCCATCAACAAAAATTTTCCATAATTCTTGTACTGGCTCTCTTATCAGCTCGTCCTGAAAACTTGTGCACTCGGCAACAAAATCAGTAAGGGATTGGCTCTTGATTGCAGTTCATGGCATGTACAATATTTCAAACCAGCTGAGTTCGATGGCCCATTTTAATAGATGCCCCAATGTTTCAGGTTTTTGCAAAACCTGCCTTAAAGGTTGGTCTGTTAAGACGTGAATAGAATGGGACTGGAAGTATGGCCTAAGCTTCCTTGAAGCCAAAATGAGATAGAACGCAAGCTTTTCTATCAACGGGTACTGTGATTCAGCTCCGAGAATCCTCTTACTTACATAATATATGGGTTTCTTAGCCTGGTTTTCTTCACGAACTAACACAGCACTGACTGCGTTTTCTGTCAAGGCCAAGTAAAGAAACAAACATTCTCCAGATGTTGATTTTGATAGTATGGCCGTTCAGCTAGGTGCATTTTCAGGTCGCGAAATGTCTGTTTGCATTCTTCGGTCCATTCAAATTTCTTATTTCCCCTGAGAAAGTTGTAGAATGGTAGACACTTTCTAGTGGATTTTGAAACGAAGCGGTTTAAGGCTGCCACCTTTCTAGTTAGGCTTTATACTTCCTTACGCGACCTGGGCGAAGGAATTTCTAACAATAACCTGATTTTTTCTAGATTTGCCTATGTCCCCTTTGTGTTGACTATAAACCCCATAAACATTCCCGACGTGACTCCGAAAGTGCACTTTTAGGGATTCAACTTCTTATCATACTTTCTCAATTTGCCAAAACATTCTTCCAAGTCGGATACATGGTTATTGGCAGTCTTTGATTTGACGAGCATATCATCGACATAAACCTCCATGTTTCTCCCGATCTGGTTAGCGAACATTTTGTTGACCAACCGTTGGTATGTAGCTCTGGTGTTTTTCATCTTGAATGGCATAACTTTGTAAGAATATACATTATGCTCGGTCATGAAACTGGTATGCTCTTGGTCTACAGGGTTCATCACGATCTGGTTATATCCAGAGTACGTGTCCATGAAAGACATAAGATCGTGACTAGCCATGGCGTCTACCAACTGATCAATTCTAGGTAGTGGGAAATAATCCTTGGGACACGCCTTGTTGAGGTCGGTGAAATCAATACACGTTCTCCACTTCCCGTTTGGCTTCGAAACCAGCACGGGGTTTGCAACCCAGATCAGATATTTTGCTTCCTTGATAAACCCGCATTTAAGTAGGCGAGCTACTTCTTCTTCTAACGCTTCAGATCGTACAGTCCCCAAAAGCCTCCGTTTTTAGGACTTTACAGATAGATTCTTGTACAAGTTTAAAGTATGCATTATTATACTCGGACTGATTCCCACCATATCCTCATGCGACCAGGAGAAAACATCCAGGTTCTTCCTTAGAAACTCGACCAGCTCCTTCTTCCTTTCGACTTCAAGATTTTTTCCAATTTTGACAACTCTTGAAGGTTCCTCTTAGTCGATGTTTATTTCCTCAAGCTCTTCAATTGCTTTAAGCTCAGACCTGTCTTCACCTACCCACGGATCAATGCCATCCCATTGGGTGACCTCATCGTTCCTTTGTCGAGGTTCTTTCATCCTACGGGTAACTTCCAATTCCTGGGACTCCTCATTTCCTTCACCTATAACCATCGCCTGCTACCCAGGTTGTGATTTTCCCTTCATAGCAATGTTGTAGCCTTCTCTAGCGGTGAGCTGGTCTCTTCTTACTGTACATATTCCTGAGGTTGAGGGGAACTTCATTGCCAGGTATCGGATCGAAGTGATGGCTTCAAAAGCCATAAACGCAGGTCGTCCCAAAATCGCGTTATATATGGCCGGACAATCGATTGCCACAAACTCAAGTAATTTAGAGATAGTTTGTGTCTCTTCTCCCAATGTAACCACCAGTCCGATCGTCCCTATGGCCGTCATTCCTTCACCCAAAAACTCATACAGAGTCATTGAGGTCGCCTTCAAATCGGTTACCAATAATCCCATCTTTTCTAGGGTGGACCTAAAAAGCACATTTACGAAACTTTCGTTATCCACCAGTATCCTTTGTACCCTTCGGTTAGCGAGCTGCACGATTACCACCAGTGGGTCATTATGTGGGAATTGAATGTGGTTAGCATCCTCTTCCATGAAAATGATTGGTTGTTTTTCCAACTGTTGTTGTTTCGATAACCGCTGCTCCAAGACAAACTCCACATCGTTATGAGTTTTCAACTCATTAATATACCTCTTTTAGGCCCCGCTGCTCGTGCCCGCCAAGTGAGGTCCTTCGGCTATAGTAGGTATATCTCCTCCTACTATCGGGGGAGGATCGACTTGATTCATCTGAGCTCCAGGTTGACCTGTCAGGGATTCCTGAGATGGCCGAGGATTCTGCCTGACAGGTTGATTGTGAGCTACCTAATTTTGGGCGTACTAGGCTAATGGACTAGCAAGAATGAGAGTCTCAATCTCATCCTTCAGTTGTTGGCAGTCATCGGTGTTATGACCGATGTCATTGTGGAATCGGCAAAACTTTGAGGGGTCTCTCTGCACCCTCTGATGCCTTAAAGGCTCTGGCTTTTTCCACGGGAGGCGATTAGAATTTGGAGGGAAGATATGTTCCTGGGTGTCCGTTAGGTCAGTGTAGGTGGCATAAATGGGCTTGAATTTCTCCGCAGACTTGTTCTTCTTCGTGTTGTTCTGGTCGCCCTCACCATTCTTCTTGTTGTTTCCTGCTTGGTTATTCTAGGTAACAGATTGAGTCGTAGATGCAACATCTGACACTGCTCCAGCGGGTTGGATAGGGGCTTGGCTGGTTCCTACGACAACAGAGCCTCTTCCAGGTTTATCCACTCCTGGGCTCGGGCCAAGAATTCATCTACACTTTTAACACCTTTTCATTAGAGTTCTTGCCATAGGTCACCTCCCACCAGGATTCCTCTTCTCATCGCCATGAGCTTGGAGCTATCATCACCATCCCTAGCTCGTGCTGCAACATTGGCGAATATGCTCAGGTATTCCTTCAGTGATTCACCCGGTTGTTGTTTTACGTTGGCCAATGAGTCGGCCTCTACACGAGCTTCCTGTGAAGCTCGGAATGCTCTCTTAAACTCGGAAGAAAATTTCTTCCACGAGCTTATCGAATGTTTCTTGTATTGTTTAAACCATTGTCTGGCAGGTCCGACCAGAGTCGTGGGGAACAGGATGCACCTTAGGTCGAGCCCAACATTGTGGGCCATCATCATTGTGTTGAACATCCCGAGGTGATCGGATGGATTTGTATTTCCACCAAATTTCAGTATGTTCGACATCCTAAAGACAATAGGATATGTAACTGCGGCAATGTTTGGATTGAAAGGTTCTAGCTCTTCATCTGAGTCGTAATCATCTGCCCCCTTTCCAGATAGGAGCCTCTTCATCTGTTCCTCCATCAAGGCCAGTCGCTCAAGGGTTATGTCCTTGGTCTCTAGGTTAGCTGGGGGTTGTTCAGTAGCTTCCATCCTATTGTATGCATTTGATGGGTTGTTGTCCCTCTAAGTCTGAGCTTGGTTAGGTGGGACATTCCCATTGTCGCATACGTTAGATGGACCTCCCTCATGTGGAGTATAACTAGCATCCTCATTCAGAGCTGGATACCTTCTTTGTGAGTTCAAATGATAGCACAGGTCGGGTTGTGGATCATACCACGGACTTTGTGCTAAGCTCAGATGATTCCTCAGGTCGCTTTCAGACCTGCCTCCACCCTGGCTCCCCATCCAGTAACTTCCATTTGCAAAACTTACAGCCTGCGGTTGAGATCGAAGACCTAGATTCTCAGCACGTGCCCGTGGGGCGTAAGTATCTATCGACGGGGAAGGATTTCTCCTACTGTTTCCACGAGCTGAAGCATCTCGTTGTGGGTGAGGTGGTGTAGGATGTCTAACCGGTGATGGCAGACACCTTATTAGCGAGGCTATCCTCATTCCATGAAGACGAACTAAATTAGCCTGCCTCGGCTCTACTCCAATGTCCCCAGTTCTCTGTGCCTATGGTTCAGATCGTGGCACAGGAGGATTCGCTGGAGCATTTTTCCTCCGTGAAATTGTCCCAGCCCGCCTGGTGGTTTGTTGTGGGCACTCCTGGGAATCTACGAAGAAGGCATGAGGCTGGGGGTCGCAGTCCTGACCGGCCGACTGACAAGTTGGCGATGACCCCTGTGACGACTAGTGGGCTGAGCACTCTGATGGTTTCGCTCTGAAGGCACAGAGCTCGGAGTGGTGGTTCTGACAAAAAGACTAGGTTTAGATCAGTTATTCCTGTGGGACTTATGAGACCCACTTTGCCTCTTTCTGACATTAATGTCAGTTGCAAGAGGGGGTAACCAAGCCAAGACCTCCTCAATTTTCATGTTTCCCCTAGTGAGATGGCTTCTTAATTGGGCATTTTCCATCTCGATGGCAGTCAAATCTCCCGGATTAGGATTTGGTGGGAGTGATGCTGAACTCCCGGCGTCCTCCTGACCCGCCGGTTGCTTTCCAGGACGTTGTTGAACATTTGGGTCCCTTTAGCGGGAACAGCGGTATGATGGGCCTCCTTCCCACTAGGCTGTTCCATCTCATTGTCATGCATCGATCGAGTGAGCACCATGATGAATGTCTATTGAAACTTGTGAAGCACTAATTTCCTCTCAATGAAAGCACCAAACTATTCATGCGGTTTTTGCCAACAGTAGCTTAAGAAATTAAATAGGTAGATTAGTGTTAAATTATAAATTGTAATGAAGTAATAAAAGAACCCCTCGGTCACACACAACTTTTACCTGGTTCAGTGGTTAAAATTCACCTAGTCTACGAGACAATGTTATTGCTTTTCTCTCTTAATTTCTGCACTGTTTTATTAATACAAAATGGTCGTCCCCTTCCCTGCCCATTATCCCTAGTATTTATAGTGGAATTTCCTGGTTAGGTTTGGGTAACGACGTGAATAAATAAGGTATACATTTAATACAGATTATTCCCATTTACATTGGGATATGATTTGATAACAAAATAGGATATACTCCTGCTATCTTAGATAATAAGTGATAGATATGCAATATAGCCTGGGCATTAATGAGCGTATAAGGAGCCTCTGAATCTCTTGGGATCCTTTAGTATGCGTTCTGTCCAAGTTTCCCTAAGCTGAATATCTCACTCGAGCTCGTGTTCAAAGACTATCTGAACCCTAGCTCTTCGTAAGCTCAGAGCGCCCAAAGTTGGATCTGGCCATTATAACTCTTGAACTCAATTGTTATCCTGAGAGGCGGTCTGATAATAACCTGTGTATTGTGTTTTCAAGCCCCCAAACTCGAGATGTTCACATCACTTTTAGCCAGATATTCTACTTGGTTATTTTTCCACATAATCATCTGTCAGCTATACCCGAGCTGAGTAATTGAACTCGTGCTAATTTTAGGGTACAACACCAGCTGTTTGTCGATAGCCCTTAACCACTAAACAAGTCTTGTGGCAATCAATGGAACCATCTGGTTTTAGCATAATTCGATAAACCCACGTACGCCTAATTACTTTTGTATTAGTGGGTTTAGGAACAAGAGACCAAGTATGTTGTTGTTGTTGGAGAGCCTGATTCAGTGAACATGGCATGTTTCCAAACCAGATGCTTAACAACCTGTTTATATGTATGAGGCTCTGTCGTGGAATCATACAATTCAGCCAAAAGAACCCATGTTTTGAATATACCTGACTTGTTGCATGTTACCATGTGATGAGCATTTCGTGTTGGTGTAATGGATTTCTCAGCGATGGACAAATCACTTATTATAGGAATAGAAGGTGGAGAGTGAGAGGGAGAGGGAATAGATGGTCTGGGAGGAATAGGTGATGAAGTGTTAGAGGTACTAGGTAGAGATGTAGAGGAATGAATTGACAAGGAAGATGCAGAAGCAGGGACGGAAGATGGAGAAGAATTATAAGGTGGTGGGGGCTGAGAAGAAGGAGAGAACAAGGAAGGAGATGAAGGAGATGATGGTGACGAGAAAGGAAAATGTAAAGTAGAAACAGAGAATGGAGGGGAGGAAGTTGGCATAGAGGAGGAGGATGAGGAGGAAAGAGAATTATAAGGGAAAGAGTCTTCATTAAAAAAAAAACATGGCATGAGACATATATTCGATCTTTGGAAGGGTCAAGACAAAGATAAGCCTTATTTCTGGAGCTATATCCAAGACACACGTACTCACAAGATCGAAATTCAAGTTTATGATAATTATAAGGGCAAAGAAAGGGGTAGCAAGAGCACCCAAAGGTGCGAAGGAAGGAGTAGTCGGGAAGTTTGTTATAAAGAAGAGTATAGGGAGCTGAAAAATGAAGAACCTTAGTGGGAATCCTATTAATGAAAAAGATAGTTGTGGGAAATGCATAGGGCCAAAAGGATAAAGGCATATGTGAGTGAGCTAAAAGAGAAAGGCAAACCTCTACAACATGTCTATTTTGGTGTTCAACGCGATCGTTTTGCTCGGGTGTGTGTGGACAAGAAAGTTGATGGAGAATGCCATGTGATGCAAAAAATTTGGTAAGGGAGCGAAATTCCCCACCCCAATCATAACGAACACATTTGATGGGAGTATTAAATTGTGTTTGGATCATGGCATTAAAAGCGACAAAGGAGTTATAAGCTTCATCTTTGGTCATAAGTAAATAGATCCAAGAAAAGCGCGTAAAATCATCAATAAAAAGCAAGAAATAACGATGACTAGTAATAGAGAAAATTGGTGAAGCACCCCACAAATCAGCATGTATTAAATCAAAATGTTTCATTGCTTTGGATTTTGACAATGGAAAGCACAAACAATGGCTTTTAGCCATTTGACAGGAATTACAAAACTAAAAAGCTACATTTCGATACTTTAAAATATTACATGAATTTGAAACATGGTTAACTACTTCTAAAGATGGATGACCGAGACGCTGGTGCCATAAATTTGGATGGGCTGATAGAGCAACATGAGCTTGAAAGGGAGGTGAGACCAAAGAGGACAGCAGAGATGGGGAAACTTTGTAGAGGCCTTCCTCAAGTATGCCCGTGTGAAGAATGTGATGATTGGCCTAAGACTTAACCAAGAAAAAGGAAGGGTGGAATTCAACACGCATTATTATCACGGTATAATCGGGAAACAATGACCAGATTTTTGGTTATGGATGGAGTGTGATAAACATGAGACAATTGCAGAAAGGAGAGATTGGAAGATAATAGAGATTTGCCAATGTGAGAAATAGAAATTTTCTTACCATCACCAACAGTCACACGATCATCACCGGTAAAGGGAGCAATGGAGTCAAGAACATTCAAATCAAAGGTGAAATGGTGAGATGCACCGGAGTCCATGTACCATGAAGTGTCACCAATAGTTGTAGGCAAGGCATTATAAGCAGACGTTGTAGTTTGGGAGGTGGGATCGAATCGTAGAAAGGTAGTAAAGGCTCTTCATGGGCTTGGGTGAAAATCAAGGTTGGTGTGGTGATAGCAGACACTTGTAGTGTGACCTGGATTGTGACAAATCTGGCAGTGAGGTAGATTGTTAGCATGTTCTATTGTGATGGTTTCTACTTGGAGTAAGGGTTAGAGGGATATGAAGATGGATGTTTGCCGTGAAAACCTTGGGGAGGTGTAGGTGGCCAAGTATTGGTGGATGAAGTATGAGGTGAGAAGGAGGAAGAGTTGTGTAGTTGGGAGGATTGAGGTGGGTGTTTGGACAGGGAAAGATTGGACACATTGTCTTGAAGGGAGCTTAATTGGTCTACTACATCCTGCTTTTCCAATCTGTAATCAAAGCTCAAAAATAAGTTGTGCACCTCTTCAAGAGTAGGGGGATCAGACCTTGTTTGGAGACCAGAAAAAAAAACATTATACTCCTACCCACACCATTCATGAAATACACCATATGATCACTGTAAGATAAGAGTTCCCCAGTGGACACGAGTTTGTTGGAAACACTCTTAAATCGTTGAATATACTCAGATGTAGAGAGACCATCTTTCTTAATGTTTTGTAGAAAACCTCGAAGTTTAGTGATTCTAGCAAAGGAAGAAGAATAGTATATCTGGTTTAAAGCCACACAAATATCTAGAGCAGTATGATACCCAATAATTTGATTCATCATGCCTTCAGTCAGGGAGCCATAAATCCATCTCATGATGAGTCTGTTGTAATGTCGTCAAGCACTGTAGTCGGGATTAAGCTGAGTGTCAGCTGGGTCAAAGAAACAGGAAGGGCATGGACGGGTTCCATCTACGAATTCCTCTAAGCCATTAGCTATGAACATGTTGAGTAGCTAAGTTTTCCAAATCAGGTATTTGTTTTCATCATGTTTAATAGACAAGGGTTGATTCATGGAGGGTAATGTGGGTGGATAAATTAGAGGAGGGCGGGGATATTCGAAGAGCATTTGCAAGGATTGTCCATTATGTCATTATGCTTACGAGTCCACCTTGCGAGGTTGTTTTTCCTTAAAATTATCAAGTATAAGTTTGATATTTAGCTAGATAGTAATCTCGAGCCTGTCGCTGATATGTATGACTTATTACTTGAAATCATTCAGTTTTTAATAAAGAAGAAGCTGAAAAACTTCTCATGATTTCTCAGAAAATATAATTTATACGCGATAAAAAAGCTCACGAAGATGATAACCTTAGTAAGGAACTAGTTATTGATTGAACTCTTGAAAATCTTTGATGCTATCAGAATTCACAACTAAAGAAACCCTAGGTTTCATTGACACTGGAGCGAGACCAAGTTGCTCATGTTGGTTGGACCTTGCCATCACTTGGGACTCTTTAAAGTAATGTAGGTGCTGGTATTTACAATACCAATTTCAAAGTAGGGTTTGGAGTGGTAATTATAGATGAGTTTGGGGCATTCTTAAGCTCTTTTGTCATTCCCTTCAACTCATTCATGGAACCGCACAATGAGTCAAATTACCTCCGGGTGCGTAATGCTTTTAATAATAAACTTGTGTGCCTCCGAGTGTGTAATGCTATTCATAATAATCTTGTGTCTTGTACTTCCCTAGGTGTGATTCTTGATGACATCATGTTGTTATGTAAATGTTGGGAAAACTTATACAGGATCTTTATTTACATGTAGATATAATATTAAACAAATTAATTTGAGATAACCTAGAACATGTTTCTAAAATTGAATACAAGAAGAAATAATGATAAGAATACTTCCATTATACGTAGCGGAATGAATGAGTCCTTCCTTCAGTTTCTCTAACCCTTGTATCCTTTCTATCGCGGAGTATTACCAAGAAACTAAATCGATCTTCAATTTTCTACACAGCCTTCCAAAGTATCCTTAGAATCACATAGCCTACAGTGGGAAATTCTCAACACATGAGATAGATACAGAGAGAAGAAGAATAGCAAAGAAAAATTGAGGCTTAGAAAGGACTTATGTTTAGAGAGAATCTAAAACCTATCAGAAAATCAATGTCTGTCATCTAATGAAGTGGTGTTTTCAACTCTCTCTTAACATTCCTTTTATAGACTTAATTAGGTCATTTATTTAATTAAAAATCAATAAAATAATATTCAATTAACAGTCCTAGGTTGAAATTATCATGGGCTTTAGTCCCGTGAAATTTCCCATTTGATTATAAGCTCATTGGACTTAAAATCAAGGCATGTATTATTTTTTATTGATTTAATTAATTAAATAATTATTTAAATCATTTATCAAATTAATTATTTATAATTTGAACCTTGATTTAAACTTATTTATTAATTTAGATATTGTTATCCCTCAAAAATACAAGGATGACGTGGCGAATGAGAATGAGACAAGTCACATCACCAATTAGGAAAAAAAGACAAAGTATTGAGAAAAGACCGACGGGCAAAACAGATAGGTTCGGGACCTAGGAAAGTTGACCAAGCCTAAACCCCCTATGAGTGGTCGGCCTGACCCCTACCCCTAAATGTGGTCAGCCTAAGCAGGCCCAAGGGCCTAGAAGTGGTCGGCTTGACCTCTACCCCGGGGGTGGTCGGCCCTACCATGAACAAGGACTCCTAGGGGTGGTCAGCTTGACCCCAACCCCTAGGGTAGTCAGCCCCAATCTGCCCAAGGACCCCTAGGAGTGGTCGGCCTAAGTGCCCAAGAGCCACCTAGGTGGTCGGCCCACCCTATCTTTCATGGGGTGGTCGGCCTAAACCCCCAAGTACACTCCACTGAGAAATAATCACTCTCGTTCAAACTGAGATCAATAGGCCTAGCACCCTGAAGATCAACAGGCCTAGCACCCAGAGGATCAACAAGTCCAGCACCTAGAAGGTCGTAGGTCCAGCACCCAAGCTTTAGTCATCGGGCCTAGCACCTAAGTCTCATATACCAACAGAGACTTAACATTTTCCTAGAAGTTTTAATCGTGCATTGTCTACCACGATCTAAAGAAACAACGAGAAGACCCACGATCTCATGATCATGGGGAGGTGGACACGTATCTCCACTACCTGATAATCATGTGCCAAACCATGATCCCAGTATGACCGGTCATGTAACAGCCCCTGGGTAATATAAATAAAGGACACAGGGCTTCATTTAAAGGGACTTATTTTTGTTACTCTCTTTTCTAGATCTGATCTCTTTCTCTGGAATTTTGGGAGAAAAATCTTACTGACGAGTGAACTCACCAGTTTGTACTTGTAATTGTCGAGTGACTCAATACTAAAAGCTAAGTGGATCAGGTTATTACTGTTCATCTAAACAGGGCTGAACCACTATAAAATTCTTGTGTTTATTTAAGATAATCGTACTCTGTCATTTATTTCATTCAAAAGGTGTCGTATACTGTACATACAACCGTTGGCCAATTTCACAGGTCAACATTTTGGTACTTTCATTGAGATTACGAAATCCATAAACATATTTTCATCATTTTTACGATGCCTCCAAAACCCAGTCAGACAAAGAAGACTGCTCCTAGGGATCCTCACACCCAGGATCCCATAGATCCCGTTAACGAACCTCAGGTGGAGGTAGGAGATCAAACTGATGCAGAAGATCCACAGGACGCTCACCATGAGGAGATAGCGCAATTTATGGCAAGGCAGGAAGCCTTTGCTGTAGAAATTGCCCTTCAGAGGGCGACTATGGAACGACAATGACGGGAGATCGATGAGCAGGTCCAGAGGATGATCTAGAAGGAGTAGGAGGCTGACCAAAAGCACCAGGAGGCCCCTGTGGCCTTGGAGGTGGCTACTTAGTTAGCCCGAGCTAACGCTGAAGCTGTTGCTCAGGCGGTGAGGGAGGCTCAAGCCAAAGTAGCAAGAATGCGAGACAACAATAACAGAGAGTCCCAGGGGAGGAGTAGGACCCCAAGGACACTCTCAGAACCACTTTCCCGGAGACAAGATGAAGAGGCACAGTCCAAGACTGCCTCCTCCATGACTAAGAAGAATAACACTCCATCTTGGAGTAGGAGTATTACCAACCCGAAGGCCCCCTCCCAGGGGGACCGACGAAACAACGCACGAGATGAGGGTCAAACATCTTAAAGGCGTGATAGGAATAGAAATGGTCGCTCAAAGTCATATAGGAGGAGAGGCTCAGGGGCAGGGTCACACCGACAGGGACACGGTGGACCTACCACCCCTACACCCTCAGTCTCGCAAGGGAAAAGAACCGATGAATAACACAAGTACTGTGTTCGATAGGCTGGGGAAAGATGTGCAACCTCAGGATTTGAGGGAGGTCATCAATAGGAGGGCCAATGCTCAGGATGGGGTACCAATGATATCCTCCCCACCTAGAGCAGCGGTCCCACCAGTAGTACAGGCTCAAATAGATTCACTCGTTATGGTTGTTCAGGGTCTAACAAAGAAACCTTCAGATATTGAGTTGGCTCATAGAAGTGGGAGTCCTTTCAGTTCCCAGATCCAAGCTACCCAACCACCACCGAAAAACAAGAACCCTAAACTTCCTACATACACTGGGAAGGAGGACCCAGTACGGCACATTGGGAAGTTCAAGGATCAGATGGAATTACTCAATGTGGAGCATGATTATAGGTGCAGGGTATTCCCTACCACTCTCTCTGACTCAGCTTAAGAATGGTATTGGAAGTTCAAACCTGGATCCATCACTTCCTAGGAGCAGTTCAGGAAGGAATTCTGCAAGGTATTTAGTGCCGAGGGCATTCAACCGGTTTATGCCAATCAGTTAGCTGAGATCAAGCAAGGGAAAGATGAATCCCTGAAAGACTACATTCAAAGATTCATGAGAGAGGCAAACCGAGCGGCCACGGTAGGAGATGAAGGGAAGTTCATTGCCATCTCGGCGGAAATAATTTATCGTAGTCCCTTGTGGAATAGTATACACAGGAACCCTATCAACACCTTGCAAGAGCTCTTGGACCGAGTCGACAAATACATGAAGCTAGATGATGCTATCATGAAGGAAGAAAAAGGCATAAACCATCTGACCACTATCAAAGCGGATAAAAATGGCACGAACCCTCAGGGTGGCAGTAGAGGCAAGTGTAAGAAGAGGAATAACTCAGGGGCGAGCAGGGTGGAGAAAAGAAAGCTAAGTCAGCACTCGTCGACAAACAAGCTAAGCATTAACCCTGCCAGCCTAGGTTCACCAATTATACCATTCTAACCACATTGAGGGCTGAGATTTACTTGGCAACATACCAAGAGGTACCATACCGAAAGCCACCACCCTTGCGTTCAGAACGAAAGAAGGACAAGAATAAGTTTTGTCGTTTACATAATGATTATGGGCACGACACAAACGAGTGCAAACAATTGAAGGATGAGATTGAGTTTCTTCTCGGATCAAGAAAACTCTCGAGGTACTGAGGCAAGACCGAGACCCCAAGCAGGAATCCAGAATTCCAAAGGCAGAGGAGTCTACCACTAGACCCAGCGGCTGTAGACTTCACACTGGATACCAAATGTGGAGGGCCCCACATAGCGGGCAACAGTAACAATGCTCGCGAACGATATGCAAGGACCCTCAGGCATGAGGTAGTTGAGTCTTCCCAGTGTATGGCAGTTGAGGAGCGGTCTCCAAAAAATCCAAAGTATGAATGTGAAACACTCACTTTTACAGAGGATGACGCCAGACACGTGAGGTATCCCCACAATGACCCTCTAGTCCTTACCATTCAAATTGCCAATGCCCAAGTGAAGAGATGCTTAGTGGATACAGGAAGCTCGGTAGATACCATCTACAAATCATCCCTCGAGAATATGAAGCTCACGGTCAAGGACCTGACACCGTGTTACCAAGTGATATATCGGTTCACGGGAGAACACCTAGCACCAGCAGGAACTATCAAACTACCGGTCACAGTGGGGGATGCCCCCAGGCACGAGACTGTGATGACAGAGTTCCTGGTGGTAGATTGCTCATCGGCTTACAATGTAGTACTCGGGAGACCCCTCCTGATGGCATTACACGCAGTAGTATCTATCTAGCATCTATCTTTGAAGTTCCCCACTAGCGTAGGGAAAGGATGTGTACAGGGTAACCAAAGGGAAGCATGAGAATGTTATAATGCGTCAGTGGTCAGGGCAAAGAAAGGACCATGCGTAAACAAAATGATAGTAACCTGTTGCGAAAAGAGTGAAGGAACCAATGAGATTGTCAACATGGAAGTTGACGTTGAAAGAAACATTCTACTGGACCCGGGGGCTCCTTTTAACGAAGATTTTTTGTTATTGTAAATTTCCCAAAGCGAGGGAAACGACATCGATCCTCGCTTTGGGGATGACGTCATTGGGGTAGGACCAGTCGAAGATCTTGACGAAATCCTACTAGATGAGGAGGACCCGACTAGAGTAATTAAAGCACGATTGGTGGAATTCTTGAAGAAAAACCAGGATGTCTTTGCCTGGTCACATAAGGACATGGTTGGAATTTCCCCATCTGTAATAAGTCATGCCCTCAATATAGACAAGAACTACCCATTAGTGCAACAAAAAAGGAGACTGCTTGACAAAGACCGATCTCAAGCCCTGAAGGAGGAGGTCGAGTGGCTCAAGGAAAACGGTTTTATAAGGGAGGCCTACTACCTGATTGGGTATCAAACCCCGTGTTGGTCCCAAAACCAAACAGGAAGTGGAACATGCATGGACTTCATAGATCTAAACAAGGCCTGTCCCAAAGACTGCTTCCCACTACCCAGAATAGACCAACTAGTCGATGTAACAGCTGGACATGAAATACTCTCATTCATGGATGTGTATTCTGGGTATAATCAAATAAGTATGCACCCTCTCGATGAGGAATATACCAGCTTCCGGACAGACAAGGGATTGTACTATTATAAGGTGATGTCATTCAGCTTGAAAAACATAGGAGCCACCTACCAGCGTTTAGTGAATGGCATGTTCCAAGACTTTATCAACAAAAATATGGAGGCATACGTCGATGACATGTTGATCAAGTCCAAATAAGCTGGAGGGCATGTTCAAGACTTGGAGGAATGCTTTGCAATACTTAAAAAGTATAGCATGAAGCTAAACCCTCTAAAGTGCTCATTTGGAGTTGGTTTTGGTAAGTTTCTCGGATACATAGTCAATTCGCGTGGAATCGAGGCTAACCCCGAGAAGATCAAAGCATTGATCGACATGAAGTCACCTACCACAATCAAAGAAGTGCAAAGCTTAACCGGGAGAGTAGCTGCCCTCCGTAGGTTCATATCAAAGTCTACTGACAAGTGTGTCCCTTTCTTTAACTTACTGAGGGGCAGCAAGAAGATCCAATGGACCGAGGAGTGTGAAAAGGCTTTCCAAGCCCTGAAGGAACACCTTGCCCAACCTCCCATCCTAGCGAAGCCAATATATGGTGAAGTACTATTCATCTATTTGGCAATCACCGAGCATGCAATCAGTGCTGCTTTGATAAAGGAAGAGTTTAGGGTACAACACCATGTATACTATATCAGTAAAAGGCTAGTAGGTGCGGATTCTAGGTATCTCCCTCTTGAAAAACTAGCCTACTGTTTAGTAATCACCTCTCGAAAGTTGCGTCCATATTTCCAAGCTCACTCGATCCGAGTCCTGACCTAACAATCGCTGAGGTAGGTTCTTCAGAAACCAGAGGCCTCGGGACGATTACTCAAGTGGGCAATGGAACTAGGATAGTTTGATATCATTTATCATTCGAGGACAGCGATAAAAGGACAAGCATTGGCGGACTTCATAGTCAAAAACACCAACTTTGAAGACCCTTCCTACTAATCAGAGAATGGAGATACCGAGAAGGAAGGAGATACTCCTATATGGAAGCTATATGTTGATGGAGCATCCAATGAACACAACTCAGGTGAAGGAATCATACTGATCACTCTAGAGAATCATCGAATCCATTGCGCTCTCAGATTTGGATTCAACGCTTCAAACAATGAGGCTGAGTACGAGGCATTATTAGTTGGATTACGCTTATCTCAGGATGTACATGCACAATCCCTGGAGAGATATTCAGCAATTCCAGCTAGTGGTGTACCAAGTACTGGGGGAGTATCAAGCCAAGGGACTTAGGATGGTGCCATACCTGAATAAGGTGAAGGACTTGTTGGCACAGTTCAAGAAATACTCAAATATACAAGTCCCAAGAGAGCAGAATGCCAATGTCGATGCCTTAGCTAAGCTTGCTAGTGCCAAAGATGCAGACATCTTAAATGTTGTTCCCGCCGAATAATTGGTGGAAAGAAGCATAACTGAGCAGGAGGCACTACCTGTTGAGTTAGGAGATATGTGGATGACCACTATTATTAACTATCTCCACCAAGGAGTAGTGCCCAACGATAGGAACAAAGCAAGGAAGTTGGTGAGACAAAATGCGCGATATATGATAGTCGAAGGGGTACTATACCGACGAGGGTACTCCCTACCACTGCTAAGATGCGTTACACCCGACCATTCAAAGTTCTTAATGATCGAGGTACACAAGCGTTTGGGTATGAAGCCATGATGCCAGTTGAACTCACTCCCCCATTGCATAGATGGGAGACAAATGATCAAGGGAGGAACCATCAACTAATAGAAGAGTCACTCGATTCAATCAAAGAAAGATGAGAAAAGGCAAGTCTTAGAGTAGCAGTACATCAATAAAAACTGGTTAGACACTTTAACTCCAGAGTGAAAGATCAAAAATTCCAGGTTGGGGACTTAGTACTCAGGAGGGTATTCCTAAACACTAAGGATACTACAGCAGGGGTACTAGGACCTAACTGGGAAGGGTCATACCTTGTGGAGGAGGTGATACTACCAGGGACGTACAAGATAGCTCGATTGAATGGTGAACTAATCAGAAACTACTGGAATGGTGAACACCTCCGCCAGTACTATCAATGAAGTTGCTCAGTAGCAATCCAAGTTTTGATTTGCAAATGTATTATTTACGAATTATCTATGTAACAGCCATCGTGCTTCAGTGAATGAATTTAATTTCTAAAGCTTCTCTTAGTTCTTTAAATTTTGTTCAACGAAGGACTTGTCTTGTAGACCTGTCAACCCCATCGAATCATGTTTGATTCTAGTCGCAGAGGGACCTATCGACCTATACGATCCAAAAGAGAGACTGGTCCTAGGACCCTGTCACCAAATTTATGGATCATGTTCGATCTTGGTTCTTGAGGGGCCTATCGACCCATACGATCCAAACAAGAGACTTGTCCGAGGACCTTGTCGCCAATTATTTGATCATGTTTGATCCAGGTTCTTGAGGAACCTATCGACCCACACAATCAACAAAAGAGACAGGTCCTAGGACCTTGTCGCCAAATTTATGGATCATGTTCGATCTTGGTTCTTGAGGAGCCTATCGACCCACATGATCCAAACAAAAGACTGGTCCGACGACCTTGTCACCAATTATTTGATCATGTTCGATCCTTGTTCTTGAGGAACCTTTTGACCCACACGATCAACAAAAGAGACAGGTCCTAGGACCTTGTCTCCAAATTAATGGATCATGTTCAATCTTGGTTCTTGAGGAGCCTATCGACCCATAAGATCCAAATGAGAGACTGGTCCGAGGACCTTATCACCAACTTATTTGATAAAGTTCGATCCCGGTTCTTGAGGAACCTATCGGCCCATACAATCAGAAAAAAAGAGACTGGTCCAAGGACCAGTCACTATTATCTAATCATAATCGAATCCGGTCCTTGAGGGACCGATCGATAATTTGATCTAAGACTCATTACAGGCTCAATTAGCCCATCTAGACCCAGTTGGTCCAACTTAGACATTTGTGTCCGAGTACACGAGAGATTACATAGATCGTGATCGACACTTGCTACACAATTTGCATCTGTGTAAATTGTATGGGAGGGACAAGCATTTGTTGCTTTCATCATTGGGTGAAAATGATAGTACTATGTGTCTAACGCTCGAAGTAAGGCATGGTCAAGTAGCAAGTGACCAAGGCTTTTAAACCCATGATCACTTGGGGGGAATATAGTACATACCGATCAGGGTATACACGAGCAATGAGGGCGTGACCTTAAGTACTAAGCAAGCTCAAGTTTTTCTAGGACATTTGTTCAACATATGTTCCAAAAGTACAAAAAAAAAAACAAAAAAAAAAAAGGCATTGGTAAGGAGATTCCCAATCATGTCCCTTATGGGGTGGTCGGCCTATCACCCATGGGGTGGTCGACCTGACCATTTTGTTCATGGTACTTGGTGAAGTATCATACTACTCACATTACCATGGTTGTTAGCATGAAAAATGTAAAGGAGTAAGGTTAGTATGGCACGTAAAATACATGTGTTCAGAGTATACTGATACCTGAACCAATGAGGGTTATGAGTTGATATACTTAGTAAGCATTGGAAATAAATAAATTTCGGTCAATACACTGAGTACTCATAACAAAAAAGCATAAAGCCATAAAATGTCATACGTAAAAACTTTCAAGTACAAGGTACCCCACCAATGGCATGAGAGGAAAGACAGAATAAAGGACCAAGAAGACTAACTAGGGTGAGGAGTATCATCTGAAAGACTACCCTAAGCCTCGGCAGCCTCATGAGCCAGAAAGTTCCTAATCTCCTTCGCTCACGTCTTCTCGGGAAGGAAATCCAAGTTCAGATCTTTGTTGGACTTCCAAATCAAGTAGAAGCAAGAAAATGTTGTATCTGAATACTCCTCTCGAGCCTTGTCCTGAGCAGCTTTGACCTCTTGCTCCTTCTCGACAAAAGAATCCTTCCACAGTTGGTCCATGTCAGCAATCAGCTTCTCTTTCACAGCTTCAGACTGTTGGAGCTGATCGGCAAGTTCCCCCTCCATCTGGGTTATCCCGAGAGTCAACTCGATCACTTCCTTCTGTTTGAGCTCCACGGTACTACAGAGGGTGTTGATCTCTTCATCCTTTGAGGCAATATCAGCATCCCTAGAGCCAAGAACGCGCCTAAGGTCCAGTACCTCTTGACAGACAGCTTCAAGCTCAGAACGAAGGTTGGAGAGCGTAGAAGTACACTCTACAAACCTATCACGAACATGAGAGACCAACATCAATGCCTACAAAAAACATACAAGTGTTAGATAAACATCAGAACACAAGATAAATAGATAAGAAGGGAACTGTAAAGGACTCACACTCTGAATGTCTAAGAGTGACTTCGTGAGAATGGGGTTCAGGTCCTCATTCTTGATCCCATTAAAGGTTGTTGTTGTTTGCTCCAGATGTGATGCTCCGTCCATGAGGGCACTTAAGTGCCGTATAGCAGACTGATGTGGCTCAGATAAAGGAGTAGGTGCAGAACAAGAAGCACCCGCCTCATTGAAACTGGGAGGAACTGGTGTAGACAAAGATGGCTCTACCTCTGCGACAGGGGTAGACGCCAAAAGAATTGGACTAGATGCCAAAGGAGTTGGAGGAGACACCTTAAGAGGAACCTCCATGACCAACTCAGCCTCAACCCTAGCCCTTTTTGCCACTCGAATAGAAGGACTGGCCTCGGTGGGAGTCGACCTCTGCAAGGTATGGACAAAACCAAACATATCTGAGCCTGCAAAAGAAGATCAAATGTTATAAGGATATTAAGGACCGATGAACCATAAAATAAAAGTGATAAAGTGTCGAACCTTTTGAATGTGATTCAAGTTTGAACGCAGCCTCATCAAAGTCATTCGAAGCAAGCGATGAGTACGCATCAGATGCACCTGCCTCATCACCCTCATGTCCAGCTACTAGCGAAGAGGGTACCTCCTCGACATGAATGGGTCCCGGGAAGTCTATGGCTATCACAGGCTCGAAACCATCGTCATCCGGAATGTCTGATACGGTAGGAGGAAACAGCCCCACCTTCCTAAGGTTCTCCGGAGTAACAAGGGTTTTGACATTCTTCTCCTCAGGGGTCATGGCAATCAGTGCCTTGGCCCTAACTGTCATAGCCTAGGTTGGGAGTGGTCTATAAAAGGGCCCAACGTGCTTAAGCTTGGAGTAGTTGGCCTCTACGTCCTTGGTAAAGAAATAGTTATCAGCATATCTAAATGCCTTGCTATTTCTAGAGATCTCTTCCAAAAAGGTGTTGGTACCCTCGCTCATATAATGGTGGAAATGGAAATATCCTGAGTTGCGTTGAGAAGGTTTGTCTTCAGGTCAAATAGATAGTGGATGTAATGACCCAACTACTCTAGACTTTGGACCATTAACGAAAACTATCCATAAACACTAATCTTTAATAAAACTTACAAGTGAAATGATCATAACTTTATTAAAAACTTGTAAAAATAAATGTTAAACTTACATAAAATTTAAAGTAGGATATGGGATCCCATTGTTTTAAAATCAAAACATAACATAATTGTAATTAAAAGGGATTACATAATAAAGTGCGGAAAAATACACATAAAACCATAAGTAAAGAAACTTCATCCTCGAATCGAACTCTCAGCCCTTCGATTCCATTCCGCCTCAATACACATGCCCAAACTACCAAGAACCTTTCCCGCCATCAAAGCTATTTTCCTACACATATAAACATAAAAGGAGTGAGCCTAATGCCCAGCAAGGAAAATCTAACACATAAACCATATACATAAATTTCATAATGTAACATAAAACATATCATAACACATATGTCACATACATACTATAATGGCCATTATTACTTGGGGTCCCATAAACTAAACAAGTCGTATGCCCATTAGATTAGTGGGGCTTGCTAGCTAAGCAAGTCATATGCCCATAATTTATTGGGGCTTGTTAGTTGTACGGGTCATATGCCCAAGTCTACAATTATACATATTATAGCATATTACATAACACATAATCATAAGATAACATTTATCATAACATATAAATCATATAACACATAAATCCTATCCTATTTTCCTTACCAAAAAACTGGGATGTGAGAACAGTTTTGGGACTTTGGAACACTCCTAAAAACCATAAATGGGAGGGTGAGTATACTAAAGAGAATGAGATGAAAAGAATGGAAGAACTATACCATTAAGAATATACTTACCAAAGAATAAAGAATAAAGAATAAAGTTAGGGTGCTGAATAGAAAACTACAAGAACTTAAAGAGAAATAATACCAAATGAGCTAGAGTTTGGAATACCTTGAATGCTTCTATGACCAATCTAAACCTTGAACTGAAATGTGCTATAAACCTTACTTCCCAAGTGTTTGGTAAGCTTGTAATGATCAAGCTTATAATCCCCAACCCAAGTGTTTACACTCTCACAATAACCTAGCAACTTGCAGCCTCTGAACTTAGTTTGATGAATGAATAAATGGTTGGGTACTAGGTCCTATTTATAGAGTTTATGAATGAAAAGTTCTTCATTTAACTTGAATAAAAATAATGGCTTTTTAAGTGAAAAATATTTGAATTATCGTTCAGCAGAGGCTGAAGACTCGTTCAGAAAGATGCTGGACTTATCAAGAGGTTAAAGATTTGAATTGAGAACATTTTCAAAAACTTTCAAAATGCACTGAAGGAGGCGATATATCGCCCCCAGTAGACGATATATCACCTAGGCCAGCATGCCCAAGGCAATTGTGCAAAGTTTCATGTTTTTCGTATCCACGTACTGCGATATATCACCCCCTATAGCTGCGATATATCGGCATACGCTGAATATTTAAACACGAAATTACACAATTTTAGCTTAATTTGTGTACGCCCTGATTTTCCCACGGGCTGATTAACGAGCTGAGATACGGCCTAATCATGACTACCACGTGGACATCCCAAGACCGGAGCTTCCATCATAAGATCCTACCTCCTTAGCTCGAGGTAATCCAGGGGTTCGCCAAGATTGCTTAAGGACTGAGTCTGGACTTTGAAGGCCGCAGGTCGAGGTAAGCATCCAGCTCGTGGTACGAGCTAGAGTTGGAGGCTGTGACCTTTTATAAAGTCAACCACACAAGGTAAACATGCATATATCAGGCATCACGTGTCTGATATATCCCTGACTTCTCGGACACGCAGCATGAACGTGTGTATTCAGACACCCACGACTGGGTTGGGCCGTGCGGCCCATTATCCCCTTACCTATTGATTTGACCACACTTATGTGTCAGGTTTAGGAATTAATCATGAATGTCACAGAGTTGACATGATAGGTAAGAAGGTCACGGGATGACCTTCTTACCAACTCCCAGGTGCCTTCTCCTATAAATATGGAGACCCTGGGAGTTACAAGGGGTTGGATTCTATTATGTAAAAAATACCCTGTAAAAGAATACCAAAGATATAGCAATAATATCGACTGGTGGAGTAGAAGGATTTTAACCTTTGAACCACCTAAAAAACGTGTTTTGTTTCACCATTCCATTCCCAAGATCATTCACCTATTTTGGTTCAACTTAAGCACTAATCCTTTTCTCTTATCTTCTTAATTACCTGTTGGCGAAGAATCGCGTCAGCAATTTGAATTGAGTAAATAGCCTTGACTAAGTCCCCTAACATTTTCAAAGCTGCTGATAGACCCTAGGATATTCAAATATTACTCTTAATAAACTTATTCCTCAAAAATACTTAATTATCATTAAACATACAATGACAAGTGTTACTTTCTTATTGGGTCTATCTAAACCTTATAATATAATATTTATCACCACCAATATCAGTCATATTAATCAGACCTTAGGTTAAAATTAATATTCTCAAACTATAGGTTAAACTTAGAAAATCTACAAGTGTTACTATGAGTATCCAAATAAATCCCGGTCTGGACCAAAGTCCACAGTCATAAAAATACTACTACTATTACTATTATACTACTATCTAACTAGCTAAGTAAAGTTCTTGGACTCTACAGTGGATCTCATGAGGCACTGGGGCAGCCCATTTTATGCGGTGATAGATGATGTACAATGCAGAAAAGGCCAAGATCGCATCAGGAGCCAATTGAGAAGGACTAATACCAAAATAGTATGCTATACTTCAGAAGTGCTGATGAAAAGGAAGTAGGGTCCCAGACCTAATGGCAAAACATGTCCAAGCGCACATACCTAGAGGGGGGTCCTCAGCTCTGTCATCTGGACCATGGATAGTGATGGACACGCCGGAGAGGTCAAAGGTCTTCCTCAAGTTCTTTACCATCTCTTTAGCCATGTCAGAGGCTGCCCCCTTGAACCAAACAACCTCATAATCAGCAGGACGAGGCTTCTCAACCAGTTTCCATATGATCTCACTGGCGAAGGTGGCCCCAGAATATGATAAATGGAACTCCTTTTTTCATCTCTTCTTCTACTGCTTAGCTGGCGAGACTGTCTTGCTCTTGGAAGGAGGGCGAACTACCTTAGGATGGAATCTATGAATGGGACGCTCCTGAGGATGAAAAATAAAGATTAAAGTTACTAAATGAGCATAATGGAGCCAATGAATGGGGGCACGTTCATGAACTAAAAAGTAAAAATGAAGAAATCGGGAGCAAAATTCTATATAGGGGGTATATGGGGGTCGGCCCAGTGAGCCTAAGCATAGGCTGACTACCCCAAGGAAGTAAACTTTAGAAAAGTGCCTGAGGACCGTTCAAGTCTCCATAATATTTTTAGGATCCCAGGTGGTCGGCTTATGCTTTGGCCGACCACCCTGAATCCCTGAAAATCGCCTAAGGCAAGGGGTACTCGGCCCATGGACCCCTAAGGTGGTCGTCCTAGCCCTAATTCTATCCCTGGAAATCGCCTAAAGGAAGAAAAGGGAGTGTTCTACCTATGAAGCTCTAAGGAGGTACTCGGCCCATGCCAAGGAGGTACTCGACCCATGCCAAGGAGGTGCTCGGCCCAAACCTGGGCCTATCCCTGGAAATCGCCTAAGGAAGAAAAGGGAGTGCTCGGCCTATGAAGTTTTAAGGGAGTGCACGGCCCATGCCAAGGAGGTACTCTGCCCATGCCAAGGAGGTGCTCGGCCCAAACTGGGCCTATCCCTAGAAATCGCAGGCACCAGGTTTGGAGTCTCAGAAATCGCCAGAACTATTCAGTGTTCAGCCTAGGGTCTTGCATCCCTGGAAATCGTCCAGACTAAGGACTTTTACAGAGAAATCTTGATTCAAGAAGGTCAATTATTTTTTATCAGGATACAACAGAGCAAGAAGATTCAAACAAAAATTCCTCAAAAATACAAAGTGTTTCTTATGAATCTAAGCACATTTAAATTAAATGATGTGAGGATTAGAAGAAAGTACTTACCAAAGATATGAGTTTGATGAGGAACTGGAGAAATCAGACTTGGATCTGTTTGAAAGTGGCGCATGGAGCAGGAATGAGGAAGAGGATATAGTTATAACCTCTCAAGCAGACAAGATATTTTTAGGAATTCAAATTTCCTTGAAAAATATATAATATTGTTAAAATTTAAATTCCTTGAAAAATATCTATATTTTTAGGAATTTAAAATTCCTTGAAAAATATTTTTTTATTTTTAGGAATTAATATCCTTGAAAAAATATATTATATTTTTAGGACTTTAAAACTCCTTGAAAAATATCTTATATTTTTAGGATTTCAAATTTCCTGGAAAAATATATTAGATTTTTAGGAAATTAATTTTCCTTGAAAAACCTAATTATTTTTAAGAATTACTAATTGTCCCTGAAAAATTCGTACCGAGCAAAGTATCAATATTTAAAAAAGTACTATGTAATGTCCCGAGGGACATGACTATTTGAGTACATCTACGGTATGTTTCTCGGGCCAGGATCAAGTTTATCGTAATTTTAAAAACATTGCAATAAACATGGGGGCAAATGTTATCCCTCAAAAATACAAGGATGACGTGGCAAATGAGAATGAGACACGTGACATCATCAATCAGGGAAAAACGACAAAGTATTGAGAAAAGACCGACGGGCAAAACAAATAGGTCAAAGACCTAGGAAAGTCGACCAAGCCAAAACCCCCTAGGGGTGGTCGGCCTGAACCCTACCCCTAAGGGTGGTCGGCCTAAGCAAGCCCAAGGGCATAGAAGTGGTCAGCCTGACCCCCTACTCCGGGGGTGGTCGGCCCCAGCATGCACAAGGACCCCTAGGGATAGTCAACCTGACCCCAAACCCTAGGGTAGGCGGCCCCAATCTACCCAAGGACCCCTAGGGGCGGTCGGCCTGACCTCAACCCCTAGGGTGGTCGGCCAAAGCAGGCCCAAGAGACACCTGGGTGATCGGCCCACCCTATCTTTCATGGGGTGGTCGGCCTAAACCCCCAAGTACACTTCACTGAGAAATAATCACTCTCGTTCAAACTGAGATCAGTAGGCCTAGCACCCCGAAGATCAACAGGCCTAGTACCCAGAGAATCAACAGGGCCAGCACCCAGAAGGTCGCAGGTCCATCACCCAAGCTTTAGTCATCAGGGCTAGCACCTAAGTCTCATATACCAACAGAGACTTAACATTTTCCCATAAGTTTCAATTGTGCATTGTCTACCACGATATAAAGAAATAACGAGAAGACCCATGATCTCATGATCATGGGGAGGTGGACACGTATCTCCACTACCTGATAATTGTGTGCCAAACCACAATCTCAGTATGACTGGTCATGTAACAGCCCCTGGGTACTATAAATAAAGGACCTAGGGCTTCATTTAAAGTGAAAATTTTTTTTACTCACTTTTCTGGATCTAATCTCTTTCTCTGGAATTTTGGGAGAAAAATCTTACTGACGAGTGAACTCACCAGTTTGTACTTGTAATTGTCAAGTGACTCAATACTAAAAGCAAAGTGGATTAGGTTATTACTGTTCATCTGCACAAGGCTGAACCACTATAAAATTCTTGTGTGTTTATTTAAGAAAATCGTACTCTGTCATTTATTTCATTCAAAAGGTTTCGTATACTGTACATACGACCATTGGCCAATTTCACAGGTCAACAGATTCCAATTTATCTTAATTAATAAATCTGCCCTAATTTTTCTTTTCTTCTCAAAATTACATAACTCTGTGAAACTATCCAAAATTGACCTGGTCAACTTTGATCATTCTCATTGATAATTAAACCAATTAATTGGGACTATCTAGATGATTTTATCCAAGGTACAGTGGGGACCATGGGCCTACGAAATTAAGCTCCAATAAGTTATCATAAATCTAACAAATAAATTTACTAACTTATTAATTCCTCATGACTCCACTAAAGACTTGGAATTGCACTCTTGAATTCATAGAACGCTCTATAACAAATATATATACGCTATTAATTATCCATTGTTACAACCATAATTGTCACTCAATCCTCTATAGACGGTCTACAATGAGATGGGACTAAAATACCGTTTTACTCCTCATTGTATTTTATCCTTAAAATACTTATTTCCTTGTAAATGATATTTTAGTAGACTAATTTAATTACTAAAATGAGATCTCTATCAATTAACACCCTGAACCAAACTAAAAGGAAACCATCGTTTCACTTCTTCATTAGAAGCTATAGATGTTCATATCTATAATTAACACTCCCACTCAATTATACTACCGAGTTCCCAAGATGTAAGTATGGGCTAGCTTGTAGGGTAAGCTGGTAATGAACAAGTCAAAGAACAAAAATAATACAATCAGCTAGAATACTAACCACTCAGAATTGAGATTGAATTGACCTATGGTCAACTATATGATATGACTAGAATAGATAATAATGGTATGTTTACTTATCCTATCGACTGTCAATATCGGTCCAGTCCGATGTAACAAATACATCTGATCTTATCTACTTTGCTAATGTTCTGGAAAGAACATAACACTACAATGTGTAAGAAGATCATATCGTAGATTGGCAAGTCAGTGTAAATCCTGTGCACTGACTAATCTTAGGACTAACGTATTTGAACATATAATCATATTTATATTCCACTATGATTACGTCACTATAAATACGATTAATTATATGCTCAGGATTTAATAGAAGTTTATATTAAACAAATAATCATGAAAATAAAACATGTGAGCAAAGGGATTAACTAAGTCAAAAAATGATTTCTATTCTTTTATTGATAATAAATGGGATTACAAAGAAATTTGGATTTTAATTAGGGCATAAAACCCTAACACACTCTGACGTCGGAACTCTCCACATCACCACACATGCCAATGACAAACCCTATTTATTACCTAAAAGGGAAAGTAAAGGAGTTAGCTAATAGCTCAGTAAGAAAGTACAAATAACAGACAAAGAAAAACACAACAAAACATAATCTTATCGTAATACTCCTACAACGTCATATACATACATCTTCATACATCATACTTAACGTCATCATCATACATCGTTATCCTGCATCATATATCGTAAACATATTCAAACATCATCATCATAAACATCATCATCATAAACATTATCATCATAAATATTATCATCAAAAGCATCATCATCATATCTTTGTGAGCATGGCCCCCACTCTTGTCCATGTCACATCTTGAGTTAAACATGAGGCTCTAGTCCTTGAAGAACCTTGATGCGTCCACCCTATGAATTATGTCTTTATATCCTTTTATTGATAATAAATGAGATTACAAAGAAATTGGGTTTTAATTACAGCATAAAACCCTAACAAACTCCCACTTGCACTAATTGAAACTAATGCCTTAATTCTACTATTCCTATCTCCTTGATATGCTTATCAAATGTAGCTTCTGGTAGTGTCTTCCTAAACGGATCTGCAAGATTGTTTTCATATGCAATCTTCATAACCTTCACATCTACCCTGGCCACATATTCTTGAATAATGTGATACCATTTTTCTATATGCTTACTCCTCTTGTGACTACGAGGTTCTTTTGAGTTGGCTATCACTCCTATATTGTCACAAAACAACACAAGCGATTTATCCATTTCTGGAATAACACCAACATCCGAATAGAACTTCTTTATCCAGACTATTTCCTTAGCTGCTTCTGATGCGGCTATGTACTCAGCCCCCATGGTGGAATCTAAGACTGCAGACTGCTTTACGCTTCCCCCAAGTGTAAACACCATTCCAGAAGTAGACTTCCTGTCATCGACAACAGTCTGAAAATCTGAATTGGTGTAGCCTATAGGATTCAGAACACCACCCTTGTAGACTAACATATAATCCCTAGTCTGCCTTAAATACTTCAGGATATGCTTAACTGCCATCCAATGTTCCGGTCCTGGGTTTGACTGATACCTGCTCACTACTCCCACTGCATAGCAGATATCTGGTCTAGTACACAGCATGGCATACATCAGACTTCCAACTGCAGATGCGTAAGGAACTTTTCTCATTGCATCTTCCTCTTTAAGAGTCTGGGGAGACTACTTCTTTGAAAGATGAATTCCATGGCGAGATGGTAAACGTCCTTTCTTGGAATTTGTCATTGAGAATCGTTCAAGCACTTTATCTATGTAAGCTGCTTGAGATAGAGCTTAGAGTCTGTTCTTTCTATCCCTAATGATCTGGATACCTAGAACATAACTTGCTTCACCCAAATCCTTCATCTGGAATTGAGTGCTCAACTAATTCTTCACATATGATAATTTCTTAACATTGTTTCCAATGAGTAAGTTATCATCTACATAGAGAACCAGGAATACCACTATTTGATTTGCCTTTAGCTGGTAAACACAAGGCTCGTCAATATTTTGTTCAAAGCCATAGGTCTTGATTATTTCATCAAACCTAAGATTCCAGGAACAAGAAGCTTGCTTAAGTCCATAAATGGACCTATTCAACTTGCAAACATTTCTTTCTTGTCCAGCTACTTTAAATCCTTCTAACTAATCCATATAAATGACTTCGTCAAGCTTCCCAATAAGAAAATTTGTCTTGACGTCCATTTTCCAGATCTCATAGTCGAGAGCAGCTGCTATGGATAGGAGGATGCGAATGGACTTTAGCATGGCTACCGGACTAAAAGTTTCCTCATAGTCCACGCCTTCTCTTTGGGTATAACCCTTTGCCACTAATCGAGCATTATAAATCTCGATATTTCCATCAACACCTCATTTATTCTTGTAGATCCACTTGCACCCAATGGCCCTAAATTCACTAGGTGCTTCCACAAGATCCCAGACGGAATTTGAGTACATGGACTCCATTTCCTGTTTCATGGTTTCGAGTCATAGTTACTTTTCAGGGCTAGCCATTGCCTTTTTGAAAGACAATGGATCATCGTCACCAGTGTCACCAACAACCATATTGGTTTCACCATCCAAACCATAGCGAACTGGGTTCCTTGAAACCCTCCCACTATGACGAGGCTCTGTGACTGTTTGCTCAGGAACAGTGGTGCTATCTTCATTTAAATCGACTTGCGTCGAGTGGAAATTTCATCATCAACTCACATTGATGACGATGGAACATTGGTTGGAGTCAATTCTTTAACCATCTCCTCTAAAACTACTTTGCTGCGTGGTTTAAAGTTTTGGACATAGTCATTTTTCAGAAAAGTAGCATTCGTAAAAGTAAACACTTTCTTTTCTGAATGACTATAGAAAATTACACCCCAAGTACCTTTAGGATAGCCAACAAACATGCAAACTTCAGTTCGCAGTTCTAGCTTTCCTTCCTTTTTCTTCAGGACGTGGGCGGGACACCCCCAGATTCTATAATGGCGTAAACTAGGTTCACGACCACTCCAACGTTCTAAAGGTGTTTTGGGGATTTATTTAGACGGCACAACATTGAGAATTTCTTTTGCGGTTTCAATTGAATGATATCAAGAGCCAAAATAAAGAACAAAACAAAATTAGATAAAAATAAACAATACACGAACTTTTTATTTCTTTCTATTTTTTTTTAAAAAACAAATGTAGTAGTGTTGAATTTTTATTACAATTTTTTTTCAACAAAACTACAAAAGATGAAGATGAAAAATGTTGCTCTTGTTCTCCTTTTTTTTCCTTCATTTTTTTTTCATTCAATTTTTTTATTAATATATTTCTTCTTTTCTTTTTCTTTTTCTTTTATATATATTGTTATCCCCAAAAATTGGAGATTAATGACGTGGCAATAGAGGTGACAAATGGCAGTACATGGTCCGTAAAAGACATATTAATAGTCAATAAATACATTGACTCCTGAGAGTTGTGATAAAGTGACCCGGTAGACTGGTGAAGAATTTGGACTGCTTGAAAGATGTCATAACCAAGCCAAGTGCATCCTGGGAGACCTCAAGGGGGCGGTCCTAGGAGAGCTAAGGGGAGTGCATCCTAGGAGATCCCAAGGGTGTGGTCCTAGGAGAACTAAGGAGAGTGCATCCTAGGAGATCCCAAGGATGTGATCTGAGGAGAGCCCAAGGGACTTTGGTCTGAGGAGACCCCAAGAGAGTGGTCCTAGGAGACCCCAAGAGAGTGGTCCTAGGAGACCCCAAGGATGTGGTCCGAGGAGAGCCCAAGAATTTGGTCTTTATACATATGTCCAACAAGTGCATGGTTGCCCAAATAAAAGAGTGCCATGTTAGAGGAGAGATATTGCATGCTAGAGGAGAGTGCCATGTTAGAGGAGAAATATGGCATGCTAGAGGAGAGTGCCATGTTAGAGGAGAGGAGTGCATGTCCTACCACCATGCCCTTGTCCGACCCACAAAAACATGTCCTACCACCATGCACATGTCCGACCAGCACTTGCATGGGTGGTCAGTAGGAGGTGGATCAACTAGCTAGAGGAGGACTAAGTCAAGATTCCCAGAAACAACTTCAACAAGATATGCGGGAATCTCTCATTCTTCCCACAAATGGGGGGTTTGTTACATTTTGAATGTTTTTTGTAATTTAAATGTAATAAATATAATAAAATATCCCGATTCTAGGGGATACCGTATGTATGACCCTAAGCCTATAAATAGAGGGCTTATGGGATTAGAGAGGGGCTTCTTCTGCTTCTTCTTTCTAGAGAGAGAAAATTTGGGTCTGAGTATTCTAGAGAGAGAAAGTGCTAGTATTTGAAAGGATCCTTGTATTTTTGCAATCTGTACTGAAGAAACTCAGTTGGCTCAGTCCATCTAATCTTGAGTACAGATCTATAATCACAACTCTAAGTGGATTAGGCTATTACCGACTGATCGGGGCTGAACCACTATAAAAATCTTGTGTGTTATTTATTTTCTTTATTATACCGTCTGTGTTGTTTAAATTCTCTTGAAGGTTTGTCGTATTTGACGTTCTCACGTCGTTGGATAAAAACACAGTCAACATATATATATATATATTTTTTTTTTTTACAAGAGACAACATAAAAATACAAGAAATTTAAAAGGAAATCACAATTAAATACAACATAGGCTCTTTAAAACAAAAATTATCCCTCTAGTAAATGTCATGTTTTAAAATCCCAAAAATTAATTTTACCAACTCAAATGATCAATAGAGGTTTTCAAAGTTGTTTTCCCATTCTCACAACTCACAAAAAAATAAAATTAAAAGCTTTAAACTTTAGGATTTTTCTCAATTGAATGTGTAAATTTTTTTAAATGTTTGGTTGTGCATGAAATTACTCTAAAAAATTACTTCCTAATAGTAAAAATAGAAAAAAAACTATCTCACAAAAATTATGTTGTCATGAGTTTTGCAAACATTTAACTCAAAATTTCAAAATGGTAATCAAAATATATGTCAACGCATGAATATGCCTACTACCCCCAACTTTAATTGAGACATTGTCCTCAATGTCTAACGTTAAGCTCATTGTGCGAGAAAAAGAAAATATGATAACCAACAACAAAACCCCAAAAAGTAAAATTCGCTACATAAAATAAAGACACAAATTAAAATAAAACACACTAAAAAGAAATATAAAACCTGATCAGTCTTTGGTAGACAAAAGCATCGCTCTCAGGTAAGTCTACCAACTGCATATTTGCGTACTATCCTGTATCAAAAATGAATTTTCTTTTATCCTGCGTCTCAAAAATAGAAGCGTTAGTAACATTTTCAGGATAAAGAAAATGTTTGGGTTCAAAATTGTGGAGGAAATTAGGTGAATGTTTCATTGCAAATATGTGTATGATTTCCTCAGCGATTAAGTCTATCACATCAGTATGATATCTCTCATTTTTCTTTGGAGTGGTTGGAAGGATTTCGGTATGGGAAAGAGTTTCACTCCAAATGGTAATAGCATCATCCTCATCGAGTGTAGAACTGGGAGTAGGGGATGGTGTTATGGCCTCAGGTTGGGACGGGAATTGACTTAAATTATGTGAAATAATAGCGTTGGTCAATTCTGAAAGTTGAGTACTAGTTTCCCTAAAATCTTCCACAAATTGTCTATTGAATTCTCTTTGCTCCTCTATAAATGTGTGTAAAGTGTCCTCTAAGGAATTTGTATTAGTGCCGACACAATATGGAGGTTCATGTGGGAAGTTAGGAAAAATTTTCTCAAAATTCATGTGAGACGGTGCATGGTAATTGTACTCAGGTTTCCAACTAAAATCTACGAGGTTGGTCCAACTAGAATTTTGATTCCTATGGTCGACTCTTTCAAAGTCACAATAACGTTCATCATAATCTACCTCGAGAACCTCGTAACTTTCTCTTTCAAACTTAGTTTCTAAGACCTCAAGTTCTCGGTATTCTCTTACACTAAGTTTGCATGCACTCCTAAAATGGCTAGTACCCACAATAGCACTAGAATTATGGTTGTTTTCGAATGAAGAATAATACATTGGAAAATACATCTCGAAACGTTTCTTTTCTTCTTCATTCATGTTTTTTTTGTGATTTTTGTTTTTTGTGATTTTTGATTTTTGATACCTGTCCGCATGCTTCAGCAAGCCCATCCAAAGCTCCAAGTGACCAGTTGAAGCTCCAACGTGACCATCTGAAGCTTCCCTCCACAGCTCCAGTGGCCCAACTTCCCAGCAGGCCCAACGCAGGAGCTTCAGCAGCCCAGTCCAAATCCGAACGCCCAGCACTCCAAACGAAGGCCCAACACCCCAGCAGCCATTTTCCTTCAGCTCCACATGTCCACATGGCACCTCCCCATTGGCTGGAAATGGGTCAAAACCCATTTCTGTCACCAGCCACCTTCAACCCATATTTTGTGGGTATTGGGCCTTGCAAAATTGTCATTTTGAGCTTTAAAGCTCATCTTTTTTGGTGTTTTAGAAAAATGACATTTTGACCATACACCAAAATAACTAAGTTAATATTTATAATAAGATTTGATTTTTCAAAATCATATTTTATTATTAATATTTCATATTTATTTTGTAAACCCCAAATTATTGTTTAATTTCTTTTTAGTCATTTTCTCCCTTTATAAATAGGGACTCTTCTTTCACATTTTGTATGTAATTTTTAGGTAGCAAAACTCTACCAAATTTTAGTCTCATTTTTCATATTTTCACTCTAGAATTTCATGAGAATGTCTAGCATAATAGGCTAACATTCTTAGGATGATCCTATATGCACTATGACTTTGTTTGGTATTTTTGATTCACCGTATGCTTAAAGTTTATATATTTGAGTGATTTATTTTATTTCATCTCTATTTCTTCATCTTGTTGTCTATATTTATGTTTACTAATAGTATATAGATTTTTTCAAGCACTTTCTATGTATTATCAAATTAGTGAAAATAATATAGATAATATCTTTATCATTTTCTCCATCTCATTCATACATATTTATTTTTGCTAAAATCTATATAGAAATAGTCATGTTCTTTCTATGTATTTTATAAATATTAAAAGTAATATTTGTGTTAGGTTTTATGTCCAATCTTTTATTGCATTATTGCCAATGGTATAATTTCATTTTTAGATTTCTCATAAGATTTATCTCATCTTTCCATGGTAAAGAATAATAATCACTTGAATACATTTTTGTAAAATATATTTGTGCATCAATGTTAAATCTTCCAAATGAATAGTTGGGATGTAAACTATCCATTTGTGTAATTTTTGTGAATCAAATATCAAAATAAATAAGTATGCATATTGGTGACTCTTGATCCTTCCTACTTGTTACCTATTGTTACATCACACTTTAATCTATCTTTATTTCTAATCTCTAAATCTCAAAAACAACAAAAATATCACTTGTTCTATTTTCCTCATATTATTTATCTCTAAACTTTATTTATTGATTAACTTTATTTATTTGCCTCCTTGTAGAATCGACCGCCCGATCTATACTACAACCACCGCTTAGTGGATGCGCGTTTTGGGTGTTAAACACTATATGAACAATTCTATGAATTTATGAAAAAATATCACAGTTTATTTCATTTGCAAAAATATCACAATTAATTATCTAGAATTTATCAAAAAATTTGCATTAATTAATTTTTTACAAAAATAAGTCAATTTAAATTAAATTTATCAACAATTAACAAAAGCTAATTTAAATTTCATTTATCAACAATCAACTTGGTTATAGGTTAATTTGAAAAAATATATATATTAATTTAATTTAAATAGGATTCATCAACAATTAGCCAAAGTTAATTTAAATCTCATTTATTAAAAAAATATTTTATTAATTGGTTGAAAAAATGATATTTTTCAAAATTTAACCAATTTTAAAATCAATATCTTAACTATTTTTCAAAAAATATCTTGTGTTGTTACAACTATAAGTTAATATTTTAACCATTTAAAAATATATAATATTAATAGTTATAACAACCCTAAAATATCTTAAAACAGTTAAACAAATTCAAATATCCATAAAAATATCTAACTAACAAATTTCAAATAATTTAAATATTATAAACTATAGAATAAACAGATATTTATATTTTCAAATAAAGATTTAATAAAAAAAATATCAAGTATTTAAAAGAAAATATCTTCAATATCTGATATCTTAATTCTAATATTTCAATATTTTAAAAGATTTTAAATTAAGTTGTTAGTCTATTTTTAAATTTGAATTTGAATCTTTGTAGAAAATATGTAATTATTTAAATCTCAACTAACAAAAATATCTTATTTTAAAAAACAATTTTAAATGATGAAATAAATCTGATATTTTTTGTTTTGTTATAAATAATCAATTTCATATTTTTATTTTTATTTTTTTAATTAAAATTCTGGGATGAACAGTGACATGCGCTGGTGCGCGCACGCATGGGCAGCCAGAAAAAAAATTTGTGCAATTTTTCAAACCAAAAACGTTTTCTAATTAATTTTTACCATGTTTTACACAAAATAAAGCATATATAAAAGTTAATGGCATAGAAAACACAACAAAATAACCTAAAAACTGCTAATAATCACATAAAATCAATATGTTTCATAAAAACATGAAAATACATCCAATTATTCAAATATATCAAATAATTCAATTTTTTAACATGTTCATGCATGAAAATAATGATTACTAAAGGCTCTGAGACCAGTTGTTGGGAAAACTTATACAAGATCTTTATTTATTTTCATGTAGACCTAATATTAAACAAATTAATATGAGATAACCTAGAACATATTTCTAAAATTGAATTCAAGAAGTAATAATGATAAGAATACTTACATTATACGCAGCGGAATGAATGAGTCATTCCTTCAGTTTCTCCAACCCTTGTATCATTTCTGTCGCAGAGTATTACTAAGAAACTGAACCGATCTTCAATTTTCTACACAACCTTCCAAAGTATCCTTGGAATCACCTAGACTAGAGTGGCAATTCTCAACACATGAAATAGATACAAAGAGAAGAAGAATAGAAGAGAAAAATTGAGACTTAGAAAGGACTTTTGTTTAGAGAAAATCTAAAACCTATCAGAAAACCAGTGTCTGTCTTATCTAATGTTGTGTTTTCAACTCTCTCTCTCAATATTCCTTTTATAAACTCAATTAGGTCATTTATTTAATAAAATAATAGCCAATTAACAACCCTAGATCGAAATTATCATGGGCTTTAGGCCCGTGAAATTTTCCATTTGATTATAAGTCCATTGGACTTAAAATCAAGGCATGTATTATTTTCTATTGATTTAATTAATTAAATAATTATTTAAATCCCTTATCAAATTAATTATTTATATTTTGAACCTTGATTTAAACTTATTTATTAATTTAGATACCAATTTATATTAATTAATAAATATGCTCTAATTTCTCTTTTCTTCTCAAAATTACATAATTCTGTGAAACTATCCAAAATTGACATGGTCAACTTTGATAATTCTAATTGATAATTAAATCTATTAATTGAGACTATCTAGATGATTTTATCCAAGGTACAGTGGGGACCATGGGCCTATGAAATCAAGCTCCAATAAGTTATTGTAAATTTAACAAATAAATTTACAAACTTATTAATTCCTCGTGACTCCACTAAAGACTCAAAATTGCACTCTTAAATTCATAGAACGCTCTATAACAAATATAGATACACTATTAATTATCCATTGTTACAACCATAATTGTCACTCAATCATCTATAGACGGTCTACAGAGATGGGACTAAAATACCGTTTTATCCCTCATTGTATTTTATCCTTAAAACACTTAGTTCCTTGTAAATGATATTTTAGTAAACTAATTTAATTACTGAAATGAGATCTCTATCATTTAACACATTGGACCAAACTAAAAGGAAACCATCATTTCACTTCTTCATCAGCAGCTATAGATGTTCATATCTATAATTAATACTCCCTTTCAATTATACTACCGAGTTCCCAAGATGTAAGTATGGGCTAGTCCATAGGGTAAGCTGGTAACAAACAAGTCAAAGAACTCAAATAACACATTCAGTTAGAATACTGACCACTCAGAATTGAGATTGAATTGACCTATGGTCAAATATATGATATGACTAGAATAGATAATAACGGTATGTTTACTTATCCTAGCAACTATCAATATTGGTCCAGTCCGATGTAACAAGTACATCCGATCTTATATACTTTGCTAATATTCTGGAAAGAACATAACACTACAATGTGTAAGTAGATCATATCGTAGATTGGCAAGTCAATGTAAATCATGTGCACTAACTAATCTTAGGACTAACTTATTTTGAACATATAATCATATTTATATTCCACTGTGATTACGTCACTATAAATACGATTAGTTATATGCTCGAGATTTAATAGAAGTTTATATTAAACAAATCATTATGAAAATAAAACATGTGAGCAAAGTGATTGACCAAGTCAAAAAATGATTTCTATTCTTTTATTGATAATAAATGACATTACAAAGAAATTAAGTTTTAATTAGGACATAAAATCTTAACAGTAAAGAATTAAGGCATAAAACCTTAACGGTAAAGACCTTCATGGAGCCTGGTTTCCTTCTGAGTATTTTGCCTTAATTTTGGTTTGTTTGCTTGCTTGTTGGCTTTTTTTCTTTGTCTTAATGAAGTTCATTTCTCTCTCTCTCAAAAAAAAAAAACAATTGCACCCGTTTTATGAACTCACGTCACATTTAACAAATACAAGTGCTCAAATTTTGTACATAATTTATACCTCCGTTTAGAAGTAGACATTATCCTTAAATCTGATTTAGCACAATTTTCCAAATCCAGCTTGTACCAAGTAAAAAGCGTGTGAGACAACTTCCACGTATTTCACACCAAAAATAAGAAATAATAATCGAATAGAGTATCAGATAAAATGTAAAGATCTCTATTTAAAGGAACACGAATTCTTTGTTAAGGATAGAACAGACAGTACGGAAATCAAAGTTGAAGAATTGAGAGTTCAAAATTTGTTCAATAATTGGAAAGTGTAATATTTATTACACAAAATAGGTCTCTACACAACCCTTATACAGACATTTTGACTATTCTAAATAAATTTTTATTATTATTTGTGTGGATTTGGATCGAAGAAGAATAATTCACAAATGTCACACATAACATAGGTTTGCTGACTTGGACAATCAGCACTATGCCAATCAAAATGTAATAAGATATACATACATACATATCATAACATCAGCTCCTGATTTACACTTGAGAAAATCTATGTTCACACAGTTCAACTCTCACAACATTCCTCTGCGCGCATTATCTAGCTACCTTTACCTGCAATAAAGATCACATTATCAGTACATAAATACCTATATATAGATAGTGTTGGATATTTTAAACTAAAATTTCAGGGCCATAATAAACAAGTAGAAGATGGACCTTGATCTGGCATAACCTACCTATACCAGTTTGTAGAACCGTTCTAACAGGCTGACTAGGAAATAGTAAAATAATTTTCAGCGTAAAATATTGTCCTCACTGGCTGACTAGGAAATAATCAAATAATTTTCAGAGTAAAATATTGTCCTACGGAAATAATGCACAACATAATGAAAATAGATAGCACGGCATGCCAATGCCAGAACCAATCATAGATGCATAAATAAAATACATAAACACCATTTCTCTATGAGTTGCAATAAACAAGAATTAGTCTATGATGATGATTTTTGCTCAAATCAAGCATGAGCACATGGCAAGCAAATATAGAGTAACAACAAATTGATTGAAATGTTAGTTTGCTCTAGGAATTTTACAAGTTTCATTAGATCCTTAAGAACTGCATAGAACGTTTCATGGAAGTTTTTTTACTTTGTTTTTATTTTTATGTCATCTTATCTCCCACTTTCTCCTTAAAAAGAGAAATAGAGAATTTAGCATAACACTTGGGTACTTAGCAACTAAAAGATTAAGGTTCAAGTGAATATTTATGAAAACACTAAACTTGAAAGGATGATGTGCAAACAAAAGGCTTTCAAAAGCTACATGCAATGAAACAACACATGATCGTATATGAAAAACGCAGTTCCGCCTAACAGGATTATTAGGTTGCCAAGATTGAATTTTTGCTCCACCTATTTCGTCAATGTATTTTGAAGGTAAGTAGCAAAGAGTAAAACAAAAGGCATAGGCTGGAATGCACCAAGGATGGAAATCTCAGATTCTTTTTGTTGAGGTATTTGTTTACAGAATCTAAAAGAAAGCATCAAAGATATTTCGGTATATTTAGGAAAACAATAATATTTTAATCTTTATAAAATAAAAACAGCATTCTTGTAGTACTTTTGTGACTTTGGTACTATACATGATAGATATGAGATATGTTTGCTCAATATATAGTGTCCCAAAAGGAATACGTAAGGGCGCAATGGTTAATTCATGTAGATGAATACATCCTTCACAAAAGATAAGTTATGAGCAAAAGTAAAGCTGGAAATTATAGTAAAAAACAACTGAAAAGTTAAAGATTTGGAACATGTTTGTATATGCTCATATGCACATGTTATAAGAAACCTACATAATGAATTAAAGTTGAAGGTACCGCACTGCAGAAAAAGTATATTTGCATATGTTATAACGTACATACATGAATTCAAGCTGAATATAATTCAGAAAACGTGCAGATGGCTTGCCATTAGATTCTATGTACGTTCATTATTAAAGGGAGCAAGAAATCCATAGCATCTAAACAAGAAAACTACATAAATAACCGAAAAGAAAACACTGGTTTATTTTAATGGAACACTAGCAGCAATAGACCCTAAATTCCTACAAAACGAAGTAAACTTCCATTTATTGAGTCTTATAAATGTCCTTCTTGAAGACTTTTCCATGATCTAATTTACCCTTTTCTTTCATAATCCTAACTGAGACACCAATCAAGATTCCAAAACCCAATTTCAAGTAGCTAAAGAAATAGTACAGACCTCAAATTTTCAGAAATGGCAACATCGCCCTCCTCAATGACCCCGCGACTTAAACTCAACTCTCCATCTTCACCATTTATACGAGCTCTACCCGCAACTGGACAACTGGAGACCGCTTCCATCTCCGTCTCTGTCTCCACCTCCGCAATCTGGTTGGGAGAGAATGAGCCCTGAACGCCGCCGCTACCACCATTACCAGCGGAAAACAGAAGATCGTGCCTCCTAGCAATATATCTCAAAGTACTAGCGTAATCAAACCAGTCCTCATCCCCCGTCATCAAGTCCCCTAACCTCAAAACCCCTTCCGAGGACCCAAAAGAGTCCCGGTTGGCTTGCTCTGCGGGTAACCGGAACCGACAAACGGGGCAGGAGTTATGGTGAGCGAGCCAGGGCAGAATGCAGTCGGGATGGTAGAGATGCTTACAGGGAAGCTGCTTGGCCTCAATGCCAAGCTCGAACTGGTCCTTGCAGACGGCGCAGAGCATAAAAGGGTCATCGTTCAGAAGGGACTGGTCGATTATAATGGTGGGTATTGCGTCAATGGAAGATTTCGAAGCAGGGAGAGGTGCAGATGGGTCAAAGGAGGACTCTTCTTCGTCGAAATCTTCGGAGGAAGAAGAACGAGTAGTGAGGTGATGGATTAGGCGGTGGAGGTAGTTGTCGTCGAGAAGGGACGGAAAGGGGGGTGGAAAGGAAAACTCGGCGGAGGAATGATTGGGTGGAGAGGAAGAATCCATGAGCTCGAGAAAGTCACCGAAGCATTGGGGGCAGAGAAGGGGTTGCTCGGAGTCGGAGGAGGGAGAGAGAGAGAGACTCATGTCGCACTCGTGGCACCAGTACGTGTTCCTCTCCATTGGGTTGTCTGCGCTGTTCCCGCTGGCGCTGCTCTCGGTGGTGGTGACCTTGACGGCTCCAGCAGTGGCAGCGGCGGCCAAAGACATGGCACCTCCACCGCGAGGTATATGAAATTGCTTTGGTTTTGGGGAAATGAGTGGTGGGTTTTTTAGGTAAATGGTAATGGAAATGGTTAGGAGAACTGAGAAGAAATGGGAGTTTGGGGGTCCCAACCCCCCAACCAGTTCACAAGTGTCTGTCGCATTTGCTTCGTTTGGTAGCGTCGGCTATGTCACCTCCCTTTATACCTTAACCTCTTCTCCACTAATCTAATCTAAAATAATCTTCCTCTTTTCTCACTTTATTTTTTTTATTCCCATGCTTTATTTTATTTATTATTTGTTTTTGGGATTTTTTCGTAAATATGACTTTTTATCTATTATTGTATAAAATTATAAAAATTAAACTTTCCTTAATTTGTATTTAAAAATTTAATCAACAAAAACTTAATTTATGGGAAAACTAACTACATAGAGCAATTAAAATTTAAGCAAAGACAGATCAGCCTAAGCAGGGGTAGAATTGTAATAAATAACACAACACTCCTCAAAATCAATCAAACTCATTACCGTGACATTGCTTTTACTCTGCCGTGACTCTGTCCAATTTCTTCTTCCATCTCCGGCTTCCTTCTCCAGCGATACCTTCCTTCTCTGGCGAAAACTTCTATCTCTAACGATCACTTCAACATTTTATCAACAATAGTTATTTTCGAACTCATCTCAAGCAAAAACACTTCAAGAAAATCTGGTCACTTTTGCAAGAAAATTGGTGATCTTCTTCTGCAGAAATCAACTCAAATTCAAGAAATCTTCCAATTAGTTCTGCTGCAATCTTTGGCATTTCCAGCAACTTGCATCTCTGGTATACAATCAAGAAACAAGGTATGCAAAAATCATCTCCTCTCTCAATTCTATTATATTGTCATTTTCTTATATTTCAAAATATTAATTTCTTAAACCTACTGATAAATGTACATTGGTTGATCAGAAATAGACAAAAAACAATAACTATAAAAAATTTAGATTCTAATTTGTCTTTTCAATAAAAAAAATCATTTTATATTTGTGTGACTTTTAATTGCCAAAACATTCAGTAACAACAAGGTAACCAATTACCTTGAAAATCAGTCAATATGTTTAATTAAGTGTTTCAGTAGGGTACGTGATTACAGATTAAGGTAACCAGCTACCTTAATATATTCAATTATATTCTATTGTCATCTTCTTCTATTTCAAAATTATTAATTTCCTAAATGTTCTACATAAATCTATTTTGTTTGCCTAAAAATTCGAAATTATTTTTTAACTATTATCTTGAATATAATGATAATAGTGATGATCATGGTGTGCTTTCTAAAAACACAAACAATTTATAAACTAAAAAATAAAAATAAAATATTTAAACCTACTAATATATGTAGATTGGTTGATCAAAAATAGACAAAAAAACAAGAACTATGAAAATTTTAGGGTCTGTTTGGTATTGTTTTCTGTTTTTTTGTTTTCAAAACTGTATTCTCAGAAATGAGAACAGAAAACAATTTTGGTAGTTTTCAAAAAACAAGAGGTGTTTGGTTAATGTTTTCTAAAAATATTTTTTTAGTTTTATTTTTTATAAATCTTAAATAAAAAATTAATAAATATATTTACAAAGAGAAAAATATGTTTGTAATAAATAACGAGATAAAATAATTTGAAAGAAAAAATGATAAAAAATAAGAAGTGAGAAAGTAAGGAGAGAAAATTTGAAGAAATGGAAATTGAGAAGAGATAAATTGATCGAAGAAAAAATGAGAGAGAAGGTGATGAGAAAGAAAGTGAAGAGAGAGAAATGAGTAGTAGAAAAAATGATGAAAGAGGAAACTGTGAGAGAGAAAAATGATGATATATTAAGTGATGAGAGAGAAAATGAGGATATAGTAAGTGATGAAAGAGAAAATAATGACATAACAAGTGATGCAAGAGAAAATAAGGAGATAGAAAATGATAAAATAGAAAATGGAAAGATAGAAAGCGAGAAGAGAAAAAATAGCAAGAGAGAAATTGAAGAGGAAAAAGGTAAGGAGAGAGAAAATAAGGAGATAGAAAGTGATGAGAGAGAAAGTGAAGAGAGAGAAAATGATGTGACAATAAATAATGTTAAATAATAATAATTAAAAAAGTGATAAAAAAAATAGACAAAAAAAAATTGAGAACAACAGAAAACAACTTTTTATTGTTCTCAAAATTTTCTGTTTTTTGTAACTTTGTTTTTAAAAATTATTTTATGAAAACAAAGCCAAACACCCTAATTTGTTTTCAAAAAACAGCTTTTAGCTTTTAAAAACAAAAAAACAGTTTTTTAGTTAAAGAGTTAAACACCCTCTTAGATTCTAACTTGTCATTTCAATAAAAAATATCATTTGATATTGGTGTGAATTTTAACTACCAAAACATTCAGTAACAACAAGGTAACCAATTACCTTGAAAAACAATCAATATTTTCAATTAAGTGTTTCAATAGGGTATGTGATTATAGACTAAGGTAACCAGCTACCTTAATATATTCAATTATATTCTATTGTCATCTTCTTCTATTTCAAAACTATTAATTTCCTAAATGTTCTACATAAATCTATTTTGTTTGCATAAAAATTCAAAATTATATTTTAACTATTATCTTGAATATAATGATAATAACCATGATCATGATGTGCTTTCTAAAAACACAAACAATTTATAAACTAAAAAAAAATTTAAAAAAATTATTTAAACCTACTAATATATGTAGATTGGTTGAATAGACAAAAAACAAGAACTATGAAAATTTTAGATTCTAACTTATCTTTTCAATAAAAAAAATCATTTGATATTGGTGGGAATTTTATCTACCAAAACATTCAGTAACAACAAAGTAACCAGTTACCTTGAAAAACAGTCAATATTTTCAATTAAGTGTTTCAATAGTATATGTGATTACAAACTAAGGTAACCAGCTACCTTAATATATTCAATTTATTCTATTGCTATCTTCTTCTATTTCAAAACTATTAATTTCCTAAATGTTTTACATAAATCTATTTTGTTTGCATAAAAATTGGAATTTATTTTTTAACGATTATCTTGAATATAATGATAATAGTGATGATCATGATGTGCTTTCTAAAAACACAAACAATTTATAAACTAAAAAATTAAAAAAAAATATTTAATCCTACTGATATATGTACATTGATTGATAAAAAATAGACACAAAAACAAGAACTTTGAAAATTTTAGATTCTAACTTGTCTTTTAAATAAAAAAAATTCATTTGATATTAGTATGGATTTTAACTGCCAAAACATTCAGTAACAACAAGGTAACTAGTTACCTTGAAAAATAGTCAATATTTTCAATTAAGTGTTTCAGTAGGATATGTGATTACAGACTAAGGTAACCAGTTACTTTCCTCAGTTACAACCAACTAACTCCTGAAAAATTTGCCAAATTTTGCAGGGACAATACTACTTCTTTAGTTCAATTTGGAGGCAAGTGGAATGAAAAAAATGAGCGAAGGGAACACAATGATTGGGATATTGATTCCACCAAATTGTTCTCTTGACAACTTGATGAATTTGATAAAAGAGGAGATAAGGGAAACAAGAGCAACTATTGAAGTTTATTATCAAGTAGCCAAAGGAACACCACCAATGAAGGTTGAAACACACAATTCAGTGTTGTTCTACATGGAAATAAAGAAAAAAATTGCTGCAAAAATAACAAACTTACCATTGTGTGTCATTATAGTTCAAGAATTAAGCAATGAAAATAACTTTCTTCTACTAGCAAATCAGAAAGTTACAGCAGAAGAAATGGAGGTGGGGGCATTATTAATGCAAGTAAACAATGCTTCCTTCAATGAAAAAATGTTAACTTGATATTTTAACAAGCAGAAAAAGCAAAAGACATGGCTTGATATTTTACAGCAAAACAATCATATCATATATTTATTCATTAAAGGAGTGACTTTCATATTCATAAATTGTTATTGAGTATTATATTAAGTTTGTTACAAATTCAAATACATTGAATGATTACACAAACATATAAAATTCCTTTTAGAATAAATTGTTGGTTTTTTTGTTACCTGTTATATATTTATGCCACCAACACCCGAAAAACATGTTTTTTAAAAATTAAACACAATAGTCTGGGTAATTGGTTACATTTAATATGTCTCAGTTGCTTTAAAATGTGGAATATATATTATATATAATTATTAAATGTGAAATACATAAAAAAATATAAACAAGAAACTAGGTACTTTTCTCTAACAATTGCCACAAAAAAATAATAATAGCAAAAACATCAAACACCAAAGATAACCAATTACCCCTTGTATATAAGATGAAAACCAAACTAATTACCTGGTTACCATTAAAGTATCTCAATTGCTTTAAAAAGTAGAATATTATAATATATAATTATTAAACGTGAAATACAAAAAAAAAAAAAAATGGGCACTTTTCTCTAACAATTGTCACAAAAAAAATAACAAAAACATCAAGCATCAAAAGTAACTAGCTACCCTTTCGTATATAAGATGAAGACCAAATAAAGTACCTGGTTACCATTAAAATATCCCTGAAAACCAATTAAATATATACAGATAAAGAACACAAAAAAGATCAAAATATATATAAAATAGTCTTTAAAAACCAAGGTCTTACAATAGTAGCAATTTAACATATACAAGTATCCAACTAACTATTGACCATCATTTCCAAAAGTCAAATATCATTTCCAAAAGCTGATATGGTCTAGAGTATAGTTCAAATAAAAAAAAAAATCTAATATCCTTTCCTAAATAACCTATGCAATTGTCATAAGTAAACCTATACAACAGTCTTCCTCCTCTTTTGCCTCCTATCCAAAAGTTTTTCACTAAACTCATCGTTAGTCAAATATTCATCTTCTTGTTTCTTCTTCCCATGAAAATACAAGCTAACAACAATGTCTTGGCAAAGCAACTGAGTATCAAGTTCTTTTGGCATCTCGCCATTCGCCACTTGAAACCTCCATTCTTTGAAGTTGCAGCACTCCGTACGCCGAAGTAAGTTGGCTCCGATCGACGACTATGAAGACCACAACTCGCCTCTGTTCACCGACCTCCGTTCACTTGCACTCAACTCTGATGGTCGCCCGCCTTCAAACTTGTGGCCAGATTTCCCCAATGTTGTAGAAAACCCCATATCGCCACATATGGGTATGAAACTTTTGTAAAAAGTAAATGAAAACAAGAAGTGAAAGAGTCGGTTTTGTAAAAAGTAAATAAAAACAAAAAGTAAATGTTTTAATGTATAAAATAATATAAAATCAATTAAAAAGTTAAAATACTGAACATTGAATTTTTTTTAACTAAATAGCCAATTTAAAATACTTGAAATAACATGGAAATTACATGATTACCCTTCTACTTTTATAAAATATCATTAGTAATCGAAATATAGCATAATGATAAATCAATACAAAAATATGGGAAAAAAACCCATAATAGTGAATAAAATGTATCAAAAGCTATAAAATAATACTTGTAAAAAAAGCCATATTTTTTAAAACTTTCTTAAAAAAACCATATAAATGTAATTTCCTCTTTGTTTTTCTAAGACCTCAAGAGTGGTTGGGTAAGACCTGGGCTGGTGGGTCCGAGTGAGTTCGCGGGATTATTTCGCCAGATTTTGGATAAGGCCCACTTTTGTTCCCCCTCTCTATTTTAGGACCTATTTAAGTGAGTTTGCATCCGATGTCGAGATCCAGATGTCTAGTGTCTCAAAGAAGTTGAATGGGTATGAGTAAATATTATTAAAAATTTAGTAGAAATTACACTACATATGACTTGTTTTTGCATTTAATTCTTTTATGGGATTTTACATTTACAAATGTTTCTGTGGATTTTTAAATTTTTTTTAAAAATATATGGCATTTTGTTCCCCATATAAATAATTTTTTAGGAAATAAGCCATAGTTTGTAGCTTAATTAAGTTATATTATTTTTTCAATGGCAGTTTTGTCATTTTCATATAACAGTTGTATATAATATATTTTTACATTTTCCCACGTTTTTAAAACATTTATAATTGTTTTTTTATCTATAGTTATTTTAATGACACTTTGTTATTATTATTTAAATTTTTTCCGGTTGCTTTTGTAGTCATTCATGGTCACATTTGTTGTGGTGGAAGTTATTTACAATAGAAGAATTCATAACACCTAGAAACTAAAATGATAAATAATGATAGAAGAGTTTTTTCATCATTATTATTATTGTAATAAGGTGCATGGACATTTTTGGTGATGTGGGAATTTTTCTCTAAAGGATTAGTCTAAGGTAAATATAGATGAAATAATTTTTATTTCACTATTATATGCTTTTAGTGGATTTTTTTTTACCAAACTGAAAGCTTAAAGTATTTTAATGATCATATGAAACATAAATACTCAGTCACACCTAATCTAAAGCACTATGCTTGCTTAAAATATTATTTAATGATCATATTATTTTTTATTTTTTTAATATATATTATCTAAAGTATTTCAAAAAATATTCGAAAAAGTATTATACATGTTATATTATTTTATATAATATAATGATATATTAAATAATGTGACAAAATATGATTTGTCACACATTGTAATATAGTATTGAGAGTTACAAAGTTAGACACATGTGTGTCCAAATGTAACATATTTTGGAGTTACAAATTTGTAACTCCCAAATATTACCCAATAATGTGTAGATTGCGATTTATTCATTTGAGGTTAAATTTCACAAATGCATAATGTGATATGACTGTTGGAGATGTGATTTTAAATCTCATTATGTGTATGGAGGTTACAAAATTAAGTGTAAAGGAGTTTGGGACGTTTTGGAAATTTGTGAGAATTTGGGAAGCTGAAATGCTATGTGGCCACGACCATTGTCATCACTGCCCTCGGCCTGGGGGACAGCGACTACTGATACTCCTGGCCGCGGACAGGCATGCTGACAACCAAATTCCAATTCTTTCTTTTCAGTTTTTGAACGCTTTCCAATATACCAAGTAACTCTCAGATCTTCATTTTAATTCCATAAATATCCAATCAAACATTGGTAACCGCCAAGGGGGTTGGTGGAATTTTAAATTCAAAAGGTGTCTCAAAATAATATGAGCCTAATGCTCACTTGTAAGACACACCATTTCTATCAACTAGAACACTTGGCTAGAAATACACCAAAGAGACTTGTTTATTCCAGAGAGTTATTTCCATTTGTGAGAGTTCTCTTAGTGCTTGAGATAGTGGGAAATAAGCTTTCGGATAAAGGTTGTATACCTTGTTCAAGCTGGTGATCCACAATGCTCTTGACTTTGGTTGTGTGAGTGAGAGTGCTTTTCTACATTGTTTTTTGTTCTTATCTTATTTCTTCTATTACTTTTGTTTCATCTTCCTTCTTCTTCTTTACATATTTATTTGTATTTTTTGCTATAGAGTTGTATTTTCCATCTACATCTTCTAGTTTATTTGTATATTTTGTCATAGAGTTGTTGTTTCTATTATTCTCTTCATCTATATCTTTCTATATTTACTTATATTTTTGCAATAAAGTTGTAACTTTATTTAATCAATCATCTTATCATTTGTATCTTTTTGTCTAGACTTGTACTTTGTTTTTCCTATTTCCATTGGAGAAATATTATTATCTTTAACACATGCATAATCATCAAAAGAAGTGAAATGGTTTGTGTGTAGTAAATATGGCTCATGAGTTTATTAATTCCTCTTAAACTTAATAACTAGCTCTATTAGCTATCTAAAAATTAGCTAGTCTTGTCTTTTGACATGGTTTTCTCTCTAATTTGTTAGTGGCATTCTTGTCTATTACGTGGAAGTTTTGGTACATGGCATCCAATAGTCAATCTATTCGGGCTCTTGAAGCCCAATATGTCAGCATCAGGCTGGAAGAAGAGGAAGAAGGCAACATTTCCTTTGATTCCATTGGGGAGGAAGAAGGTGTAGATGCAAGGTGGTGTCTGGTTGGTCGATTTTTGTCAAAGAGGTCGATAGATTTTAAGGTGATGAAACATTAGTTGGCAGCATAATGGATACCAAGAAGGGGTATGTTCGTCAAGGAGCTGGAGAATAATCTATATTTATTCCAGTTTTATCATGAGGTCGATATTATAAGGGTCATTGAAGGTAGTCTGTGGACCTTTAGTAAAATGCAGTTAGTCTTTGAGCGGCTGAAGGAGGGGGATAATCTGAGATCGTTATCATTGAACAAACCAGACATTTGGGGTCCAGGATTCATGTCCAAAAGAGTCACTAAGGAAGTTGACAATGAAGTGGGTACCTTTGTCGAGTCAAACCCTAAGAATTTCACAGGAGTTTGGAGAGATTTTCTGCGCATAATAGTAACTCTCGACATCAACAAACCTCTCCGTAGAAAGATGAAAGATAAGGAAGAGTGGGGGAGCTTGGTTTTGGATTTCGCTCAAGTATGAGAGAGTACCAATGTTCTGTTTCATTTGTGGATTAATAGGCCATGTAGAGAAATTTTGTGAGCAATTGTTTGACGAACCTTTGGAGCAGATAACAAAACTTTATTGCGTTTGGATGCGGGCACAACTCAGAGACACAATCAATTTATTGGTTCAAAATGGTTGCGCATAGAAAGTAGCCAGAATTCGACCATCGGAGGTGATAGCTTGGGCATGCAAACAGGGCAATACCCCAATATGGAAACCGACCTGCAATCGGATGGTGCTGGAATCATAGGGGAGGATAGGCAATTAGAGAGAGGTGAAGGTGGGGATAATGGATGAGAACGTGGAGGTATTAACGGTGCGAGAATGGCTGGAAGTCAAAGCAGAAATCAAGGGGTGTTAAGAGGGGAGGGGGAAGCGGGAAAGAAGTCTGAAATTCAAAATGGCGGGCTGGTCATTATTGACCTGAAAAGGAGAAGAACATATGAGGAGGTGGTTAATGGGCTGGTAGGGGAGTCATATTTTTTGGTGGGCCAAAAAGAGAGTGGGCTTTCAAAAAATGTGATATCAGGGGGCCTTTCAAAAGGGGCCTGCCAGGAGTAATGAGTGTGCTAAGCTGGAACTACCATGGGCTTGGGAACCAACGGGTTGTTCACTTCTTAAAAGAACTTGTTGTTAAAAAGAAACCCAGTTTCATATTTTTATGTGAAACTTTATGTAACGGAGAGAGAATAGAATGGGTCCGAAGAGAAGTCGGGTTTGAGGGTTGCTTTTTGGTAGATGCTCAGAAAAGAAGTGGAGGCTGTGGACGCGTTCAGTTTCTCTGATCACTTATGTCGTTTCATCGTGTTGAGTCCTTCTAACGAATCATGTGATTGGAATAAACTTGTAGCAAGAACCAAAGCTGTGAATTGAGTTCAAGCAATGAAACAAGTGAATGAACTACGGGTGTAGGACACGAACGATAGGGGGTTTGGGGGGATGTGCCCCCTGAAAGAAACTAGGTTGGGAATGAAGGAACGTACTAAGAACAAAGATGAAGTGAGCTTTCTAAGTTTCTCTAGAAATCATATAGATTGCATGGTCCATATGGAGAGCTGGAGAGAGTTTCGCTTGACTGGTATATATGGGGAGCCATACTGTATATTGCGAGGAGAAATGTGAGCTTTGATGAGGCTCCTACATGAAGAATACCCGGTCTCGTGGTGCTTAATTGGGGATTTCAACAATGTTTTAAGTCAAGTTGAGAAGAGGGGAGGGAACCCATATTCAAGTGGCTCACTAAGGGATTCCAACATGTAATTCAAGATTGTGGGCTCAATTATATGGAGTTATGTGGTTATCAATATACTTGGGAGAAAGGTCATGACACAACTACTTGGGTGGAGGTTCGTATTGATAGAGTTGTGCTATCACAAAGTTGGTTGATGTTATTTGTTGGGGGAGAGTGAGATAACACCACCTCTAATTTTAGAATCTACACAAAAATTGGATTGACAAAGACCAAATAAAGATTGAGAAAGATCATGCAAACCCAAGTTGGTGAATGATCTTCTTCAACCTTGATAGACCTTGAAAACCCTTGTAGAACCACCACTTTGAGCAAATGCTTAGAACAAAAGTAAAACACAAATCCAAGGCTTATACACATTTCTTAGCACTTTCATAATACTCCATTTCCTAGCCACCATTGATGCTTGAGGCATTTTCTAGGAGGAAATGAAGATTGATATTGAACAAGCCTTAAACTCACAAAGTCAAGCACTTTCTTTATGAGTTCTTGGACAAAACTTGAGATTCATGGAGCTAGAGAGAGAGAGAGAGAGGTTAGAGAGAGGATGGAAAGAGTGATCAAATTTTCCAAAACTCTATTTTGACCCCTATATAGAGTAGGCACCGTCATTAGGTTTATCCAAAACGATTAGACTTGTAAAATATGTCATTTAGGGAAATTTACGTAAGTTGTACGAACTCTAGTAGGCGACTGTATCACCTACCTGTCGACGATGAATCGCCTGCTAGGGTTTCAAAAAACCCTAAGCATCAGGCAATGCTACGTCACTTGGGTGGCGATGTTGGGAATAGTTCCCTGAAAGCAATTGTATTGAACAATGTTTTTAATTGAAATAAATAAATGGATTGAATTGTTATATATATATATATTATGTCCTATAATATTCTTGATAATATTATGTAAATATCAAAAAATTCCCAATTTCGTCTATATGGTCTCAATCGCATATTGGTATGGGAGGACCGTGATTGAGATAACGAACTTAAAACAATTTGCAGTAAAATAAAGTTATGGAATCTTTAGATTAAATACTGCTAGTACGGTTCACTAGTATTTTGAATACATGTGACCTAGATCCGGGTCACTAGTGTAGTAAGACATTTTAGTGGAGGTACTTTATATATTGAGAATATATAAAACTTGACCATATGTGTTAATTAATACTCAATTAAATATTGTTTCATAATATTAATTAAACACATCAATCGATGATCATATACAAGCTGATTTTAATCCTGAGGTTGCTATGAATTCCTATGTATGCCATTTAATCCTTTGATTCCTGTGTTAGGGTTTGTCAAAATGATTAGGCTAAAAACTATTGTTTTGGGGATTCGATGATATATATGGATGGGGACATAGTAAACAGATATGAAATCTATACATTCTTATAGATTGAATAATGGTTCCCTATTGGGTTGACTTTTAGAACTAAAAGGTTATTGGCTTCAAATTCATAAACATGTTATGAATTAACCTTCACTAGTAAAGTCAATGGTACTCTAGGAAACAAAAAATAATTAGAAAGGTAAAACAGTAATGTTATTCCCGCTTAATTATGAACCATTAATAGATGATTAATTTGTATGTAATGATTATATCAATGGACACTTTATGGTTACAATAAAGTACTCCGTAAATATATGTCTATAATTGCAAGAGCGCAATCTCATATTTTTAGTAGAATAATCATGAAATTAATAAATTATGATTATTGGATTAAAGAGATTCGATCAATAATCTAAATTTCTTAGAGCTTGGAATTATAGGTCCATAGGTCTCCAAGGCGACTCTATCAACACTATTCAAGAGAAGAGTTGATACAATGATGAAAATGAAAAAGGCTATTAGAGAGAAAATTTGATTTTTGGGACAAATATACAATTATATGATAATTGAGGTTGAATAATTAATTAAGAAATAATTAGTTTAATTATGAATAATTAAGTGAAATTAATTAAATTAAAATTTGAAATTAATTTATTAATTTATACACTAAATTTCGAAATATATAAATAAAAATGATTATTTTTAAAATCAATTATTTTTTTTGTAATTACGGTAATACATAATGTTTTTTTTTGCAAAAATACGATAACTAAAAAATTAATTCATAAAAATATTACTTTAATGTTTTAATTCAATTATACTGTTTGTAAGAGATATTAGGCCTCCCACTCTCCCTTCTACACGATCTCCACCTCTCCCATCTACATGAACTCCACCTCTCCCATCTACACGGTTTCAACTTTTCTTCTCTTCCAGCTTCAGTGATAGCCATTGTCGGAGCTATAAACCTTCAAAATCAACTAGAAATCTACTCCCGTCAAATCCAACTCTACTCCTCTGACAACCATGGCCATCTCTACTGCAATTAGGTTGAAATCCTATTGAATATTGGCTTAAAAATCAAACCCAACCACTCAAAACTCTGCAACTTTTAGGTAAGTTCAAAGCTTGTTCACTTGTAATCTAATTTTAATCAATTAAGTTAGATTCTACCACCCTAAATTGCAATAAAATTTTGCCACCCACCAATGAAATTTGGTTTCTTTAAAAAAAAAAAATAAACAAAATTAATTGGTTCATTTGGTTGAATCTGAATGGGTCGCTCTAAATGCTTAGGTTGCTGCAATAATATTCATAAAACAAGCTAATGGAAGTGAGTGGGAGAACAAACAATTGTCAATTTCTTGTTATGAGGTAAATCTGATTTTCTGGGTTGCTAACTAGATCCTTAAGGGGTTATAAAGGTTGCTGAAAAGCTTGCTTAATGGTTTCTCTATTTTTTGTATATTTTGTTGATTGATTTGGTTGAATCCGAATGGGTCACTCTAGATTCTTAGGTTGCTGCAATAATATTCATAAAAAAAGTAATTGGAAGAAGGTGTGAGTACAAGCAATTGTCAATTTCTTGAAATGAGGTTGCTCACTAGGTTGCTGACTAGATCCTTAAGGGATTATAAAAGTTGCTGAAAAGCTTGCTTAAGAGTTTCGCTATTTTTTGTATATTTTGTTGATTGATTTGGTTAAATTTGAATGAGTTTCTCTAAATGCTTAGGTTGCTGCAATAATATTCATAAAACATGCCATTGGAAGAAGGTGTGGGAAAAAACAATTGCCAAGTTATTGGGATTTAAGGAGGAGTGATTGAAAGGGGGTAAATATGATTTTATACTTTGCTTAGATCAATTGATAGCTTAACTGGGTGTTTCAAAGGTTGCTCTAAATAGTGTACACGTTTCTTATTGTTTGTTTATGTTACTTATAATGATTTGAAGAGGTTGCTTAAGAGTTTCTTTATTTGCTTAAGGGGTTATATAGGTTGCTGAATAGGTTGCTTCTTAGTTGTTTAAAGTGTTAAAAAAGTTGCTGAAGAGGTTGATTAAGAGTTTCTTTATTTGTTGTACATGTTTCTTATGGGTTACTAAAGCAATAGAAAAGTTTGTTGCATATGTTTGTTATAATGATTGGTAGTTCCTTAATAGGTTGCTTAGAAGTTTCTTTATGTGTTTCTTATGGGGTTTATGGGTTTCTTTAAGGGTTGCTAATAATTAGGTTATAATAATGATGGTTGGTTGCTGCATAGGTTGTTGTATAATTGATTAAGTAATTGTAAAGAAAGTTGTAAATCCTCTTAATAAAGGTTGTGGTTTTTTGAATAGGTTGCTTCTTAGTTGCTTAACGTGTTAAAAAAGTTGTTGAAGAGGTTGATTAAGAGTTTCTTTATTTGTTGTACATGTTTCTTATGGGTTGCTATAGTAATTAAAAAATTTGTTGCATATGTTTGTTATAATGATTGGTAGTTGCTGAATAGGTTGCTTAGAAGTTTCTTTATGTGTTGCTTATGGGGTTTATTGGTTTCTTTAAGGGTTTTTAATAACTAGGTTATAATATTGATGGTTTGTTGCTGCAAAGGTTGTTGTATAATTGATTAAGTAGTTGTAAAGCAAGTTGTATATCCTCTTAATAAAGATGGTGAGTTGTTGAATATGTTACTTTACTTAATGGTTGCTTAAGGATTGATCATCAAGGTTTTCTTAAAGATGGTGAGTTGCTTAATAAGTTTCTTATATGTTGTTTACAAGGTTTATCTTGGTTGTTGGAAATGGATAGCATTGCAGTTTTACTCAAGCACAATAGGCAATGAGATCAAAACAAAAACTATATCAACTTTGATGTCTGTGGAATAGTAATTCAAAATGACTGCAACTACAACAACCTGATTGGTATAATATGCAATGAATTGAAGTGACAACTTGAATCAACACTGTTGACAATACAATATCAAGTTAAAGATGGATACCCTCCTTTAAAAATAGTTGATGATTCCCAACTGAAGTTCTACATGGAGTTGAAGAAATAGGAAACGAATATCACAAAATACCCATTGTGTCTCATAATTGAAATAAACTCAATGAAGCAATATTTTTTCTCAACTAGGAGTACATCAACACATAATCAACTATATAATGAAGTTGCACAGACAAAAGAAGCAACATCGAATTCAGATGATGAACCAGTTGTTGATTGTATTGCTGAATAGGTTGCAGACTTTATTGATTATGCAAAATTGGTCTCCAATCAGATTATAGAAATGATAGATGAAAGAAACATAAATAATGAAGAAGAAGTGATTGACATTGATGATGATTTAGTCATCACCAAGAGATCGCTTTGTCTCAAATATATAAGGACAAAGAAACATTGAAGACCATTTTGAGCTATTAGGCAATCAACAATCATTTCCAGTATTGTGTACAAAAGTCATGCAAAAAGAAGTATCTAGTTGCTTGCCTTGATAAAAATTGCTAGTGGATGTTACGAGCATCAAGGAATGAAAACACAAATAAATTCATAATTAGAAAGTTCAGTCACATTAACACTTGTGCTTTGGAGATAAGATAAAAGACCAACGTCAAGCAACCTCGATAATCATTGTAGATATGATCAAGCACAAGTTCACAAACATCAAAACAAAGTACACAACTGCTGATATAGTTATGGACTTGAAACATGATCATGAAGTGCGTGTCAAATACAACAAAGCTTGAAGATCTAGAGAAAAAGTTTTTGAAAAAGTGAGAGGAAAAGTAGCTTAATCTTATGCAAAATTGCCTAATTATCTTAATATGTTGCATCACATGAATCAAGGATCCTATATTGAAATAAAATTAGATGAAGGTAAGATGTTTTTATATGTTTTTGTAGCATTGAATGCTTCAATGAAAGGCTGGCTCTATTGCATACCTGTTGTAATAGTTCATGAGACTTTCTTAAAATTAGCATATGGAAGGACATTATTGGTTGTAGCAACTCAAGATGTTGAAGGTAAAATCTTCCCCCTAGCATTCTATGTAGTTGATTAAGAGAATGATGATTCTTGGGAGTGGTTCTTTGACAAGTTTAGGAAAGCTTATGGTGTAAGAGAAGACATGAGCATCGTATCTAACTGACATGAAACCATTATAAAAGCAACCATCACAGTGTACCCCAAAAGTACCACATGGGGCTTGAACCTTCCATTTGCTAACAAAAACATGAAAATCAAGCTCAAGGAAACATTTTTTGCAGCCCAAATGCATACATTGTGAAAAAGTTTGAGTACAAGATGGGAGAAAATGATAGGATTAACAAAAGGCTACGACCTTACCTACAACAAATTGGGTATCGCAAATGGGCAAGGGTTCACTCTCCAAATAATAGATACTAAAGCATGACATCGAACATTGCAAAATCTTTGAATTCTGCAATCGTAGCAGTAAGAGAGCTACCAATTTGTACGATGCTAGAGTATTTACGAGCTTTGGTGAAACAGTGGAGTTGGACTAATAGGAACATAGCAAATGCAACCTCCACAAAGTTGACTGACAAGCATGGAGTGATTCTGAATGACAACTACATCTACTCGTTGAAGTTAATTGTATTATTCTCAATTAAAAATGCACACTTATTTTTTATTTAATTTAACTTCACTACACATACGAAACTAACAATATTACTCTTAATAAAAAAAAGGTGCACCCAAAAAATCATATTTTGTATGAAGTTCGTGATGATTGTAAAAAATCAATAGTTGATCTCAATTCAAGAGCATGCACATGCAATAGGTTTAACACCACAATTCACTTTGTTATTTAAATATTTTATTGTGGTTGCTTTGGTTTGTAGATTGATAATATGTTTTTTTATATGTTGCTTATGTTGGTATATAGGGTTACATTAAATTTTTTAAGGTTTCCTTACATTTTTCTTTATAAGGTTGCTTAAGTAGTTGTAACAGTTGCTGTATATGTTGCTGACTAGTAGTTGCTGGACCAGTTTCTTAAGAGTTGCTTAAGTTGGTGTAACAGTTTTTGTATATGTTGCTTATAATGATTGGCAGTTGTTGAACATGCTGCTTGTAACAGTTATTGTATATGTTGCTTATAATGATTGGTAGTTGCCAAATAGGTTGCTTGAGATTTTATTTATTTGTTGCTTAGGTTGCTTATGAGTTTCTTAAAATTTGGTGATAATAATGATTGTGAGCTACTAAATAAGTTGATTGTGGTTTAACATGATGCTTAAATATTTAAGCTTCCGTAACATGTTGCCTTATAGGTTGCTGAAACATTGTTTAACAAGTTGTTTTACATGTTGCTTGAAGGGTTAGACTTTTAATATGGTTAAATAATGAAATTACTTTCGTAACACCTTGGATAATCAAGACCATTACATTGTGTGTTTAAAATAGTGCTTAACCTGCTAAGCATGTCATTTGAACTTAAATGTGTAATTAAAGACTAAGTCAAGGTCAAGTAATAAAAGATTTGGTCAACAAAATGATTATTTTTCATTAAAATATTAAGTTTGTACACGGGATCCCAAAAATCAGTTTACAGACTCTTAAAAGATAAATAGATACAATTTAGATGTCCTAAGCGACAAAACAGGGTTTAACCCTAGTTCCTCCCAAGCTATCCCGACTGTGGCATTCGAGCAGGCTGCATATATACACACCGCCTCTAAAGCTCTTCAACTCATGGTTGGTCCAGCTATCAACTCCCTTACCTGCACCACGTAGCACCTGTGAGCCAAGGCCCAACAAGAAAACTTAAAAACAACAAACATATATAGCACAAGAGCAATTAGTAAACTTCAAACCAATTAATTCAACTAATAAAAAGAATACAAGTATCAAGCTAGGCAACGATTAGCATATACTTTCACATATAACTCAAACTATAATATGAATACTTAGGTGTTAGCGCCCTTAGGCCGAGGCCTCTGGTTACTTAGTAGACCCTAGCTCGCTTAGGCTGAGTCCTCTGATTATTTAGCTGACCCCGGCTCGCTTAGGCCGAGTCCTCTAATTATTTAGCTGACCCCGGCTCGCGTAGGCCAAGCTGTGTCCAATACGCTTATCACCAGCCCCGACACCCTTAGGTCATACTTTCATATCCCACAAAACAAATATATAACTCACAGAATGAATATATATTAAATTATAGGGAATCTCAGTCCCAATGAAAACAACATGGGTGCAGTTCTCTTACCTTGGATCCTGTGCAGCAAGCATATGACGGCCCCGAGCACGATCCTTAATTCCTGAGCCCTTGCGGTAAAATCTAGTCACAATGCGATAATGGATAACCATAAGATTCTAAATCATTTAAAAGCTTTGGAATCAAATACTAGCCTCCGGGACCTCGATTTCTAGTAAACCGGGTAGTAGAAATCGTCCTGAGTGCTTTGGTTTGAATCCCCAAGCCTCCTCAAGCCTAAAAACCTTGGCTTCCCTCCATTTCCCTTTAGGCCACGACTTGCCCTTAAGGGTCGCGACCCGCCCCTTAGACAGAGGCCAGGCCCTCCCTGGTGGAGGACATGACCGCGACTTGCACTCCCCTGGGTCGTGACACGCCTGGCAAAACAAAGGCATCCCAGCCTCTTCAAGCACGCGGGTTGCGGTGCCTAAAGAACAGGGTCGTGGCCCGAGGCCCCAAACCAAGAAAACCCACCCTTTTCTAGTGTTTTCTTCCCATCCAAACTCATAATTCCTCACCCAATTCAATCATTATTCCCAGAGTTAACCCATAATTCATATCACAGTATCGTAACCAAACTAAATACCCCAAAACTCACTTCACCAACTCATTAAAACACAATTAAATCCTAAGTCTAAGCCTGAGCAACACCCATAAGTCATAGCAGAAATTCAACAAGATTAGTATAGAATCCTTACCTCAAACAAGGAGTTCAACCCCCAGCTACCATAGACTTGACCCTAGCTTGTCCCCCCCCCTCATCTAGTTTCCCAAGAGTTCCTCCAAACTTTCCAACCTTATCTTTGAGGGAGAAACAGAACGTGATAGAGAGATTATTCTGTGAGTTGAGAGAAATCTAGAGAGTTCTGTCATTCCTAGATTCAGCTAGGTGTAATATCCTTAGCTCAAAAAAGACCAAAATGCTCTCAAAGACCCATTTAACATTTTAATTGTCTTAAGGATAAAATGATCTTTTTCCCCAATTCTCGCTAATTCCTCAAGTCATCCTACAAATTCCCAATTAATCCAATCATGTCCAAGTAATTACCAAATATTTACCCATTACTCGATGAACCCCAAATATACACAAAGCTTCCCAAAATACCCCTAGGCTCGCCCCGAGCTAGATATTAAACCCCGCTGTGACTATTCCATTCTCTAGGATCGCCTAGAGTCGTATACTGCAAATATATCCACATAATAATGTGGTCTCAATCATTTACTCACATATAACAACATTTATGCCCGCAACGGGCCAATATTACAAGTATGCCCTTATTATCAAGAGTGGGCCCGCATGCATATTTAATACTCATAAACATGCATCTAAATATATTCATATCTTCATATATATCATGCATTGTAACGACCCAAATTTCCTAATAAGGTTTAGGACCTTGATTAGGAGGCCGGGAGGGCAATAATTGATTTACTGTGCTATTATATGATTATATGCATGATTGTGTGGGTCATATTACTATATGATGATAAAGGCATGCATGGGGCTATATACTCTGCTGTGAGGGTATTTTGGTAATTGGCTCATTGAGAGCGTAATTGTGTACTTGTGTGTATATTGGTAGGCTAATGTTGAGACCACATTATTATGTGGGTATGTCTGCAGCTTGTGGCTCAAGGCGATCCTAACAAGCGGTTTAGCGGGAAAGTCACAGCGAGGAATTATACCTGGCTCGGTGTGAGCTTGGGGATGTATCTGGGAATTTGGAGAATATATATATTGGAGATGATTTGATATTGAGAAATATAATTGGTGACTAATTAGATGATGGGAATTAAGTGGTAAATATTTAGGACACTTGAGGAGTTAGTGGGAATTGGGAGCAATGACTAAAATGCCCTTAGGATATCTAAAAGCTTGGTTTAATTGGGAGGGAAATATGGTCATTTGACTATAAGGGATAAGTAACATCTGCCTTTATGTCTTAGTGGAAGTTGTAGATAAACCCAGAAGCTTAAGGAAAAGAAAAGAAGAAGGAAAGAAAGAAAAACAGGACACTTAGTGTTATCTCTCTCTCTCATTCGGCTGGGTCATCTCTTCACCATTCTTTGTGAGTTTTGGAGCTGGAATTCCAGAGTAAGCTCAAGATGGAGCTTAGGGCTAAGGACCTTGGTGAAGCTTGAAGAACTAGCAGGGTTTAGCCAGTCAATTGAGGTAAGTTTGAAGGTTTCCTGATGTGTTTTTCTGGGTTTAAATATGATGGTTTCGAAGGTTGAGTTTTGGTTGGAATAAGGGGATATGAACCTGAGGAGTTGAAGGGCTTGAGGCTGGTTGGATGCTAGGGATAACTTAGGGTCGAAATCCTCCATAGAAGGTAACAAGTTCTGGCTTTGATGTTCTAGGAATCTGAGTTTCTAGTTGAATCTTTTAGTTCTTGGGTTCAATGTTTGTTTTTCTAGTTTGATGATGCATGTGGTTAGGTCTTGTGTTATTGAGTTGTATGGGGTGAGATATAGGTGATGGTAGACTCAATTTGGTGTGTAATTGATGGTTGGAAGGGTTCCAAGGGGTTTTGGTTCGAGGAAAGTCGAAGAGGGAAAACAGGGTGCTGCTGGTATGTGACTAGCGCTGTAGCGCTAGCCTTTGGGCGCTACAGCGCTAGGCTAGGGATTTCTGGGCGTTTTGGTTCTGGCTGTAGCGCTATAGCGCCCTCCTTAGAGCGCTGTAGCGCTACCCTATCTCCAGGAAGGGGTTTTTGAGTTTTTCTTTAGAGTTTTTGCTCGGAGGCTCGGGGTTTGATACCACCACCCCGTTTGGTGGAATTAGGGCTTCCCAGGGGCTCGGGATTGGTCCCGAGGCTAGGTTTTGGATTTGAAGTTTGGTGGTGATTTTGATCTATGGCTGTGACTAGGTACGCACTAAGGTTCAGACGGGATCGAGCTTGAGGATCAATTGAGCGAGCTAGCGGGATCTAAAGGTAAGAAAGCTGCACCTGATTATGGGGCTAGGTTGGGACTAAGTGTTCCCTATGTTTGTATGCATTGTTATGTGAATGTGATTAACCATGTGGACACGATGGGACTAAGAGCTCCCTATATTTGTATATCATGTCATGTGATGGTATTATTATGCCATGGGACATGCGATAACCGACCTAAGGATGTTGGAATTAATATTTGTGCACAGAGGCGCGGCTCGGCCACTGGTAGCTGAGGCAGCTTATTTGTCACTGAGCTCGGTTAAGCTGGCCGGAGTCAGTGAGTATTACACTAGGGACGGCCCAAGTGAGCCGAAGACAGTGTGTTAAATAGAGGGTGCGACTAAGGGTGTCGACCCTGAATATTATTTGATGGATGTGACAATTTGTTGAATATGAACGTGAATATTGCGTTATGGATATGATTGGCTGATTGTCTGGATGACAAATTGTTAACTCGTTGAGTGTTATCACTGATTGGATAAATGTTATGAATTGTTGAATTCCTGGTATGTATTGTGGAATATTTGATTATCATTGTTGATCTTGCTATGATATCATGCTTTCTTGCTGGGCCTCGGCTCACGAGTGCTACGTGGTGCAGGTAAAGGCAAGGGTAGGCTGAATCAACCATGAGTTGGAAAGCTCTGGGGGCGAGGTGTACAATGTCAGCTGCTCGGCCGCCATGGTCGAGGGATTGTACAGGGACGGAAACCTAAAATGTATATTTTGCCATTAGAGTGGCTTGAATTATTTGTAACTCTAGAAATTTGCTGTAACTAAGCCATCTAAACCTTGTTTTGAGTTTCCATGTATTAAACTGTCATTTTCAATAAAAATAGCCTGTTTGTGACCAAAATCTTTTATTCCTAATCCGTTGATGACGTTGAATTCACATTTTGTTTAAATGACTTGATTAGCAAGTCTTGCACTATTTTAAACACACAGTGTAACGGTCTTGGTTACCCAGGGCGTTACATGCATGCTACATAGTCACGCATTTAATCAGTTAATCACACATATATCCAGTTATTCCCTCCTGGCACGCTAATCAAGGCACTAAACCCTATTAGTATTTTTGGGGCATTACAACTTTAGTTGTTTTTATGAGATTGGTTATGTTTCAACTGATTTCAAATGGATCAAGTTCATTGTGTCCACGCAATTGTTGTTTTTAAGGAAATGAATCAAGATCCTAATCAATATTGTTCTCCATATTACACAAAGGAAGTCATGGTTGCAACTTACAAAGAAATTATATACCTTCTTGGCAATGAAGACACTTGGAAAATACCTGAACATATCAAAGCTGTGAAAGTACACCCTCTAGAAGGAAAAATAGAGTAGGTAGACTAAAGAAAAGAAGATGCAAAGCTACATGGGAGTAAAACAAAAAAGCAAAAGAAATGCGGGAATTGCGGTCAAAGTGGACATAACAGAAAGACTTGCAGAAACCCTTGACAGAAAGATTAGATATTGACTTACAAAATCATACATTATTGCTTCATTTTTTTTCAAAACAATGTGAAAAGTTCAATTGTTTGATCTATACAATGGTTTTGGTTCATTTCCGTTATGTTTTTCTTTAAAATTACCAATAATTTCTTTAATATATAGAGGTTATTTACTCTATAAATTTATTGTTAATTAATCTCCTTAACATGTTGCTTAGGTTCTTTTGGGTTGATGTACATGAAGGCATATAGAGTTGCTCACAAGGAAGCATTATATGTTAATTTTGGGGATTATGGGTTTCCTTAAGGGTTGCTAATTTTTTTTATTATAATAGAGATTGTGGGTTGCTGAATAGGTTGTTTTTTATGCTATTTATGATAATTGTGGATTGCTTAAGAGTTGAATGTGTTGCTTATAAGGGGATTCTTAGGGGTTGTTTAAGGTTTTCTGACTAAGTTGATTAAGAGTTTCTTTTCACCAGTAACCTCAGCTACCTCACTGGCAACCTCAGTTGCAACTTTTGGATCTTCAACAACTTGGAAAGCAACTTCAGAAACCTCAACAACTGGGGCTGTAACTTCAACAACATCATCAGCAACCTTTAATGCAACATCAACAACCTCACTAGCAAGCTGAGTTGCAACTCGATCAACTTCAGCAACCTAGGTAACTTGAGATGAAACTTTACAAATATCATGACAATCAACAACTTGATTAAGAGTTGCTTTTAAATTTTAATTTAAAAATTATCAAAGAAAGTCATTAAATGATAACAAAAAATTAATGATAATAAATAAAAAAATGAATAAAATGAAAAACTATATGAAAACTAACATAGTCAACAACAAACTTAATAAATTGGGTATGAAATGTAACTCTCAAGTACAACCAATAAGCATTTTGTCTTGGCAGCAACAACAACTACATTAATAAAGCTTTCCCATTGTCTTATTGGTTGTGCCTTGCTAGCTGCCTAATCACGACAAGCATATTCTCGTGCACTCTCATATCCACATTCTTTCTTTTCCATTGGATATAAGTATAGTAAATAAGCAACCCTAGATCTATGACATTTGGCAACAAAATCAGATCTTGGAATCTCTTTTCCACCAATGAAATACTTAGCAAAAGAGAATATATATATCACAGTATCTCTGCACAAGCACAAAATTAATAACATAAGTTATATCCTAAAAAAAACATATTACAATATAATAAAATATTTATGATTTCCAAAAATTAGAAAGAAAGAAAAACTCACATAGACGACCCACAAGGAATGTCATCATCCATAACTACTTTAAAAGAAGCAACTTGAGGCCTCCCAACATAAGGATCTGAAGAGAAGTCTATATCAGTACGCTCATAAAATCCAATGATAGACAAATAAGTAGGAAAAAACACACGAAATGGTTCTATAGCTAGCAAGGCAACATGATCCTTATGATCGCAGCTCAAAGTATTATAAACATGAATCAACCTATCTTTGAAAGACAATATAGCAAGGAGCCAATACTTTTCAGTCTTAGCTAAAATAGGAAAAAGAACATGATCTACTTGTAGCAAAGAATTGTTGCAACTCAATGCAAAGCCCATCATAACCTCAATAACAACATGGTTGCGATTCATTACCCCATTATCGTGATTCTTCTTTAAAAAAAGAATCATAAATGGCTTCAATCATCTTTTGAAAGGTAGTATCCGTTGTAGTGAACTTCAAAACAGCCGAGTCACAATACATACATTTCTACCTCAAATAATAAAAGACTACTTCAACATGCTGCAAGGAAAATCAAATTTATAATACATTTTAGCAACTAAATAAAGAAAGTAAACTAAAAAAAATTAAATTAAATATCACAATATAAACAAAAAAATAAAAGAAAAACAAGAACACTTACTGATTTTAAAATAGGCTGTCCACTATATTGAAGTGCATTAAACCACATCTTTTTAGTAATAACATCAACCCCAAGTTGCAACTCAGGAATGATAAGGTTGTCCTCTTTAGAATACAATCTCGATATATTAAAAATAAAATAAATAAGATATGATTAAAAAACTTAAAGAAATAACCAAAACAAAGATAAGAAGAAACTAAATAAAAAACATCACTTACTTGTTATTACTTTCCATTCCTTTATCAAGCCATACGTAGAATTCTTGAATGGCAACAAAGTTAGACAATTCTCCAATGTTGTCATCTAATGGTCAAAGTCCTTTGACAACCTTAATCCCTCCTTTAGATTGAATCACACTACTTTGCCTAGAAAATGAATTTTTTTTTTGCAAAAAAGGTGATTACAAGCATGGTGGAAGCTTAATTTTACTTTTTGGTAAAGCAGGAGTAACATATCCCAAGTTACTCTCGCTACTACCAACATAAGGGACAATAGTTGTGCAAGGAATAAGAGATATCTATAAAAAGACATAATTGTAAAGAAAGTGAACATAAGAAACAAAAAATAAAATTGAATAAAAAAAAGTTTATATTGAACAAAGTCCCATAAAAATGCATCATTACAGCAACCAAAACAACCATATAAACAAGTACAACAACCATAAGCCACAACAACATAATTCATTTACATAACCAAAGAGACCATAAACTGTGTAATACAAAATAACTTTAAATAAAAACAAATAAATAAGGAAACAATGACTAAAAAATACCCCAGTTACCTTTATCGCATCTACAACTTTATAGGCATTTTGCATAGCCTCCTCCAATTCGATGTTTGATAAAGAATCCAAAATAGACACTTTTGGATCTTCAGAAACTGTCGATGCAACTCACCATCAACCTTACTGGCAACCTCAGCAACCTCACCGACAACCTAAGTTGCAACTCTAGCAACTTTTGGCTCTTCAGCAACTTGAAAAGCAACTTCAAAATCCTCAGCAACTGGGGCTGCAACTTCAGCAACCTCACCAACAACCTTTAACGCAACATCAGCAACCTCACCACCAACCTGAGTTGCAACTCCATCAACTTCAGCAACATGGGCAACTTGAGATGGAATTTTACAAATATCATGACAATCATCAACCTAGAAAATAAACATATAAATAAGCAAGAAAAAACATATAAATTATATAGATATATTTATAAGTTTTTTTTTCAAAATAAAATAAACTCAACCTTAGCATCTTCATCCTTTTTTCCTCCACTATATTTTTCATCATTATCATCTTTCCCTTCTTCTTTACCATCATTGTCTTCTCCAACACACTTTTCATTGACTTCATCATCATCAACACCCTCACTTTCATCCTTATCTTCATCAGATTGATGCACTTCTTCTTCTTTAGACTCGTTCTCCTCTTTTTCATCTTCTTCTTTCGAATTATTTTCAACCATTTCATCATCAACAATGTTGGTATTGTCCTCCTCCTCAATATCATTTTCTTTAACAATGTTCAACTCAACAATATATTTTTTCATGTCGTTTCTTGGTTCTTATCTCATTAAGACGACCATCATCAATTTCATGAGAATCCTATTAAACAATAAAAATACAAAACAAAAATAAAAAATAAGGAACAAATGATCATAGGACAAAGCACAAAAAGTTTAAAAAATATCCATAAAACAATACATACTTGTTTCCCTAAAAATGGGAACTAAATAGATTATGAAGCTTCAAAAAGCCTTCTTGAACATGACTCTTCAATGAAGACAACTCATGAATGACAACCTTGTTGCTTTCTTCTAATTTCTTGTTACTTGCTTCTAATCTTATGTTGCTTTCTTCTAATCTCTTGTTTGCGTGCTTCTAAAGCTTGCAACTATGCATGCATGCTGCTTAGCAAAACCTGAGGCATATCAGACATAGGAGATGAACAACCGCCATCAACAGACTGAGGATGAAGAGCAGGCAAAGAAGGTGAAGAACCACTAGCAACAGACCAAGGAGGAGTCTCCACAAAGTCATCTTCTACTAATACAACAACTCTAGAATTAGTTGTTGCAATTCTATGAGAAACTCTAGCATTTTTAGGAACACCACTATCAACCTCGATAGCATCATTTTCTTTTGGAAACAAAGTCTTCATTTCTGAGTTTTTTCTCTCCTCAGGAGTAGGATATAGATTCCTCAATTTCAACTGCAAAAAAAAAAAAAAAATCAAATATATATACAAAAATATATCATTAAAAGCATATTGTTAAAATAAAAATACCTCTGCAACATTCAAAGATAACATCTCAGTCACCTTTGAGAATGAAGGCTGAGTGTTACTTGACCATTTGACAATGCGTGGGATAGATTCATGAGAGAGATAATAATATCTCCCATTCAAGTATGGCCAATACTCCAAAGACCATACTTGAAAGGCATATGGAAACCCAAGAAACCTATAAAAAGACTTGTCTTTTTTCTTTTCTTCTTTGTTGCTCTCTTTTTTACTTTTCTTTCCAGCAATCCGTTTCTTCAAAGATTCAACAATGGCCTTGAAAACTTCCTTACCTCAAGGAAATTCAGAAAACTCACCACTATCTATAATATTGAAGTCTTCTTTTGGGAGAATATTATTATCAGAAGAACTAAACAAGAAATTGTGCAAAAATTGCATCAATGAAATCGTCAAAGCATCCTCATCATTTTGCCAGCATTTCCCATCATTGCATTCCTTAAGAACTTTCTTATTGATCTTTGAATGATCCTTAAAATATGCAGAATAAAGACCATCATCCTTCGTAGCATATTTCATTTTATTTGTTGATTTCAAACAATGTAAACCTATGACCAATGCAAACTCCCTCATCCCAAAACGAAGCTTCATTCCATTTATACCAACCCAAATCTCAAGTTTGTTGGGTTGTTGCAACTCTCTAAGCAATAGACTATGGATAAGTTGATGTTGCATTGTGAACTCTAGCAGAGTTAGAAAAATGGCCAAAACATGAATTACCAAATTCACTAACTTGCTTCAGTGAAAGCTTTTCGAGGATAGCTTGAATCTGTGACTGTTTGATTGTAGAAGAAATTTTTGAAGAACAACAATTATCCGAATGCATTAAGAAATTCATACCCTACAAAACATAGCAAAAGAACACACCAAATTAAATAGCAAAATACAAATATTAATAAATTAAGCCACAATCAACAACCCATAAAGAAACATGTTAATTAACCATCAAAACTACAAAAGCAACTCACAACAACTTATTAAGCAACACACAACAACCCATTAAGCAACACACACAACAACCAATTAAGCAACCATTGAAACTTCTAATCAACTCATAATATGCATTAACAACATATAAAACAACCTGGTAAGTACCTTATAAACTACTAAGCAACCCATAAAGAAACATTGTAAGAAACTCACACATAAACCAATTAGGCAACCTTTGAAATAATATAGCAACCCTAGGTAGCAACATATAAAGCAACCCTATAAACTCCTAAGCAACCTATAAACAACATGGTAAAAAACCCACACAACAACCTCTTAAGCAACACTTGAAACAATGCAACAACCATTTATAGCAACATAGAAAGCAACCCATACAACAACCAGTTAAGAAACCAAAACAACAACAACAATTTAAGCAACCCTTGAAACAATACATCAACCCTTTCTAGCAACAAATAAAGCAACCCTATAAACTTCAAAGCAACCCATAAACAACATAGTAAGAAACCATACAACAACATCTTAAACAACCATTGAAAAAATACAGCAACCCTTTATATTAACATAGAAAACAATATACATAGCAAACAATTAAGCAATTCACGCAGCAACCAGTTAAGCAACCTTCGAAATTCCTAAGCAACCCATAATACTCATCAAAAACATACCAAGCAATCCTATATACTCGTAAAAAACCCATAGAGAACATGGAAACCATAAACCCACACATCAAACTATTTAGAAACCCTTCCAACTATATAGAAACATAGAAAGCAACCCTTAATAAAATATAGCAACCCATAAAGCAACCTAAAAGCAACAAAGCACCAAAATAGATAATAAACAACTGATCTAAGCAGCCTAATAATACCTACCGAAAAAAAAACTCAAAATAGTAAAACATTGGGACCTCAAGAACCATTGCTAAAGTGAAAGGAATTGAAAGTGTACCTCAGGAGCAGATTCACAAGGTTCTTCAATAGTTAATTGGCTCTTTTTGATTTCCTAGCGTCATGTTTGCTATTATAGAGTCTTTTCTTCACTCTTGCTTTACTAGAAGAAGCAACTGCAGATTTCATATTAGATTTAAAAGTTGGAATATTTGTTTGGGATGGACGAGATGCGGACGAAAACCGTGTATGAACCATGATTCCTTAAAGCTGCTACAACCTGAGAAAACATATAAATTTACCAAAAATGGATTAAATACATCAAAGCTTGGACTATTAAGTCCATCTAACACTGAGCAGCGACTAAGTAAGCATTCAACAAACGGCTGGTTACCTTCTCAATTGCTTTTGAAATTAAAAGCAACTTTTGTTTTGTTATAATGCATGTTTCAAAATGATTCGCCTTGACTTGACAAAGTTAGATATATGCCTTGTGAGACAAAAGAAATAATTGCTGCATTGAAAATTAATAGTCACAATTAGTATTAACATTACCATAAAATGATTCAAGGAACATGATGTCAAGATAAATTAATAACGCCATAAAAAATAAAATTACACCAAATAGCACTTATTACTAAGCCATCAAAACAAATGTATCCAGCTTCCCAAAACTACAGTGATATGCAGAGTTCAATTCTTAGTTGTACAGAAAAATGATGCTATAGATTTGGTCCCTGTAGAATAATTTATTTCATTTTGCAACAAAATATTTTTCACTCTTCAATAAAAGCAATAAATTTACTAATGCTGGAAAGAAACCTAGACATAACAAACATATCATTTTCACTATAACTCAATTTTATCACCAAAACATTGTATACATTAAAACAGTTTGTGCCTACAAATCTTTCACTAACAAGAGCAGCCATGTGAGGATCCTGAACTCATTAATAATGCATGAAATCAGTCACCAAAATAATCCAGGATCAATATAATTTGAAATATTATATATATAACAAAAGAGTTTGAGATTTTATTGTTGCGATATTTTATGCTGTGCAAGTGCACACAGTCGCAGTTCGTAATAAAATGGTAAAAACCAAGTATCGTCCTCAAGGACTGATTTATCAATTACCAATCAATTAATCCTTTAATTCTATTTGATTAAACAATTATCAGAGATTTTAAACTAAGAAAAATACTAACGAAGCACAATGAATAATTAAACAAATTAACAAAGAAAATACAATTAGGACAATTATGCTCCTCTATTTTTCCACCATGTTATTTCCTAATGCAAGCATCTATATCCCCTTCTCCCTATGCAAGAATAAGTTGCAACAACAATTCATAATCTGGTCAAGACTTATGAAATTCAATCTGAATGACAACTTCCTATATTTCTATGGTAAGTTGAATCATGTAGAGGGCATTAGCCACACAACTCAGAAAATAAGCAAATAATCTAGATACTTTCGTTCTAAATTAAATTTGCATCCAAACAATCAAAGCATATCAAATTTCACTTTTCAGATTTTAATTTGATTCATAAAATAGCAATTAGAGGTGATCAATCAATAATCGCACAATTAACATAGATTGCAAGGAATTGAAAGAGATGAAGAAGAATATCAATTTTGCATTAAACCATAACAAGGGTTTCCAAAAGATTCACATAAAAGCCCTAAAAGAAAATTTAGCCTATGATATTCATTCTAGCCATATAATAGTTCAATTACAAACATGAAAATTAACAGAAAAAGATGAAAAACTCAGGGACGAATCCTCCAATATGGTGTTCTTACTCCAGCCGTCGTTATCCCCTTTTTCCTTCTCTCAGTCGCCTATATGATTCCCAAAAAACCCTACTGAAAGTTCCCTCTGGAAAAGACTGAATTGCCCATAAAAAATAACCAGTTATGCCAGAAATCGCAAAACCAGCGCTGTAGCGCTACCCTTGTAGCGCTATAGCGCTAAACTCAGAGCCGAAATGGGGGAAAATCTGGGTACCAGCGCTGTAGCGCTCTTTTGGTAGCGCTGTAGCGCTAAAGTCAGGAACCAACTTCCTGAAAACTGCGTCCAAGCGCTATAGCGCTGATGTTGTAGCGCTGTAGCGCTAAAGTCAGTGCCGAGCCTCTTCAAGATTTCTTCCTAGCGCTACGGCGCTCCCAAGGTAGCGCGGTAGCGCTACTTACAGAACCAACAAAAGTCACAAATCCGTCTCGATTTCATTCCATTTTCGCTCCTTTCCAGTATTTGCATCACTTAACATTAATCACCCTGAAACAAGAACAAACGAGCATAATTCCGAACTAAAATAATCCTAACTAATGAAAAATAGCCTAAAAACTAGGACCATAAACGAGCCTAAAACTCGTTTATCAAACTCCCCAAACTAAATCTTTACTCGCCCTCGAGTAAATACTAAGTTAAAATGACAAAACGAAACAAACACAAAACGAACAAGCTAAACCATCATTACCATCTATACTGCTTTGCCAAAACTCATGAAATCTCAATTGCAATAATAATAACCAGAATTTCAGCTCAATTGCCTTAAAGTCCAATTTGTAAAGTTCAATTAGGGAAATAAAAAATATATCATGAAAATGACTACAACATTTGGACTCTATCATATATGCTCAACTCCTTCCAGACAATTCCACAAACCAAATTTTCAATATGCTTGCATTACTTAACCTTTTCCACTAATGTCAATAACACGTGTTTTGAAATCAAAAGGACTTTCACAGGTTATCGCGTTAGGCTTAGGCAGGGGTAGATAAAATTTTCATTTAAGCTCAATCGTTACCATAAGCATAAAACCTTAAAACCAGCCAAATTTCTCTTTACCACACCAAAAATCACCCTTTTATACAATTAGAGAGAGATTACAACACTTTCATCATTTTGTTCTTTTCTTTTCATATCATTTTTTTTTTTTTGAAATCAAATCACACTCCCCCAAACTTAATATTTTCTATATAAATAAAATCAAGGAGTGTGACAAATTGATTTGTTTCTCTCTCTCTTCTTTTTGTACAATCATACTACATTCAAATCATACCAATACCTCACTACTTTCCATTCTACTTTCCCACAAATTATATGCTTATGATAACAAAGGAAAAGGAAAAGTAAAAGTAATGAAGTTAAGACATTTAGGCTCAGATAGTATAATCAAGAACAAAAACAAAGTTTAAGGCTCAAAAAGGGTAACTAAGGATAATTAAATCAAGGTTGGCTTGAAAGGCACAATCGATCCAAAAAAATTGCCTAAATCATTTTTCTAAGCACATGTCATCAAAGATTTCGCCTCAAAAGCCAAACAATGCAAGTTCTATCAAATTCAAATTGTCATACCACCAACCCTAGTCAAACATATATAATAAACTCCAAAATGTTGCATTTTCAAAACATATTAAAAATTTCCCGCAAAACCTTTAAATTAAACTCTAAAACAATTGAACCAAGCACACAGTTGAATTCAATTTCCTTTTCACGAGCAAAAACAAAGCAACAACAGACACGAATGATGGTTTAACAATTACACTACACAACACAGAAAATCAAACACAAGACTAATAGCTAAACTAAAAATAAAAATAGAATAAGCTCCCCCCCCCCCCCCCCCCCAAACTAAAGATGCACATTGTCCCCAATGTGATAAAAAAAAAGGAACAAAGGTAGAGAACTTACCTGATCAGCCACATCAGTATGGCGGTGGTGGTGGATGGAACGAAGGACCTTCGAAAGGCTGAGATTGCGGAGGTTGAGGTGCAGGAAAACCAGTAATGGACGGGGGTGGAGGCGGAGGGTAAAACGGAGAGTACGGTGGATAGGGTGGAGGTGGAGCAAAATAAGTGCGATCCGAATCATCTAGCGACCAGCGGTTCACCAAATTGTTTAATTGAGCCACATGACTCACTTCATAATCATATCGCTGGCCCAAATACTGATTCACCATATGCTGTTGCTGAACCACATATTGATTATGTTGGATTAGATAATCCAACTTCTCATTAACTTGCTGCAAGCTTGAATTGCTACCGCCACCCAATAAAACTGGTTCATCTTCCTCCTCCACAACAGCTTCCACACAGCGCTTTCCCTTTTTTCTTGCTTGCGGACATATAAAGAAGGCTCAGGATAGTCGTTCATCAAATTAATGGATAATGGTTGCTGCAGCGAATGATAGATATCAGTAACAAACTCTGGGACACCAGCCTTACAGCGCAACATCGTGATGACTGATCCATGGGCTAAACCTCCAGTAGTGTGCCCTTTTTCAATGAAATTGATGTTGGCCTTTATCCAAATACCCGGATTAACACTCATGCCCTGCATCAATGCGTACATCAATAAGGCTCAATCTTTAGTCATATCAGAGACATGACTAACTGGCATAAATCGAGCACACACAAAGAACGCCCAAAATCTCGCCTCCATGTTAAGCTGGCATGAGGCTATACTTTTAGGGAGGCTGCCAGATAGATTCCAAGGGGCGCCTTCAAAGCACAGTTTATCAGCCACCGCCACAAAATCTATAGATCCATTCAAAAATTGGGCATATTCCTCCTCCTCCTGTTTGATATGCGGGGCTTTGAACACCTTATTAATTGCTTCAGCAGTGAAGGGCACACGTTTCCCTCGAACAAAGACTGTGTCATTGTGTTTATCTCGTAAGTTGGCATAAAACTCATACACCAACGACACATTAGCCTGTGCCAGTCTAGTTACAAAATCGCCCCATTTCCTATTCATGAGATTCGCCCGAACCCGTTCAAAAATCGGATGAGCAAACGGTTCAGACTGAAATTCCACTTCCCGCTCGGGAATCAAAGGCTTCCTGACAAATTTCTCATACCGCTCCTGAGCCTTGAAATTGATAAATCGAGTCTCATCATACTCATGCTCAGAACTATCCTCCCTAAGATGAGACGCAGATGCGTGCCCCTTTCCCTTGTCCTTATTTCTACCCGCTCTACTCTTGGGTGCCATTATCTATATTATCACCAAACCACAAGACAAAATTTTTACAGCACCTCCCCTATCAATGGACCCTTTTCCTCTTCACAAACAGTAACAATATTCAACCTTTCAAGCAAATCAATTAAAATCCACAAACCAAAGCCACAGAAAGGATTCACCCTCTTTAATCAATCAAAATAAGCCAATCCCAAATACCACAAAAATCTGAGGGGAAAAGGATGAGGAACCACTTACCCAACCTTGCAATGGACTCCTTTATGCATGAATTAGGAAAGCCCCTTGAGAATTTCCATCTCCATCAAGAAATTGAAGCAGTGAGTTTTTTTTTTTTTTTTAGGGTTTCAAATGATTGGGGAGATTTGACTGGGTTGGAGAAGAAATCAAAGAAATGAGAGAAGTAGAAGAAGCAATAGATGAAAGAAAGAAAGAAGGTGTGATGAAATTTCTGGGGAAAGGTTGAAGGAGACACGATGGAGCTTTGAAGGAGATGGGGGAACACGTTCTGGGAGAGAGAGAGATGGGGGAGAGACCAAATGAAGAAGACAAAAAAAAAAAAGAAAGAAGGAATGAGGGGGAAATAAACGTAACCCTCTGATTTTTTTTAAAAAAACTGAACATAGCGCTACAGCGCTAAAGGAATCGCGCTGTAGCGCTAATGCACGGATTGGGACTTTGGCCTCTGGAACCAGCGCTGTAGCGCTGGTTTAATAGCGCTGTAGCGCTAACTGACCCCCGAAGTGCCTGTTCTTCTCTGAGAAGAGCGCCATAGCGCTGCAAGTGTAGCGCTGTAGCGCTATGGCACCTGAAATCACCACATTTATTTTTTCATTTTTTTGTATTTTTTTTCACGATTTTCACGGTTCAAACAATACATGAAAATAACAATAACAACTAAATACAAAATCTCATCATTGTTCAAAACCAAATAAAATAAAATAAAATAAATTTACAACTGAGAACTGCTTCCTCAAAGCGCTGTCTTTAACGTCATTTAGCCGGACGCTGGATCCCTCTTCAAAGAGGCTTCAGAAGGAGGACAGACTTTGCTTGATCAAAAGTACCACCCAAATAAGGTTTCAATCTCTGGCCATTGACTTTAAAGGAATCACCTGAATTGCCCCGAACTTCTACAGAACCATATGGAAAAGCTTGAACAACAGTGAATGGCCCTGACCATCTTGACTTCAATTTGCCAGGAAACAGTCGCAGTCTTGAATTGAACAGAAGTACCTGCTGCCCTAGTTGGAACTCCTTTTTGATTAAGTTCTTGTCATGCCAAGCCTTTCTTTATAAATCTTGGCATTCTCATAAGCCTCATTTCTGAACTCATCAAGTTCATTCAGTTGCAACAACCTTCGTTCACTAGCGGCATTCCAATCAAAATTCAACTTTTTCATAGCCCAGAATGCCCTGTGCTCCAATTCAACTGGTAGATGACACGCTTTACCAAACACCAACCTGTAAGGAGACATGCCTATTGGTGTTTTGAATGCAGTTCTGTATGCCCAAATCGCATCATCTAACTTTTTCGACCAATTTTTCCTCGAACTGTCAACGGTCTTCTCAAGGATACTCTTGATTTCTCTGTTCGAAACTTCAGCTTGCCCATTTGATTGAGGATGGTAAGGCAAAGCTTTTTGGTGATAAACTCCATAACGAGCCAGAAATGCATCCATTTGCTTATTCACAAAGTGTTTCCCTTCATCACTAATCAGAGCTCGGGGAATGCCAAATCTAGTAAAAATATGTTTATGCAGAAAATTAAGCACAGTTTTACCGTCATTGGCTCTAGTTGCTGCAGCCTCCACCCATTTGGAGACATAATCCACTGCCAATAGAATGTATTCATTGTTGTAAGATGGTGGAAAAGGCCCCATGAAATCGATGCCCCATACGTCAAACAGTTCCACCTCAAGAATCCCCTGTAAAGGCATTTCATTTCTCCTCGAGATATTACCAGTTCGCTGACACCTATCACAGGCTTTGAAAAAAACATTGGCATCTTTGAATAATGAAGGCCAATAGAAACCACTTTGTAATACCTTGGCCGCTGTTCTTGATGCTCCAAAGTGCCCTCCGCATTGTTGAATATGGCAGTGATTAAGAATGGACTGCATCTCTTCTTCAGTAACACACCTTCTGATAATCTGATCAACACAGTGCCTGTAGAGAATAGGTTCCTCCCAATAGTAGTGTTTCACCTCAGAAAAGAATTTCTTTAATTGCTGCTTTGACATTTCAGGAGGCACAATCTTGGCAACCAAGAAGTTCACTATGTCTGCAAACCAAGGGACAGCTAAAGTGTCACTTACCCCAAACAACTGCTCATCAGGAAAGTGATCATTGATATGCACTGCCTTCTTATTTTCAGTCTCCTCCAACTCAAGTCTAGAGAGATGATCAGCCACCACATTCTCGCTGCCCTTCTTGTCACGAATCTCCAAGTCAAATTCTTGAAGCAAAAGAATCCATCTAATCAGGCGAGGCTTGGCATCTTTCTTCGACATCAAGTATTTAATGGCAGAGTGATCAGTGTAGACAATCACTTTGTTACCAATCAGATATGGTCGGAATTTATCACAAGCAAACACAATAGCTAGCAACTCTTTTTCTGTAGTGGCATAATTCAGCTGAGCATCATTTAGAGTTTGACTAGCATAGTAAATAAACCTGAATACCTTGTCAATCCGCTGTCCCAGAACTGCCCCCACTGCGTAATCACTGGCATCACACATCAACTCAAAAGGCAATTCCCAATTCGGAGCTATCACAATTGGAGCAGAAATAAGCTTTTCTTTCAAGAAATTGAACGCCCTCAAACATTCGTCATTAAAATCAAAGACAACTCCATTCATAAGCAGATTCGAGAGAGGCTTGGACACCTTTGAGAAATCTTTGATGAATCTTCGATAGAACCCAGCGTGACCAAGAAAACTTCTAACTCCTTTGACTGAAACTGGTGGAGGCAGCTTTTCAATGGTAGAAATTTTTGCTCTGTCTACCTCAATTCCTTCACTTGAAATTTTATGGCCAAGAACAATCCCCTCTTTCACCATAAAATGGCATTTCTCCCAATTCAGCACCAGATTTGCCATCTCACAACGACGCAACACGTTCTCCAAGTGACCCAAACAGAGGTCGAATGATGAGCCAAAAACAGAGAAATCATCCATGAATATCTCAATACACCGGTCTACCATGTCTGAAAATATGGCCATCATGCACTGTTGAAATGTTGCAGGGGCATTGCATAGTCCAAATGGCATTCTCCTGAAAGAAAATGTGCCATAAGGACATGTAAAGGTTGTTTTCTCTTGATCCTCTGGTGCAATAGCGATCTGATGATACCCAGAATACCCATCCAAGAAACAGTAGTAGCTATGGCCCGCCAATCTATCGAGCATCTGATCAAGGAAGGCAAAGGAAAATGATCCTTCCTTGTTGCCTTATTGAGCTTGCGGTAGTCTATACAAATCCGCCACCCCGTTACAGTTCTGGTTGGAATGAGTTCATTGTTCTCATTTTTTACCACAGTCATTCCACCCTTCTTAGGTACCACTTGCACAGGGCTCACCCATGCACTATCAGAAATTGGGTAGATTACCCCAACATCCAACCATTTAAGAATTTGCTCCAACACTACTTCCTTCATAGCTGGATTGAGTCTTCTCTGGGCCTCTATGGATGGCTTGCTATTCTCCTCCAACAAAATTTTATGCATCACTGTCGATGGGCTGATTCCTCTAATATCTGCCAAGGTCCACCCAATGGCCAATTTACGCTCCCTTAGAACCCTCAACAGTTTCTCCAATTCTACCTTTGACAGGTCAGCTGACACAATGACAGGTAAGGTTTCATTCTCTCCCAAATAAGCATATTGCAAGTGATCTGGGAGGACCTTTAATTCCAACGGTGGTGGCTGCTGAATGGAGGTTAGCGGTTTATCAGTCGCATCTGCTAATTCTTGGAATTTTTTCCAATATGGTAAGAAAGAGTTGATCCAGTTTACACATTCTCTGATCTCAGCATCATCATCATCGTCGCCCTCATCACCCAATAATACTACCTCTAAGGCATCACTGCTCATCCTTCTCTTGGAGACTGCCTTTTCTATCACATCCACACTAAAGCAACTGTCACTAGCCACCAGATACTTCATAGACTTGAAGACATTAAAGACCACCTCATCTCCTTGAACTCTAAGCTTAAGCTCTCCTTTGTGAACATCAATAAAAGCTTGACCTGTGGCTAGAAATGGCCTACCGAGAATGATAGGGACATCTGTGTTCTCCTCCATGTCCAGAACAATAAAGTCAGTTGGAAATATGAATTTATCCACCTTCACAAGAACATCCTCAATAATACCTCGTGGATGTGTTAACGATCGGTCTGCGAGCTGTAAAGTGACAGTTGTTGGTTTTGCCTCCCCCAAACCAAGTCTTTTAAACACAGATAAGGGCATCAGATTGATACTTGCCCCCAGATCACATAAGGCGTGCTTGCATTCAAACTTGCCAATGGTGCAAGGTATGGTGAAACTCCCCGGATCTCTCAGCTTTTGGGGTAATTTCCTTTGTAAAATCGCATTGCACTCTTCAGTGAGTGCTACAGTCTCATAGTCCTCCATTCTCCTTTTCTTTGACAGAATCTCCTTCATGAACTTAACATAATTGGGCATCTGCTCCAAGGCCTCAGCAAAAGGAATGTTTATGTGCAGCTTTTTAAACACCTCAAGAAACTTAGAAAACTGTTTATCAAGTGTAGTCTTTCTAAGCCTCTGAGGGTATGGAACTCTAACTGGCTGCTCAATAACAACTGGCCGACTCTGTTCTGACTGCTGATGATCTTCAGTAACCCTTTCTGAATCAGACTGTTCACCCATCTCTTTATTCTGAACCACTGCCTGTGGAGGTCTAAGCTGCTCAGTTTGCTTTCCACTCCTCAGAGTAATTGCCTGAACTTGCTCCTTGGGGTTGACTTCAGTATTACTAGGCAAGTTTCCCTGGGGTCTGTTATTGAGCATATTGGCCAACTGCCCAACCTGTGTCTCAAGGTTTCGAATAGAGGATCTGGTCTCAGTCATAAATTGAGTCTGAGTATTAGTAAGAGTCAACAAGGCAGCTTGCAGTTCATTAGGCCTCTCAGGTTGAGGCATTGATTGTTGAGGCCTAAGCTGTTGTGATGATGAAGCTTGATTCATAGGTGGCTGAGGCATGTTATTCTGAAATTGGCCCTGAAACTGAGGTTGTTGGCCTTGATTATTCTTCCACGAAAAAATGGGATGATTTCGCCACCCAGGATTGTAGTTGTTGGAGAATGGATTATTGAGCGGCCTTTGAAAGTTTCCCACCGCTTGAACTTGAGCATGATCCATTGGGGTGTTATTATTCATACAGATAGGACACTGATCGAAAGAATGAGCACCACCACACATTTCACACCTCACTGCCATCTGAACCGCATTAGCAGATACACTGCTCTGTTGTAACTGCTTTGTCAGAGAGGCTACTTGCGCTGTTAGAGCAGTTATTGCATCCAGCTCATGCACCCCAGCTACCTTTCTAACTCCTGATGATCTTTCCTCAGACCATTGATGATTGTTTGTGGCCATGTCCTCTAGCAGTTCATAAGCACCAGTTGCGCTCTTGCTCATAAAAGTGCCACCTGCTGCAGCATCAATAATGGTTCTGGTTGTAGGACATAAACCATTGTAGAAATTCTGTACTAGCATCCACTGTTCAATGCCATGATGAGGACATCTTCTCAGGAGTTCCTTAAACCGTTCCCAAGCTTCATACAGTGACTCTCCGTCATTCTGGCAAAAGTTATTTATCTCTTTCCTCAATTTAGCAGCTTTGGACGGAGGGAAGAATTTGGACAAAAATTTCTGAGCTAGATCTTGCCAGGTGACAATAGAGTTTGGCTGCAGAGAGTTCAGCCAACTTTTAGCTCTGTCCCTTAGTGAAAATGGGAAGAGCCTAAGCTTGATTGCGTCATCACTCACCCCATTATATTTGAAGGTTCCGCACAACTCCAGAAAGTTGGACAAATGGGTGTGAGGATCTTCAGAGGGCAACCCATTGAATTGCACAGAGGACTGCACCATTTGTAAAATAGCAGGCTTGATTTCAAAGTTTTTGGCCTCTACAGCTGGTGGGCGTATACTATTTTGTACTCCCGTCAGAGTGGGTAGCACATAATCTCTCAGGCTCCTCTCAGCATTGGTCTGAGCCTGAACCCCTTGTACAACTCCTGGTTTTAGAACATTCCTGCCATCCCCGTCATTCTGTGCCATCTTCACAGAATTCTGGGCCTCTCTCTTGTTCTTTCTGATTTGATTGCAAGACTTTTCAATCTCGGGATTAAGAGGAACAAGTGTGTCTTTTCCTTTTCTGCCACGCATATACCAAAAATCACCTGAGATAGACAAATTAAGCAACTAAACAGATTAGAAACAAGAAAAATTAAAATCAAATTAGAATAAAAATTAATTAGACTGATATTGATAATTATTTTCAGTCCCCGGCAACGGCGCCAAAAACTTGTTGCGATATTTTATGCTGTGCAAGTGCACACAGTCGCAGTTCGTAATAAAATGGTAAAAACCAAGTATCGTCCTCAAGGACTGATTTATCAATTACCAATCAATTAATCCTTTAATTTTATTTGATTAAACAATTATCAGAGATTTTAAACTAAGAAAAATACTAACGAAGCACAATGAAGAATTAAACAAATTAACAAAGAAAATACAATTAGGACAATTATGCTCCTCTATTTTTCCACCCTGTTATTTCCTAATGCAAGCATCTATATCCCCTTCTCCCTATGCAAGAATAAGTTGCAACAACAATTCATAATCTGGTCAAGACTTATGAAATTCAATCTGAATGACAACTTCCTATATTTCTATGGTAAGTTGAATCATGTAGAGGGCATTAGCCACACAACTCAGAAAATAAGCAAATAATCTAGATACTTTCGTTCTAAATTAAATTTGCATCCAAACAATCAAAGCATATCAAATTTCACTTTTCAGATTTTAATTTGATTCATAAAATAGCAATTAGAGGTGATCAATCAATAATCGCACAATTAACATAGATTGCAAGGAATTGAAAGAGATGAAGAAGAATATCAATTTTGCATTAAACCATAACAAGGGTTTCCAAAAGATTCACATAAAAGCCCTAAAAGAAAATTTAGCCTATGATATTCATTCTAGCCATATAATAGTTCAATTACAAACATGAAAATTAACAGAAAAAGATGAAAAACTCAGGGACGAATCCTCCAATATGGTGTTCTTACTCCAGCCGTCGTTATCCCCTTTTTCCTTCTCTCAGTCGCCTATATGATTCCCAAAAAACCCTACTGAAAGTTCCCTCTGGAAAAGACTGAATTGCCCATAAAAAATAACCAGTTATGCCAGAAATCGCGAAACCAGCGCTGTAGCGCTACCCTTGTAGCGCTAAACTCAGAGCCGAAATGGGGGAAAATCTGGGCACCAGCGCTGTAGCGCTCTTTTGGTAGCGCTGTAGCGCTAAAGTCAGGAACCAACTTCCTGAAAACTGCGTCCAAGCGCTGTAGCGCTGATGTTGTAGCGCTGTAGCGCTAAAGTCAGTGCCGAGCCTCTTCAAGATTTCTTCCTAGCGCTACAGCGCTCCCAAGGTAGTGCTGTAGCGCTACTTACAGAACCAACAAAAGTCACAAATCCGTCTCGATTTCATTCCATTTTTGCTCCTTTCCAATATTTGCATCACTTAACATTAATCACCCTGAAACAAGAACAAACGAGCATAATTCCGAACTAAAATAATCCTAACTAATGAAAAATAGCCTAAAAACTAGGACCATAAACGAGCCTAAAACTCGTTTATCAATAACTAAACAAAAGTACCTTACACTAATGATACTTCCATTTGATTCATCTTCTAAAAAGTTAGACAATTGAAAAAACTTACCAATACAAAAAAACTAATAACAAAACCAAGTCATAAAATGTCACAAAACCAAAACAATCCAGAGAATGACACAAGATATATCACATAATAAAAAATATTGTAATAAGAGAATAACACCAACAAGATAATTATAATCATCTTATCAATAGAATGTATTTTAGAATATCAACAATCAAATAAATCACAACATCTGAAGGGATAAAATGAAGCTTCAACTGGAAGACTTAGTAGAAAAAAGCCCAATTTATGAACATATGTGGCTAAAATAATCAATAATAGAATGACTCTAAGTGTCCTATAATCAACGAATGAAGAAAGATCCAAGGTAAAAAAGAATCACCTCAAATACAAGCACAATAGGGCCAAAAAATAAATATAAAAAACCTATCTCAACCTTAAAAGTACTTACAACTAGCAAAAGAAATATTACAGAATAAATTAAAACACACAAGATCCAATCATAATAAGCACAATCATAGAAGAAACTATAAAAGCAAGAACCAAAAGGAAAGGTTTCTAACAATCTAAAATGTTGCCACCTATCACTGATCTAAAGATCGTTCCCACTAACCTTCTCAATTACGAGGACATAAGCACTTGCAGTGATTAAAACGTTAGTCAAAGACCTTGTTCCAATCCAAATTCTAATTCCAAATTACCTTCTTTAACCCCAATTGCTATGCAAAGCTACTCGCTAACCTCCGAGTTCAACAAGTAGTGTTGTAAACATACACAAAAGACCAAAATCCAGGGCATCAGAAAAATGATTATATGTCAGCGTCTACTACAGAAATCATATACACAATGCTTGACAAAATGTCTCAACCAATTTCTACGAGTTAGTACCCAAATTCAATCAAACCCATTTCCAAAAATAAAGAGAAAATGTGATTTTGAGCCACACACTACACAAACCTTGCAATATAAGTGCAAAATATAAGCATACAGAGAAAATATAAGTGCAGTGAGAAACCTGGGCATGAGATATTTTCTTAGGAAGCGACCTTTAGACTTGAGAGAAATTTCTTGTTCTGGAGCAGGCTTTAATGTAGGGACAAGAGGGTCTTTGAGAGGGAGAAGAGTTATTGGGAAATGGAAGTGAAGGTCTTAGCCTCTGTTTTGTTGTCGTTTGGAGATTTGATTTGGACAAAAAATAGTGGGGTTTTACCGAGAAAAGAAGAAGAAGAAAAAGTCGCTTTAATTTGGAACAAAACCAGTCGGGTTTCATTATCGTTTGGAGCTTTGATTTGGACCACAACCACATCCAGGTTTTGCCGAGAAGAAGAGAAGAAGAAAACTGGGTCTAATTTTGTAGAGAAGTGGAGAAGACGAAGAGGGGTATTTAGTTTAGAAATCGTAAAAGAGAAAATAAAAAGAATTTATTAACATAAAAATTAAAAAAGAAAATACAGTAATGTGAAACAAAAAAGAATACTATATAAATGAAAAAAAAAAAGTTAAAATTATTGTATGTACGGTGATTTATCTTTTATTTAGTGGGAGTAAATAAATATGGTAAAACAAAATAATTTTGAATTATTATATTTACTTAATAAATAATAATGTGATAATAATGAATTAAAATTTGAATTTTTGGTTGTCATCTTCTTTTCCCTATAAAGATGATATCTTAGTTATTTGGATTTAATTTATTTAATTAAATAAAAGTTGAAAAATTAAATCCCACAAATTAGGGGAGTGCTACACGCATGGAGCAGTCCCAGGATTACACCATGCATGTACCAATACTGACTTAGTCAATTTTTTTTATTTTTTATTTTTTAATAAATTAATAAATCAATTATATAAGAAAAAATTTGACTTTGTCTTAATTGGTTTTCACCATCATCATCATCATTATTATTATTATTATTATTATTATTATTATTATTATTATTATTATTATTATGTGATAATAATATATAACTATTCTATATAAGAATAGTATTCTATTCCTGATAGATGGTTAATGAAATTCTCAATTAATTTTTTCTCCTCACACTCTCAAATCAAAAGAAAGAAAAATAAGCTTTTCTCTCTAGCCTAAAATCCAAGATCTTATGAGTTAAGAACATCTTGTGATTCAGAAAATCAATCATTGTTCTCTATGTGCCCACACACATCTTGAGGTGTAGAGAACGTCTCGAAAGATCGTGGTTTGAGTATTCAAAGCAAGGATAGGAAGATCGTTGATTTTTTGAAAAGATTCAAGGACACTTGATAGGCTACAAGAGGTAGGTCATTTAATCTTAGTTTTATACATATATTTATATATATATTGTTTGTTGATTAACATATTGTATATTGATGTATCTGCATATAAAAGAGTTTATATGAAATTTTTTGTTATATGCCTATGTCACCATTCCCCAATTTTTGTTGTGCACTAGGAACTGTTCATAATAGGCGATACATCGCCACCCTCTCTGTTTTTGGACCCCTCCAAATGGCCTAAAATTTCTCAAAATGCTACCAAAATTTTTGGGGACCCTTAGATACCTCCATGCATCACTTTGGACCTAAAAACACATTTTTAAAGTGCCTTCAATTGAAATTCAAATTTCACATCTTCACTATGTGAAATTCACGAAGTGTTTACACCTTGCTTGTATTTTAACACTTATCTTTTTGTATTTAACCAATCATAACATTATTTACTCTTGCAAGGTTAACAAACTTGGAGATAACTTCATCTAATCATTTCCCATTATTGTTGGATACCCATTATTGCGTGCCTACCCCAGGAAGGAAACACTTTAAATTTGAGAATTCATGGATTTGTGAGCCTATCTGTGAGCAGATAATCAGGGAGAGCCTGATCAACAAAAGAATCGAAATACCTTGTTATGTTTAGCTGATATAACTTGTTAGGAAGCTTGTGTTAATCAGGGTCTACAAAGGAAATTAAGTCATTGTAGTGAATTACTAATGCAGTGGGGTAAGGAGGTCACAGGTAATTTCAAGCAGCGTATAAGTAGAAGTAAAAGGATCCTTAGAAGACTAAAGAGTAGAAGAGATAAGGGGGTTTAGAGCTTCAAAGAAGAGCATCATAAATTGTTTGAAGCGCTTAATCAGAGGGAGGTTTACTGGCGTCAACATTCCAAGAAACTATGGCTCCAAGATAGAGATCAAAATAGTAAGTTTTTTCATGCTACTGCTAGTACTCGCAGGAGAAACAACCAAATTCATAGCTTGCAAATGAGTGATGGGGTATGGGTGGATTGAGAGAATGGGTTATCAGAAGTTATGAAAGATTACTTTCGAGGCATCTTTGAAGCCTCTATGACAGACTGGAGAGAGGTGGAAAAATGGATAGTTTCGTTTATTTCGGAAGCTCAAAACACAAATTTGCTACAACCCATTTCAGAGCAGGATGTGAAAGAAGCATTATTTCAAATGCGTCCTGATGATTCACCAGGCCCCGATGGGATGAATTCGGCATTTTATCAGAAATATTGGCACATTGTGGGAAAGGATGCGGTTGATACTATTAGAAACTTCTTTGATGAAGGAGTTATTTAGGAAGGTTTGAATGATACAAATATATTGCTTATACCAAAAAAGAAGCATCCTGAGACTATGGGAGACTTAAGGCCTATTTCCCTTTGCAACATCCCCTATAAGATTATGTCAAAAGTGCTTGCAAATAGGATGAAGTTTTTGCTAAATCAACTAGTCTTTGGGAACCATAGCGCTTTTATCCCAGGTAGAATGATTACAAACAACATTATGATTTCTTTTGAGGTTCTTCACTATTTGAAGAGGAAACAACGGGGTAATGACGGTTACATGGCGTTAAAAATTGATATGAGCAAGGAATATGATCAGATTGAGTGGCCTTATCCTAAAGCTTTAATGAGACAGATGGGCTTCGTGGAAAGGTGGATTGGGATTATTAAGCAGTGTTTGTCTACAGTGAAGTATAAGGTGGTGTGTGTGGGGCAGGAAATGGGCACTATTATCCCAACTAGAGGGATTAGATAGGAAGACCCACCATCTCCCTATCTTTTCATCATTTGTGCGTAGGGGTTCTCGTCTATGAATAGAAGGTATGAAGTCGGGGTTGCCTTCATGGGTGTAAGGTAGCTAGAGGAGCTCATATTGTTTCCCATATGTTATTTACATATGACAATTACCGTTATTGTAAGGTAACTGAGAGGGAAGCAACTCAAATCACCCATTTTGCTTAGTGATTTTGAGAAGGCTTCGGGTCAACAAGTAAATACAACCAAGTCATCTGTACTCTTTCGCTCTAACTCCAGCAACCAAACAAAAGAACAAGTTTGTTCCATGTTGGGGATTAGAGAGGATGATGAAGGGAGTATGTATTTGGGCTTGCCTAGTGTATGCCCTGATTTTCCACGGGTTAGTAGCAAGCTAAGATATGGCCTAATTATATCAGCCATGTGGATGCCATGTGGCCGGAGCTGCTGTCGTCAGGTCCTACCTTTTTAGCTCTAGGTAATCAAAGGTTTACCAAGATTATTTAAGGGCCGAGTCAAGAAAATAAAGACTGTGGGTCAAGAAGGCATCCAGCTCGAGGCACGAGCTGGAGTTGGAAGCTATGACCCTTTATAAAGTCAACCAAGCAATATAAACGTGCATATATCAGACATCATGTGTCTGATATATCCCTAAATTCTCGGACACGCCACATGAACGTGCGTGTTCAGGCACCCACAGCTGGGTTGGACCGTGCGGCCCATTATCCCCCTTACCTATTGATTAGACCACACTTCATTTGTCAGGTTTTAGGAATTAATCATGAATGTCACAAAAGTGACATGATGGGTCAGAAGGTCACGGGATGACCCCCCTTACCAACTCTCAGGTGACCTCTCCTATAAATATGGAGGCCCTGGGAGTTGCAAGGGGTTGGATTCTATTGTGTAACAAAATACCCTGTAAAGAATACCATAAATATAGCAATAATATTGGCTGGTGGAGTAGAAGGATTTTAACCTTTGAACCACCTAAAAACGTATTTGTGTCATCAGTCCATTTTAAGATCACTCATCTGTTTTCGGTTCATTATTCAGTACTAATCTCTTTCTCTTATTTTCTTAATTACCTGTTGGCGAAGAACCGCGTCAACACCTAGTATGTCAGGATGAAACAAAAGTGTTATCTTAGGATTCTTGAAAGATAGAGTGAGGACAAGACAAAGTTGGGATGGGAGGCTTTTGTCGAGGGCAGGGAAGGAGGTTCTCATTAAATTGGTAGTCTATCCTCTACCAAGTTATGAGATGAATATTTTAGTGCTACCCTTGGAAATTTGTAAGGACCAAAAGAGGATGATGAGCCAATTTTGTTGGAATTCAAGTTCTCAGAGGAAAGGTATTCGCTGGATGAGTTGGGAGAGAATGAATAATCATAAGTCTTTTGGAGGAATGGGATTTCAGAATTTAAGGGACTTTAATTTGTCTCTTCTTGGAAAGCAAGGGTGGAGGCTATTAGTGAATGAGAATGGCTTGGTAAACAAGATATTCAAAGCTCGTTACTACTCCAAGGGATTTTTTCTATTAGTAACTCTTGGTAGCAATCCAAGTTATATTTGGAGAAGTCTATGGGAAGCTCGGGATCTAGTGAAGAAAGGTGTTAGAAGAATCATAGGGGTGGGCTAAGAAATGAATATCATTGATGAATCGTGGCTTCCAGATGAGGTGAACCCGCTTGTGTCATCGGGCCATCCTTGGTTAGTGGATAGAAGGGTGAGTAGCTTATTGGTGCCAAGTCGGAAGGAGTGAGATATTGACTTGCCGATTGATGTTTTGGACGAAAGAGATGTGGAGCTAGTGACTAGAATCCAGTTAAGTGATTCGCTGTAGAAGGATCATTGGTAATGGGGAAAGGAAAGTTTGGGCGTTTACACTGTGAAGAGTGCTTACAAGTTTACTCAGGAGATCAAAGGTAATCGGGTTCCAGATGATAACTTTGGTTTCTGGAGGAGGTTATGGCAACTTAAGAAACCTACAAAAGTTAAAAATCTACTTTGGAAGGATGCATCGAGGTGTCTTCCAACAAGAATGCAGTTTTGCCTTAAGCATGTTGAGGTTGGCACTGGTTGCCCGAGGTGTAACGTGGGTGTTGAAACAATTGTGCATATTTTGGTTGAGTTCATCTTTGCTAAAGCATGCTAGGACTGTGTGTTAATGGTCGGTCAGAGCAATGGCAGGTTGGTTTTTTCATCTTGGTTGCATGAAGTTTTTACTATTTGTTCAAAGGAGGCAATAGTGGAGGCATCCATGTTATGTTGGGCCCTTTGGAAAGAAAGAAATTAATTGGTATGTAATGAGAAGTGCCAATCAGTTGAAGAGATAGTTGTATTGGCTAAGACAAGTCTTGATCAATGGGTAGCTGCTCAAGAAAGATACACATGGCTATCTCATATAACGACTGCTTTTGGAGATGGTGGTGAGCGGTGGACCATGCCACAAGAGGATACAATTAAGGTCAATGTCGATGCTGCTATTTTTGACACTGAAGGTTACTTTGGGTTCATCTATGTTGCTAGAAATCATGAAGGTGTACTCATAGAAGTCGTCTTATCTAGTAGGCCTGGTCGTGTCAAACAAGATGTGGCAGAGGCAATTGGAGTTAAGGAGGCATTGAGCTGGATCAAAAGAAAGAACTAGGCACATGTAGAACTGGAGACCGACTACCTTAATTAGTCCTTGCCGTTAGGAGATCAATTAATATGGTATCTCCATATGGTTTCATTATTAGTGACTGCAAATTGCTTCTTTCTGAGCTTTGTAATGTGTTGTTGTGTTTTGTTAAGTGATCCGCTAACAAAGTCGCTCATCATCTTGCCAAAGCGTCTTGTTATCAAGCTGATTGTAGTATTAATGAGAGTGACATTCCCACTAGCTTGTCTTCTTTGCTATTGGATGATATTTCTTATTGATGAAAGTTGCTACCTTATTCAAAAAATAAAATAAATAAATAACTAGCTCGGTTGGTTTTAGAAACTAGTAACTGGTTATATATTCGAATTGTAATTGGTTGCAATATTCCAATTGTAATTGGTTACAATGTTCTCAATTTGAACTAGTTACTACTCCATTGTTTTTTTTTTAAATTCTATAAGTTGTAACCGGATACCATGTACTTTGAAATTTTAATATACTTGTAACCAGTTACTAGGGACTTTTAAATTTAAAAACTAGTAATGGTTACTTTTGAGTCTTTCCAATATATTATTAACGGATACTCTCTAAAATTGAACAAAATGATAATTGGCTACTCTAGTAACTTATTTAGAAAATTAAAATATTGATAACCAGTTATTACATCGTGTTTTTTGTTCAGTAGATTATGATAGACTTGTAACTGGTTACCATGCACTTTGAAATTTTGAAGAAACTAATAACAAGTTACTTTTGAGCCTTTACAAAATATCATCAACTACTTTCATACACTATGAAACTGAAGAAGAAGAAGAAAATGGTTACTTTGATAACTTATTTGGAAATAGTAATTCCCACACAAGGATGTTTTGTTTGTGGTATTAGTATAAAATTTACAAGAAACATTTCTATGATGACATTGATATTTCTTCCTCTGTTTTTTATTAATAATTATTGAACCCAAGGGAAAAAAATGTGACGAATAAGATTACTATGGATCCATTTATTAGTTTCAAATATATATATATAAATATATTAGATAAAATCAACGTGCAATGCACGTTAACTTAATTTTATTTAAATAATATATTAATTTATTTTTATTATGTTTTTTTAATTGTCATATAAATGTTAAATAAATAAATAATGTCGTATATTATAAAATAATGACATAAACATATTAATAAAAATAAACCAAAATATTTTTTATAGTTTTTAGAAAAATAAAAAATAAAAAATTGTTAAACCAAGAGTTCATTAGTTACACATTTTTTATAAATAAATATATGATGCATTATAGTTTTAAAATTTTTAAGAAAAAATACCTATGAATTTCAATATAATAAAATATTAAAAAAAATACTACATTAAACATATGAATTTAAAAAGTTTATTTGATCAATTTTTTATTATTTAATTAAAAAAAATTAAAGCGAACAAAAATTTATATTTAAATATATATTATTTAATTAATGGCTAAACCAATACGACAAAATAAGGAAATATGTATATTTATGTCTTATTTCACTATTACATTTATGTTTGGATAAAAAAAAATATGTTAAATGACAAAAGAAATAAAATAATAAATTTAAGCACATATATATTTTTTAGTTATAGTTTTGAAAACATGATTGATAAAATAATTTAAATACTTTAATATGAAATTTTAAAATATGTAATGAGAAATTATTATAGCCCATTCATTATTATTTTTTTCTTCTATTTATTTACTTTATTTAGAAGATGTTGTCCGTGTTTTTGCCACCCGACATGTGGCAATTAAGAGTAATTAGCGACAAATCATGAAGTTCTCGGAGTGTGAACTCTTATAGGAAATCCAGTTCGGCCAAGTCGTGGATATCTCCAAGTGAGGCTACGCACCGAGGAATATCCTCGAGGCTCTCTTCACTCGCCCATCTCTCAGGTCGAGGATTCTGGTCCTCAGACCTGGGGTAGATGCCAAGTGTCAGTCACTGCAGGTATGGGCCACCAGAGGATCATCTGACAACTTTTGGTGAGCCTCGATTAGTGGTGTTTAGTTCATACCCTCGACAATCGACATTTCCCACAACGCCGCCTAACATGAGAAACCTGCACCACACCCTAACAGTTAAATATATGTTCCCTAAAAAGTTGGTACGCAACTTTCTGCAATGGGCCCCATGCAATCCGTCTAGGCCGTAGTCTCTATTTAGTGTAGCCATTTTTGTCTTACTTCGGCATTCCAGGATGGGGGAATTTGTATTAATGGTAGATGATTAACATTAATGACCCCAACCTCTATAAATAGGGCTGGAGTACCTCCTTGTAAAGGGTTCAGATTTTTAGTGAGACAAACTCTATAACTTAGCGCAATATATACGATGCCTGAGAACCACCATTGAAGCTTGCTAAACAAGCTTCAAGCTCACTAAATACTAGAGACTCGTGGACTAGGGCTCTTTTATAGCATGAACCACGTAAAACCCTTGTGTTCTTTTATATTATTTTCTTTATACTCTCATATTAAATTGATAGTGAAAAAGGCAGTCAAAATTTTGGTGCTTTTGTTGAGAGCTTGAAGAAATCTTGGAGAACATCGCCACGGTGATCACTTGGAGAAACACACCAGACGATTGAGCTCCTCCAGTTGGACTTGAGGGAGAAGAAACCAGCCTTCCACCACCACAAGACCTCCCTGAGATGGTGGAAGACTACGACAAAAATGCCGAATACGACGACATGGATGACGAGTATTATGAGGAGGAATACCTTCAACCCATGGACGTGGAGGAGACTCTAGAAGGTGTGGTGCTCCACGATCAATTAGCCACTCAGCAGCCGAAACTTGACACCCAAGAGGGTAATATCGTCGCCCTACAGGAGATGGTTAACACCATGAGGGATACTCTAGAGGCCCAAGGGCTGTGAGTGGACCCTTCTAGCAAAGTACCATCTAGGTAGCTAGCTGGTGTGCCACCTGTGCACCCAGTTGGTGTGCCACCTGTGCACCCAGCTGGAGTGCCACCTATCGACCCAGACGGTGTGCCTCCAAAGCACCCGGCTAATGTGGCCCAAGATCCGGCAGATGGCGTGCCCCCTGTGCACCCATATGGAGTTGGAGCCCCACTTGTGCCACATGATTGAGGAAAGGGTAAGATCGATGACAACCCTGCTCCCAAGCAAAAGAAGGCTCTTCGAGACCCCGAAGACAACCAAGTCCCGAGGCCAGCTGGTAAGGGTGAAGGCCTAGGTGCCCAAGGTCACCGCTAGGGCGTCAGCGCCTGTGGAGCCCAGGGCGATCTGCCTAGGCACGCCATTACGGATCGCGTGAGACCCAGAGGTGGTGTCCCCCCAACACCTCGTCATCACCACAAGAATAATGGCCAAAGAGCCAACAGGAGGAACACCTCCGTTAACCGAGATCGTGACATCAGCATCTCGGTTAATAATGAAAATGTTGAGTCTAACAGAGAAATGGAAGTAGCATACCCCGAGGGCAATGGTGCATTCCAAGGCCAAATTGACCTAGGAGAAGGCCTGAACTCTCGTAGGTGTAACAAGGCTTTTGGGTGCGAACCCGGGAGGAAGGACCAGCCAGACCTCTGGGACAGCCTCAACGTCTGAAAGAGGGATAACCTAGTACAAAGTGCATACCAAGACTGTGACCCCCTCCGCGCTGAGTTAGAGAGCTTGGAGAGTACAATGCTCAGAATGGACCGACGTCAGGGCCATGACTCTGACTCAGAGGAAGAGGATGGGGAGTTGTGTGCTCCTCACATCGTAGAATCCCCATTACTGCGAGGCTTTAAGATGCCTGCCATCACGTCCTATGATGGTAGTACGGATCCCGTCCACCACCTTTCGAAGTTCAATAGGTTGATGTTGGTGCATCGCATCTCTGAAGACGCCAAGTTTCATGTGTTCCCGATAACCTTGATAGGACCAAAAGATGAATGGTTCAAGAAGCATAGGCCAAGATCCATTCATTCCTGTCACCAGCTGTCATCTTCATTCCAAAGAAAATTCATAGCTTCTCGGAAGGTGAGCTTTGAGGTCAATGCTTTGGCCAACATAAAGCAATGACCCTTCGAGACCCTCAAAGCTTACATCAAGCGCTTCAAGGAGGAGGCTGCAAGGACCATGAGGTTTGACGATAGCCAGCAGCTAATGGCCTTACAAGCTGACATCCGTGTGGAGTCCCCATTGTGGGATGACCTACAGCGGAGAGGGTGCCGAAGGCTCGATGACTTCATCCGTTGAGCATAAGAGTATATCAGCTGGGAAGACGCCCAGATCGGATCATTTGGGGGGCCCATCACCTTTCACACTCCGACGATGCTAGGCCCCATGGCCTCGGGGACCCAGTATCCACCCTATGCTCCTATCCAACCAAGTGTGGTGGGAGCCCAGTCCAGTCCAATTGTCCCGCTAGTTGGCTTTAGTGTCATGCCACCCGTTAGATTCAGTGCAGCTTCGACGAGATATGGAGTAGTGCCCACTGGATACAGTGCTTATCATCCTGCATTCAATGCTAGAGTTTCTGCTCCATCCCAGTCTACCGCACCTAAATGAACCCCTAACAACAGCAAACATGGGGGTAGAGGCAAGGGAAAAAGGTCCAAGGGAAATGGGACAGCAAGACAGGACATGGATTTGCCCCCGACGAGAAGTACGTCTAGCAATACTCCGAGTATATTGACCTAGTGGACTCTTGGGAGAACATCTTGGTGGCCACAGAATAGCACGTTCATTACCAGAAGCCACAACCCATTCAGAGAGACATGGAAAGGCGAGATCCCAACAAGTTTTTTCATTTTCATAAGGATGTAGGGCACCACACAAACGGGTGCCACCAACTCAAGGATGAGATTGAGAACCTCATCAAACTAGGACACCTCCGCCAGTATGCTCGAGATGGAGCATGCTAGGCTCAGCCCCAACCGCGGTAACTCCCGCACAGCCCGCAGCCCCCAGGCTCCAGGTGCGGTGCCCGCAACTCCACAGCATTAGATAGTCCACGAGCCTCCCTAGTGAATGGGCGAGTGGGGAGCATTTCTGGAGGACCTCACTTGGGGGGAACCTCTCAAGGCTTGCAGAATAGGTATGCCCAGGCCTTAAGCCATGACGATAAAGTGTTGGCATTAGCCCAATTGCTAGCTCATATGCCAAGGATGACCAAACAAGTCATCACATTCTCGGAGGATGACGCTTGGAGAGTGCACTATTCGCACCACGATCCTTTGGTGATCGAGAGTCAGGTTTCCAATAAGATGGTGGCTTTGATCCTAGTGGACAATGGAAGTTCAGTGAACATCCTGTTCAAGTCAGCCTACGAGAAGATCGGGTTGACAACAAATGACTTGTCCCCATGCACCTCAACACTATATGGGTTCTCAGCGGAAGGTCTCATATCGATGGGCCAGATCAAGCTTCTTGTGACGTTTGAAGAGGTGCCAAGCCAAGCTTTTAAGTATTTCACCTTCGTAGTGGTGGATTGCTCCTCGACGTATAACGCCATCTTGGGGCATCTTATCTTGGTGAAGTTCGAGGCAGTTACCTCCATTCGGCATCTGTGCATGAAGTTCCCCACGGACTCAGGGATTGGCACAGTCTGAGGAGACCAAAAAGTGGTGAGGCACTACTTCAATGTGTCCTTCAGGCAACCAGTAATGGTGATCGAGGCATTGGCTCCTGAGCAGCCTCTTCTCGAGGCGGTGGAGGTGCATGGGGACAAGTCATTCGTTCAGGTTAATGAAATTAATGAGTTGGACCTGCGGGTTCTGGAAGAGAGGGATATCGAGCCCATGGAGGAAGTCGAGGAAATGGCCTTGATGCCTCCATCCCTGAAAGGAAGACCAAGGTCATAAAGAATCTGAAGCTTGAAGTCCGAGAAGCACTGGTGGGATTTCTCTGGGGAAATCAGGATGTTTTTGTGTGGTCTCACTCTGACTAGACTAGGGCGAGAGCCTTAAAGGCTTGGGTATTGGGCATCATTTTTCATGCCTTGAATGTCAATCCAAACATCGCTCTGATTTAGCAAAAGTGGAGGACGTTTGACCAGACTAGAGCGGGAGCCTTAAAGGCGAAGGTAGACAAGCTACTAGCAGACAAATTCAATTGGGATGCCCAATACCCCAAGTGTGTATCCAATGTGGTCATCGTACCCAAGCCAAATGGCACCTGGAGGACCTGCATAGACTTCTTTGACCTTAACAAGGCTTTCGCTAAGAAGTATTTCCCACTGCCAAAAATAGATCAAATGGTCGATGCCACCTCCTGATACGAGCTCTTATCCTTCATGGACACACACTCGGGCTAAAACCAGATGTCCATGCATGTTGCAGATCAAAAGTACACCAGCTTCCGAACTGATAAAGAGGTTTACTGCTATAAAGTGATGCCCTTTGGGTTGAAGAATGCTAGTGCCATCTACCAAAGGCTCGTGAAACTAGAACCTTACCTTATGCTTGAATTGAAACCTCTTCAATGGTTGAACACTAGCCTAAGACCTCAAGCTTCAAACTCCAAGTTTGAATCCCCAAACTTGCTTCGAAAATTCAAGGGTAGGAGAAGAGAAAGATGATGATCGTGAGGGTGATAGACAAAGCTCTGTTTTGGTTCTATTTCTATAGCCTTCAACCTATATATAGCCTAGGTCAAAAGACTAAAATACCCTCCATGCTTAAGTCACTTCTTAACAGCCCCAAGGGCAAAACCGTCATTTTCCACCTATCTCGTTAATCATAATTAACACTATCCAATTCCCGCTATTCTCAAATACTACTAAAATCATATCACATTACCCTTTTATTCTCGGTAATGCTCTAATCACCAAACCACCCCGAGACTCACCCCGAGCCCCGAATTCAACCCAGTTATGACCAAACCGATAATTTATATTCAAAGATCGTCTCATGCCGAATAGCTCGAACAAATCCACATTATAATGTGGCCTCCACAATAGTTCACCAACATGCATGAAAGTATACAAATATACAATTACGCCCTCAACGGGCCAAATTACCAAAATATCCCTAAGATTAAATGTGGACCCACATGCATGCATTTAACATCATATTATAATATAATTCACATAAACATGCACGTAATAGTTTAATAACATAATAAATCAGTTATGGCCCTCCCGGCCTACTAATCTGACCCTTAAACCGCATTAGGGATTTTGGGGCATTGCAGGTACTCACTCGCTCAATGCACGACAATGAATCCAAACATCCGGGAGGCCCATCATACCTCTGTTTCGAACGAGCATGGCCCTGAAGTCCAGCAACATCTGGGAAAACAATCGGCGGGTCATGGCGACACTGGGAGTTTGGCGTCATTGCCACTGAATCCAAACCTAGACTACTTAACCGCCGTTGAGATGGAAAATATGCAGTTAAGAAGCCATCTCGCTAAGGAAAATAGGAAAATTGAGGAGGTTTTGGCTCGGTTACCCCCTCTCGCAACCGACGTTAATGTTGGAAAGAGGCAAAGTGGGTCTCTTAAGTCCCACATGAATAACCGATCCAAACCAATTCATTCAGTCAGAACTTCCACCCCAAGTTCTGTGCCTACAGGGCGAGACCGCCATAATACTCATCCTAGTGGCCCTCATAGGGGTCATTAGTATATCAATTAATCGGTTAGAACCGCAACCCCAAGTTCGGTGCCTCCTTCACAAGCACCTAGGAATGCCCATGTAAACCCACGAGGAGGGGCTGGGACAGGCTCATAGAGATAAAATGTTCCAGCAAACCCTCCTACGTCACGATCTGATCGTCAGGCGCAGAGAGCTAGAAATAATGGATCAGAACAAAGGAGAGCTAATTTAGTTCGCCCTGATGGGACAAGGATTGCCTCGCCAATAAGGCATCCCCGTCACCTATAAGACATCCAATGCCACCTCGTCCTACACGGGACATTCCAGCTTATGGAGATAGCAGGAGAAATCCTCCTCCATCTGCTAATACATACGTCCCACAGACACGTGTTGAAAATCCAGATCCTCGGCCCCAACCGTGAGCTGTAAGCTTCGGAAACGGGAGTTACTAGACCAAAATTCGTTGAAGTGGTAGGTCCGAGGGCGATCTGAGAAATCAGCTGAGTTTGGCACAAAGCCATCGGTACGATTCACAACCTGATTTGCGTGATCGTCTGAATTCGCAAAGAAGGAATCCAGCTCAAAATAAAGATGTTAGTTATACTCAACAAGAGGGAGGTTCTTCCATAGTACGTGATATGGGAATGCCCCACCAAACCAAGCTCGAGCTTGGAGGGACAATAACCCATCAAACGTGTACGATAGGATGGGAGTTGTTGAACAACCCCCAGACAACCTAGGGACCAGAGACAAAACCCTCGAGAGGCTAGCTTTGATGGAAGAGAAAATGAAGAGGCTTTTATCTGGAAAAGATAAAGATGATTGCAACTCAGAGGATGAGCTCGAGCCTTTCGCTACAAATATTGTGGCGACCACATATCCGATAGGCTTCAGAATGCCACACTTATCAAAGTTTGATGGAGATGGAGATCCGTCAGACCACCTCGGGATGTTTAATACCATGATGATGGCCCACAATTCCAGACTCGATCTAAGGTGGATTTTATTCCCTTCAACTCTGAGCGGGCCAACCAGGCAGTGGTTTAAGCAATACAAGAGGCATTCTATAAGTTCATGGAAAAAGTTTTCTTCTGACTTCAAAAAAGCATTACGGGCTTCCCAGACAGCTCGGGTTAAGGCTGATTCATTAGCCAATGTAAAGTAGCAACCTGGCGAAACATTGAAGACATATCTAAGTAGATTTGCCAATGTCGTTGCACGAGCTAGGGATGCCGATGACAGCTCCAAGCTCATGGCAATGAGGATGGGAATCCTTGTTGGGGGCGACCTATAGCAAGAATTACAGAGAAAAGGAGTTAATAGTGTGGACGAGTTCTTGGCATGAGCTCAAAGATGGATTAACCTGGAAGAGGCGCGAGCTTCCGTTGCAGGAACCAGCCAGATCCCTGTCCATCCCATTGGAGCGGTAACAGATGTTGCAGCTACGGCTCAAATCGTTACCCAAAATAACCAAGAGGGGAGTAACAAAAGGAAGGGAAATGGTGAGAGCGACTAGGATGGAGCAAAGAAAAATAAGTATGGGGAGAAATTCAAGCATGTTTACGCCACTTATACCGACCTCACGGATACTGGGGAGCGCATCTTCCTGAAAAATTCTACTCGCCTTCCATGGAAAAAAGCCAGAACCGTTGAAAAACCAAAGAGCGAAGAGAGATCCTTCAAAGTTCTGCCGATTTCATAATGATATTGGTCATAACATTGATGACTATCGACATTTGAAGGATGAGATCGAAACTCTCATTAGAGCGGGTCCTTTGGCCCACTACGCCCTAAATCAGGCGGTCTCTATTCAGCCTGCTGGACCAAACCCTCCGTCAGCCCCCGAAGCTCCAGTGAGTTAAACCGGAGCTCAAGCGAATCAAGACGATCCTTTTTTGATAATAGGGGGAGATATAGCCACCATTTCAGGAGGACCTCATCTGGTAGGCACGAGCAAAGGGGCCCATAAGAGGTACATTAACGAACTAAAATCCATAATGGAGTGGAGTTCGTCCCGGAGCAGCAGTTATTGAAACAACAGTGATTGGAAAAACAACCAATCATTTTTACAGAAGAGGATGCTTGCCTCGTCCAATTCCCACATAATAATCCCTTGGTCATAACCATTCAGCTCGCCAACCGGAGGGTCCAGAGGACACTAGTAGATAACAAGAGTTCTATGAATCTACTTTTTAGGTCCACCTTGGAAAAAATGGGGTTGTCTGTAACAGAATTGAAGGCGACTTCAATGACTCTGTACAGATTTTCTGGCGAAGGGTCCATAGCCATCGGGACAATCGAATTAGTGGTAACATTGGGAAAAGGCTCACGAACTGTCTCCAAGTTACTTGAGTTCATGGTAATCGACTGTCCAGTCGCATACAATGTGATTTTGGGCCGACCTGCGTTGATGGCATTTGAAGCCATAACCTCTATCCACCACCTAGCAATAAAATTCCCATCAACTGCGGGAATATGGGTTGTCAGAGGTGATCAGTTCGTTGTCAGAGAAATCTATAGCATTTCTATGAAGGGAAAATCACAACCCGGGCAGCAAGCTATGGTCATAAATGACAGAGGCGAGGAATCCCAGGAAGTAAAAGTTACTTGTGGGACGGAAGAACCTCAAAAAAAAGTAAAAGTCCCATCAGCTGAAGCTCTTGAGGAAGAAGTAGCTCGACTATTAATGTGCGGGTTTATTCGTGAAGCAAAATACCCGATCTGGGTTGCCAATCCTGTGCTGGTCCCAAAGCCAAATGGGAAATGGAGAACCTGCATCGACTTCTCCGACCTAAACAAAGCTGGTCCCAAGGTTGCTTTCCACTACCAAGGATTGATCAGTTGGTAGATGCCATGGTAGGTCACGAGCTCATGTCCTTCATGGATGTGTATTCTGGATATAACCAGATCGCGATAAATCCTGCGGACCAGGAACATACTAGCTTCATGACCCCAAATAACGTATATTGTTATAAAGTCATGCCCTTCGGGCTGAAGAATGTCGGAGCTACATATCAACGCTTAGTCAAAAAAATGTTCGCTAATCAGATCGAGAGAAATATGGAAGTGTATATCGATGATATGCTTGTCAAATCCAAGACTGTCGATAACCATGCATCCGATCTGAAAGAATGTTTTGAAATCTTAAGGAGGTATGACATGAAGCTGAATCCTCAGAAGTGTACGTTCGGAGTGTCGTTAGGAAAATTTCTTGGTTTCATAGTCAACATGAGGGGAATAGAGGCAAATCTTGAGAAAATCATGTCGTTAGTAGAAATTCCCTCACCCAAGTCGCGTAAAGAAGTTCAAAGCCTGACTGGAAAGGTGGCAGGTTTGAATCATTTTATTTCAAAATCTACTGACAAGTGCCTACCATTTTACAACTTGCTTAGGGGAAACAAGAAATTTGAATGGACTGAAGGGCACGAACAGGAATTACTCGACCTAAAAACACACCTGGCCGAGCCCCCAGTGTTATCTAAGCCTATGTCTGGGGAACCTCTATTCCTTTATTTGGCTGTGACAGAAAATGCAGTCAATGTCGTGTTAGTCCGAGAAGAAGACCGTGCTCAACAACCAATATATTATATAAGCAAGAGACTTCTCGGAGCTGAGTCACGATATCCACTGATAGATAAGCTGGCATTCTGTCTGATATTGGCTTCCAGGAAGCTCCGGCCATATTTTCAGTCCCATTCAATCAACGTCATGACCGACCAACCTTTAAGGCAGGTGTTGCAAAAATCTGAAACTTCGGGACGTCTGTTAAAATGGGCTATCGAACTTAGCCAGTTCGAGATACTGTACGTGCCACAGACCTCAATCAAAAGCCAGGTCCTTGCTGATTTTGTGGCTGAATGCACTGGATTTCAAGAGGAGCTCCTGAAGGAACCGGTGGAGGAATTATGGAAAATCTTCATGGATGGATCATCAAACGAGAACGGATCGGGAGCAGGGATCATCATAATCTCCCCGAAAGGGCATTGATTTCATACAGCTCTGAGATTCAGATTCGAAGCATCCAACAACAAAGATGAATATGAGGCTTTACTAGCTAGGCTAAGAGTGGCAAGGGAGCTCAAGGAAAAATCCGTCCAATGCTATAGTGATTCTCAACTCGTGATTAATCAGGTGTTGGGAGAATATCAAGCTCGAAGTTCCAAGATGGCGGCCTACCTAGCTAAGGTGAAGGGAGAGTTGTCTGAATTTAAATACAGTACTATTGAACAGATACCTCGCAAGCAGAACTCTAATGCTGACGCTTTGGCAAGGCTTGCCACCACCAAAGAAGCTAAGACATTGAATGTAGTGCTAGTGGAATTCTTGAAGAATCTGAGTGTAACAGAATTGGTTGAAGTCGAAATGATCAACACAAGACCAACCTGGATGACTCCCATAATGGAATACCTCACAACAGGAAGGCTACCTAAGGATAGAAATGATGCAAGAAAAATACTATATCAAACTCCGAGTATGTGATAGTGGATGGGACATTGTACCGATGTGGTCATTCATTGCCTCTCCTACGATGTGTTCTGCCCGAGGAAGCTAAAACCATTTTGCAAGAAGTGCATGAAGGCTTTTGTGGAGATCATGCTGGGGGGCAAAACCTAGCACTAAAAATACTGAGGCAGGGCTATTTTTGGTCCACTCTAACAAAAGATTCAATCTCATATGTCCAGAAGTGCGACAAAATGGCAATGTTTCGCCATAATTTCTCGAGCTGCTCCAGTTGAGCTAACGATGATCTCATCCCCGTGGCCATTCGCGGTATGGGGAATCAACCTAATATGGTCCCTACCTATGGGAAAGGGAGGAGTTCGTTACGCGGTGTTGGCGATCGACTATTTCATGAAATCTTATTAGAACTGTCCATATCCAGTTCATCCTTCAAAAGTGGGTAGAAGTCGAACGTCTGGCAACCATCACTTCAAAGAGAATCCTAGACTTTGTGGTGAAGAGTATTATATGTCGATTTTGGGCTTCCTAAAAATATCGTGTCAGACAATGGGACACAATTCGACAGTGATCTATTCACTGACTTCTGTGAAAAATACGGCATTATTAAGAGTTTCTCCTCAATAGCATATCCGCAGGCCAATGGCGAGCCTGAAGAAGAGGTTAAATGAGGCCAAAGGATTATGGCCCGAACAGCTCCCGCAATTACTTTGGGCATACCAAACTTCTCACAGAACCTCCACGAGACATGCTCCTTTTTCCTTAACTTTTGGAAACGAGGTCATCCTTCCAGTCGAAGCCATGGTATCCACTCACAGGCAAAGGAAATTCAACCAAGAGCAGAATGAGGGACTACTTAACGCATCCCTCGATTTGATTGAAGAAAAACAAGAAGAGTCGTAGTTACAACTCGCCCATTATCAACAAAAAATCCCTCGCTATTTTAATTCTAAAGTTAAGACGCGTAGATTTGGATTGGACAACCTAGTTCTCCGAAGGGTATTTCTAGCAAATAAAGACCCCAAGGATTGTGTTTTAGGCTCGAATTGGGAGGGGCCATATCAGGTCGATGAGGTTTTGCAAGAAGGAACTTTCAAGATAGCTCAGCTGAATGGGGAAATAGTCCCACGGACCTGGAACGCCCTACATTTGAAAAAATATTATCAGTAGCCCCACCATCAATTTAAAGCTTATTTATAAAAGCCATTTTATTAAATAATAGGTGGATTATTAAATAATCTTTAAGATAGTATGAGTTCGTGTTCTAGTTTTGTAAAAGCAACCAAGAAAGTTTCTACATTTTGGTTACTTGGGGGGCATATAACCCGAGATTGGAAAAATTAAGTTTGCTTGGTAAGTTTAAATCATTAAAATTCCTGGATACAACCAGGTCCAAAACTTAGAGGCTTGGAAAAATTGATTATTCGACAACTTTTTAAGAGCTCAAGTTTTCAATGAACCTAGCGCGAACTAAGTTGAAATTATTTAAAATCCTGGACGTAACCAGGTCCGAAATTTAGAAGCTTGGAAATATTGATTATTCAATGGCTTTTTAAAGTTTTAATTTTCAATAAACCTAGCGCAAACTAAGTTTAAATCATTTAAAACCCTGGACACAACCAGGTCTGAAACTTGGAAAGTTGGGAAAATTGTTTAATATCAAGGGCTTGTTAAAGCTCGAGTTATCGATAAACCTAACACGAACTAAGTTTAAATCATTTAAAACCCTGGACGCAACCAGGCCCGAAACTTGGAAAGTTGGGAAAATTGTTTAATATCAAGGGCTTGTTAAAGCTCGTGTTATCAATAAACCTAGCACGAACTAAGTTTAAATAAATTAAAAACCCCGGATATAACCAAGTTCAAGGCCTGACTTTTATCAGGTATGATACAAAGCAACACACAAAACTTGGATATAACCAAGCTCGACAAATTCTATCCTATTCTAAAAATTGGTTCCTAAAATCTCGAATGTACAAGTCTAAGGATTCATAAACATAAGAGATAGTAAAGGAGAGATAAATGGATCAAAAAGTTATATATATATATATATTGAAATAAAGCAGGCAAATTATCCCGAGGAGAACAACCTAGAACCGAGCCCAAAGGCAATTGTTTAACAAAAAAAAAAATGTTAAATAGTTACAAACAACTACAAAAAATCTATCATTGAGCTCAACTAGTTCGCCCAGCCGAGGTGACCTCCTCGCCATCTCCCTCAACTGCCCCGGAAGCCTCTCCAGTCTCTGACAGTTCTTACAAGAGCCGAGCCTTGAATCTTGCAAGGTACGGATCCCATAACTCGGCCCCCATGAAAGAGAAGTTCCCATCCGGGTTGAAGGCCCAACACTGATATAACATCTCTTCCATGGAAGACGATGAGGTCGCCTTTTCTTCTTTGACTGCGACCTCGGCCTCAAGTAGTTTTGCTTTGGCTTCATCAACCTTGGCCTGAAGTTGCACAGTTTGACCCTGAATGGCAAACAATGCATTCTTTGCAACCTGCTCGCTTTCCTGGGATGAGGTGAGAGCGACCTTGGCATCATGCTCACTATTTTGAGCAGCCGCCAAGGCAGCTTTGGCAGCCAGCTCACCTTCTTGAGCGGTAGTCAAGGCAGTGTTGGCAGCGTTCAGATCGGCTCGGAGCTCATCATTTCTAGCCCTAACACGGGCTATGATGCAATACTGGGCCAGCACAGACTGTAAAATAACAAAACAAGTCAGAGATATATCCTTGATCATAATAAGAAGGAACTTTTCACCAAGGAAAGACAACTTACAGTGAGGTTCATCCCCATAGCTGATTCCATGACATTCTCCGGGCTGCGCTCCTCGATGGTCCTCAGATCCCTCAAGCTGGCCTTATAAGCGTGCCCCACCATATGGCTCGCAGTCTTATAAATGATACCCCGAAAAGCTTTAGGGATCTTTTCTAGATCTTGGGGATCTACTGGTATTCGAATGGTTAAGGCTGGGACGGTGGAAGCTGGAGGCTCAGCTTGTATTACTTGGGCCTGAGGAGGCGCGGATCAAGGTGGAGGAGGAGGAGGAGGGGGAACCCTAGCGGTAACATAACTCACCGAAACTAATTCTTGAGTTGAGCTTGCGTCTTTCCCTTTGGCAGGGGATCTTGAGGTATTGCCCGCTGCAGGGGGGTTTTCTTCGAGATCTTGAGCCTCTTTACGACGGGGCCCAAGCCGGTTTTCTTAGTCTGGAAAGCAGTTCGAAGGTCAGGAGCTCCGGGTTGTTCTGTCTCTTCGCCTGAAAAGAACAAAAAGGAATTAGTTCACAAATAAAGTTGTCAAAAACATATACAAGGATAGAGAAAACAAGGATCCTACTCTCCAGGATGGGGGAGGAGTCTATTATCATCAGCACGGGTGTTTTGACTGGGATAGGCACGACCTCTGGCCTTGGAATTAATGGAGGAGAGGGAGAGTCTACGATTCATATTTCTGAGATCCTAAGGGATTCAGGCTCAGGTCCTTCCTCAGGGCTGGATTCGTCTACATATTGTCTAAATCCAGGGGAAAATGCACCTTGGAGCAGAGAAGACCAGGTCCTACGATTGGTTCCATACTCTTCAAAAATGGCGGATCTAAAGTTCAAATGTTGTCAACAACAACTGTGCCCTTAGGGTAACTATGGTCATGGCGTACCACTAGGTGGTCTATGCATTGGAGCACGGTTATATTACGATCTGGGTTATGAGGATGACGATGGATGAGCTAATTTGGGTTATATCGAACTAACCTAAAATTGGCAACAACCCTATCTAATTCCCTATAGGGGTATGGGTTACCTTGGTCGGAGGGGCCGATTGCTGCCCCTGATGCAACTCATTCTAAATCAGGTCCCCAGACAGCCTCGAGAGCCCACCTTTTTCGCTCAAGAGGCACCTCGTCCTCTTCTTCCTCCTCACCCTCAGTGATTGGTAAGGCCTCCTCTTGAGAGGAGGGAAGCTCGCGGATCACCAGAAGGGTAGCTTGGGACCTCAAGGCCAACGTTTGACCTTCGCCGATCAACTTGCATGCCAGCATCGTGACGTCATTCACGACCTGGCGGTATTCTTTCTCACTGGGTGGAGGCCTAGACAACTTCTCGTATTGACCCCCAAGGGTCATGGACTTTCCCGTCCTCGCAAATATGACTGCACGAGAAACAAATTCAGTTAAGACGTGTACAAAAGAAATATCTTGAAAGGAATAAAATGTCACGAGATGAAGTCACAAAATTAAGGAACTTACGAGGTCGGTTGAAGTATCGGTGTTCACAATTCTGGAATCCATTCGACATAAAAAGCAAATCTTTGTAGTCGTTGGGATGGCTGGGAAGCTCGATGACGGGGGCAGAGTTGGGAAACCTTGTGAGATAGTAGAACCCATCACCTCGACCTTTGAGGCAGAAAAAGTATAGTATATCTGCCGGGGTGGGGACCTTCCACTCATGCTTCAAAAATAAATATTTCAGCCCCGCTAAAAGTCTATAAGAATTTGGGGGGAGCTGAAGAGCCAACTTCACATAATTTAAAATTTTTGCAAAGTATTGGTCCAGGGGAAGAAAGGCCCTAGCCTTTAGATGTTCATCACTCCAAGCCACGAACTCGTCTTGGAAAGGGGAGTAGCTCCGTTCCCCTTCAAACGCAAGTCGGGCAAGGAGAGTTCTGGTCCTGACCTCTATGTTGTGGCTCAGCATGATTTTGTTCACCCTCCCCTGGGTCGTGATCTTTGATACGATACATTCAACCTCGAAGTATGCATTTGGGTCAACCACCAGCTCCTTCTCCACCATCGGACCAAAGCGCGGGATTGGAGACTATGGGGCAATCTGCTTCCCCTTGTTCTTCTGCTGAGCAGACGAGCTTGATGCATTCTTCTTTGAGGTGGTTTTCTTTTGAGGAGCCATCAGATCGCCTAACGAGCAAAACGACCTAGTTAGTAGGCGACCTAAGAGGATTTAAGGTCTATGACGCGAGGATATGAAGGGGGGAATGGTTTACGTTTGTTATACGAGCTGAGGTTAGCCTCAGCCCCATCGCGTGATGCCACACGATACCCTAAGTTACGTGCCTCGGTTTCCTAACAGACCCCTGATATTTAGGGATCCGTGTGTCAGACTACCAGACCACTACATACCTTAGGAGGCGATTTAGTACAAAACCACCCAAGAAATGTGACCTCTAGGCTATCTGGTTTGAAACCTAAAAACCCTTCGTCTCCTTTATCCCGAATGGGTATTCTCTAAATTAATTCACCATTAAAATTACCCAGATTTACCTAGAAATTTCCCAGTTTTATGAATGTCTTATTTCTAGAGCTAATTTTGGACTCACCCGTTGAACCTAAGTCAAAACCTAATCCCTAAAATCATTTAGAAATAGTCTAACAATGACTATAGTGAATATTGCGGATGAACATGGTGAAGAACAAAAGTCCATTAAAAAAACTCTTAAAACCAAAGAATGAGATACTTATAGTGTGTTCTTCGACAATGATATATATACTTAGCGAAGGGAAGTTCCTGGAAAACTTTTGAGCGACTGGGTGCGGCGAACAATTTTTGGGGATTTCTGGAAAAGAAGAGAGGTTCGGGAGTGCAGAAGAGGAAATTTTTTAAATGAAAGGTGGTGAAGTCTGAAACTTGGCCATCCCTTTTATACATAAATTGTGTAGATTAATCTGGGATATACAGTTGGGTTAGTTCAAGATCCAAGGGCCAAGGTTAAATAGACAAAACAGCGGCAAAAAGGTGACAAGACAATTATTGTAGTCCTCGAAACCCGAACAGGCGCCAATTGTAGTAGACCACGTGTCCAGTACTCGAATAGTGGGCAGGCGTGGTTTTGTGTAATAGAAGTCTAAAAGCCCATATTGTGTAGGTCAGAAAGTGACGACGTCATACACGAGCAGCAGCTTGGGGGGAAAATGTTGTACCATAATTTTAGCCTGGGTTCATTCACTCAGTTCGGGTACAGCTCGGGTACAGCTGGCAAATAAATATATGAAGACATAACCAAAGAAATGATATCTGCTTATTATCCACATAGACAACTCCAGTTTCATGTGGACACGTGTGCTATTAGGCGTCCTGGGTTTAACCCGCGAGCTACAGACACAAAGGTTGTGAAGCACGAGCTCATAATATTCAAACGACAATCGAAGTACGAGCTTGGAGATATTCAACTCGCGGTAATTCGAATATATTGCACACCTGTGGATTCCCAGAGACTCGGGTCCTTTTATGCGTTTATTTATGACCAAGCCGTCATATTTAATGTCCCAGATACTAGGAGAACATTTACTTTATGATCAAATCATATTCCATTATAAATGAGAAATATATGTATTAAATGTAATAAATATGTGTATGCGTGATTGACTCGCGCAGTTACCCAAACTTGTCTATGGAATTCCCTTATAAATACTGGGAATGTAGGACAAGGAAATGGACCATTATTCTATAATACTGAAACTCTGCCAAAATAGAGAGAGAAACAACAATAATATAAACTCGTGGACTATATGGATTTTAACCACTAAACCACGTAAAAGATTTGTGTTCTTGTGAATTCATTTAATTTTTCATTACGGTTTATTACTAAGCACTAATCTACCTTATTATTTCTTAATACACTGTTGGCAAAAAACTGTGTCAACAATATATACTAGATACAAGTAACATTCAATGCACGTTTTTTTAATTTTATTTATAAAATTTATTAATTATTTTTATTAAATTTATATTAATGTCATATAAATTTCAAATAAATATCATATTTTAATTAAATAATTTATTTATTTTTGTTTAAGTTTATGTTTGTTTTAGTTTTAGATTTTGAATTTGGGAGTGACAACCAGAGATATATATTATATGTTTAATGTAATATTAAATATTATACGTGGATTTTAAATTTATGTTTCTTGCTAGTTTCTTTAAAAAATAATTTGTTGATAATTGACAGTAGATTATATTATATGTTTAATATAATATTATTCTAATAAGTGAGTTTAAGTTTAACTAAATTTTATTTAAGTTATAAAACATATGATTTTATTATTTTTAAATAATTATCATTGTAAAATATCTAAAAAATATCATATTTTAATTTTTTTTAATTATTTTATTTTTAAATAATTATCACTGTAAAATATCTCAAAAATATCATATTTTAATTTGTTTAATTATTTATTATTTTTAAATAATTATCATTGTAAAATATCTCAAAAATATCATATTTTAATTTTTTTTAATTATTTATTTTATTTTATTTAAGTTTAAGTAGTGTTTACAAACTACCGTTAAATATAAGAATATTCCGTTAAAGTTAACATTAAAAAAATAAAAAATCGTTAAAACTAAGAATTTCCGTTATCTACACACTTTTTATATAGAAGAGATATTCATGATTAGAGTGATATTCTAAAATAGTAAGTGATTAGAAATTTAGGGTGTGTTCGTGTAATTACTAAATTGTGCAATTACTTGTAAGTATTAGAATAATAATTACATAGCCTAATAATTATACTCTATTTTAAAGTATAAAGTGTGTTTGGATGTCGAGTGTTAATTACATATAAATTTTTAATGCTACGTTTGGTAAGATATTTAGTAATTTCATAATAAAATATAATATCATATAATAATTATTATTTAAAATTATTAGTATTTAGTAATTACAAAGAATTGAGAGGCATGAGAATCTATATATATATATATATATATATAAAGGAGAGCTTCAAGGAGATGATGTGGCACTCTAAAATTACTCCAAACTATTTTTTCTATTTTCTCCTTTAATCTAATTTTTTAATTCATTTTTATTAATAAGGAGATGATGTGTCATTCTAAAATTACTCCAAACTATTTTTCTATTTTCTCCTTTAATCTATTTTTTTTATTTATTTTTATTAATAATTATTTAAACTTTATTTTTTTAGATATTTAAATAAGATATTTTTTTAATTAAATACCTAATAAACTAACAAAAAATAAAATAAAACAAAAACTACATTAAACGTTATTTTTTTAGATATTTAAATAAGATATTTTTTGAATTAAATACCTAATGAACTAACAAAAAATAAAATAATAATAAAAACTACAAATATATACTACATAATATACTAATAAAATAACATCTTTCAAGCGGTATATAAAAGATTATCCAAATGAGTAATCAACATTTTGATAAAACACAAGGTCCACGAGTTAATTTTAAAAAATAAATTGTCCAAATGGGTAATCGGCTAAAATACAAAGTTCAAAATGGTGTGTATATATAGTTTACTTTCTATAAAGAATTTTTAACACTTTGAATAAATACATAGTCCAAAGGTTAATTTTTAAAAATAAAGAGTCAAAACAAGTAATCGGCCAAAGTATAGTGTTCAGATAACCAATCTATCTATTCCTATTTTTAACATCTTGACAAAACTTGAGGTCCACAAGTTAACTTTTAAAAATAAAGACCCCAACGAGTAATCGGCTAAAATACAATATTCAAAATGATGTGAACCCTTACAAAAAAAAACATAAATTATATATAATTTAATTTTTATAAAGAATTTTTAACCTTTTGAATAAATATATGGTCCAAATGTTAATTTATAAAAATAAAGGGTCGAAACGGGTAATCGGCCAAAATACAATGTTCAAATAATCGATCTATCCAATCCTATATTTAACCTTTTGATAAAATACGAGTTCTAAAAGTTAATTTTTAAAAATAAAAGGTTCAAACGGGTAATCGCCCAAAATAAGTCTTACACAAAACATAAATTTCCATATACATAATTTAGACTTTTTATAAAAAAAAATCACGCAAAGCGTATAATAATGATAATAATAATAAAAAATAAATGCACACGTACAACAAATTTTTTGAACTTTGTTTTCGGTACTTTAATTATTCAGAATTTTTCAAAAACTTGCAAGAGATTTGATATTCAATGGACAGCATTATGAAAAAAAAATTGTATTCAATACGCCCTCACGTGTCCATATAAGGAACATGTTGTACGAGTAGGGTGAAAAAGAATCTATGTCGTAGCATTCTCCTAAAAGTATTTTAAAATATGTATATTTTTTAATAATTACAAAAGACTGCGCGAAGCGCGGTTATGTTTTCTAGTAGAGAATATAATTGGGAACACAACGGTCTTCATTGGTTTGATCATCAATGAGGATGTGTCATCTACAAAATGAAAAGAGAGTTCGAAATGGACTTGGAGGAAGTTTAATGTCTAGGATCACAAGAACAAGATGATTTCGCATAACTTGTTTGTGAAATTTGAAAGAAGTAATTCTATATCATTTGGGCAAATTGAAAATTAGTCTTTTATTTGTAATCCTATTTAAATTTACTAATCAAATTTCTTTCTGTAGGTGTAGTCCCTAAAGTAGAGTATTCGAACTACGTGAAAATATTGGGTCAATTCGATAATTCTAAAAAAATGTTTTTTATTTTTTTAATTAAAATTTTGAAAATATAGTTAGGAAACATGTTTTGTAATTCAATTTTCTTTTTATTTTTCTAATTTAAAATCAAAATTAATTAAATTTTGAAGCTTTTAAAAAAAATAAAACATATTTTCATTTGGTTATCTCGTATTTCCATTTCTTCTCTTTCTTCTTCCCGTAGCCACACAAGAGCCAAACTCTCTTCTCGACCATCAATAGCTTCTGAGCTCCCTCCAAGCTTTGTTCAAGAACATCACTATCCCATCTTCTTTTATTCTCTTATCTCTTTCATCATTCTCCCTCATATGATTTTTTTTCAATCTCTTTCTGATTTTGTTTAGGATTAGGGTTTGTGGTTTGTAATTTTTTCTATTCTTTCCTTTATTCTACAGTTGTTTCATGATTACTTTTTTCATTTAATTACGATTTGATGACTTGAAGATTCTGGGCTTGAATCTTGGAACCTGATTTGTAAGAACGCCCTATATTACTATCATTTCAAATGATGACTACTAGGTAATTATTAAGAAAAATACCATAATTATGAAAATGTTCAGTGGGGCCTTAACAAAACATGCAATATGGGAATATTTATTTATAAATAAAAGTATAATATCTTTTATGCAAATTTAAAATAAAATTTTAAGTCTCACAGTAAACATAAGAAAAACATAGATAAACTCCATAAAATGTTCTTAGTGTTAACTAGATCATTTTCCATTCATCAGAGTCCCACGACATACATACTCAGACCCAAGAACGCTCTACATCACCAAGCATGCTAATGAGAAACTCTATTGCATACCTGAAAGGAGGAAAGCAAGATCTAAAAGCTCAATAAGGAAGTACAAACAAACAAATCAACAATTCACAAGTACAACACAAAACTATCCTAATCGTACATAAGCTCAAAAAAATAGCATATCATAGACATATCATAATCTCATAAACTTTATCTGAATATTTCATCATAACAAAAAAAGCAAACAATTCTATGAGGTAACCAGTAAATCTTCCTCTCTGAGGTATTCAGGAGCTCTAATCTTAGAATAACCTCGGTGTGTCCGCCTTATGAGTTACGTCACACCTTAGTAACTCATTTGTTGTGTCGCATTCAGCATGCTAACAACATCTGCTTTTCATACAACATACAAGCAGCTCATCTCATAACATTACATCTCATACAGTCAACATAAACTCATAAATATTCTAACTAACTTCCTTGCCTCAAGTCCAAGCAATTTAAATAGCGGGATACTTCACAACGAGCCTAGAATCACAATCAAGCACTCGTCTCAATATTAAATAAAACTAAGCATACTATACAAGCATACCCCACATGTGCATGCGTATGCACATGTGGTACAGGTTTGCACCACAACTATAACATACAATAATTTCACATAAAATCATAAAAGAATAATCTCAATTCTACTAGTGAATCCTTAATATTTTCAAAACAAAAATCATGCATTCAATTAAATGACGTATATTTTAATGTAAAACTAATCTTGCATGTAACGTGGGAGGGTTCTTTAAACTCGCTTTGAAGTTAGTAAACTCTACTTGTTTATTTTATTGCCACATTCTTTAAAATTCAGCAAGAATCAGTTTACCAACTTGTTAACACTACTATATTCCCCCATTAGGTAATAGGGTTTTATTCTAGAATTTACTTCACAAAAGATTTTATTTTTAAGTAGTCTTTTAGTTGTATTTGCATCAAATTAATAAAATCACATTTATTATTTAAAATATATAAAAATTAGCTCATGACAACTACTTTTCTACTCCTCACAAAATAATTAATTTTGACAAAATTAATTAATTTTATAAAATACTCAAATTCAATTTAGCAAAGTCAATTAAATAATTAAAAAATATATATTATCCTTGAAAAATTTAAGATCTCAATGTCACAAAATTTTACATCTAAGTCATAAATATATAAAAGTTGGAAAATTCCAACTATATTCCCATTTATTAAATAAATTCTTTGGTCACCTTTTAAAAATAATTTTACTTAATTATTTTGTAAATAAAAACTGCATAAATATAAATGAGAAAAAAAATACCTATTTAAAGTATGGAAAATCACATTTATCATATATAAAAATTAAGACATAAATTATTAAAACATATATTTGATATATCTTTTAATTAGAACAGATTTTTCCATAAAACTAAGTAAAAATCAGAAAGCATGTTATCACATAATATTTTTAAAAAAAATATACTCGTAATTCTTTTAACAGTTTCCACAAGTTAACCTAACATGTTTTTATGCTTGAACCAAATTTAAGAACACATTTTTAAACATGTAAGATTAACACAATTCACAACAAGCCTAACTCACAATGCATGATCCTAGTCAATTCTACACAACCTAATGACTAGCATATCCCAAATAACAACATGCTCATAACTCAAAGTTTAAGAGTAAATCAAGAAATCAAAGACACCACTCACAACTTCCTTACAAAACACAACATTACAATATAAGCAACACTAAACTAAATATGCTTTATTAACATATCAATGGAAATTCTATCATGCTTGTAACATCACAACAAACTCTAATCAAGAAAACATGTTAATCATAAATCAAAAGAAATCAAAATGGACTATAAACCACATACTAGGCCGATTGTACACAATAAACACATTCTTGTTTTTCATTTGTTTTAATTTAAAACCTAACATGCCTTTATTCAAAATACCAAAACAACATATGTGTTCATTATAGCAAAAAAAAAACTATATGCTAAGGCATGTACTCTTACTTGGCGAAAACCTATCATCAAAACAAGTCCATCGAGATCATCAAATCAATACATCATCACACCTTATAAACATGCCTTCAAAAACCAACAACATCAAGAGATAACAAAAGCACTAGAATCATTTTTTCACAATTATGCTTATTAACGAACAATACCCAAAACGTATACAAATAACATATTAATCATCAAAACAACAATAGGGTTTGAGATTTCCATTACCTCTCTTCTCTCTTTCTTTCTCTCTCACGCACTCACTCTCTCTTTCTCTCCTTATGCAGTCGGCCACAATGAGTCCCCAAGGCTCATTACCTTTTCTTTTTATTTACCCTAGAGTATAATTATCTAGGCTATGAGAAAAGGAAACCAACCAAATCTCATTTCTCTTAATTCCCTATCCCAAATCAAGGCATTAAGGTCATTGACTTATCAAATAAATAAAGAAAAGGATACCAATTTCATTTCCCCTTGGCTGCCATCCATCCATTATTCTCTCAATTTCCCCTTGGGTCATTGACTCTCTCCCTCTCTTTCTCATTTCGACCACTAAGGCCATTATTCTCTCAATTTCCAACTTTCCAAATACACACAAGTCAACTACAAAAAACTCACCTCTTTAATTTCTTATTTTAATAAATAAAATAAAACGGAAAGGATAATACACTATGCATGGAAACTAATGCATGCCCACCATGCATATGCTCTCACACAATTGCTCAAGACTACTCTACTAATCATGCACCTTATTGTATACAATTAAAACTCAAACAAACTCACAAAATAAAACAATTAAAAATTTGATTCACATAATTTCGACCCAACAATTCAAATAATAAAAATAAAATTCCAACAATTAACAATCAACAAATAAAATAATGCACATAAATTAATAATAAAAAAATGTGGTGCATTCCATGATTGAAGTTTTAATTTGCAGAGATAAACTAGGAAGAAGAGGAGAAGAGGTTGAGAAGAAAGGGAGAGAGTTTGTAGCTGTAGTAGTTAGAGGATTTTATTCTTGAGCTCCAACAGAATTCGCAACAGGTCTTAGCCAACTTATGTAAGTGGTCAAGTCAAAGTTTATCTTGTTGTCAAATATCTAGTTAGTTTATGTCTATTTTTGTCTTCCTTCTATTGTAATGTATCATTGAGTTAAGTCACACGTATTATCTTCTTTAGATAATGCATGATGCATTTGATATGGGTTGTTTGTTATTTGATCTGTTGAGGCATGTTTAGTCATTCAAATAAGGTACTTGGTGGTTTGGTAACTGAATATCCATCGTATCCCAATTAGGGTGGTTTTAAACAAAAGTGTTTAGATGAAATTGTTTGATATGTTTTTATATTTAAAGTGCGGGACCCGTGGGATCCTTGTAAGCATAATTCATCTGATTTTATACTTATTTTGTTTTTTTTTTATGTTTATGTTTTCAAGATATAGATGCACGCAGTAGAATAAAGACTCTTAATCAATCATACTAATTGGAAAATTCAGAAAGTATTAAAGAACACATTACCATTTTTATTATACTACTCGCTATTTCAAGTTCCTCTTTACTACTATTTAACATGTACTAATTTACAAGTGTCATAGGTGCAGCATAGTTGAAATCGATTGAGCAAGAAATGTTAAGTCAATATAATTATTGATGATGTTGTTGCTAAGGTTGTATTTATTGTTTGATTAGTTTTGGGAGGTCCTCGTGTTTTAGGTCCTTGTTGAGATTGTGAAGTTAGTCTAGATTTTTTTCTTTTCAAGCAAAAAAGATAGTGAAAAGAGTTTTTTAATAGTTACTATAGAAAGTTTGGGGCAAGCATGATGAGTGACCAATAGAAGGTTTAATGAAGTTTTAGTTTCTTTTTTTAAGACATTTGATAAACAGATACTACTTGGCTCATATTTCATAGACCACTTTTTAGGAGGGCAAGATTGGAGGCATTGAAGGGCATAGGACAGAAATGGATTATATACTTATATGAGACCTTATATTATTTTTCTTGAGGATTTATTTCTCTGCACCATGTCTTTTTTTTTTTATCAGACTTTGCACTATATATCTTGTTTGCATGACTATTATCTATGTGCATAGTGTTACTTGTGTTGAGCCTGCATGCTCTGTTGTTTAGTTTGTAATGTCATTGTGTTCTGTTGCTTTTTTGGTTTGTGTTTTATTTTATATGACATTGTATTATTTTGTTAATTTGATGAATATATGGATACTCTTCATTGCATATTATTGCAGTTTCTTACTTGGTAATTATAACTAAACCAGCTTTCCAATTCTACTAATGCTATGTTATATGCATGAATCCCCAATATGTAATTGGTGACAACCATTTGAGTAAGAATTAGATATACATGACCATCTTCCTTTCTTATAGGCCCCATAGAAGCTCTAGTACTAAACGTTGTATGCATGTATTATTGAATTTAGTAACGAGGCTTAATTAAGTTTGTGATTGTTCTATATGTATAATTAGATTATGCAGCTTTGTTTTTCTAAATACAATTTAAGATCATGATATTCCCATCGAACTCAAATAATTATTTTTGTCATGGTTCTATATCTATATAATTAACCAATTTATATATAATTTTTTATGCTGACAACTTGTTTTGCTGAGCTATGTATCAATTTTTATGAATCTTTTTCTAGTTTGGTTTGCATAAGTAATGTATTTTAGTTTCTCTTTTCTTGTTGCTTTGAATTGTTTGTTTTTTGTTGTGTTTATTTTAAATATTTTATCTAGTTTGTTCCTGATCTGGTTTTACTAGTTTCTGGTGTTGTTTTTGGATAACAAATGTATAGCATATATCTAGTTTCTTATTGTTGTTCTTGAAATGACTATTTATTTGTGTTGACGCGGTTCTTCGCCAACAGGTAATTAAGAAAATAAGAGAAAGATATCAGTGCTTAATAATGAACCGAAACAGATGAATGATCTTTAAATGGACTGATGACACAATTACGTTTTTAGGTGGTTCAAAGGTTAAAATCCTTCTACTCCACCAGCCAATATTATTGCTATATTTCTGGTATTCTTTACAGGATACTTCGTTACATAATAGAATCCAACCCCTTGCAACTCCCAGGATTTCCATATTTATAGGAGAGGGCACCTGGGAGTTGGTAAGGGGGGTCATCCCGTGACCTTCTTACCCATCATGTCACTTCTGTGACATTCATGATTAATTCCTAAAACCTGACAAATGAAGTGTGGTCTAATCAACAGGTAAAAGGGATAATGGGCCGCACGGCCCAACCCAGTCGTGGGTGCCTGAATACGCACGTTCATGCTGCGTGTCCGAGAATTCAGGGATATATCAGACATGTGATGTCTGATATATCCACGTTTACATTGCGTGGTTGACTTTATAAAAGGTCATAGCTTCCAACTCCAGCCCGTAGGCCAAGTTGGATGCCTTCTCGACCTGCGGCCTTCAAAGTCCTGACTCGGCCCTTGAGTAATCTTGGTGAGCCTTTGGTTACCTCGAGCTAAAGAGGTAGGACCTGACGATCAGCAGCTCCGGTCATGGGGTATCCACGTGGCTGATATAATTAGGCCATATCCCAGCTCGCTAATAGCCCGTTGGAAAATCAGGGCGTACATTTGCCCCCCAAGCCCCTGCTCGTGGTACACGACGTCGTGTAGGGCCACAGTAGGGGCTTTTAGGCTTCTCCATGGACTCTCCATATTCCACCTTTTACGCAGGCGCCGAATACGTGGAACATCGTGGTTGGTGACGGTATGTCTTCCGAGAACCGCATTAAATGGCCTAGCCTATACTCAGCCGTCGTTTCGCCTTTCGCGTGGAGAGCCTCGGATCCCACATCAGGGCAATCCAACGACCCTCCACATGTGGCCCTTCACGTATATAAAAGGGGTGGCCACCTTACGCATGGGCCACCCGCTTATTCGAAAATTTTCTAAATTTCCCATCTTCTTCTCTCTTTGCACCTTCAAAAAACCCTCTTTTTCTCCCGGTCACCATTCCCAGCACTCCAGAAGATCGGGTGCAAGGACTCCTTTGAGTTCTTGGAACCAGTCATTCCGGCGAGGACCCAACTCAGACGACCCCTTCATCTCCCCCACAGCAAAACACTTCGTAAGTTCTCTGACTGTGCACGCTTTAAATTTTCTTTTCACTGTAGCTTAGGTTTCCTGTAGCTGCATGCAATATTCTGTTGGTTTTTTGTGGGTATGAAGGGTGTAGGTTTTTATTTTAGGGCATCGATTGTAGAAGAAAACCATTTAGGAGCATGGTTCAGTAGGGTGCGTTTTCTGGGGAAATCTTCTGGGTAGGTTTTTGGGTATGCTTGTTCAAAATATCCAGCACTTTGGGTGCAAAACCGGGTAGCTTAGGGGACACGCTTCACAGAGAGTTTTGCACCTCTTGCCTACTGAAACTTTCCTTCCAAGGAAAACTTTTACCCTGACCCTCCTGGCACACGAATTCCGAGTAATCGGGGATCTGTTGGGAGCACAGGCGCGTGTTCATAGAACCGCGTGGTCTCACTCTCCACGGGCTGAGATTACCTCAACCCGTGCAAAGGAAACACTTCTCTTTAGATTCTCCCTTATGTTTAGGTCGCCCTTTCTAAAATTACTTCTTTTGTTCGCTAGGCGACTAGATGGGACCCAAGAAGAACGCTCCTAAGAGGATCGCAGGCAGCTCGTCCTCCCAACAATCCAAAGGAAATGAGGTGATGACAGACTCCCCAATCCCCATCTTCGGGCCGGCCGTGGAGTAGGAGCTCGAGGTGGCGCCCGATGCTTTTTTTGAGGCCGAGAGGATCGTCTCGAAGATCACTGACCAAGGGAAAGTGAATAGAATATTCCTTTCCCACAACATCGAGCTGGGGAGGGGCGCCCTGATCGCCTGACCTCCCGCAGAAGGTGAGCGGAGCTGCACGTCGCTCGACGAGGAGTATGCGGCTTGGAGTGACGAGCACTTCAAGGCTAGGGTCTTCCTCCCGCTGGATCAATACTTCGCCGACTTCCTCAATTACGTGAAGTTGGCTCCTTTCCAGCCCCCCCCCCCCCCCAACTCCTACCGTTTGTTGGCGGGGTTGAGATACCTGTTCCTGAAACAGGAATGGGAGGTCCCCACTCCAGCGAATATCTTGTACTTTTTCTGCCTCAAGGCCAGCCCGGAGCAGCGGGGGCGAGGCGACGGGTTCTATTACTTGACCCGATTTCCAAATACGGATGTGATCATCGAGCTGCCCAGCCACCCCAACGACTTTAAAGACCAATTCTTTATGTCCAAGGGGTTTCGCAACTGCGAACTGCACTACTTCAACCGTCCTCGTAAGTACCCTTCACTCTTAGCTCGTAAGTTAAGTATTGGTTAGCTCCCCCCTTTTATCCATTTCTGACTTAGAATAATTCTGCAGCCATTTTCGCGAGGACAGACAAGTCTGTGATCCTCGGGAGTCAGTACGAGACACTGGCCGGTTTGCCCCCCAGTTAAAAGGACTATCGCCAGCTCGTGACAAACGAGACGATGTTGGCGTGCAAACTGATCTCTCCGGGCCAGACTTTGGCCCTGAGGAGACCCCGGGGGCTTCTCCCAGCTCGCGAGATGAGGCCCACCCCTGAGGAGGAGGACGAGGTGCCCCTCGTAAGGACGAAGAGGAAGCGGGCACTGGAGGTCGCCCAAAGAACGGACGAGGAGAGGATCCGGTCCGGAGCAGCCGCAGGTCCCTCTGGGCAAGGTAATCCTTACATGTTCAGGGGCTTCGATAGGGCCACCGCCGACCCTCGGTTAGCTAGGTTTAATCCCAACCATCACGTCCAACGCCATTGAAACAACCCCGACCTCGACATAACCCTACTACAGTGTGTCGACCGGCTCGTGCTGGATTACGAGAGTAGTCGCCCTAGGGGTACTGTAGTCGTAGACAACACCTTAGCCTTTAGGTTGGCCCTCTTTGAGGAGTATGGGACTAATCTCCGGTCGTGGCCCTCTCTTCGGGAGGGTACTGTAGCTCCGGGTCTTAGGCAGTATGTAGAAGAGTCTAGTCCCGAACCAGGTTCGGACCCAGAACCTGTTCCAGCTCGCGAAGTCATTGTCTTAGACTCCCTCGCTGGAGCTCTGAGGCTGATGGTCGTGACCATAGATTCCTCTTCTAGCTCGGGGGGTAGAATCCCTTTCAATATATATACTTGAGTTCTGCTTTTTCCCCTTTATTTTTGTTCTTGCATAAATGCTTACTTGTATACTAATGTTGTCTTTGTTTTGCTAGAGGAAATGTCTCAGCCCGGGAACAAAGACCTGCGAGCTATGCTCACCAGGGAACTCTTCTGCTGGAGCCTCTGGGCCCAAAATGAAGAAGCTCCGGGTGGCGAAGAAAGCCGCTGGGACCCCAACCAAGTCCCCTGCAAAGGGGAAAGACCAGACCCCGGCTGCCCAGGCCAAGGTACCCCCACCTCCTGCCATAGTGGAGAAGATGCCCCCGCCCCCTCCACGAGCTCTGGCCTTTGTTCGAGATACGGGGGCGGAGCCCAGGATTTTGGCAACCGCAGCCCCCGAGGTGCACATTCCGGTGGACCCCCAGGCCCTGGGGAAAATTCCCGACGTCTTTCATGGGACGGTGTACGAGACGGCGACCTACACCATCGACCATTACTACGGCGCCACCGAAAGGGACCTGCGGGAGATCGAAACAAGGAGCCCGGAGAGCGTGATGGAGTCTTCACTGGGAATGGCTCTAATGGTAAGCTGGCCTTACATTTTGTACCCTTCGGTTACCATGCATTGTACGTTCTTTCTTTTTTCTTTTCTAAGGCAGTTGCCTCTTTGCTTTGCAGGGTGCCTTGGCTCTTCACCGGAGCATATCCAGGTCCAAGGCTCGCCTCGAGGACATGAGGGGCGAGCATCAAGCTATTTTGGCCACCCAACAGACTACTTTGGCCGCCCTGAAGACTGCCCAAAAGCAGGAACATGAGGCCAAGGATGCCTTGGCGGCCGCGCGGGCTGAGCTGGACGCGTCCCGCCCAAGCTGGAAGAGGTCGAGGCTAACAAGGCCGCCTTAGCCGCTGTAACGGCCGAACTCGAGGAGGCCAGGACTGCCCGGGCCTCACTGGACTCCGCAAAAACCGAGGCTGAGGAGGCTAAGGCCGCCTTGGAAAAGGAGAAGGCAGCTTCCAGCTACGCCATGGAGGACATGCTATACCACTGCTGGGTCTTCAACCCGGATGGCGACTTTTCCTTCCTAGGAGCGGAAGTCTAGGATCCCTTCCTGGAGGGGTTTAAAGCTCGTCTTCAGCAAGAGGCGCCCTCTGAGACCGGGGAGACCTCCATAGCGGCCGAGCAGGAGGGCGAGATGGCGACCTCAATGGAGCAGCCTGGGGGGGCCTAGGGCATTTCTTTTTCAAACACTTTTATTATTATTTTTTTATAACTTTTGTATGAGGTTTTTCCACCTCGAGACAATTGGCTTTATCCATTTTTTGCTTCTATACACTTTTCTTTTTGTTGGTGCTATGATTGATGCTTTTATATTTTCCTTAGAAAAAACATGTTAACCAATCTTGACCCAACTTCTAAGATAAGTCCCGATTGCACTCCAGACATCGCATTAAGAACTTAGTTCGCGTTAACCTCTTATTGGTATCTCGTGCTTTTTAAGAAAAAAATGATCAATCATTTGAATTAACTTCTAAGTTTTATGACCTGGTTATGTCTAGGACGTTAGTTTGAAAACTTAGTTCGCATTAATTTTTATCAATATCTCGTGCTTTTTAAGAAAAACAACAATCAATCAATTTGAATTAACTTCTAAGTTTTATGACCTGGTTATGTCCAGGACGTTAGTTTGAAAACTTAGTTCGCGTTAATTTTTATCAATATCTCGTGCTTTTTAAGAAAAACAACGATCAATCAATTTGAATTAACTTATAAGTTTTATGACCTGGTTATGCCCAGGACGTTAGTTTGAAAACTTAGTTCTTGTTAATTCTTGACTAATATCTTGTGCTTTTTAAGAAAAACACCGATTAATCAATTTGAATCAACTTCTAAGTTTTGAGCCGACCTGGTTATATCTAGGGTAGGACTTAGTTCGCGTTAAGCCTTTATCAATATCTCGTGTTTTTTAAGAAAAACAACGATCAATCAATTTGAATCAACTTCTAAGCCTTTAAGGCGACCTGGTTATATCCAGGCACCATATGCCCCCCAAGTAACTAGGAAAGGGTCTTTCGTGGTTACTTGAGATTACACCCACAAATATACACAATAATAAACAAAGATTTAATTCTCATTGCTTAGAAAAAAAAAGGTGGCCTTTAAGCCTTACAAGGGTGCTACTGATAATATTTCTTCAAATGGATGGCGTTCCAAGTACGTGGGACTGCCCCTCCATTGAGCCGAGCTATTTTATAAGTTCCTTCCTTAATGACCTCGGTGATTTGATATGGCCCTTCCCAGTTCGGTCCCAATACTCCATCTTTGGGATCCTTACCGGCCAAGAAGACTCTTCTGAGGACCAGGTCGCCAATGCTAAAGGCGAGTTTTTTTACCTTTGAGTTGAAATAACGAGTGATTTTTTTGCTGGTAATGCGCGAGCTGAAGCTGCGAATCTTCTTGTCTTTCATTAATTAGGTCGAGGGAGGCGCGAAGTAGTTCGTGGTTGCGGTCCTGGTCATATGCCTGGACTCGATGCGAAGATACCTTAACCTCGACAGGGAGGACTGCCTCACTCCCAAAAGTTAGAGAGAAAGGAGTATGACCCGTAGGAGTCCGATGTGAGGTCAGGTATGCCCACAGAACCTGGGGGAGCTGTTCTGGCCAGACCCCCTTGGCTTCGTCTAGTCTTTTCTTAAGGCTCGCCTTTAGCGTCTTATTGACAGCCTCGACCTGGCCATTTGCCTGGGGATAGGCTACGGACGAGAAGCTTTTCACAATTCTGTACCTTTCACAAAATTCGGTGAAGAGGTCGCTGTCGAACTGATTCCCATTGTCGGATACGATTTTCTTCGGTAGCCCGAACCGGCAGATAATGCTTTTGACCACGAAGTCGAGGACTTTCTTGGAAGTGATTGTTGCCAAAGGTTCTGCCTCAGCCCACTTCGTGAAGTAGTCGATGGCCACCACAGCGTAGCGGACCCCGCCCTTTCCAGTAGGGAGGGCGCCAACCAAGTCGATTCCGCAGACTGCAAATGGCCATGGGGAGGAGATCATCTTTAGCTCGATTGGGGGAGCTCGGGCAACTGTGGCGAATCGCTGGCACTTGTCGCACTTCTTGACATACGAGATCGAGTCCTTTGACAAAGTGGGCCAGTAATACCCTTGCCTTAAGACTTTTAGGGCCAGGCTTTGCCCTCCAGTGTGATCCTCGCAAAAACCTTCGTGCACTTCCTGCAGGATGGCCTTTGCTTCGCCTGGTAGAACACATCGTAGGAGAGGTAGGGAATGCCCATGTCGGTACAACATCCCATCTATCACCGTATACCTTGGGGCCTGGTACAGTACCCGCCGTGCGTCATTATGTCCTTCGGGTAACTTTCCTTCGGTGAGGTACTCGAGGATGGGAGTCATCCAGGTCGGTCTAGCGTCAATCATCTCGACCTCCGCCCCGACCTCTTCTACACTTGGTTTTTCCAGGAATTCCACCGGTACTAACCCCAGCGTCTCCGTCTCCCCGGAGGTAGCGAGCTTGGCGAGGGTGTCTGCGTTAGCGTTATGCTCTCAAGGAATTTGCTCAATTGTACCCCGTTCAAATGCGGACAGCTCGGATTTTACCTTGGCCAGGTAAGCAGCCATCCTGGCTCCTCGTGCTTGATACTCACCTAGCACCTGGTTTACCACGAGCTGGGAATCGCTGAAGCATTGAACGGAACTGGCCTTCAGCTCCTGGGCTACCCTCAGTCCGGCCAGCAAAGCTTCGTATTCGGCCTCGTTGTTGGAAGCCTTGAATCCGAATCTCAAAGCCGAGTGGAATCTATGCCCTTCAGGGGATATCAAAATGATTCCAGCCCCGGAGCCGTTCTCATTGGATGAGCCATCCACGAAGATCTTCCAAGACGTCAGGGCCGAGGTGACCTGGGGTGGGGTTTCCACAGGATCCTTCCTGAATCCTGTGCATTCTGCCACAAAATCGGCCAGGGCCTGACTTTTTATAACAGTTCGTGGGGTGTACAAAATCTCGAACTGACTGAGTTCGATGGCCCACTTTAACAGGCGTCCCGATGCTTCAAGTTTTTGCAAAACCTGCCTTAAAGGCTGATCGGTCATGACGTGTATTGAGTGGGATTGGAAATACCGCTTGAGCTTTCGGGAGGCCGTGATAAGACAGAACGCCAATTTTTCCATTAACGGGTATCAGGATTCAGCCTCGAGAAGTCTCTTGCTGATGTAGTAGACTGGTTTCTGAACCCGGTCTTCTTCTCGGACCAATACGGCACTAGCTGCATCCTCTGTGACAGCTAGGTAGAGGAAAAGGGGCTCTCCTACCATTGGTTTGGACAATACGGGTGGCTCGGCCAGATGTGCCTTCAGGTCGAGGAAAGCACTTTCGCACTCCTCTGTCCATTCGAATTTCTTATTTCCTCGGAGCAGGTTGTAGAACGGCAGGCACTTGTCGGTGGATTTTGAGATAAACCGATTAAGGGCTGCCACTCTTCCTGTCAAGCCTTGAACGTCCTTACGTGACCAGGGTGAGGGAAGCTCAAGCAATGACCTGATCTTATCGGGGTTCGCCTCGATTCCTCTAGTGTTGACAATGAAACCCAGGAATTTTCCAGACGCGACCTCGAAAGTGCACTTCTGAGGGTTAAGCCTCATGTCGTATTCTCTTAGTATCTTGAAGCATTCTTCAAGGTCGAAAACATGGTTATCGGCAGTCTTTGACTTGACCAGCATGTCATCAACGTACACTTCCATGTTCTTCCCGATCTGGTTGGCGAGCATTCTATTCACTAATCTCTGGTATGTAGCAACTGCGTTCTTCAACCCAAATGGCATGACCTTGTAACAATAGACGTTAGTCGGGGTCATGAAGCTGGTTTGCTCCTGGTCCGCCGGATTCATGGCGATCTGATTATAGCCTGAGTACGCGTCCATAAAGGACATGAGCTCGTGCCCCACCGTGGCATCCACCAATTGATCAATCCTTGGCAAGGGAAAACAATCTTTGGGGCAGGCTTTATTCAGGTCGGAGAAGTCGATGCAGGTCCGCCATTTCCCGTTGGGCTTCGGGACCAGCACAGGGTTGGCGACCCAAACTGGAAATTTGGCTTCACGGATAAAGCCACATTTCTTGAGCCGGGCTACTTCTTCTTCTAAGGCCTCAACTCGAGTTGTTCCCAGGCGCCTCTGCTTCTGGGACTTTGCATGAACGCTCTTATCAAAATGAAGGGTGTGCATGATGACATTTGGACTGATTCCCATCATGTCCTCGTGTGACCATGCAAACACATCCAGGTTATCCTGCAGAAACTTGATCAGCTCTGCTTTCCTCTTGCCACAGAGGTTTTTCCCGAGCTTAACCGTCCGTGAAGGATTTTGTGGATCAATGTTTACTTCCTCGAGCTCTTCAATAGCTTGGAGCTCGGACTTGTCCTCGCCTATTCGGGGGTCAATATCCTCACTTAGGATGATACTTTCTGTAATGCCCCAACTCCAGGGACCATTACGGTGTGCCTTGTAAACAGTGCTAAACTCGCTAATCGAGTCATTTGGCCAAAATCGTGTAACTAAGTATGATTAGCGGTTTAGGGATTAAAAATTTTGGTTAAGATATAACGTTTCACTAAAACGTTTAATATATACATTGGGATCCCAAAAATATAATTTTAAAGTCTACTACAAGAAAATATTTACAACAGGCCGTTCTATGCAGCAAAACAGGGTTTAACCCTAGTTCCTCTTTAAACCTCGACCGTGGCGGACGAGCAGCTGCATATGTACACGTCATCACCTAAGCTCTCCAACTCAAGGATGGTCCAGCTTCCTTTTTCCTTTACCTGCACCACATAGCACCCGTGAGCCGAAGCCCAGCAAGAAAACACAATATAACATGATATAATATCAACAGTGATTGTATTAATTATTCAGGAACAACAGTCCAAACAAATAGGTGACCAACACAAGAGTCACAAATGTGGGGACAGCACCCTTTAGCCATGTTATGATAGGATCACCAGGGCTTAACTGATAGGTTATCCTTTCATAAGTTCAATCAGGATAGGTGTATGGTGAATGGTCACCAACATAACCTTCCTCATGACCATAGAGTCATAACCTGGGAACAGCACCCTTTAGCCATGTGACGGTAGGGTCACCAGGGCTTAACAAATGAGTGAGCATCTCACTAGCTTCAATAGGATAGGTGCATGGTGATTGGTCACCAACATAACCTTCCTCCCGACTCTAGAGTCGTAACTATGGAACAGCGTTCCCTAGCCATGTGACAGACAGTCATCGGGGCCCTATGCCCTGGCTCTGAGTGCTAGTCTTAGACTAGTCAAGCGCTTATATGTTCATCGACTTTAGGTTCGGTCCAGCATTAATGCCATAGAGTCATTCAATGCATGTTCATCGACTTTAGGGTCGGTCCAACATTAATGCCATAGAGCCATTCAATGCTGATATCGATTAGATCTAATCTTCACTCGGCCCTGCGTCCTCGACGCTCATGCCGTTTCTGACCCTCAGGTCAGTGAAACACGACCAGTGTTCAACCCGTTGTGAGCTTAACTAATAAGTCACAGCCTCACAGACGGATCTGACCCCATTGCCGATTCTGACTAATAAGTCAGTGCCATACACAAGTAAGCCATGCCACCAAACATATATCACATGTCCAATATCCATAAACAAGGTATTCAGCATGCTTACTTAACAAGTATTAATATAATTAGGACCATGCACAAACCCCGAGGCACAAGCTCTGAACAATATCATACTCAGTACTCAAAGCATGTCCTAATCACATGTTTCTCATGCATCATATGCATAATATTCAACAATCCAACATGCACCAACAATAGCCATGCATGTCACGTTCAATAGTCAACCAACATGCATCAAGAATAGCCATGCATGTCATACTAAATAATCAACCAACATGCATCAAGGATAGCCATGCATGTCATATATACACAGGGTTCAGTTTCCTTACCTCAGAGTCGAGCTAGAATGTTTAAAAGAACGACCCTTGAGAACGATCAACTTTTAGTCCTTTAGCGGTCACCTAGTCATAACCAAATATAGGATATCATCAATAAAAATGATCAACATAGGTTCCCAAACCAATATCTAGCCTCCGGGACATCAATCCACACTTAACCGGGTAGTAGGATTGACCCCGAGGCCTATGGGTAGCATCCCCAAGTCAAAAACTCACTTTTGGCCAAAAATGCCCTGATGGGCTGCGGCTCACCATAGCCATGCCGCGGCTCACCCTCAGACAGAAGCATAATTCTTCCCAGAAACACACTCAGGCCGCGGCACACCATAGCCAGGCCGCGGCACATTACGCAAACTAGCAAGCCACCAGCTTGCTTCCCCTGCGTTTCTCCTCGAAACCAAACCTTCAAACCAGTCCCAAACCTCAACCTAACACCCAATTCAACCACCAAACATCATCTAAAACTCACCCACATCAAAACCCAAATTAAACATCAACTAAACTACCACTAATTCCAACTATTTACCAAGAAATCACAAGCTGAAAGTTTAAAGCCAAAACAGAGTATACCATGAAACTAATGAATGGAACTTACCTCAAACTTGATTTTGAATCCCCTTTAATGGCTGAATCAAGTTCCTAAGCTCCCACCTTTGATATCCTAGCTTAACTCCTCAATTTGGGCTCTCAAAATTCAAAGAAAAGCAAAGGGGAAAAACATGTACGGGAGAGAAGAAGAAGATGAGGATGGGGCTCTGTTTTTGGTTCTATTTTCCATAGCCTAATAACCCTCATATAAATCCAAGCTAAATGACCTAAATGCCCCTAGGTCATTTAAGGTTCCTAAAGCCACCCCAAGGGCAAAATTGTCCTTTTCAACCTACACCGTTAATTATAATTAACGCTCTCCAATTCCCGCTATTCTCAAATGCCAATAAATCATATCCCATTACCCTTTAATTAAAAATACTCCCATATGCTTGCATTTACCATCATATAATAATATAATTCACATGAACATGCATATGATCATTAAATAGCATCATAATTCAATTATGGCCCTCCCGGCCTCCTAACCAAGGTCCTAACCCTTATTAGGAAATTTGGGGCATTACACTTTCCCCCTCGGTGCTCTGAGGTTTTTCAATCTCAGGATTAGTCAAAGGTTCCTAAGATTCCTCTCCTCCGCCTTGGATGGCCATCGTTAGCTGCCCGGGTTTCGATTTTCCCTTCATGGAAATGTTGTAGCATTCCCTGGCAGCGAGCTGATCGCCACGGACCGTGCATATTCTCGTGGAAGAAGGGAATTTCAGCGCGAGGTGGCGAACGGAGGTGATGGCCTCAAAAGCTATAAGTGTGGGTCGGCCCAAAATAGCATTGTATGCGGCGGGGTAGTCGATGACCACGAACTCGAGGAGTTTTGAGACTATCCGAGGTCCCTCTCCTAAGCTGATCACCAGCTCGATCGTCCCTATAGTCGCTGATCCTTCTCCCGAAAAACCATACAGCATCATGGAGGTTGCCTTCAGCTCGGCGACAGTCAAACCCATCTTCTCCAGCGTGGACCGGGATAGAAGGTTTACCGAGCTCCCATTATCGATCAGCACTCTCCTAACCCTCCGATTAGCGAGCTGCACTGCTACGACCAGAGGGTCGTTATGAGGGAACTAAACATGGCCAGCATCTTCTTCCGTAAAAATGATTGGTTGCCTCTCCAATTGCTGTTGCTTTGGCAGATGCTGCTCGAGGACGAACTCTACTCTATTATGCGCCTTGAGTTCATTTACGTACCTCTTTTGGGCACCCCTGCTCGTGCCAGCCAAATGCGGACCTCCCGAGATTGTGGATATCTCTCCTCCTATCACTGGAGGAGGGATGTCTTGATCAACCCGAGACCCGGGCTGACTGACCGGGGCTTCCGGAGCAGGTCGGCTTGTTGGAACCCTGTTCCGCGCGTACTGAGCCAAGGGGCTGGCTCTGATGAGAGTTTCGATCTCATCTTTCAAATGCCTACAATCATCAGTATTGTGGCCAACGTCATTGTGGAAACGGCAAAACTTGGAGGTATCTCTCTTCCCCTTCTAGTGCTTTAACGGCTCCAGCTTCTTCCAGGGGAGGTGAGCAGAGTTCGCTAGGAAGATGTTCTCCCTAGAGTGGGTGAGCTCTGTATAAGTCGCGTAGACTGGCTTAAATTTTTCTACGAACTTATTCTAATTTGGACTGTGCTGGTTGCCCTCGCCGTTCCCCTTTCTTTTGCCTCCACCGAACTGGTTATTCTACGTAACGTTCTAGGTCGCTGCCATGACCTCCGTTCCCACTCTTGCGGGCTGCTCAGGGACCTGGCTGGTTCCTGCAGCTGAGGCTTGGGCCTCCTCCAAGTTGATCCACCCTTGGGCCCTATTTAGGAATTTGTTTACTGAGCTGCCTCCCTTCCTTTGTATTTCATTCCAAAGTCCCCCTCCGATGAGGATTCCAGTTCTCAAAGCCATGAGCTTGGAGCTGTCATCTGCGTCTCTAGCCCGAGCAGCGACGTTCGCGAACCTGGTCAGGTAAGCCTTCAAAGGCTCGTCGGGTTGTTGCCTCACGTTAGCCAGGGAGTCGGCCTTGACGCGGGCAGCCTAGGAGGCTCGGAATGCCCTTTTGAAATCAGCAGAGAAAGTTTTCCAGGAGCTGATTGATTGTTTCTTGCTTTGTTTGAACCACTATCTGGCTGGCCCGGTCAGTGTGGAGGGAAATATCAGACACCTCAGCTCAGGGCCAATGTTGTGGGCCATCATCAGGGTATTGAACATCCCCAGATGATCCGACGGATCTCCATCTCCGTTGAATTTGGACAGGTGCGGCATACGGAAACCGGGTGGGTATGCCGTTGCTGCTATGTTGGGGGCGAAGAGCTCAAGCTCGTCCCCCGAATCATATTCGTCTTTCTCTTTCTCCGACAGGAGCTTCCTCATTAGCTCCTCCATCTGAGCCAGGCGCTCAAGGGTTTTGTCCTGATTTCCTTGGTTATTCCGGGGCTGTTCAACAGCTCTGGATCCATTGTATACGTTTGGTGGGTTATTGCCCCTCCTACCTTGAGATAGGTTATTTGGGACATTCTCGCCGTTACGTACCTCGGACAGGTCTCCCCCTGAGCGAGCATGGCTGCCATCTCCTACTGGGTCCCCCCTATGAGAGTTAAGGCGATCTCGTAGGTCGCCCCTCGGGGTTTCTTGAGGACTTTGCACTAAGCTTAAGCGTTGACGCAGGTCTCCACCAGAAAGGTCACTCCGGCGACTGCCGGTCCAGTAGCTCCCGTTAGAGAAGCTCGGAGTCCGCCTCTGGGGGTGAGAATCCGGGCTCCCTCTGGGCGCCCTGCTACGACAGGAAGGTCTTGCGGATGGCGGGTTTCTCCTGCTGCTTCCATAAGCTGGAATATCTCGGATAGGCTGAGGAGGAGACGAATATCTTATTGGTGACGGAGGATGTCTGACCGGGGATGCAATCCTGGTTCCGTCAGGGCAGATCAAGTTAGGTGGGGGCCTTTCGGCCCTGCCAACTTGTAGGCCCTGTGCCTAGCGATCTGGACGAGGCGCAGGACGTCTGGAGGGGACGGGCTGGTGCTGTGAGCCCTCCCTAGATCTCCTTCTAGAACTCCCTCGAGCCCTCCTGGGCGCGCTCGAGGCTGGTAGTGAGCTGGGAGTTGAAGTCCGGACCGAGCGGCTATACTGTTGTTCGGCTCTAGGTATTTCTTCGAAGTTTGCTTCTCGGTGGTGCGATGAGGGAGTAGAGTTGGACGTTGGAGGTCTGATCGAGCGGCTAGGCCTGGACCGATTACCCTGGCGAGACTTACGAGTCTCTCCTTGCCTCTTTCCGACGTTAGCGACGGTTGTAAGAGGGGGTAGCCGGGCCAACACCTCTTTAATCTGCTGACTAGCTTTCGCCAGTTGACTCCTTAGCTGAGCGTTCTCCATCTCTACCGCCGTGTAAAAATCCGGGTTTGGATTAGGTGGCCGAGGTGCCGAACTTCCAGTGTCATCCTGGCCTATCGGCTGCTTGCCCGGCCGCTGCTGGACTTCAAGATTTTGCTCACCGGAGATGGCGGCATGATGAGCCTCCTACCCATCATGTTGTTCCAACTCGTTACCGTGTCTTGATCGAGTGGTCACCATAGTTGGATATTCGCGATAGCACCAATCTAACAAGCTCTCAATGAAAGCACCAAACTGTTGACGCGGTTCTTCGCCAACAGGTAATTAAGAAAATAAGAGAAAGAGATTAGTGCTTAATAATGAACTGAAACAGATGAATGATCTTTAAATGGATTGATGACACAATTACGTTTTTAGGTGGTTCAAAGGTTAAAATCCTTCTACTCCACCAGCCAATATTATTGCTATATTTCTGGTATTCTTTACAGGATACTTCGTTACATAATAGAATCCAACCCCTTGCAACTCCCAGGGTTTCCATATTTATAGGAGAGGGCACCTGGGAGTTGGTAAGGGGGGTCATCCCGTGACCTTCTTACCCATCATGTCACTTCTGTGACATTCATGATTAATTCCTAAAACCTGACAAATGAAGTGTGGTCTAATCAACAGGTAAGGGGGATAATGGGCCGCACGGCCCAACCCAGTCGTGGGTGCCTGAATACGCACGTTCATGCTGCGTGTCCGAGAATTCAGGGATATATCAGACATGTGATGTCTGATATATCCACGTTTACATTGCATGGTTGACTTTATAAAAGGTCATAGCTTCCAACTCCAGCCCGTAGGCCGAGTTGGATGCCTTCTCGACCTGCGGCCTTCAAAGTCCTGACTCGGCCCTTGAGTAATCTTGGTGAGCCTTTGGTTACCTCGAGCTAAAGAGGTAGGACCTGACGATCAGCAGCTTCGGTCATGGGGTATCCACGTGGCTGATATAATTAGGCCATATCCCAGCTCGCTAATAGCCCGTTGGAAAATCAGGGCGTACAATTTGTCATTTCTTTGGAAGTAAGTTTGTAGCTTGTCATTTATAGGGCTGATTACTTGGTTTTTCTTTAAGAATAGTCTTGTATTTGCATTTAGAATTCTTATTGAATCCTTAGGTCTTACATAGATTGCAGGTGTTGATAACGAAGTTCTTATTATTGAGAATAATGATGAGGCTTTTGTTTGGGCTCAAAGGCATGAAGAAATTTATATTGAAATTATGGAAGAATAAGTGTTAAAGGGAAATAAGAATACCACAACCTTTATAGAGAAACCATGGAAACATATAAAGGAAGAGCTTTGTGCACAAACAAAAAGAAATTATAGTGATATGCAACTAAGGAACAAATACAATCAATTAAAGAAAAATCATAAGGATTTTAAGTCTTTACTGAAGGAGACCGATATGAGATACAATGCGGTGACAGAACAAGTTAGTGCGACTAATGAGGTTTGGGATAAACTTATTAAGGTAAAAATGATTTAAAATGGATTTTATGTTTGTTTTATTTTAATAGGTATTGGTATATTTTATCATTATAATTTCATTTCATGTAGGTTAACAAGTCTGCTGAAAGATTTAGAAAGAAATGTTGTAATTTTTATGAGAAATTATGCATTATCTTTGGTGATACTACTACAACTGGTTCCAATGCTCATCTTCAACCCGAAGTCCTTCTAATGATGGAGATAATGATGATGCAACATCGATAAGTCCTTCTACTAGGAATGAAGAAAGTTGTTTTGATGAGGATGGTAGCAAAATAAGAGGTAAATTAATTGCAACTTTGAACTCTCGATCAATAAAAATAGCAAAGTTCTCATCAGCTTTGACAGATGCACTGGCGACATATAATGAAACTGCAAAGTGAAAGACAGAATTAATAGAGAGATTAATGGCAACATCTGCATCACATTACTTATTTGATGAGAGTGTTGAAGCTCTTAATCCAATTGATGGAATTGGTGTAGAAGTATACGCAAAAGCTATTGAGAAGTTTGAGAACGAGGTGTCCAAAGCACTATTTCTAAAGATGCCAGAGCGTACAAGAATAAATTGGTTGCTAAAAATTTGAAGTGAAAAGTTTAGACTTTGTTTAGCTATGAACTAGATGACTTTGTTTAGCTATTCACTTTAGTTTTGTTTAGCTATTGACTGGATGACTTTGTTAGATATTTACTAGATGACTTTATTTAGCTATTGACTCGATGAATTTGTTAGTTATTGACTGGATGATTTTGTTTAGCTATTGAATGGATGACTTGTTTGGTTTATTTTGTTTTATGGTTTGAGTGGGAATTTGTAAGTGGACAAATTTAATTAAATGTTTATATATTTAAATGGTTTGAGTTGGATTTTGTTTAGCTATTGATTGGATGACTTTGACTTTGAGTGTTTATATATTTTTTATGTTGAATGTAAAATTTAAATATTTTTTCTATTATCAGAATAAAATGTCTTTAAACGTTGCTCGGTTCAACAAGGATAATTTACTGGACGATTCAGATGATGAGTTTGGAGAGATTTTGTTGTATTTTGCTTGCGAGGAATATAATCAATTATAGCTATCTAAGAAACCTTGTAGAAATTAAGCTTTTTCAGGGCATGAATACGTTATGGAAGTGTTGCATGGCCATTGGAGTAGGTGTTATGATTTGTTCGGAATGAACAAAGATGTCTTCAAACTATTTTGTGGTGTTCTAAAAGAAATTTTTTTATTGAAGAACTCACGATATATGTCTGTTGAAGAACAAGTGACTATGCTCTATTTGTGATTGACCATAATGAACGACATCATGTGGTTCCTGAACGGCTTCAGCATTCCACCTCAACCACATCTCATTATTTTAGGAAGGTTTTGAATGCAGTATATCGTCTATCCAAAGAACTAATTACTCCACATTCATTTGATGTAACTCCTCCACAAATTTAATTCGATCCAAGATACTATCCATTTTTTAAGGTACAAATATTTTTTTTTTCCTTTCTTTCAATATTCAATATAAAAAATCTAATCATTTATTTTGTATTTTAGAATTGTGTTGGAGCTATAGATGGGACTCATATTTCTACGCATGTTCCAATTGATGAACAAATATCACATCAAGGTCGGAAAGTGGATATAACTCAAAATGTTATGTGTGTATGTTCATTTGACATAAAGTTCACATATGTTATCCCTGGATCAGAAGGATTAGCTAATGATGCATGAATTCTTCTAGAATGTGCCTCAAACCCATATTATGAATTTCCAATGTTTCCCCAAGGTAAGTATTTATCAAACTTATTGTGTTGATTGATATATTAAATATCTATATGTAAAAACTAACACGAATTATCATTGGATCATGAAAATATTATCTTGTTGATCCTGGCTACACAAACATGTCTGGTTTTCTTTCGTCATATCAAGGGGAAATGTATCATTTGGGTCAGTACACAAATCTTAATCCCATAGGAAGAAATGAGCTTTTTAATTATTGACACTCTTCTTGAGAAATGTCAGTGTTTCGATGTGTTGAAGACTCGCTTTCCAATCCTAAAGCAAATGACTTCATATGATCTAAGAATACAAAAGTACATTGTCATTGCTTGTTGTGGGATTCACAATTTTATAAGGACTAATGCATAAGCAGATGTGTATTTTTATGGAGGTGAAGGAAATTTTGAAGTACATGCTACTACTTTACAAAACACGGATGGAACTTCGACTGATAGTGTAAAGTTCAGTATTTTCATAACTCATATACGTGAAATGGCTCATGTTCGTGATGAAATTGTTGATCATATATGGAGAGCTAATCGATGATCGTGAGAGTGAGTAAAGACATTACTTGATTGTTATGACTCGTTTAATATTTTTCTTTAAGTTTGGACAATTATCAGTTCATACGTTTTTATTTTATTATGTAGACTTTATTGCTTTTGTGTTATCTCATGAATAGATATTGAGTTTTGAGATTTGAGATTACTGGGATATTATTAATATGATCTTTTTCTACTATAATTTTCTTATTTTTTATTTTATTTTAAAAAATAGAGGTCATTTTTTAGTTTCGAAAATAAAAATAAAAGTTACAAAAACTCATTTTATTTTTATTTTTTAAAAACAAAAAACAAAAATAGTTCTCAAACACATTTTTATTTTATGAAAATCAAAAAACATAAAACAAAAATATATTTTTATTCTTGAGTTTAAAAATTTTAAAAACAAAAATTTTACAAAAAAACAACGATTGTGTCTTATTTTACTTTATTATTTTTCGTGCTTAATATTTTGACTTTGCAACAAGTTTCTGTTACAACGAGTTTTCTTGTTTTTTATTTTGCTTACATAATTAATTCAAATCATATAATTGGTAATACTTCAAAACAGTTCTTTCACTGAGGTTACAGTGAAGATGGCCTAGTAGTAGGCTGTAGTACATTTATTGAATCTAATTTTTTGAACTTTTCATCTCAAAAGGAAAAAAAAAAAGTGAGAAAAAGTAAAGATGGCTAGAACTATATTTATTCTAAAAAAAAAAAAAAAGAGTGGCAACCATTTGGTACCCTATGCTTTTTAAATATATTGTTTTGGTACAATAATGCTTATTTGGTATTCTGTATTTTAAAATCATACATATTTAGTACCCTAAACTCAAATTTAATTGATAAAATTTTACATATTGAATCAAACTGCTCTCAATTATATGAGTTCCAAATTTAAATTTAATTACTTAATTACATATAACTAATGACAGTTTGGTCATATTGACAAATTTTATTTATTAAATTTGAGTCTAGAGTACCATATATGTATTATTTTAAAATACAAAATACCATATAAGAATTATGGAAAAAAGAAGATACTAAAATAATACTTCGCAAATATACAAAATAGCAAATGAGTAAATTTCCAAAAAAAAAAAATTATGTGGGCCGACTCAATCCTTAATGAGGCCTTAGACCAAAAAAGTTTTGAGGCCCTAGAAGAAAAAAAAATTAGGCCTTATTTTCAGAAGAATTTTTTTTTGAAATAAATTACACATAATACTGTACATTTAAAAAAAATTGAAAAATACAGAATTTTACAAAAATACGGATAATAATTTGTAACAATTTTGTAATCATTTGTTAGAATTTTCTCTTTATTCTATAAATGTTTACAAAATTATAACATATGATTATAAACTTGTAAAGTTTAGTTATAAATTTGTAAACTTTAGTTACAAAAAAATTATATTGTTACAAATTTGCAAACTTTGTTTACAAAAAAAAAATTCCATATTTACGAATATATCATTCCGTATTTTTGTAATTTCTTACCGATTCTGTATTTTTAGTATTTTTCTTAGATCTTAGGTAAATATGTGAATTTCCCAATTTTTTTTTCGGGGGTTTTATTACCATACAATTTTAGGTTGTTTTTCATTTTTGAGCTTTATATCTCATAAAAATTAAATGAATTTACATGAAATATAAGAAAATTCAATAAAATTTGATATATATGGCTTTTTTTTTGTGTGCATTTTTTATGGTTTTTTTTGTTATTTTCCTTTTTTATGGGTTTTGTTTTCCCATATTTATCAAAATATTTGTTCTGTATCCCATATTTTTTTGTATAAGTTTATTTATTCTATATGGGCATTTTTGTGAGGGAATTTCTGTCTTTTTTATTATTATTATTATTTTGGGAAACATTTTTGTAAGAAAATTTTAATTGAGTAGTTGTTTATTATGCATATATGTGAATTTTTGTGAGTGTTTTTCAATCATTTTAAGTATTTTTATTATTATTATTATTTTTTTGAAATTTTTTTTTTGTAAGAAAATAAATTCCCAGTATGCATGCAGGTACTTGAGTACATATACTCTATCACGTTTTTATCTGCATCACATTTTTATCTCCATCACGTTTTCTTCATTATATTAGTATATTTTATTCAGCATTTGGCAGTGGTGATATTTGTTCTGAGTTTTTGTTTTGTTTTAGGGTTTATTTGAATTAATCGTTGTGGATTTTGTGCCCTCTGTGTGTGTCTTCGTCTCGGTGAGTACCTGGTTTCAGGTGTGCATTTTCCGTTTGCTTTAGTATCACGTTTTTTATATATCGTTTGGTTCGATTGTTTTCTTTCCTTCAGCATTTGATTTTTTGTGTTGATTTCTTCTTTTTGTTCTCTTTTTTAGGATTTTTATAAGTTTCTCGTTGTGGATTTGTGCCTCTTTGTGGTGTTTTCATATCGGTGAGTACCCGGTTTCAGGGTTTATTTTTAAAATTTTTTTAATGTATATTGATTGTTAATTTTGCTTTGTATTATCTATTTTTCTGTAGTGGGTGGTTGTTTTTTAATCTGTGTTAATGGTGGTTTTTATTTTTGGTGCACGATTTTATCGTTAGTTTTTTTGTGGGGTTTTTGTCAGTTTTTTATCAGTTTTTTTTTGGGAAGTTTATGGGTAGTTATTTGTAATTTGTGCTCTATATATATGTATATCTGTTATTCTTTTTTCATTTGTGTTGTTTGTTTTTTTTTATGCAGTGCATTGTATATTTTAATTTTCGAATTTGTGTGATGGATCACTCTGGTGAAACCGGTGGTGTTTCTGGTTCTGAGAAGAAAATTTCTGGTATAGTAGAGGATGAATCGAAGAATGTAGGGGATGATATTGGCGAGATTCTTCCTCGAAGGAGTAACATTACACATCTGAAATCTGTTGCAAGGAAGAAGAGTAAATCCCCTTCCTCTGTTGCAAGGAAGACAAGTAAATCCCCTTCCACTGTTAAACAGACAAAGGATTCGTGTGCATCTGGTAGTAAGGATGCTGGAGATGATTCTCATGAGACTAAACATGTTGTGGTATGTGTTTATTTATTTAAGTATAATAAAAAAAAAATTGTTCATCTGTTTATGTTTCTGTTATTGTGTTTCACATTCGGTGGATTCTGTTTGTTTTTTTTTTTTTATGGTTGTGTATCTGGTTTCTTGTAGATTTGTAGTTATTTTGCATAATGTTCAATTATGTTTTTTGTTTGTTTTATTGTTATTGTTGTGTTTTTTTGTTGTTAAACTGTTTTATTTTTTTTTGTACCTGGTTACTTTGCAGATAACAGTGAACGATTTTGCTTAATGAGTTTGTAACTGGTTACCTTAGTGAATGAATTGTTTTTTTTTATATATATGTATATTTCAACCATACAAAGTTAAATACATATAAGTGGTTTTATAAATGTAAAGTACTTATCAATTTTTCATGTTTATATTTTTTTAAACTGGTTACATGTTTAATTGTTTTGTTTTTTTTTTTCTGCAGGCTCATTTAAAGATAAACCCCTCCAAGAGGTTTGGTAGTAAGGTTCAACATTTTAATGACAAGAGTGTCATTACTGACTTGAAATCTAAGTTGACGAAAAGTCAGAAATCATTGTTTAAGAAGACGCCATTTGGGCACTTTTTAGAAGTATGTGATATTCATTTTCAAACTCAACTTGCCCAGCTTGTGTTATTGAGAGAGGTGTCTCATGAGAGGGAGGAAGAGGAAATGTGGTTTAAGCTTGGTCGCAGAGTGTGTAGGTTTTCTGTTGAAGAGTTTGCTCTAGTTACGGGTCTTAGATGTGATGGTGATTTTGATTTAAGTCGTTTTCAAAAAAAGAAAGTTTTGTTTAAGAAAAAAATATTTGGCCGTTTTGTTGGTAAGGTGTCAAAGTCTGAATTACGAAATGTTTTTATTAGTGAGGATTTAGTTGATGAAGAGGATGTTGTCAAATTGGGTATAGTTCATATCTTAGTTAACTATTTGTACGGCTATACTAGTGAGAAGTTGGTTGATGATTTCTTTTTTGAGATGATTGATCGAGATTTTTCTGAATTAGCAAATATTAGTTTTGGCAAGTTTGTATGGGATAGGAGTTTTCATTATTTGAAAACTGCTTTGAAGGGTGGGAATAAAATCTTTGATGGACTTTTCGTTGATGGGAAGGTTGGCCTTCACCCTTACAAACTTCTTGGGTTTCCAATTGCTTTTCTTGTATGGATATATGAATGTATATTTGAGTTGAGTCCTGAGTTTTGTCAACGGGTTGGGAAAAAATTTCCACGTTTGTTGAATTGGAAGAGTACTGATAATGCCTTCTATTCAAACTTGGTGGGAAAGGTTTTCAACAATCAGAAAGTATAATATTTTTGTTTTGTAACTGGTTTCTTGCTAAATTTGTTTTATTCATTTTTGGATTTGTGTTTGTGTACCTGGTTTCAGTTGATGGTAACCAGTTTCTTGATTTTTTATATATATATTTTTAATTTATTCAGTTGACTATCCTAAATGTCTATCCGTCTTCTGAGGAGAGGAAGAAACTGGCAGTGAAGAAGTTTAAGTTTGATAAAACTGTTAAGTATGCAGAAGGAGAAAAGAGATTTAGTGGGAGTAAGGATGATTGGAAAGTTGTGATGGTTGGTGATGATGATGAAGTTCCTGTTGCTATTGAAAAGAGGGAGCATAAACCTAGTACTCATGTCAAATCTCCTTTTGTTACTGAGTTTGGTTCTTCTGAAGTAAAAGAAACTGTGAAGAGGAAGGGAGAGGAAGTGGTGATTGTTAGAGGATTGCTTCCATTTGAAGATGAAATTGGGCAGAATGTTTCAAAGAATGAATGCCTGGATTATATTTCTTGGATTGAGGATAAAATGAATTTTAAGAATAAGTATGTTTTTTATATTTTGTTTAATATTATTATTCTTGATATTTAATTGTTTGTTAATATATATATTTTTTTGTTTTGAAGGAAGAAGAAATTTTCTGATGTCAATAACATTATCAATCCACCAATGGATTATTCTTTTGTTAAAATTTCTGAGAAGATGTGGTTTTACAAGCTTCAAACTTGTGGGGAGGACCTTATGGACACTGTAAGTAACCAGGTTCTTGGTATAATGTTTATTAATTAATATTTGCTTGTTTAGATGTTTTTTTTTTTTTTGGTTGATCATGTTTAAGACAAGTAACCAGGTTCCTTTTAGTACTGTGTGTAAATTGTTTTTATTATTTATGGGTAGTAACCAGGTTCTTGTAGCATTGTGTGTAACTTGTTTTTTTTTATTATATATTGGCTAGTATCCAGGTTCCTAACTTTTGTATGTTTATTTATTTTTTGTAGCATATCAATGTATGTTTTTATTACTTGAGGAAGAAGATTAAGTTGATTGATGGTTTGAACAAGAGGGTTACAACTACAGACTCTTGGTTTGATGCAACTATCAATAGTTTGTATGATAACTTTGTGGCAACCAAATGTGATTCAAGCAGCATTCGTTTTGATAACCTCATTTCAGATTACATTATTGGTGAATATTTGTTTTGTAACACTCCTTGGGTGGATGTGGATCATGTTCTTTTTCCTGTGCATGTGAAGGTTCAGTTGCATTGGGTTTTTATTCACTTTTCCATTAAGAGTAGGATGTTAACTGTCTACAATTCTTTGACGGGGAAGAATAATGAGAGTATTGCTTTGCCATATATGAATGCTTATTCTGTTGTTTGACCATATTTTCTAGATTTTCTTGATTTTTATTGTTCTAGGAAAGATTTGGACTTGAATGTTGGTCCATATTCTGTTGGGAAGAAGGATCCAATTGATTTTAACTTTGCCAAAGACTTTCCGTTTCAAGAGGATAAGTAAGTAACTGGTTTTTGTATATTGTTGTTTATTTTTCTATTTTGTTTGTTTTTAAATAATTTCATATGCTGTTTTTTGTGTTTTTTTTTTTTGCAGTGATTGTGGAGTATTTGTTATCAAGTATGCTGATTTGTTTATCCATGGGAAGATTGATGACATCCCGAAGAACATGGCTGCCAAAATTGCTACCTATCGTGATTATCTTGCCATTAACTTGTATAGTCATGCAAAAAAGAAGCAGATTGGTGGGTACAAGACAGAAGATGATGCTCCATCAAAGAAATCAAAGAGGATGAGGAATTATAAGTAAAGATGTTGGAGTTTTTTTTTTAGCTGTATTAACGACCATGTCTTTTTTTTTTCTTTGTTTAATAGTGAAGTTGTGGTTTGTAACTGGATACTGTTTTAGTACTGGACTTATGTATGGTTTTTTTTTTTTTGGTCAATGTAAAGAATTGGTTTCAACTGTTGGCTTAATATAAAGTTTTTTTTAATGTATTTTATTTTTATGTGTATGTTTTTTTTTAATAGAGTTGGTGAATTTTTTTTTTAAAGTGTGAAGATATTGTTATGTACATGTTTTTTTTCATATAGGTTTCGATTATTATTGTATGAAGATGGTGTAACCGGTTTCTTCTGTGTTAGATAGTAAAAGCTATATGTTTCAGGTAACTGGTTACTGTTTCTTTAGTTTTTATTTCTATTTTTTTAATTATTTTTTGATTTATTTATGTTTCTTGTTTTTTTTGTGTGTGAAAGATTTGTGATTATATAACTAGGTTTTTTAAGTAGTTGGTTTCATTAATATATAGTCGTTTGTTAAATTTACTTATAGTATCTGCTTTTTTTTTTCTATTTTATGTGTTGTAACTAGGTACTTGAATCTTCAGATTTTGAATATCTTGTGTTGGAACCTAGAAGTTGAGTATCAAGTTTATAATATTTATGTTTTTTTGTTTTGTGTGAAAGATTTGTGGTTATATAATTAGGTTTTTAAATCATTGGTGACATGTATATGTAGTCGTTTGTTAAATTTACTTATAGTATCTGTTTTTTTTCTTTCTATAATATGTGCTGTAACCAGGTACTTGAGTCTTCAGATTTTGAATATCTTTGTGTTTGGAACCATGGAGTTGAGTATCAAGTTTTTAAAATGAAAATGTTTAAAAAGTTTGTACTTTTATTGAAGTAGAAAACATTAGGATGCAATTTTATTACATCAAATGAAAATATTGAAATTGTAGTATATCTATTCTTTAGAAAATTATTTGTCTATTTTCTTTGACTTTGTTGGGTTTCGTTGCTTTCGGATTGGTTCATTCCTGCATGTTTTTCTATTATGTCCTGGCTGCGCGCATCTTCCACATTTTATTTGCACCTTTGATTCTCCTCTAGATCTGATTCTTTTCCTTCTAGGGCGGCCTGGTGGTTTTCTTGATTTTGGTGGTAGGAAAATTTTGTTTAAAGTCTCTGGCAGTGTCCATTCGCTTTCATTTGGAAATGGATGAACAGTTGAGTCATATGTTGCTTTCATAGTTGTAGTTTTGTAGTAATCAGCAACATAATCATATGTTTTCAGCCGTGTTTTGGCGAATACTGCTATTGCATGTGCACACGGTATTTCGTCTTGTTGGAACCATTTGCATTCACATGTTTTCTCCATTAGGTTGACCAAAAAATTTCCTTTCTGTTCAACCACAACTTGGTACAGTATAGTGTTTAATGGGAAGACCTGTTTATTTTAGTAGAGGAATACATGTTAGAAACTGGATACTGTGATATTTTTGAGTAACTGGTTACTAAAAGTTTTGGTAAATAATATTCAGTGCTCAATATATGTCAAGTACCTGAAATTTAATGGCACGAATAAAGTTTTCTCTAAGCACAGTTTCAGTATCTGTTGTTACTTGTGTGAATGTTCCGTTTGCTTCGTTACCATTTTTCCATACCCATTTTTGAACTAAACTTCGAAGGCCCTCCATCATTGTAGTGATTGGCAGCGTTCTTGCAGCTTTCAATGCAGCATTTATTGATTCAGCTATATTTGATGTCATCATTGTATATCTTCTTGTTGGAGCATGGCATCTAGACCAAGTTGAATATCCAATTTTTTGTAAATATGGTCTTATGCGTGTGTCAATCTTGTCTATTTCATGCATGTAGTGCTCAAATGATTGTACCCTGTATGCCTTTGCTGCTTTGACAAAGTTTAGGTTTAGGTCCTCCCCATGGACACCAAAATTGACTTTGATGTTGTTTAACCGGTGGAATATGCATGCTCCATGGAAAGCTTTTGGGTATACATCGTCTATAGCATTTTCTATGCTTTTATGCCTTTCTGAAATGATTGCCATACCTGTTTGCAAAATCACAATGGAGTAACTGGTTATTCTGTCTTAACTGAGTAACTGGTTTCATTAATTTATATGACTGTTATTTTTTTTTTACACTGTTTTCACTATTTTATTGCTGGATTATTATTAAACTGATAATTTTATGAGTTTAGTTTGTTTCAATAAGAATATAAAGAAGAAAACAATACCTTCTCTTTCTCCATATGTCTCCTTTAGCTTTGTGAACAACCATAACCATGAGGAATCATTTTCAGAGTCTCCTATTCCAAATGCTAATGGGAATATGTTGTTGTTAGCATCCATTGTTGAAGCAGTGAATAAAGTTCCCCCAAATGATGTCTTCAAGTAAGTTCCATCTATCACAATGACTGGCCTACAGTGTTTTCATCCTTTGATGGAATTTGCAAATGCTAGGTACATATATTTGAAGTGATCTGTATTGTCTGTAACCAGGTGTGTAATTGTACCTGGGTTCGAGACTTTTAGCATGTGAAGGTAGATGGGAAGTTTTTGGTATGAATCACCTTGGTTTCCCCTTGCCAATTCTAAAGCTTTTTCTCTTGCTCTCCAGGCTTTTTGGTACCCCATTGAAACACCAAAATCATCTAGCATGTCGTTGATTATGTCATGTGGTATGTGTACTCTCTTTATTGACATGTATTTTGATTTTATTAGTTCCCCAATGACATTGCAATTAGCCTGCATGTGGTCTTCCATAATGATATCCAAGGAGCAGGTGTGAGTTTTTACATACTTTCTGATTTTAAATGTTTCTGTTTTCCTGAACTTTGAAGCTCTAAGTAACCAGTTACAATTGTCATCCACACAGGTTACCAGGTACTCTCTTGGTTCAGATCTTTTTGTCTTGAATTGGAAGTTGTGGATCATAACATAATAACATAGAGAAGATTTCAAGAGCTTTTTATCCTTATAAATCTGGCCTTCTTCAACTTTGAAAATTTTATGATCAGTTATAATTTCTGTTTCTTCTTTTCTTTTTCTTTTTTTTTCTTCTGTTCTCTCTATGATAAATTCTGCTACATCATCAGCTATGTCTGTAATATTTGGGAAGGTTTGTACCTGGTTATTTCTCGTGTAGGTTGCTTCGTTATATTGTAATTCTGTAGCTGATTGCTCGTTGTTTAGTTGAAGAACTAGCTTTTCTAAATCTGTGTTCTGTTTTTGTGTTTCTTCTTCATATGTAGTGTGTTGAACAGTTTCAGCTATTGTTTGATCAACAGTGGTGATGCATAGTGGTAGCTCAGTTACTTCACTTTGGTTCTTTTTCAGCTCAATGTAGAATAGAACTGAATTGTTAGTGAGTAATTTCATTGGTGGCATACCTGGTGATAACTGGTAACTCAGCTCAATATTTTGAATATTGCATTTTATCTCAGTTTTCACTAAATGAACCAAATTGTTTAGAGAACAATTTGTTGGTATTATCAATCCAGTCATGGTGTAGTCATCATACTGATATCTATCTGTCCATACACCTCCAAAACGAATCAATGTCATTATGGTCTCCATATCTGCAATATAGCACAACATAATTTTTAGTGATGTTTAAAATGTATCTGGTTATGTTAGTGAATGAATACTATTAATGTTGAAATTATTTTAGTAACTGGTTTCTTTTACTGAATCGAGAACTATTTTCCAGGTTCCATAATTATTTATGTTGCATTAAATTCTGTTTTTGTGTGTGTAACTGGTTACTTTAGTGAATGTGTTGTCTTTTTTATTTATTTATTTTTTTTCAAATATGCAAAGTTAAAATTATATTGTGTAACTGGTTTCATAAACGTAAATCAGTTTCTATTTTTACATTTTTCATGATAATTTATTATGCAGAATGTTATTATTATTATTTTTCGTATGTAACTGGTTACTGTATTTATTTTGTTGTTATTTTTATATTATTTTGTAATATTTGAATTATGTAATGCTGAACTTTTTTGTGATGTAATTGGTTTCATGTGTGTAATTAAAAAAGTTTTGAAACAAGTAGTTTGAGTCAAAAAATTTATCAGGAAGTAATTTGCAGATTCTTTGTGTAAATATTTTGCATGTCGTATATTTGAAAAAAGATTTGCTTACCTGTTTGAGAAATCAGAGAAATTGATGGTTTTCTGCTTTTGCTGATGTGAACGAACGTAAAAGCAGGGGATGTAATCGGAGAAGAAGATCTGTTTATTGGAGAAGAAGAAGAAGAAGATCTGTCAGAGAACAAGAAGAAGAAGATTTGAAATTGAATTGAATGCTGATGACTGGAGAAAGATGATGTTACTGTCGCGATATTTACCAAGAGGAGACGATGATGAGAGTAGCAGCCACCAATTCTTGATCGGATTTTGATCGGAAACAATGGAGAATATGAAGCTGTGATCGGAAAAAATGGTTGATGAATTGCTGTACGCGGACAAAAAATTTCTTGATTGGCAGTGGGCGAAATCTTTTTCTTGATCGAAAATTATGGGAATCTGGTTTGTTAGTGTATGAAAATTCCATATTTATATTTTTGTATTAACCGTGTATTAATATATTTGGCTTAATTATTTTTTTGTTCATATATATTTAAAGTTTAGTTAAGATTCCCATATTTACGTTAAGTTCTCTAAAAATTAGTGGAAATTACATTTTATATGGACTTTTAATTGATATTTTAAAAAATATAGCTTTTTTTTCATCTTAACTTTTGTATGGCTTTTTATACTTTTTTATCACTTTTGTGGTTTTTTTTCCCATATTTTTGTTAAGATGTCTTATTTATGCCATATATTGTTTCTACTGATTATTTTTTAAATCCAGGGGTAGTTATGTAATTTTATTTTATGTAATTTTTTAAAATTTTACAAAGGCAATTTACTTTTACTTTACCTTTTCCATTCAGTTTTTTTTCCTTTTGTTTCCCGAGTGTTCTTGCATGCGGTTTCGGTTTGGTGATCGGGTTTGTTGATGAGTATTTTGGGGTGATCGGATTTGTTTTCGGTCATCGGACTTGTTGATTAGGAGTTTGGTCGACTTGAAGTTTCAGAAATTTTGGCTAACGGTCTTGAACGCCGTCGGTATGCGCCGTTCTCCTCGGACTCCGACGGTTCCTACCGACAATGCAGGACCTAACGTTAAGGTATATTGTTTCTTTCAGTGTTTTGGTTTGGTTGTTAGTTTGATTTTTGTTTATTTGAGTTGGAATCGTATATTTATTTGTATGTTGTTTCCACTGTTCATATTTTCATTATTTGTATTTATGTTTTTAAGGGAGGTAATGTTGGTTCTTCATCAACAAGTGTTGATGGCGGTTTGCGTTCTTCCCCTCAAGTTAAGGATTCTTCAAGGATCAAGAGAACTGCTGCTGGGACAAAGAAAGATCGTCAGAGTAGAGTTAAGGTACCTAGTTACCTTGATTTTTTTTTATTCGATTTGTATATGTATGTTTTTCCTTTTTGCTGCATTTTTCTCTTGAGGGAAATCTTATATGATATATGTAATTCCCACATATATGATTAATATCATATGCCTTCATATTGATATCAGATTATGATGAAACTTGCTCTGGCTTGCTGTATCTTCAAGTTTAGAGCATGTTTATATATATATATATATATCTAAATGTGTGTTTGTGTGTGGTTATGTCAATTAAATAATGATAAAACTTGCTCATACTCCTTGATGTATACTACTGATTTCATACATTCACAGTTCGACATTTAACAAAGTTCAAAGTAACTAGGTAACTAGAAAAACATACATATAAAACAAAGTTCAAAGTGCATTCTAGAGGTATTGTTTTCTGTTTGTGGTCCCTTGTTTCTTTGATATTGTTTAAGTGTATGATTATGCTTATTATGATTAGTTTTTTTGTCATGTGTTCTCATGTGGTCCCTAGTTTCTTTTCAATTGATTTACTTTTATCATTTGTTGTTATTTTAATGTTTTAAGTTTCCCTGTTATCTATGTTATGCCCTTTCTGTTTCTTTTTTTATAATTTTTTTTTGGCTTTTTTAGGTTCCTAGTTAGTTGTTGATTTTTAGTGTTTTTTTTTAAAAGTTAATAGTTTATATGTGTTTGGCCTTGCTTTTCTTTTTGTGGTTCCTGTTTACTTTTTATGGGTTAATCGTATTATTATGTTTCTTAAGTTTTAGTGTCTTGTAATGTGTTATCATGTGGTCCCTAGTTACTTTTGTGTTGATTTTATTGTATAATTTTGTTTAGTTTAATGTTAACTTTTCATTGTTCTGTATGTTTTCCACTTTTCTTTTTATTTTATTTTTTATATTTTTTTGTTGGATTTATAGGTACCGAGTTAGTTGTTTATGTTTATTGTTTTATAATAGGTACCTAGTTACCTTGTTTGTTTTCCCCCCTTCATATTATTCATAGTTTCTTTATTCTGTTTACTGTTATGTTATCAATGTGTAATTGATTCTCATGTTTGTTTTTAGGATGCGCATTTCAGAATTAAACCTGACAGGCGTTTTGGAAGTAAAGTCCAACAGTGGAATAAGCCGTCTGTTATTAGTGAGATTAAGGCTGTTTTAAGTTCGAAACAAAAAGCAATGTTTCGAAGAACTCCTTTCGGTCACTTTTTGGATATGCCTGATATTACATTTCAGGCACAGTTATTTCATAGTGTTTTGCTTCGGGAGGTTTATCAAAAAAATGAAGAATCCGAGTTTTGGTTTAACTTGGGTGGCACATTAGTTAGGCTCTCAATCAGTGAGTTTGCCCTGATTACTGGTTTGAAATGTGTGGGCAGTGTTGACTTTGGGATGTTCAAAGAGGCTGATTTAGGGCTTAGGAAATCTCTTTTTCCGTTGTACGAAGGTAAACCCAGGAAGGAAGAAAAGCTTAGGAAAGAGGAGGTTGCATGTGCATTTAATGATAAAAACTTGAAGAAGAAAGGTGACGAGGTTGTCGTTAAGTTGGCTATTGTTCATTTGTTAGCCAATTTTTTGTTCGGGACACAAACTGAGACTCGTGTTGACAACTCATTCTTTGCCATGGTTGATACTAATTTTGCTGAGATGAAGAAGTTTGCTTTTGGGAAAGTGTTGTGGCAAAGAACTAGGTGTGTGATGCGGGCAGTTTTGAAAGATAGGAACGCCATGTATGATTGTGTTCCTAGGAAAGCTGATGGTTCACTGGATAACTATAGTTATAAGTGTTGTGGTTTCCCTATTGCTTTCCTTATATGGATATATGAGACAATTCCTTCTTGTTCTCAAGCGTTGTGTAGACGGGTTAATTGTTTGTTTCCAAGGATTCTGAATTGGACAAGCAGGGGAAGTATCTCACATCAGTATTTGGTTGATAACGTTCTGTTGGAGGAAGAGGTATTGATTTTGTTTTTTTTTTTCAATTTGTTTTTTTGTCGTTCTCTTTCTATTTTTTATTATGTTTGTTTTATAGTTGGGTAACTAGTTACTTTGTCACAGTTATTTTTGTGTTTGTTTTTTTTAAAAAAAATTGATTCTTGCAGTATGATGTTAATGTCATAATGCCTACTACTGAAGAAATGAGGCTGCCTATTCTGAGAGGGTTGTCTTTTGAAAGCAAGTTTTTGCCAACAGATCCACCCGATGACGATGTTGCTAGTTCCTCAGATATGCATCAGGATCTTATTGCCATTCAATCAAAATTGGTTGAAGTTCAAGATTCCCAGAAGTCTATATTGATTGCAATTTCTGAGTTGAAGGCATCCTTTGCTTCTGTTATATCTTTGTTGGATGGTATTAAGGCATCTATGGCAGCTGGTAATCATAATGTTGGTGGAGAGTTTGAAGATCCTATGCATTCTGAGGCTTCTTCGGAGGTAACTGGTTTCTGTTGTGTTGTGTGTTTCCCTTTTATGATGTCTAATTTGGTTCTATTTTGTTTAAAAATTGCTGGTTTTTGTATTTTTAGGATTTTTCTGATGGCCATTCCTCTGGGGGTTACCAAAATGTTGATATTGGTGAGGAGTTGGGGGCTGATTTGGAGCATTCTGTTCAAATTGCTTCACAATTTTTTTCTACTGTTAAAGTAAGATCTTATTTCGTTTTATTTTGTTTAAGCAATTGGTTTATTTCCTCCGTGTTTTTTTGTTTGTAATGTAGTATTGGTTGTATATTTTTATTTCTTTTTTAGGAGCCAATTAAAGTTGACTCAAGTGAATGCTCAAGTCCCCGAACTCCCACATTTCATGTCTTTAATGCAATATGGAGCGTTATTAATGATTCGGTTGAGAGGCCACTTAAAGAGAGTAGTTCTTTGGAGGATAAAAGTAAGTGGTCAATTGTGATATATGATGATGCACAAGCAGTTGATTCTGGACTGATTTTGGGAAGGAAAAGGCAAGCGAAGCCGAGCGCTGTTATGAAATCTCCTTTCTTAACAAAATTTGGATCTTTTGAAGTTGGAGTGAAACAAAAAAGAAAGAGGACGATATTGGATAATATTTGTCCCTTTTCCAATGAACTTGGTGATAATCACACTAAAGAACAACTGTCTGAGTTTGACTCCTGGATTAATCGTGATCTGAAGAAAAGGAACAAGTATGTACAACCATTATTTGTTTTAAAGTTTGTTATATGTGTAATATGTATGATTAATTTGTTGACCTTTTTATTTTGTTTTTTTATGTATTGTTTAGGTTCAAAAAATATGATGATAATTCTGTGGACCCACCAATTAACTTCACTTTTGTTCATATTTCTGAGAAGACTTGGTTTCATAGCCTTTATTTCTCTGGGCAATTCGTTGATTCATCAGTGAGATTCTTCCTTTTTAATTTATCTGGTTTTTCATGTTGGAGTTTTTTTTTTCCTTTTTTTTTTGTTAGAAGGTAATAAGTCTAGTGATCTATTTATGCTATATATTATGATGTTATTGGGTAACCAGTTACCTTACTGTTTGCTTTGTTGTAGTTCATTGGGTAACTGGTTTTTGTGTTGATGATGGTCACCAGTTACCCTTGTGTGACAAAGTTTTATTGACTGTCATAGTAGATTTGTTTCTACACATATCATTTTATAATCATGTTTTTTTTTATTATGCAACATATTGATGTGATGATGTATTACTTGAGGAGAAAGGTTAAATTGTCTAAAGATTTGAAGAGAAGAGTATCTACGACTGACACTTGTTTTGGGCAAAACATAGTGTTTATGTATGAAGATTTTAAGAAAAAAGGTAGTGGTGCGTTTAAAATAGATGAGAGCTGCGTTGCTTTGAAGATAATGAAGGGGGAATCCATGTTTTGTGCAACTCATTGGAATTTGCTAGATGATGTTGTCATGCCTGTTAATGTGAAGGGTCTTATGCACTGGATTTTGTTGCACTTTAATATACAGCAGAGATCTCTTACGGTGTATGATTCAATGTCTGGTGCAAAGCATGAAAATCAGACTTTACCTGTCGTTGAGGCATTTGCTATTTTGATTCCTCTTCTATTGGAGATGATTGATTTCTATGTTCGTAAGGATATTAATCTTGATGTTAGCCCGTATGATGTGGCAGAGAATGAGGCTTTGAAGTTGAGCATTGCTAAAGGCATTCCTCAACAGACTGATTGGTTAGTTTGTTTATTTGATTTTAGTTTTTTTTTTTTTTTTTTTTGTGTTCTGTTTTGTTTATATGTTCTTTGTTGTTTTTTTTTTTACTTTTTTCTATTATGCAGTGATTGTGGGGTGTTTTCTATTTATTTTGCTAAGCAAATAATTCTTGGGAAGGAGAACGAGATGCCTAAAAATATTGATGTTCGTCTCCTTCGCAAAGACATTGCTGTCAGCTTGTACTATCATGGAAAGAACAAAGAACTTGAGGGATACTTAACTAGCGATGAGTTCACTGAGAAGCTTCTGGAGAGGAGACAGAAAAGAATGAAAATTGCTGCATAGGCTTTTAGTGATATTATATTTCTTTTGGTTTTTTATCTTTGTCTACAACTGTTATTAAATGATGAATCAATTTCTAGTTTAACAGTTAGCTTTTTTAATTTTCTTCTTATGTAAAACATTGAGATTCTTAAAGTCATTTTATATATACATATTAGTATATTGTTTTGTTAATTCTTTTCCTGTAAGTGTTTGGAAGAAGGATTTAGAGGGTAACCAGGTACCCAGGTTGTTTATTTGCAAACATTTCGAGGGTAACTGGTTACTTAATTGTTTTTTTTTAATTTTTACCCCATTGGTTTGTTGTTTGTTAATTACATTTATTAATATATAAATAACACTTTAAAGCAGGTAGTTCCCAGTTGAGGGAAACTAGTTCCCAGTTGGGTTGTTTAACTAATTTTATTGGTGATATTTGAGGGTAACTAGGTACTCAGGCTGTTTGTTTCCTAATATACCGAGGGTAACTGGTTACTTAAGTGCTTTTTTCCCCCCTAAGCTTGTCTTTTTTATAGTTATGCAACCAGTTTATTAAGTTAATATTAAAGTAACTTTAACATTATATATAGACGAGTTTGTGATAGAAGAAAGTAAAGGTTTTAATTCTTTTTTTTTTTTTTTGGCTTTTAGATTGTTATAGTGGGGTAATTTATCTTGTATTGAAACTTCTGGGTAACCAGTTACCTATATCGTTGTTTTTGTAGTTAATTTTTGGTAACTGGGTACGATCATTTTTTTTTTTGTCATGGTTTATTTATAGTGATGGTAGCATTGAAAAATAGAAGCAAACAAATCCAAGAAATTAGTTTGAAAGTTTTTTATAAGTTTGCATAATCAATCAATGTGTTTTATTTTGAAACAATCTTATTAAAATACTGAATGATACTTGATGAATATGAAAGTCTCTCTTTCAATGAGTAAAGCTATGAAAGGTTTGTTTTGCTGTAGAATATGAATCTATGTCTTTGGCTTTTTCTGTTTGTTTGGCTTCTGAAATGGAGGATTCCTGCAAGTCTTCTTGTTATGTCCTGGTTGTGCACATTTCCCACAGGTGATTATTACCTTATTTTCCCCTCTTGATCTTATTCGTTTCTTTCTTGGTCTTCCTGCAGGGATTGTTGCATTTGGAGGCAGCACTATTATGTCCAAGTGTGGTGGGAGATTCCATTCATCTTTATGGGGCAAAGGATGAACATTTTCTTGATACAATGCTTTCAACGTTTCTGTTCTGTAGAATTTTGCACAATAATCATACACACTCAGGTTTCTTTTTGCAATGACAGCTACTGCATGGCCACAAGGTATTTCATCTTCTTGGAACCTATTGCAAGTGCATGTTCTATTATGTATATTTACTGTGAAATTTATCCCCTTTTGATCACGAACTTGGTATTCTATTGTGTTGAAAGGCAAGACCTAAAAATAGTTTGTCATGAAATAGAATCAGATAATAAACATTTTAACTAGATTTAAGATTTAAAGTAACTAGTTATGCTTCTGTGTAAAAAAAATTTCCTGTTCTTATGGAAGGTAACTGGTTACCATCTATTGACAGAATAAGGAGTTGTAAGAATATGTTTAGTTGCATACCTCATACTTCATTTTTGAAACAATGTCATGTCTCAATTCATTTTCTGTTGCTGTAGAGACTTTTGTGAATGTTCCATTTGCATTATTTGAGTTGTTCCAAACCCACTTTTGAACCAAACTTCTAAGGCATTCAACCAAGATATCAATGGGGAGATTTCTTGCAGCTTTTAGTGCAGCGTTGAGTGATTCTGCGATGTTGGATGTCATCATGGTGTATCTTTTTGTTGGCGAGTATGATCTTGCCCAAGTTTCATACTTGGCTTTTTCTAAATAGGGCCTAATGCGTCTATCAATTCTATCAAGGCCTTTCATGTAGTTTTCACATTCTGTCTTTGTGTATGCTTTTGCTGCTGCAATGAATTTCATTTGTAGTTCTTCTCCATGGCTCCCATACTTGCCTTTCAAATTATTGAGTAAGTGAAACATGCAAGCTCCATGGAAAGCATTTGGGTACACCATATGTACTGCATTGTCTATGCTTTTATGTCTGTCAGAAACTATAGCCAATCCTGTGGAGTACAAAAAATTTAAAATAAAAAAACAAAAATTAAGTATTTTTCATTTTTTTTTTTAAATTTTGGTGAAGGTAACCAGTTACTTTGGTCAGATTCTAAAAGAAATAGCATGTATTTGTGTATTTTGTTTTGGTAAAATGTTCCTATTTGTTTGTAAACAAGAATATATCGTTGAAGCTATCATACCTTCGGGTTCTCCATAGGTTTCTCGCAGTTTGGAGAAGAACCAAAGCCATGAGTTATCATTTTCAGAGTCTGCTATTCCAAAAGCCAACACGAAAATGTTGTTGTTTGAATCTAACGTTGATGCTGAAAATAGGGTACCACCATGTGCATTTTTCAAAAAAGTTCCATCAACAACAATTATAGGCCTTAAGTATCTCCAACCCTTGATTGAGTTAGAGAAAGCTATGTATAGGTATTTGAATCTATCTTCCTTGTCTGTGAGTAGGTGTGTTATTGTTCCTGGATTTGCTTGCTTCAACATGTAAAGATATATTGGCAGCTTTTGATATGAATCATCGGGGTTCCCTCTTACTAGACGCAAAGCTTTCTCTCTTGATCTCCATGCTTTTGTGTATCCCATAGTTACTCCAAAGTCATCATTCATATCATTCATGATGTCATTTGGAGTGTAATTTCTTTTGATTGACTTGTACTTATTCTTTATTAATTCCCCAACTACAATGCTTTTTGCTTGCCTATGGTCTTCCAAAACAATTTCAACAGAGCAAGTGTGATTTGGATTGCATTTCCGTACCTTGAATAAATCTTGATTTCTGTACTTAGATGCTCTCACCAACCAGTTGCATGTTTCATCTGCGCAAGTAACTAGGTACTCTCTAGGTTCTGATCTTTTTGTTTTGAACTGGAAGTTATGCAGCATTGCATAGTAGCTAAGGGCTGATTTGACTGTGTTCTTATCCTTGTAAATTTGTCCTTGCTCTATTGTATTCACTCTGTAATCAGATATTACTAGTTGGATTTCATCCAACTTCTTTTTTCTTTTTGTATTGTCCTCAATTATGAAATCAGTTACTTCTTCAGCAAAATGAGGTATGTATGACACATTTATGCCCTCATTTGTTGCGCTTGATATTCCTTCTTCAAGTAACATTTGTTCATTGATGGAAGCTTGATTTGCTTGCATTAATAATGTCCCCACCTCCATTTCTTCTGCTGTAGCTTTCTGATTTGCTAGTAGAAGAAGGTCATTTTCATTGCTTGATTCTTGAACTATAGTGACACACAATGGTAAGTCTGTTATTTTAGCAGCAACTTTTTTCTTTATTTCCAGGAAGAACAACACTGAATTGTCTGTTTCAACCTTCATTGGTGGTGTTCCTTTTTCTACTTTATAAGAAACTTCAATAGTTGCTGTTTTTTCCTTTATCTCCTTTTTTATCAAATTCATCAAGTTGTCAAGAGAACAATTTGGTGGTATTAATATCCCAGTCATTGTGTATCCTTGGTACTCGTTGTTTTCATTCCAATTTCTTCCATATTGAACCAAAGAAGTAATATTGTCCATATCTGTAAAATTTGGCAATTTTTTAAGCAGTTAGTTGGTTCTAAATGGGCTAGGTAACTGGTTAACTTAATATTTAATCAAATCTTATCCTGAAACATTTAGCTTTTGTAGGGTAACTGGTCACACTTAGTTTTATATATTTTATGTTTTTCAAATTAGTTATATATATTGATTGTTGTTGTAGGGTAACTTGTTTCACTTAGTTTTACACATTGTTTTTTTTTTTTTGCAGGGTAACTGGTTACCTTAATATTGAATCATATATTGTCTATTTTTACACTTAGTTTTATATAGTTGTAATTTCTTCTTAGTTTTATTTATTGTCTGTTTTTCAGGGTAACTGGTTACCCTATTGTTACTGATTGTTTTTGTAGTAAATCTTCCTAGCTACATGAAATAATTTTTTTATTTTTTTATTGTAAAGATAAATTAGAGTGTCAAATTTTTAGAGTTCTTGTTTATTGTCTATTTTTCTTGGTTAATGAATGTACAAAAACCAGTGGGAAGGTAACTGGTTCCATTAATCTGTAGTTCCATACCGTACTGAAACATTTTAGTTGAATTTATTGAATGTTTTTCCAAGTAACTGGTTATCCTAATGTTTCTGAATGTTTTGGCTGTTAAAATTCACACTAATATCAAATTATTCTTTTTACTGTAAAGACAAATTAAGATGTAAAAATTTCAGAGTTCTTGTTTCTTGTTTTTTTTCTGGTTAATCAATGTATACAAACCAGTGAGTTTCGGTATTTTTTTTTTCTATTTTTTAGTTTATAAATTGTTTCTGTTATTCTGCAAGCACATTTGATCATGATCATTTTTATTATAATCAAGATAATAGTTCATCTATAATTTTTGATTTTGTATGCAAATAATATAGAAGATTTAACAAAGTTTGCAAAAAAAAAAAAATGACAGCAGAACAGAGTTGACAGAGGAAACGGTTTCTTGCAAACCTTGTTTCTTGATCGCCTAGTGGATATGCAGGTCGCCGGAATCTTCAAAGATTGCAGCTGGTATGATTGGAAGAATGTTCGAATTTTTTTGATTTCTGCAGAACGGGACCATTGCTTTAGTGATCAGATTTTTCTTGCATTTTTTTGGCAGAAGATGATGTCAAACCTTTGCTAGAGTTGGTCGATTGTTGTGGTGATCGCCGGAGATACGAGTCGTTGCCGGAGAAGGAAGGTATCACCGGAGAATTGAGTGCCGGAGATGGAAGTAATAGTAACGTGGTTTTTTGATCATGTTTCAGGCATGAGCAAATAAGCAAAGGAGGTTTGAATTCGTAATTACATGTGTACCCCTGATTTGTGCTGATGTTTTGTTGTTTAAATTTCAATTGTGGTATGTACTTATTTTTCCCATATTTTAAGTTTTCCTTATATAAAATATTCCATACATATTATAAAAAGATTTATTCCCATATTTTTGCACAATTATGGCTAAAAAGCCATATTTATGAAAATTTCCCTAAAAGTTATGCGCCTTAAATATTTGCGAAATTGGCGTTATGGCTGAGCGGCCCAGCCTGTAGTAAAATTTCGACTACGCACCAATTTATTTTAAAATTGGAGTGAATTACTACTGCAATGGGATGACGTGGTCTCTCTTGACCCTGCAAATATGTAAGAAAAAAATCTTGCTACACAAATTTTCTCACTCTTTCCAGATAAACAAACAGCTCCAACACACACAAGTAGATCAACCAATTAGAAATCACACTTTGACTAGACTTAAAAAATAAGTTTGCGACAAAATACGTATTATTAACTTGCTTCGGAAGCATACATATAACAAATTTATTCACTGAAGCATTTTCACAAGCAGGTAATATTCAAAACTAAAAGACAGAGAAAGCATCACATTGAAATTTTGCGGGTTCAAGCATTTGAGGATTGGAGCTTAGCTAACTTCGAAGCTTCAAGATCCGCAGCTTGCTTGAGGAAGGTCGGATCATCGTCCTCGAGAACCATCTGAATCGGTGACGAACCGAGGCCGTCAGCTATGGCGAGAAGGATCTTCTTCATCTCGGCCCTGAACTCGTCTCGATCGACGGTGCCGCTTCGATCGCAGTCGAACTTGTCGAAGATGGAGTCGTAGAGCTGGGAGAGCTGTTCGGCCGTGGTAGCCACGTCGATTCCAAAGTGGCTCTCGATGAGCCTCATCGTCTGGAAAGCTTTCCGGAGCTCCGCTCGGGAGAGGACGCCGTCCTTGTTCAGGTCCAGTGACACGAACTGCTCATCCACGCTCTTGTTGAACTCCGACTCGTCGCTTACGAAGTCCCTCACCGTCGATCCGTCAATGATCACCACACCCATGTTTGATTGATTTGATCTCTCTGTCTCTTTTCTTAGGGTTTTAATATTAAAAAATACATATATATATCAGAAGTTAGAAAAGGAAAGCTTTAATAAATAAATCTTCAAATACAACCACTTCGGATGAAACGGCGGCGTTTAATAGTCAGACTAGTAAGAAAATAGGGGAATAGGAGGTGAGATTCGAGTTTGCTGTGGCAGACGGAGGATACAACACAACGCATGTCTATCCTCGCGCGTCCTTTTGTTGTGGCCTTTTCACAATCACTAGTTTTTAGTATTCTCTACATTGAATCATTCTTCTTCCACTTGTTTTATGCCCATGTTTTGTATTTTCCATTTTAGTATTATTATTCCATCGAATCTTCTTATTTCCATTTGTTTTGGTCAATTTTTTTTAGTGGAAATTATATTTAATATGCTTTTTTTAATCAAGTTTACAAAAATATGATTTAAAAAAAAAAAAAACATATTTTGTGACTTTTTTTTTAGAAATTTTCAATTTTATAGATTTAGTTTGCTATGATTTTATATAAAAATTGGTTTATGCCATAATTTTACTCTAAATCAAATTTTATTAAATTGGAAATGTATTTTTATAATTTGATTACTATTATTTTTTTAGCTTAATTGATTTTCTTAATACTAATATTATGTAACTATTTTTATATTAAATTTTACCTGGATTGTTTTGCAAAAGTTTTTTTTATGTAATATGAACTGTGTTTATTAGCTTATTTTATTTATTCTAAATATTTTTTTCTTTTTTTAGGTAGTACTTTTTTTTTCAATGTATGGGTAAGGTAACAAGTTACTAGCTTGATTACTCTTTCACAATTCCAAATATGTAAAAAAAAATCATAGATCTAGGTTAAATAACATGTTATCATGAGGGGTAACCAGTTACCCAAGAGGAGTGACAAGTTAATTATATTAAATATGAAAAGAAACATCAAATTTGAAAGAAAATAAAACATGACCTTATAAGAAATTATAAATTATTTTAAAAAGTATTGAAGAAAAAGAAGAACATATGTAATCAGTTACCATAAAGAAGCCAGAAATATACACACACATCAGAATGTGAAGGTAACCAGTTACCATAAAAAAAACCCAGAAATATACACACATATTAGAACGTGAAGGTAACCAGTTACATATCGCAGATCTGAGGATAGAAAAAAGTATATTTGTAATTATATGAGTAATTTTTTACCTAACCTTAAATTTTTATACAAGTTAGTTCCAAATCTAAAAGAAAAAGGTTTAGACCTAGAAAAAAAATCAAATCTGAAAATTGAAAAGTAAGATTAGTTGGTCGGAGCTTTTGGAGATTTTCGTTGTGGGATATGCAGGTGGCAGGAGTCTTGATCGGATCTTCAAGATGTCGCCGGAGTTGAAAGTGGTTGCGCCGGAGCTGGAAGTTCTTGATCGAGTTTTTGGAGATGTTTTGTGCGACTGGATTTTGAGAAGAATATTGGAATGCTAACTACGATAGTACCCTTGTTTTGCTGATGTGTTTTGGTTTAAAATTTAGTTTTCATATTTAGCTATCTACCAATTGTTTTCCCCATATTTTGGTTTTTTAATAAATATTTCCATAAAAATTAGAAAAAAATATAATTCCCATAATTTTACACAATAATAGTATAAAAGTCGTATTTACAAAAAAATTTCCAATTTTTATATTAAAATCATCACGTGCTTTGCTAAAGGGAAATTTCACTATTTATGCTTAATAGTCTCTACTACTACTAAAAAACACCACCACTATTCACTCTTTCATTTTGATTCTAAACATTCCTCATTTACCTAAAATACCCCTCCCATTATATCAAGAACACTAAAACCCTCTCTTCCTCTCTATTCTCTCTCTCTCTCTCACGAAACCCTCACTAAAACCCACAGCGAGTGCCAAATTTCTTGTTGAAATCTTTGTTAGCCATCACTATTTTCTTTGTAAATATTACAATATCAAATGCAACACCACTTTAAGGGGTTTTGGAGGAGAAAAACCATGGGTATGAAGATTGCTCATTTTTTTGTGTTGGGTATTATTTGTTTGTTTTTTTGTTGGCTATTTCGAACAGATCTGAGCGTATATTGGTGTGTTTTTTGGGTTTGTTAGACAGATTTTGCGATATGCGTTTTTATGGGTTTTCTGCGTTTTCTGCAACATATTTGCTCGATAAGAGCTCGATAACAGCTTGATAGGTGCTTGATACTATGTAGAAGATGGTTAAGTTGTGTGCTCGATGTTGCTCGATAGTGGCTCGATGATAGCTCGATAGGTATAGCATTTATTTCTCGATGGTGCTTGATAAGAACTCAATATGGGTTCGATTTGATCCTAGGCTATTTGGTTTAGTAGTTTCTCGATATTGCTTGTGGTGCTCGATTAGTGCTCAATAGGGGCTTGATGAAATGTTTGGTTTAAAAACTTATTGCTCAATGTAGGATTGATAGAAGCTCGATAGGAGCTTGATAGAGCTCAATGTAGGTTCGATTACTGTAACGTCCCAAATTACCTAATAAGGCTTAGGGCTTTGATTAGGGGGCCAAGATGGGAAATTGTGGAAATTATGTGATTATGTGATATATATGTGTATCATTATATAATTATGTGAGTTATATTATAATATGACTTGATATGCATGTGTGTATGTGTATTAAAAATGCATGTGGGCCCATTTCTGATTAAAAGGGGAATTTTTGTAATTTGACCCGTTACGGGTATATTTGCCATATATGTGATATATGTGTGGGACCACATTATTATGTGGATATATTTGTGTTACTCGGCACGAGACGATCCTAGGGAGCGAGCTAGTGGGAAAGTCACAACAGGACTCATACTTGAATCGGTGTGAGTCAAGGGGTATTTAATACATTACCGGGTTATTGGGTAATGGGAATAATTATTTGATGATATATTGGGAGTTAGTGAGATCAGGAGAGAATTATGGGAATTTTGACTATTTTACCCTCGGGGGTGTTTTTGGGACTGCGAGCATTTGGATTTGCTTTAGGTTACTTAAGCTCAAAGTAGCATGTCAAAAATAAAAAAAGAACATTCAGTTACATTCTCTCTCTCTCTCCCATTCTCTTTTGGACGCCCGTTCGCATTTTTGAAGGAAACTTGAGTTTTAGGACTCAGATTCAAGTAAGGATCAAGTCATAACGATTCTAGGAAAGATTAGAAGTTTATCAGTCAGAGGATTTAGCGAGAAATGACATAATCAGAGGTAATTTAAGCTTTGAATTTTTGAGTTTTTGTTTCCTGAATGTTTCCTAAATTTTAAATTTGGATTTTACGTTTTGATGAGTTTTTGAATGATTTGAAGCTTGGGTTTTGATAGTTTTGGACCATTGAGATGATTGAGAACTTTTTTTTTGAGATTTAGATATGTTTGGATATGTCTTTGGAAGGATTTAAAATGGGAAAAACAGAGTTCTTGGCTGTGTTCGTGGTTGGGTAGCAGCCCTTTTCTTGTGTGTCGCAACCCAGGCTTGAAGAAGCAGGTAGCTCATGGTTGTTTGGGCGCTTGGGCCGCGACACCCTTTAGGCAGGTCGTGGCCCACGACGCAGACAGAGAGGGGTTTAGCCCCTGTTCTTGAGCAGGCCACGACTCGGGTTTTTGGGGCCGCAACCCAAAAGGGCAGTTTTGGCCAAAGTGGATTTTTAGTCATGGGAACTTAAACCTAAGGGCTTGGGATCGATCTTACTACTCGGTTTGGTAGGATTCGACGTCCCGAAGGCTAGGACTCGGTCTAGAAGCCTGTGTTTACTCATTATTGATGGGATTCTATATTATGGTTGTGACTAGGTTATCGCTAGGGGCTCAGAATCAGGATTGTACTCCAGGGTCGTTTATTGGTAACCTGTGCTTGGACCAAAGGTAAGAAAACTGCACCTAGTATGTGATACATGTGATTATGGCTTGGCTTGAATGTTGAATATAGAATTGATCAAAGCTTGAGTCTCTGTAAATGTGCATGATTATTATTATGCTTGTTGTTGACCCAAGATTTGGCCAACTGACACGGAGTCAAAATATGCTTGATATGAATGAAAGAGATGAGAATAACGTAATGAAAAAAGTAAATAAGACACAGTAATTTATAGTGGTTCGGCCCCAGGACCTGGTAATGACCTACGTCCATTTAGAATGATATTGATATAAAAATCAGAAGAGTGATCAAAGAACTGGGGTTCAATGAGTTTCACTAATCTCTGAAGAATGATACAAGTTTTCTAGGAGAATTGCTATAGTCTCAAGTGATTCAAAAGCAAAAAGTCCCCTCCCTTGAGCTATCTCTTGCTATTTATAGGCTCAAGGGGGATTACAAAAGATTGTTACAGATATTCTTTCTTGAATAATCGAATACCCAGAAGATTGTATGAGATAGATTCGAGATTCATAAAGATCTTCCCATAAATGTCGCCTTGTATACGAAACCATCGACCAGACTGGTCGCGGGTAAGACAGGCTTACACTGCTTCTAATGTGTCCTTTGGTCGATATTCTAGCAGACGTTTCCAGGTGTCAGCCACGTGTCCAGGGATTACTTGCCACGTCATCAATGCTAATTTTATGGATAACATTTGCCCCCCAAGTTTATTTATCACGAGCAGTAAATAAACTTTTGGACGAACGACTCTTCGGTAACCCCGCCTGACGTGTCAGAACCCTTCGTGTGTTCTTGGAAAAAGGTAACCCACTTCTGTCTAATCATGTCCTTTCGGTTCCCCAGAAACGATTTCGACGGCCATCCCGTTTCCCCATACTTTGAAAAAGGAAAACTAATGATTACACTTTTTAATGTCAGAGAAAAACTTATATAAGACCTTCGAAGCCTCCTTTTTCTTTTTACGCACGCCACTGTTCTTGCAAGAAACCCTAAAAACCAGAGTTTCAAACTTCCCCGGAGATCGTTTTCCTGCACTTCCAAGACTCAGACCGTGAGCTCCTTGATCTCCGAAGACCTTTCTTCCACCTCCACGATCACTCTTCTTGGTAAGTTTTCGAAATCCCATTCCTCTAATTTTTTTCGTGGTGCATGCGTCTGAATATGTACTGTTTCTGGTTTGAGGTACTTGTAGACAGCATGTTTTGTAGGCAAAGTAGAGTTACGAGTTAGTTTAAAATCCAGGATCATGCTTTTTAGGACGTAAAATCGAAGTAAAAATTCGATTTTTAGGCTAGTTGAAAAAATAAATTTTTCCCGCCCTAAGGGGAGTTGAAAAAGCTCTTTTAGAAAAACTTTTTACTTTCACCCTTTGATCCGCTTTTCAAACTGTTCGTGTAGAAAGATTTAGCTTTTCGTTAGAATGCTGTTGTATAAAAACTTAATTTTTATACTCGACCAGTGTTATTCTAAAAAGCTTTTAAAAGTTTTCTATCCTCACCTCCCCATTCTTCTGTATGCAGATTTTAATGCCAGATTTGTGGGGAGGTGAAAGGCCTATTGACGACGATCTTCTCGCCCAACTGCTCGAGGGAGAAGATCAACCAGCTGACCGTGTCCACGAGATCCCTTTTTCGCGATCCTCTTCCAGACCTCATCCTTCTCCTTCAATGGCCCGTTCCAAATATTTAGGCAAGAAAAGACCCGAGTCTGAAAACAACCCAAATTCTCCTGCCCGTCCTGATTCGCAGGCAAGGACTCCCTCGACCAATGGTCGAGAAAATCTTGTTCCTGACCCTAATATCCAAATTAGGGCCAGCCCTTGTCATCAGAACTTGCCTGATGTCGAGTGGTATACTTCCCCAGCCAGTTCAGTAACTCTTCGAATGATTGCTAACTGTTTCAGAAAATTCCCCCTCACTGGGGTTTCCATTATACAACCTGCCGCAGATCAGAGGGCGAACCTCCCCGGGGGTGTCAACAGCGCCTGGTCTCGGTATCATATTGAGGCAGGAGCTTATCTCCTTCTTCATCCCTTTTTTGTGGGGGTGGACAATTATTTTGGTGTCGCCCCCTTCCAAATAACTCCAAATGGATATAGAATGCTGGCCGCACTCTATATCCTGTATAAACTTAAGAAATGGCCAGAACCTTCACCCCACGAGGTCAACTATCTCTTTGACCTCAAGTCTAACCCGCAACAACACGGAACGGGTTTCTTCCATTTTTGTCACCAGGAAACCAGTCGAACATTCCTGAGTGACACTACGCATATCTCGAACGTGGGGCAGTATAATAAGGAGTACTTCCTCACCCCGGACATATCCAGCAACAACCTGGCCTTCGCACGAGGAGGTAAGCACCGTTCCTGACTGGTCGATACTTTTACTCAAGGTGTCTCCTTTCGTTTTTCTTAAACCATATTCTTTTTTTCAGGCCCTTGGTTACGTCCAACCCCAACACCAGACATGGTGTTGAGGTCTAACACTCTGGCCAGGATGTCCGACGCAACAAAAAGCGTCAAGATCCTAGCGACTGAAGAAAACTTGAGGCGGTCTAGCCTCCTGGCTCCTCGCCATGAAAATAGAGGGTCCGTGGTGGACGAAGCCACTGCCGAGGGGGTTCCCGAGTAGCAGCCTCCCGTGTCTCCTCGGAGGAGGAGGCCAACGGGGATTACTATTAGGGAGCCCACGGGCAATCCTTCCGCAGAAAGGCATTTTGCTCCCCAAGGCAAGGGGAAACAAAAGGCCAAAGAGCCAGCTGTGGACTTGGGAGAGTCCTCTGATGATAATGGTAACACAATTTTACTTTTAAATGGTTTGCCAATTCCCTGTCATTTGTTCGACGGGGAAGGCAATTTTACGTATACTCCAAAATTAGGGCCAGACTTCTTCATGCCAGATAATGAGTATATGACTACTAGAGTCAATAGTGTAGCGACCAGTAGTTGTAGCTCGGGTATTCACTTTGTTGCCTTTCTTCTGTTGCATATAATATATTTTCATCTGCCTCTTAGTCTTATCAGTTTCCTGTGTTTACTTGCATGCAGACATGGCTACTCCCAATATCTTTGACATGTACCAGGCCGAGGAAGAAGAGGAGGTTCCCCAACTCCAACGGAGATCCAAGAGGTGAATTGGCGAGTCCAGCCGAGGCCCTTCGGCCAAGAAGGGTCGAACAGAAGACCTTCCTAAGGACGCACCAACTGGGTAGACTCCTGGGCCAACGGGGCAAACTCATCCACCAGCTCCAACAGAGAAACAGACTCCTCCTGCCCCACCAAATCCTCCGGCTGCATCCGCCAGAGATGAAGTTGTTCGTGACGAAGCTCTTGGGGCTAAACTCATGAGCCGTACCCTTCGATCAGCCAGGGATCGCCTTGACCGCATTGGCAAAGGTGATTGTGTCAGGGATGCAATGGTCGAGGCTGAAAACTTGGGGGCTGACCAGGTTCTGAATAGGGCCCTGAATGAAATCTCCAGTGTGAGTACTTCTTCACTTTTTTAAACCTTAGTCTTTTATTCTTCATGGCAGGCTCTAACTTTTTCCTTTGTTCACAGGCTTTGCTATCTACTATCACTGCTCGCACCCGTATCCAGGCTTTCATCGAGCAGGCCAAGGCAAAGGCCACTGAGAGTCATCAAGTGAAGGCGGCTGAGGAGCTTTTGGCTGCCGAGGCCAGGCACGCCAAAGAGTTGGAGGCACTGGCTCGAGAGAGGGATGCTGCGGTGACCAAACTGTCAGAGGCTGAAGCCGCAAAAGATGCCGCCGTGAAGTTGAGGCAAGAGTATCGAGAGTTCAATCAAGCTCATCTTCGCGAGATCAAGCATCTGGGGGAGACACTCAAGTCCAAGGATGAGGCTATTGTCACTCTTGGAGGCAAGGTGAAGCAGCTGAAGCTTGACAACTCCAAAAATCTTGAAAAGTACAAGAGGACGACGCTCCGATGTTTCTACAACTTCTGGAAACATAATCAGGGTGCCGAATTTAGCTATCTTTCGGAGGAAGTCAGGGATGCTGAGTTGGCTCGCTGCACAGCCCAACTGGCCAAGGAGGAGGCAAGGTTGAGGATCCCTGCCTCTCCAAGCATCGTTGGTGTGGAAGAAGAAGAAGTTGTCGAGGATGCGACCAACCAGGATGCTGCCCAGGACCCTCCGGCCCCGAATGCCTCTTAAAATTTTCTCATTTATTTTTTCCTTCTTTTTGGCTATACGACCCACGGGTCGTGATGTAAAGACAATAATTTCTTTTTGAACTTTGCTGCATGGGCAGTAAACCCTTTTTTCTTTTACTCGAACAGTTACATCCAAGCAGCGATGCTTGCGGTGTAAAAGCTTAAATCTTGATGCTATAATATCTTTATAACATTTGTCCGTATGACCGAACTTAGCATAGTACTTTGGCATGACTTAACAAAACATAAATTTTGAAAAATATTCTAAGTACTGTAGCATGCTTTCACTCATTTTGTTCATGTGTTTACATACCTTGCGAGTATGCTTTGCTATCGATGTGCCTTATATGCCCCCCAAGTGATCGAGGTGCTTTAGGTCCTTGGTCACTTGCCCTGACCATGGCCTGTTCGAACATTCCTGTTCGTGCGGAAAAATGATACTTGTAATACAGCAAAACAACACACGTAATGAACAAATATTTGTAAATGTAAATTCACAAAGGTTGGCAAGAATGACTGGCTGCGCACAGTCCCTTATAATCTCGTATTAAAAATGGACTAAACATGTTTTTACGAGTGATTCTGTAATAGAACCTTACATATACGAGCAGTTAGCCATACAGCGTGGCTAGCCCTCTTTGCAAAACTTGTAAAAATTAATTTTTTTTTTAACACAAGCCAGTTCTTTAAAAATGACTGTTCATTGATAATACTTGCGCAGGTGTTCTCCATTCCAGTAACGTGGAACGAGATCTCCGTTTAAGCGTGCAAGTTTGTATGTGCCTGGGTGAAGGACTTCTTCAATCTGGTAAGGTCCCTCCCAATTAGGTCCGAGCACTCCAGCAGTAGGGTCGCGGGTATTTAAGAAAACTCGTCGTAGCACCAAATCTCCGACGTTGAATTTTCTTTCTTTAACTTTGGAGTTAAAGTACCGGGCGACTTTTTGCTGGTATGCAGCAACTCGAAGTTGAGATTTCTCTCGTATCTCATCGATTGAGTCTAGGGACTCCATCATTAGCTGGCTGTTCTGATCTTGGTCGTAAGTCAAACGCCGATGCGAGGGAGGATCTAACTCGACAGGTAACATGGCTTCATATCCGTAGGCTAGGGAAAATGGAGTATGTCCTGTTGCTGTACGGTAAGACGTTCTATACGACCATAGGACTTCAGGCAGCTGCTCTGGCCACGCCCCTTTAGCTTCTTCAAGTCTTTTCTTCAGGGTGTCTTTAAGAGTTTTGTTTACGGCTTCGACCTGCCCGTTTGCTTGGGGGTGTGCAACTGAAGAAAAGCTTTTAATAACTCCATGCCTCTCGCAGAAATCGGTGAATAAGTCGCTGTCAAATTGGGTCCCGTTGTCTGAAACTATCTTCCTGGGCAAACCATATCTGCATACAATGTTCTTGATGATGAAGTCAAGAACTTTCTTGGTCGTGATGGTTGCGAGTGGTTCAGCTTCGGCCCATTTGGTGAAGTAATCAACTGCTACAACTGCGTACTTTACTCCACCTTTCCCTGTGGGTAGGGATCCAATCAAATCTATCCCCCATACTGCAAAAGGCCACGGGCTCTGCATCTGCTTCAGTTCATTTGGGGCTGCCCGTAGAATCTTGGAGAACCTTTGACATTTATCACATCTTCGTACATACTCCATCGAATCCTCGTTCATCGTTGGCCAGAAGTAGCCTTGCCTTAGAATCTTTTTTGCCAAACTCTGCCCCCCAGCGTGATCCCCGCAGAAGCTTTCATGCACCTTCTTCATGAGTTCCTTAGCCTTTTCTGGTGTAACGCACCTGAGTAATGGCATTGAAAATCCTCTTCGGTACATAACACCATCGACCAGTATGTACCTAGCAGCTCGCCTTTGCAGAGTTTTGGCTTTGTTCCTATCTGTTGAGAGTGTACCATTTGTCAGATACTCCAAGTAAGGCGCCATCCATGTATCCTCCATCTGAATTTCCATACTGGACTCCGTTGCTTGTATGCTCGGCTTACTCAGTCTTTCAACTGGCACAATGTTCAAAGCGTCAGCATCCTTTGCGCTCGCGAGTTTGGCTAAGGCATCTGCGTTTGAATTCTGATCTCGCGGGATCTGCTGGAGGGTGTACTTCGTGCACTGGGCTAGCAGGTCCTTTGTTTTATTTAAGTAGGCTACCATTTTCAATCCTCGCGCTTGATATTCTCCAAGGACCTGATTCACCACCAGCTGTGAATCACTGTAGATATCAAGCGTCTTTATGCTCATATCCTTTGCCATTCTCAATCCAGCGAGGAGTGCTTCATATTCTGCTTCATTGTTTGATGCAGTGAAGCCGAACTTGATGGCGCAGTGAAATCAATGCCCTTCCGGCGTTATCAATATCACTCCTGCTCCAGCGTGGGATTCGTTGGATGAACCATCCGTGAATAGCTTCCACGAAGGAGTTTTGTCTTGAGGCTCGGGCTCTTCAGACTGTTCGCACTGCTCGCTATCTGGGAGTTCGGTGAACTCCGCAATAAGATCGGCTAAGACTTGTCCTTTTACTGTTGCTCGCGGTGAATAGGTTATGTCGAACTGCCCTAACTCGACTGCCCATTTTAGCAATCGCCCAGCTGCCTCGGGTTTTTGGAGGACTTGCCGAAGGGGCTGATCAGTTAGAACCGTGATAGGATGAGCTTGGAAGTAGGGGAGCAGCTTTCTAGAGGCAAGGATCAAGCAATATGCTAACCTCTCGATTGGTGGATATCTCAATTCTGCCCCGATCAGTCTCTTGCTGACGTAGTAGACTGCTTTTTGTGCACCCTCTTCCTCTTCCTCTCGCACTAGCACCGCGCTGGCAGCAACTTCAGTAATCGCCAGATAAATAAACAAAGTTTCTCCTTCGATCGGCTTTGATAAGATGGGGGGCTGTGCCATATGAGCTTTCAGCGCCTGGAATGCTTGCTTGCAGTGTTCTGTCCACTCAAATTTTTTATTCCCCCTAAGTAGATTGAAGAACGGGACGCACTTGTCTGTTGATTTTGAAATGAATCTACTTAGGGCTGCGATTCTTCCGGTTAAACTTTGTACATCTTTGATCCTTTCTGGCGACTTCATGTCGATCAGGGCTTTTATCTTGTCGGGGTTGGCCTCGATTCCCCTTGAATTTACGATAAACCCCAAAAACTTCCCTGATCCGACTCCAAAGGAACACTTGAGGGGATTTAATTTCATTTGGTACTTGTTTAAAACATTAAAGCACTCTTGTAAATCCCTCACATGCCCTTCTGCTTTCTTAGACTTTACCAGCATGTCATCCACATATACCTCCATGTTTACTCCAATTTGTTCTTTGAACATGTGGTTGACCAGCCGTTGGTAAGTCGCACCTGCGTTTTTCAGTCCGAAGGGCATTACTCTGTAGCAATACAAGCCCGTATCGGTCCGAAAGCTGGTGTGATCCTCATCTGGGGGATGCGTGCTAATCTGGTTATAGCCTGAATATGCATCCATGAATGAGAGGATCTCGTGCCCTGCAGTAGCATCGACTAGTTGGTCGATCCTTGGGAGTGGGAAGCAGTCTTTTGGGCAGGCTTTATTGAGGTCTGTGAAATCCACACAGGTCCGCCACTTGCCGTTAGGCTTGGGGACCAGCACTGGATTGGAGACCCACGACGGATAAAAAGCCACCCTTATGAATCCATTCTCCTTTAGCCTTTCCATTTCTTCTTTCAAGGCTCGTGATCTGTCTTTATCGAGCAGCCTTCTTTTTTGTTGCACGGGTGGAAAGGTCTTGTCTATATTCAAGACATGGCTGATTATTGCAGGATCTATCCCAACCATGTCTTTATGCGACCAGGCGAAAACTTCCTGGTTCTCTCGCAAGAATTCCACCAGTGCGTGCTTTGTGGTAGGCTCTAAGTTTTTCCCAACCTTTATGACTCTGGTTGGGTCTTCTTTGTCGAGTTGGACCTCCTCCAGGTCCTCGACGGGTCCAACATTTTCTTCAAAATCCCCAAAGCGAGGATCCAAATCTCCATCCTCACTTTGGGCAACACCCTATTTGGTGATTTCATCACCTGATTGGGCTTGCGTATCAACTGCCATCTGCAATCTATCTTGGGCAGTGCTCCTCGGCGTTTCGCTTTTCGCCTTTGTGATCGAGGCGTTGTAGCACTCCCTGGCTTCTCTTTGGTTTCCCAAAACACGTCCTACCCCCGCGTCTGTTGGGAACTTCATGGCTAGGTGCCACATAGAGACGACGACCCGTAGATCAACCAGTATGGGCCTTCCAATAACGGCGTTGTACGCTGAAGGACAATCGACCACTACAAAAGTGGCGAGTAATGTCCTTGTTGCAGGCGCTGTACCTGTCGTTACTGGGAGTTTGATCATTCCGGCTGGGGCGAGTCCTTCTCCAGAGAAGCCGTATATCGTTTGATTGCAGGGTTCCAAGTCTTTTACGGACAATTTCATGCGTTCCAGTGTTGACTTATACAGGATGTTCACCGAACTTCCTGTATCGAACAGTACTCTCTTCACCATCATATTGGCCATCTGGATGTCCACGACCAGCGGATTGGAATGTGGGAACTGGACGTGTTGGGCATCGCTATCAGAGAAGGTTATCTCACCTTCCTCTGACCGAGCCTTTTTCTTTGCACGGTCCTCCACAGTCATCATCTCGATGTCCTGGTCGTGGCGCAGAGTCCGAGCATATCGTTCTCTGGCTTTTTCGCTGTTTCCCGCGAGGTGCGGGCCTCCACAGATGGTTAAGAGTGTTCCAGCCACGGGGGTAGGCTGTAATGGTGGCGAGCGTTGGCGTGCGGACGCCTGCTCGTTGCCACCTGGGGCTTCTCGTTGGGAATTTCCTGAGGCCCGTACGTATCTTCTAAAGTGTCCTTATCTAATAAGGAACTCGATTTCGTCTTTTAACTGGTTGCATTCATTAGTGTCATGTCCGTAGTCGTTATGGTAACGACAGAACTTGGCAGTGTCTCTTTTCGAAATGTCCTTCCGAATGGGTCCAGGTTTCTTGTATGGCACACTGGAGCTTATGGCCTGGTAAACCTCTCCCCGAGACTCAGCGAGGGCAGTGTAGTTAGTGAACCGAGGCTCATAACGATTACCCTTAGCTCGTTTGTTGTCGGAGGTGGAAGGCTCGTTATACGGCCGTTTTCCACCATTCTTGCCATTACCGTTGCCGTTCCTGTTGCTTTTGCCGTTGCCATTAGGTTTGGAACCATTGACGGCTTTGGCGGGTTCGGCGGCCTTCTTACCCTTGCTCGAGGGTTTTCCATCATCAGCAATGGCTTCTTCGAGCTTGATGTAGCGGTCAGCTCGGTCTAAGAATTCTTGGGTAGTTCTCACTCCTTCTTTTCAGAGACTTTTCCAGAGGGGAGAGCAATGTTTAACCCCTGCGGTAATGGCCATCATCTTGCCTTCGTCTCCTACTGTTTTTGCTCCAGCCGCCGCTCGCATAAAGCGCTGGACGTAGTCCTTTACTGACTCCCCGTCCTGCTGGCGAATTTCGACTAACTGGTTCACTTCGGTTGGGTGCACATGACCAGCATAGAACTGTCCGTAGAATTCCCGTACGAACATTTCCCAAGAAACAATGCTTGCGGGGGGGAACTTAAAGAACCACTCCTGCGCAACTTCAGAAAGTGTTGCAGGGAAGATTCTGCATCGAGCGTCTTCAGACACTTTCTGAATGTCCATCTGAATTTCAAACTTATTGACATGCGAGACTGGGTCTCCATAGCCGTCAAAGTTCGGAAGCGTAGGCATCTTGAACTTGCTGGGAGTTTCAGCATTAGCTATCCTTTGTACGAAAGGAGTGCCTTTTCTCCTATCGTGGTCGATGTAAGAAGTCCTTCCCCCGACCAGCTGCTGCACAGCCTGGTTGAGTGCGTCTATCTGGGCCTGCACTGCGGTAGGAATCACAGTGGCCTCTGTTGCTGGGGGGACGTTCTTGCCGTGCCTCTCGCGGCGATCATTAAGTACATCTCTCAGGTCCTCTTCTCTTCTCCGCTGCTCGCTACCACCGAGCCGGTTGAAGACATTATTTTGTCTGGGCTGCCCCCCAGCATTCTGTCTATTTGGTTGGTCATCTTGAGGTACCTGGCTCCTGCTTTTACCTCTTTCTCCATTCCTCCCACCAGAATTTCCCTTTCCTGAGTCGGCCTCATTGTATCCGTGGCCGTCTCTGAACCTCTACTGGCTATGGTGAGATCGACTGTTCCCTCGATGTCCGTTCCTGGCTGAACCATCCCAAACGTTAGAGGGTGTCCTGCGCTGGTCGTGGTGTCCCCGTGCATCATCGTGCCGTGGGGGGCCCCGGACCGCAGAGCCTAACTTTGAGTCTCTCCTGTTGCCAGGAGGGTACTGACCTCTGTTCGGTGGGTTCGGCCCATCATCCCTACGGCGTATAGGGCTGCGAGGCTGATGCTCGGCCCTATTCTGCCTCTGTTGCAGGGGATTTCCCCGAGCAGCTTGGGATGGTGGGTGTGCCTCAGGATCCTATGGGACATTGTCATGGGGCATCTGAGGCTGCTCGGGCCTTTGCGGACTCGAAGGCTGAATCGGTGGGCTCGGATTAGGACCCCTCTGGGGTGGCCCATTCACCGGTTGGTCAGGCTGCGAGGCAGGTGCAGTCTGATTTCTGGCCAATAGCAAGGCTACTTCAAGGGCTGCCATGGCTTCGTTCTGGCGGCGGTCCACCTCCGCCTGCCTTTCGCTCAATTCTGCGCGCTGCCGTTCGATCTCCTGCTGCTGTCGCGCCATAACTTCGGCGGCAGTCTCCTGACTGGCTCTCAGACTAGCCAGCTCTTCCTGCAATGCGCCCAGGGTACTCTTCAGCGTTGCATCATCCATTTCCTCCTCCTCAAAGTCTAGTTGTGGCTCATCCTCCACCATGCTTGCAGGAGAAGGAGGAGGTGGCGGGTTTGACGGTGCAGCGGCGGCGGCCTGTCCAGTTTTCCTTCCAGCTTTCGCCATTAGTTTTCTCAACGACGATAAATCAAGCTCTCAATGAAAGCACCAGAATGTTGACCCAAGATTTGGCCAACTGACACGGAGTCAAAATATGCTTGATATGAATGAAAGAGATGAGAAGAACGTAATGGAAAAAGTAAATAAGACACAGTAATTTATAGTGGTTCGGCCCCAGGATCTGGTAATGACCTACGTCTACTTAGAATGATATTGATATAAAAATCAGAAGAGTGATCAAAGAACTGGGGTTCAATGAGTTTCACTAATCTCTGAAGAACGATACAAGTTTTCTAGGAGAATTGCTATAGTCTCAAGTGATTCAAAAGCAAAAAGTCCCCTCCCTTGAGCTATCTCTTGCTATTTATAGGCTCAAGGGGGATTACAAAAGATTGTTACAGATATTCTTTCCTGAATAATCGGATACCCAGAAGATTGTATGAGATAGATTCGGGATTCATAAAGATCTTCCCATAAATGTCGCCTTGTATACGGAACCATCGACCAAACTGGTCGCGGGTAAGACAGGCTTACACTGCTTCTAATGTGTCCTCTGGTCGATACTCTAGCAGACGTTTCCAGGTGTCAGCCACGTGTCCAGGGATTACTTGCCACGTCATCAATGCTAATTTTATGGATAACACTTGTGATTCCGAATTGTTGAACAGGAACATGAATAGGGCATGAACGCCTGAGTATGTGCATGATTATGCTTATGATTATTGATTAAGCATGTTGAATGCTTTGTATCTGGATATTTGACATATGATATATGCCTGTTTGCATTATCATATTGAGAAAGGCTTGACTTTTTAGTCAAGGATGACAATAACGCACTGAGCGCTGGTCGTTATGGTTATGCTTAACCAGGAGCGCATCACGCTTGACTGACCTATTGGTCGAGGAAAACTTAGCGCCAGGTACGATGGATCAGCTCTAAAGCTGGTTAAATAGAGGATAGGGCAATGAGGCCAGGGGTGACTTATTAGTCCCACCTCCTAGCATTGACTTATTAGTTAAGGACGGTATTAGCACGGTGAGTGCTGGTCGTAAAACATTTACTTATTAGTCAAGGATGGCATTAGCATGTGGAGTGTTGGTCTGTGCCAGGTACACTTGTACAGAGGATAGGGCTAAGGGACTCGGGGTGACTTATTAGTCCCATATCCTAGTATTGACTTATTAGTCAAGGACAGCATTAACACGATGAGTGCGGGTAGTAAAGCATTGACTTATTAGTCAAGGACGATGTTAGCACGGGGAGTGCTGGTCGTAAGGTTGAGTTAATAGTCAAGGATGACAATAACACATTGAGTGTTGGTCGTAAAGCATTGACTTATTAGTCAAGTATGGCAATAGCACGGAGAACTGATTCATATGATTTAGCCTAACCAGGAGCACATCATAAGCTTGACCGATATATTGGTCAGAGAAAGCTTAGCGCCGAGTACGCTAGATCAGCTCCAAAGATTGTTATACAGAGGACAGGGCAAGGGACCCCAGGTTGACTCTATGGTCATCTATTCCATAATCACTTATTTGTACCTGTATGCATGCATAAGTAGGGTTATTACTGCTAGGCATGCTTATTATGATTTGGTAACATGTTATTAATTGCTTATGAGCATGTTTAAGTTTTCTTGTTGAGCCTTGGCTCATGGGTGCTTTGTGGTGCAGGTAAAGGGAAAAGAAAGTTGGACCATCCTTGAGTTGGAGAGCTTAGGTGACGATGTGTACATATGCGACTGCTCGACCACCACGACCAAGGGTTTAAAGAGGAACTAGGGTGATAACTCTACAAAATAGAGTTATTTTACCATATTTGATATGCTAATTGTTGCTTAGTTCTTGAGTTTTTAATTGATTTGTTAAGTTTTTAAATAATTTTGAATTTATTGGGGTTATTTTGATTTTATATATTTTTGTGTGTTTTTATAGTTATTTTGTTGTAAAATGTTGTAGTTAATTATTTAAGTTATTGTGTTTAGGGAAGTAAAAAATGTGTGTTTTATTGAAACTAAATGTTAAATTAAATTAAGTTGTAATTAATATTTTCAAATAATTAATATGATTTATTTTATAATTGAAAATATTTTATCATGACTTAATTTATATTATTTTGTGTAGGTAAAATGTTGTAATTTTGTGCTTGAAAAAGTAAGGAAAACATGACATTTTCAAGGAAAAGAAAGGAAAAAAAATGGCAAATCTGAAAAGTAAAGGCCCACTTCCCCTTCACCTGCCATTCAGCCCAGCCTGTCTCCCTCACACAGCTGCCCAGCCAAAGCTCCTTTGATGCACCTCACGCCAGCCACTCCAGCAGCCCAATTCGCCCAGCTGCTCCCCTGCCTGTCCCAGCCACCACCAGCACTTTTGTGTTTTTTTTTAGCCCAACAAATACACTTTTGTATCCTTGTCCCCTTTGCCAAAAATACCACTTTTTACCCAAACTTTTCTACACATTTTACCCCAAAACATCATCATTATACCCTATAATTTACCTCTATTTGCCATATTATAATTAATTCAATTAATTTAATCAATTTAATTAATTTGAATTGATTATTTTAATACCATTTTTTTGGCTATAAATAAGGGAGTTTAGTGTGCATATTTTGGGAGGAGATTACCATACCACAAATTCTACACATTTCAAAACCTCTCTATTCTCTTCATCTTCTTCTTCTTCTTTTTGGTTATTTTTCTATGTATTTTTATAGGAAATTTTGGGGGTTTCTCCTCCAAATTTTCCTATTTATATTTGTAATTTTTAGTTTGTATTTGCTATTTTAGTTATGAGTTTCTAATCTTCATAAGATTATTAAGATCATGATGAAGCAACTTGTAACTAGATAATATTTATGTTGTATGTTGATTTTCCTTGTAATGCAACAAAGTTTATGGATTTTTCTTCTTCATATATGTCTTTCATCTTTAATATCTCATATTTTGGATTGTTAGATAATATGCACTTTGTTCTTCATTTTGCAAAAACATAATATTCTTTGTGTAAAATGTGTCATTAAATTGTACATATCCATGCTTAGAACAAAAATATTATGTTTTGCCTTATAAATAATGTTCATTGATTTATTTGTTATTTCATTAGATTGATTTACACTAAATGCTTTGAAATTATAATTTTGAAAAGTGAAGAAAAATCCTATCTTTTTAGAAGTAATTTGTGCTTAAAATTATAAATCTATTTGGAAAATGATAGTTTGAATTATTTTAACTATCACTAAAACTTGGGAATCAATATACTAATAAATATTATTAAACTTACATTTTATGGATTCTAGTATCTTAATAATATTTTCTTTTAACACTTATTTTCAAATCATTATTGGTTTATTTTTATTATCTTAAATAGCTTTATTTTTCAATCTTTTATTTCATGTTCATAATATTAAAAATCATCAATCTTTGGAGCTAGGTTATAATTTATTACTTTTGATTTAAAATAGTTTTCTTTTTTATTTTAGACAACTCCTTTGGGTTCGATCTTGTGCTTACACGAACACTATATTCCATATACGATTCGTGCGCTTGCGAGTATAAATTTTTAAAACATACCCGTTTTGGGTCCATCATAGGGTTAAACCCTATTTTGCTGCTTAGGTCGCCAGGTTGTAACTCTTTTATTGTAATTAAACTTTCAAATGTATTTTGGGATCCTATGTATACAGTAAATGTTCTAGTGAAACGTTTGTATCTTTGACCAAAATTTTTAACCCTAAACCTTTAATCGCGTTTAGTTACATGTTATGGACAAATGACTCGTTTAGCACTATTTAAAATACACAATATAACGGTCCCTGGGTAGTAGGGCGTTACAATTACAGTTCGATAGATTTACTTTTAAAACCTGAAAAAAAAATTACAATTTTTTTAACGATTTCTTGGTTTTTTTTTCATCACAGGTTCCATTGTTTACGTTTTTGTATCTTACATTGGTGTTTGAGAAATAGAAGGGAGGATGTGGATTTTTAAGGATGGTCAATGCACAGTGATATCGATGGAGAATGACGTAACGTACTTGCAACTTCTTGAAATATTGCACAAGGAACTTCGTGTTGATGAACAAATGTATGGGTTGAAATTGGAGGTTCCTTACACATGCGGTGACCAACTGTTAACACTCATTCATGTTGAAAGTGATCTTGGTGTTTGTGCATTCTTAGGAGTAATAGCGAAAGAAAGGATTTCCTTGTGTGTCACTCATGTTAAGAAGATTGTCATTTCAAATCCATATTCCACTCTCGGTCCCAATGTTAATAAAGTTCGTAGTGAGGTTGTGGGAGATCCTGTGGGTACTGTTGGACTTGAGGGAGATCCTATGGGAGTTCCTATTGGTGACCTGAGGGACAACCAGTATTAATACAACACCCATGTGAATGAAGATCCAGTAGCTGAATTTAATGAGGGGTCGGGGTGCGATTCAGAGTCATATTATAGTGCAGAAGTGTCGATTGACAGGTCTGATGATTTGCAAGTCGAACAAGTACAAGAACAGGTAGTACGTCCTATTGTACAGGCGAACCTACTAAGTCAAGGACTCCGGACACCTAGGACCAGCTCTAGTTGTCCTGGTGGAACAGAAGATAACATTACAGGGAACGTTCCAATAGTTTCAACCGAAGATCACAAAAGATGGAGTGCTCCCATGTTTATGAAAGAAGATATTATGGCCTTTGGTCGATCACATACCTCCTCTTCTGGTGCATTGTTGGGAGAAATACACCTTAGGAAGACTTTTGAGAACAAGATGGATTTGAAAATCAAAGCAGCTCTCTTCGCAATTAAGAATAATTTTGAGTTTGTGGTGAAGAAGTCTGGTACTGATGTGTAGTATATCAATTGCAAGGATCCTGACTGTGGTTGGAGATTAAGGGGGGAAAAAGTAGCGCGGTCTTCCATGTGTTGAGATCACTATTTACAATAGTGTACGCACGTGCTCACTAGAAGTGCGACAGAAAGACCACCGTCAAGTAGCACCTTGGGTTATTTGGCACCTTATTAAGAAAAAATATGCTATTGATGGCACTAGCTACATGGAAAACAACATAAATGAGGATATGAGTTATATGAAGGCATGGAGATGTAGTTATGTCAGGCCTGAAGAATCCTACTCCAAGTTACCTTCTTACTTGCACATGTTTCAGCAAAAGAATCTTGGTACAATAATCAATTTTTTCACAGAGGATGATCGTTTTCTTCACTGCTTCTTCTCACTTGGAGTTTGTAGAAGAGGATTTACATCATGTCGTCCTATGATATGTGTGGATGGCACTTTCTTAAAGACGAGGTATGGTGGACACGTGCTGTGTGTTGTTGCATTCGTGTTGGTGGACAGTGAAAATCACAATTCTTGGAAGTATTTCATGATGAAATTGAAGGAAGCCATTGGAGTTGTTGATAATTTGGCTTTTGTATCAGACATGCATGTTAGCATTATTCATGCTCTTGAGGTCATCTTCCCTGATGCCTACCATGGTGCATGCTACCATCATATAAGTATGAAGTAATCGCTAAGTTCAAGACTGATCACCGTCACACGAAGATGTGGAATGCAACATATGCATTTCAGAAGTCAAAATTTCACAGGTTCTTTAACAATATAAAGCAAATGAATCCTGCCATAGGTCAATATTTGGAGGGTATTGGCTTGGATAAGTGGACTCGTGCTTACTTTCATAAGAATTGTTACAATATAATGACAAGCAACTACGCTGAAAGCTTCAACAACAAAACCAAAGACGCAAGAACCTTCCTAGTCACTACTTTTGTGGAATTCATTCATTTCACACTTTAATCATGGTTTGCTGGGCGTCGTGATGAGGTAGAGAAGTGCACATCCAAATTATCACCACTAATGGAGAAAGATTTAGCAGGTATTGCAGCTGATGCAAGGTACTTGAAAGTCCATGCTCTTGGACAATTCGAATTTCACGTGGTAGACCTAGATGGTGATGGTGAGGTTAATTTGATGACCAAATCATGCTCCTGTGGCATGTTTCAGATTATAAGGATACCTTGTGTTCATGCAGTGGTTGAAGCCATCGACCGGGGTGTCAAAATTTACTTACTGTGTTCCCCATTCTACACTAATGAGACGTGGAGGGAGTCATATAAAGAAACAATTTAACCAACTAGCAACGAGGACGAGTGGACAGTTCCCGAGGAAATAAAGAATATGTAAGTTGGGGTACCTCTTGAGCAACAACCAGGTTGTCGGCTGAAGAAGAAAAAGGTAGGAAGAACGAAGACAAAATGTTATCCATCGACAGGCGAAGTGTTGCACAAAGAGCGTAAGTATAGTCTGTGTGGTGGTCTTGGACACAACAGGGTTTCATGCAAAGCTAGACAATAAACTTTGTATCAATTTGGATGCGATTTTATTATTAACTTTGCTTAGTTTCCCTTGTTTTTCTTCTTTTTTTTTTTGCCAAATTTTGTGTAGGTTGATATAAACTCCATATGTTTCGATAATAGCTCGATATGGGATCAATAGCAGCTCGATAACTGCTCGATGATAGACTTGTTAAAATGAATTTTAAACCTGACTGTTTTCTTAGCTCGATGGCTGCTCGATAATAGCCAATTAAATTAAATATAAAGTCAAATATGTATGTTGCTCTACTACAACTTGATAATAGCTCGATAGAGCTCGATAATACCTTTACAAAATTTATATTTTTATAGTTATCACGAAGAAACCCAAAACACAAATAGAACGTGTAAAGAACATATATATATACAATCATCATAAAAAATGAAGAGCCTATCATATTCTCTCTTGTAAAATATGTCCAATAAAAAAATAAAATACACAAGTATCTGATGGTGTGGAAGCCAGTCAAGGTCGCACATTATGATACCACAAGTCTGTTGTCCACTTGTTACTGAATAACTCTATATTTTCATCGCAAATGGTGTCCAATGGAAGGCCAAAAATGGGATGATCAATATGCTTGATAGCATACACACCACAATCTCCATTGTAAAAAGCTTATAAACATTAAATGTACAGTACTATAAATTTCCTTAGAAACTGATATAGTATAAAGATGATATTATTTACCTTCTCTTGGATCGAGTGAGCTCGTGTCGCTGTATGCGGTGCCACAAGAACCGATGTTGCCTCTTTCCTAATGAAGGACTCTTCAACATTAAGCTATCCTTGAACAGTTTACTCTGCAACAATAGAGAAGGAAGCAACATCCACCATGACTTCATAATTTCCTCCATCATTGCGTCACTAATCACCGTGATGTCTGAATCATATATGGTGAATGTCCAAATAGAAATAGAAGCCTTAATGGCAAACCAATGAGATTGTTGATAGTTCTGGCACCAATATACATCCTGAGCTCCTGACCAAGATGCTAAAAATTGTTGCTCGAGGCCAGTCACCATGGACATGACGTCAACATCCCAAATCTACCTTTCTTTGGTAGTTCTATTCTTGTACTAATCATATCTGGCAGGTATCACTTGTGAGAACATCATGTTCATCAACCCCCTGATAACTCTACAAAATAGAGTTATTTAACCACTTTTTATGTGCTAATTGTTGCTTAATTCTTGAGTTTTTAGTTGATTTATTAAGTTTTAAAGTAATTTTGAATTTTTTGGGTTTATTTTGATTTTATATATTTTTGTGTGTTTTTATAGTTATTTTGTTGTAAAATGTTGTAATTAATTATTTGAATTATTGTTGTTTAATTTGAGGTAAAAAATATTGTATTATTGAGCTTAAATGTTAAATATAAATTAATTTATAATTAATATTTTCAAAGAATTAACTTGATTTATTTTATAGTTGGAAATATTTTATTATGATTTATTTTATATTTATTTTGTAGGGAATTTATGACATTTTTGGGCTTTGAAAAGTAAGGAAAATAAAGAAAGGAACTATGACATTTTTAAAAATGCCATAAGACAAGCCATGGGCCTGCCCCTTCAATTTGGCCCAATCATCCAGCCCACGGTTCCACCCAGCTGCTTGCCTTCACTTAGGCCCACCACTTCACCCAGCCGGCCCACCTGAAGCCCCTTGGCCCAAGCCAGTTGCACCCCACGGGCCTGCTCAACTCCCTTCGGCCCAAGCACTTCAGAGGCCCACTCCCCAGCTGTACACCCGCCTGCACTCCTGGCACTCCTCCCAGTAGCCCACGGACCCAGGCCTGTCCCCAACAACACCTCATCCAGTAGCTGACCCCAGCCAGGCCCGCGCCTGCCCAGGCCCTCTTTCCCCAGCCTTCCTCCAGCCGCCTTGTAATGCCCCGGATTCCCTATTATGGTTAACGGCTGGATTAGTAGGCCGGGAGGGCCATAATTGTTTAATTATGCCATTTAATGTGTTTATGCATGTTTATGAGAATTATATTATAATATAATGTTAATTGTATGCATGTCGGTGATATATGTTGAGACCACATTATGATGTGGGTTTGTTCGAGCTGTTCGACATGAGACGATCGTAGATTATTGATTAGCGGTTTAGTCACAACAGGTTTAAGTGTCGAGACTTGGGTTGAGTCTCGGGGTGATTTTGATGGTTAGAGCGTTACCGGGAGATAAAGGGTAACGGGATGTGAATTATTGGTGTTTGAGATTATTGAGAATAGCGGGAATTGGAGAGCGTTAATTATGATTAACGAGTTAGGAGGAAAGTACCAAAAATGCCCTTGGGAGTCTTTAGAAACCATTAATTGACCTAGGGGTAAAATGGTCATTTCACCCCTAGGATAGATATAACCTTATTTGGCTGAAGAAAATAGGGAAGGAAAACAGAGTATGTTTTAGAGTTCTCCCGTACCTCCTTTTTCTCACTGTTCTTTGTGGTTTTTGAGCCAACTTTGAGGATTCTAGCTTGGGAAGCAAGCCTTGGGAGTTTGGGAGTCTGTTCCACTATTGAAGGGCATCATAAGCCGAGCTTTGGGTAAGTTTCTAACCATAGTTTCTCTGGTTTGCTCTGTTTTAGTTTTGTTTTGCAGCTGAAATGTTTAGGGTGAATTCATGGGTTTTGTTGGGAGTTTTGGCTAGGGTTCCCATGCTTGTGATGTTTGGGGTGTGTTGGGATGGTTTTTGGGTTCATTTGGCATCAAGAATAGGCTTTGGAAGCTTGGAGATCGAGTTAGAAACGAAGGAGATGAAGAAGGTCGGTTCAGGGAAGTTTTGGGCTGGAGGTAGCGCTACAGCGCCCACCCTAGGGCGCTATAGCACTCCTCAGGAGGCTTTTTGGCTGTTGGGAGGTTCTGAGTAGAGCGCTGTGGCGCTAGGGGTTGAGCGCTGTAGCGCTACCCTGTTCCTTCCAAACCCCGTTTTGAGTGTTTTTAGGGGTTTTTGACTTGGGGTTTCAATCCTTAAGGCCCGGGATCGATTCTACTCACCGTGTGGGCATGTTTCGAGGTCCCAAGGATGGTGCTTAGGTTAAGACCCTATTATTGTGGATTCTCATTAATGGAGGTTATAATTGGTTGTGATTAGGTAACCGCTAAGGAACTAAAAGACCGATCGTTCTCAGGGGTCGTCTCTATCATACTTCTCGCTCGAACTTGAGGTAAGAAAACAGTGTATGGGTACAGTTGCACCCTGTACAGGTGTATGACATGCATGGTTTGATATTGAAGTATGTTGGTTGATATATGTGAACGTGGATTGCATATTAAATGCTAATGAATGCTGATTACCTGTTCAAGACACTGACTAGTCAGGGACCGACCCTAAAGTCGACGATCACGCATTGAATGGTTCTATGGCATTAATGCGGGACCGACCCTAAGGTCGAAGAACTTATAAGCGCTTGCCTGGTCTATGACCAGATGACTATAGCCAAGGTATATGACCCCGGTGACCATTTGTCACCTGGCTAAGGGACGTTGTCCATAGTTTCGACTCTAGAGTCGTGAGGAAGGTTATGTTGGTGACCAATCACCATGCACCTGTCCTGAACAAACTTATGAACGAAACACTTATCGATTAAACCCTGGTGACCCTATCGTCACATGGCTAGAGGGAGCGATGCTCATTACTGTGACTTTTGGCTATTGTCACCTATTCGTTGGACTGATAGTCCTGGATGATTAATACGATCGTTGTTGATATTATATCGTACTTTATTGTGTTTTCTTGCTGGGCCTTGGCTCATGGGTGCTATGTGGTGCAGGTAAAGGAAAGGAGAAGCTTGGCCAGCCTTGAGTGGAGAGCTTGGGCAATGTGATGTACATACAGGGCCGCTTGACCGCCACGGTCAAGGAGTTCTCAGAGGGACTAGGGGTTTACCCTATTTTTGCCGCTTAGGCCGGCGGAGTTTGTAAATTTGGAACTGTAGCGACTCTTTTGTATTACGAACTACTTGTAAACATTTTGAAAGGCTCATGAGCAGTTTATTTACTTAATAAAATGTACCCTTTCCTTTTTACTGGTTTCCCACCTTAACCTGATAATAACACTTAGATCACGTTTTTAACCAAAGGACTCGGGTAGCGGGTCAAATTTCCGGTTCACCGTTCTCTGTAACTGTTCTGGGGTAGCCAGGGCGTTACACGCCTGCAGCCTCCCAGCCAGCCCACCAAACCAGCTGCCAATCACTCTTGAGCCCAACAAAAGCTCATTTGTCCCCTTGTCCCCTTATGTCCAACAATACCATTTTTTACCCAAATTTTTCTACACATTTTACCCCAAAATCCTCATTACACCCTATAATTTATCCCTATTTGCCATATTACTATTAATTTAATCAATTTAAGTAATTTAAATTGATTATTTTAATACTCTCATTTTGGCTATAAATAGGAAATTTTCAAGACCATTTGGGTGTGCTTATTTTGGGAGAGGTCATACCACAAAGTTTCTACACTTTCAAACCTCTCTATTCTCTTCATCTTCTTCTTCTTTTTGGTTAATTTTCTATGTATTTTTAGAGGAACAATTTGGGGGTTTTCCTCCAAATTTTCCTAAGTTATGTTTGTATTTTCTATTCTAGTTATGAGTTTCTAATATTTTTAAGAATATTAAGGTGATGATGAAACAATATGTAACTAAATAGTATTTATTTTGTATGTTGATTTCCCATTTGTGCAACAAATTTTATGGATTTTTCTTTTTCAAATATCTTATTTCATCTTAAATATCATGTATTTTTTATTGTTAGCACATATTTACATTTTGTTCTTCATTAGTGCAAAATCATAATATTCTTTGATTAAGGTGTGCCATTAAATTGTGCACATCAAATGTTTAGAATAAAAATATTATGTTTTGCCTTATAAATAATTTTCGTTTATTTATTTGTTATTTCATTAGATTGATTTACATTAAATACTTTGAAATTATAATTTTAAAAGTGAAGATAAATCCTATATTTTTATAAAAACTTGTGCTTAAATAGAATATCTAATTTGAATAAGTGATGGTTTGATTAATTTCTACTATTACTAAAACTTGGAAATCAATGTACTTATAAATATTATTGAACTTATATTTTATGGATTTTATTATCTTAATAATCTTTCTTTTACCATCTTGATTTCTACTATTATTTTATTTTTATTTATTTTCTTAAAGTTCTTTATTATTGTCTCTTATTTGATTTTACTGTCACAAATTCTCATCAATCTCTGGAGCTAGGTTAGAATTTATCAATTTTGGTTTAAAATAGTTTCCTTTTTGATTTTAGACAACTTCTTTGGGTTCGACATCCTTGCTTACACGATCACTATTCTATATGAACGATTCGAGCACTTGCAATATAAATATTTAAAATATACATGTTTTGGGTCCATCACCCCCTATCGAGCCCCTATTTAGCTCCTATCAAGCTCATACAACCCTCCATCGAGCTCCTATCGAGCCAGTCAAAACAAAACTTAAAAATTTTAAAACAGGATAGAATTTGTTAACATTTTAAATAAATAGCTTACCCCATCATCGAGCCACGACTGGGGTGTCTTCCACGTTGGAAACCATGCTCGATAGTGACACCCCTATCCTCACATCCCTCAGAGTCTTGTTGGGGATGTCTCCAAGCATCCACTTGTAGAGTGTCCTATATTGTTTGACATCTAGCTTCTTGAGAGGGTCAAGCACCAATGCCTCCTCTGTATCTGCAGCTGCATCAGTGCAAGATTTCTTCCTCGTTGGATCAATGTAGTCCTCAAACATTTCTGGGCTACGTCATCTCCTCTTAAACTGAACCTCATGAACCTCCTCAGGGTTGACAATAGTGACTCCCATGGTCGCAACATCAGGTGCCACAACAATGGTGGGAGGAGTGGTTTGATCAAGTTCAAAGTCATCTAGAATATCCAATGACTCTGAGTCTGTAACTACCTTGGAGTCCCTCGGTTGTTCCTTAATAAATGTAAGGATCTGACTGACTGCGTCCATGATCATTGACTGGTTCTTCAGAAGGGTCTCCTGTCAACCCTTGACTCTCTCCAACCGCTGCATCAACTCTTTGATATCGGCTAGAACGAAGGCTGGGGCTACTGAAAGGGCAGCGGGAGGGGTGGGACCTGCAACCTCCTCTGCCTTAGGGACAACATCATCAAAAATATTCGCTGCCTGGGCAACCTGAGAAACTATCTCGACCACTTTCTAAAAATCCATGGTCGCCTCCTCCTCCCCATCAAACTCCTCAGGATCCTGGCCAAGCTTGAGATGTAGGGGAACATCTCCTAGAGTCAAGGAGCTGTAATAATCGACCTTTGATGGTCGGGGCTTCAACAACGGAAGGACGATCAACTACAAACAACATAAAACATTGATTTAACTCAAATAATCATAAAAGATAAACATATAGCTAAACATAACTGCATAACGTCAATCAAATATAACTTACAGTGCTCTTCGATAACATCGACGAGAGGACAGAATTGGTGAAATCCTTATTCTTCTGGTGCGACCAACTAAGCATCCTCGGGACCATATCTCCCGAGCTCACAACAAACTTTGTTGCAAGCTGTTGAATGGCCTCATATGCCCAATGCTGTAACGTCGAGGCATAACCATAAAAATTGTACTTCGATTCTTGTTGCACCTTCGCATCCTTCTTCTTTTCATAGTTAGCCTTCTGGCACTGCATGTCCTTCTTACAAGAATTTAAAAGCCTCTCGTAAGAGAACTTCCCCATGGATAGCTGAAGAAGTAGTCTATATCCTCAATCATCTTCAGTATATCTCGCCATACATTCAACTTTCCCTCTATGGCATTTAGAATCCCCTCAACCAACAATCAGATATCCAACTTGTACACATCTTCGACAACAGTGCAAGTTTTGAAAGCATTCTCCAACTATATGAGCTTTACTTTCTCAACATCATTGAAATACTCCTTTATCAAGCGGTCACTAGCCTGACACTCATCCAACTCTGCTTGTGAAAGTGTAGAACTGAAATTCAACCCCGTCACTAGAGCATCCCACGCCGAATCTACATGACTTCGAGCCCAAAAAGAAATGCACCTCATCTTTTTTTTGATTTGTTATTTTCCTCAACATTAACTCATGTACCAAAACTCCTGAGAAATGAAACTCCAAAGCCAAGAAGAACTGCTTGAAAGGGGATTCCTTAGTCCTTTCTTATCAGGTAGAGCTCCACAAACCTTTTCTTAATATCAACCAAAGTCCTACCACCCCTATATGTGACTCGGCTAGGAAAGTGTTCTTGAAACGGAACAAGCAACTTCGGCATTTGCATCGACACATGAAAATAATTGGTAAGAAAACAGAATGTTAAACAAAATCGGGAAAAAATAAAAAAAAATCATAAGAAATCTGAAGTAAACATTGTCATTGAGCTCTATCGAGCTACAACATAACCATATCGAGAAACTATCGAGCCTATCGAGAAAATTATAATCTGTCTACATAAAGAACCATCGAGCACACATCGGCTACAATCGAGCCTATCGAGCAACATCATCCCTAGAAATATCGAGCCACTGTCGAGACTATCGAGAAAAGCATTATCTGTCTACATAAAGAACCATCGAGCATGCATCGAGTTACAATCGAGCCTATCGAGCAACATCATCCCTAAAAATAACGAGCCATTGTCGAGCCTATCGAGAAAAGCATTATCTGTCTACATAAAGAACCATCAAGCATGGATCGAGTTACAATCGAGCCTATCGAGCGATATTACCCTAAAACTATCGAGACTATCGATAAAGTGTCGAGCTCCTATCAAGCCCATCAATCCAGTTTTATCTAATACCACACACCAACCAAGCAATTTACACTCATCCTATCAAGCTCATATCGAGCACTTATCGAATCATTCATATTGCCCTGTCAAGCCTACTATTGAACCAGTATCGAACCTATTGAGCCACTGGTTCAAACCCAGAAAAAAATCCCACAATATTGACGAAACCATTCCACAGATCACAGATTCAACATGCATTTCGATTAAATATGGAGTTGGGTTCGAGATCTAACCTTTGATTGTCGCCGTGGGAGAAAATCAGCGCCGTCGGTCTTTGGTTTGAAAGGAATGTGTTGCCGTGGGTCTCGGGTAGATGGAGGTCAACAGAGTTAGGTGCGATAGGGGAGATGGGTCGCCAGAGATGCTCGACGAGGGTTGGGCTCGACAGAGGTTGGGCTCGACAGAGGTTGGGACTCGATGGGGGTTAGGGCTCGACGGGGGTTGGGTTGGACGAGAATTTAGGGTTTTTGTGATATACATTGTTGACCACAATTTTGACCAACGACGTATAAACGTCAAAACTACAATAAGCCTTCAAGAGAAAATACGACACCAATAATTTTATAGTGGTTTAGCCCCAATTTATTGGTAATAGCCTAATCCACTTGGAGTTGTGATATATAGAACCTACACTTAAGATTAGATGAACCTGTGTCAACTGAGTTTCTTAAGTGTAAATGAAAAAGTACATAATTTATCTCTCAAGAATACAAACTTTCTCTCAGAAAAATAACTCAAGACTACTTGAGTTCCCAAAATCTTAAACAAAAAAATATGAATCCTCTCAATGATGCTATGAGCTCTTTATTTATAGGCTCATGGATCTTACAATCAAAACCCCCAATAATCGGGATAATTGGGTTGCTCTAACTAATTCTAACTAATAATCAAATTTAAAATATAACGATAAGCGATTTCTTCGGGATATCTGAGAGATTTTCGCTGTAGCTACGGAATGAAGTCGTTACAGAAACTGGTTGAGTTTCTGATCTATCTGGTCGGCCAACCCCACTCCCTGGAGTGAGATTGGTAGGCCATATCACTCCTCTGGTTAGGCAAAACATCTTCATAAGGTAACCGGCCGGATAAACCTGATTCCCAAAGTGACTGGTCGGCCAAAATATTCTACTGGTCGGCCAACATATTCTACTGGTCAGCCAACCTATTTTACTGGTTGGTCAAAAATCTTTACTGATCGGACAGAAAGCTTACTAGTTGGTCAAATTACTTTTCCAAACCAGATAAATAATTTCCAGTAATATCACAACTCTAAAAATTAATGCCACACCTTTGCCCTACCATTCATTGCCACTTGTCACTTTTGATTGCCATGTCATCCTATTTAACTTTTGGGATAACATTTTCCCCCCAAGTTTATTATATGATTTACTCACATAATAAACTTTTTCTTAGTTGCTGAGGGCATAAAAAAAAAACTGACTCTCCGCATTCTCCCGCCATTTCAAACAAACCACAATTGGACTCGCTAGACCACGATCATGGTAGTTACCTGTCCCGAATCGTGGGGGAGAGAATAGCAAGAGAATTTTAAGAGTTTTAAGGGTAAGTGAAAATTTCCTCTCTCTTCCCTTTAAATAGACCCATTGGTGCTTACAATTCATAAGCAAAAAGGCTCATAAAAAACCCATTATTCTCCTCTTGGCCAAAACCTCCAAAGAGCTCCAAAAGTGCTCAAATTTCTTCAAGCACATCTAAGGATCCTTCAAGAAATCAACACCTCTTCAAGATATTTGGGTAAGTTCTTCTTCCTCATCTTCATTTGTAAGCTTTTTAAGCTATACAAATTTACATAAAAGCTTGCTAGAACTTATATGTGCCGAAACCCTCTTTTGGAATGCACTCTTGGATTTGTGTATGAATCTTTGATGAATGATGTAATTTGTCGCTGTTTTGATGTAGTTTAGGCTACGGGTAAATCAATTTGGTCTCCAATTTTAGGAAAATTTGAAGAAAAAATGATTTTCCATTCCACATTGCATATTTGGCTTTATGGGTATTTGATGAACATTTGTCTTTCCTTAGAACCTCTTGAACTCTTCAAATCCCACTTTTTGATCTTGATGTAGTGTCCCATGAGTAAGAAAACATGTTTGTGCCCCATGCTCTTGAGATTTATATTCTTCTCGAAAATAATTTATGGGGAAAGCATGTGTATGGCCAACCGGTCATCTTCTTCTAATCACTCGGACACTCGGACACGCCCCCCAAGTTGCTCGGACACGCCACCATCTGCTCGGACGCAGAACCAGGCTGCTCGGACACTTACGCCAACCGATTGGACACTCCTTTATCTGCTCGGACACCACGCAAACCTCTTGGACGCTCCTCCATCCTCTCAGACACTTGTGCCAAAGGCTCGGACGCAGCCTCATCGCGCTCGGACACGCACGCAAAACCAATCGAACGTTCCTCCATCCGCACAAACTGCTAGGATGCACGCCTATTCGCTCGGATCAACGCCCAACCGATCGGACACCAGAGCCTAACCGCTCAGCTCTGAATGCACTCAAGTCTTCGGGCTTGTAAAAAAAATGGTTCATGCAGTTTAGGCACCAAAAATTTCTGCTTATTATTGTTGCTCTCATACATGTTTATCTGGGGAGTAAAAATATTTTTACTGCTCAGAGAAAATATTTTACTGGGTAGTAAATATTTTTACTACTCAGAGAAAATAATTTACTGGGTAGTAAATATTTTTTCTTTGCATTCATTGATTTATGTTTGTTTGGTTCACTCACCTCCCCATACTTTTTTTGTAGATGAATCGCTTCAACTACAAGGGAGGTGACAACCATACAAACTCTAATACTTCAGTTCCCAAGTCAAGCGATACTCCTCAAAGTAGCAATTGTTCATCCAAATCTCCTAGCAATTGTACTCCCGAAGATCGCCTTCGTCGCCTTAAGAAAATCCTTCCCTTGTCGTCTTTATACTTCCTTCTTGAAGAACAGTTTCTTAATCAACAACTTCAACATCTGCCAATGAGGGTGAAAAAATCTAATCGACTTCCTCAAGACCAAGATCCTCAAGTAGCTCGAAGAGCGACACAAAAGATAGTGGAACACGTTGAAGCTTAAACTGCAGCTTCTTCAAGGCCTCATTGCCAAGTCCAAAAAGCTAGTAAACCTCGGAAAAAGACTACCCAGAACTTCACAACTGAGATTCGGCAATCAGCTGCTCTAAAACCAAGAAAAGATGAGGATGGAACGCCTTCTTGGTTCATATCCAAACCTTCTAAACTCAACTCCAAAATGCTCGATAAACACATTCAGGCTTCGGGCCTTGAAGAAGTAAATGTGATATGCCCGCGACCTCACCAAAGAGTTAATAATCCTGGTGGACCCTACTACACTTGGTCCAGATACCACGTTTTTGCAGGAGCTACTATCCCACTACATCCTTTTTTTTTCTTCGGTCAGTAGCAGATTCCTTCAATGTCTCTCCCTTCTAGATAGCTCCTAATGGAATTCAAGCACTATCTGCTCTATATATTCTCTATTATTTCCAGGGCTGGAATCTACCTACTCCTCATGAAGTGCACTACCTTTTTGACTAACCCGAGCCATAAGAATACATGTTTCTTCCACCTTTTCCATAGGCAAAAAAGGATTAAGTATCTCCATGGTATCGCGCATAAATTGAATCCCGAAAAATACTACACAGAATATTTCCTCACTCCAGAAATTAAGGCCAACAACTTGGCTTTCACGCATGCATGCCCTTTCCATCAAACTCTACCAACCAGGGAAATGCATTCCCGAGTAGAAGAACTTGCTAACATGTCCATTGAAGAGAAAAATGTCAAGGAGTTGGTCAACGTGGAAAATCTTCAACTGGTGGGGTTATTATCAAGCAATCAAAACATCATAGAGGTAGTACCACTGAAGAAGCGAACACAACCGACCAATCAAATGCTGATACTGAAGTAGTGACAGATCAGTTCTCTCCTGAACCATCTCCCTACTCACATCGACCAAGTGACCTTATTATTAGGGAACCTCTTCCAGAAGACCATCGTAGACGTGTCGTTCCTACCAGGCCTAGGAAAGGAAAGAACCTTGAGCTCCCTAGAGAAGCCAACTCATCATCTGAAGAAGAATACGAATTTCTCGATGAAATTCTAAACTCAAGTTATTCTGCTAACAGTAACCATAGTTTGGTGGTTTGTTATAATAACTTTCTTTGAGAATGATTGTGTGAAATTTGTAGAGTTATGTGGTAATAGTAAAACTTTCATTTACTTATATATTATCTCCCATTTTAACTAATGAGGTTTGTGCTTCACTCTTTTTTGCAGATCCAGATATGTTTAAACAATTCAAAACTTCCTCTGCCCAAAAGAGGAAATCAGGGGAAGATAGTAGCTCAAACCCTCCGAGCAAAGTCACGAAGAATGCATCGACCAGCCAGGGGAGATTATCTAACCAGCCTATCACTATCCCGCAATTGACTCCTTCATCAATTCCTCCTTCTGCTAGCTTAACAATACCCGATCGGCTAGCTTAAGTGAGCCCCTTCGCATTGCTGGTGATATTGGAAAGGAATTGCTAGACCACACTCTACACCATGCTACAACAACTCAAACCTTCGAGTCTTTACCTCGACTTAGTGTTGAAGTTGTCCTTCAAAGAGGTCTTGCTCAAATGATGAGTGTAAGTATCTTATCATCAAGATGTCACACTTTGTTATTAATTGTTTTTACTCTAAGTAACTTTTTGTTATCCATTTCAGGCACTTATCACTATCAGTCATGCTCAACACCGAGCAGTAGACTATAAGGAGTTGGTCAAAGTCTTGAACGATCAATTGGTAGAATCCCAAGCGAAGATTGAACACCTGACCAAGTCAGAAAAAGATCTTCAAGAAAAAACTGAGCATGCAGAGAAAATAGTTGCTGACCGATATAGAACTTTGAAGGAGTTGACTGATGAGAACAACAAACTCATCCAAACCATCAAGAAATTAACTGACCAGCAAGAGAAAAATGTTCAAGAGATTGAGGAGTTGAAGCAGGATAAGGAAACTGATCTCGCTCGCTACGAAGAAATATGCTTCAATTGCTTCTACTAGATTTGGAAGCTAAACAAACCTCTCAACCATGACTTTCTTTCTGAAGAAGCAAAAGCTGAGGAGCTCGCCAAATGTGAAGCCAAGGCTGCCTAGGAGGCAGCTCTTCCAGCTGGCACTGTGCCTGCCTCTTCTGCTCTATCTTTTCGACTCGAGGAAGCCCCTGATGATGACGGTGTTGACCAACCAGGAAACAGTCTACCTGATTAGTGAGCATTTTGGGCCGACTAGAGAGCATGTTTGGCCGACCAGAGGCCATGCTCAACTAGAATAGTGAAAACTTTGTTCCCAGCCATTATTTTACTTATTTTTCTCACACTTTTGTGAAGACAATTTCTGCTTAGCAGCCTTAATATTTTTCTCGTACGACCGAGCCATTGGCATTTATACTTTACTTTTCTTTGCTAAATTGAAACATTCTAAGCCTATTTAGACTTAAAACATTATAAGTTTTTTGTGAATAGTAAAGTCACTCTGATGTATCCTTATATTTTTGCATGAGTACTTAGTTTTCTAACTTAGAAATTCTAGACATTTCATAAGTCCATACTAAGTATACTTTCTCACACTCTTATTGCTCTAAAATTTTATGAGCATAATGTTTATTGTCACACGAATATCTGCTTTTAACTTGAAATTTTGAAAAATTCCAAGTTACTTAAGCTTTGTCAAACAAGTTAGCTTAATGGCCTTTTTTGACTTCAAAATTTTACAAGTCAGCCTAAAAACAAATATCTTAACTCGTGCTCTTATTGCCTGTGTTAAATTATATACCAGTATACCCCATGTGCCCCCCAAGTGATCGAGGGTTGAAAGATCCTTGGTCACTTGCTACTTGACCGAATCTGTTCGAGCAGTTAATTACTCATGAAACACATAGAATATATGGAAACTATTCGAGCAGTTGAACACTGCTTGAATGTATTGACCAGTTGAACACTGTCCGATTTTACCGACCAGTTGAACACTGTTCGGATAATTAACACACATGCACATTTGTAGCAAGAATCGACCACGCTGCGCGTAGTCTCTTTTATTACTCGTAAATTAAAAAAGGACAAAACGTGTCTAATAACGAGTCTGTGACAACAAAAATTGTTCAAAAATAAATAAATGAATGGTTAGCAAATAACCAGCTCATAAACCAAACTCAAATAACAAGTTAAACAACTTGAAATTAAGCTACCACTCTGAAAGCGATATTTTAGTAATAATATAAGCTCAGATGCTTGCCATTCCAGTGGTTCCTGATCAGGCTTCATCCACCAAATCTGATCCTAGAACTCCCGCTCATGCCGAAGTGTCTGGGCTACCTCTCCCTTGCTTTGTTACTATCCTCAACCAAGTGTGGACCTCCACATATAGTGTCTAAGGTAAAGTCCACATGCCCGGGTTGCAAGGGTGGAGATCTCTGTCGTTTGAACCCAAGATTGCTGCTGCCTCCTTCTCCTTGGGGTGTCTCTGCTTGATACTTTTTCAACTTGCCCGACCAGAGAAGAAAATCTATCTCATCTTTGAGGTGATTGCATTCATTTGTGTCGTGGCCATAATCTCCATGGAACCAAAAAATTTTGTTCATGTCCCTCTTAGACATCTCTTTCCTGATAGGTGGAGGTTTCTTGTAGGGAACTTCCTGATGACTAGCTGAAAGAGTTGTGTAGTTGGTGAGTCGGGGCTCATACTTGGTTGGCTTATCATTCGGACCCAACTTAACCTTCTTTTCTTCATGGCGGCCAGACCCCTTATTCCCACATTTCTTTCTGCCATTTTGACCATTTCCTCCATTCTTAGGAGGATCAGTTGATTCGCCCGGATTGTTTATGCCTTTCTCTTCTTTCTCAATCGCATCATCCAATTTCATACTTGTCCGCTCGGTCAAGAATTGTTGGAGTGTTGAAATTGGATTGCGATGTATACTATCCCACAAGGGGCTCTGATAAGTTATCCCAGAGGATATTGCAACCATCTTCCCCTCGTCTCCGACAACAGTTGCTCGGTTGGCCTCTCTCATGAATCTCTGTATATACTTTTTTAGAGATTCATCCTTCCCTTGTTTGATGTTAGCTAAGTGGTTGTCATAAACTGGAGGGGTCTGAGCAGCACTGAATTGCCTACAAAATTCCTTCCTGAAAGATTCCCAAGAGGTAATGGAGTTTGGCTTGAATTTCCAATACCCTTCTTGGGCAGTGTCAGATAATGTAGTAGGAAAGACTCTACACCGGTAATCGTCACTTACACAGAGCAGCTCCATTTGGTCCTCAAATTTCCCAACATGTCTAATGGGATCTTCCTTTTCTGTATATACTAGCAGAACTGATGCTTTATATTTTGCTAGTGGCTGGGCTGCTCTGATCTTAGCACAAAAGGACTGCCACTTCTGTGGTCTACTACATCCATTCCAGAAGGTCGTTTTGACAAACCTTGTACCGTGGCTGCTAGTGCATCAAGCTGGGCTTGGATGGCTGGCGCAACTGACGGGGTTCCAAGGTTGTGACAGCCCGGTCGGGCATTTCCATCTGGTACACTGTCGTCAAGTATTTCTACTTGGCTGGCAGGGTGGTTCATATTTTGCCGTTCGACCGGGACAGTCCTTCTCTTGTCTCTAATAACGTCACTTAGATATTTTCGGGAAGTGTGTCCTCCTAGGTGATCAAACACTGTGCTCCGAGTTTTTTCAGAAGGCTTACCGCGCGGGACCTGCTCTCTCCCACTGTGCTGCTAGTCGAGATGTAGTGGTGGCCTTCCTGAACGTGTCGGGCAGTCTTTTCCTCCTTGTTGGTTGTTTCCCTCCTTTTCCTTTGACCGGTTGGTGTGATGACTATTAGCCTCATCATGACCATGTCCATCATTGAACTGTGAAGTTCCCTTATCTCGAGGAGTTCTTGTCTGATCCTGCCTGGGTGGAGTCTTCATACTGCCCGACCGGTGACTTCCTGATCTAGAAGTTTATGACCGGTGGCTCCTGGAGGGAGTTCTAGAGTTCTCCCTTTGTGTTGAGGCAGTTCCGGAGCGGACCCCATAATCCTCCCGACTAGGGGGGTTACTCCTACTTCTGTCTGGTCCCCGAGAATTAGCTCTGCTAGTAGTTCTTCGACCAGCATCATTATTCCTTGCTCGCTGGGTGGCTGCTCCTCGTGCTGCAGTCTGGGCATTGGCCTGGGTCAACCGCGTTGCCACTTCCAGAGCAAGTGCAACCTCGTGGTGTCGCCGATCGGCCTCCTCTTGTCTGCGCCTGATCTCTTCGCTTTTGGCATCCATCTCCTGTTTTTGCTGCTCAAATGTAGCTTTTTGCCTGGCCATCTCTTCAGCAAATGACTCATGTCGAGCATTGAATTGCATCATCTCCTCTTGGAAGGCCCCTATGGCTTCCTGGAGTTGTTCAACCTCTGAAGTTGTCTCCTCGAGAAAGACCCTGGGCTCCGCCTCAGGGTTCTGAGGTCTAGGACCTTCTGATCTAGCAGGCTCTTTTGACGTGCCTGACTTCTTGGATGCCACACTGGTATTCTTGGGCGCCATAATGATATGATCGTAGTGCATTTCTTCTCTTCAGGCTCTCAATGGAAGTACCAAAAATTTTGACCACGATTTTTGCCAACGACGTATAGACATTAAAACTATAATAAGCCTTCAAGAGAAAATACGACACCAATAATTTTATAGTGGTTTAGCCACAATTTATTGGTAATAGCCTAATCCACTTGGAGTTGTGATATATAGAACCGACACTTAAGATCAGATGAACCTGTGTCAACTGAGTTTCTTAAGTGTAAATGAAAAAGCACATAATTTCTCTCTCAAGAATACAAACTTTCTCTTAGAAAAATAACTCAAGAATACCCGAGTTCCCAAAAGCTTAAACAGAAAAATCTGAATCCTCTCAATGATGCCATGAGCTCTTTATTTATAGGCTCATGGATCTTACAATCAAAACCTCCAATAATCGGGATAATTGGGTTGCTCTAACTAATTCTAACTAATAATCAAATTTAAAATATAACGATAAGCGATTTCTTCGGGATATCTGAGAGATTTTCGCTGTAGCTACGGAATGAAGTCATTACTGAAACTAGTTGAGTTTTTGATCTATCTGGTCGGCCAACCCCACTCCCTGGAGTGAGACTGGTCGGCCATATCACTCCTCTGGTTAGGCAAAACATCTTCATAAGGTGACCGGCCGGATAAACCTGATTTCCAAAGTGACTGGTCGGCCAAAACGCTTCATTGATCGGCCAAAATATTCTGCTGGTCGGCCAACATATTCTACTGGTTGGCCAACCTATTTTACTGGTTGGTCAAAAATCTTTATTGATCGAACAGAAAGTTTACTAGTCGGTCAAATTACTTTTCCAGACCAGATAAATAATTTATAGTAATATCACAACTCCAAAAATTAATTCCACACCTTTGCCCTACCATTCATTGCCAATTGTCACTTTTGATTGCCACATCATCCTATTTAAATTTTGGGATAACATATATATATATATATATATATATATATATATATAGAGAGAGAGAGAGAGAGAGAGAGAAACCAAGAATGTAGAGAGAGAAATGAAATGTAAAGATTTTTTTGGTAGAAAAATAAGAGGGGTATTTTGAGTAGAGGGGGAATGTTTTGTATCAAAATAAAATAGTTAATAGTAGTGATATTTTTTTTGTAATAATAGAGACTATTATGCATAAAGAATAAAATTTCCCTTACTAAATGTATTAGGTTTTGAAGCGGCTAGTAGCACACAATAAGCCAAGAATGAGAGCTTAGCTATATAAAGAAGAATATTTGCCGTGGGCAAAAAATTCTCTTCAAATATATATATTTTTTACAATGTTGCGTGAGGTGCCATTTTTCAATTGCTTTGCTTCTTAATTTTTTTTTAAAATGTTTTAAAATTTATTATAAAGTATGAAATAATTTAAAATATATGTTAATAATCTAAAAAAAAATCAAATTTTAATTAGAGTAACCTAAAATATGAAAAATAAATTAAACATCCACAAAATAATTAAAATCCTAAAGAAACTAAAGCTTAAATTAAAAATCCAAAATGTTCTAACAATCTCAGCAACCATGATCATTACTTTCCAATTAGTAATTGAATGTTAGATTTTACAAAATTCGATCCAATTGCCATATTTAACTGATGTAATCTCATCATTTATTAAATTGAATAAGTTCTATCCATTAGTTTTAGGAAAAATTATATAGGTTGTGTTTGATAAAATTTTTGTTTTTGAATTTTTTAATCATAAAAATAAAAATATTATTTTTATTTTTATTTTTGTTTCTTTATTTTTTAAAAATAAAAATATGTTTAGTAACTATTTTTGTTTTTGTTTTTAAAAACAAAAAATAATAAATGTGTTTGATAACTTTTATTTTTATTTTTTGTTTAACAATACAAAATAAGGTGTTGATTTGAGGAAGAGAAGAAAAAAAGAAACGAAAATTTAAAAATGGTTTAAACAAATTTTGAAAGTGAATTTTTTTTTTCAAAATTCAATGAATTTTAATTAAATTTTTTAAAAATAATAAATAAAAATATAGTTACCAAACACACTTTTATGTTTAATTATCAAAATTTTAATTAATTAAATAAAAAACTATTTTTTTAAATGTTGCCAAACAGCACTATAATGTGTTGTATTTTGTTAATTGTTGGGGCAAATTTACGAAGGCCACGTGTCATCCATAAAGAGATGGTCATAAGCACAAAGCTCGCGAGAACTGCCATTATAATTGGTTGTTCGAACCGACTCGCAGAATAAGGGAAAATTGGAGAAATAATATTCTCACCCTCGAGTGATCTCGTTCGTGAGTCACCTCTAGCAGGTGGTGATCAAGTCCACACACGAAAAATTGACCCTCTTGTTCAATGAGAAGGCACCCAATATATGAGAATGGAGATGATTCCCAAATAAATATTAAATATTAGTTACAAAAAAGTGGGTCAAGAGTTACCAATAATTTTGTAAATCTCTATTATAATTAAAAAAAACTACTTGTTAACTATTCATTTTCATGGGAATGAATTTATCGTATCATTTTATCACACTAATTACAAGCATTGGTAATTAAATGTTACAAAATTGATAATAACTAATCTGACAATCTTTAGAAGCATAAGTAAATTTTTAGAACTTAAAAATGAATTCATCATTCCAATTTCAACTAAATCTCAAAATTGTTGGTCTTGTTAGAATACATTGCCTATTTATCCTACTAAAAGTGTCAAATGAACGTGGTCATTATCAATTTCTAGGATTAAACCACTAAAAATTCTTATGTTTTTATTTTTTATTTTTATTTTTTTTATCTTTATTGAGTTTTCATCAAATTATTTTTCGTTCTTTATTCAAATTGTGGTTGGTCATTTCAGGGGTCAACACTCATCAACAACAACAAGGCAAAAGTTGAGTGAAGAAACAAGCATGCATGTGACTTAAATTGGTCTTATCTTACTAGCACAAGCCCAAAGCCTTTGAAATTTAGGTGGGAAGCCCTTTTTTCTGCAGTCTACCTAATTAATTGGCTTCCAACTATTTTATGCAATTATAAGTCCCCATTTGAGTGTCTCATCACTGGATTATAAACTTTTAAGTGTTTGGTTGCTCTTGTTTTCATTTCCTAGACCATATCATGCTCATAAGTTTGAGTTTAAGTCTTCCAAATGTCTTTTTCTTAGTTATAGTCCATTACATAAAAGGCTACAAGTGCCTTCATCCTTCTACGTGTATTTACATTGCTAGGAGTGTCTACGGAGTAAGTCACGATTTGCCAAAGCAAAGTTGATCTCGTCGAAGAGAGAAGGAAGCAAATGTTGAATGCTTTGTGATCGAGCTTATGATTTCTGTAGTAAAGAATTTGTGATTGGGCTTTAAAAACTATTTAAATTTAAAGTCTACTTTTCAAAAAACAAAAATATTTGGTATAATATATTGTATATATGATATATATATTTTCATTTTAGTTATTATAATAATTTTTCAATAGACTTGTAATTATGTGTTATTGTAATTTTTCAATAGACTTGCTGCCACGATCTGCTGAGATTCAGCCTGGTGCCAACGTGCGGGGGCAGGTCCTCGCCGTGCATTATTATTGCTCTTTGTTTATTGGAGTGTAGGTGTGGGTAACGTATGTATTGAGACTAAAGACATACGGTGTATTACTAGGGGAGGTTGATAACTTCAAGCATTCAGATAATTATTTATTTATAGCCATTGTGGTAGATGGTTTTTGAGTGCACATGAATAATGTTATTTTTGAACAAGGGTAGGTGGGGATATATTTGACAAAACCTTGCGAGTGAAATGTTAATTGTCACGTGTCTGGCTTGGTATAATATGGTGGATAATAATGCCAAGAAATTGAATGTACAAGAGAAATTTAAAATAATGTGAAAAAATGGAAAGTTGTTGTATTACTTTTGAATTGCACAGTACAACTATTAACAATAATATTGTTTCAAAGACATTGAATTCCAAGTACGGGGTACGATTTTCCCACTACGTACATTCTTTAGGGTGTAAGACCCTCTGCCTAGTACTTTTATGATTTCGAAAGGCCCTTCCCAATTAGGTTCTAGCTTTTTCTTGTTGCCTGTGACCTTACACAGAACCCAATCACCTTCTCGAAATGTGCGTGAGTGGACTCTTTTGTTGTAGTAGCATTCTGCAACCTTTTGATAATTTTCTAGTCGTAATTGCGCCACCGTACGTACTTCTTCCAGAAGGTCTAGGTTGTGTAATAGTTGAATGTTGTTTGTTGTTTGATCAGACGCGATCTCTGTTCGAAGTGTAGGTAGGCCCACTTCTGTTGGGATGATGGCCTCTGTCCCATATACCATGGCAAAGGGAGATTCTCCCGTAGAGGATCTTTTTGTTGTCCTATATGCCCATAACACTTTTGGTAGTTCTTCTGCCCATGCTCCTTTTTTATCTTCTAAGTTCTTCTTAATGTTGGCAAAGATAACTTTTTTGGAAGCTTCTGCTTGGCCGTTGCCTTGTGGGTAAGTGACAGAGGCAAAGCTCAGCTTGATCTTGTATGTGTCACATAGTTCTTGTACCTTCGCATTTTGGAACGGGGTTCCATTGTCCACGACTATCTCCCATGGTATCCCAAATTGACATACGATATGCTTCCAAATGAAGGACATAGTGTCTGTTTTGCTGACTGTGACGAATTCCTCTGCCACAACCCATTTCGTGAAGTAATCAGTGGCCACCAGAGCATACCGTCTTCCTCCGGCAGCCTTAGGTAGTTCGCCTACCACATCCATACCCCATTTTGCAAAAGGCCAAGGTGCAACGATGGAGTGTAAGGTTTGAGCAGGTTGATGGATGGTGGGTGCAAATTGTTGGCACTTGTCGCATTTTTTGGCATAGTCACGTGCTTCTGTCATCATGTATGGCCAGTAATACCATACTGTAAGTGCTTTATGTGCTAGACTCTGTCCCCCTGTGTGATTTCCACATGTCCCATCATGTATCTCTTCTAGCAATTTTTTAGCTTCTGATGGACGCAAACATCGTAGGTAGGGACCGTTGAAGGACCTGCGGTATAGCGTCCCATGGATTATGGAATAACGTTGTGCCCAAAGGCGCAGAAGCTTTGCGTCGTTCGGATTATGTGGGAGTTCAGAGGTGGACAAGTATCTTATGATTGGATCCATCTAGCATTCAGGTTCAGATGATGTTGAATAGACTTCCATGTCTTTGCTTGATCGGCTTATAGATATGGAGGACTGGCGTGTGCAACCTCCTGCAGAGGCTAATTTGGCGAGGGCATCAGCCTTCTGATTTTTCTCCCTAGGTACTTGTATGAGTTCGAACTAGTGAAAATGTGATCGCAAGTCAGTTACCTTCTGTAGAAGGCTAGCCAGATGGGGTGCTTTAGTATTGAAATTTCCAGCCACTTGCTCTATCATAAGCTGTGAGTCTCCTCTGACATTCAGACGCTGGATGCCCATTTCTCGCGCTAGTTCTAAACAATAGATTAGTGCCTCATATTCTGCTTCATTATTCGTCGTGGATTGCTCTAAACGAATGGCTTCTTCGATTTTGAGGCCCGAGGGAGCCTCTAATACGATGCCAATACCAGCCCCTTGGGAATTGGATGCTCCGTCAGTATACATCGTCCACACCCATTGATCTTCTGACTCTAACAATTCTGGCAGAGTGTCAGGGGTGAACGACTGAATTTCGACCAGGAAGTTAGCTAGTACCTGTCCTTTTTTTGCTTTTCGTGGCGAGAACTGAATATCATATGTCCCTAGCTCAATTGCCCATTTAGATAACCTTCCAAAGAGGTCGAGTTTACTCAATACTTGCTTTAATGGATAGTCCGTATATACAATGATGGTGTGGCTTTCAAAATATTGTCGTAACTTCTTCTTTGCCGTAAGGAGTGCGAGTGCCAATTTTTCCATCATACTGTAATGAGTTTCAGCGTCTAGGAGCATCTTGCTGCAGTAGAACACTGGCCTCTGACGATTAGTTTCTTCTCGGAAGAGAACATAACTCACAGTGAATTGTGAGACAGACAGGTACAAGAATAAATCTTCGTTAGCTATGGGGGAGCTCAATATAGGAGGGGAGCTCAAATAAGTTTTCAATTCTTCCAACGCTTTTCTTTGCTCCGGTCCCCAGGTGGTGTTGGTAGATTTCTTTATGCATTGCAAGAAGGGCTGGCAACGATCAGACATTCGTGATATGAATCGACTTAATGCTACTACTTTGCCTGTCAGAGCCTGTATGTCTCGGATGGTTCGGGGCTCTTTGACTTCTGAGAGGGACGCAATCTGTGTTGGGTTCGCCTCGATGCCCCTCTGACTGACGACGTACCCCAAGAACTGTCCAGAGGACACCCCAAAGACGCATTTAGAGGGGTTTAATTTCATTTTATAAGCATCAAGGATGTCAAAACACTCAGTCAAGTCGTCTATATGTGAAGAGCTTTGTTTGGACTTGATGACCATGTCGTCAATATAAACCTCCATATTTCTCCCGAGCAATGAGGAAAACAGCTTATGCATCAGCCTTTGGTATGTTGCGCCTGCATTCTTTAGACCGAAGGGCATAACTTTGTAGCAATATAAACCACCTTCTGTTATGAAAGCCGTGTGAATCCGATCTTCTGATTTCATGGGGATCTGATTGTATCCAGAGTAAGCGTCGAGGAAGCTCATTCTTTCATATCCTGCCGTGGCGTCTATCATCTGATCGATCTTCGGTAGAGGGTAGCTATCTTTGGGACATGCTTTGTTTAAATTTGTGTAGTCTATGCATACTCTCTTTTTCCCATTCTTCTTTGGGACCACGACGGGGTTGGCAAGCCAACTAGGATATAAGCATTCTTCGATTGCCCCTGTGCCCAGGAGCCGTTGGACCTCCTCTTGTATGACTTGATTCACCTCTGGAGCGAACCTCCTCAGCTTCTGCTTGACAGGTGGGAAGTTGTTGGAGATATTTAGGTTGTGACTCATGACGGAAGGGTCTATTACGGGTATGTCATGTGGAGACTAGGCGAAAGTTCTCATTCTGGTCTTGAGAAATCGTATGAGGGTCTGTCTTTCTTCTTTAGAGAGCTTGGTACTTACCAGCACTGTCTTAGAGGGGTCAGCGTCGTCTAGACCCACTTGTTCTAAGGTATCTAGCGTAACTAGGGGTTTTTCTTGGTCTTCCTCTAGATCGATTCCTTTTAGGCATGCTGGTAGGTCCTGCTGTAATTGCTATTTGTCAGGGGAGTTGTTATGGGAAGCAGTGCCAGAGCTATTTATTTCTTTCAAGGTAAGGAAGCACTTTTTGGCCTGCTTCTGGCAGCCCTTGATGTCGATGGTGTAGCGCCCGTTGAGTGATTGACACCGCATCACCTGATGTAGAGTTGAGATTACCCCCTGCATCCGGTGGATCCAATTTCTCCCCATGATGGCGTTGTAGCTTGTGGTGGAATCTATAATGAGAAAATCTACTGGCAGGGCACGTTCTGCGGCCACCACAGTTAATCGAACGACGCCCTTCGGATATACTCTTTGGCTGTTGAATCCCAAAATGGGCGTGGTGGAGGGCCGGATCTGATTCTCCTCTAGCCCCATCTTCTGGAAGGCTTCCCAGAAGAGGATATCGACCCCACTGCCCCCGTCGATCAGAACTCTGCCTAGCTGGCAATGGTCAACTTGTAGGGAAATGACGAGTGGATCATCATGGGGTAGGTGTACGCCCTTCAGGTCGTCATCGGTGAAGGTGATTGCAGAGGCTGGGTAACTTCTGTCTTCTGAAGTGACGAGATTGACCATGTGGCCTAATGATTTGTATTGCTTCACTCGTTCTTCCATCCTTTTATGGATTTTGGTGATATGCTCTTGATTGTCAGTGAGTTCTACGATCCCATGGATCATAGGGACTTGCTTAAGAGGCTCCTGGGTGCTGTCAGAGGCTGTGTGCACGGGGTCTGACGCTTGTGGAGCGGGGGCAGAAGCGGGATTATGCCGCGAGGTGCCGGGTCTGCCCGTCTCCTTGATGTATTGGGTGAGCCTCCCACTCCTCATGAGGGCTTGGATTTGATTGTTCAAGTTGTGGCATTCAGCGATCGTATGACCGTGATCTTTGTGGAAGAGATAGTATCTGCTTTTATCCCTTCTGTCAAAAGGAGTGGTAATTTTGTAGGGCTCTCGCCAGATAGGTCTGTCTTTATTTTCTTCATAAATGACTTCTTGTAGGACGGGTATTCAAAGGACGGGTATCGTGATGACTTTCGATCCTGTCTTGGCCTTTTTCCTTCCTTCGTGTGATCTGTTTGGTTCCGCTTCCTCTTGTCATCCCTAGCAGGCGGTGGAGGATTATTTGTTGGTGGAGCAGAGATGAGTCCAGACTTCTTCTGTGCGCGTTCTCAAAATTCCAAGACCCTGAAGACGCCCTCGGCTCGGGTCTGCACGTCTGCCATGTCATATGGTGGCGTCATGGTGAGATTCTCATGTAAAAGAGATCCCAGCTGCAAGCTTTTGACGAAGAGATTTGCTGCGGTGACTGGATCGACGTCGTGGATTTGATGCACGAGGTCAATGAAATGCTGTAAGTATGCTTTCAGATGTTCATTCTCCCTCTGTTCAATCCGATAGAGATCAGTCATTGTTCTGGGTGCCTCTCGGTTCGCACTGTATTGCTGTAAAAAGGTCCGTCGGAGATCACTAAAACTGTTGAGTGACCCGGGCTTTAATTGTCGGAACCATAACAGAGCTGGCCCGGAGAAAGTCGTTGAAAAGACTTTGCACTGAATAGCTTCGTTATTAACTTCTAATGCCATCTTCTGTTGAAATTGGAATAGATGGTTTAGCGGATCTCCTTTTCCATTGAACGCAGGCAGGGAAGGGATGACGAAGTCTCGAGGCTTTGGCTCATTCTGAATCCATTCCGAGAAAGGCAATTTCTCAGTGGTTCTTGATACTAGATCCAAATGCTCGGTGGCGTAGGTTGATCGCCCATCTGAGAACTTTTGCATCATTTCCCTCATCATGTCTTCTTTCTAACTGTCTAAGAACCGGATTGAGGGAACACGACCTTCAGAGGGAGAATCATGCGCGACTTGAGGTGTGGTGCGTTGAGGCTAGATTTCGGCTGCTGGCTGAGCGGATCCAGTGGGTTCTGCTTCCGTCCGCCCATGCGTGTCAGAGGTTGGGGCTCGTCGCTCTTCGGCCCCGGAGGATGGCGGGATGCCTTGGGAATTTTTGTTACCTGGGTTCATGTTTTGATGAGGGGAATTAACGCGGTCGATTGGAACTTCAGATCTGCCAGAATCAAGATTGTTGTGGGCTTGGGTGTTGCGTGTTGTGTCAGCGAATCTGCGCAGCTCAGCGATCTCGGCTTCGAGCCTAGCTTGAGCTTCGACCAATGTCTTGATTGCTTCGTCGGACCGCTGCTGGCTCGCTTCCAACAGGCGACACATCTTGTCGATTTGATCGCTCACGTCCGCCGGAGGGACGCTCTGTGCGATTGGGCCCGAAACTCTGTTGCCTTTTGGTGGCATGATTTAAGGGTTCGTAGAGGATCTTGATTTCTAGATTCGACTACGTGGCTAAGGCCGAAATGTTTTTCGTTTCCCACAGACGGCGCCAATTGTTGGAGCAACAATTTGTCTTTTTATATCTGGAGGTAAAACCCAACGATGAATGATTACCTGTCACTATTCCGGTGATGAAGTTTGCCTTTGACTCGTTGGGATCACCTGCAAGAAAGACACTCCGATGCTTAAGTCAGTTCAAAGTTTGATCCCCTTTCCCTCCTATGAATCTTATATTTATAGGACAAAATATGTAAAGCAGTTAGTTGGTTCAAGCGAACCCTGGAATGGGAGGAAGAAATAACTGAATTTCCCTCCAAAAATACCGACTTTGAATGTCTCGTTTAAGGGTCAGAGGCGCGAATCGCCTCTGACCCACAGCTTCTGCCTTCGGAGCTTCTATACGCCAAAACGTTCCGTTTTGAATATTCGATAAATGAGGAAAGGGTTTTTTGGGCCGAACATTTTGGGCCCAACAGTTATTATAATAATTTTTCAATAGACTTGTAATTATGTGTTATTGTAATTATGTGTTATATGGAAAGTCATATTTGTTTTAGTATGTTCGGTCTCTTCTTTTAATCTAGTTTTTCATTCTGGCGCCAAGCACATTGAGCTTGAAGTTCATTATGTGAATGTGAGGTCTCAAGTTGTTGAAAAGAAGATTGATGTTCACTAAGCATCAGCTCAGTTTCTCTGTCACAAGCTGAACTTAATTAACTTACTCCGAGTACAACTTGAGGGGTCTGTTAGAGCAGAAAAACCATTGATAATAAGTTGCTGATCTGTTTCTTCATTTTCTCAATTAAGGGTGTTAAGAGGTGAGTTTTATACTAAACTAACACTAAAAAATAATAATTGAAAATTACAAATTTTTGAGCTGTGAGCAATATTCGTGAAGTGTGTCACCTTAAATCGAAAAGTTTATCTTGTGGTATTTTTGTTTAAGAAAGAGGAAACTTTTTATTAGTTCACCCCGAAATTACATCATGATTCACGTTAGATTAGGATTAAACGTACGTGATTGCCCAAAAAAAGAGGTCAAATAATCAAATGGTTCAATTACATAAAACCTAATAGACTATTTTTAAACTTTGAAAGTGAAAAAAAAAAATCCATCGAATTGAGTATTACAAAGTAAGTGAAAGGTCATCTAGCTAGAGATCGAGGCCTCACGTCAATGGTCAGGCACACCTCTTCTACCGGACTCCGACTTTGTCAAAGATCTTAGCCTGACCAGAAACTTGATCTTTCTCTTCTTCCCAGGAGACGACACCCAATTCTCCGGCGATCCTCTAAGAAGGACACTCTCCGGTGACCTTGCCCCGGCCCCGGCCTCGACCTCGCAATATTGACTATCCTTCACCTGTTCTCTACGTCCACCCAATATCCTGGCCTGCATTGCCGCCACCACCTCCTTCATTGCCACGTCAGCTTCTCCCCTATTTCTCAGCAGTATCTCTCCGATCTGCGCCGGCGTCAGGGCCCCGCCCGTTCTCAAGCAGTTATCCACGACCTCCATCAGCGCGTGGGAGTCCAACCCCAGATAGTTCTTCACCAATGCCCGGACAGCAGCGGGTCCGCACGCGCCGAGGCTGACGTGGACGTCCATACGGCCGCATCGGAGCAGAGCCGGGTCAACGTTGACCTTGTGGTTTGTGGTGAAGACTATGATTCTCTCTTCCCCACAGCACGACCAAAGCCCGTCTGTGAAGTTTAGGAGCCCCGAGAGAGTGACCCGCCCTCTCTGCTCTTCATCATCGTGACCGTTTATCGATGGCTGAGATCTCTTTCGAGGTTTGGAACCTCTTTCAGCCGTTAGATCAACCGAACAGTCGATATCTTCAATCACGATGATCGAACGGTTCGTTGTTTGTATGAGTAGAGCTCGGAGCTCGGAGTTGTCCGAGACTTTGGTCAACTCGAGGTCGTACACGTCGTAACAGAGGTAGTTCACCATGGCAGCAATCAAGCTCGATTTACCAGTGCCGGGGGGACCGTGCAGGAGATACCCTCGCTTCCATGCACGGCCAACTCTGTGGTAAAAGTCTTTGCCGTTAGAAAACGCCGTTAGATCGTCCGTTATCTGTTTTTTCAATTGAGGTTCGAGAGCTAATGTGTCGAACGTCGAAGGGTGACGGAACGGAACAGAGACCCAGCCGGAGTCGTAAGAACCGTGGCCATTATTGGTGAAGAGTCTCCTCTCACGAGACACACGCTCGAACTCCTCGGCTTTCACAAGGATGTGGTCTAGGTATGGAGAAAGAAGTGCCTGACGGTGTCGTTTTGGGAGCTTAAGGACGAAGCTACGCCGTTCTTCGAGGGAGTCAGGGACTGCATCGACGTGGTGAGTCCATGAGAGAGTGTGGCCAGCAAAGACGTCACGGACAGAGTGATTGGGGGCTACCGCGAAGGAGAAGCGCGTGGAGGACTTCGAGCGGGTGAGCGTGAGACGGCGGCAGGTGGTGGCGGAGGGGTCGACGGCGTTGAGGTAGAGCGTGACGTGGCGGTAGAGGTCGTTGAGTTCGACGCCGCAATAGCCGTTGAACTCGGGGATTTCGAGGTAGGAGTAAGGGCTGAGTAGGTCTTGGAGGGACTCGTAGAGGGAGTGGAGCAAGGAGAGTAGTTGAGAAGGTAACACATTTTGGAGAACGGTGAGAAGGCCTAGCAAGGACCAAAGCTGTGACAAAATCTCCATATCTCACTACTATTACTATACTTTTTTGTCTTTGGTATATATATATATAGGATTATATTGATTAATGTAAAAGAAATATATAAATGATTTTGGCTTTACATGTGTGATATGGATATAGCAAGAGAGATTGGTGCATGTGGATGATGAAGATGTGAAAACAAAGTAAAGACAGACAGTTTTTTAGTATATAATGTAGTTGGGTTGGGAATATGGGGAGATGTGTTTTTATTCTTAGATGCTGGGAATAATCATATATTTCATATATTGCAGAGCACAAGAGAGAGATAGAGGCATGAAAAAGACAATGTTTTAGGTGCTGAAAGAGAAGCAAAGGGCACCGGCAAAGATAAATAAAGCTAGCTAAGCGCAGATAAAGTGTAAAGGTGAAGCCGCTACTCTTCTCTTTTGCTTTTTCTAATTGCCTCAAAAGAGGTTTTCATGTGTCCACAGACAGACTCTCTCCTGTAAAAGACCGAATGCACTGCCACTCACTTTCAACAACTTACATATATATATATATATATATATATATAAATATTAATGTCTTTAATTTACCGAGAACAATTAATTAATTTATTATTATCCATATATGATTACTGTTTTTTAGCATGAAAATATACTTATTTTCAAAACATAACATCTTACGACAAATAATATTTCCTCATCGCCATTGATGGTTACAACTATTGAGTGATTTTTTTAAATAAAAAACTATTGAATGATTTTAACTAATGACGAATTCTCGTGTCAATTTACATAATATATGGTGATACTTAATTTTAATTTATTTTTTTATTTTATATATTATTAACTCTTATATTAAATAAACAAAATATATTATTTTAATTTTTTAATTTTATTTATAAAATTTAACTTTTTCTAGTAGTACTCCCAATTCTTATAATTAATAAACTTATTTTTTTTAATTGAAATTTAACATTTATATTCTGTAAAAATTTATATATATAAAAATGAAACAACACGTTGATAAAATTATTTTAATTAGGAGAGTTTTATGTACAACTTATTAATATATAAATACATCACTTTTTGTAAAAAATAAAAATAAAAATAAAATTATTACACATTTATCTTTTAATAAAATTATTAAAATGTATCATTTCAAATTTTTAATTCTATTGATAAATGTTTTGGCTTAGTTAGTACAACCATTTCTAATATAATTAAAATTCTAATTTTTTAGTCTTTTCTAATCTCTAAAAATTATATAAAAACATAACAATAAAATAATTCATTAAAAAAATTATAGAATATAAAAGTTATTAAGTTTATTGTACTTTTTTTTATTAATTTTTCCTAAATTTATATTTAGTATTGTATAAACATGTATATATATTTTTTATTTTATTATAAAAATTATTTTTCAATTATCAATAAATGAGAAGAATGAATTTGTTTCATTTTCTTTTTATTAAAGGAGTGCCCACTATATACTGATGACATTGTCCTTGGTACAACTTATACCGAGAACATGTTGAATGTCGTCGGTAGAAGTTTGTCTCTACCGATGCGGCTGTACCGATGACTTACTGTCGATGACATGTTCTCGGTAGAGGCTATATCGAGAACATTTAGGCTTATATCATTGACATTTGTTCTCGGTATAGACCTTGTTTTTTGTAGTGACAATTTAAAAATATATGGAGTGGAATTATAAATAAATATATTTTTCTATTTATTGAAAGAGAGTTATAGTACATTCTATCAATATATCAGTACACACCTTTTTGTTTTTGTTAAAAAAAATGTTGCAATTTATTCTTATGTAAAATGAATAAAATGTATCATTTTGAATCTTAAATTCTATTTATAAATATTTTGATGTTGACAGTGAGAAAAGTTAATGAAAAATTATGTATGAAACATTAGGGTTTATGTCTTAAGGGTAATGATTGTTGAAAGAACTTGACGACGTATTTACGTATTCCATCCCCAAAAAGCTGACATACATCTATGAGAATTGTTTTATTATTCTTTTTTCTATTACAATGTGGATGGCCTCCATTTATATGTAGAACATAAATCTAAACTATACATCCTTAAATAAACATAATATAAAATAAGATATTTAAATAATATCCTTAATTTCCCAAACTTATAATTTTTTTAATGTTGATTGTTTATCATAAAATATCCTTAAACGATCCATTAATCCTATTTGATTCTCCCATCTTAAAAATCATGCGAGTTTGCTCGAACATATCTCTTGCTCATGGTCGCATCACTCTAAGCACCTCTTTCGAATGTTCTACATTTTGGAACTTTCACTAGGGCTAAACTCTTTGAGACTTTGAGCTGAACAAGCTTATACTTCAGGGCCAATGTATCTTTCAAGCTGGTCACGCCCTATATCTCGATTCTAGCTACCAGAACTAGTAGAAATATCCTTTGTCATTTTGTGTGTGCCAATAACATGCATATCCCTTGCTCGTACCTCGTATAGTGAGGATTTTAACTTATTCATCTTATTTATTTGCTCATTCCATGTAACCTACACATTTTAAACAAACCAATTATCTTACTCGAGCAAGTTCATGATGAATTCGTACTAAGTATGTTATCTCTTGTAAAATGTGGAGCACTTATAGAAATTCTCGTGTTCCTTATAATGTCCTTGTAAACAAAGTCCCTCGCAACAATTATTGAAGGTAAAACTAAGGTGAAGCCACTTATACTATTTATACTCACAACAAGTCTGGACTTGTAACAAAAAACTTATAAAACTTCTGTTGATTGCATTTTTCGCTATCAATCTAATCTAAGAGTTTGACATAAATTAAAAGAAAAGAACACAAAGATTTTACATGGTTCAAACTATAAAAGAACCATAGTCCACGAGTCTTTGGTATAAGTGAGTTTGAAGTTATTTGAGCAAGCTTCAATGGAGTCTTAGGCAGCGTATATATCGCTCTGAGTTTACAATTGCTTAACTAGCCAAAGTTCTGAACTCATTACAAGGAGATACCCCAGTCCTATTTATTGAGGCCTAGATCATTAATATCCTTAATGAACATTTAATACACATTTCTCCATTATTTGGGGAGTAAATTTCTAATTAATTACATATGGATGCATTAACAAAGACCATGGGATCAGGCAGATTGCACGAGACCCATTTGCAGAAAGCTGCTTACCCACTTCACGGGGAACATGTATTTGACCATGTCAGGATACGACGGATGTTCGCCCATGTCAAGCGGCGTTGTGGGAAATGTCAATTATCGAGGGTACGAACTTGACACCACTAATTGAGGCTCGCCAAAAGTTGTCAGATGATCTGGTGGGCCATAGCTGCGGTGACTATTTGACAACAACTCTAGGTCCGAGGACAAGAATCCTAACCCTAAGAGACATTCATATCGTAGAGATGGGTCACCAGACGTGGCCTCGCTTTGAGACATTCGCGCCTCGAGGACAGACTTCGGGGTGTGGCCTCCCTTGGAAGATTCCTTGGGGATGGGTCATCGGACGTGGCTTTGCCTTGAGACATCCGCACCTCGAGGATAGACCTCGGGGCGTGGCCTCACTTTAAGACATCCGCTTTCAGCCAGTTCAAAGTACGAAACCTCATTAGCGCTTGAGGAGCTTAATTACTTCTCTGATAAATGGCACGTGTCCTCTAGTGAAAACACATACAACATTTTCCCCCAAGTCTTCACTTGTCCTCGGACAGTGGAGACTTAGACTGAGAGGGGTAATTTCGAAAGGTCTTCAGGAGGAGACGCTTAGGCTCTTCATGGTGTCACTCCTAGAAAAGGTAGTGACACGTGTCGACTCCCTATTGCTAGGCCCATCAATTTGTGCCATTAATGAGGAGTCCACTCCACTACCTAAAACGTCTAATCCATACCCTAGGTGTCCTTTCACTCCATAGCTGAGGCGTTATTTTCCCATGCTAATGATCACGATCCACGCCTCATGGACTCTGACAGATGGATCACTCTCGAGTGCCTATGTCATAGGTAATCAACGGTCAGGGTGGAGCTTTTTCCACCCCAAGCTGTTCGAGTATAAAACCTCAACCACCGCCTCTCAAAAATCACTTTTAGCATTCGAAATTCAAAACTCCAGACCCTCTCTTCTTCACCTCCCTCCCAATTTTCTGACTTCTCAACACTTTTGATGGTTGGCGAGAATCATCGTACTTCTGGTCAAGCGGCAAGTAGTTTTTCAGAGTCAGGACTCGCTTAGCACGTACAAGCACTCCATCTCGAGTAAGTTTTACTTTGTCTCCTATTTGGTTTTGTATTTACTTTCGAGTTTTGTTGAGGGTTTTAGTTGAATGCTTAGGATTTTGAATTACTGGCACTCTAGAGGTCATTTTGACCTCTTTTAGATCTTTTTGTGCACGTTTTGACATTAAAAACGATATAAACGGTCCCATGCGCTATGTACGCGACTTTTCTCATTTATGGACATTCGACCTGAATTTGGAAAATTCCCAGATTCCGACAATGTTCATAGTTTCCGGTGGTGCTCTCCAGTGACCATCCTTTGGTCCCAAAGACACCTTAGTCCCTTAGAAATTTTCCTTCTCATCTTCCCGAGCAGTAGTCTTAGGGGTTCTCATTTTTGGCCTTTCTTTCTTTGGGTCATGACGCTAACTGCTTGGTTTCTTGTTTCATATGTTCGGGGAGCTTCAACAACTACACGAGTAGGCATTCTATGCATTCGACACCGAGGTACTAGAGATGGCCCGAGAGGCAGGCAGACTCCCCAAGAAGAGAAAACAGCCAGAGAGCTATAGCGCCCTAATAACGAGGACCGTTACACTATTTGTTTAAAATTGTGCTTAATTCGTTAAGCGATTCATTTGGACTAAAATGTGTGGTTAAGGTTAGTTAAAATTCAGTATAAAAGTTTTTGATTAAGCTTTGGCAACTTTTGTTTAAAAGATTTAGTACATAACATGGAATCCCAAAGAAAAGAGAAGTTTAAAAAGGTTGATACAAAGGAAAATAAATGAAGTACATAACAACTGTCCTAAGAGGAAAAATTACTAAACCCTAGCTTTCCAAAAGAAGTCTCGATTGTTGCAGTCGAGCAGGCTGCCTATGTACACGCTGCCCCGAAGCTCTCCAACTCATTGCTGGTCCAACTTCCCCTTGCCCTTACCTTAACCACATAGCAACCGTGAATCGAGGCCCAGCAAGAAAACTCAAATAAGCAGATACACATAATCAACAGATCACAAATAACAAGCTTAGCAGTGACAAACATACTCAAGCAGGCGTTCAACTCAATTATACGACCATAGGATCAAATGAGTGCATATCGCACTTCTAAAATGCCTTAGCCATACGCCCTGCATTCCACATGCTTATGTCGATCGCGGCCTCAAGCAGAGCTTTTCAGTCAAATTTAACCAAATGAATAGTTCATACATAACACAGTCATTCACATTTAAACAGATATTCGAAAAAATATGATTATATTCAACTTAATAACCGAGGGCTTAAGCTCTGTTCACAGCCTGAGTGCAGTTTTCTTACCTCGAGTCCCAAGCAGATAACGTATGGCGACCCTGAGCATGATCCTTACTCCTGAGCCTAATGGTATAACCTAGTCACAACATAATAACAGATAATCATCAAGAACTAAACTAATTAAAAGCTTAAAATGAATTCCTAGCCTCCGGGACCACGAATTCTACTAAACCGGGGAGTAGAATCCTTCCCGAGCCTTTAGGTTTAAGTTCCCTTACTCAAAAACCCTATTTGGTCAATTTTCCCCATTTGAGTCGCGATGCCCTCACTAAGGGCCACGCCGCTCTACAAGTCAGAGAGCCCTCTAAGCCATTTCTCTGGACACGTGCCACGGCGCCAAGGCGATTCAGAGAACCACCCCAGCCTCTGAGTTCATGCAGGCCGCGGCGCTCCAAGAACAGCGTCGTGGCGCAACCCCACGAACCCAGATTTTCAAAACTTTTCTCCAAGAAAAATCCCTTAAAAACTCACCCTAACTAACCACCAAAGTCCCAATTAAGCCTAGGACCCTCAATAACACATCATAAGCAATCCTATAACACTTCTAGCTGCATTAAAACTCCTGTAACGACCCAAAAATTACTAATAGGGCTTAAGGGCCTTGATTAGTGTGTCGGGAGGGCACAATGGGAAGTTATGTGAATTAATGTTGAAAATGCATGATTATGTGACAAGCATGCTTATATGATTATTTGGATATATGTGATGCATTACTATGTGTATTAGTATGCATGTAGGCCTTGAGTAGGTTATAAGGGCATATTTGTAATTTTGGCCAGTTGTGGGCATAAATGTAAATATTTGTGATAAATTGTTGAGACCACATTATTATGTGGATATATCGGAAACTTATGATTCAAGGCGATCCTAGTGAGCGGTTTAGCGGGGAAGTCACGACAGGGATTTATACTCGTCTCGGGGTGAGTCTGGGGGTATTTCTGGGAATTTGAGAAGTATATTGGAGATTATTTGATATTGAGAAATATAATTGGTGATTAGTTAGGTATCAGGAAGTAAGCGATAAATATTAAAGACACTCGAGGAATTAGCGGGAATTGGGAGTAATGACCAAAATGCCCTTAGAGTGATTTAAAGGTTTAGTTATTATTGGGAGGGCAATGTGGTCATTTGGCATATTAAAGGATAGGTTATATTCTGCTTTATGGCTTTAGTGGAAGTTGTAGATAGACTCAGAAGCTAAAGGAAAAGAAAAGAAGAAGGAAGGAAAGAAAGAAAAATAAAACACTTAGAGCTATCACTTTCTCTCTCTCGGTTGGGTCATCTCTGTTAGGGTTTTATGCCCTAATTAAAACCCAAACTCTTTGTAATCTCATGTTATTATCAACAAAAGAATAGAAATCATTTTTTGACTTGGTTAATCACTTTGCTCACATGTTTTATTTTCATGATTATTTGTTTAATATAAACTTCTATTAAATCCCGAGCATATAGCTAATCTTATTTATAGTGACGTAATCACAGTGGAATATAAATATGATTATATGTTCAAAATAAGTTAGTCCTAAGATTAGTCAGTGCACCAGATTTACACTGACTTGCAAATCTACGATATGATCTACTTACACATTACAGTGTTATGTTTTTTCCAGAACATTAGCAAAGTAGATAAGATCGGATGTATTTGTTATATCAGACTGGACCAATATTGACAGTTGATAAGATAAGTAAACATACCGTTATTATCTATTCTAGTCATATCATATAGTTGACCATAGGTCAATTCAATCTCAATTCTGAGTGGTTAGTATTCTAACTAATTGTATTATTTGAGTTCTTTGACTTGTTCGTTACCAGCTTACCCTACGGATTAGCCCATACTTACATCTTGGGAACTCGGTAGTATAATTAAGGGGGAGTGTTAATCATAGATATGAAAATCTATAGCTTCTGATGAAGAAGTGAAACAATGGTTTCTTTTTAGTTTGGTTCAAGGTGTTAAATGATAGAGATCTTATTTCAGTAATTAAATTAGTTTACTGAAATATCATTTACAAGGAACTAAGTGTTTTAAGGATAAAATATAATGAGGGGTAAAACGGTATTTTAGTCCTATCTCATTGTAGACCGTCTATAGAGGATTGAGTGACAATTATGGTTGTAACAATAGATAATTAATAGCGTATCTATATTTGTTATAGAGCGTTCTATGAATTCAAGAGTGAAATTCCGAGTCTATAGTGGAGTCACGAGGAATTAATAAGTTAGTAAATTTATTTGTTAGATTTATGATAACTTATTGGAGCTTGATTTCATAGGCCCATGGTCCCCATTGTACCTTGGATAAAATCATCTAGATAGTCTCAATTAATTGATTTAATCATCAATTAGAATTATCAAAGTTGACCAGGTCAATTTTGGCTAGTTTCACAAAGTTGTGTAATTTTGAGAAGAAAAGAGAAATTATGGCAGATTTATTAATTAAGATAAATTGGTATCTAAATTAATAAATAAGTTTTAATCAAGGTTCAAATTATAAATAATTAATTTGATAAAGGATTAAATAATTATTTAATTAATTAAATCAATAGAAAATAATACAAACCTTGATTTTAAGTCCAATGGGCTTATAATCAAATGAGAAATTTCACGGGCCTAATGCCCATGATAATTTCGACCTAGGGCTTTAAAATGGCTATTATTTTATTGATTTTTTAATTAAATTAAATGACCTAATTGAGTCTATAAAAGGAGTGCTTAGAGAGAAGTCATAAGTTCAGATCTGAGACGACAGATAAGTTTAATCACTGGTTTTCTGATAGTTTTAGATTCTCTCTAAACACAAGTCCTTTTCTAAGCCTCTTTGATTATTTTCTCTTCTTCTTCTTCTCTGTATCTATCTCATGTGTTGAGACTTTCCACACTAGTCTAGGTGATTCTAAGGATACATTGGAAGGCTGTGAAGAAAAGAGAAGATCGGTTCAGTTTCTTGATAATACTTTGCGACAGAGAGGATACAAGAGTTAGAGAAACTGAAGGAAGGACTCTTTCATTCCGCTGCGTATACTGTAAGTATTATATTCTTTGTTTCTCTTTGAATTCAATTTTAGAAACATGTTTTAGGCTATCTCGTATTAATTTGTTTAATATTAGATATACATGAAAATAAATAAAGATCCTCCATAAGCTAATCCAACAATCTCTTCACCATTTCTAGAGGAATTTGAAGCTGTAAATTCTGAGGGAGTCACAACTAAGCTTTGGAACCTTGATCCTTGAAGAAGTTGTAGAGGGTTAGCTGGGATTAACCATCAAACTAAGGTAAGGCTTAAAGAGTTTAGTTTGAGTTTTTGCTGGTTTTGATGAGTTGTGTTTGAATGGGAATTATAGGGAGTTAAGCTTGAAGAATTGAGGAGCTAAACGCTGGAGGGATGCTAAGGGTGACCCAAGATCGAATTCCCCATTTGAGGTAAGAAATTCTGAGCTTGAACACTTGAATTTCTGGGTTGTTCTAGTTTTCTGGTTGAGTTCTTGAGTCTTGGAGTCAAATCTTATTTTCCTTGTTTAAAGGTGCATGTGGATAAGTTTTGGGTTGTTGGGCCATTTGGGATGAGGTGTAGTGATTGGTAGGCTTGATTTGAAGTATAGATGAGGTTTGGAAGGGTTCCAAGAGGTTTTGGCTCGAGAAAATCAAAGAAGGAAAAAACAGGGTGTTGCTGGTCTATGACTAGCGCTGTAGCACTAGCCTTTCGGCGCTACAACACTAGGCTTGGCTTTCCTGGCACTTTTAGTTTTGCTTGTAGCGCTATAGCCCACTTTGTGGCACTGTAGCGCTACCCTGTCTTCAGAAGTGGGTTTTTGGGGGTATTTCGTAGGGTTTTCGCCCGGGGGCTCGGGGTTTGATTCCACCACCCCATTTGGAGGAATTAGCATTTTCCCGAGGGTCGGGATTGGTCTCGAGGCTAGGTTTTGGAGTTGAAGTTTGGTGTTGATATTAATTTATGGCTGTGACTAGGTGTGCACTAGGGCTCGGACTGGATCGTGCTTGAGGATTGAACTGAACAAAGCTATTGGAATCTGAAGGTAAGAAAACTGCACCCGGTTATGTGATTGTGTCGGGACTAAGTGCTCCCTATATCTGTATAATGTCACAGATGGTATTATGCCATGGGACATGTGATAAATGACCTAAGAGTGCCGTAATCAATATTTGCGCACAGGGCGCGACTCGGCCACTGGTAGCTGAGGACAACTTAATATTCACTGAGCTCAGTTTAAACGGGCCGGAGTCAGTGGGATAAACAGAGGGTGCAGCCTAAGGGCGTTAACCCTGATTATCATATGTGTTTTGATTATTGATAAGAAATGATGTACTTAGTATGTTGAATACTTGATTAATGTGAATATCTGGAATGTTGAGTATATGAGTATACTGTATGAGTTATCTGGCTGTTTATTTGATGATTATGCTCTGTTATTGTGTTTTCTTGCTGGGCCTCGGCTCACGGGTGCTACGTGGTGCAGGTAAAGGCAAGAGCAAAGTGGACCAGTCCTGAGTTGGAGAGCTTTGGGGCTGAATGTACATAGTCAGCTGATCAGCCGCCACGCCCGAGGAGTGATACAGGACGGGGAGAACCTAAATGTCTATTTTGCCCTTAAAGTGGCTAGTAGCTGTACTTTTGTTCTGAATTTTTTAAACTGTACTTTACTACTTTTGGGATCCCATGTAAAACTGTTTGATTATAAGAAAGGAAACTTTTGAGTCTGAAATCTTTTAACCCTAGTACAACTTTAGTTATTATAACACGTTTCCAACTAAATGACTTGATTAGCAAGTCTCGCACACTTGTAAACACACAGTGTAATGGTCTTGGCTATCCAGGGCGTTACAACTCCACTGAAACCCAAAATCCCATCTTGAGCTTCTAAGCTCAAGAACACTAAGAAACCAACCATAATTCATTGTGATAAATCTATTTTAGTGTCGTTTTAGGATGTGTTTTTGTGGTAATCTTGGGTATTTATGTTTGTTTTGTGCAAGATTATGCTTGTTTTTGTCTCTGTTGTAGGTCGGTGCGTTGAATCATGAGTTGAATGCTCAAAGAAGAGGAAATGGTGGAAAAATGGAGCTTTTGGTGGTTGTTTAATTCTAATTGGCGCTAAGGATGAATAATAATAAGTTTTGATGAAGAAAAGGATGTCAAAAGGTTAGAATCTGAAAAAAATGGAATTAAAGTCGCGGCATGGGCTTAAGGGCCGCAACTCTAGTCAAGTCAAAGGCTAAAGATTGCTGAAGGGAATTAGAGCCGCGACTTGCTCTTATAAGTCGCGACGCTAGTAGAAGTCAGAGGCGAACTTAGGTGGTGCATCAACACGCAGGCTGCGACCTGAGTTTAGAGGGTCGCGGCGCCTGAAGACTGAACTAGAATTTGAAGTACCTTAAAAACGACGCAGGCTGCGACCTAAGAAAGGCCAAGTTGCGGCCCGCCTATGAAAAAAGAAGAAGAAATCATGTCTTTTTAGTATAAATTCATAATTTAGGTTTTAATTAGGGTTCGGTCAGATTTTAATTATGAATTTAGAGATTAAATTTCATTCTAAGACAATTTTTTCTGCACTTTTCATTTTTTTATTTCTTCTTCAAGTCTTTGATTTTTATTTTTCTGAATAATTCTTTTGTTGTTTTAGTCATGTCTGATATGAACTAAACACTTTTATCTAGGGGTTAATGTAGTCGCTTGGATTTCTATTTAATGTTATTATGATGTTCTATTAATTCTTCTTCTTTATTTTAATCTATATAATGTTTGCTTAATGCTAGTAAATATCTGATCAATATTTGCTTGATTTATGATTTTGATTCAAAATTCGAAAGATGAGAATTGAATATGCTATCGTTATATAGACATAGGTTGCATATTGGATGAAAGTACCTATATGGCTTGTGTTGTAATTAGGTTTATATGCTTAATGCCTGCTATATGTTTAAGTTTATCACAGAGATGTAGAAAACTTGCATATAGGTTGAGATCTTGTATCTTGAAAAAGAATAGGAATCGATTTATGTTAACTTGCTATTAGAATGGGAAGAAAGAAATTTAGAACTGATTAATAAAATTAATAGAATGAATAGTTGATGAAGTTAATACGCTAGGTCTTTTTAGTATTGATTTTTATCCTATGATTAATTGTTTTGTTTTTAGTTATTGAAATTGTGTTTATAGTTAGATCTATTCATCTTAATTTTGTCTGCCAAATAGAAAGTAAAGAACGATTATTGGTAATTGGTTAATAGTCTCTGTGGGACGATATCCATTCTTCCGGAATTTATTACTTGAGACGACCACGTACACTTGCGTGCATATTTTAGCAATCAAGTTTTTGACGCCGTTGCTGAGGACTTAATATCCAATATAAAAATTAATTATTTTTTGTTCTAATTTCGATTTTATATTTTACACTCATTCAGATCGAGGCTATGTTGTGTTTCAGGAATTATTGGTATATACAGGGAAGTAGACAAAGGGAAATTGTTGACCCTGATTTTGGGCAACTGACACGGAGTCTAAATACGCTTGACGTGGATGAATGCGTTGAAAAGAACGTGATGACGAAAATAATAAGAACACAAGATTTTATAGTGGTTCGGCCCCAGGATCTGGTAATAACCTACGTCCACTTAGCTTGTTATTGATGTAAGATCCAAAGGAGTGATCAAAGAACTAGGGTTCAATGAGTTTCACCAACCTCTGAAGAACAATACAATATGACTAATTTGATAACTCTAATCTCAAGTGATCTAGAAGTCAAAAAAGAAAAAAGGTCCCCTTCCCTGAGCCCTCTTCTTTTATTTATAAGCTCAGGGAAGATTTACATTGATTTGTTAGAGATATTATTTCCTAAATAATCGGATACTCAAGATATCATGGGAGATAATTTCGGATTCCATCACAACTGCCTAAGATTTCCTCCGCGTATTATATGCATATGACCAGGCTGGTCGTATAAAGAAACCGATCGCATGATACTGAATATCTTCCTGGTCGATAGTCGAGCACAGATTATGCTAGATGTCAGCCACGTGTAATTAATGCATTCCAAGTCATTCACTTCTGATTTTTGGGATAACATTTGTCCCCCAAGTTTGTTTAGTGCGACCAGCAATAAAGAAACTTAAGGGAACAACCGTTCATATTCCCATGATGCCTGTCAGAATCCCCGTGCATTTTCGAAAATCGTGATATAATTATGTCTAATCAAGCCTTTTCGGTTTCCAAAAAGGCAATTTGACGGCTTATACACTTCTCCATGTTTTGAAAGTGGGAAGTGATGATTACTGCCTTTTGGCTGTCCCTTCGATCCTTATAAATAGGCTTTTCTTCTCTTTTAAGAAATTTTTACCCATCACCTTTGCCAATATTTTCAAGAACTTGCACCAGAGTTCAGAGCTTCGAAAACCAGTCCGACGTCTTGCTGCAAGTCTTTCGATTCAAGTTTCCATCTTTCTCCGAATCTCCATTTTCGCCCAGGTAAGAACTTCGTCCTTTAAGCTTTCTATTACGCCATGCATGCCATTTCTGTACTCTGTGACCTCTGCGTTCTTGAATAGGGTTTTAAGAGTTTCTTGGTATAAGCCATCTATTTCTAGGTAAAAGTGCGTTTTTATGCCTTGCATAGATCAGGACTATAGTTTGATAGTGAGGATCTCTGGTTTGGGACGTTAGGTTGATGAAAGATTCAACCTTTAAGCTAGGTGAAAAAAATGAAAAAATTTTCCCGCCCTTCAGGAGTCGAAAAAGTTCCCTTTTCAGAAAACGGTTTACTTTTCTTTTTTTTTTCATCCGTCTTTCAAACTACCCACGTTGAACTTAGTGTAGGATTAGGATGCTGCTGGTTATTTAGGCACGAGCATCGTTATCCCAATCTCCTACACTACTTCGCGGACTGTGTCTCATCTCCTCCATTGTCTGTTTGCAGTTCATATGCAAGACCCTTGGGGAGGAGAAAGACCTATCGAAGACGAACTCTTGGCCCAACTGCTCGAAGGCGAAGAGAATCCTTCTATGTTGATCCCAGAAATCCCCTTTTCACGTCCTAGCCCAAATCCTCCACCAATTCCCACTCAGAAAATGGCCAGAACAAAAACCAAAGCCAGAAAACGACGCAACCTTAACTCTCCAAGTCAGCCTTCTGCTGATGCCCCCTCGACCAGTGGTCGAGGAGAATTTGCCCCTGAAACCAAAGTTCAGAGGCGTGCCCGTCCCCGACATGTTGACCAGTCGGCTGTCGAGTGGCATGTCGTTTCTCCAAGTTCGGTGACCATTCGTATGATCGCCAACTATTTAAACAAATACAATCTGACGGGGGTGACCCTCGTCAGACCTTCCATCGACCAGCGAGCCAACCTGCCAGGGGGGGCTTATAGCACCTGGTTGAGATACCATATCGAGGCAGGTGCCACCTTGCCTCTTCATTCGTTCTTTCAAGGGGTGGCAAACTACTTTGGGGTAGCCCCTTTTCAAATTACCCCGAATGGGTATAGGATGCTGGCCGCGCTCTATATCCTCTACAACCTCAAGAAATGGCCAGCTCCTTCGCCTCATGAGGTCAATTTCCTGTTCGACCTCAAGTCCAACCCCAACCAGGATGGTACGGGGTTCTTTCATTTCTGCCACCAGGTTACTGGACGCACCTTTCTGTCCGACACCACTCACATCTCCAACGTGGGGAAGTACCATCAAGAGTACTTCCTTACGCCCGACATTGCCGCGGATAATCTGGCCTTCACACGAGGAGGTAAAGAAAATAATAACCCTTGAACCAGTAGTTTCCACATTTTAATTCTTTCTTGTCGTAATACTTCGCTGTTCCATTGTACTCCAGGCCCATGGTTACGCCCGACCCCTACTCCAGGAATGGAGTCGAGGGCAGCACTCTTAGCCAGCATGCCAAATGCTGCTAAGAGTGTGAAGAACTTGATTAATGAGGCTAACCTCAAGCTGGCTGGCCTTTGGAGCTCCCAACCTACGAATAATGAACCTGCGGCGAGTGGTATCCATGCCGATGCGGGACCTGAGAAGGAACCTGAGCAGCAACCTCAGGCACCCCCTCCTCGGAGGAGGCCAACTGGGGTTACAATCAGGGAACCTGCTGTTCCCCACCGAGCAGCAGAATCGTCGGTCCCCAAGGGCAAGGGGAAACGAAAGGTTGCCGAACCTACCGAACTATCTGACGACTCGTCGGAAGTAAACGGTACATCATTCTTGTTTTTGAATAATCTGCCAATTCCTTCCCATCTATTTGATGGGGATGGCAACTTTAGGAACGCCCCTTCTTTAAACTCAGATTTCTTCCAGGGACTAGGTAGTTCAGTAGATAATGTTACGACCAGTAGGTGTAGCTCGGGTATTTTACTTGTAATCCTTTCACTTTGATCTCTGCTCCTAGTGATCCTTTAATCTAACTGTTTGAATTGTTTTCCTTTGTGCAGGTATGGACTCTGAGGACTTCTTCGAGCATTACCAAACTGCTGCTGCTGCTTCTGTCCCGAAGGACAGCAAAAGGGCTCGAGGGGAAAGCAGCAAGACCCCTTCAAAGAAGGCTCGAACGGAGGATACTCTCGGTGCCGGCCCCTCTAAGGAAAACATGACGCCTTCGCCTCCCACCGAACAGTCGACGCTCGCGCCTGAGAATCCACAGCCTTCTTCCAGGGCTGCTGGTAGAGAGACTCTGGACAACTTGTTCGAAGGCTCCCTGTCCAGCCTCGTGGTTGGGTCGGCCAGGGAGAGAATCTATAAGCTCTCGAAGCACAGACGCAGCCAGTCCGCCATCAACGAAACTGCCTCAATGGAGGCCGACCAAATCATTAACAGAGGGCTGAATGAGATAGTCAGCGTAAGTCACTTTCTGTTGTTTCATCATTTATTCTGATTTCTATTCCTTACTTTTTCATTTTTTGTTTTCAGGGACTGCTGTCTTTGACTGCTGGCTGGCGCCGTACCGGAGCGTTGGTTTCTCGCGGACAGAATTTTGACTCCAGGCTTACTCAGGCTAAGCAAGTACTCGAGGATGAGAAGAAAAAACTGCTCGAGGAAAACAAGGAGCTGTCCAAGTTGAATGAACAGCTATGCGAGGACGAAGCCACCCTCACCCAGGAGCTTTAGGAAAGTCAAGGGGCTCTGAAGAAAGCCATCGATGAGCGGCATAGATGGAGGGAGAGTTCTATACTCCACACCCAAGAGTGTAAACAGCTCACACTCGATCTGACCGCCAGCAGGGATGAGGCAAAGAAGCTTGAGGAGCGGGTACGCGAGCTCGAGGGATGAGTACAGGAGCTATAGGAGGATAGTGCAAAAACTCTGAAGAAGTACAAGGAAGCCACCTTCCTTTGTATCTACGACTTCTGGAAGCACAATCGGGAGGCCAACATTAACTATCTCTCCGAGCGGTTGCAAAGGACGCTGATGGCGCAGTGCGCTGCTCGGTTGGAGGCGGAAGAGAGAGCCAAGGCCAAAACCCCTGCTGCTGATGCTGCGGCTGGACCTCCAGCTGATTAGAGTTCTCCTAACCCAGAGGACCCTCCTGCCCCCCAACAAAATTAATATTTTTTATTATTTTTTTCTAGCTTTTATGGCCCACGGGTCTTTTTGTAAAGACAATTTTTTTCTTTTATTGCTGTGAGGGCAGCTTTTTTACTTATGCTTGAACAATTACATTTGAGCAGTACTGCTCGCGGTGTAAAGGTCTTTTTCTTTTAACTTCATATTTACATCCGAGAAGTAATGCTCGCGGTGTAAACGATTGCTTTACTAATATTATAATTTTTTTTTATTATAATACCTGTTCGCATGACCGAACTTAGCCTAGTACTTTGGTTTGATTTTACAAAACATAAATTTTTGAAAAATGCTCTAAGTACCGTAGCATGCTTTCACTTATTTTGTTCATGTGTTTACATACCTCATGGTACGCTTTGCTATCGATGTACCTTATATGCCCCCCAAGTGATTGAGGAGCTTTAGGTCCTTGGTCACTTGCCTTGACCATGACCTGTTCGAACATCACTGCTTGTTGCAAAATTCAACACTTGTAATACAGCAAAACTACACACGTAATAAACAAATACTTGGAAAAATAAATTTACAAAAGTTGGCAAGAATGACTGGCTGCGCACAGTCCCTTATAATCTCGTATTAAAAATGGACTAAACATGTCTGTACGAGGGATCTTAAAAAGATCTTACACTTATAAGCGATTAGCCATACAATGTGGCTAACCCTTTTTTGAAACTTGTAAAAAGTAAAAATTAATACAAGCCAGTCCTTTAAAAAGGACTGTTCACTGATAATACTTGCGCAGGTGTTCTCCATTCCAATAGCGTGGAACGAGATCTCCATTCATGCGTGCAAGTTTGTAGGTGCCCGGATGAAGGACGTCTTCAATCTGGTAAGGTCCTTCCCAGTTTGGTTCGAGTACTCCAGCAGTGGGATCGCGGGTATTTAAGAAAACTCGTCGTAGTACTAGGTCACCGACGTTGAATTTTCTTTCCTTTACCCTCGAGTTAAAGTACCGGGCGACCTTTTGCTGGTACGCAGCAACTAGGAGTTGGGCTTTTTCTCGTATTTTGTCAATTGAGTCTAGGGACTCCATCATCAGTTGGCTGTTCTGGCCCTGGTCGTATGTAATGCGTCGATGTGAGGGGGGATCTAACTCGACAGGTAACATGGCCTCATATCCGTAGGCTAAGGAAAGCGGGGTATGACCCATCGCCGTTCGGTGAGAAGTTCTATACGACCAGAGGACTTCAGGCAGTTGTTCTGGCCATGCTCCTTTAGCGTCTTCAAGCCTTTTATTCAAGGTGTCCTTAAGAGTATTATTTACTGCTTTGACCTGCCCATTTGCTTGTGGATGCATGACTGAAGAAAAGCTTTTGATAATCCCGTGCCTTTCGTAGAAGTCGGTGAATAAGTCGCTGTCAAATTGGGTTCTGTTGTCTGAAACAATCTTTCGGGGCAAACCATAGCGGCAAACAATGTTCTTGATGACAAATTCAAGAGCTTTCTTGGTCGTTATGGTAGCGAGTGGTTCAACTTCAGCCCATTTGGTAAAGTAGTCAACTGCCACAACTGCGTACTTTACTCTGCCTTTTCCCGTGGGCAGGGATCCAATCAAGTCGATACCCCATACTGCAAAAGGCCAAGGACTCTGCATCTGTTTTAACTCGTTTGGAGCTGCTCGTGGAATTTTGGAGAACCTTTGACATTTATCGCATTTTCGTACAAACTCCATCGAATCTTCGTTCATAGTCGGCCAGAATAGCCTTGCCTTAGAATCTTTTTTGCCAAACTTTTCCCCCCAGCGTGATCCCCGCAGAAGCCTTCATGTACCTCTTTCATTAGCTCCCTAGCTTTTTCTGGTGTAATGCACCTGAGTAGTGGCATGGAATATCCTCTCCGGTACATAACACCATTGACCAGTATGTACCTAGCAGCCTGCCTTTGTAGAGTTCTGGCTTTGTTTCTATCTGTTGGTAGCACACCATTTGTCAGATTCTCCAAGTAAGGTGCCATCCATGTATCTTCCATTCGGATTTCCATACTGGCTTCTATTGCTCGTATGCTTGGCTCACTTAATCTTTCTACTGGCATAATGTTCAAAGTGTCAGCATTTTTCGCGCTCGCGAGTTTGGCTAAGGCATCCGCATTTGAATTCTGATCCCGCGGTATTTATTGGAGAGTATACTTCGCGAACTGGGCTAACAGGTCTTTAGTTTTATTCAAGTAGGCCACCATTTTTAGGCCTCGTGCTTGATATTCCCTTAGAACTTGATTCACTACCAGCTGTGAATCACTGTAAATATCAAGTGCCTTTATGCTCATGTCTTTGGCCATTCTCAATCGAGCGAGGAGTGCTTCGTATTCGGCTTCATTATTTGACACAGTGAAGTCGAACCTAATGGCGCAGTGAAATCGATGCCCTTCCGGCGTTATCAATATCACTCCCGCTCCTGCGTGGGATTCGTTTGACGACCCATCCATGAATAATTTCCACGAAGGAACTTCATCTTGAGGCTCAGGCGCGCTAGGCTTTTCACACTGCTCGTTATCTGGGAGTTCCGTGAACTCTGCAATAAGATCGGCCAAGACTTGCCCTTTCACTGCTGCTCGCGGTGAATATGTAATGTCAAACTGCCCTAGTTCGACTGCCCATTTTAATAAACGCCCAGCCGCCTCTGGTTTTTGGAGGACTTGCCGAAGGGGCTGGTCGGTTAAGACTGTGATAGGATGGGCTTGGAAGTAAGGGCGCAACTTCCTTGAGGCCAGAATTAAGCAATATGCTAACCTTTCGATGGGTGGATATCTCAATTCTGCCCCGATCAGCCTCTTGCTTACATAGTAAACCGCTTTTTGTACGCCTTCTTCCTCTCGTACTAGTACCGCACGAGCAGCAACTTCAATGATCGCCAGGTAAATGAACAAAGTTTCTCCTTCGATTGGCTTTGATAAAATGGGAGGCTGTGCCATATGAGCTTTCAAGGCCTGGAAAGCTTGCTTGCAGTCTCCTGTCCATTCAAATTTCTTATTGCCCCTAAGTAGATTGAAAAAAGGGACGCATTTGTCTTTTGATTTCAAAATAAATCTACTCAGGGCTGCAATCCTCCCGGTTAAACTTTGTACATCTTTGATCTTTTCTGGCGATTTCATGTCGATCAGGGCTTTTATCTTGTCGGGGTTGGCCTCGATTCCTGTTGAATTTACAATGAACCTCAAAAACTTCCCTGATCCAACTTCGAAGGAACATTTGAGAGGATTTAGTTTCATCTGGTACTTGTTCAATACATCAAAACATTCTTGTAAATCCTTCACATGTCCTTCTGCCTTTTTAGACTTTACCAGCATGTCGTCCACGTATACCTCCATGTTTACTCCGATCAAATCTTTAAACATGTGGTTAACTAATCGCTGGTAAGTCGCACCTGCGTTTTTCAGTCCGAAGGGCATTACTTTATAACAGTATAAGCCCGTATCGGTCCGAAAGCTTGTGTGATCCTCGTCAGGGGGATGCATGCTAATCTGATTGTAGCCCGAATATGCATCCATGAAGGAGAGGATCTCGTGTCCTGTAGTGGAATCGACCAACTGGTCAATTCTTGGGAGTGGGAAGCAATCCTTTGGGCAGGCTTTATTGAGGTTTGTAAAATCCACGCAGGTTCGCCATTTGTCGTTAGGCTTGGGAACCAGCACTGGATTGGAGACCCACGATGGATAAAACACCACCCTGATGAACCCATTCTCCTTTAACCTTTCAACTTCTTTTAAGGCTCTCGATCGATCCTTATCGAGCAGCCTTCTTTTTTGTTGCACGGGTGGAAAAGTCTTGTCTATGTTCAGGACATGGCTGATAACTGCAGGGTTTATCCCAGCCATGTCTTTGTGCGACCAGGCAAAGATTTCCTAGTTCTTCCGCAAAAATTCCACCAGTGCATGCTTCGTGGTTGGTTCTAGGTTTTTCCCGACCTTCACGACTCTGGTCGGGTCTTTTTCGTCGAGTTAGACCTCTTCCAGGTCCTCGACGGGTCCAACGCTCTCTTCAAAATTCCCAAAGCGAGGATCTAGATCTTTATCCTCACTTTGGGCAACACCCTATTTGGTGACTTCATCACCGGATTGGGCTTGTGTATCTATTGTCATCTGCAACTTATCTGAGGTAGTGTTCTTTGACGTTCCCTTCTTCGCCTTCGTGACTGAGGCATTGTAGCACTCCCTGGCCTCCCTCTGGTTTCCCAACACGCGTCCTACCCCTGCGTCTGTCGGGAATTTCATGGCCAAATTCCATATAGAGGTGACGACCCATAGATTAACCAGTATAGGCCTCCAAATGACGGCGTTGTACGCCGAAGGACAATCGACAACTATAAAAGTAGCGAGTAATGTCCTGGTAGCAGGCGCTGTACCCGTCGTCACTGGTAGTCTGATTGATCCTGCGGGGGCGATTCCCTCACCGGAGAAGCCGTATATTGTTTGGTTGCAGGGCTCCAGGTCCTTAACGGACAACTTCATGCGTTCCAGCGAAGACTTATAGAGGATATTCACCGAACTTCCTGTATCTACCAGCACTCTCTTTACCATCATGTTGGCCATTTGGATATCTACGACCAGCGGATCGGAATGTGGGAACCGGACATGACGAGCATCGCTATCAGAGAAGGTTATCTTGCCTTCCTCTGACCGAGCCTTCTTCGGCGCCCGGTCATCCACAATCATCATCTCGATGTCCTGGTCGTGGCGTAGAGTCCGAGTGTATCGTTCTCTGACTTTTCCGCTGTTTCCCGCGAGGTGCGGGCCTCCGCAAATGGTTAACAATGTGCCAGTCACGGGGGCAGGCTGCAAAGGTGGCGAGCGTCGGCGCGTGGGTGCCTGCTCGTTGCCGCCTGGAGCTTCTCGTTGGGAATTTCCCGAGGCCCGTACATATCTTCTCAAGTGCCCTTGTCTAATAAGGAACTCGATTTCGTCCTTCAGCTGGTTGCATTCGTTGGTATCATGTCCGTAGTCATTATGATAACGACATAACTTGGTGGTGTCTCTTTTCGAAATATCCTTTCGAATGGGGGCAGTCTCTTATAAGGCACGCTGAAACTCGTGGCCTGATAAACCTCTCCCTGAGACTCAACTAGGGTAGTATAGTTAGTGAACCGAGGTTCATAACGGTTACCCTTGGCTCGTTTATTGTCAGAGGTGGAAGGCTCATTGTGTGGCCGTTTCCCCCCATTCTTGCCATTGCCGTTGCCGTTTCCGTTGCCTTTGCCGTTGCCATTGGGCTTGGACCCTTTGGTGGCTTTGGCGGTCTCGGCAGTCCCCTTGCCTTTGCTTGGGGGCTTTTCTTCGTCGGCGATGGCATCTTCGAGCTTGATGTAGCGATCAGCTTGGTCTAAGAATTCCTGGGTGGTTCTAACCCCATGCTTTCGGAGGCTTTCCCAGAGAGGCGTGCGGCTCTTAACCCCTGCGGTTATGGCCATCATTTTTCCTTCGTCTCCCACAGTCTTTGCTCCAGCAGCTGCTCGCATGAAGCGCTGGACGTAGTCTTTCAGTGGTTCTCCATCCTGCTGGCGTATTTCGATCAGTTGGTTTGCCTCAGTCGGGTGCACACGACCTGCGTAGAATTGTCCGTAGAACTCCTTTACGAACATTTCCCAGGAAACTATACTTGCAGGAGGGTATTTAAAAAACCACTCCTGTGCGGCATCAGAAAGTGTTGCAGGGAAGATCCTGCACCGAGCGTCTTCAGACACTTTCTGAATGTCCATTTGTATCTCGAATTTGTTGACGTGAGATACCGGGTCACCATACCCATCAAAGTTTGGAAGCGTAGGCATCTTAAACTTGCTAGAAGTTTCTGCCATAGATATCCTCTGAACGAAAGGAGTGCCTTTTCTCCTGTCGTGATCGATGTAAGATGTTCTTCCCCCGACCAGCTGCTGCACTGCCTGGTTGAGAGCATCTATCTGGGCCTACACAGTGCTAGGAATCGCCGTGGGCTCTGGTGCTGGGGGGACGTACTCGCCGTGCCATTCGCGGCGATCGTTGAGTACATCTCTCAAGTCCTTGTCTCTCCTCCGTTGCTCGCTAGCTCTGAGCCGGTCGAAGACGTTATTTTGTTTGGGCTGCCCCCCAGCATCCTGTCTGTCGGGAGATAATTTCGGATTCCATCATAACTGCCTAAGATTTCCTCTGCATATTATATTCATATGACCAGGCTGGTCGTATAAAGAAACCGATCGCATGATACTGAATATCTTCCTAGTCGATATTCGAGCACAGATTATGCCAGATGTCAGCCACGTGTAATTAATGCCTGCCAAGTCATTCACTTCTGATTTTTGGGATAACAGAAATCATACCGATAGATCTTGAAATTGAGAGAACGTTCAGACAAAACCAAAAGATAAAGAGAAGGTTGGATTTTTCCATGGCTGAGAACGCGAATAACGGTGTCAACAACAATGCAAATTTGGTTAATGCAGCTGAAGTCGATTCACCATTGAGAAACTATGTACTCCCTACTGTTACGGGGATACATTCAAGTATTCGTCCTCCTACTGTTGAGGCGAATAATTTTGAGATAAAACCCTCGATCATTCATATGTGTACAATTTGGGGGATTGCCAAATGAGGATCCAATTCTCCTTATTACCAACTTTTTAGAGTTGTGTGCGACATTCAAAATGAACGGGGTAAGTAACGATGCTGTCAGATTAAGATTATTCCCATTTTTGTTAAGAGACAGAGCTAAGAGTTGGTTGAATTCATTACAAGCCAACTCTATAGTCACTTGGGAAGACTTGGCTCAGATGTTCCTTGGTAAATATTTTCCTCCTGTGAAGTCAGTTTGATATAGAGGTGAGATTAATAACTTCCATCAGCTAGATGGGGAGTCATTATATGATGTGTGAGAATGTTTTAAAGAGTTGCAAAGGAAGTGCCCGCATCATGGAATAGAGAAGTGATTGCTGGTGCATACATTTTACAATGGTTTGGGGGGAAATACAAGGACAATTATTGATGCAGCATCAGGATGAGCGTCTATGAGGAAAAGCACTAATGAAACTTATGAATTATTGGATGAGATGGACATGAATGACTATAATTGGCCTACTGAGCGTGAGACTAAGAAGGTGGCAGGAGTCTTAGAGGTCGATCCTATTGCTTTATTGACTGCTCAAGTGGCATCTCTAACAAAGAAATTGCAGCAGAATAACCTCTTCGCACAAGCAATGCAAGTACAGAATGTCATTAGTTGTGACATTTGTGGGGGACCGCATTCTTTTGAACAGTGCCCGAGCATTGCTAGTTGCTCAACAGATGTGAACAGTATGCCTTTGGAACATGGACAGGTTATTGGTAACTTTCCAAGACCTGCACCCAACATTTACTCATATTTATATACTCCTGCATGGAAGAATCACCCTAACCTATCTTGGAAAAATAACCAAGGGTTACAACCGCAGTATCCACAGTACCCACCTCAACAACCACCTCATCAACCGACTTATGGACTGCACTCTAGGCCTTATTATGATCCAAACCCATGAGCATCTCATCCACCACCATATCCTCCAATGAACTCTCCAACAACTCAGCTAGACTAATTAAATCAATTCATGACAAAGACAAGGTCTTCCATCAGGAATTTGGAGACACAAATGGGTTAGTTGGCTAAACTACTTTCTAGTAGACAACAAGGGAATTTTCCTAGTTCCACATAGGTAAATCCTAAAGAGCAATGTCAAGCTGTTACTTTTAGGAGTGGAACTAAGTATGATGGACCTATAGTGGATGAAAAGGGAAAGAAGACAGAGGATCAACGTTGTGACGCCCCACGTCACTATGGCTGCTTTCTGGAATGACGACTGGCCCTACAAACCAACACGAGTCTTTTCATCGTGCTTTTTCCTCACTCACATGCTTCCTAGGAAAACTTCCTAGGAGGTCACCCATCCCTAGATTACCCCAGGTCAAGCACGCTTAACTTTGGAGTTCTCAAGTGATGGGCTACCGAAAAGAAGATGCATCTTGTTGATATAGGTAGTACCCATCAATCCATTTAAGCCCTCTTCAACTGTGTAGTACCATACCTACACAGTGTTAGAATCATCACACTTGACCTTCCCCAGGCGGTGTGGGATTGCACAGCTTACCTGGTCTTTCCCCTTACGGATCACGGGATTTTGACTGTCACAGTCACCCCCCCTTATGGGCCCGACGTCCCCGTCGGCCACACTTCCGGCTGGGTCAAGGCTCTGATACCATTTGTGACGCCCCACGTCACTATGGCTGCTTTCTGGAATGACAACTGGCCCTACAAACCAACACGAGTCTTTTTAGCGTGCTTTGTCCTCACTCACATGCTTCCTAGGAAAACTGCCCAGGAGGTCACCCATCCCTAGATTACCCCAGGTCAAGCACGCTTAACTTTGGAGTTCTCAAGTGATGGGCTACCGAAAAGAAGATGCATCTTGTTGATATAGGTAGTACCCATCAATCCATTTAAGCCCTCTTCAACTGTGTAGTCCCATACCTACACAGTCTTAGAATCATCACACTTGACCTTCCCCAGGCGGTGTGGGATTGCACAGCTTACCCGGTCTTTTCCCTTACGGATCATAGGATTTTGACTTTCACAATCAGCCCCCCCTTATGGGCCCGACGTCCCCATCGGCCACACTTTTGGCTGGGTCAAGGCTCTGATACCATTTGTGACGCCCCACGTCACTATGGCTGCTTTCTGGAATGACGACTGGCCCTACAAACCAACACGAGTCTTTTTAGCGTGCTTTGTCCTCACTCACATGCTTCCTAGGAAAACTTCCCAGGAGGTCACCCATCCTTAGATTACCCCAGGTCAAGCACGCTTAACTTTGGAGTTCTCAAGTGATGGGCTACCGAAAAGACGATGCATCTTGTTGATATAGGTAGTACCCATCAATTCATTTAAGCCTTCTTCAACTGTGTAGTCCCATACCTACACTGTCTTAGAATCATCACACTTGACCTTCCCCAGGTGGTGTGGGATTGCACAGATTACCCGGTCTTTCCCCTTACGGATCACGGGATTTTGACTGTCACAATCACCCCCCCTTACGAGCCCGACGTCCTCGTCGGCCACACTTTCGGCTGGGTCAAGGCTCTGATACCATTTGTGACGCCCCATGTCACTATGGCTGCTTTCTGGAATGACGACTGGCCCTACAAACCAACACGAGTCTTTTTAGCGTGCTTTGTTCTCACTCACATGCTTCCTAGGAAAACTTCACAGGAGGTCACCCATCCCTAGATTACCCCAGGTCAAGCATGCTTAACTTTGGAGTTCTCAAGTGATGGGCTACCGAAAAGAAGATGCATCTTGTTGATATAGGTAGTACCCATCAATCTATTTAAGCCCTCTTCAACTGTGTAGTCCCATACCTACACAATCTTAGAATCATCACACTTGACCTTCCCCAGGCGGTGTGGGATTGCACAGCTTACCCGGTCTTTCCCCTTACGGATCACGGGATTTTGACTATCACAAACGTGTTACTAGTCCAGCACAAGAGACTGTTACTGAAGACCTTCCAAAGAAAGAAAAGTCAAAATACACCGAGCCTATACCAAATATTCCTTATCCTTAGCGGTTCCGCAAGGCCAATCCTAACAAACAATTCTCAAAATTTCTTGAGGTATTTAAGAAACTTCACATTAACATTCATTTTGCAGAGGCTCTAGAACAAATGCCTAGTTTTGTGAAGTTTATGAAAGAGATATTGTCTAATAAGAGAAAAATGGAGGATTATGAAACCGTGGCATTAACAGAAGAGTGTAGTGTAATTATTCAAAAGAAACTTCCTCAAAAGTTAAGAGATCTGGGCAGCTTCACTATACCTTGCACAATTGGGAACTTTCATTGTGAGAGGGTTTTATGTGATTTGGGTGCAAGCATCAATTTAATGCTGCTGTCCGTATTTAGAAGACTTGGTTTGGGGGAAGCTAGACTCACTACTGTTACTCTTCAATTGGCTAACCGTTTATTAACACACCCCCGATGTATTATAGAGGACATTTTATTAAAGGTAGATAACTTCATCTTTCCAACAGATTTCATTGTATTAGATATGGAGGAAGATGAAGACGTGCCTATTATATTGGGACGACCATTTCTAGCCACGGGGCAAGCTTTGATTGATGTCCAGAAAGGTGAGTTAAGGCTCAGAGTACAAGGTGATGAGGTAGTTTTTAATGTCTTCAAAGCCTTGAGATAACCTTCCGCTAGTGACAGTTGTTTTAGTGTTAGTGTATTGAAGGAACAGGGTGAAGGGGTTAAGTCTTTAAGGATCTACTTGAGTCGAGTTTGGTTGCAAGTCCTGAAGAGTGTGATGCAACTGAAGCCAGTGAATATGTTAAGTGGTTGAACTCATCGGGGCAAGTCCTGAAAAGTGTGATGCAACTGAGGAATTGGGGCAAGTGCCTGAGAGACCTCTCCCATCTGTTGAGAAGCCACTAGTTCTTGAGTTAAAGACCTTACCAGATCATCTTAAGTATGCTTATTTTGGTAAGAATGACACTCTCCCAGTTATAATTTCAACTTCATTGTCTTTGATTGAAGAAGATAAGATACTTAGAGTGTTGAGGGCTCATAAGTTAAAAATTGGGTGGACTTTAGCAGACATCAAGGGGATAAGCCCTTCAACGGTGATGCACCGTATATTAATGGAGGTCGATAGTAGGCCTTGTATCGATGCTTAGAGAAGGCTCAATCCTTCAATGAAAGAGTGGTAAGGAAGGAAATTCTTAAATGGTTGGATGCAGGGGTAATTTACCCAATATCTGACAATGCATGGGTTAGTCTTGTTCAGGTAGTCCCGAAGAAGGGTGGCATGATGGTGGTTAAGAATGATAATAATGAACTTATTCCAACTCGTACTGTGATGAGGTGGAGAATTTGTATAGACTACCGTAAACTGAATAAGGCAACCAGGAAAGACATTTTCCCCTTGCCTTTTGTAGATCAAATGGTTGACAGATTGGCATGCCATCCTTATTTCAGTTTTTTGGATAGGTATTCGGGATACCATCAAATTCCCATAGCACCGGAGGATCAAGAAAAGACTACCTTCACGTGCCCTTATGGAACATTTGCATTTCGGAGAATGCCATTTGGGTTATGTAATGCTCCAGCAACCTTTTAGAGATGTATGATGTCTATCTTCTCAGACATGGTGGAAAAAGGTATAGAGATCTTTATGGATGACTTTTATGGATGCTTGACTAATTTAGAGAGGGTTTTGAAAAGATGTGAGGAGTCAAATTTAATATTAAATTGGGAGAAATGTCACTTTATGGTGACAGAAGGAATAGTCTTGGGCCACAAAATTTCATGCCATGGTATTGAGGTAGACACGGCCAAGATATCTACAATAGAAAACTTACCTCCACCGGTGTCTGTTAAGGGGGTTCATAGTTTTTTGGGCCATGTTGGATTTTACAGGAGGTTTATAAAGGTCTTTTCAAAAATTTCAAAACCCTTATCTACTCTACTAATGAATGGTGTGGGATTTAACTTTGATGTTGAATGTTTAAGGGCATTTAACACGCTGAAGGAGAAATTGGTATCTGCTCTGATTGTTGTATCTCCAAATTGGGAACTTCCTTTTGAATTGATGTGCGATGTGAGTGATTATGCAGTAGGAGCGGTTCTGGGACAGCGAGTTGACAAGGTATTCTGAATGATTTATTATGCTAGTCGAACCTTGAATGATGGTCAATTAAATTATGCAACGACGAAGAAGGAATTACTTGTAGTTGTCTTTGCATTTGACAAGTTCAAGCAAGATTTAATTTGTAATAAGGTGATTGTTTATACAGATCATTCCGCTATTAAGTAGCTTATGACCAAGAAGGATGCTAAATCCCACTTGATTCGATGGGTCCTATTATTGAAAGAGTTTGATATGGAAATTCGTGACAAAAAGGGGACATAAAATCTAGTTGCAGATCATTTGTCTAGATTGGAAAAAGGAGAAGATACTAATAAGAAAGAGGAACAAATTGATGAAAACTTTCTGGATGAACATTTATTTTCCATTGAAAGTGAAGAAAATCTACCTTGGTTTGCAGATTATGTCAATTATTTGGTAGCTAAAGTTGTGCCTCTGGACATGTCAAGGCAACAACTCAAAAAGTTCTATTTGGAAGTCAAGCATTATTATTGGGATAAGCCCATTCTCTTTCGTCATTGTACTGATCAAGTAATTAGAAGATGTGTCCCGGAAGAGGAGATGATTTCCATTCTTACTCATTGTCATACTTTACATTGTGGTGGTCACTTTTGAGGAACAAGGACAGTAGCAAAAGTTTTGCAATGTGGGTTATATTGGCCTACGTTATTTAAAGATGCTAGTGTCTTTGTTAAGAGTTGTGATCATTGCCAAAGGAGAGATAACATATCAAGAAGAGATCAAATGCTGATGACTAGAATTCTGGAAGTTGAGTTGTTTAATGTATGGGGAATAGATTTTATGGGGCCTTTCCCATCATCTTATAATAACAAGTACATTTTGCTGGCAGTAGTTATGTTTCTAAATGGGTGGAAGCTGCAGAAACTCCTACTTGTGATGGTAAGGAGGTACTTAAATTCCTTCATAAAAATATTTTTACCCGGTTCGGTACTACAAAAGAAATTATTAGTGATAGAGGAAGTCATTTCTGCAACAAGTCATTCACATCTCTATGCGCTCATTATGGATTTCATCATCAAAAGGCCTTGTTCTATCATCCACTTGCTAATGGTCAAGCAGAAGTGTCAAGCCGGGAGATTAAAAGTATTTTGGAGAAGACTGTAAACACATCAAGGAAGGATTGGTCGAAAAAGCTTGATGATTCATTGTGGGCATATCGCATAGCTTTCAAGACTCTGATTGGTATGTCACCATATTGACTGGTGTTTGTTAAGGCATGTCATTTACTGGTGGAACTCGAGCACCAAGCTTATTGGAATGCCAAGATTTATAAAGAAAAGTCTAAGGCATTTCATGATAAAAAGATAATTGGGAAGGACTTCCAACTGGGAGACAAGGTGCTATTATTTAATTCTCGTTTGAAGCTTTTTCCAAGAAAATTAAAGTCGAGATGGTCGGGACCATTCACAGTTGTTGTCTCACTGCCTTATGGAGTGATGTAAATTCATAGCGAGAAGACGGGACACTTTAAGGTGAATGGCCAGAGATTAAAGCATTATTTGGAAGGACCGGTGGAAAAATACAAGTCTGTGTTGCTTTTGGAACCCCTTTGAATTGGGTCTTTAGCGTCCGGCTAAATGACGTTAACGACATCGCTATATGAGGCATTCCTATAATTTCTTTCTTCTGTGTTTTTGTTTTAATTCTTAATTAATTGAACAATTTTATTTAATTTCGTTTTGGATTTGTAAATATTTATTTATTATTTTTTAGTAAAATATATGTAAAAAACGTGCAATTCGTGAAAAAGGTAGTTTTCAAATTATTCTGGAGGTCAAGTCGCGGCTTTAAACTAAGTTAGAGAGTCAAGGGAAAAGAAGGAGGATGCGGGCCGCGACTTGAGCTTATAAGTCGCGGCCCTAAGTGAAGTTAGAGAGCATATAGAGTTGGATGGAATAGGCGGGCCGCAACTTGCAATGCATGGGTTGCGGCGCCTGAAAACTGAAATTTGAAAAAAAACATAGGCGGGCTTCAAGTTGCTATGCCTGGGTCGCGGTGCACCTCAGTCAAAAAGGGGAAAATCTACATAAAATCATTTTTTCTCAACCCACCACCCTAATTTCAAAATTTTCTTTCTTCGAACACAATATTTTCCAGAATCTCTCTAATTTTTACATTGTTTCTTCCTCTTAACACAACCATAAAGCCAAACCCACAACTTCCTAGATCCATATTTCCTTATTTCTTTCTTTTAATCTAAACCCTAATTTGTTCTATTTGTGACATTGAAGATTGGAAGAGCATTTGAAGAGTGGGTAATCTCAACGACTCAAAGGCACGTAAATTTATCCTTTTTAATGTTCTTGGAGTTTTTGGTTGAAGTAATTTTGTGCTAGATAGAAAAATAGATTGAATTGGAATTTTGGAATACATTGTTAGTATATATTGTGTTCTTTGAGTTGATTTTATTGGGGTGTTATTCAGTTGAGGAAGTAAGATAAATTAGCGGAAGTGCCGCATAATTTTTGTTGTAGTATTTGGTGCATTGTGTGATTATGGGACCACGAAAACAACCTGCTAGGGTTGCTTCTTCTAAAAGTGCCAATCGCCCTTCCACTTCTCGCAACAACCACAGCCAGCCCCACCACCCCCTCCTCAGGAATTTAATTCGACTTGTTTCATTAGTATGGATGCCTTTGATCATTATCAAAGGTTGTCTCAACTTCAAGTAATTCAAGAATGAGGCATGGAATATCAAGATCAACCTTATCCTCAAAAAACTTATGAAATAGTTCGGGCTGAAATTCAACGTCGCAATTGGAAAAGTATTGTGGACCATAAAATTCCCAAGGCCAATTGTTCCATGGTCTATGAATTTTATGCTAATTTCCCAGGAGTGGTGAATAGAAAGGTCTTTGTGCGAGGGCTTTTGGTGGAGTGCCATATTGATAATATTGATGCATTATATCGATTACTGATGTTGTCACAAGAGGACGATGAATATCATCAACTGGCTTATCATAGTGAGATTGATTGGGTTGAAGTGGCTGAAACATTAGGTATTCCAGGTGCTTGTTTTGTAATGCAAGATGGCCAACTGAAGCATTTCAGATGGTTTCAAATGAATAAGGTGGCGAAGGATTGGACAGTCTTTGTGAGTGAGAGGCTTATGCCTAACACTCATTTATCTGAAGTGGGAACTGATCGATGTCTTCTTGTCTATGCTATAATGATGGGACTCTCTGTAGATATTGGACGAGTTATCCGCATTAGTATCTGTGATTTATGCCGAATGACTACCACTGTTGGTTTGGGGCATGGATCGATGATTATTGATTTATGTGAGGTGTGGGAGGTGCCTAAGTATCTTAGTGATATTTATAGGAAAGCAATGGGGCCCATTTCTCCAGCTTCTGTGTTTAAATTCAATGCCCCATATTTAGAGCCACCTGCACCACAACCCTACCCTGTGAGAGTTGAAGAAGAAGGAGATGCAGCAGATGAACCCGTCCATGCCTATGCTCAACCAGAAGAATCAATGGCAGCTGAGGAGGAGAGGAGATGAGCTTATCCTCAATTTCTGGCACATGAGGCTCCACCGGATCCACAATTGGCAAGATTGGATTACATCATCCGGAAAAACCAACACACTCATAATTATTTGGGGGAGCTTCATGATTATCATCGAGCTCAGGCAGACAGACAAAATGAGTTGGTTTACTGGTGGCCAAATCAGGAGGAGGACAAGCATTATTTTCCTTATCCACCACCTTGGCATCCTTTCCCAGATCCACGACCCTTTTGACATGATTCGTACCAGGTATGTTTCCTTTCTTTACTTATTTTTAAACATTGGGGACCATGTTTAGCTTAAGTTTGGGGGAGGGAGCTTATTTTTTCGTTCATTTTGTTTGTGTTGTTTTGTGTTGTTTTGTTGTGTTTGTTTGTCTAGTTTGTGTTAGTTGTTTGGTGTAAAGTTTTGTTTTAGTGTGTGTTTAGTACCAACATGAATGATGGTTGACAACAAGTGACAATGAGAACAAAGTGAATGTTATGCGTATAATCCAAAGAAAATGAAATCTGAAAAAAAATCTGTGTGCTTGATTGAACACTCCGTTAGTTCATTTTAGTTTATGCAATATTATTGAATATCTTGTCATGATGTTTAAATCGATGTTTTTGATATTGATTATGCTTGTTGGAATCGGTTGGTGGATTGATGAATGGAAAGTGGAAATTATTTTATAACAATTCTAGAACTTGCTTACTTGTTATTTGAGGTGAAATAATATATCATGTACGCTTAGGAATATGATTTAGGCTATCATTTGGACCATTTGAGCTTTTCTCGCCGATCTGAAATTAATTGATCCTTTGTTAACCCTTTTGAGCCTAACATTGTATCTTTTTGTTCTAAGCCACTATTTAAGCCTATTACTTGAAACTTGGTTATATATCCGTCTTTAATATACTATGAGCACATGATTGAAAAAAGTTATGGGGATTGATGTGTAATGAGGTCTATTTGTGAATATAGTGGGGTTAGAAAATAAAAAGTGCAAAATATTAGAGAGAGTATATATTGAAAAAAAAGAGTTCAATAAAACTACACTCCCAGTATGAATATATAAAAGAATCAAGTTTAGGGGAGTGTAGTTATCATTTGCAAAAGAAACAAAATGAATAATAATAATAATAATGTTTTATATCTCTCTAAAAAAAATTCAAGAAAGAGGATTATGATTATGAGATTATATTTACTATGTGAGTAAAGTCAGTGATTTTTGGTCATGTGCTTATAGTAGAGTGAGCTTTAAAAATTACTTCCTCATCTACCTGTACCTAAGCCATCATTACAAGTTTATACAAGTCCTATTTATTCTTATGCATATCATGATTTATATTAGTGGAAAATAGCAAGTACGTGAGCATATGGAATTATTTAGTTTGAATGGATTGATTGGAAAGAATTTGGCTTGCATAATTGAATTCAAATATGTTTATTTAATGACCATGACTTGGCAATAAAAAATGTTAGTAGACTTAAGTGTGTTGATGGAGTGTTTTGATTGAAATTCTGGATTGCATAAACTGTTGAGTTGTTTTTTGAGAATTATATGATTAGCATTCATGATTTTGAGGCATAAGTCTTGTTGGTATAATTCATGTTATGTGTGTTGTTCGACATTGTCTTTGTTTTTAGAATCTAGGTTTGTTTTGAGTCCTTTGTTCGAGGGCGAATAAAGAGTAAGTTTGGGGGAGTTTGATAACTTTATTTTAGTGTTGTTTTAGGATGTGTTTATGTGGTAATCTTGAGTATTTATGTTTGTTTTGTGCAAGATTACGCTTGTTTTTATCTTTGTTGTAGGTTGGTGCGTTGAATCATGAGTTAAATGCTAAAAGAAGAGGAAATGATGGAAAAATGAGCTTTTGGTGGTTGTTTAACTCAAATTGGCGCTAAGGATGAATAATAATAAGTATTGATGAAGAAAAGGATATCAAAAGGTTAAAATCTGAAAAAAAATGGAATTAAAGTCGTGACCTGGGCTTAAGGGCCGTGACTCTAGTCAAGTCAAAGGCTGAAGATTGCTGAAGGAAATTAGAGCCGCGACTTGCTCTTATCAGTCACAACGCCAATGGAAGTCAGAGGCGAACCCAGGTGGTGCATCAACACACGGGCCGTGACCTGGGTTTGAAGGTTGCGAAGCTTGAAGACTGAACCAGAATTTGAAGTACCTTAAAAACGACGCGGGCCGCGACCTAAGAAAGGCCAATTTGCGGCCCGCCTATGAAATAAAAGAAGAAATCATGTGTTTTTTTAGTATAAATTCATACTTTAGGTTTTAATTAGGGTTAGTTCAGATTTTAATTACAAATTTAGAGATTAAATTTGATTCTGAGACACATTTTTTTTAGCACTTTTCATATTTTATTTCTTCTTCAAGTCTTTGAATTTTATGTTTCTGAATAATTATTTTGTTGTTTTAGTCATGTCTGATATGAACTAAACACCTCTATCTAGGGGTTAATGTAGTCGCTTGGATTTCTATTTAATTTTATTATGATGTTCAATTAATTCTTCTTCTTCATTCTAATCTATATAATGTTTGCTTAATGCTAGTAAATATCTAATCAATATTTGCTTGATTTATGATTTTGATTCGAAATTTGAAAGATGAGAATTGAATATGCTATCGTTATATAGACATATGTTTCATATTGGACGAAAGTACCTGTATGGCTTGTGTAGTAATTAGGTTTCTATGCTTAATGCCTGCTATATTTTTAAGTTTATCACAGAAATATAGAAACCTGCATATAGGTTGAAATCTTATATCTAGAAAAAGAATAGGAATCAATTTATGTTAACTTGCTATTAGAGTAGGAAGAAAGAAATTTAGAACTGATTAATAAAATTAATAGAATGAAAAGTTGATGGAGTTAATACTCTAGGTCTATTTAGTATTGATTTTTATCCTTTGATTAATTATTTTGTTTTTATTTATTGAAATTGTGTTTATAGTTAGATCTATTCATCTTAATTTTATCTGCAAAATAGAAAGTAAAGAACGATTATTGGTAATTGGTAAATAGTCTCTGTGGGACGATATCTGTTCTTCCAGAATTTATTATTGACACGACCACGTACACTTGCGTGCATATTTTAGCGATCACACAACAAAACCATAGATTAAACCTTACCTCAGCTATGAAATTCTGACCCCAAGCTACCTTTAAACCAATCCTAGCTCCAAACTCCTTAGATTTCCAAGCAAAATTCCTCCAAAAATTCAAAGAACCAAGCTCTGCAAGAGAGAGAGAGAGAGAGAGAGAGAGAGAGAGAGAGAGAGAGAGAGAGAGAGAGAGAGAGAGAGAGAGAGAGAGAGAGAGAGAGAGAGTTGAACTACTGAGTTTGTTTCCCTTAGCTTCTGAGGGGTTCCAAGGCTAAGTCTATCTTCCTTGACACAAAAGACTAAAATGCCCCTAACATTTACTTAGTTCTTTAATGCCCTAAGGGCAATATCATCATTTGCCACATTTTCCTGCTAAACCTCAAATTCCACTTAAGATTCTCAATTAATCCCACTAATCTTCCAAACACTAATTTTTTTTTACCAATTATAACTCATTCTCTAATATCCTTGATAATTCACCAAATTACTAAAATACCCCTAGGCTCTCCTCGAGCTGGGTATAACTCCCTATTGTGACTTTTCCGCTAGATTGCTCACAAGGATCACCTCGTGTCACATATCTCAAATATATCCACATAATAATGTGATTCTACTCACAAAGCACATATAATTTACAATTATACCCTCAATAAGTCAAATTACGAAAATGCCCTATTTCACCAAAACGGGTGCACAATCACATTTAATGCACACAACACATGCATAAATAGTCATATTATCATACAACTCATATATTTAACATGATCACAAGTACATTCAATTAAATTCACATATTAATCCATTTATGCCCTCCCGACACACTAATTGAGGCACTAAGCCTTATTAGCGAATTTGGGACGTTACAACTATCCCCTCCAACTGAAAATTTAGTCCTCAAAATTTGCTTGAACAATTCGGAATACTGATCCCGCATATCCGACTCTAGCTCCTAGGTCTCTTCCTCGACCTTGCTATTCCTCCACAGAACTATAATTAGAGGAATTGTCTTGTTCCTCAGAACCTTGTCTTTTCTATCTAGGATCCGAATTGGCCGCTCCTCATAAGACAAGTCTGTCTGTATCTCCAAATCCTCATAACAAAGCACATAGGTTATGTCCGACACATACTTTCGAAGCATTGAGGCGTGGAACACATCATGAACTCCTGATAATAACGAGGGCAAAACCAATCTATAGGCTACCTGCCCAATCCTTTCTAGGATCTCAAAAGGTCCTACAAACCTAGGGCTTAGCTTGCCCTTTCTTCCAAACCTTTTTACCCCATGCAGGGGTGAAACTAGCAGAAATACGTGGTCCCCCACCTGGAACTCTACGTTCCTACGCTTAGGGTCAGCGTAGCTTTTCTGTCTACTTTGTGAGGCGAGCATTCAAGCTCTGATCTTCTCAATAGCATCATTAGTCCTCTGAAGCATCTTAGGACCTAAATACTTCCTCTCTCCCATTTCATCCCAATGAATGGGTGACCTACACTTCCTACCATACAACATCTCATATGGAGCTACTCCAATTGTTTATTGATAGCTGTTATTGTATGAAAGCTCAATCAATGGAAGATACTTACTTTAGGACCCCTCAAAATCTAGTACACATGCTCTAAGCATGTCCTCCAATATTTGAATCGTCATCTCAGACTACCTGTTTTTCTAAGGATGATAAGCTGTACTGAACTTCAGCTGATTTCCCATAGCCTTCTGCAGGCTTCCCCAAAACTTGGAGGTAAAAATGGGATCCCGGTTCGACACTATAGATTTTGGAACCCCATGGAGAAGTACAATCTCTCTCACGTAAAATTCTGCAAAGTGGTCCATGATAAAGTTTTTTCTCACTAGCAGAAAATGAGTTGACTTGGTATATTTCTTTACAATCACCATACCGAGTTATGTTGCCCGACTGTCCTAGGAAAAACCCCTAGAAAATCAATAGTAACATTTTCCCACTTCCACTCGGGAATACCTAGTGGCTGTAACAACCTCACTGGCTGCTGGTGTTCAGCCTTCACCTGTTGGCAGGTTAGACACCTCGCCACATAGTCAATCACATCTTTCTTCATCCTAGGCCACAAATATAATGACTTTAGATCCCGATACATCTTCATGGTGCTTGGATGTAATGAATACAATGTGGTATGAGATTCAAAAAGGATCTCTCGTCTGATACCAACGTCCATCTGAACACATATCTAATCCTTGTATCTCAACAAACTCGTCTCTGTAATGGAATAATCCTTAGCTACTCTAGCTAGGACATCCTCTCTAAGATTTATCAACTGAGAATCACTCATCTGGCCCTCCTCTATTCTCTCCAAAATAATGGACTGCAAGGTAATATTGGCCAACCAACCCACCACCAACTCTATCCTTGCTCTAGTCATGTCTTCTGCCAATTCCTTCGATATCTGTTTTGAACTAAAAAACTGTCCTGGGCCTCTTTGACTCAAAGCATCTGCCACTACATTGGCTTTCCCTTGATGGTAAATGTAACGCCCTACTTCCTTAGAGCTATTACTAAGTGAGTTAAAAAAATTGTGCCATTAGCTCGCTAATCGAGGTTTTAGGTTAAAAGTGTAGCTAAACTGTAATAAAAGTAATTTAAAGGCATTTGATATGAAAATGCAGTCATTCATTGAAAACGTACTACAAGAAAAAACAGTATTCATAACACTTAAAAACTGCTAACCAGGACTATTGATAGCACTTCTGAAAATGCTAACATAGCCCCTGTTATTAAAAGTCCAGTCTTTTCTATAACAGTTTTTGAATGTTATGTTCAGTGTTATCTTAAACTATTCAATAACACATTTTTAGGTGCTATAATATTGAAATAATAACATTTAGATAGAGTTTTTGGTTATAAATTTGAAGTTTAATCTTGTACTTTTTTTATAACACTTTTTAACTGTTACATTTGATTATTTTGATAACATTTTTAGTTTGTTATATTATATAAACCATAACGATTTTTTATGCTTATAATATGTTTCTAAATCATAACATATTAAGGTTTTTTATTGTGATAATGGTACTTATAAGTTTTTTTTTTAATTAAAAGATTTTCATTATTGTATTTTGATAAAAAAAATCAAAATTAATCATAAAATATAATTCTCAATAGATTGATAAACCATAAGTATTACATTAAACAATAACTAATTCAAACTCTGAATGTGTCTATTTCATGAGATCTTAGTTCTAACTTAAGTTTGAAAGCATAACATAATAAAGTTTTATAATCTTGAACATTTTTTACTTCAAAAATGAAAAACAAAAAATTACAAGATACACAAAAGTAAACCATGCATGAAACTTGCTCCATCCTTCAATTCATTATCCTTTGTGCACTTGTCTTTGTTGTGAGTCCATTTGTTGTGCACTTGTCATATACCTGTTTCCCTTTCTTGTTTCCCTTTCTTCCACAGGTCCATGTGTAATCCTCTTTGCAATAAAGCCAGTTGTAGTCCATAAAAGGCCTATTGCTGTCAAGCTTATGTTAAGCTCCGTCTTTAGAGCACTGTAAGCTCCAGTCACATCTACACACCTGTAATATTCGAGTGTAATAATGGAATCACACCAGCAATTACTTAAAGTGGTAATTCTAGGGCTTTTATAAAAAAAAAAAACAGAACCAAATTGCCTTGTATTAATTAAAAATGCATGAAAGTTGTAATTCTAGGTTTCTATGTTGGAAGTAATGAAATTATAAGATTTTATCAGTCAATCCAAGTATAGGTGTCAGTGTGTGCCTATGCATGTGTGTAATCGGTCACTTGATATATTATGTCACTGCACAATATAGTATCTGATAAAATTGGAAGATTAGAACTTATTAAAGTGGTAGCTATAGTCATCCATGTTGCATTAATGAAATTATTAGCTCTTATTAAATATATCTATATTATACTTTCAAAAGCATCAATCAAGCAATCAAAGAATATGTACTATTATCTGATAGAAGTGTCAAACGTAAGCATGAAAAATCATAGACAACCTATGACTTCAATGCAGTAATGTGTATAAAAAGGAAGAATGAAAAGGCTAATAAAAGCAGACATTACATTTCTAGGCTAATAAAAGGCTAAGCAGAAACCTCCTGTCAAGATAAACTAAAGCTTAATATACTTAAACAATTAAACTCTATAAGAATGCTGCAAGAAAATCCCAAACAAAAATACTAGTTTCTAGTTACCAAATAGAGATTAACAATTTTCAAATAAATATGAATTACAATATAGAGAGCAAACCTTATTTACATTCAATCCTAAGGCCTTGTTTCCTTCATCCAAGTCTTCCAACTTTTTTAATCTTGCACGCTCCAACTTTAGTGCAGCTTCTGCAGCTTTAGTAATGTCACCTACCACCAATAGCCCCTTTCACGCATCAGATAACAGAAAAATTCTTAAAAGAGTACAGAGAACATGAATAAACTGAAAAAAACAGAGGGGAATACAGTGGAGTGTCAAAAATGAACTATTGCCAAAACCTAGCTGATCTTTGTGAAAACTAGGGCTAAACTAGATTTTTAGATAAAAGGGCAAACACGTACATACATGCACCCTTTCCCCACCCGAACCCCACCTAATTAACACACTAGACCAGATATATTTCAAACACAGAATGAAAACAGAAAGATAAAAACTTGGGGTCGAGAAACTAAATATAATGATAATGGAAAAATAGTAGCCCTACAGAGCATTCAAATTTAAAAACCATCAGGATCAAAGCTCAACAGCAATGATAATCATTGCATAGAATATATTTATGCACACATAATCTGTATATAATTTGTTCATTATTCAGCTCAATGATATAAACACCTTATAAAACTTCAAAAGAATTTAAAATATATTAGATTAATGTTTTCCATTATTGTAAATGCATTATTCACCTAGTTTTCCATTATGTACTAGTGCATTTCATTCATCAACAACAACCATATACTTCACACTAGTTAAAACAGAACATTTCACAAATGACAAATATGGAATAGAATATAGAAATAAGTTGAGACAACTGCAGTTATATAAATATATATATAGAGAGAGAAAGAGACCTTTTCTGAACTATGAGGCCTTGAAAGTGAGTATCAAAATATGAAATTCCAGAGCTTAACTGGTCAGAATCCATTGATGCTTCTGCTGCTTCAGCAACGCCCAAAAGCTTTAAACACTCATTCCAACACTCAACACCCCTCCGTAGAAGCTTAGCTGCAAGACCATAATACCCAACATCATTAACATCTTACATGAACACCCTATTACATTAACTGCGAATTGTCTAAGAATTTGGCCAACTAGAACTAAATAAGTTAATCACAAATTTAAATGTTGTATTTATCTTTCCTGAAACTTCATAGAAAAAAATAAAAATACTATTCAATGCAAAAATATAAACCTAAACTTCAGTTTTTCCTTAAAACTACTGTATTTGAGACTTAAAACCCATCATCATCTCTATCAAGCCATAAATCCAGATAAACAGAAGAAAAAACCAAAACTATATTATTTTTCTTCAAACTCATGAGTTATTTTAATATATAATAATTATTATAAAAAATAATCAAAGATGATGCCTAAGAATAAAAAATCGTCATTACCCTTTTAGATAAGTGGGGATGTAATCAAAATAAACCATTTTCTTCACGGCAACGGTACCCTAGTCGCATTGAATTCCCCGCTGTTACAACACCATCCCCACAGTCCCACCTCCATGCTAACATCTGCAACAACAGAGAAAGAAAGAGAGAGAATGAGATCGTGGGTGAGAGGGAAAGAACTAAATCTGGAGACACAAACAGATGTACATATATCCTTGTATATATATAATACCTATACATGAAATAAATACATCAAAATAGAACAACATCAGAGCAGAAAGAACTAAGAAAACTTAAGAAAAAATAGGACAGAAATGGAAAAATAGACAATGAGAGTCACTAAGGAGGGACAAGTGAGTAGCATAACAACCAAATAATAATCGCACCACACTTAATTCATAGTAACTGCTCTTTAAAAGTTCTATGCATCTGCCTTGATATAATATGCAATGCCCTAATGGGAATTTATATTTGGAAAGACAACCAAAGAAAAAAAGTTACTTTTTGTAAACAAAAGTAGACCCTACAAACAAACAAAATTAACATAAAACAGATGAAAATATTGAATACACCATAACAGATGGAAATACTCATCGCAAGCTAAAATGACATGGTGAAAACTTATAAGAAATCAAGCTATAGAATCATGCCTTGTGTAGTCATGATAGCAACAAAAAGGATTATGCCAACAGGTTGCACCTTAAAAAAATGCCAAGCTTGATCACTGGTTAGAAGAGATACATACCATCGAGCCTACACCTCGCCTTGCCAAGCCCTGCCACCATCAACATCATCATTAGAGAGAATTAAGGCAGTCTCTTTGATTGATTTCCTAACCTATAAATTAGAGACCAAAAATTGAATGAAAGTTAATAGAAGAGTTAATAAACAAATCATCAAATAGCTATATATGAAGATAAAACTCCAAAGTAAATTAGATAAAATATAATCACGTGTGAAGAGCTGTTGCCATTTTTTCCTTTCTGTTTTATGTGCATCTGGTTGTTTTTTATGCTCTGTATTCTGAATTAGTTTTCTATTTCTATTATTGCTCTTTCCAACTGCTTAGAAAGACCTTAAGGCATTAGTTGATTAATATATACATAAATAAAGAAACCCATGTAAGAAAGCTCAAATACCTTGAACCTGAATATTAATCAAAGAAACTTCCAACATTGAATGTTGCTTTATGCATTTTAATTTCTCATTAAGTCCTGGCTAAAAGCATTGAAGCAATCAATACAAAATATTATATTACCACTGTGTCAAAAAGCAATCAGTTGAATATTTATATTAGATGAAATTAGCGCATAAATGATCAACTTTTAATAATGGACCCATTCTAAAGATACTTTCATCTTTTACCAAAACATTGATAAGTGCTTATAGTAACTCTTAAAAAACCATATTAATTATCAAAAGCATCAAACAAAGAAGCCTAAATAATATAAATATGCATATAGAAATAGACATGTTATGTAAAATTATTACTAGGTAGCCACAGAAAAGTCTTCTTTCCATCAATTGTAGGAAGCTTGCTTTTCCCTTTAGTCTTCACCACAGCTGCCATATGACTGTTGCCCTTCAGAAACTCGTTTAATATATCGTACAGTGGCATATCGGCAGGAACTCTGAGTATACAACATACAAATCAACACTGGATACTCTGACTGAATGTATTTTCTGAAAAATAAAAAATTAGTAATTGAAGAGTTAAGCAAACCGTGGTATTCTCTGGATGGAAACGGCACTGACTGGAGTCTTTGTTTCAGGTCGTACAGTAAGAAGACTTTTCACCTAACAATAAGCAGAATTGAACAAGTTAAAGAGCAGAGTACAAAGTATGTTGCCCGCTGTTAGTTCTTTTGATAAGTCAAATTTAAAATGCATCTAGTATACAAACATCTTCTAAACATTCACATTCTACTATTCTAGCACCCACCAGAAGCAGTCCAATAACGTTCTTCAGATTCCCAGAATAGACAGGAACTCGACCATGCCCCTGAGCAAGAACTTTTCCCATAGCCTCCCTGTGTTATTGAATAAAAAGAGGAGAAAAATGAGAAATACAGTAAAAAAATATAATTTTTTTCTGCAACAAACTTCTGCTAAGAAAACAGAAAATAACTGTACGACGAGAAAATACATTGAGCTGTCATGTGATTCAAACATTCCTAACATTTCAATTGCAGCATAAGACATGTTTCAGTAAAACATGGGTCACGCCATTATGATATGCCAGAGCACTGTATGCGAAAATAAAAATAAAATGTACAAACTATCCTCAGTGAAACTTTGTGTAAAAAGGTGACAGAACTATTGACAAGCCAGCAACTAATTGGGATAGTGTTCCTAAGATGATAGGCTAGGAGCCTAGGACTGATATCACAGCTAAAATATCCTTCTTTTAACACAATCTATCACTACTACAACAACAAAACTTTCTATATTTTCTTCTTTTATAAAAAAATAGTTTCTAAGGTCGAGTGACTGAATCTTTGAAAATCAGCTAAAAACAGCATGTAAACAAAAATTGTGAAAACCAGTAAAATCCAATTGACAAAAAGAAAGAACAATGAATTCATGACCAAAACTCACCAGTCCAACTTTGAATTGACATCTAAGGAAAACGTTGATTCAATGGGTGTCATAGCCTCCTCAGCTGTCTGTTTTTTAAGATTTAAAAATATTAATAATAGAAAGAAAGTAAGATGCTGATTTTCTAATCATGACACATTATTGCAAGCTTACTAGCATATTCAAGTTACAATTTCAGTATGAGCATAAAGAGTGAAATCATTATACATCAAAATGAAACTATAATGACAAGAAAAGTTTCAGAATGCTCTTTAAACCAAAAGATAAGATGACTGGGGAGTAAAGTAAAAAAATCCAAACAACTTTAAAACAGAATATTGAATAAGCGAGCTCGAGAGAGAGAAAGATTTAGCATGAGGAGAGAGTTTCAAATAGCTATACTTCAAAATGAAATTACAATTAAAAAAAATAAGTTTTAGCCTCTTTGGCATAGTTCTAAAGACTCAGAGAGAGAGAGAAGTAGAAGAAGTAAAATAAACTTTCATATTCACCAGGATTTACGTCCACCTCATATAATAGTTGGATATAATACTATCACTGGCATACATGCAAATTAGAAGGAAATGAATGTAAGGAATAATGATATTTCTGTTAAGACCTTACCTTCTTAGTTAAATCTAGTGCCCCACTAATAATTGTTGTCTCGTCATGTGTAAGCTCACCACCCTTGCCGGCCTATTATGACAAGATAAAGAAATCAGAACTAATGCCAAGTGTTATGCCTAAAAATTGGAGAATGCATCCTAGGAGGCTAAGGAGAATGCATTCTAGGAGAGCTAAGGGGAGTGGTCCTAGGAGACCCCAAGGGGGAGTGGTCCTAGGAGACCCCAAGGGAGTGGTCTTAGGAGACCCCAAGGAGAAAGTGGTCTTAGGAGACCCCAAGGAGGATGTGGTCCTAAGAGACCCCAAGGGTGTGTAGGAGGCAAGCCTCCCAAGGTTTCCTAAGTGTTGGCTTGAACGTGTCCAAGGTAAGTAGCTAAGGAGGAGGAGTCTCATGCAAGAGGAAGGAGACTTAGATTTTGATAAGGAGAGCCTATACAATGTTCGATCGGACATGTTTGGGAGATGCTAAAGGAGAATGCCTTGATCTTGTCCAAGGTGAGATGTTATGGAGGAGGTTGCCTCAATGTTGTCCAAGGTGAGGTGCCAAGGAGGTTGCCTCAATGTTGTCCAAGGTGAGGTGCCAAGGAGGTTGCCTCAATGTTGTCCAAGGTGAGGTGCAAGGAGGTTGCCTCGGACCACCTTGGTCCGAGGAGAAGCCAAGGAGATTGGTTCAAGGAGGAACATGGCATGCTAGAGGAGAGTGCCATGTTAGAGGAGAGAAGTGCATGTCCTACCACCATGCACGTCCGACCAACACTTGCATGAGTGGTCAGTAGGAGGTGGATCAACTATCTAGAGGAGACTAAGTCAAGATTCCCAGAGACAGCTTCAACAACATACGCGGGAATCTCTCATTCTTCCGAAAAATGGGGGGTTTGTTACATTTCGAATTTTGAATGTTTAAATGTAATAAATGTAATAAAATATCCCTATCATAAGGGGATATCAGTTGAGGATCCCAGGCCTATAAATAGAGAGTTTATGGGATGAGAGAGGGGCTTCTTCTGCTTCTTCTTTCTAGAGAGTGAAAATTGGGTCTGTCTATTCTAGAGAGAGAAAGTGCTGAAATTAGAGAGAATTCTTGTATTTTCACAATCGGTACTGAAGAAACTTAGTTGGCTCAGTCCATCTGATCTTGAGTACAGATCTATAAATCACAACTCTAAGTGGATTAGGCTATTACCGACAATCGGGGCTGAACCACTATAAAAATCTCCTGTGTTATTTACTTTTCTGGTTTAAACCGTCTGTGTCGTTTTTATTTCTCTTGAAGGCTTGTCGTATTTGACGTTCTCACGTCGTTGGCTAAAAACGCAGTCAACACCAAGATATATCTGTGGTAGATGATAGCAATAATTCGTATTTTCAACTTGTAAAACTATTCCTTAAGTTAAAGAGCATACTAATTATCCTCAACAACTTTACTTTACCTCTTGGCTGTGGATGGAGACAAGGACTTTTAACTGAGCTTGCCTAAATAAAGCTTCATTATGTCCTAATACCTAATCTAAAATCTGCATTGTGTATATCTCAAGTAAAAAAATAGATATAAATCCCTTATAATCTGATATCATTAAGAATCCATCATTTTGCAACCAGATTCCACAGTTTTGCTTTACATTTATGATTTATTTTTAACCACTGAAAAAATACTTAAATTCAATGACTAAAACACCAGTTTAAAATAGTATAGATTAGAGGGTTGATAAATGCAAATTCCAAGTTCACATTTAAATGTTTAAACATCAACTTTCCAGTGGAGATTGTACCTTTCCAATTGGGTATGAAATTGGGTAGCAAATTATCATCAAAATCCGAACAAGCCAAACAAAGTTGGAACCTACTGCAAGTCCATATCTAGTGCATATAGCTTGTGGGATAACCTGATTTAGAAAAACGAATATCAAGTTTCCATCATAATAAACCAACAAAAATATTGACACTTTAATGTTAAACCAAGCATGAAAGTTAATGGAACAAAAATAAAATACCTCTCCAAAAAATAGAACAAAAGTCACAGAGAGAATTATAGCCACATACTGATTGAACATTTTATCCAAGTAAATTGGAAGGGCCTGCAAATTTGTGAATCTCCATATCAAAACATCAATCTGGATTGTGAATACTCGATAAATATATAATCCATGCATAAAATCGCATCAAATTCCAAATGCCAATCGAAAAAATTATTCCAACACAAGCATATATATTGATAATATTCAAAATGGTTTTTTGATATTAAATTGAAATCTGAAAAAAAAAACAAATTATACCTCACAGAGACAAACAGAGGTCTCCAGTTCTTGCTCAAAACCAGCGGGAGAGATAAACAGAGAGGGAGGGACGAGAGACTCAACGACTACAGCACGGGCGTGGACATGGTGTGCTTCAGTTGCGTGAGTACCGGCGTGAGGGAGGCTTCAGCAGGGGTGTGGTTGTGGTGTGGTTGAACGGCGCGAGGGTTAGAAAGCCGAGAGAATGTGAGAGAGCGAATAAGAGAAAGAGAAATGGAGAGCGAATGAGAGAAAGACTGAATGCACTGAGAGATTAGGGATTAGGGATTAGGGATTTGAGACTGAATGCAATGAGAGAAAGACTGGTAGAGATTAGGGAGATTAGGGATTTGAGAGAGGGAGAGACACGCTGGTAAAGATTAGGGATTTGAGAGAGGGAGAGGCACGCTGTTCTCCTTTGTCAATTTGCCGTTCTCTTTTGTCAATTTCAGGCGGCAAAGTGTTTCATTTGCTGCCTAAATTTTTTTTCCCGTGTCTTTTTTTCTTGTCTCCATATCAATAGCACTTCTAAAATTATGTTATATTTTAATGTAATATTTGAGAAAAATTGTTGTAGTGACGTAAAGAGTTATACATTTGGGTCTCAAAATACATTTAAGGTCGACCTAAGTGACAAATCAACCATTACAGTACATTTTCCCAACCATTAGCCGTGGTGGCCTGGTAGGCCGAACATGTACCCGTCGCTCCACGCTCTCCATACTCATGGTTGGTAGACCTTTCCTTTTCCCTTACTCACACCATAGAGCACCCGTGAGCCGAGGCCTAGTAAGAAAACTCAACACAAAACAGATAACATATGCATATCTATCAACATCATATAACAAAGCAGCCAACAGGCTAAACACATAGCGGCCATGCCGTCCCAGGTGCTTTACCAGGCCCTGGGTTTGTGGTCTTCACCGAGAGGATGACTCCAACATCCTAGGAGGGTCTCGCCCTAATGACCTACACTCTGCGTGCTCAACACCGTTCCAGGCCCCTTGCCGTACTCGACTTCCCACCGTTCTCGGCCTTCGCCGTTTATTCACATATATGCATTACATAGCATAATATCAACTAATATTTAAACATATACTAAACATAAATAATAGGGCTACGCCTTGTAGTTCAATCAGTAGGGCCAAGCCCTGCAATACAAGAAATAGGGCCACGCCTTGCTCTACGGGTACAACAGTTTTCTCACCTTTAATCGAAGTGCTAATAGGCAGGCAAGCAATCAAGACTTCTGAGAATGATCCTCTCCCGAGTCCCAGCAATAACCTAGTCACACACCACATGTAACGTTCTCATTACTACCCGATTTTATAATTGATCCTTGGAACCAATCCTGTGCTCTCGAGACCTCCCATTTCCCCACAAGTGGTGGTGAAATCGTCCTGAGCCTTCTGAGCTTAAGCCCTAAAATCACAAATTTAAGGGCCCCGAAAAAGGCTTAGCGCCGCGGCTCAGCCATACAGGCGTCGCGGCACCCAGCAGGGGCTCCCTGTCCTGAATCATCCCAGCGTCGCGACTTAGAAGAACAGGGCCGCAACGCTCCTACATGAACCCAGAAAACTAGGTTTTCCACCATTTTTCCCCGAGCTAAAACTCACCCAAGCCATGCCCTAAGTGTACCCAAGTCCCAAATGGTCCCAAAACTCCAAATAACACCACATACACAGCATACATGCATCAAAACCCAATCCAAACTCACAGCTAAACTCAATTTCAATCAATGGTTTAAAATTCAACAGAAACTTAAACCAAACTAGAAACTTTTAAAATCTTGAAGGAATCCTTACCTTTATATCAGATTTTGACCCTAGGCTGCCTCCAATGCCACTCCAAGCTTCAATCCTCAAGATTAAGTTCCTCAAAACTTATCCCAATACCCAAATTCAGAAATCAAAAGTCCAAAACTCTCAAGAACATCAAGCAATACACAAAACTAGAAAATGAAGCTCTTACCTCTTCTTGGATTTCGAATTTCCTAAGGCTTGGTAGCTGTAAATCCTCCTCCACAGCTTGAATCTACTCCCAATTCCTCAAACTACCAAAATCCTTAAGGTTGATCTTTCCCTTTTCTCCCTAGAACTCTTGAGAAGACAAGTGAATATGATATGAGAGTGCTTGAACGTGTATAGTTTTCCTTCAGCCAAGAGTTATCTACGTAATGCCCAAAAGACCATTCTACCCCTCCTTCTAACACACTTCTTTCCTAAACCTCAAGGGCAACCTAGTCCTTTCACTCTTTGCTGAAATACCACCTTTTACTTATTATTTCAGTAACAACACTAATTCTTAGGTTACTAGTAGTTACTAGTTTCACAACTAAACACCAATTTCGTGACTCTCTACTAACACCGCGGGATAGGATCTCCTCATGCCGAAAACACCGCACAAAGCGCAAAATCATACCCTCAACGGGTTCAAATTACAAATATGTCCCTAATAGACAAATGGGACCCACATGCATATTTAATTCACCTAAACATGCATTTCTAATCACATAATGATTAAATTCACATATTAATATAATTAAATCAATTATTGCCCTCTTGACACACTAATTAAGGCCCTAAGCCTTATTAGCAAATTTGGGACGCTAAAGTAAAGAATCTTACAGTCATAATCTTTTACCAACTCTAGCCAACGTCTCTGTCTCATATTTAAGTCCTTCTGGGTGAAGAAAGACTTCAAACTCTTATGATTAGTGTATATCTCGCACTTTTCTCCATACAAATAGTGTCGCCACACTTTCAGTGCAAATACCACTGCTGCTAACTCCAAATCGTGAGTAAGGTATCGCTGTTCATACTCTTTCAGCTATCACGATGCATAGGCAATCACCTTCTCAGTATGCATCAGCACACATCCTAACCCCAATCTCGATGCATCATAGTACAACACAAACTTACCCCCATCAGGAGGAAGGCTCGACACCGGAGCAGTAATCAGTCATCGCTTCAGCTCCTGGAAGTTGTTCTCACATTTTTCTGACCATAAAAACTTTATGTTCTTCTGTTTCAATTCGTCAGAGGTGTAGCAATCTTTGAGAATCCTTCCATGAAGTGCTGATAATACCCTGCCAACCCTAGGATACTCTTGACCTCTGAGGCATTTCTTGGCCTCGGCAAGTCCCTAACTGCTTCAGTCTTGGCTGGATCTACCTTAATCTCATCTGCACTGACAATGTGACCAAGGAACGTCACCTGTGGTAACCAAAACTCACATTTCTTAAACTTGGCATACAACCAGTGCTCCCTCAATCTCTGTAATACTAACCAGAGGTGCTGCTCATGCTCTGCCTCTGAATGAGAGTAACCAGGATATCTTCGATGAAGACAATCACAAAATGATCCAAATAATCCTTGAACACTCTGTTCATCTGATCCATAAACATCGTTGGGGCATTGGTCAACCCAAATGACATGACTAGAAACTCGTAATGCCCATACCTTGTGCGAAAGGCCGTCTTCAGAATATCTTCATCCTTGATCCTCAGTTGGTGATAACCAGATCAAAGATCAATCTTCGAGAACACTATCTTACCCTGCAACGGTCAAACAGGTCATCTATCATCGGTAGTGGATACTTGTTCTTAATGGTCAACTTGTTTAATTCCCCGTAATCGATGCACATCCACAGGGTCCCATCATTTTTCTTCACAAGCAAAACTGGAGCACCCCACGGAGAGAAGCTAGGTCTGATAAATCCCAGGTCCAATAATTCTTGTAATTGTACCTTAAACTCCTTCAGTTCCGCTAGAGCCATTCTGTATGGTGCCCTAGATACTGGTTCTGTACTTGGTTCTAGCTCAACGAACTCAATCTCCCGATGCGGTGGCAGTTCGGGTAAGTCCCCAGGGAACACATCTAAGAACTCGCACACTAGTTTGGTCTCCTCTGGTCCTACTGGCATGACCTTAGTGGTATCCACCAGACTAGCTAGGAATCCTATACATCCCCCTTGTAATAGGTCTCTAGCCTTCAATGCTGATATCATAGGCATACGGGGTCCATGCATAGTGCCAACACAAAAAAAGGGGTCGTCATCCTCAGGCTCAAAAGTCACCATCTTCTTCTTGCAATCTATAGTCGCCCCATACCTGGCTAACCAATCCATTCCCAGAATCATTACAAAATCATCCATACCCAACTCAATCAAATCCACTGATAATTCTATGTTGTCCACCACCACTGGTAATGACCTAACCCATCTCCTTGAGACTACCAGCTCCCCAGTAGGCAACAAGGTCCAAAACCCCACAATAATAGTTACAGGGTCTACACAATCTATCAATCATTCTACTAGAAACAAATGAGTGTGTAACACCAGAATCAATCAATACACTATATGGAATGCCAACACTAGAAAGCTAACCTTTCACTACTGAGGGACTAGCCTCAACCTCTACATGAGTCAGGGCGACCACTCGAGCTAGAGTGAAGCTGTCCACCATCTTGGATTCCTCTTTCTTCAAACTCGGGCAGTCTTTCTTAAGATGTCCAACCACCCCCACACAGATAGCATGCCTTTGCTCGACATTCACCAAGATGGTGTTTCCTACACCTAGCACACTCCGGGTAACTCCTCCAAGTCTCATTGCAGCCTAGAACACCTTGGGCCCTCATATCAGGACCTGCAGTGATCGAGGTGTAACGCCCTGGTTACTCTAAGATCGTTACTGTGGACTTTAAACAATACTTAACTCGCTAAACGATTCATTTGGTTATAAATGAGCATCTAGGTGTTATTAATAGGCTAAGGTGAAAAATCTCGATCAAAAGGAAATGATATATTTTATTTAAAATATAAAATTGTACATGGGCCCATAAAAGCGTTTACACGTTATTTACAATCCAAAACGGTCATTACAGTGTAAAAATTACAACCCGCTGACCTAGCGGCAAAAATAGGGTTAACCCTTATTTCCCTTGAGAAACACCTTGGCCGTGGTGGTTAAGCGGCTGCATATGTACACATCGTCACCTAAGCTCTCCACTCAAGGTTGGGTGAGCTTTTCTTTCCCTTTACCTGCACCATATAGCACCCGTGAGCCAAGGCCCAGCAAGAAAACTCATTACTGCATGTATTCAATATCAATTGATGATTATGATAATAATACTAGGCTTGTAGCCCTAATAAGATAATATCAAGATTCTAATAATCATGCTGGGGTGTGTGGCCTTAATCAAATAAGTGACTAATGAGTAAGTCACGAACTTGAACCAGATAAGTGACTATGGAGTCATGAACTTGAACTAGATAAGTGACTAATGAGTAAGTCACAAACTTAAACCAAATAAGTGACTATTGAGTGAGTCACGAACTTGAACCAGATAAGTGGCTAATGAGTAAGTCACGAACTTAAACCAGATAAGTGACTAATGAGTGAGTCACGAACTTGGGCTCTACACCCTTAGCCATGTGACGATGCAGTCACCTGGGCCTTCTGGCCCCGACTCTAAGTAACTAGCCTTTAGACTAGACAAGTGCTTTTGTTTTCATAGAATTTAAGGTCGGTCAAGCATTTCATGCTTATGTTGATAATGCTCATGTCGATCAGATCTAATCTTTTCAGCTTGCGTTAAACATGCTAATACTGTTCTTGACTCATAAGTCAATACCATACGACCGGTGCTCAGTACTACTGCCGAACTTGACTAATAAGTCACAACTTCATAATCAATACTGACACCATTACTGATTCCGACTAATAAGTCAGTATCATTCATAGATAAGCAAGATTGCTAAGCATTTAATATGCAATCAATGTCCACATATAGAGCACTCAACATGCCTCATTAATAACCACACATATCACATACTGGGTGCAGTTTTCTTACCTCTGGTTCGAGCGTGAAACAAGTTAAAAACGACCCTTGAGAAAGATCAATCCTTTGATCCCATAGCGGTCACCTAGTCATAACCAAATATGGAACTCCATCAATAAATCAATAATAAAAGGTTCATGATCTAAAACCTTGCTCCCGAGACCTCGAATCGTACTCAAACAGTTAGTAGATTCGATCCCGAGCCTTAGGAATTCAAACCCCGATCCAAAAACCCTAAAAAGTGCCCAAACGAGTACCCTTGAAAAACAGGGTAGCGCTACAGTGCTGCCCCCCTCCCCCCAGGCGCCATAGTGCTACAAGCAGGGCTGACATGCCTTGGACAGCGTGCCCATCGTTGGGCGCTGTAGCGCTAGAACCATGGTGATTCAGCCTTGGTTTTTCCCCTTCGATTTCTCCAATTTCCAAACTTCAAGAACTGATTCCAAACCTCAACCAAACTCACAAATGAACCCAAAAACCCATTCTACAAGTCCTAGGCAACAAAACCCAATCAAACTTTTCCAAAAACTTCATTGAATTCTCAACTATCCAATCCAAAATTCCAGTTGAAAACTAAATGACCAAAATGCCCCCAAGCTTAAGTAAAACCCTTTTAAAGATAGCAAGGGCAAAATCGTCCTTTCCTGCCTATCTCGTTAATTATAATTAACGTCCTCCAGTTCTCGTTAATCCCAATATTTTCAAATGATAATAAATTATATCCCATTAGCCTATAATTCCCGATAATGTACTAATCATTAAATTACCCCGAGACTCACCCCAAGCCCCGAAATTAACCCCGTTATGACCAAACCACTAACTTGCATTCTAAGATCGTCTCATGCCATATAACTCAAAAAAATCCACATAATAATGTGGCCTAATACATAGATCTCCAACATGCATGAGTATATACAAATATGCCATCAACGATCCAAATTACCAAAATACCCTTATAATGAAAAGTGGATCCACATGCATGAATTTATCATCATATAATAATATAATTCACATAATCATGCATATAATCATTTAACAGCATAATAAATCAATTATGGCCCTCCCGACCTTCTAATCCGACCATTAAATCTCATTAGGGATTTTGGGGCATTACACGAGGTGTCATGGGTCTTCCTCTTTTGGTTACTAGGGCATTCGCCCCTACGATATCCCATAAATGGAGGAACTACCCTTCGAACATCACGTCGTGCAACACTCTCCCTCCATATATTTGGGTCATTACACTCTACCTCCTTAAATGTGAGGGTTTTTTCAACAAACTGGGCATAAGTTGTTTCCCCAGGTATTGACGTATTCCGAACTTCATGGGCTTTGATAACACTCAGGCCTCGAACAAATCTATCTTGTCTTGCTGCAACAGTAGGCACAAAATTCGGTGCAAATTTAGCCAGCCTATCAAATTTCAAGGCATACTCAGTGACTGACATACTGCCTTGCACCAAATTGGTAAACTCGTTCACTTTTGCCGCTCTAACGGCATTACTGTGGTACTTCTGGTTAAACAAGTCTCGGAACTCATACCAACTCATAGTAGAGACATTCTGAGTTTGGGATGCCACCTCCCACCAGATATGAGCATCATCTCGAAACATAAAGGTGGCATAAGCCACTCTGTCATAACCTACCACCATCATAAAATCCAGGATGGAGGTAGTCAGACTCATCCACTACTCAACCTTTGAGGGAGCACCAGATCCACTCAAGGTTTTATATAACGGTTCCCACCAGTTTTCAACCCCTGGTTGCTGCACAACTGATCCCACAGCAGGTGGCATGATTGTTTCAACGCTCCCTGATGGAACCTGCTATCTCAGTAAGCGATCTCCTCCTCTTGACTCTGAATTCTGGCTTGCATATCAGCAAGTACCTACTACCAGTTCTCAGGGACTAGCAGAGGATTTTGACCCTGGTTATCATCTCTAGCCTCAATCTCAACGCCGGCTATTCGAACTAATCACCTTGCAGGAATAACTCTCCAAGTATATCTACAATCAACGACTCGACTAATCAGGCAATGCTAATAGGTTTTAGAAGTCACCCCACGGTCCAAAATCAGCAATTAAGAAAATACATGAAACCACAATGCTAAAAACATTTCAATAGTGCTAACATATAGTAGAAATGCTAATGAGAATGCCTTTTCATGTACACATAGTTGTCAAGGGTCAGGCCTTATCAATATATTTCATGCTTCATATGATAACATATAATTATATCATAGCTATTTCAATTAAGCAATCAACATATATTCAAATCATTAGTTACCCAATCATGAGTCGAGCTTTTCTTTGGTGGGAAGTGTACATGCCCAACCTATCTTTAGGAATCATTAACCTTGGCATGCTTTGATACCAAGTTGTAACGCCCTAATAACGAGGACCGTTACATTGTGTGTTTAAAATTGTGCTTAACTCGTTAAGTGAGTCATTTGGACTAAAACATGTAGTTAAGGTTAGTGAAAATTCAGTATAAAAGTTTTTTTTACTAAGCTTTGGAACATTTTCATTAAAAGATTTAGTACATAACACAAGATCCCAAATAAAAGAGAAGTTTAAAAAGGTTGACACAAAGGAAAATAAATGAAGTACATAACAACTGTCCTAAGCGACAAAAGTACTAAACCCTAGCTTTCCAAAAGAAGTCTCGACCGTGGCGCTCGAGCATGCTTCCTATGTACACGCCGCCCCCGAAGCTCTCCAACTGATTGCTGGTCCACCTTCCTCTTGCCTTTACCTGCACCATGTAGTACCCGTGAGCTGAGGCCCAGCAAGAAAACTCAAATAAACAGATGCAGATAATCAACATATCACAGACAACAAGCTTAGCAGTAACAAACATACTCAAGCAGGCGTTCAACTCAATTTTATGACCATACAATCAAATCAGTGCATATCGCACTTCCAAAATGGCTCAGCCATAAAGCCTGCATTCAACATGCCTATGCCGATCGCGACATTAAGCTGAGCTTTTTAGTCAGACTCAATAAAATGAACAGTTCATACATAACACAGTCATTCACGTTTAAACAGATATTCGGAAAAAAATAGATTATATTCTTACTTAATAACCGGGGGCTCAAGCCTTGTTCACAACCTAGGTGAAGTTTTCTTACCTCGAGTCCCGAGCAGATAACATATGGCGACTCTGAGCGCGATTCTTACTCCTGAGCCTAGCGATATAACCAAGTCACAACATAATAACAAATAATCATCAATAAATAAACTAATTAAAAGATTCAAGATTAATTCCTAGCCTTCGGGACCACGAATTCTACTAAATTGAGTAGTAAAATCCTTCTCGAGCCGTTAGGTTTGAGTTCCCATACTCAAATACCCTATTTGGCCAATTTTCCCTATTTGATTCGCAGCGCCTTCACTAAGGGCCGCAATGCTTTACAAGAAAGAGATCCCTCCAACCTATTTCTCTGGACATGCACTGCAGCACAACCCACCAGGCGTCATGGCGCCAAGGAAATTCAAAGAATCGTCCTAGCCTCTGAGTTCATGCGGGCCGTGACGCTCCAAGAACAGCGCAGCGTCGCAACCCAGCGAACACAGATTTTCAAAACTTTTCTCCAGCCAAATCCCTTAAAAACTCACCCTAACTAACCACCAAAGTCCCAATTAAGCCTAGGACCCTCAATAACACATCATAACCAATCCTATAACACTTATAGCTTCATTAAAACTCCACTGAAACCCAAAATCCCATCTTGAGCTTCTAAGATCAAGAACACCAAGAAACCAACTAGAATTCACAACAAAACCATAGATTAAACCTTACCTCATCAATAAATATTTTGACCCTAAGTTGTCTTTAAACCAATCCTAGCTCCAAACTCCTTAGATTTCCAAGCCAAATTCCTCCAAAAATTCAAAGAACCCAAGCTCTGCATGTAACGTCCCAAAATTACCTAATAAGGCTTAGGGCTTTGATTAGGGGGCCAGGATGGAAATATATGGAATTATATGCTTATTTTTTATATTTAATTGTTATTATGTGGATTATGTGGTAATATGACTAGTTGTGCATGTTTAGAGATATTAAATATGCATGTGGGCCCATTTCTTAATAGAATGACAATTCTGATAATTTGGCCCGTTGCGAGCATAATCGTATATTTATGTGATATATGTGTGAGACCACATTATTATATGCGTTTATTTGGGTTACTCGGCACGAGGTGGTCCTAGGGAGCAAGTTAGTAGGAAAGTCATAATTGGGCTCAATACCCAACTCGGGGCGGGTTTAGGGGTATTTTGGGCATTAGACATTTAATTGGGTTATCGGGTAATGAAAATAAATAATTGGTGATATATTTGAAGTTAGTGAGTTTAATAGGGCATATTGGGGAATTTGACCATTTTGCTCTCGGGGACATTTTTGGTACCCTGAGCCTCAGGATTAGCTTAAGTCATTTAAGCCTAAGGAAACAAAAAGGAAACCTTCAGAAATACAGTAAACTGACTCTTTCTCTTTCCATTCACTCTCTTCCTCTCAAAAGATTCTTCATGATTGTTATTGAAAAACTAAGGGGATTTATGGCTACAAACTACAGAATTGGAGGATTGGGATTGGGTTTTGGATTGCTTGTGGCTAGAGGGTCTTCAGTTACTGTTAAGGGTATCGCTAGGGTCTCAGAACCAGGATTGTGCTCAAGGGTCGTTCTTATTTATGCTTACTCAGACCTGAGGTAGAGGGAAGGGAAAGCTTGACCAGCCCTGAGTTGGAGAGCTTTGGTGGTGGTGTGTACATATGTGACTGCTCGACCACCACGATCGGGGTTATCTCAAAGGAACTAGAGTTATAGCCCTATGTTTGCCGCTTAGGCCGACTAAATGTAATTATTGATGAATATCACCTTTTTGAAAGTTTGGTTGTAATATTTTGGGATCCCATGTTTGTATAAAACTTTTTATACAAATGTCAATGATTCATTTGACCCAAATTTTTGAACATAACCCTTGACATTAACCTTAGTTACACATTTTAAACCAAATGACTTGGTTAGCAAGTCTGACACACATTTTAAGTACACAGTGTAACAGTCTTGGATTAGGAGGACGTTACAACTTGGTATCAGAGCCAAGTTAGAGAGGCAGGAAGAAGAGATATGCCTCTTAAGACAGCAACAAGTTCCTGTAGGGAACCTACAGGCCACGGTACCGGCAGTGGTACAACCAGAGGTACCAGTTGTTGTACAGCCCTAAGCAGGGGGAGATAGGTGGGAAGCCCTTTATGAGAGGTTCAGGAAGCAACACCCTCCAGTCTTTGAGGGCAGTTTAGATCCATTGAAGACTGAGCAGTGGATGGCCATGATAACCACCATCCTGGATTTTATGAGGATAGGTGGTAACAAGAGAGTGGCCTGCGCCACTTATATGTTTCGGGAGGACACCCGAATATGGTGGGAGGTGGTTTCCCAGACCAGAGCAGTTACCACCATGGAATGGGAAGAGTTTAGAACCTTATTAAATGAGAATACTACAATGACACAGTTAAAGCTGCGAAGGCTAAAGAGTTCAGCAGGTTATTTCAGGGTAACATGGCAATGACTGATTACGCCCTGACATTCGACAGGTTGGCAAAGTTTGTCGGGGATTTGGTGCCCACTGATGGGACCTGAAGAGAGAGATTTCTTCAGGGGTTACGACCTATGATAGCCTAGGATGTTCGTATTACTACTGTGCCAGGGGTGACTACCTATGCACAGGCTGTGGAGAAGGTGCTTACAGCTGAGAGCGCAGAGAACAAGATCTGGCGTGACAATGTAGCCAGAAGGGATTCTAGGAGGTCGAGACCTCCATTCTCAGGTTTTGGTAGGGGCGGAGGCCCCAGTGATCAGAAGAGGAGGACTCTAGATACAATTTTAGCTTCAGGGACAGATAGGAGGCCACAAGGTATTCAGATTGGCTGCCAGAGTGGCGGTGAGACATGGAAGGAATTCCTAGATTGTGCTAGGTGCAGAAGGCACCATATGGGGGAGTGTCGAGCGAAAGCCTGTTTTGTTTACAGTAGTACAGGGAACTTTAAGAAAGGCTTCCCGAGAGCCAAAAAGGAGGAGCCAAAGAAGGTGGATAGCCTGACGCCAACTCGGGTGTTCACCCTTACCCAGGCAAAGGCCGAGGCTAGTCCCTTGGTAGTTACAAGTCAACTTTCTAGTGCTGGAACATTTTATACTGTTCTTATTGATTTAGGTGCTACACACTCTTTTGGTGCTAGTAGGGTTATAGATGGATTGTGTAGACTATGTGACTTTTATCCTGTGGGGTTTGGCACGATGTTTCTTACTGGGGAGTTAGTGGTTTCCAGGAGATGGGTTAGATCACTACCAGTTACAGTGGATGGCAAGGAGTTATCAGTTGACTTGGTAGAGCTGAAGATGACCAATTTTGATATAATTATTGGTATAGATTGGCTAGAGAAGTATGGGGCAACGATAGATTGCAAGAATAAGATGGTAACCTTTGAGCCAGAGGGTGAGGACCTTTTTTTTTTTTTTTTTTTCGTTGGCACTGTGCATGGACCCCGTATACCTATTATATCAGTACTTAGAGCTAGAGACCTATTGCAGGGGGATGCATAGGTTTCTTAGCTAGTGTGGTGGATACCACTCAGGTCGTGCCAGTGGGACCAGAACAGACCTGATTAGTCTGTGAGTTTCTGGACGTGTTTCCAAAAGATCTGCCAGGGTTACCTCCGCATAGGGAGATTGAGTTTGTAATTGAATTGGCACCAGGGACAGAGCCAGTGTCTAGGGCACCTAACAGGATGGCTCCAGCTGAATTGAAGGAACTAAAGGTTCAACTACATGAGTTACTAGACTTGGGTTTTATCAGGACCAATTTCTCGCCATGGGGTGCATTGGTCCTCTTTTTGAAGAAAAAGGATGGTTCTCTGAGGATGTGTATTGATTACAGAGAACTAAACAAGTTGACGATCAAGAACAGATATCCTCTACCAAGGATTGATGATTTGTTTGATCAGTTGTAGGGTAGAACGGTGTTCTCTAAGATAGATCTTCTATCTGGTTATCACTAATTGAGGATCAAAGAGGAGGATGTACCAAAGACAGCTTTTTGCACCAGGTATGAGAATTATGAGTTTTTGATGATGTCATTTGGGTTGACTAATGCACAACAACATTTATGGATTTGGTGAACAGAGTGTTCAAGGACTACCTGGACCAGTTTGTGATCGTCTTTATTGATGATATAATGATATACTCTCTGACAGAGACAGAGCACGAGCAGTACCTCAGATTGGTACTACAGAGATTGAGAGAATACAAGTTATATGTGAAGTTCAAGAAATGTGAGTTTTGTTTGCCACAGGTGACTTTCTTAGGTAACATAGTCAGTAAGGATGGAATTAAGGTGGATCCAACGAAGATTGAGGCAGTCAGAGATTGGCCAAGACCAAAGAATGCTTCACAGATCAGGAGTTTCTTGGGATTGACAGAATATTATAGATGCTTTGTGGAAGGATTCTCCAAGGTTGCATCATCACTGACAGAGTTAACCTGCAAGAATCAGAAGTTTATTTGGTCAGACAAGTGCGAAGACAGCTTTCAGAAGCTCAATAAGAGTTTGATCACCGCTCTGGTTTTGAGCCTTCCTACAAATCAGGATAAGTTTTTAGTTTACTGTGATGCTTTGAGACAGGGTCTGGGTTGTGTACTTATATAGGAAGGGAAGGTGATCACCTATGCATCATGACAGTCGAAGGAATATGAGCAGAGATTTCCCACACATGATTTAGAGCTTGCAGCGGCAGTTTTTGCACTAAAGGTGTGGTAGCACTACTTGTATGGTGAGAAGTGTGAGATATATACTGACCACAAGAGTTTAAAATACTTCTTCACCCAGAAGGATCTGAACATGAGGCAGAGACGTTGATTAGAGATGGTAAAGGATTATGATTGTGAGATCGTCTATCACACTAGGAAAGCCAAAGTGGTAGCAGATGCCTTAAGCCAGAAGGGTCTGGGATAGTTATATAGTGCCACAGGTATCAAGGAGATTGGCTGATGACATGACTAGAGCAGGGATTGAGTTAGTAGTGGGCCGGTTAGCAAATAACACTCTACAGTCTACTCTCTTGGAGAGAATCAAGGAGAAACAGTTAGATGATCCACAGTTGGGGCATATTAGAGGAGTCTTACCTGGAGCAGCTAAGGACTATACGGTGTCAAGTATGGGCTTACTGAGGTATAAGGATCAGATTTGCATTCCGATGGACACCGGGATCAGACAGGAGATTCGGGATGAATCTCATACCCCTTACTCTCTTCATCCGGGCACCACGATGATGTACTAGGATCTGAAAGCTTTATATTGATGACTTGGGATGTGACTGAGTATGTGGCAAGGTGCCTGACTTGTCAGCAGGTTAAGGCTGAGCATCAGAGGCCAGCAGGGTTGTTGCAGCCTCTAGATATCCCAGAGTCAAAGTGGGAGGATATCACGATGGATTTCATGGTAAGGTTGCCCAGGATAGTGGGCCAGCATAATTCTATTTGGGTCATCATGGATCGATATTCGAAATCATATCATTTTCTACTAGTGAGGACGAATTACAAAGTTGACCAGTATGCATATCTCTATGTGAGAGAGATAGTTTGCCTTCATGGGACTCCAAGGTCTATCGTGTCTGATAGATATCCTATCTTTACTTCCATGTTTTGGGGAAGTTTGCAGAGGGCAATGGGTACATAGCTAGCACCGCTTATCATCCTCAGACCGATGGTCAGTCTGAGAGAACTATTCAGATATTGGAGGACATGCTGGAGCATGTGTGTTGGACTTTGAAGGGTCCTGGAGTAAATATTTGCCTCTGATAGAATTTTCTATAGCAATAGCTACCAGTCTACCATTGGGGTAGCACCTTATGAGATGTTGTATGGTAGGAAGTGCAGATCGCCCATTCACTGGGATGAGATGGGTGAGAGGAAATATTTAGGTCCTGATGTAGTTCAAAGGACCATCGAGGCTATCGAGAAAATTAGAGCTCGGATGCTCACATCTCAAAGTAGATAGAAGAGCTATTCAGATCCAAGGCAGAGGAATGTAGAGTTCCAGGTGGGAGACTATGTCTTCCTTAGGGTTTCACCTCTGAGAGGGGTGAAGAGGTTCGGGAAGAAGGGCAAGTTGAGCCCTAGGTTTGTGGGACCGTTTGAGATCCTTGAGAGGATCGGGCAGGTTGGCCTTACCCCTGCACTATCTAGTGTGCACAACATATTCCTTATTTCTATGTTGAGGAAGTATGTGTTAGATGGAACTCATGTATTGAGCTATGACGATTTGGAACTAGAGGTAGACTTGTCCTATGAAAAACAACAAGTTCAGATTCTAGACAGGAATGACAAGGTCCTGAGGAATAAGACTATACCTTTAGTTAAGGTATTATGGAGGAACAACAAGGTCGAGGAAGGGACCTGGGAGCTGGAGGCAGATATGCAGATTCAGTATCCCGAGCAGTTCAGGTAAAATTTCGAGTACAAAATCTCCGTAAGGAGGGGATAGTTGAAACGTCCCAAAATTACCTAATAAGGCTTAGCGCCTTGATTAGAGGGCCAGGATGACAATATATGGAATAATATGCTTATTTGTTATATTTAATTGTTATTATGTGGAATATGAGGTAATATGACTAGTTGTGCATGTTTAGAGATATTAAATATGCATGTGGACTCATTTCTTATTAGAAGGGCGATTCTGATAATTTGTCCCGTTGCGGGCATAATCGTATATTTATGTGATATATGTGTGAGACCACATTATTATGTGGGTTTATTTGGGTTACTCGGCACGAGGCGATCCTAGGGAACAAGTTAGCGGAAAGTCACAACTGGGCTCAATACTCAACCCGGGGCGGGTTGAGGGGTATTTTGAGTTATAAACATTTAATTGGGTTATCGGGTAATGAAAATAAATAATTGGTGATATATTTGAAGTTAGTGAGTTTAATAGGGAATATTGGGGTGTTTGACCATTTTGCCATCGAGGACGTTTTTGGTACCCCGAGCCTCATGATTAGCTTAAGTCATTTAAGCCTAAGTAAACAAAAAGGAAACCTTCAGAAATACACTAAACCGACTCTTTCTCTTTCCATTCACTCTCTTCCTCTCAAAAGCTTCTTCAAGCTTGATATTGAAAAACTAAGGGGGTTTGTAGCTAGAAACTACATAATTGGAGGCTTGGGATTGGGTTTTGGATTGCTTGTGGCTAGAGGATCTTCACTTATAGTTAAGGGTATCGCTAGGGGCTCAGAATCAGGATTGTGCTCGAGGGTCGTTCTTATTTACACTAACTCAGAACTGAGGTAAGGGGAAGGGAAAGCTTGACCAGCAATGAGTTGGAGAGCTTCGGTGGTTGCATGTACATATGCGGCTGCTCGACCACCACGGCTGGGGTTATCTTAGAGGAACTAGTGTTATAGCCCTGTTTTTGCCGCTTAGGTCGACTGAATGTAATTTTTGATGAATATCATCTTTTTGAAAGTTTGGTTGTAATATTCTGGGATCCCATGTTTGTATGAAACTTTTTATATAAAAGTCAATGGTTCATTTGACCAAAAATTTTGACCTTAACCCTTGACATTAACCTTAGTTACACATTTTAAACCAAATGACTTGGTTAGCAAGTCTGACACAAATTTTACGTACACAGTGTAACAGTCCTGGATTAGGAGGACGTTACACTGCAAGAGGGAAATAGAGAAATGAGAGAGAGAGAGAAAGTTACTGAGTTTGTTTCCCTTAGCTTCTGAAGGGTTCCAAGGCTAAGTCTATGACCCTTGACAAAAAATACTAAAATGCCCCTAACATTTTGGACAGGATTGTAACCCACCATGGGGAGGACACCACTCCGATGCGGGTGCACCTGGCTCGGGAGGATAAGAGGGTGCATGAGAGCTTCCACGACCTCAGGGCCTGGAGCGTGTCTCATCTCCAAGCTGGTGCAGCATTACCACTGCATCAATACTATATCATCTTTTTGAAGTTCATCGGCATTGCTCCCATTCCAGCTATCCCCGGACGGATATCGGGTGCTAGCCGGTCTGTATCTTCTGTAAAAGAGGCAGTACTGGCCTGTTCCCTCCCAAGCGGAGATACTATACATCTACAGCTTCTGAACACGTTCGAGGAAGGACGATCAAGATGGGTACAACACGCTGATGAAGCATACGTACCCTGGGATGAAGTACAAGACCCCGTGTGACAACGAGAACCTTGCGATGGACTACAAGGACCACTTCTTCTGGGCATGTGGCTTCCCTACGCGGACCAACCCGACTCTTCTCCTTGACTTCGCTAGGGTTGGTAAGTGTCTCCTCACAAGTTATTCAATTTATTATTCCTTTGCTTGTAGTTTTTCATTAGTCTCAACCATTTTCTTTTCAGGTCCTTTTCGCTGCACACCTTTTGTTGACGCCTACAACAAAAGGTTCAAGAAATTGAATGCATTACATGAGGAGGAGATGAATCTCAGTCTTCTTGTCACCGATGCCAATCTTCGATAGTACATCTTGCTTCAGGAGGAGATGAATAGAGTTGTTGCCTTCACCGACTTTCGTGATTTGAAGAATTCATCTAACGAGGCGATGCTCCACACACTGTATATCATGGCAAAGGCCCAATACGAGTACGAACAATGCCCTTGCTGTAACGACCCAAGTTCGCTAATAAGGCTTAAGGGCCTTGATTAGCGTGCCAGGAGGGCACGATGGGAATTATGTGTGATTTTATGAGTTAAATGCATGGTTATGATTTAAAGCATGTTATTTGACTATTTATTTATCTTAGACGCATGTATATGTGTATTAGTATGCATGTAGGCCCTGATTGTGTTTGAAGGGCATAATTGTAATTTTAGCCCGCCGAGGGCATATTTGTGATAATTGTATTCCGTGATTTGTACCACGTGAGTGTGGTGTTATTTTGTGATGCACGTGCCGAGACAGTTCTAGAGAGCTAGTTAACTCAAGAGTCACAACGGGATTTCTATACCCGGCTCGGGAGGAGCCTAGGGGTACCTCGGGAATTTTATGGTTAAGTTGAGATTTAGCGGGTAATGGTTATTGGAGATTTAGTAACCTGGGTAACCATTAGTTACTGCTGAGAGTAACAAGTTTTAGAAAGAAAATGGTAGAAATGAAATAGAAATGAAAAGACTTAAGTACCCTTGAGGTTTAGGTGGGAAAGGATAGGCAAGGAGGGGAAAAATGGTCATTTGGTTGGGAATTAGATAAATGGCAGCTGGTTTTATGGGGTACACGGTTTGGGGCTTAACCATCTTGGTCTTGATAGTGTTTGAAGAGAAGAGAAAAGAGAGGGAAAAGCTAGGGCATGAGGAAGAAGAAGAAGAAGAAGAGAAGGAGAAGTTGGAGACCTAGGAGATGAAGGAAGCTTAGGGATGGATTCTCCATATGAGGTAAGGAATTTTATACACATTTAAGGCTTGATTATGTTATGGGTTAAGAATTTGAGCATGGGTTAAGTTTAATGTTTGAGTTTTTATTTTTTCTGAAATTGAAATCAAGGATGTGGATTTTGGGGATTTGATGGGTGTTTAGATGTTTTGGTGATGTTTATGGGTTATTGGATGGTTTATTTGGAGTCTTGAGTTGGTTTTGGGGCTTGGGTGTGAGTTTGGGTTGATTTGGTAAGGTTTAGCTCGGAGAAAACGCAGGAGGAAAACCCAGAATTCTGGGTCTGCGAAGGCGTGCCGCGACACAGGTTTTTCGTGCCGCGGCAAGGGAGCCTCTGACTGATGGGTGCCGCGGCACAAGGATGTGGTGCCGCGGCACAAGGCTAATTTCAGGGCATCATTTTTAGGCAATTTTAGGCCTTTGCTCCGGGGGTTCGGGGGATGCCTCCGGGGTGTTGTTCTAAGGTTTTAGGGGTCCCGAGAGTGCGGGATTGGTCCCGGAAAGTGGTTTTGGGTTGATTAGTATTGAGGGATGTTTCTTGTGTGTTGTGACTAGGTTGTTGGTGAGGCTCGTGCTTGAGGACCGTGCTCGCGGCTTTAGTGCATCAGGATGCTCGGAATACAGGTAAGAAAACTATAACACCCGTAGGATAGGGCGTGGGCCCATAGTGTGATGGTCGGGCATGGCCCTTTATTGCATGTTGCATGATGAGATGATTGTAGGGCGTGGCCCCGGATTGTATTATGTGTAAATGTTTAACCTGAAATGAACCGTGATGTGTGTGAATGTTTATTTCGAATGTACTATATATGTGATTATGATGAAATGTACGGCGTAAGCCGGGGCGGCCGTGGGCCGAGTACGGCGTAGGCCGGGGCGGCCGTGGGCCGAAAGTAACACCTAGCACATGGGATGCTATATATATATTCAGGGTGGGACCCAAGGGATACATGAGTTATCCTCGCGGTGAGAACCGATACCCCAGGCTTCGGTAAGGCTCTGGGGCGGCTTGGCCGTGTTTGCTTAGTCTAATGATTGACTTGTTTATTGTGGATTATCTGTTATGATAAACTGTATACATGGCATATGTTATGTCCTGCATGAGTTTTCTTGCTGGGCTTCGGCTCACGGGTGCTCTGTGTTGCAGGTAAGGGCAATGTCTGAGTCAACCAACCATGAGTACGGAGAGCGTGAAGCGACGTGTACATGTTTGGCCTGCCCGACTGCTTTGGTTGGGGGTTTATTCGAAAATGGCTGTAATATTCTATAATTTTATAATTTCTCAAACTGTAACCTTATTTCAAGATGTAATTAGTTTTCAAACCTTATTTTGGGATCCCAACTGGTTAATAATAGAAGTTTTGATGAAACGTTGCATTTTCAAAGATTACAGCCTTAACTTTTAATTAGTCACACTTTTGTTTCAAAAACCTCGGTTAGCGAGTTCATTGCACACTGTTTTATCTTAAAAACTCACTTAGTAACGGCTCTAAGGAAGTAGGGCGTTACAACTTGGTATCAGAGCGAGCCAAGGTTTATTGGTTCTGGAGATCGACCGAACATGTACGCTCGCTGTCAGTGACAAGCTCGACTCAGGGTTGGTTGGTATGATTGATTGACATGTCTAAATATATGTTTGAATGCCCTGTTTGCCTGCTTATTTATATGGAGCATGAGGAATGAAATGACATATGCATGAGATACTGATAGGGCCTGGCCCTTGACTATTGCATGTTGAGATTGATGCATGCTGAATAATACTATTATGCATATGGATGAATATTGGCATAATGGTTCGCATATTGAGTGTATGTGGTTAATGTTCTGGATTAAATTCATATGTTATATCTGTTTATTGGCTTGTATGAAGCATGATGAGTATGGATATACTTAGTGATGATTGAATCTGGTAGCTAAATGTATATCATTGTGGATTTGAACTAGTATATGCTTGTGTGTGCATTATGCATGTGGATATTTGGACCTAGTGGTGGTTTCGTTCAGAGTAGGAACCACAGAGTTCAGGAGTTGGTCGGTTTCGGCAGATGAACTCGAGTTGTCGGTTCCTAGAAGGGTTTGGGGACCTGATATTGTGTTGAAAAAAAAAAAGGGTTTCTAGATGTAAGTTGGAGTTGAGATCTCCAGTTATCCCTGAGAGCAGCAGCAAAGGGTCACTAGTGTGTGAATTAGCTGTGGAATTTGTTAGTTGAGATGGGATAGAAGAACAGCGGATTCTCTGGGGAGATGGTTGAATTAGATGTTTTAACAGTAAGGTTACCGGTGATGGTTTACTGTGAGGTATGGACAGATAAGGGTGCTATATGAAAGGCGTATAGGATGTTATCCTCTAGAGTTGAGGAAGGTACGAGCTGACAAGGAATTTATCAATAGATGAGCTGAGTTAATTCTACCCTTGGTTAAGAGGATGAGAGATCCTGATGAGAGGGTTGTGTTAAATGTTGAGGCAGAGAGTTGCTTGGAAGTGATACTCGAGCTGAGGTACTGGCTTATTTGGTTGGAAAGAACCTAGATGATGAATGGTTAGAAGAGATTTTAAAGACGTGATTTGAACTGTGGAGACTGGTGGATTTATAAGTTTGGTTTGGACTGATAGAGTAACAACAGTGTAGAACAATGGGTTTGGTGAATTGGATAACCCATTTTGGGAATTTATACTGACGGATGTATCTGGAATTGATGGCGACCCATTTAAGGACATGAGATCTGGAATGGTCTAAGGCATTTGGGCTGCTCTGAGGAAAGAGTGTTTGCCTGTATGTGGATGGCGGAGAGGGCCATATTGTTTGAGGAACTGACGGTTGATGGATAGAGCATGAGTGCTAGAGCCGCAAGGGCAGTGCTTCCTTTGATGGAGTTAGTAAAGAGAGAATTGTGATAGTCAAGTTGATAGAACCCCGGATAGTTCTGTGGCTTCTGGTTTTGCCAGAAAGGGGGAAAGGCCTGATTGATAAGATGGTCTTTTTGTTGATAGGACGCAGCGAGGTCGGATTCTCGATTTTTGAGGTAAAAGGACCCCAGACAGTGCTTGCTCACCTAGATTGAGATTGGGAAGAAGCCTGATCGAATAGGTAGATTCGAGATGGCGACAGGAACCAGGGGTTAATTGGTATGCGTGAGGGAGAGGATGCCACCTGAGAGGAGGTCAGGCGAGGGCATGACGTCTACATGGAATGACTCGAGATGTTAGGATGGATTTCCCATGGTGCGGGAAACGGAGAACTGGAATGCATCGATACATTCAAAGTTCGAGGCTGAGTCCTCAAGGGTGAGTATTTAACTGACGAGCTTATGCTTTGGTCAGGTAGCGAACTGAAAGGATTCGGTGTTGCGAATGCTCCGAGAGGCTGAGGACAGTGATACTTATTGAGAAGGAATTAGAAACTCTGGCAGATGGATTGTTGAGGATATCATCTGGAGTACGTAAAGGAGACGGAGCTGATCAGTGGGAAAATTATGTGGGTATGCAAAGGAAGATTTAGGGAATACTTCAAGGTCAGACTACGGATAGGAGTGGTATAGGGAATGTTGTAAAAGACGGTTTTGGACGACAGAAAGTCTATCGAAGCAATTGAAGGAATCTGAGCCTGGTGTAGCCAGTGTGTTATACTACGGGGATTGTTGGCATCGTCGGGTTTGAACGAAAAGTACAATGTTGGGTACCAGTGGGGACGATGTCTCCAAGAGTTGATCTACGACCTGGTTATTGCCAGTTGGAAACCAAGGATAGAGACATTTCGGAAAATTTTCTATTCTGCACCGGGTTGGGAGTGAGGAGTTGGTAACAAAGATTCTAGAATGGTTCAAGCTACAGCAGCACAGGTAAGTTCTTTAGGCTGAGAATGCGTGAACGGTATGGGTAAGTCCCTTCAAGCTCACGAGCAGTACATGTGGATTACTCCCAGACGGAAATGGTGAGCAATGATTATGCGAAAGACATTTGTACCCAGAAGGCAGAGTCTCAGGTAAGGTTCTACGGATTGTTGGTTTGAGCGTCGTCAGGAGTACTCAGATTAGAGCTACAAGGAGGAAGGACAGGTAAGAGAAGAATTGATCTGAAGCCGCAAAGAAGCTAATGAAGAACGTCCGAAGAATTGAAGGCATAACAAGACTGGTAAGCGCGTCATCTACTGCACGAGCATCTCCGGGAGACAACTACATCAGAGACGAGGGGATCAGTAAACTCGAGGTTAGACGGACTGAGTGGTATCAAATCAGAAAGAAATTCAGAAGACAAGGTGTGATTGTTTAGTATCTGCTAATGCGGGAGTATGCGTGTGATTTGGTTAAGTAAAGAGTGATTTCATAAAGGACCTGATCCATTGTAGGGTTATGGAAATGTGGGAGTGCATCACGGATTGTGCACGCCCAGGCGCAGTTGGCGCGAGGGTGGATCGAACCTTGCGGGAGGCGACAGAATGGATCATGGTTGATACACTTGGAACGTTAAGTCGACTGTTGTGTATGGCATAAGGTACTTGAGTTTTGGGGTATTAGTAAGGAGGTTAACGTTGAGGCCCAGTTGTGGTGAAAAGTAGCAGACTGATGATCAGTGTTTGAGTTCTCGATTGGACGAGGGGAAATTTAATTGGAGGCGGAACTCCTAGCGGTAAGGCGCGTGTCAGTCGGGGAATAGCGCCATAGATGGTATTGGGGTGGTCAAAGCAACGACTGAGATCGGCATGATGTTAATAGGTAAGGGTTAGCTGGTGAGCGTCACTGAGCTATGGAATTCGAAGTGTTGACTTGAGTTGAAACAGGGGAGGACCCTGTCATGGTGGTACAATAGGATACCAGGATCGAGTGAAGGATCCAGGTAGGATATGGTTTTGAATGAGGATTCTGAATGGACATCATTCTACCTCCTAGGGTACGTTGTACCGGGAGGGTTGAGCGGATGACAGAGTTTAGGTGATGTGGTAGTGTATCATGGGAATAGACCACATTAGACCTTAAGTAAGGTATTTGGACATGAAAAGTTTAACTCGGTTGTTTGAGTTAATGTTGGTTGGGTCGAGTGAACTGGCTTCAGGACGGAGCGTCGATGATATCGAATTGAGACCCTTTAGTAGTTTAAATTTTGGAATGGACTTAGAGAACGAAAAGAACAGAGTGGGAACCTGGAATTATCAATTGATTGCAAGTGGAATAGCAGCCTGAAAGTTATCAGACATCTTAAAGAATTGAGCGCTAAGTAGGCGGATACTGGAGGTATTAAGGGAAGCGTAATCCCTGATGAGTTAGTCGTGGTAGCAGTTGCTGGTGTCTGGTTAATGAAACACGACATAGGACATGGTAAGAGGTAAAGGTTAGTGAATACTACGTTTTGGCATTGGTTCAGAGTGAAAGCCAGACAAGTGGTTGGAATTGTTAAGGCAAGAGTGTCTGCCTATTTGAAAGGATAAAGAGCTTGTGAATGGTTAAATTATGAGGAAATAAAACTCCGGAAGGAAAGAGTTGCATCTCTGCGTAATAACAGACGAGGATCTGTGAGGCGTTCAAAGAAAGAAGGGAGAGTTCTGACCCTTGATTCAACATAAAATTTCGAAGTTGTACTAGGTGTTAGGCCAGCGGGGCCTACAAGCTGATCCCACCTAGTAGAGGTGATGACGTTTGAGTATCTATGGAATCAGGAATAAGACAATGAATTGGTCATTGTAATCTAGGCAGACCCTGGGCTTCGGCATGGTTGCGGTGTTAAAGAGGGGCTATCGAGAGTATGGCTATTAGACGAGATCTTGCGAGCCAAGATTGTTACTCCTGTAAGAGTGTTGTTGAAAAGTAAAGTAAAGGCGGTGGACCTTGGAAGTTATGGTCAGAACTGCGGGTTTATTGACTGATGTGTTTGGATAAATTTCGAGGACGAAATTTTTATGAGGAGGGGATAGTTGTAACGACCCAAGTTCGCTAATAAGGCTTAAGGGCCTTGATTAGCGTGCCAGGAGGGCACGATGGGAATTATGTGTGATTTTATGAGTTAAATGCATGGTTATGATTTAAAGCATGTTATTTGACTATTTATTTATCTTAGACGCATGTATATGTGTATTAGTATGCATGTAGGCCCTGATTGTGTTTGAAGGGCATAATTGTAATTTTAGCCCGCCGAGGGCATATTTGTGATAATTGTATTCCGTGATTTGTACCACGTGAGTGTGGTGTTATTTTGTGATGCACGTGCCGAGACAGTTCTAGAGAGCTAGTTAACTCAAGAGTCACAACGGGATTTCTATACCCGGCTCGGGAGGAGCCTAGGGGTACCTCGGGAATTTTATGGTTAAGTTGAGATTTAGTGGGTAATGGTTATTGGAGATTTAGTAACCTGGGTAACCATTAGTTACTGCTGAGAGTAACAAGTTTTAGAAAGAAAATGGTAGAAATGAAATAGAAATGAAAAGACTTAAGTACCCTTGAGGTTTAGGTGGGAAAGGATAGGCAAGGAGGGGCAAAATGGTCATTTGGTTGGGAATTAGATAAATGGCAGCTGGTTTTATGGGGTACACGGTTTGGGGCTTAACCATCTTGGTCTTGATAGTGTTTGAAGAGAAGAGAAAAGAGAGGGAAAAGCTAGGGCATGAGGAAGAAGAAGAAGAAGAAGAGAAGGAGAAGTTGGAGACCTAGGAGATGAAGGAAGCTTAGGGATGGATTCTCCATATGAGGTAAGGAATTTTATACACATTTAAGGCTTGATTATGTTATGGGTTAAGAGTTTGAGCATGGGTTAAGTTTAATGTTTGAGTTTTTATTTTTTCTGAAATTGAAATCAAGGATGTGGATTTTGGGGATTTGATGGGTGTTTAGATGTTTTGGTGATGTTTATGAGTTGTTGGATGGTTTATTTGGAGTCTTGAGTTGGTTTTGGAGCTTGGGTGTGAGTTTGGGTTGATTTGGTAAGGTTTAGCTCGGAGAAAACGCAGGAGGAAAACCCAGAATTCTGGGTCTGCGAAGGCGTGCCGCGACACAGGTTTTTCGTGCCGCGGCAAGGGAGCCTCTGACTGATGGGTGCCGCGGCACAAGGCTAATTTCAGGGCATCATTTTTAGGCAATTTTAGGCCTTTGCTCCGGGGGTTCGGGGGATGCCTCCGGGGTGTTGTTCTAAGGTTTTAGGGGTCCCGAGAGTGCGGGATTGGTCCCGGAAAGTGGTTTTGGGTTGATTAGTATTGAGGGATGTTTCTTGTGTGTTGTGACTAGGTTGTTGGTGAGGCTCGTGCTTGAGGACCGTGCTCGCGGCTTTAGTGCATCAGGAAGCTCGGAATACAGGTAAGAAAACTATAACACCCGTAGGATAGGGCGTGGGCCCATAGTGTGATGGTCGGGCATGGCCCTTTATTGCATGTTGCATGATGAGATGATTGTAGGGCGTGGCCCCGGATTGTATTATGTGTAAATGTTTAACCTGAAATGAACCGTGATGTGTGTGAATGTTTATTTCGAATGTACTATATATGTGATTATGATGAAATGTACGGCGTAAGCCGGGGCGGCCGTGGGCCGAGTACGGCGTAAGCCGGGGCGGCCGTGGGCCGAGTACGGCGTAGGCCGGGGCGGCCGTGGGCCGAAAGTAACACCTAGCACATGGGATGCTATATATATATTCAGGGTGGGACCCAAGGGATACATGAGTTATCCTCGCGGTGAGAACCGATACCCCAGGCTTCGGTAAGGCTCTGGGGCGGCTTGGCCGTGTTTGCTTAGTCTAATGATTGACTTGTTTATTGTGGATTATCTGTTATGATAAACTGTATACATGGCATATGTTATGTCCTGCATGAGTTTTCTTGCTGGGCTTCGGCTCACGGGTGCTCTGTGTTGCAGGTAAGGGCAATGTCTGAGTCAACCAACCATGAGTACGGAGAGCGTGAAGCGACGTGTACATGTTTGGCCTGCCCGACTGCTTTGGTTGGGGGTTTATTCGAAAATGGCTGTAATATTCTATAATTTTATAATTTCTCAAACTGTAACCTTATTTCAAGATGTAATTAGTTTTCAAACCTTATTTTGGGATCCCAACTGTTTAATAATAGAAGTTTTGATGAAACGTTGCATTTTCAAAGATTACAGCCTTAACTTTTAATTAGTCACACTTTTGTTTCAAAAACCTCGGTTAGCGAGTTCATTGCACACTGTTTTATCTTAAAAACTCACTTAGTAACGGCTCTAAGGAAGTAGGGCGTTACACTTGCGAGGAGCCTATAGAGAGCGTACTCGAGATCCAAGCCACCACGAAGGCAAAAGAGGACGAGGATCTCGAAGTTGGGATCGAATTATCCTTTGTGTCTCATGGTAAATCCCCAATATTTGTCAACTACGCTAGTCACGTAGGGGAGGGAACTAGTCGCGACCACTCCTTATTCTCCCCATCACTTCTCAAGTGTGGGAAAGTTTCAGAACGTCCTTGGAATGATGAGGAGTATCAAGACTACCAAGAACTTATAAAAAAAATTCTCTGCCATCCGAAGAGGAGGAAACACCCCAAGGGTTCGTGCCTCCGACGAGGTGACGTCCATGCACACGATATGGTTTTGTCAATACGACAACAACACAACTGAGGAAATGGGTCGACTCATCCGTGAGTTTTCCCATTCCATTCTTCACCCAGAGGATCCTTATCATGGTGGGGCTCCCAAGGATATTTATTTTGTCTCTTACATGCATGCTTGTTTTTATAGAGCTTCCTTTCTTTTCTTATAAGATTAACCTTTTCTGTTTCTTTGCGCGGAAAGCATGGGCCTGTTCGACTTGGTTAGGAAAAAGTGATAGAGAGTGATGGGGCCATCTCAAATAGACACCTCGGAGGTGTCGACTGCAAAGCCTCTACCCCCGGCGCTCATTCCATTGGCCCCGATGGCCAGTCATCCAGCTCCTGTGGCTCCCGCAGTCCTGGAAGTTTCCCTATTGGCCATTCCTTTATGCCCAAAGGTTACAGAAGAGGTCATTGACCTAGAGATCTCCCCCCTCAAGATGAGGGTGCCTTCTCGGAAGGGAATAGAAGTCCCTTCTAGGGGTGTCTGCCATCCTTCGACCAGGACACCTCATCTAGTGGTCTATCCCGAACACTTCAAGGGAGGAGAGGAGAGCACAGGTATTCAAATACTTTAATGCCCATCTTGACGAAGGCAACAAGGATTTCAAAGTCCTTGCGGAATACATGCGAGAAGATAGACTGTAGGGGCTGGTCGCTCCCCCTAGCTGTGAGGAGTTGTAGCCTCTACTAGCGGGGAGAGTTGGAGCAAGGACGACCCCATTTGTCGCAGAGTGGCTCCATGGATTGACAGGGTCCCTGTATGACATGTCCTTCCGCAGCTTCGCTCGTTATGGCCGTAAGAATGAGATCTCACTGATAGCTGCCAGCCACCACATCTCCCTACAGATATGGCAAAAAAACCTTCAATTCCCCTTTTGTTTGTCATAGTTTTTTTTTTATTAAATAACAAGAATTGTTCTGGTGCAGAACACAAGTTTCAACCAACGACTCGGGAACATCGTGACCATGAGGTCCTTCGAATTGAAGGAAATTTGGAAGGAGATAGCTCAACTCAAGGAGACTACGGTTCCACTGGTGGAGCAATCGCTCCTCATGAAGGACATTGAGGATCTCAAGGCTCGTGCCTTGGAGTTGGAGACTTGGCTGGCCATTGAACAGTCAAAGTTGTCGTCTCTCGAAGACACTTCCACGAAGCTGCTAGAAGATGACGTGAGTCAAACCCGGTCCATGGAGGAGGCCAAAGACAAGTTTTCAGGGAAGCTGACAGTCATTTGAGAGGAACTTCGCCTGAGCCATTAACAGTCCTTGGCTCGTACCGCCGAGTTGGTAAGATTCTGGGAGAAAGCTACTAAGGCTAGAGAAGAAACTGCGCACACTGCCTCTCGTGCCGAGAACTTTAGGCTCCGAGCAGAGGAGTTAGAAAGGGATCTCGATGTGATGGTAGCTGACACCCTATTTGTGGCGTGGAAAAGCAACATGGACATGGACATATCATTCACTAAGGAACCCAACATACGGATGATGCTCAAAGGGCATCTTTGGGATGAGGAGGCCAAGGAAACTCAAGAAAAGGAAGCCGAGGTGGATCCTATCATTGAGGTGGTAGTGGAAGTTCCTCTGGTGAGGGCCCGAAGTGATTTTATTTCCTTTTCTATGTTTAAGTGGCCCTGCGTTCCTTTGTTTACTGGGGTACAAACAAGTAAATGCTCGAGCCATCGAGCTCAATTGTAAATACCTTTTAACCTCTGCAACTGGCACTAATTTTCTTACCATCATTGCTTTTTTATTAACATGCTAACATATAATAGTTATGCAATTTGCTCTCATTAGTTTAGCTGGGTTTTCATGCCACTCAACATAATGTAACACCATGAGAGTTCGAAATCGCAACCCGTCCACATTTTGTGGGGCCTCGGGTCTTAGACTTAGGTCTTGTGCTCGGATCTCAGTAGCCCGAGTCTTTATTAACTTCTCTTAGCAGTCCTTAGGATTAACTTTTTATTGCGATGTCAAGTTGGATCACTTAACACTTCCCTATGTCCCCAAGTCGCAACAACTTGGGGTTTCATCCATCCATTATACTTAGAGCTTGAAGATATCTCTTTGTGCTTAGACGCTTCGAGCGTTTAGTATTGTCTCCCAGGGGCACAGTCCTCTGAGTCAACTTTAACACCGTCAAGTGGAACACTTGATGGTCTTAGGCTCATGAGTCCAACCAACTCAAGCCTTAGAAGGTCTTGCATTTTAGGGTTCTAGGTTTCTTATCTCAGAATTTATGCTTTGGGCATTCAATTTTTCTTCCTAGGCTAGTTTTCCTCGGGGGTAACTTTAATGCCAACTGGTATCCTTGAGTGCTAATCCCTCAGGCTCTGGGAGGTCAAATGTACTGAGATAATCATCCCCCGGGGCGCATCTTCCCTGAGATGCTATTTTGGGCTTTCCGTCCTGCCCCCTGAGTATAGCTACTCGGACCTCCGCCACGTGGAAGTCATGAACTCATTTTCTGTGGGCTCTAAGTCCCTAGTGCATGCAGCTGAGTTTCTTGTCCATAGGCCGGGCCGTGCGAAGTTAGATTTCTGTTCACATCTCGAGTCAGCACTCGCATTACTTGGATTTCTCATTGCCGGGGTGATTATTTTGGGGTTATGCCTAAGTAAAAATGACTCGAGATTCCATTCACATCTTAAGGATTGGGACCTAGTTTTTGTTCCTCAGGCGCACTGTCTTCAAGAGAATACCTTAGGTCTATCCTTGTGTTACTTGGATTTTTCCAATGCTGGGATTTTTCCCAGGTCTTAGCTTTGAGGTCTCATGACACTTAGGTTGCTTCACTCGTCGACTAGCTGAGCTTCCCAGGTCATTGACTCCCAGTACTAGGATTAACCTTACAGTGCTCAAGTTTCGGCAACTTGAGGTTCTGGGCCCAAGTGAGGATTACTCGGGCCTCCGTTCGTGTCTCGAGATCTAAGAACTTGGTCATGGCTCCTCGGGAGTAACCCAAGTTTGCTCTCATACTACTAGGATCATTAATCTTTAAATTCTCGTGACACTAGGCCTACTCCTCTCATGACAAGTTTAGTTTCCTAGGTATTTGGGCCCAAGTATAGATGAATCGGGATTTCGTTCGCATCTCGAGATCTAGAAACTTGGTCATAGCTCCTAAGGCTCACTGTCCTCGGGAGGTAACCAAAGTTCACTCTCGCGCTACTAGGATCTTTAAGTCATGGACTTTCCCAGACTTTGCTTAGTTCCCTAAACTTTTTTACTCCATGGGTATTGACACTAGGTTTATTTTACTTTGTGACAAGCTTAGTTTCCTAGGTCATCCTCCGCGAGACACTATACTTTGCGAGGTTGCCCTAACCCCATGCCCCCAAGTGATTAGAGACTAGTTTTCATTCACTTGTTTAGGCCAGCGAGCGGGTGCTCTACGAGTAGTACAAATTTAATAAAAAGGGAAAGTAAAATATAAGCAGACTTTTTTATGTTCTCTACCGTGTTTTGTCTACAAGGTTTCCGTTACTTGTGTCCGGAGGCTATAAAATGATTACATAATGTGATAATAAATATAATGCTCACATCACTTGTAATAACAGTGGAGATGATCAGCATTCCAGGTGTGGGGTACTAACTCCCCTCCCAGTCGGGCAAGCTTGTAAGTCCTTGGACATACAACGCTCTCGACTTGGTACGAACCTTCCCAGTTAGGGCCCAACACCCCAGCACCAGTGTCTCGGGTGGCTAAGAAAACTCTTCGCAACACCAAATCTCTGACCCTAAATTTCATATTCTTCACTTTGGAGTTAAAATATTTGGCTACTTTTTGTTGGTAGGAAGCTACCCGAATCTGAAAAGCTTCGCGGAGCTCCTCCACTAGGTCCAGAGACTCCCAAAGTAAAGTGTGATTTGTGGTCGGATCATACGTATCCATTCAGTGCGTGGAGATTTTTTCCTCAACTAAGAGCATGGCTTCATACCCGTAGGCCATGGAGAATGGCGTGTGGCCAGTGGAGGTCCTGGCAGTGGTGTTGTAACTCCACAATGCCTCATGCAGCTCGTCGGGCCAAGCTCCCTTCGCCCGCTCCAGTCTTGGGACTCCGTTCACATCTCGAGGATTGAGACCTAGTTTTCGTTCCTCAGGCACGCTCTGTCCTCGAGAGACATACCTTAGGTCTATCCTCACGTTACTTGAAACTTTTTGACGCTGGGATTTTTCCCAGGTTTTAGCTTTGGTGTCCCATGATACTTTGGTTGATTCGCTCGTCGTCTATGTACCTTCCCAGGTCATTGACTCCCAGTGATAGGATTAACCTTACAATGCTCAAGTTTTGGTAACCCAAGGTTTTGGGCCCGAGTGCGGATGACTCGAGCGTCCTCTCAAGTTTCAGGAACTAAGTCATAGATGCTCGGACTTAATGTCCTCGGGGGGTAGCCCAAGTTTGCTCATGCGCTACTAGGATTTTTAATCTTCAAATTCTCGTGACACTAGGCCTACTCCACTCATGACAAGTTTAGTTTCCTAAGTCTTTAGGCCCGAGTACAGATGACTCAGGATTCCTTTCGCATCTTGAGATCTAAGAACTTGCTCATGGCTCCTCGGGCTCAATGTTCTTGGGCGGTAACCCAAGTTTGCTCTCACGCTACTAGGATCTTTAAGTCATGGACTACCTTAGACTTTGTTTGGTTCCCCAGATTTTTATATTCCCTGGGTATTGACACCAAGCTTATTCCACTTCGTGACAATCTTAGTTTCCTAGGTCATCCTTCGCAAGAGTATACTCAGTGAGGTTGCCCTAACCCCATGCCCCCATGTGATCGGAGACTAGTTTGCATTCACTTGTCCAATCCAGCAAGTGGGTGCTCTACGAGTAGTACAAATATAATAAAAAGGAAACTAAAATACAAGCAAATTCTTTTAAATTCTCTACCATGTTTGGTCTACACAGTTTCCATTAGTTGTGCTCGGAGGCTATAAAATGATTACAAAACTAAATAAGAAAATACAACGCTCACATCACTGGTAATACCGCGGAGATGCTCAAAATTCTAGGCGTGGGGTACAAACTCCCCACCCGGTCGGGAAAGCTTGTAAGTCATTGGACATACAATAGTCTCGATTTGGTATAGACCTTCCTAGTTAGGGCCCAACACCTCAGCACCAAGGTCTCGGGTGGCTAAGAAAACTCTTTGCAACACCAAATTTTATATTCTTCACTTTGGATTTAAAATATTTGGCTACTTTATGTTGGTAGGAAGCTACCTGAATCTGAGAAGCTTCGCGGAGATCCTCCACTAGGTCCAGAGACTCCTAGAGTAAAGTGTGATTTGTGGTCGGATCATACGTATCCCTTTAGTGCGTGGAGGTTTTTGCCTCAACTGGGATCATGGATTCATACCCATAGGCCATGGAGAATGAAGAGTGGCCAGTGGAGGTCCTGGCAGTCGTGCAATAACTCCACAATGCTTCAGGCAGCTCCTTGGGCCAAGCTCCTATCGCCTGCTCCAGTCTTTTCTTCAAGGTGGCTTTAAGTGTCTTGTTGACTGCTTCTGCTGCCCATTTGCTTGTTGGTGAGTTACAGAGGAGAAGCTCTTCACCACCCCATGCCTTTGACAAAAATCTGTGAACAACTCGGCCGTTGTTGGAGACTATCTTCCTTGGGAGCTCACAGCGACAAACTATATTCTTGATGATGAAGTCCAGTGCCTTCTTGGAGGTGATGGTAGCAAGGGGTTCGACCTCGACCCAATTTGTGAAATAGTTGACTGCCACGATTGCATATTTTACCCCTCCTATGCACGTGGGCAATGACTCGATAAGGTTGATGCCCCAGACTGTGAAGGGCCATGGACTAGTCATCTGAAAGAGCTCAGTTGGAGGAGCTCAGGGTATGTTGGCAAAGCGTTTGCACTTGTCACACTTCTTAACGTAATCCATCACATCACCATTTCATAGTGGACAAGAAGTACCCTTGTCTACACTTTTCTCTTGGCAAGACTCTACCCCCAAGTGTTGTCCCTGCAAAAGCCCTCATGTATTTTCTAGAGTATAAGATTGTCTTCCTACTTGGGCACACATCAGAGCAAGAGCAATGAATATCCTTGCCTGTATGACTTACTGTCCATGATGAGGTACCACGGTGCCTGGTAGAGTAGCTTTCGAGTTGCTTTCTTGTCTTGCGACAACTCCATGGACAAAAGATACCTCACAATGGGCTCCATCCAACAATCTTTGGCCTGGAATTTTTCTACCTCCTCGGGGGTGGAGAAGCTCGGAGCAGCCAAGTAGTCAATGGGGACTACATTGATTAACTCAGCGTCCTTGGTGGTAGCAAGCTTAGCCAGGGCATCGACATTAGAATTTTGTTCCCGTGGTACTTGTCATATGGTAAATTTCTTGAAGCCGTGTAGCATTTCTCAGACTTTCTCTAGATAAGCAGCAATCTTTGTCCCTTGGGCCTGGTACTCTCCGAGCATCTGATTGACCACCAACTGCGAGTTGTTGAAGATTTTGAGACCCTTAGCTTTAAGCTCCAGGGCCACTAGGAGTCCAGCAATAAGGGCTTTGTATTCAATCTCATTGTTTGAAGCATCAAACCCAAACCTTAGGGCATTGTGGAACCTGTGTCCCTCGGGGGAGACCACCATCAGACCCGCTCTGGATCCATTCTCATTGGAAGACCCATCCACGTATAGCTTCCACGTAGGCCCGACAACTGGGGTATCCCCAGGTCTTTCATGAATTCCTGTGCACTCAGTGATGAAATTTGCCATTGCTTGCCCCTTGATGGCTCTCCTCGGGTGATAGGTGATGTCGAACTGACTTAGTTCAACTGCTCATATGAGACTCCTTGATGACTTTGACTTCTGAAGGACTTTCCGTAAGGGATGGTTAGTGAGGACCTTGATGGGATGCTCTTGAGAATAGGGTTGTAATTTTCGAGAGACCGCCATTAGACATAAAGTTAACTTCTCCATAAGTGGGTATCTGCATTTCGCCCCGAGGAATCTCTTACTTGTATAGTAAACGGGGTATTGGACCCAACCTTCCTCGAGCACAAGGGTGGTGCTGATGGAACTATCTGAGACGGTCATATAAAGGAGGAGGGGTTCTCCATCTACAGGCTTCGAGAGGATCTGTGGGTTGGCCATGTGTGCCTTTAACTACTGGAACACCTATTTGCACTCCTCCATCAATTCGAACCTCTGACACCCTCAGAGTATGTTTAAGAACGGTATGCACTTGTCTGTTACCTTAGAGATAAAGTGGCTTAGGGCTATTATCCTCCCGGTGAGACTCTGCACATCTTTATACTTTTGGGGGGATGGCATATCAACCAAAGCCTTGATCTTCTCGGGGTTTGGCTCTATTCCTTGGGCACTAACAATGAAACCAAAGAACTTCCTGGAGGCGACTCCAAAGGTACATTTTTGGGGATTCAACTTCATTCCGAACCTGCGGAGTACCGAGAACACTTCCGCCAAGTCTTTCAAGTGATTGGGGGCCGTTCTTGAATTAAACAGCATGTCATCCACGTAAACCTCCATGTTCCGACCTATTTGGTGTTTGAACATATGGTTTACTAGCCTTTGATAGGTGGCACCAACATTCTTGAGCCCGAAGGGCAACACTTTGTAGTAGTACACTCCTTAGTCAGTTTGGAAGCTGGTGTGCTCTTGGTTCGTGACGTGCATGGGAATTTGGTTGTATCTTGAGTATGCATCCATGAAGGACAAAAGTTCGTATCCATAGGTGGCATCGACCATCTGGTCTATATTCGGTAAAGAAAAAAAAAAAATCCTTCGGGCAGGCCTTATTAAGGTCGGAGAAATCTATACAGGTCCACCTCAGCCATTTCGTTTGGCTTGGGCACTAGGACTGAAATAGAAACCCATTTCTGATACTAAGTCTTTCAGATGAACCCATTCGTGAGAAGATTGTCCACCTCGGCCTTCAAAGCCAGCGCCTGGGTTGGGTTGAAAGTCTTACGATTTTGCTTGATTGGAGCTACATTGGGATCAATGTTCAAGCCATGGCATATAATATTTTGGTCAATGCCCGTCATGTCAGAGTGAGACCAAGCAAAAAAATCTTGGTTGTCCTGGAGAAAGCTCACCAGTGTTTATTAGACCTCCGCTTTGAGGTTCTTACCAACCTTGGTTCTTCTGTCGGGGAGGGATGCATCCATAATTACCTCATCGACCTCCTCCAAGGGCTCGACAGCCCTCTCTTCTTGAACCCGAGGGTCCAATTCATCGGACTCCTCGGCTTGAATAGCCTATACCTCCATCTCCTCGGGAGGATGCTAGCCTGGGGATGCCGCCTTGATCACCAATACTATTTCCCTGAGGGATACGTTGTAGCACTACCTTGCCACTTTCTGGTCTCCACAGACCGTGTCGTTCCCTGCTTCCGTAGGGAACTTTATGCACATGTGGCGAATTGAAGTGGCTGCTCCAAATTTTACCAAGGCTGGACGCCCCGAGATGGCGTTATATGCCGAGGAGCAGTCCACTACGACGAAGGGGCAGTGCTTGAAGACCTGATGAGGCACTTCTCCAAGTGTCACAGGCAGCTTGATTTGCCCCATCTGAAAGAGCCCTTCCCCCGATAACCCATATAGAGTCTTGGTGCACGGGGACGAGTCACCAATCTTCTCGTAGGCTGACTTAAACAAGATGTTCATCGAACTCCCCTTGTCCAACATGATTCAAGCCACCATCATATGTTGGGAATAGTGTCCTTAAAGAAATTGTAGTCGACAAATATTTTAAATGAAATAAAAATGGAATTGAATTATTATATATATACACTAAGTCTGATATTATGTTGATAATATTAACTAAATATCAGAAAATTCCAAAGTTTATCTACGTGGTCTTAATCTCATATTGGTATAAGAGGATCGAGATTAAGATAATAAACTTAAAACAGTTTGTAGTAAAATAAAGTTATGGAATCTTTAGATTAATTAATACTAGTACAACTCGCTAATATTATGAATACAAGTGACCTAGATCTGGGTCAGTAGCGTATTATGACACTTTAGTGAAGATACTTTTTATATAGAGATATATAGAATTGGACCAGATGTGATTTGTTTATACTTGTTTAAACACTGTTTCATAGTATTAATCAAACGCATGAAACGATGATCATATACACGATGATCTTACTCCTGAGGTTGTCATAAACTCCTATATATGTCATCTGATCATTTGATTCATGCGTTAAGGTTTGTCAGAATGATCAGGCTAAGAACAATTGTTTTGGGGACTCAATGATGTATATGGTTGGGGACATAGTTTAACAGACATGGAATCTATACCTTCTTATAGATTGAATAATGGTTCCCTATTGGGTTGACTTTTGGAACTGAAAAGGTTATGAGTGCTCATGTCGCAATCTTGTTGTGACACAACCTTCACTAGTAAAGTCAATGGTACTCTAGGAACAAGATATAGCTAAAAGGGTAAAACGGTAATTTATTCTCTTTTAATTATGAACCATTAATAGAGGATTAACGTTGTATGTAATGATTATATCAATGGACATTTTATTCTTTAATAAAGTACTCAGTAAATATATGTCTATAATTATCAAGAGTTCAATCTCATATTTATAGTGGAGTAATCCTGAGATTATTTAATAAAAAATCTTTGATTAATAATCTAATATTTATTGAAGCTTGATATTACAGGTCCATAGGTCCCTAGGGTGGCTCTATCAACACCATATCAAGGTAATAGTTGATACAAGGGTAAAACTGTAATTTCTAAATTTGAGAATAATTTTATTCTTCGGGTCAAGTATACAATTATATGATAATTGAGATTAAATAATTAATTTGGAATTAATTATTAAAATTTTCAAAAATATGTTTATTAATTTAAATATATAGTTTTCAAAATTCATATATATAAAAATAAATTTATTAATTTTTTGAAATTAATTATTTTATTTGAGTGGGAGAAAATAAAATTGGTAAGTCAAAAATATTTTTTGGTTTATTGAATTTTAAAAGATGATGATAATAATGATCATCAATTTGAATTTTGAATTTTGATTTTAAAATTTAAAATTTGAAATATGATTGTCATTTTTTCCTTAAAAAGATAAATACCTTATTTTGTGGAAGATTGATTTTAGTTAAATAAATAAATAAAAGAAAAATGAAATATCCCTGAAAAGGGATATAGCAGTTCACGCATGATACAATCAAAGGACTGTGCCTTGCATGTACCACTACACTGATATTGTATCAGTGTTGTTTTTATTTTATTTATTTATTTAATTAATAATTTAAAAATAGATATTTTCAAATTTGGTAAGTTAGTTTACCTAAATCAATTCCTATCATCATTATGATATTATTATTATATTACTATTATTATTAGGAATAATAAGGTAATAAAATAATCTCTATATAGAATAATAAGAAGAAGAGATACATATACATTACAAAAGCAATACAATTCAGAATAGGTTTACAGACTTTTTGTCAGACAAAAAGATTATCGTCTTCTTCTTTATTCTAACAATTCTCATACCATAATACAATTCTCATGTGTTGAGAAATACTTGTGACCACACACATCTTGGGGTGTATAGAACACTCCAGAAGATCGTGGTTTGAGTACTCAAAATGTTGGATAGGAAGATCGATATATATACGAAAAGACTCAGGGAAACTTGATAGGCTTCAAGAGGTAAATATTCATTTTCTTTAATATTTATGTATATGTTTATATGATATATATAAATATAGTGTATATTTATATATATGTTGCATGATTAATAATATTTTATGTTAATGTTTCTTTCGATGTTTTCTTAATCATATAAACAATTTATATGAGAGAATGAAAATTTTATTGTTGTGAATAATGGGCCCACCATGCCTATTCCCCTATGTACTCTAATTGTTTTCCAAACAATTGGTACTAGAGCAGGTCATTAATCTATGCATATTATTAATTGCTGTGTGGGATTGTGTGCACTTTTATATTATATGTGATATATGTTTGAATGGATGGATGTTTATTTTCATGATGATAGATTCTTAAGGGTTGTTTAATAATGGTGCTCTTGGGTTTAGGAATTGTTCTTAAAATTTCTAGATGAAAAATTGTAAACTATTTTGGGGCATAGGAATTTTGTAATTTTGTCTTTTAAAAGTTATGGGTGAAATTCCAAGATGGCCTGAGCCTAGCCCTGAGCCGCGTTTGCTTGCACCACCCACGTCTGTGCGCGCCTCACTGCCTAGTCCCATGCACCCCTTTCGCGCCTAGCCTGCCCAGTCATGCAACCTCGCCGGACCTCCCTGCCGCCGCACCTTATGGTACACACGTAGGGTCTGTATCTTACAAACCCTAATGTGTAGTTAACATAATTATTTTAATTATTGATTTAATTAAAAATCAGAAATTGAATTAAAATTATTTTAATTTGGAAATTTCTTTGATTGAAATAATATTGATTATCTTCCTTAATTAAAAATGTTTTAATTGTTATCTTCCATATTTAAAATTGTTTAAATTAAAATATCCAAAATTAAAATTAAAATTTTTTAATTTTAATTTTGAATTAAATCACTCAAATTCAAATTGGGCCTTAGAAACTTTTTGGGTGTTAAAACTCAAAGTTTAATTATTTTAAAAGTTTGTTTAAAATAATTAAAAAAGTTGTATAATTCAAAATGGATATGTAAAATGGTGACATTCGCTCAACAAGACTGTATCTTAAGGTTCAAGATCAATATGCTCTTCATCAGGCTTTAAATAGTCTAGTTTACATTTTCATGTATTTTTTGCAAGTGCTGTAATTTTTCTAGAAATACCCAAAAGTTACCATATCCACTTTTATTTACTTATTATAAATGCTTGAATGTGATTAAAATGTTAAATATTTTTTCAAGCATTATAACATGCCATTCATATACCCACACAACATGCAATTAGCATGCATTACATTCGTGCAGAAACATGCTATTAGGAACGTCCTACATTTTGTTATATGTTTATATATGACAAATCATATAATAACAAATTTAGTCTTAATTAGTTAAGATGGTAAATCAAAATTAAATTTGTTTAATTTGTTGTTTTAATGAAAAATATTTTATTAAAATAAAAATGATATTATCTTAGTTAAAGCAAAATTAGAATTAGAATTAATGACACAATTTTGTTTTGTTTTGCTTAATTGGATTAGTAATTATTAGAATATCATTTGGTAAAAATAATTTAATTTATTTTTACAACTTGTTGACCATGATTTTGGCCAACGACGAGTAGACGTCAAAACTACAATGAACCTTCAAGAGAAAAATACGACACAGATAATTTTATAGTGGTTCAGCCCCAATTTATTGGTAATAGCCTAATCCACTTGGAGTTGTGATATATATCCTACACTTAAGATCAGATGAACTTGAGCCAACTGAGTTTCTTAAGTGTAAGTAGAAAAATACATAGTTTATCTCTCTAAACTCTCTTAGAAAATGCCCCAAGAATCCCCAAGTAACAGTCCCAAAGTCTCCAAACTAGAGAGTTTTTCTCAGTCTAAAAAGATCCCATCCCCAAAATGATGCCATGAGCCATTTATTTATAGGCTTATGGATCGTACATCAGATATTCCCTTTGACCGGGTCATTTCTGTTACTCTACAATATTTAATTAATAATAACATTTAAAATACAACAATATGCGACTTCTTTGGGATAAACTGAGAGATTCCCGCGTAGGTACGACTAATTCTAGCCGAAGTAGTTACTGGAACTTCGTTTGCATAACGATGATTTGTCTAGTCAGCCAACTTCACTCCTTGAAGAAAGACCGGTCGATCAAATACTTCACTGGTTGGCCATGCACTCCACCGGTCGCCCAAATACTTCACTGGTCGGCCATGCACTCCACCGGTCGGCCATGCACTCCACCGGTCGGCCAAACACCTCACTGGTCGGCCATGCACTCCACCGATCGGCCAAACACCTATCTGGTCGGCCATGCACTCCACCGGTCGGCCAAACACCTCACCGGTCGGCCATGCACTCCACTGGTCTAACATGGCACATCTCTGGTCTAGCATGACACTTCTCTGGTCTAGAATGACACATCTCTGGTCGAACATGGCACATCTCTGGTCTAGCATGACACTTCTCTGGTCTAGCATGACACATCTCTGATCTAACATGGCACATCTCTGATCTAGCATGACACTTCAATGGTCTAGCATGACACATCTCTGGTCTAGAAAAACACTTGACTGGTCAGTCAAAAATCTTCATCGGTCGGACATAAATTCTATCAGATCGGTTAGATCACTTTATCACAACTCCGAAGAGCCAACACATTTATTGACTATTAATGTGCCATTTACTGACCATGCATTGCCACTTGTCACTTCTGATTGCCACGTCATCGAACTGAAATTTTGGGGATAACACAACTAAATTAAAAAAATATTGATTTTATGAAAAACACACTTTTTCAAAATAGTGAGTGGGAGAGGGAGTTATGACAATAAGTCTCATGGTCTCCATTATTGGTTGAACACCGAGAGGCATAGGAAGGGCCTCGTGTCGCCTCCGTTTGCAGCCTCCCTAAGGAAAGACTTCCAAATATGTTTAATTTATCTTAAGGTTGATTTCTCTTATGAGAATATAATTAGTGATGTCTTTCAAGTTTGACTGACCCTAAGTCACACCCTTGAGTTAAGTCATTGATTGAAAATAATGGGTTACACTCCAAAGGTGTATCTAGGCTTTCGAGCACGACTAGTGCATCTTGACCAAACTAGCGGTAGTTTATAAGTCAAAAGAGAAAAATGCGTTTTTAAGTTTTCACTTGTGAAATTGAGATTTGTCTCAAAATTAATTTGGAGTTAGTCTGACCTACCCCAAGGCGGTCCATTAATTTTCAAATTAATTTATCGTGGATTAGTATATATTTTATGTGTTTTTATATGTTGCATTCATGCATCATATTTACATTTCCAAATAAAATATGGTATTTATTATATGTTTTAATTCATTATATTTTATTTATTTATTTCTAGCAACAATGGTTAATTCTCTTAATCCTAATCAAGAACCTCAAAATGTGAAAGAACCAGTGAATCCCCTTGACGACTACCTAAGTACTTTTCATTTAGACTTACAATCTTGATGGTTGGTACAAAAACATACACATAGTTCTGAGTGAACTAAAAATGTATGATGCAATCATTGATGTGCCTCCAAATGAGCCACCAACTTTATCTGATTATGATAGTCATAAAAAATATGCGGATTGGAGCTCGTCATTGCATACTAAAGACTATGCCTGACGATAGTAAATCGAGATATGTGAACCTTATATCTAAATACGTGATATGGGGATATATAAAAAGAGAATCTTTTGATCACTTGAGAAGTTTGCAAGAAGAAATGGTAAATATGATTTTCTCATCTCCTTTTAATATATTTGAATAGTTGATTCAAATTTTTATGCCACAAACCATATTTTTGTCTTGTTTTCAGGAACACATTATTCAAGAAAAGAAAAGAATACGAAAGAGAAACAAGAAAAGGATTGCAGATTGGTAGACCAAGAGATAACTGACATGGAAATTAGTTTTTTCATTTTCAACTTTGTATTAAGTTTTTTCTTTAAATTAGTTCCATAATTCTTTCTAGAAACTATTTTTTAGATTCCTGTATTTGATGAATGAACAAGTTTAATATTTCTTTTGAATAATAAATTAAGTTGTTATTTTTTGAAATATACTTATTTCACCTATTTCATTAATGAGTATAAATGATAATTATTCATTATTCATTATTGTACAAATCATAGGTTTGATTAATAAGACATCTTATTCCAACCACAATTAAGTGAAACATATATGTGAATTATTTTTTAGATTGACTTGTAATTAATTAGACACATAAAACAAATAAAAGGCAATCTTTTATTGAAACCATTCATGGGTTCTCTCCTTGTTTTTATAGTCTATTAATTAAAGTTAACCAAAAGACCTCTCTCTTATAAAAGCTCAAAAGTCACATAATCATTTAGTTAATACATAGAGATGTATGTTGAACTTTTCAATGTTCAAAGCTAAAAGAAATAATAAATAGTATGTCAATATTGATTGATATTTATTTTAGATATGTTTAACTTTGATTGAATGCGAAGAAAATTTCTAGAAATTTTCATGCAACATTCAAAGTAAAGTCACCTAGAGACTTGTTTGTTTTGATCAAAAGGAAGTCTAAACTCGAGTTTTGAATTCAAGTAATTTGCATGTGAACTTGGAATTCAAACCCAACTCACATACAACTAGAATGCTAAGCAAAATTAGTATTTTGGAAATAGAATATAATCATATTAGATAAGATTAAATAGATAATGAGTAATCATTATCATCTTTATTATTTCTATAATTTGAACACTTGTTATACTTTGTACACGTTTGATTGTACAACATCAAAGACTTAGAAGTTGGGATTCACAAGTGGTTCTGTGAATAAATTGAAAATTTTCCATGAAGTCATTTAGTGAAACAGGTTAATAATCATAAAAGATTACAAAAGAGTTTGTATCTCTTCAATGCTACTTTAATGAAACATGATTATTATAATCACTATATTTTCTAGTTAAGTTGTACTAGAAATAATGACTACAAGTCAAGTAAGCAAGTTACTGATAATTAACAATGATAAAACCAAAGAATATCACAAATTATGTAAATCATTGTTGTATTGGGAGCGTTAGTTAGTAACTACCCCATTACAAATGTAAAGATAGTTAAATTGTGTGTAACACATTCTAACTATATTTCATTCACATATTAGTATGAAATTAAAAGTTTTTACGGAAAACAATGGTTGAAACACCATGAATCTAGAAATGGAATTTTGAATTCTATGACATCTGGATTCTTGAACATCCAACTAAAGTTCATTGAACTTTAGTTCGAAACAGGATATTCAAGATGAAGGGGAGAACAGAGGAAAGTACATACTTTTCAAAGTTAGGTAAATAGCCTAAGGCTATAAACAGAAAGAAGAATTTATTACTTGAATAAATAGCCTAAGACTTTTCTATTGTGATTCTTATTCTTAATATTGACAACGTTCTAATCATTGGGAATGATGTAGAGAAATCATCAATAGAAAAGAAATGGTTATCTAAACATTTCTAAATAATAGATTTAGAAAAGCCAAGAATGTTCTATACATTCAACTTTATAGAGATTGAAAGAACAATTCTTAGGCACTGTCTCAAGCAATTTATATAGATAAGAAGCTTAAATGCTTTAGTTTACAAAAATCCAAGAAAGACTTTTTGCCTTCTCGGTCAGGAAGATGTATTATCTAAATAATAATGTCCATTTATTCTTTTACCAGAAAAGGAGGACATGAGACAGTTATTCCTACAACTCAGTGATAGACTGTTTAATGTATCGAATGTTATGTTTTCGAATTGACATTTGTTAAACGGTGGGAATAGTCAGTAGTTGTCAATCCAATGATGGATTGAGTAATTGAATAATTATAAGGACTTAATTTTGGGTATCTTGACTATAATAAGATATTATATGTAACAACCTAACGAGTCATTTGGCCATAATCGTGTAACTAAACGTGATATACGACTTAGGGTTAAAAATTTTGGTCAAAGAAACAAACATTTCACTAAAATGTGTACTGTATACATGGGATCCCAAAATACATTTAAAATGTTAATTACAATAAAAGAGTTACAAACTGCCGACCTAAGCGGCAAAATAGGGTTTGACCCCTAGTTCCTCTTTAAACCCTCGGTCGTGATGGTCGAGCAGCCGCATATGTACACATCGTTACCTAAGCTCTCAAACTCAAGGATGGTCTAACTTGCTTTTCCCTTTACCTGCACCATATAGCACCCGTGAGCCAAGGCTCAGCAAGAAATCTTAAACATGCTCACAAGCAATTATAACATATTACCAAATCATAATAAGCATGCCTAGTAGTAATAACCCTACTCATGCATACATACCATTCATATAAATGACTACAATGTCATATGGGGCCAATTGCCCTAGATAAATGATTGATGAATCATATCGGGGCCCAATGCTCAAAATACATGATTATGGAATCATACTGGCTCAACGCCCTAAGATATGGGACTAATGAGTCACCCCGGGGCCCTTTGCCCTGTCCTCCGTAGAACCAGCCTTTGAGCTGATCTAGCGTACCTGGTGCCCAAAACGACTAGCACTCAGTGCGCTATTGCCGCCCTTGACTAATAAGTCAAGCATTTCTCAATAAGATAATGCAAACAGGCATATATCAAATGTAAAATATTCAGATATAAAGCATTCAACATGCTTAATCAATAATCACAAGCATAATCATAATCATGCACATACTCAGGCGTTCATGCCCTATTCATGTTCCTATTCAATAATCCAGAAATCACAAGCATAATAATAATCATGCACATTTATAGAGACTCAAACAGTGATCAATTCTATATTCAACATTTAGGCCATGCCATAATCACATGTATCACATGCATCACACACTGGGTGCAGTTTTCTTACCTTTAGTCCAAGCACAAGTTACCAATAAACGGCCTGCGAGAACGATGCTGATTTCGAGCCCTTAGTGATAACCTAGTCACAACTATAATATAGAATCCCACAAAAAAATGAGTAATAAAGGCTGCCGGACCAGTTCCTAGCCTCCAGGACGTCGAATCCTACCAAACCGGGTAGTAGGATCGATCTCGAGCCCTTAGGTTTAAGTTCCCTTCACTAAAAACCCAACCTGGCCAAAAAGGCTCAGGCGGGCCGTGACTTGACCTTGGGGGTCATGTCACGCCTCCCAGATAGATAACCCTCTGCTTGGGCTTCAGGACGCGGGCCGTGACTTTCCCCCTAAAGTCGCGGGGTCCCCCTTAGGAAGAACCCCTCCTAGTCTTGGGTTCTCATAGGTTGCGGCGCCCAAGAACAAGGCCGCGACCCAACCTCGAACCCATCCATTTTCTCTGTTTTCCCCATCTCAAAATACTCAATAAACCTAACCAAACATATCCAAATCCCAAAAACAAAGTTCCCAAACATCCCAATGGCCCAAAACCATCAAAATCCAAGCTTCAAACAACTCAAAAACTCATCAAAACATAAAATCCAATCAAAGCTTAAAGACTCAAAAACTCAAAACTTAAAGCTTGGATTACCTCTAATTGAGTCGTTTCCCAATTAAATCCTATGACTAACAAGCATCTAATCTTCCCTACAATCGTTATGACTCTAACCTTGCTAGAATCCGAGTCCTAAAACTCGAGTTTCCTTCGAAAATACTCACGAATGCCAAATGATAGAATGGGAGAGAAAGAAAGACACTAGACGTTCTTTTTATTCTGTTAGGTTACTTCAAGATTAAGTAACCTTCAACATTCCCAATGCTCGGGGGACCCAACAACGTTCCCAGGGGCCAAATAGTCAAAATCCCCAGAATTCCCTCCCGATCTCACTAACTCCCAATATATCATCAAATATTTATTCACATTACCCAATAACCCGGTAATATACTAAATACCTAATATACCCCTTGACTCACATCGAGTCAAGAATGGGTCTCGTTGTGACTTTCCCACTAGCTTGCTCCCTAGGATCGACCCATGTCGAGTAACCCAAATATATCCAAATAATAATGTGGTCCCACACATATATCACATATATGCCAAATATACGCATAACCGGACAAATTACGAAAATTTCCCTATTAAGCATAAATGGGCCCACATGCATATTTAATACACCTAAACATACATATCAAGTCATATTATAAAATAACTCACATAATCATATAATGATACACATATATATATATCACATAATCACATAATTTCCATAATTTTCCATCGTTGCCCCCTAATCAAGGTCATAAGCCTTATTAGGTAATTTGGGACGTTACATTATATGTTTGTGCATTTAGGTAGTGACCTAAAATCCCAAAGGATGAATTGATTTCAACTCTTCAAAGATTGATATCAAAATCAAATTCCATAATTGTGGAGGAGACACATTAATCTTGAAATGTATTAGACATTTCAGATTTGTATATTTCACCACAAAAGTCGAAATATAACAGCTACGAGCAGATAAATAGGTTATTTGATTTAGTCGAGTTCTTTGTCATTCTAGAGAGGGTTTCAAAATAGAATAAACAACTAGTATCTCATTGCGAAAGCAATGGAGATACAACTATTCTAGAAGAACTAGAAATCATGAGAGGGTAAAACACATAAAATGAAGTATCATTTAATTCAAGACAACTTTACATAATTGATGTAATGATCTTGAAGATAATTTCAAAAAAAATTCTTACAAAACTATTACAAAGACTTTGTTAGACAAATTCGATCAGGAGAATGTGATTGACATATTAAAATAGATCCCTCAATTTGCTTTAGGGCAAGTGGGAGATTGTTCAGAATAGTGCCCTTAAATCAATTGTAGTTGACAAATGTTTGAAATGAAATAAATAATTGAATTGAATTATTATATATATAGACTATGTCCGATATTATGTTGGTAATATTAAGTAAATATCAAAAAATTCCAAAGTTGATCTATGTGGTCTTAATCTCATATTGGTATGAGAGGATCAAGATTAAGATAATAAACTTAAAAAAATTTGCAGTAAAATAAAGTTATGGAATCTTTAGATTAATTACTGCTAGTACGATTCACTAGTATTATGAATATAAGTGACCTAGATCTGGGTCACTAGTGTAATAGGACACTTTAGTGAATGTACTTTATATATAGTGATATAAAGAACTGGACCAGATGTGATTTGTTAATACCTGTTTAAACATCATTTCATAGTATCTATCAAACACATCAAACGATGATCATATACACGATGATCTTAATCTTGAGGTTCCTATGAACTCCTATATATGTCATTTGATCCTTTGATTCATGCGCTAAGGTTTGCCAGAATGATCAGGCTAATAAAAATTATTTTGGGGACTCAATGTTGTATATGGCTGGGGACATAGTTTAACAGATATGGAATGTATACCTTCTTATAGATTGAATAATGGCTCCTTATTGGGTTGACTTTTGGAACTGAAAAGGTTATGAGTGCTCATGTCGCAATCTTGTTGTGACACAACCTTCACTAGTAAAGTCAATGGTACTCTAGGAACAAGATATAGCTAAAAGGGTAAAACTATAATTTTATTCTCTTTTAATTATGAACCATTAATAGAGCATTAACGTTGTATGTAATGATTATACCAATGGACACTTTATTCTTTAATAAAATACTCAGGAAATATATGTCTATAATAGTCAAGAGTTCAATCTCATATTTATAGTGGAGTAATGATGAGATTAATAAATATGATTATTTAATCAAAGAGCTTTGATCTATAATCCAATATTTATTGAAGCTTGATATTATAGGTCCATAGGTCCCTAAGGTAGCTCTATCAACACCATATCAAGTTAAGAGTTGATACAAGGGTAAAATTGTAATTTGGAACTTTGAGAAGAATTTTATTCTCCGGGTCAAGTGTACAATTATATGATAATTGAGATTAAATAATTAATTTGGAATTAATTATTAAATTTTTAAAATATGTTTATTGATTTAAATATATAATTTTAGAAATTCATATATATAAATACATAAATTAATTTTTTGAAATAAATTATTTTATTTGAGTGGGAGAAAATAAATTTGGTACGTAAAATAAATGGTTTTAGATTTATTGAATTTTAAAAGATGATGATAATGATGATCATCAATTTGAATTTTGAATTTAAAATTTAAATTTTGAAATATGTTTGTGATCTTTTTCTTAAAAAGATAAATACCTTATTTTGTGGAAGATTGGTTTTAATTAAATAAATAAATAAAAGAAAAATGAAATATACTTGAAAAGGGATATAGCAGTTCACGCATGGCACAGTCCAGGGACTGTTGCATGTGTGTACCACTGCACTGATATTGTATCAGTGTTGTTTTTATTTATTTATTTATTTAATTAATAATTTGAGAATAGATATTTTCAAATTTGGTAAGTTAGATATTTACCTAAATCAATTCCTATCATCATTATGATATTATTACGATATTATTATGATTATTAGGAATAATAGGGTAATAGAATAATCTCTATATATGATATAGAATAATAAGAAGAGATACTGTTGACGCGGTTTTTCGCCAACAGTGTATTAAGAAATAAATGGTAGAATAGTGCTTAGTAAACCGTAATGAATAATAATATGAATTCACTCAAGAACACATAATTTTTACGTGGTTCAGTGGTTAAAATCCACCTAGTCCATGAGTCAATATTATTGCTGTTTCTCTCTTTATTTTGGTAGAGTTTTGGTATTACAGAATAATTGTCTTCTTTCCTGTCCAACATTCCCAGTATTTATAAGGGAATTCCATGGACATGTTTGGGTAATCACGTGAGTCAATCACGCATTTACATAATGATTACATTTAATACAAATAATTCCCATTTATATTGGGATATGATTTGATAATAGAATAAACAGGTTCCTGCCATCTCAGATAATAGATATGACAGCATGGTCATAAATAAACGTAAAAGGGATCCCAAATCTTTGGGGATCTGTGGGTATGCAGTATTCTAGAATTACTGCAAGCTGGATATCCCCTCCAAGCTCGTGCTTCGACAGCTATTGCATCCTTAGTTCGGGATAAACTCAGGATGCCTTACACAACGTATGGCACTGAATCTCGAGTTGTCCACGTGGGTAATAATAGGATATTATTCCTCTTAGTCATTTCTCCGTATATTTATCTGCCAGCTGTACCCGAGCTGAGTGCATGGACTTCTACTAAAATCAAGACATGTACAAAAACAAAGAAATATTTTAAAAGGAACAAAATTTCACGAGTTGAATTTACAAGGATAGAAGACTTACTTGTCCATGGAATTCCCTTATAAACACTAGGAATATTGGACAAGAAAGGGGACCATTATTCAGTAATACCAAAACTCTGCCAAAATAGATAGAGAAATAACAATAATATTGACTCGTGGACTAGGTGGTCATATTATTATTCATTACAGTTTACTTTTAAGCACTAATCTGCCCTATTATTTCTTAATACACTGTTGGCGAAAATCCACGTCAATAGTTTGGTGCTTTCATTGAGAGAAAATTTGTGCTTCATCAAAATCCCAGTCGATTCTCATCATGGTGCTCACTCGCTCAATGCACGATAATGAGATAGAACAGCCTAGTGGGCTGGAGGCCCATCATACCACTGTTTTGAACGAGCGTGGCCTTGAGATCCATCAACGTCCAGGAAAACAACCGGCGGGTCATGGAGACACTGGGGTTCGGCGTCATTGCCACCAAATCCAAATCCATACTACCTAATTGCTGTCGAATTGGAAAACATGCAATTGAGAATCCATCTCACTAAGGAAAACAGACAGATTGAGGAGGTTTTGGTTCGGTTACCCCCTCTTACAACCGACATTAATGTCAGAAATAGGCAAAGTGAGTCTCACAAGTCCCATAGGAATAATCGATCCAAACTAAGTCGATCAGTCAAAACTGCCACCCCAAGTTTTGTACCTATAGGGCGAGATCGCCAGAATGCTCAACCCAGTGGCCCTTATAGGGGTCATCAGCATGTCAGTCGGTCGGTTAGAACTGCAACCCCAAATTCGGTGCCTCCTTCAAAGGCCCCTAGAAATGCCCATTGAAATCCACGAGGAGGGGCTGGGACAGGCTCACAAAGACAAAATGTTCCAATAAACCCTCCTACGTCGCGATCGGATCGTCAAGCGCAGAGAGCTAGAGACAATGTGGTAGACTATAGGCGGACTAATTTAGTCTGCCCTAATGGAACAAAGATTGCCTCACCAATAAGGCATCCCCCATAACCTATAAGACATCCGACGCCACCTTAGAGTATTGCGAGACATACTTATCCTTGAGGGCCGCTCCTTGTCCTGCCGATACTGCCCCAGTTCCCTTGGGCTATCTGCCCTTGCCCTCACGCTTACCCCCGCTGGGGTCTTGCTTGGTGCAACCGAATGGGTTAGAGTCGCTGTTCCAGCACTGAACGCAGGCTGAAAAGAAATTTATCCATTGGGCGCGACTCCATATCCCATTGGAGCGGCATTGAAGCTAGCAGGAGGCATGACACTAAAGATGATTGACTGGATAGCTGGGCTGAACTACGAGGTACCCACTACACTCTGTTGCACGAGAGTGTAAGGAGGGTACTGGGTCCCTAGAGCCACCGGGCTCGGAGCCAATGGAGTAGGGAAAGTGACAGGTCTGTCAAATGCCCCAATCTTGGCATCTTCCCAGTTTATGTATTCTTGGGCTCGATGAATGAATTCGTCGAGCCTTTGGCATCCTCTTCGCTAAAGGTCATCCCATAAAGGAGGCCCTACTAGGAAGCCCACCTACAAGGCCATCAACTGTTGGCCATCGTCGACCCTCTTGGTCCTAGCGGCTTCCTCCTTGAAGCACTTGATGTAGGCCTTGAAGGTCTCGAGGGGTCCATGATTTATGTTGGCCAAGGAGTTGAACTCAAAGCTCACCTTTCTAGTAGCAATGAACTGTCTTCGGAATGAAGAGGAGAATTGTTTCCACGAGTGAATGAACCTTGGTTCGTGTTTCTGGAACAATTCGTCCCCCGGACATGTCAAGGTTAACGAGAATATGTGGCCTTTCACATCCTTGAATGCACTTGAACATTGATGGCTGGTCAGTGGGATCTGCACTGCCATTATAAGATGTGATGGCAGTCATCTTGAAGCCTTGTGGCAACAGAGCTTCCACTATGTGGGGCGCACATGGATCCCCATCCTTGTCTTTCGAGTCGCAGTCTTGGCCTTGTCTTTGGGCCATCCCGAGCATAATTTTTTTTCAGGCTCTCCAATTCTGAGTGTAGAGGGTTGCAGTCTTGACTGGTACTCTTTGTCAGGTGTTCTCTCTTTCGAGCATTGAGATCATCTTGGAGGTCTGGCTGACCTTTCTCTCCGGGGTTGTTCCTGAAGGCTACTATACCCCTACAAGAATTTAAGCCATCTCGCAGGTCTAATTGACCTTGGTGGCAACCACTGTCCAAGGGATACCCTACTTCGGTCTCCTCATCGAACTCAATAATTTTGTTGTTAACCGAGATGCTAAAGCCTAGGTCTCACCGAATGGATTCGTTCCTCTGGCTGGTCCCTGGGCCATGGGTTCTGCAAGGATGATGAGGTGCTGAGGGAATGCCTCCTCCAGGCCTGGTGTGGTCTGTCTGGGCGCATCGAGGCGGAATACCCGTGACACCCTGAGCGTTGGTAGCTTGGCGATGTCCTCGGGCATCCTCCCCTTTTTTCTTGCTTGCTAGCCTCGAGCCCTTGTTGTGTTCGGGGCTTGACGAACCTATCTTTTGCATCCATCAGCTGAGGATAACCTTCTCATAGTGTTTGTCATCTTCTCTATTGCCTATGCCATCGTGATTAGCATTTTTGTCATAATCCTCCTGGACCATCTCCAGGAGGTCTTGTGGAGGTGGATGACTAGTTTCTTCACCCTCAGCTCTGATGGGAGGAGTTGTGTCATCTGGTGCATTTCGTCTAGTGGTCACCATGGTCGTTTTTCTTCAAGCTTTCTTCAAGCTCTCATTGAAAGCATCAAAATGTTGATTGCCTTTTTCACTATCAACCTAATCTAAGAACTCAACACAAATCAGAATAAAAGAACACATAGATTTTACGTGGTTAAGGCTATGAAAGAGCCCTAGTTTACGAGTCTTTGGTACTATTGAGTGTGAAGCTTGTTTGAGCAAGCTTCAATGGAGTCTCAGGAAATATATATTGCTCTGAGTTTATAATTGCTTAACTAGCCAAAGTTTTGAACCCTTTACATGAGATAACCCAACCCTATTTATAGACGCCTGGATGATTAATGCCCTTAATGAACATTTAATACACATTCCCCCATTATTTGGGGAGTAAGCCACTAATTAATTACATATGGATGCACTAACAAAGACCATAGGCCCGGGCAGATTGCACGGGGCCCATTTGTATAAAGCTGCCCACCAACTTTGTGGGGAGCATGTATCTAACCATGTCAGGATACGGCGCACGTTCGTCCATGTGAGATGACATTGTGGGAAATGTTGATTGTCGTGGGTACAAACTCGACACCACTAATCAAGGCTCACCAAAAGTTGTCATATGATCTGGTGGGCCATAGCTGCGAAGACTGACACCTGGAAACGACTCTAGGTCCGAGGACAAGAATCCTATCCCTGGGAAATTGGCGAATGATGAGAATGATGACCATGTGAATGGTCCTCGGGGCATGACCTCACTTGGATACTTCCATACCGTGGAGATGGGTCACCAAACGTGGTCTCGCTTTGAGACATCCGTGCCTCGAGGATAGATCTCGAGGCTTGGCCTCACTTGGAAGCACCCATTCCTTGGGGATGGGTCACCGGATGTGGCCTCTCCTTGAGACATCCATGCCTCGAGGATAGATTTCGGGGCGTGGCCTCACTTTGAGACATCCGCGTCCAGCCAGGTCAAAGTATGAAACCTCATTAGCACCCAAGGAGCTTAATTACTCCTTTAACGAATGCCACGTGTCCTCTGGTGAAAACACAGACAACAACTTCAATTGCAACAAATAACTTACAAAACTTATAAAACTTCAATTACTTCGAGCAACAACTTTAATTGTTCTTTTTTTTTTCTTTTTTCTCTAATAGAGCACTCTAGTAAATCACACGTTGCACCTCAGGGATATCACATGGTTTCCTTTGTGGGTCTACTCATGTATATTGACCTAGATATCTACTACTAATCAAGAACTCGATCTTGTCTTTTAGATGTTTATACTCATTGGTATTGTTCCCAATATTGTGGTGGACAAGACAGAACTTGATCAAATCCCTCTTGTTTGGCTCTTTAGCAGAGTTGGTTGATAATAGGGCATTAGAGCTTCAGTTGCCATGAGGATTTGCTCTTTGATCTTGACCAGGTTGGTGTACTTCATGAAGTATGGCTCATATACTTCTTGTTATCATTGCTCTTAGTTCGCTTTTAGCCATTTTGAGATTAATTATAGTCTCTTTACTATTTGCTACAAGCACTATTATTAATTGTGCCTTCACCATAGGATTATAATTAATTAGGCCAGATTGAAACTTGTCTGATTTTGTATTTTTGACCTTCAGGAAGCATTCTTGTTGCTTTTGGAAGTCCTCCATCGAGTGGTACTCTTTCTTCGTCAATTTGTTAGCAAAGAGATATTTGAGGTACCATTAGTTGGTTGCCCTTACTAGAGTTACATGAAAGCATTTTCAATGAGCCTAAAGAGATATATAGTGTAGGTTTATCGTAATGTTGAAGCTGCTAAGGTTATTGATGGGGGAAATTATGCCATCATATATTTAGAGGATGAAAATCTTTAAGTTCAAAGGCATGATTGTGTCCTAAATGTTCTTGGGGAAAATATTACTGCTCGTTGTCCTAGTCTGAGTCTAAGTGTGTCATGCTTGCAACTCCCTCAGCTTGCAAGCTAGATTCTCTAACCTCTCCTCCATCCAATTCCTCTTTACAACTAGCTATACCCCCTTCCCGGTGGAGGCCTAAATACTTCTCCTTGGTCACCTAGGACTTTTTGGTTTTTTAACCAGGCTCAAAGGTCAAGATCTCTTTCCCTGTAAGCTTTCCCTTGAGCTTATTGAACACATTAACCTATGGGCATGCTAGAGACGTGGCTGGAATTACAAACCTCGTTGGTAATTTTTGACTTGGATCTAACTCTTTATTTGAGCGTGATTTTTTGCTCAGTCGTTTTCTATTGGGGGAAAGTGAGAAAACACCACCTTTAATTTAGATTCTGCATGAAAAATGGATTGACAGAGACTAAATAAAGATTGAGAAAGATTATGCAAACCCAAGTTGGTGAATGATCTTCTTCGACCTTGATGAACTTTGAAAACCTTTGTAGAACCACCACTTTGAGCAAATCCTTAGAGCAAAAGCAAAAATACAAATCCAAGGCTTATACACGTTTCTTAACGCTGTCCTAATATTCTATTTCCTAGCCACCATTTATGCTTGAGCCCTTTTCTAGGAGTAAATGAGGATTGAGATTGAACAAACCTTAAATTCACAAAGTCAAACACTTTCTTTATGAGTTCTTGGAGAAAACTTGAGATTCTTGGAACTAGAGAGAGATAGAGGTTAGAGAGAGGTGGGAAAGAGTGATCAAGTCTTCCAAAACTCTATTTTGACCATTATATAGAGTAGGCACCGTCATTAGATCTAACCAATAGGATTAGACTTGTAAAACACATCATTTAGAGCAATTTACGTGTAACGACCCAAAGTTACTATAAGGCTTAATGGCTTTGATTAGCGTGCGGGGATGGCATAATTGATATTTATGCGAATTAATGAAAAAATACATGATTATGTGGCATGCCTGATTTTATGGTTATATGGATATGATGAAATGCATGTTTATGAATATTAGATATGCATGCGGGCTCTATTTAGCTTGTAAGGGCATATTTGTAATTTTGGCCGGTTGAGGGCATAAATGTAATTATGTGTGATAAATTGTTGAGATCACATTATTATGTGGATATATCTGCAACATATGGCTCGAGACGGTCCTGGCGAGCGGATTAGCGAAATAGTCACGGCGGGGACTAATACCCGGCTCGGGGTGAGCTTGGGGGTATTTTTGGCAATTTAGAGAATTTTTTGGGTATTATTAGGTGTTGGATAAATAATTGGTAATTAACTAGATGACAAAATTAAGTGGTAAATATTAGGAACATTTGAGGAATTAGCGGGAATTGGGAAAAATGACCATTTTACCCTTAAGAGTAATGAAGGTACTGAGTTTTATATGGGAGGGCAAAATAGTTTTTTCTTAGGTAAGGGCTGAAGTCAGTAATATTCTAAGGAGTAACTTGAAGGCTTTAGAAGATTCTCATCTCTTCTTCTACTCTCTCTCACCATCTCATGTTTTTCTCTCTCAAGGTAGCCTAAGGGGAAATTCTGATTTTCAAGGAAGAGCTTAGGGAATTCTTGAGCGAAACTTTGAGGACTTGAAGCTTTGAACCAGGGGGAATCAGTTGGGAAATCTAAGAGTATACGCTCAAGGGTGGAAGGCTAGAGGCTGGTGAGGATTCAACCATAATTGGGGTAAGTTCCACTCATTGTTTTTGTTAGAGGATTTTGATTGTTGGGTAGAGTTTTGCTGCTGAATTGGGTATTAACTTTGGTATCATAGTGTGATTCCTTGTGATTAGCTTTGGTATCAAGTCGGGACCTGCCTCCCCTTTGGGTTGGGAGTTTTCTCTCTGACTTGAGGCAAGTCATGACTTGCTGAGCCAAGTCGCGACCCACCTGGGAAGTTTGGTCTTGGAAGTATTTCAAGTGTTGTTATGGCTCGGGGACTCGACCCTAGGTACTCATGACAATTTCTACTACCCGGTTTAGTAGAAATTGAGGCTTCAGAGGCTATTTTTGTTTCCTAGGTATTTTATTTTGATTGGAAGTAGATAGATATCAATGGCCCTTGTGACTAGGTTTATCGCAAAGGCTCGAGGCTAAGGACCATGCTCGGAACCAGTTCACCTTCCCCACTCAGAATCAAAGGTAAGAAAACTGCACCTGACTGTGTGGCTATGTTGGGACTAAGAGTTCCCTATACTTGTATGTAATGTTGTATGATGGTATTATGCCATGTAAGTATGAAATAAACGGCCTAAGAGTGTCGTAATTAATATTGGCGCATAGGACGCGAATCGGCCACTGGTAACTGAGGTTAATTAAATAATCACTAGCCTAGCCTAAGCGAGCCAGAGTCAGTGGGTTGAACAATGGGCTCGGCCTAAGTGAGCCGAAGACATTGGGTTAAATAGAGGATGCAGCCTAAGGGCGTTGACCTTAGTTATTGTATGATATGTCTACTGTTGTTAATTTGATGAATATGATATGCTGAATACCTGGATGTTAGATTGTTAATTTATTGATTGTTATCACTGATTAAGTGAATGCTAAGACCTGCTGGATAGTTGATTAATGTTTTGTGAATTATTTGATAATGCAATGATAATATGGTTTTCTTGCTAGGCCTCGACTCATGGGTGCTACGTGGTGCAGGTAAAGGGAAGGGTAAGATAGTTCAACCATGGATTGGAGAGCTTTGGAGGCGAGGTGTACATTGTCAGCTGCTCGGCCGCCACGGTCGAGGGATTGTGCAGGGACAGAAACCTAAAATGTGTATTTTTCCATTAGAGTGGCCTTGATTATTTATAACTTTTGGAAATTTTGTAAATATGTCCTCTGAACCCTGTTTTGGGATCCTATGTACTAAACATTTATTTTAATGAAAATTAATTGTTTATTACCAAAATCTTTTAAACCTAACCTGTATATGACTTTAGGTTCACATTTTTATTTAAATGACTTGGTTAGAAAGTTTTGCACTATTTTAAACATATAGTGTAACGGTCTTGGTTATCCAGTGCATTACCACTTGGTATTAGAGCGGTCTAGGTTTAAGGGTTCCTGAAGGCTGGCTGGACATGTACACTCGCCGCTAAAGACAAGCTTGACTAAGGGTTTTGTAATTGAATATATGAAATTATATGCTTAGGTGCTTGAATGAAAAATATGAATGTATTAAGTGGTATGATTAATAGGAAACATGAGATACTGATAGGGCCTGGCCCTTGATTGTTGTGTGGTGATATTGAGGCGTGCTTATTAGCATTGCTATTGCATGTGAATGAATATTTGGATAATGGTTTGTATATTGATTGTGTAATAGTCAGAATCCCGTGATCCGTGAGGGGAAAGATCGGGTAAAGTTGTGCAATCCCACACCGCCTAGGGAAGGTCAAGTGTGATTATTCTAAGACTGTGTAGGTGTAGGTATGGGACTACACAGTTGTACTACCTATATCAACAAGATCCATCTTCTTTTCGGTAGCCCATCACTTGAGAACTCTAAAGTTAAGCGTGCTTGACCTGGAGTAATCTCAAGATGGGTGACCTCCTGGGAAGTTTTCCCAGGAAGTGTGCAAGTGAGGACAAAGCAAGCTGGAAAGACTCGTGTTGGTTTGTAGGGCCAGTCGTCATTCCAGGAAGCAACCATAGTGACGTGGGACGTTACAGATTTTATGTGGTGAATTGTTTAAATTGAACTTATATGTTTTATTTGCTTGTTGGGTTATGAAAGCATGGTAAGTATGAATGTACTTGGTAGCAATGAAATTTGATAATTAATGCATAGTATTGTAGATTGGTGTTTATTATGCTTTATGTGTGCATGATTTTTGTGGTTGTTTGGACCTGGCCGTGGGATTGTTCTGGGTATGAACATCAGGGCTGAGGGGTTTAGTTAGTTATGGCGGATGAATTCAGATTGTTTGCGTTCAGAATGGTTAAGTGGACCTGGTATTGTTATAGCGAGGGTAGCAGATGATGGCTAGGGTTGGAATCCTCCATCTGCCCTTGAAAGTCACAGTAGACGTTCGCTAGTAGGTGAGTAAAGCTGTGAGGTTTGATAGAAGAGATTAGACAGGTGAAATCGCGGGTTTTTCTGGGAGGAAGCTGCTTTATATATTTTGACAGTAAGAGTACCAATGTTGGTTTTACTTGAAGATATAGACAGATATGAGTACTATATGGAAGGCTCAGGAGGCATTATCCTCTAGTTTTGAGGAAGATTTGGATTTTCCTAAGAATTGATCAGTGGACGGGCATAGCTAATTCTATCCTTTATTATATGAAGATGATAGGTCGTGACAAAGTGGTTGCACTAAGTAGTTGTGGCAGAAGGATGCCCGGAAGTGGTACCCCAAACCCGAAATGTTGGCATGGTGGGTTGGGAGGAACTCAGATAGGGATTTGATAAAAGAGATTACTATGAAGTAGTTAGAGCTGCAGAGACTAATGAGTTTATAAACTTGGTTTAGAATGATAAGACAACAACATAATATGTCAATAAGTTGGTAGGTTGGTTAATCCTCTTTGGAAGTTAATACAAGCAGATGTAGCCGGAAATGATGATTCATTTAAGGATTAAACTTTGGGATGGCCCAGAGCACCATGGCCGCTCCAATGCATGAGATTTTCATTTGTGCTTGGGCAGTAGGGAGGGCCATGTTATTTAAGATGTATGGAATGAGGCATGGAGCACGAATGCCGAAGAGCAAGTAATGAAGATGACGGTATTCCTATTTGTGGGATTTAGTAAGGGAAGATGCACAATTTTCGGAATAGAAGGACCCCTGACGGTTATATGGCTCTTGGTTTTGACAGGATGGGGTTTGGTTTACAGGATAGCCGTCAGGACAGTAATGAGACCTAGTGAAGTTATTTGGTATTCATCAGAAGCAAGAGACGCCAACTGGAAAGACACGAGGTGAGGGCACATTTTTCTTCATGGAATGGTTTCGTACGTTAGGGCGGATGGCCCAAGATTAAAGAATAGATGGCTGGAATGCCTTGTTACATTCGAAGCCCGAGGCTAGTTCCTTGGAGGTGAACAGTTGACTTGTAGTCTTTGTTCTTGGTTATATATATGAGCTGAAAGAGTTTGGTGTTGTGTATCTCCCAGGAGAGACTCAGATATAAAGTTTATGTCTCAGGGCTATTGCACGAGGGGTTTGAGATATTAGTGCTTCTTGGGGATGAATTAGAAACTTCTGAAAGAAGAATTGGAATACAAGTAATAAAGGGGTTCGTAGTGAAAGTCATTGAGTTTATTGTGTAAGAGCCTTGACATGAGCCTGAGCGGGAGCTGATTTGTTAGATAAGGGAAAACCCTGGATTGTAGGGGATATCACTTGAAGTATTTTAATTGGATTGAATGGAAACTGAGTTGGTCAGTAGGAATTCAGATGGGTATGTAAGAAATTGTTGGATACGCTTTAGAATTGGGCTATGGACAAACTCAGCATTAGGGACACTATGAAGAATGGTATTAGTTTGGCAGAAAGAATTACTGGTTCAGTTGAAGAAGTTCTTGACTTAGGAATGGATTAGATGGAGCATTGTATCATGGGATTTCTTGTCATTGCCTGTTAAGGATGAAGAGTTCAAATGCCCGGTTACAAGACATGACAATGTCTTCAGGAATTGATCTTCAATTTGGTTATTACCAACTGAGGATCAAGGAAAGAGTCATTTCAGGAGTTATTACTTGTACCCAGTGGGGTGTGATGGATTATTAGTAAAGGTTCTTAACTGACTTAAGCATCAACAACATAGGTAAGTTTAACAAACAATGAATACAGGAACAATTTGGATGAGGCACCTTCAAGTTCGTTAGAGATGCATTGATCTACTTCACAGTTAGAAGCAGAATATGGATGACTACTACACTGATAATACTAAGACTGAAGCAGCATGGTCACAAGTAAGGTTCCAGAAGGTATCAACTTCGTTTCTTCAAGGGTATCCATAGGAAGAGAAGGGATCAGGTATGAAGAGATTCAATCTGAAGCCACAGAGAAATTACTGAAGAACGTCTGAAGGATAGGAAACACAACCAGACCAGTGAACATGTCATCTACTACCTGAAGTATCTTTGGAAGACAGCTACACCAGAGATTAGAACGACAGAAGAACCTAAGGGTAGACTGAATGGGAAACTTTGTATCAGATTTTCAGAAGATAGAATAAGGATTGGTTAGCACCCTGTGGTATAGGAATATGCATGTAATGGATGGATACAGAGAGGTAACATGAAGGACCATATTTTTGTTAAGACATGAAACTATAAGCAGTGCATCAAAGGCTGAGACATGCCTAGATATAGAATGAAGGGATGCTAGTTTGTACCTCGCAGGAGGTGAAATAATGGGAACATGGCCGATATACATGGAACATTAAGTTAACGGTGAATGCATAACGTAAGGGGTTTGAGCATTAGGTCATTTGTAAGAAAGATAATCCTGAGAACAAGATCCAGTGAGATTTAATATGCGACTCATGTTAGAAACCCTTGATTATTCAAGGAGGAAAATTTTAATTTGGAAGCTGACCCCTTACTTGGGAAGGTCTGTCCCGATTGGATAGGACACCACGGGTTATAGTAAGATCAGACAGGGTAACGGTTGAGGTTAGGATAGTACCTATGGTTGGCTATGGACAGATATATATATCTTTGGACAATGGAATCCAGAGTGAGGATCTTGTGGAAATGGTGAAGAACCTTACCAATATAATATGAGTTAAGATATGAAGATCGGATGAGTGATCTGATGGAATTTTGTGTGGAGACGAAAGTTCTAAATGAACATCGTACTACCTCCTAAGGCATATGGTAACCAAGAAGTTTAAATGGATGATAAGATCTAATATTCAGATATTGAAAGGAAAAATGGTATAGTGGTGGATCATCGGGGTGGACCACATTAAACTACAAGTGAGATTATTGGACATGGAAGGTTGCAACTCAACAAATTGAGTTAGCTCATTTTGGTTTGTGTGAACGGGTGACGTGGCATGATAAATGATAGTGCCGGGTTGAGACCCTTTAATTTTCCAGGTTCTGGAAAGAAATTAGAGAAAGAAGGGAATAAGATTGAAACCTAGAATTGGTGGCTGTCTATGGATAGAATGGCAATCTGAAAAATGAATGGTTGTTCTAAGGAATTAAGCATTGAACTTGCAAGTGTTTGGAATACTAAGGAAAGTATAGCCCCTTGATGAAATAGTCACTGTAGAGTCCAAGAACTTTACTTAGCTAGTTAGATAGTAGTATAATAATAATAATAGTATTATCTTTATGACTGTGGATTTTTGGTTCAGAGCGGGATTTATTTGGACACTCATAGTAGTACTTGTAGATTTTCTAAGTTTAACCCATAGTTTAGGAATATTAATTTTAACCTAAGGTTTGATTAATTTGACTGTTATTGAGGATAATATTTATAATATTATAAGGTTTAGATAAGACCCAATAAGATAATAGCACATGTCATGTATAGGTTTAATAATGATTAAGTATTTTGAGGAATAAATTTATTAAGGTTAAAATTTGAATACCCTAGAGTCAGTCAGCAGCTTTGAAAACGTTAGAGGGCTTAGTCAAGGCTATTTACTCAATTCAAATTAAGCTAAAAATGTGTAATTTCGTGTTTAAATATTAAGCGTATGCCGATATATCGCAGCTATAGGGGGCGATATATCGCAGTACGAAGATACGAAAAACACAAAACGTTGCACGATTGCCTCGGGCATAATGGCCCAGGAGATATATCATCTACAGGGGGCGATATATCGCCTCCTTCAGTGTGTTTTTGAAAGTTTTCAAAAATGTTCTCATTCAAATCCTTAACCTCTTGATAAGTCCAGCATCTTTCTGAACGAGTCTTCAGCCTCTGCTGAACCATAATTCAAATGATTTTCATTTTAAAAGCCATTATTTTTATTCAATTTAAATGAAGATCTTTTCATTCCTAAACTCTATAAATAGGACCTAGTGCCCAGCCATTTATTCATCTATTAAGCTAAGTTCAGAGGCTGCAAATTGCTAGGTTAGTGTGAGAGTGTAAACACTTGGGTTGAGAATTATAAGCTTGATCACTATAAGCTTACCAAACACTTGGGAAGTAAGGTTTATTCACATTTCAGTTCAAGGTTTAGATTGGTCATATAAGTCTTCAAGGTATTTCCAAACTCTAGTTCAATTGGTATTATTTTCTTTAAGTTCTCATAGTCTTCTACTCAGCATTCTAACCTTATTCTTTATTCTTGGTTAGGAAATCTAAGTTCTTGAGCATAAGATTCTTGGTAAGTGTATTTTGATGGTATAGTTCCTTTATCACTTCCATCCCTTTTCTTCAATATACTCACCCTGTTATAAATGTTTTTAGGAGTGTTCCAAGGTCCCAAACCTGTTCTCATATCTCGGTAATTTTGGTAAGGAAAATAGGATAGGATTTATGTGTTATATGATTTTATATGTTATCTTATGAATATGTGTTATGTAAAATGTTATGTTAAGTATGCTTGTAGACTTGGGCATATGACCTATACAACTAACAAGCCCCAAATAGATTATGGGCATATGACTTTCTTAGCTAGCAAGCCCCACTAATCTAATGGGCATATGACTTGTTTAGTTTATGGACCCCAAGTAATAATGGCCATTATAGTATGTATGTGACATAAGTGTTATGATATGTTTTATGTTACATTATGAATTTTACGTATATGGTTATATGTTAGATTTTCCTTGCTGGGCATTAGGCTCACTCCTTTTGTGTTTATATGTGTAGGAAAGTAACTTTGGTGGCGGTAAAGGTACTTGGAAGCTTTGGGGATGTGTATTGAGGCGGAATGGATTCAAAGAGCCGAGAGTTTCGATTCGAGGATGAAGTCTTTATTTATGGTTTGTGTGTATTTTTTGGCACTTATTTATGTAATCTCTATTAATTACAAGTATGTTATGTTTTGATTTTAAAAAAATGGGATCCCATATCCTAACTTAAATTTTATGTAAGTTTAACCTTTATTCTTACAAGTTTTTAATAAAGTTATGATCTTTTCACTTGTAAGTTCTATTAAGGAATAGGGTCTATGTACAGTTTTCGTTAATGGTCCAAAGTCTAGAATAGTTGGGTCATTATAGTCACAGTGATGGATGCTAGATTATAGCTAAGGTGACACGACATAAGATATGGTGAGATAGAATGCAAGAGGTACTAGTTCTAAGTAAAGAAATGAAAGGCAGTGGGTACTATGGTTCAGTATTGGTTCGGGGGGAATACCAATGAAGTTGTTGGAATTCTTATGGCAGAAGTATCTACCTATTTGAAAGGACATAATAGTTCGCAAGTTGTAAACTTTGGAATAAGAAGTTCCAGGATGAGAGATTTGTACTTCTCCAAGTATTGCAAACAAGAAAGAGTATGATATTCTGGGGAAGAAAGGGGAGTTTTGGCTCTCGATTCGATAAGAATTCTGAGATTGTACCAAGGTTTAGGCAGGGGGCCTACAAGATAATCTTACCCTAGTATAAGTGATGGCTTATGAGTATTACTGGCATCAATGACAAGACGGAAAAATGATTGCTAATGAGATAAGTAGACCCTGGGGTTTCAACAAATTTTATGTGCAAGGAAGGGTTAATGAAATTATAGTTATAAGATGAGACCTTATGGAGGAAGAATGCCACTCTAGGAAGAGTGTTATTGAAAGATAAAAGGTAAATAATTGGGCTCTAGAATTATGGTCAGTGGTATGGGAGTTAATACCTGATGTGTTTGAATAAATTTCGAGGACGAAATTGTTATAAGGAGGGGATAGTTGTAACGACCCAAAATTACTAATAAGGCTTAAGGGCCTTGATTAGCGTGCCAGGAGGGCATAATTGGTATTTATGTGAATTAATGATAAAATGCATGATTATGTAGCATGCCTGATTTTATGATTATATGGATATGATTAAATGCATTTTTACGAATATTTGATATGCATGTGGGCCCTGTTTAGCTTGTAAGGGCATATTTGTAATTTTGGCCCGTTGAGGGCATAAATGTAATTATGTGGGATAAATTAATGAGACCATATTATTATGTAAATATATTTGCAGCATATGGCTCGAGATGGTCCTGGCGAGCGGATTGGCGAAATAGTCACGACGGGGACTAACACCCGGCTCGGGGGAGCTTGGGGATATTTTTGGCAATTTAGAGAATTTTTTGGGAATTATTAGGTGTTGGATAAATAACTTGTAATTAACTGGATGATGGGATTAAGTGGTAAATATTAGGAACATTTGAGGAATTAGCGGGAATTGGGAAAAATGACCATTTTACCCTTAAGAGTAATGAAGGTACTAAGTTTTACATGGGAGGGAAAAATAGTCTTTTCTTAGGTAAGGGATAAAGTCAGTAATATTCTAAGGATTAACCTGAAGGCTTTAGAAGACTCTTAGCTCTTCTTCTACTCTCTCTCACCATCTCACGTTTTTCTCTCTCAAGGGAGCCTAAGGGGAAATTCTAATTTTCAAGGAAGAGCTTAGGGAATTCTTGAGGGACACTTTGAGGAATTGAAGCTTTGAGCCAAGGGGAATCAACTGGGAAATCTAAGAGTATAAGCTCAAGGGTGGAAGGCTAGAGGTTGGTGAGGAGTCAACCATAATTGGGGTAAGTTCCTCTCACTGTTTTTGTTAGAGGATTTTGATTGTTGGATAGAGTTTTGGTGCTGAATTGGGTATTAACTTTGGCATCATAGTGTGATTGTTCGTGATTGAATTGAGAGTGTGATTTACTACTGAATTGGGATAATGATTGTTGTATAATTGTTAAAGGTTTGGTGATTAGAAATATGGAATCTAAGCTTGAAATTCATAGATGGTGTTGGGAAAACTTATACATGATCTTTATTTATTTTCATGTATATCTAATGTTAAACAAATTAATACGAAATAGCCTAAAACATGTTTCTTAAATTGAATTCAAAGAGAAACAATGAATAGAATACTTACAGTATACGCAGCGGAATTAAAGAGTCCTTCCTTCAGTTTCTCTAATTCTTGTATCCTCTCTGTCGCAGAGTATTATCAAGAAACTGAACCGATCTTCTATTTTCTTCACAATCTTCCAATGTATCCTTAGAATCACCTAGACTAGTGTGGGAAATTCTCAACACATGAGATAGATATAGAGAGAAGAAGAGAAAATAACAAAGAGGCTTAGAAAAGGACTAGTGCATAGAGAGAATCTAAAACTATCAGAAAACCAGTGATTAAACTTATCTGTCGTCTCAGAAATCTGAACTTGTGACTTCTCTCTAAGTACTCCTTTTATAGACTCAATTAGGCCATTTAATTTAATTAGAAAATCAATAAAATAATAGCTATTGATTTAATTAATTAAATAATTATTTATATCCTCTATCAAATTAATTATTTATAATTTGAACCTTGATTTAAACTTATTATTTAATTTAGATTCCAATTTATCTTAATTAATAAATCTGTCATAATTTCTCTTTTCTTCTCAAAATTACATAACTCTGTGAAACTATCCAAAATTGACCTGGTCAACTTTGATAATTCTAATTGATAGTTAAATCAATTAATTGAGACTATCTAGATGATTTTATCCAAGGTACAATGGGGACCATGGGCCTATGAAATAAAGCTCCAATAAGTTATCATAAATATAACAAATAAATTTAGTAACTTATTAATTCCTCGTGACTCCACTATAGACTCGGAATCACACTCTTGAATTCATATAACGCTATATAATAGATATAGATACGATATTAATTATCCATTGTTACAACCATAATTGTCATTCAATCCTCTATAGATTGTCTACAATGTGATAGGACTAAAATACCGTTTTACCCCTCATTGTATTTTATCATTAAAACACTTAGTTCCTTATAAATGATATTTCAGTAAACTAATTTAAATATTGAAATGAGATCTCTATCATTTAACACATTGAACCAAACTAAAAGGAAATCATCATTTCACTTCTTCATCAAAAGTTATAGATGTTCATATCTATGATTAACACTCCCACTCAATTATACTACCGAGTTCCCAAGATGTAAGTATGGGATAGTCCGTAGGGTAAGCTGGTAACGAACAAGTCAAAAAACTCAAATTATACAATCAGTTAGAATACTAACCACTCAGAATTGAGATTGAATTGACCTATGGTCAACTATATGATATGACTAGAATAGATAATAACAGTATGTTTACTTATCTTGGCAACTTTCAATACCGGTCCAGTCCGATGTAACAAATACATCCAATCTTATCTACTCTGCTAATGTTCTGGAAAGAACATAACACTATAATGTGTAAGTATATCATATCGTAGATTGGCAAGTTAGTGTAAATCTTGTGCACTGACTAATCTTAGGACTAACTTATTTTGAACATATAATCATATTTATATTCCACTGTGATTACGTCACTATAAATAAGATTAGCTATATGCTCGGGATTTAATAGAAGTTTATATTAAATAAATAATCATGAAAATAAAACATGTGAGCAAAGTGATTGACAAAGTCAAAAAATGATTTCTATTCTTTTATTGATAATAAAATGAGATTACAAAGAATTTGAGTTTTAATTAGGGCATAAAACTCCAACAAATGGTTAGTGATGAATTGAGGGGAAAATTCTGGGATTATCTTGAGTGTACTTGGCTAAGAAGAAGGAGGAAGAAAACCCAAAATTTTCGGGGTCGAAGGGGGCGCACTGCGACCTAGCCAGGGGTGCCGCGACGCGTGTGGCCCTTATGGCCTGGGATGCTCTCTGACTTGGGGCGCGCCACGACTTGCCTGGCCAAGTCGCGACCCGACTCCCTTTTGGCTTGGGAGTTTGCTCTCTGACTTGAGGCAAGTCGTGACTTGCTGAGCCAAGTCGAGACCCACCTGGGAAGTTTTTTCTTGGTAGTATTTCAAGTGTTGTTATGGCTCGAGGGCTCGAACCTAGGCGCTCAGTACAATTTCTACTACCCGGTTTAGTAGAAATTGAGGTTCCGGAGGCTAGTTTTGTTTCCTAGGTATTTTATTTTGATTGGAAGTTGATTGATATCAATGGCCCTTGTGACTAGGTTTATCGCCAAGGCTCGAGGCTAAGGACCGTGCTCGGAACTAGTTCACCTTCTCCACTCGGAATCAAAGGTAAGAAAACTACACCCGGTTGTGTGACTATGTTGGGACTAAGAGTTCCTATACTTGTATGTAATGTTGTATGATGGTATTATGCCATGTAAGTATGAAATAAACAGCCTAGAGTGCCGAAAATAATATTGGCGCACATGACGCGGCTCAGCCACTGGTAGATGAGGTTAATTAAATAATCACTGAGCCTGGCCTAAGCAAGCCAGAGTCAGTGGATTGAATACTGGGCTTGACCTAAGTGAGCCAAAGACAGTGGGTTAAACAGAGGGTGTAGCCTAAGGGCGTCGACCCTAGTTATTGTATGACATGCTACTGTTGTTAATTTGATGAATATGATATGCTGAATACCTGGATGTTAGATTGTTAATTTATCAATTGTTACCACTGATTAAATGAATGCTATGACCTACTGGATAATTGATTAATGTTTTGTGAATTATTTTATTATGCTATGATAATATGGTTTTCTTACTAGGCATCGGCTCACGTGTGCTACGTGGTGCAGGTAAAGGCAAGGGTAAGATGGTTCTACCATGGGTTAGAAAGCTCTAAGGGGGAGGTGTACATTGTCAGCTGCTCGACCGCCACGGTCGAGGGATTGTGCAAGGACGGAAACCTAAAATGTGTATTTTTCCATTAGAGTGGCCTTGATTATTTATAACTTTTGTAAATTTTGTAAATATGTCCTCTAAACCCTGTTTTGGGATCCCATGTACTAAACATTTATTTTAATGAAAATTAACTGTTTATGACCAAAATATTTTAAACCTATTCTGTTTATGACTTTAGGTTCACATTTTTATTTAAATGAGTTGGTTAGCAAGTCTTGCACTATTTTAAACACACAGTGTAATAGTCTTGGTTATCCAGGGCGTTACAACTTGGTATCAGAGCAGTCTAGATTCAAGGGTTCCTGAAGACTGGCTGGACATGTACACTCACTGCGAAAGACAAGCTTGACTAAGTAACTTGTACAGACTCCATTAGGCGACGTGTCACTTTCATCCAGGCGATTCATCACCTGCTAGGGTTTAAAAAAACTCTAAGCATCAGGCGATGCTACGCCACATGGGTGGCGATGCCCTCTCTGTTTTTGGACCCCTACAAAGGTCCTAAAATGGCCCCAAATGCTACAAAATCTTTTGGGGACCCTTAGATACCTCCATGCATCACTCTGGACTCAAAAAGACATTTTTAAAGTGCCTACAATTGAAATTCAAATTTCACATCTTCACTATGTGAAATTCACTAAGTGTTTATACCTTGCTTGTATTTGAACACTTATCTTTTTGTATTTAACCAATCATAACTGTACACCCTAAATATCCGCGAGTTATTAGTGAGCTGGAAAAGGGCATAATTCAGTCCGCCACGTGTAAATCCTCCACCCGGAGCTGCTGTTACGAGTCTCCACCTCCCTAGCCCGAAGTTGATCAGAGAGTTAGCAGTCTACTCGAAGGCAGTGGGTCAGCAGTATGGATATCACGAGCTAGTGCTACATCGAGCTCGAGGTGCAGCATAGATCTGACACTCGAATCCTTGTAAAGGCTACCACGCAATGTAAACGTGCACATATCAGACATCATGTGTCTATTCCATTCCTAAATTCTCGGACACGCAGCATAAACGTGCGTGTTCAGGCACTCCACGACTGGTTTGGGCCATGCGGCCCATTATCTCCCCTTACCTACTGATTAGACAACACCTCATTGTCAGGTTTTAGGAATTAATCATCAGTGTCACAGAGATGACATGATGGGTAAGAAGGTCACGGGATGACCCCCTTTACCAATGCCCAGGTATCCTCTCCCTATAAATACCAAGACCCTAGGCGTTGCAAGGGGTTGGCATTTTCATTGTAAAGAAACACTCTGTAAAAAATACTCAAGAGATATCAATAATATTGACTGGTGGACTAGAGGGATTTTAACCTTCGAACCACCTAAAAAGAAAGGAGTGATAACCTTCCCACAATAATAATTTCGCCAGTTTGGAATTTAAATATTTTCATATTACGGTTCACTATTTAGCACTAATCCATCCAGTTTATTCGCATAATTATCTGTTGGCGAAGAACCGCATCAACAGTTTGGTGCTTTCATTGAGAGGATTTAGATTGGTGCTATTGCAGAAAACCTGACCATGGTGGTTACTCGTTCGAGGCATGGTAATGAAGTGGATCAACATGATGGGTAGATGGCCCACCATGCCGCCATATCTGATGAACAAAACCCCGAGGTCCAGTAGCGACCGGGAAAGCAGCCAATGGGCCAGGGCGACACCGGAAGTTCGGCACCCCGGCCGCCAAATCCGAACCTGGATTTCTACACAGCGATAGAGATGGAAAACGCACAATTGAGAAGGCAGCTTTCAAAAGTAAACAAGAATATCGAAGAGGTCTTGGCCTGGTTACCCCCTCTTACAACCGACGCTAACATCGGAAAGAGGCATAGTGGGATTCATAGGACCCACCGGGATAACCGGTCCAGGCTCAGCCGGTCAGTCAGAACCTCAACTCTGAGTTCTACTCCCACGTCACACCACCACCGGGAAACTGTGTTTGAGGAGTTTCCTAGGGTCGATCAGCAATTTAGTCGATCAGTCCAAACCTCAACTCCTAGCTCGATTCCACCCCCGAACGCACCCAGAAGGGCCCGAGGCAGCTCGCGGAGGAGATCCGGGGAGGGCTCGCGATGATAGCCTGCTCCGGCCAGCCATCCTACACCACGGTCAGACCGTCGAGCGCAGGACATGGGGAATGGTAGAGTGGAGCGGTCGCGACCTAGCTTGATCCGGCCAGACAGGACTAGGATGGCGTCACCAGTTAGGCATCCCTCGTCTCCCATAAGATACCCATCTCCTCCCTGTCCAGTCCGGGACATTCCAGCTCATGGGAGCAGCAGGAGAAATCCTCCTTCTGCCGATCCTTCCCGTCATAGCCGAGCGCACGGGGAAATCCCAGATCCTCACCCTCAGCAGCGGGCTCCGAGTTTTTCAAATGGGAGTTACTGGACCAGGAGTCATCGAAGTGGCATGCCCGGTGAAGACCTGCGCCATCGTTTGAGTTCAGCTCAAAGCCCTCGGGCCGCCCTGAGGGCCAACCTTCGAGATCGCCTCAACTCACAGAGAGGAGATCCGTCTAGAAATGGTAGTCATGCTCACCGAGGGGAGGGTCTGTCGGAAGTACTTGACAGTGGGAATGTCCCACCTAACCAAGCTCAAGCTTGGAGGGACAATAACCCGCCTAATGCTTACAATGGAATTGGAGCTGTTGAACAACCCTAGAACAACCAAGGAAGTAAGGACCAAACCTCAGATGGAGGAGCTCTTCGCCCCCAGCATAGCAGCCACGACGTATCCACCTGGTTTTCGTATGCCCCACTTGTCCAAGTTCGATGGAGATGGAGACCCATCGGATCATTTGGGTATGTTAAACACCCAGATGATGGCCCACAACATCGGCCCCGAGCTAAGGTGTTTGATATTTCCTTCCACCTTGACTGGGTCGGCCAGGCAATGGTTCAAGCAGAATAAAAAGCAGTCCATCAGCTCATGGAAGACCTTTTTTGGTGACTTTAAGAAGGCATTCCAAGCTTCTCAGGCTGCCCGCGTCAAAGCCGACACCCTGGAAAACGTGAAGCAGCAGCCCGAGGAACCTTTGAAAGCTTACCTGAGCAGGTTCGCAAACGTCACGGCTCGAGCCAAGGACGCGGACGATAGTTCCAAGATTATGGCCTTGAGGACTAGAATCCTCGTTGGAGGTGGACTATGGAAAGAGATACAGAGAAAAGGTGTCAGCACCGTAGACGAATTCCTAAACAAGGCCCAGGGATGGATAAACCTGGAAGAGGCGCGAGCATCGGTCGCGGGAACCAGCCAAGCCCCTGATCAGCCCGTTGGAGTGGGAAAGGATGTCATGAAAATGACTCAAACCGTTACACAGAATAACCAATTGGGTGGAGGGAAGAGAAAAGGGAGCAGCGAGGGTGGCCAGCACGACCCGAAGAAGAACAAGCTTGTGGAAAAATTTAAGCCAGTGTACGCGACTAACACCGAGCTCACAAACACTAGGGAGAACATTTTCCTAGCAAACTCTGCCCGCCTTCCCTGGAAAAAGCTAGAGCCTTTGAAGCACTAGAAGGCCAAGAGGGACCCCTCCAAGTTTTGTCAATTCCACAACGACATTGGCCACAACACTGACGATTGTAGGTATTTGAAGGATGAGATTGAGACTCTCATCAGAGTCGGACCCTTGGATCAATATGCGTGAAATAGAGTTACGGCCGGTCAACTGGCTCCAGAAGCTCCGGTAAGTCAGCCCGGGCCCCGGATAAATCAGGACACCCGTCCTCTTGTGATAGGAGGAGAGTTATCCACGATCTCCGGAGGCCCCCTTCTGGCCGGCACAAGCAGGGGTGCCCAGAAGAGATATGTCAATGAGTTGAAGGCTCATAACGGAGTGGATTTCATCCCAGAGCAGCATCTACCCAAACAGCAACGACTGGAGAGGCAACCAATCATATTCACCGAAGAAGATGCTAGTCACGTCCAGTTCCCCCATAACGACCCTTTGGTCATAACCGCCCAGCTCGCCAACCGGAGAGTTAGGAGAATACTGGTCGATAATGGGAGTTCGGTGAACCTGCTATTCCGGTCTACACTGGAAAAGATGGGTTTATCTGTCACTGAGTTGAAAGCCACCTCCATGATGTTGTATGGATTTTCCGGAGAAGGATCAGTGGCGATAGGGATAATTGAGCTGGTAATTACCCTAGGAGAGAGGCCCCGGACTGTCTCTAAACTCCTCGAATTTGTGGTCATCGATTGTCTTGCCGCATACAATGCCATTTTGGGTCGGCCTACGTTGATAGCATTTGAGGCCGTAACCTCCATCCGCCACCTCGCAGTAAAATTCCCCTCTTCCACGGGGATATGCATGGTCCGAGGTGATCAGCTCGCTGCCAAGGAATGCTATAGCATTTCCATGAAGGGAAAGTCACGACCCGGGTAGCAAACGTTGTCCATCCAGGGCGGGGACGAGAAATCTCAGGAAGTAGGATTTACTCCGGAGACAGAAAAACCTCAGAATGCCAGGGGGGAGAGTATCATCTTAAATAATGTATCGACCCTAGAATAGGCGAGGATAGATCCGAGCTCTAGGCCATCGAAGAGCTCGAGGAGGTGAATATCGACCCACAAGATCCCTCGAAGGTGGCAAAGCTCGGGAAAAACCTGTGTAGCGAAAGGAAGGTGGAGTTGATTAGGTTTCGACAAGAAAATCTAGATGTGTTCGCCTGGTCTCATGGAGACATGGTAGGGATCAGCCCGAGCGTCATCATGCACACCCTCCACTTGGATAAGAACGTGCCTGCAAAGTCCCAGAAACAAAGGCGCCTGGGCACGACCCGAGCTGAGGGCCTAGAGGAAGAATTAGCCCGGCTCTTAAAGTGCGGCTTTATCCGCGAGGCAAAGTTCCCGATCTAGGTCGCCAATCCTATTTTGGTCCCAAAGCCCAGCGGGAAGTGGCAGACCTGCATCGACTTTTCTAATCTAAACAAAGCCTGCCCGAAAGATTGCTTCCCTTTTCCCAGGATTGACCAATTAGTAGATGCCACGATGGGGCACGAGCTCATGTCTTTTGTGGATGCGTACTCAGGCTATAACTAGATCGCCATGAATCTGGTGGACCTGGAACACACTAGCTTCATGACCCCAACTAACGTTTATTGTTACAAGGTCATGCCTTTCGGGTTGAGAAATGCAGGAGCTACATACCAGAGGTTGGAAAATAGGATGTTTACCAATCAGATCGGGAAAAATATGGAAGTGTATGTTGACGACATGTTGGTTAAGTCAAAAACTACCGATAACCATGTCTCCGATCTGAAGGAATACTTTAAGATTTTAAGAGAATACCGCATGAGGCTAAACCCCCAAAAGTGTACTTTTGGGGTTGCGTCAAGAAAATTTCTAGGTTTCATTGTCAATACCAGAGGAATAGAGGCAAACCCCGATAAGATCAGGTCGCTACTCGAGATTCCCTCACCCCGGTTACGAAAAGACGTTCAAATTCTGACAGGAAGGGTGGCAGCCCTTAATCGGTTTATTTCCCAATCTACCGACAACTGTTTGCCATTCTACAACCTGCTCCGGGGAAATAAAAAATTCGAGTGGACCGAAGAATGCGAACGTGCCTTCCTCGACCTGAAAGAACATTTAGCCGAGCCGCCCATATTGTCCAAACCAACAGCAGGAGAACCTCTTATCCTTTACCTAGCTGTCACAGAAGATGCGGCTAGCGCCGTACTGGTCTGGGAAGAAGACTCGTCTCAAAAGCCAGTCTATTACATCAGCAAGAGGCTTCTCAGAGCTGAATCCCGATACCTGTTGATGGAAAAGATGGCCTTCTGCCTTATTACAACCTCCAGAAAGCTCAGACCATATTTCCAGTCCCATTCAATACACGTCATAACCGATCAACTTTTAAGGCAGGTTTTGCAGAAACCTGAAGCATCGAGACGTATGTTGAAATGGGCTATCGAGCTCAGTCAATTTGAGATACTGTACGCACCGCGAACTACTATAAAAAGCCCATCCCTGGCTAATTTTGTGGCAGAATGCATAGGATTCCGAGAAGACCCAGTGGAAGAACCAGCTCGAGCCTCATGGAAAGTCTTCGTAGATGGCTCATCTAACGAGAACGACTCCAGGGCTGGAATCATATTGATATCCCCGGAGGGACATTGATTCCACTCTGCGTTGCGATTCAGATTCAAAGCATCCAATGAGGCTGAATACGAAGCTTTATTGGCTGGGATAAGGGTGGCCCAGGAGCTGAAGGCCAGCTCCGTCCAGTGCTACAGCGATTCCCAGCTCGTGCTAAACCAAGTATTAGGAGAATACCAACCATGGGGAACCAAGATGGCTCCTTACCTAGCCAAGGTAAAGAAAGAGCTATCCGCATTTGAGCACGGCTTAATCGAGCAGATACATCGGGAGCAGAATGCCAACGCTGACGCCCTGGCAAAGCTCGCCACCTTCGGGGAGGCAGAAACTTTGGGGCTGGTGCCGATAGAGTTCTTGGAAAGACCAAGCATAGAGGAAATCGGGGCGGAGGTCGAGATGATTGACACCAAACCGACCTGGATGACTCCCATACTCGAGTACCTCACAACATGGAAGTTACCCGAGGAGCGAAATGATGCAAGGAGGGTACTTTACCAGGCTCCGAGGTATATAATGATAAACGGGATATTGTACCAGCGTGGCCTCTCTTTACCTCTTCTACGGTGTGTTCTGCTAGGCGAGGCGAAGACCATTTTGCAGAAGGTACATGAGGGCTTTTGCGGAGATCACGCTGGGGGGCAATCCCTGGCCTTAAAGGTGTTGAGGAAAGGGTATTATTGGCCCACTCTTTCAAAAGACTCGATCTCTTATGTCAAAAGTTGCGACAGGTGCCAGCGGTTCTCCACGGTCGCCCGAGCCCCTTCCATCGAGCTATGGATGATCTCTTCCCCGTGGCCGTTCGCGGTCTGGGGGATTGATTTGGTGGGTGCCCTTCCCATGGGAAAATGAGGAGTTCGCTATGCTGTAGTGGCTATAGACTACTTCACAAAGTGGGCAAAAGCAGAGGCCCTGCCGACGATCACTTCAAAGAGGGTCCTCGACTTTATGGTTAAGAGTATTATCTACCGATTCAGACTGACAAAGAAGATCGTGTCGGACAACGGAACATAGTTCGATAGTGATCTCTTCATCGAATTTTGTGAGAGGCACGCCATAGTTAAAAGCTTCTCCTCCGTGGCCTACCCCCAAGCTAATGGGCAGGTCGAGGCTGTGAACAAGACGCTAAAAGAAAGCCTTAAGAAGGGGCTGGATGAAGCCAAGGGAATTTGGCCCGAACAGCTCCCCCAGGTACTGTGGGCATACCGAACCTCGCACCGAACTTCGATGGGTCACACTCCTTTCTCCCTGGCTTTCGGGAGTGAGGTCGTCCTTCCTGTTGAAGTAAAGGTAGCCTCGCATAGAGTCTAGACATTTGACCAAGACCGGAATGACAAATTGCTCTGCGCGTCCCTCGACCTAATTGATGAAAAACGAGAAGCTTCACAGCTGCAGCTTGCGCATTATCAAAAGAAGATCACTCGTTATTTTAACTCAAAGGTCAAGAAATGCATCTTTAGCATTGGCGACCTGGTGCTCAGAAGAGTCTTTTTAGCAGGTAAAGATCCCAAGGACGGAGTGTTGGGACCAAACTGGGAAGGGCCCTATCAAATAATAGAGGTTGTGAAAGAAAGAACCTTTAAGCTAGCTCGGCTTAATGGAGAAGCGGTCCCACGGACTTGGAATGCTATTCACCTGAAGAAATATTATCAGTAATACTTTGGTAAGGCTTAATTAGAAAAGCCACCTTTGTTTATTAAATAATGAGAGATAGTCTTTTCATTTTATCATATATGTTTGTGGATGTAATGTTAAAAAAGCACGTTTCAAGTAACCACGAAAGGTCCTTTCCTGGTTACTTGGGGGGCATATATCCTAGATTCAACCAGGTCCTAAACATAGAAGTTGATTCAAATTGATTAATCGATGTTTTTCTTAAAAAGCACGAGATATCAATAAAGAATTAACACGAACTAAGTTTTTCAAAATCAATATCCTGGAAATAACCAGGTCCTAAACATAGAAGTTGATTCAAATTGATTAATCGATGTTTTTCTTAAAAAGCATGAGGTATCAATAAATAATTAACGCGAACTAAGTTTTTCAAAATCAATATCCTAGAAATAACCAGGTCCTAAACTTAGAAGTTGATTCAAATTAATTAATCGATGTTTTTCTTAAAAAGCACGAGATATCAATAAAGAATTAACGCTAACTAAGTTTTTCAAAATCAATATCCTGGAAATAACCAGGTCCTAAACTTAGAAGTTGATTCAAATTGATTAATCGATGTTTTTATTAAAAAGCACAAGATATCAATAAAGAATTAACGCGAACTAAGTTTTTCAAAATCAATATCCTGGAAATAACCAGGTCCTAAACTTAGAAGTTGATTCAAGTTGATTAATCGATATTTTTCTTAAAAAGCATGAGATATCAATAAAGCATTAACGCGAACTAATTTTTTTTCAAAATCAATATCCTGGAAATAACCAGGTCCTAAACTTAGAAGTTGATTTAAATTGATTAGTCGATGTTTTTCTTAAAAAGCACGAAATATCAATAATAAATTAACACACACTAAGTTTTTACCAAATGCGCTAAAAGTGAATAATAGTAATGGTAAAAGTAGATTAAAATGAAAACTCAGAAAAACCCATTGTCTCGAGGAGAAAAACCTCGTGGTAAAAAATTACAAACATAAAAACAAAATTTCTACGCCCCCCCAGGCCGTTCCGTGGAGGTCACCCCTTCAGTCTCCTGCTCGCCTACAGCGGAAGTCTCCCCGGTCTTAGAGAGCGTCTCCTGTTGAAGGCGAGCCTTGAACTTCTCGAGGAAGGGCTCCCACACCTCCGGCGCCAAGAAGGAGAAATCGCCGTCCTGGTTGAAGGCCTAGCAGTGATAAAGCATGGCCTCCATGGAAGAGCTGGAAGATGCCCTCTCTGCGACAAGGATGGCCTTGGATTTTTCAAACTTGGCCTTCACAGTAGCCAAGCCATACTATGAAGCCTCAAGATCGGTTTTTGCCGCAGCCAAGGCCCCCTGCGCGGCTTCCAGATCGGCCTTCGCAGCGGCCAGCGCAACCTGCGCGGCCTTTTTGCTTTCCTTGACAGCCGTCAAGGTAGCCTTGGCATCTCGCTCCTGCTGTAGTGCAGACACGAGAGCGGCCTTAGCAGTCTGGAACTCGCCTATGATCTCGTCAAACCTGGCCCTGGACCGAGCTATGCCGCGGTGTAGAGCCAGAGCCACCTACAAATGAAAATATAGTAAGGCATGTGCTAAAGGGAAAGCAGAAAAAATTGACTGAGTTAATTAGGCAACCTTACTGTAAGGTTCATCCCCAGCGAAGACTCCATGACATTCTCGGGGCTCCTCGTCTCAATCTCCCGTAAGTCCCACGGGGTGGAGTTGTAGTAATGCTCCACCGTATAGCTTGTAGTCTCGTAGACCGTCCCTCGGAAGGCCTCGGGGAGTTTCTCCGGAGCCTGAGTGTTAACCGGTATACGCACGGTGGGAGTGGGAGCTGGCGGTGTTCCAGTTGGTGTCTCCTAATCCCGAACAGGGACAGGAGGTCGCGGAGGAGGTGGAGACTTGCTGATGGGCCCGGGAGGAGTCTTCTTGGTAAACCGGGGCTTCTTGACCAGGGGCCCGGACGATCCGGAAGGAGGATTCCCCCCCTGGAAGATGGACCGCAGGACATTGTCTCCAGGCTGTGCCATCTCTTCACCTGAAACAAAAAAGAAGGGAGCGTTAGGACACATGTAAGGTTATCCGATTATGAGAAAAATCTAAGGATATATTAAAAAGGTCCTACCCTCCGAGCTGGAGGAGGAATCTATTGCCACGACCTTTGGCCGCAGAGCTTCTATGGGGGACTCTAGATTTATAACTTCGTGAATGAGAGGGTGGCTCGGGGTCCGGATCAGCCTCAGGACTGGACTCCTCTACATACTTCCTAAGCCCCGGAGCTACTACACCCTCCAGGAGGGAGGGCCACAACCTAAGGTTGGTCCCATACTTCTAAAAAAAGATTGACCTAAAAGCCAGGGTGTTGTCTACTACTACAGTGCCCCTAGGGTGGCTCATGTCAAAGGGTAGCACCAGTTGATCTACACACTGAAGCAGGGTTATGTTAAGGTCTTGGTCATCATGGTGACGATGTACGAGCTGGCTTGGGTTAAACCTAGCGAGCTGAAGGTCTACGGTAGCCCTGTCTAAGTCCCTAAACAGGTATGGGTTACCTTGGCCAGAGGGGCAGGCTGCTGCCCCGGACTAGATTCGATCCGTGTCAGGGCCCTGGGCAACCTCGAGGGCCCGCTTCCAGCGCACGAGCGACACCTCGTCTTCCTCTTCCTGGTCGTCATTCACCGCAGCACCCCCCTCGGGGATGGGCACCAGTTCGCGAGCTGTTGGGACGGCCCGCAGCCTCTTCAAGGCCAGGGTCTGACCCGGAGAAATTAACTTACACGCCAGCATTGTCTCATCAGACACGAGATGGCGGTAGTCTTTTTTGCTTGATGGGAGCCCCGCCAAGGTCTCATATTGACCCCCGAGGGTCACCGATTTAGCCGTCCTCGCAAAAATAGCTGCACGATGGTATTCAAGTCAATACACATGGAAAGAAACAAATCAGTGATGATTTTGCGAGCTAAGGATAGAGAGAACTTACGAGGACGGTTGAAGTAGTGGTGTTCGCAGTTGCGAAACCCCATCGACATAAAGAACTGGTCCTTGAAGTCGTTGGGGTTGCTGGCCAGCTTGATGACTACAACAGAGTTGGGAAAATGGGTCAAGTAATAGAACCCATCGCCTCGCCCCCGTTGATCCGGGCTGGCTTTGAGGCAGAGAAAGTAAAGGATGTCCGCTGGTGTAGGGACCTCCCATTCATGCTTCAGGAAGAGGTACCTGAGCCCCGCCAGCAGACGGTAGGAGTTCGGGGGCAGTTGGAAGGGAGCCAACCTCACGTAACTCAGAAAGTCCGCGAAGTACTGGTCCAAAGGAAGGAAGGCCCCGGCCTTGAGGTGTTCATCGCTCCAGGCCGCTAACTCCTCGTCGAGAGGTGTGCAGCTCCTCTCGCCCTCGAAGGGAGGTCGGACAACAAGAGCACCTGTCCCAATTTCGATGTTGTGGGACAACAAGATCTTGTTGACCCTCCCTTGGGTCGTAACCTTCTAGACTATCCTCTCAGCCTCGAAGAAGGCATCCAGTCCCACCTCGACCTCTTTCTCCACGGTGGGACCAAAGCGGGGGATAGGAGATTCAACAACTATCTCCTTCCCCTTGCTGGCTTGTTGGGATGATGAACCGGCGGCGCTCTTTTTGGGCATGTTCTTCCTGGGCCCCATATGGTCGCCTAGCGAACAAAGATGAAGAATATTTAGATAGGCGGCCTAAAAATAGAAAAGAGAATCTAGCGCGAGAAGTGATTTATGTACACGGGCTGAGGTAATCTCAGCCCGCGATGCGTGAGGCCACGCGATGCTGTGATCACGCGCCTGTGTTTCCAACGGATCCCCGATTGCTCGTGTTAGGATAATGTTTGCCTTGGAGGGAAAGTTTCAAAAAGAAAAACTGCCTAGGAAGCGTGACCCCTAAGCTACCGGGTTTTGCACCCCAAAAACCTATTGCCTTCCCCTCTCCAAACAGGCATTCCAGAAAAGTTACCCAGAAGAACTACCCAGAAAAACTATCCAGAAAAGTTACCCAGAAATTATCTTGTCCTATACATCACATTCCTAAACATGTTCTCATATGATCGATACCCCTAGGATAAAAACCTACGAACAAAACACCAGCCAAAAACAACCTACAGTGTGCGAGTAAGAAAGAAGTTAACCTAAGAAAGAAATGGAAATATCATAAAGTGCAACAGGCAGAGGACTTACAGTGTTTTTTCCATGTGAAAGTCACAAAGAGCGTAGGATTTAGAGTCCTGGTGAAGCCTTTAGCATTGGAGTTGCGGAAAAACTCTTGTGGCGAGAGCGTAGGGATCTCTGGGACAATAACCGAGAGAAGAAAGGCTTCTGAGGTTGAAGAAGAGAGAAGGTGAGAAGAAAATTTTCAAATAAAAGGTGGCTCATGCGAAAGGTAGCCAACCTTATATATACGTAAGAGGCAAATGAGCGAGGACCATTCGATCGCATTAATGCGAGATACGAGGGTCATGACTCGAGAGGCTGAACGACGGCCGAAGATAGGCTAGGCCATTTAATGCAATTATCGGAAGACGGACGGTCGCCAACCACGGTGCTCCACGTGTCCAATACCTGCACAGTGGACGAGACATGAAGAGTCGAAAGAGAAACCTAAAATCCCCCGCTGTGATCATAGATGACGTCATGTGTCACGAGCAGGGACTTGGGGGGAGAATGTACGCCCTAAATATCTGCGACTTATTAGCGAGCTGGAAAAGGGTATAATTCAGTCTGCCACGTGTAAATCGTCCACCCGGAGCTGCTGTTACGAGTCTCCACCTCCCTAGCTCGAAGTTGATCAGAGAGTTAGCAGTCTACTCGAAGGCAGTGGGTCAGCAGTATGGATATCACGAGCTGGCGCTACATCGAGCTCGAGGTGCAACATAGATCTGACACTTGAATCCTTGTAAAGGCTACCACGCAATGTAAACGTGCACATATCAGACATCACGTGTCTATTCCATTCCTGAATTCTTGCACACGCAGCATAAACGTGTGTGTTCAGGCACCCCACGACTGGTTTGGGCCATGCGGCCCATTATCTCCCTTTACCTACTGATTAGACAACACCTCATTGTCAGGTTTTAGGAATTAATCATCAGTGTCACAGAGATGACATGATGGGTAAGAAGGTCACAGGATGACCCCCTTTACCAACGCCCAGGTATCCTCTCCCTATAAATACTGAGACCCTGGGCGTTGCAAGGGGTTGGCATTTTCGTTGTAAAGAAACACTCTATAAAAAATACTCAAGAGATATCAATAATATTGACTGGTGGACTAGAGGGATTTTAACCTTCGAACCACCTAAAAAGAAAGGAGTGATAACCTTCCCACAATACTAATTTCGCCAGTTTGGAATTTAAATATTTTTATATTACGATTCACTATTTAGCACTAATCCATCTCGTTTATTCGTATAATTATCTGTTGGCGAAGAACCACGTCAACAATAACAATTCCCCACTTTGTTAAATACAAGCCTCATTCTCTAGCTTAAAATAGTTTTGGTGCATAAAATAAAGTACCTTTCAATTTGAACATTACCTTAGTGAAAATACCACAAAGTCTTATTGAAATCATTAGTTGCTTTGAACAAAGTATTCCATATGATAAAAGCTGTTATACCTCACACACCTCTACCACATCTTTTGTTTTCTCACTTTCTCTCTTAGCAATATCATGGCCATGTGCTCATCTCTTCATGAACTTTTCGGGGAGAAAGTCCAACTCCCATGAGAGGCGGCACCACCTCTAAGTCCACATAGGTGAAGTTCTTACAACATCTTTCAAACCTTTATAGATGCCTTTTACACTCAACTAAACTTTATTAAAAGCCCTAGGCTTAAGCCTAACTCGGTATCAACCAACACTAACCATCTCAGATGGAACTCACCATAAGTTTTAGTGTTGAAACTATTCACTTATCAATGAATTGTTCTTACCCATTGAACTCTTTCCCTTGATTTGTACAAATTGGGAGTTGGATTGCCATCATTGGTGAATCTTTTATTCTAAGAGTTTCAATCCCATCCCTTTGGAAATGGAACTTACTAACATTCTCACAAGAGGTTTTGTAAATGGATCCGCTAAGTTCTCACTTGTCTTAATTACATACTAATTGTTGACCCTCGATTTGGCCAACGACACGGAGTCAAATAAACGATAAAGAACAAATGGAAAACAAAAAGAGAATCAAATGGAAAGCAACTAACACAAACGATTTATAGTGGTTCGGCCCCAACTAGATGGTAATGACCTACGTCCACTTAGTGTTCTTATTGATATTGAATCCCAATATTGTGATCAATGAACTAGGGTTCACAAGTTTCACAAGCCTTGAGAGGATTACAATCTTGGTAGATAATCACACTATGCTCTTTTCTCTGAATACCAAGATCAAAAATTCAAAAGTCTCCCCCCCCCCCCCCCCCTTGAGCTCTTTGATTCTTATTTATATGCTCAAGGGGGTTACATGGGACAACGGGCCTTAATTACAATTAGGATCAACATATCAAGTAAATAAAAGGAAATATAATAAATGTAATTATTACAAGATAGCGTATTCAAAAGAAAGTAAATGAAAATATGCGACCAGATTGGTCGCACCTAATCGCGAGATTTGACTTATCAATAATTATCTGGTCGATGATCAAATAGGGTCCATCCACTGGAAACTTCCACGTGCCAGCCACGCAGAAGAAAATCTTGCCACATCATCAGGAGCCATTTTTGGGTAAACACTAACCATATCAGATGGTACTCACCATAAGTTTTAGTGTTGAAACTATTCTCTTATCAATGACTTTCTCTTACCCATTGAACTCTTTCCCTTGATTTGTACAAGTTGGGAGTTAGGTTGCCATCATTGGTTAATCTATTATCCTAGGAGTTTCAATCCCATCCCTTTTGAAGTGGAACTTACTAAACTTCTCACAAGAGGTTTTGTAAATGGATTCACTAAGTTCTCATTTGTCTTAACATATGAGATCGATATGATTCAACCTTGAATCAATTGTCTCACATATTCATGTCTTAGACTAATATGTCTAGACTTTCCATTATACACACTATTATATGCTCTAGCAAGTGCGGATTGGCTATCACAATGTACTGAAATTGTTGATACAATATTCGCGATTAAAGGAATATCCATCATGAGATTCTTAAGCCACTCGGCCTCTTTTCCGATTGTCGTTAAAGCTATAAACATCGATTCAATGGTTGAGTGTGATATACAAGTTTACTTCATAGAGCCACATGAGATTGCACCTCCTACAAGAGTAAACACCAACCGGTGGTGGACAGATTATCTCCAACTCCCGATATCCAATAACCATCGGAATATCCTTCAAGTATCTTTGGTGAAGACTATAATCTTTGGTACCCTTAAGATAACCAAGAACTCTCTCAATAACTTTCCAATGATTGAATCTTGGATTGCTAGTAAACCTACTGAGTTTATTAACTGCATATGCATTATCCGTTCTTGTGTAATGAGAGGCGTACATTAGGCTTCCTTTGCACTTGCATATTCCAATTGAGCCATCGTTCTTCCTTCATTCTTTTCAAACTTCATGTTTGAATCAAATGGTGTATGTGTCTCTTTGATTTTCAGTTGACTAAATTTGTCGAGAACTTTCTCAACACAGTGGGTTTGACTCAACAAAAAACCCCCACTTTTTCTTCTAACTTTGATACCTAGAATGGTATCCGCCTCTCCAAGGTCTTTCATTTTTAACGTTGGAAGATAGAAACCTCTTTGTTTCTATTATTCATTCCATGTCATTACTCAAAATTAGCATATCATATACATATAGACACATTAGTATGACATAGTCACCATAAGTCTTAGAGTATAAGCACTTGTCCGCATTGTTGTGTCTAAATCCATTAGAAACAATGACTTTATCAAACTTCTCATTCCATTGTTTTGGAGCTTGTTTCAAACCATATAATGATTTCACAAGTGTACACACTTTATGTTCATTTCCTTGAAGAATGAAACCCTCTGGTTGTTCCATATAGACCTCCTCCTCGAGATCCCCATTTAGGAATGTCGTTTTGACATCCATTTGGTAAACATAAAGGTTATATATAGATGATAAGGAAAACAACAATCTTATAGAATTAGTTCTAGCTACCAGTTCATATGTGTCAAAGTAATCTATTCATTCCCTTTGTTTGAATCCTTCGGCTACTAACCTAGCCTTGAAGGTTTGTATGGTGCCATCAGTATGGTATTTCTTTCTAAATACCCATTTGCACCCAATTGGTTTGGACCCCTTCGGAAGGTCAACCAATTCCCAAGTGTCGTTAGACATAATTGAATTCATTTCATCCTTAATTGCGTCCTTCCAAAAAGTGAAATCTCTTGAGGACATTGCTTCTTTGAAAGTATTGGGATTATCTTCCATTTGAAGTACTATTGCATATTTCCAAGTAACTTCCTCATTATCACCTTCAACAAGGTATAGACTTCTCACTTGATCCAAAATCTTTATGCCTTTGGCTCCTTCTAGGCAATTGAGGCTGCTCACCAAATATTTTAGGAGTTTCCTCTTGAGGCTCTCTAGGTTGAGTTGGTTCTAACTTCTTGTCATCACATGATATGTTCTCAAAGAACTCAACCCTCTTGATTAAATTATTACATTAGAGTACAAGTCTAACAATCTATAAGCTTTGCTATTTTGGGCATAACCCACAAATGCACATCTTATAGCCCTTGGACCCAACTTGGTCCTTTTAGGATCGGTGCTCTTCCAATAAGCAAGACATCCCCACACTTTAAGATAACCCATGTTTGGTTTCTTTCCTGTCATAACTCATATGTTTAGAATATGACAAGCGAATAGCAAGGCTTCACCCCAGAAAGTAAAGTTCAATTTAGAATGTAATAGCATAGCATTAATCATCTCAATAAATGTTCTATTTTTTCTTTCTGCTATACCATTTTTTTGTGGAGTATAAGGTGCTGTATATTCATGAATTATTCCATGCAACGACGACATGTCGTCGTAGTATGGTGCTTGTTTAACACGAACATCTGAGATTTTGTGACCCTATAGTGACGACATGTCGTCGCTGCAGGTATTTAACCCAAGACACTCTAGAGCGATGACATGTCGTCACTGTAGAGGTGGACCTACAACGACGGCATGTGGTCGCTGTAGGAGTTTTTGAAATTTAAATTTTCAAATTTTGCACCCACCTACAGCGACGACATGTCGTTGCAATATCCCAGTTCAACCAAAAAAAGAGACCTCCTTCTGCGACTGACATGTCATCGCTGTAGCAAAACCCTATTGCGACGACTGCGTTTTGTCGTGGTTGTAGGTCGCTATACATACACACCTACAACAGCGTTATTCCAGCGATGACATGCCGTCACTGTAGAACTACAACAACGACGTCTGGATCTACAACTACGACAAAATTTGTCGCTGTAGACTTATTTTCCTGTAGTGTAAGAATCTTTGTTTGTTTGATTTATTTGTTTTAACTAAAGAATGTTTCTTTAATGATTAGTTGGAAATTTTCCTATGTTTACTTTGGGATTTATGGAATTATTATGACAGTCACTTACATAAAGGTCTTGCTAACATTCCTTCTAAGATTATTTCTAAGATTTGTTGCTTTTATTCAAGAGTATATGAATCCATATGAGCTTAATAAAAAAGAAGAGGTGCAGTTACCTGTTTTCAGAGAAGGCATTCATTAGCTTCCTCCTTCGAAAGGGAAGCTCAAAATTTATATGGATATTTCATTTTCTTCATCAATGGGTAAGGTTGGAGCTTGTGTTGTTGTTTGTGATTATAGAGGTCATACAGTGTGATGCTCATGCTTCTTCTAATCTTGTAATTCACTCACCTTTGGTAGTTGAAGTGAAAGTTGTTTTTAAGGCATTGAAGTGGTATAGTTTTCCTAGGTATTAATATTGATTAGATTGAACTGAATGCTAAGGATATTGTTGATAGGATAGTAAGACCAAGGAATGAACTTTTTGTGGTTACTGATTTCATTTAATGTATTGTGAAATTAATTTCTAAATTCCTTAATGTAGAGAAGTTGATAGGATTGTAAGATAAAGGAATGAACATTTTGTGGTTAATGATTTAATTTCGTGTATTGTGCAATTAATTTATAAACTCCTTAATGTAGATGTCAAAGTATGAACCTAGAAAGGGCGATGGAGTTGTCCATGATCTTGCTAACGTTGTATTAGAGTTAGATGGGAATAAAGCTTGGTTAGATGTTAATTACTTGTCGAGGGCTCTGACACTCAGTGCACCACTTTTGTTTTTTTGGAGCATCCCATGCTGAACATGGCTCACACACATGAAGTGATTGTTTCCAATTGGTTGTGTCAAGAAGAAAAATATAAATGGAGTTGTATAAATTATAACTTGCATGGGTTAGTACAATATAATATTGAATTAAGTGAATTGAAGAAGAAGGAACTTACGATTGTCATTAAAGACCCTAACAATAGGAAAGTTTTATTTTGAAAGATAAGTTGGGTACTATGTGCTGCCTAAAGTAAAAAGGAAGTCACTCTAGCCTCTATTGGATTCATCGAAATCACTAAGCATGAATAATCCCATACATGGACAGATGTAGTGGGACTTGTGGGAGCTAGACATCCTGTTATTTACAATTAATTTAAAAATCTAGTAAACATCTTCGTATGTGATTGGGATGGATTTTAGCACTCCGTATAATGTAGTAGCACTATGATGAAGAATGGAATTACGATAGAGCTCCGTAGGATGAAGGTATGTGATTGAAGGGATTTGAATTACCAATTTAGGAATTGGGAAGATAAGGGATTTTAGATATATGGAATTGAGGAATATTTTGTCCTTCTTTAGAATGTTTTCTGTTTTCAGTACCTCTTGTTCAACTTCTGTGAGCTTCCATATTGACACAAAAGGTGGAAGGCCTAGGGTGAATTGAAGCTTCTTTAGGCTATTGTCATAAGCCTCTTCATGCGAAGCAACATTTTTTTGGGGGGTCATTGAAGAAAGGACTGAGAAGAAATTAGGGCTCAAGATTTTGGGGATTAAATGAAGAAGAAAGCAATTGTAGAGAGAGTTTGAAATTTTGGATGAAGAATGAAATTGAAGGTTGGAAAAGTGCTTTATAAAAAGAGAAGTTGTTGAGCGTGGGATTCAAAATTTGTAATGATGAGATTACGAGGGGATGTGGATCGTTTTGGGATCTTATCAGAATGCATTAGATTTGGCAGATTGAAAATTGTTCCTTGGTTGGTACGTCGAAGCTCTTAATCAAAGAACAAGGAGCAATTATGTCGACTAAATTTATCTATGTGTTTTAATTATTTATTTTTTTATTTATTGTTCGGACCAAATCTTCCGAGCAATATTTATTTTATAAAATAGGAACTATGATATTGAATCTTTCTCAATCTTCAATATGCTCTATCTCGAATTCCCTGTTGACTACATCAACTTTTGGGATTGTTCTTTATGCAATCGTACTTTGAGAAAAATGAATGGTGGGTAGTCACAAGAAAATCCTCTGATGCTTATTTCAGTTCTCTCTCTCTATATTTTGACAGAGTAACAGTATAACTATAAGACTCAGAAAAAATCCCCATCAATGGTAAAATTGAGCTATTTATAATGAAAAGAACAAAGAGAATGTTTAGAACAACTTATCGCCATTGGTCCACTTGTCCTTCTCATGTTTCTTTTCTTGTTCAATTATAATCGACTTTCCTTTGCCTCATAAGAGCACTCACTGCTCCTTGGAGGCTCGGGCCTCAGTCTCTTTTTTTTATCCTCACAGGGTCCTTAGCTCAGACTTGCCTTTAAATGAAACACTTATTTTGATATTGCTTCTGAAAACACCTCAACTCTCTTTGTCAACATGTTAGTCACGTGATTTCCACGTTCTTTCAATAATACTGACAATATGTTTAATGAATATTCTATCATACAAATATATAAAAAGGAAAATAATTAAACATTTGTTTATTATTAAAGTGTGCTAACAATAAGCATGTTGCAATAAGAATATCAAATTGAACAAGGATATCTTATGTGACCCTTCCTTGGGTTGTTCTCGGTAGACTCTTGAAGGTCGAGGATCAGATCAAGCAAGAACCTAAGTATTTAAACTGTTATTTTGTTACATTTGTGTTGCCAACGTAAACTAATTAGGATAAGCCTTTCTAAACTTAAACCGACTTAATTTGTCTATAAATAGCACTCAGTGGGACTACTGACACATTAAATTCATTATACAACACACTTACACTTTTTCTTGTTGTACTTTGAGAAAATCCTCATTGACTTGTCGGAGTGCATTTTTATAGGTACCCATTGTGGTTTATTTCAACTCATCGAAACTTGGTAAATCTATCCATCTACAGTCTTTAATCTTTAATCGATCAAACTTAGATGATATTATTCTATATGCAATTCATAACCTAAATATGAAAATATTACTCATCAATTTTTTGGATTTGAGCAGCAACCAGAATATGTGTATTTATATATAAATTATAACTTGGTGAATTAAATAATGGACTAACGACAAAACACATCCATTCTTTATATGTAGTATTTTTTTTGTACTTCTATTTTTTTTTTGTATATGTATTTGTTCAATTTGTCAGACCAAAACTAGTAATTAATTTAGAGAGAGAGAGAGAGTAATGTTAAAGTGAATACTGGAGGAATTTAATATAAAGTTTGATAAACGTGAAAGTGCCTAAGTGGGTTTGTAGTGTGTAAATACATATAACAGACTGAGAAATATATATATTAGAGCCGTGTGCATGCAAAACACAAAAGACACGACTGGCTTTTGCTTTTGTTTGCTTTGATTTTTTTTTCATTGGTATTTTTAGACATTGAAGCAACTTTATCTTTTTCTCTTGTCTTGTAAATTGGGCTCTTTTGGAGATTAAAGAATGTTCTTAAGAATAATTATTTTAATCATCTCAGAAGCTCATGATGAACAATAACAAGATACTTGATATGATTTGATAGCCCCCCTGAAGATGATTAATTTGTTTTATTTACATATTCTTACTGTGCCCAAGGACCAATAATGACTATATATATATGATCCCACAAAAAAAAAAGGTAATTTAGTAGATTTTGTGGACCGGCCTGTTCATGGTCATCATAATCTAATAAAGAGTTTGCAATGCTCCATATATCATATCCTTCCAAATAGGAAAAAAATACCAATAAGTCATAACACTATTTTACTTCTTATATAATTAAGTTGAGGAGGAATTCTTATATGTGTTTTTATAACATCTTCGAATATAGAATATGTTTAATTACAAGAAACCAGGTAGAAATAGACCACTTAATTAGCACATTTATTCTAGCACAACTCTTATTTAATTAACAGTTCGAGATTACACTAGAAAGACATGGATATTGGATCATATATATAAATATGTAGACAAATGAAATAGTATAAGGAAAAGAAAAAGGAATCATTAGACAATCATTGGTTGGTGTGTACATAAAAGCTTAAGAGAGAATCGATACTTTGTTCATGAAATAATATAAAATGTGAAAGTTTTATAAAAATAAGAGAAAAGGACCCTTATGTTGGTGTATTAAAACAATAATTAGCATTTTAGTTAATACTATAAAGTAAATATAAAGAAATATATAGAACTATACTATATTAGACAAAAATTATCTATGCTGATTACAAAAGTTAAAAATATTTTTTATTTTTATTTTTGAGATTCCTATACTTTGTTCTTCTTAATTAGCTAGGAAAAATAAAAACATAAAAGAAAACCTTTTATACATAGCAAAAGAAATTGAGTTATTTTTTAATTAGTTTTTCGCCCTAATTATTCTAGCTGGAAAAGAAGCCAACTTTTTATTTTTGTTTTCAGCTAACTAGCAGGGTTCCAGTCTTCTTTCCATTTCACATGAATAATACCTCATATCAATTAGTGAGGTTTTCTTTAACTTTCTTGCCTGTTTATACTATAATATACCACTTGTGTCATCTTTATACAAAATTTCGTGTTTATACTTTTGTGCAAAGCTCGTTTCCTATGGCTCTTCTTTTTGCAAAATCAATTTCTGTTTACCTTCATGGATCTAATCAATTAAGCATCTTTGCTTGTTTCTTTCTTCCTTTTTATCCCCTCAGGAAATGAAACTTCAAATTTAAGATCTCGGGGGAGATATAATACCATTAAGTATGATCACTTGATTTCTTATTTTGTTAACATATGAGTTTATATAAACATATAAATATAAATTAGCAAAATTCATCGATGCGTCATTAATGCATCCTCAATGCGTCATCAATGCATAATAGTTTTCAAATTTGTTCTTTATAAATGAATATATTCAATTTTAGTACAGATCAAAATTGAACGATGGATACACACAGAAAGAAAGAAAATAAAGTGAAAAGGGAAAGAAAAAAAAAGTAGGTACCTACCCACGAACATCTGATAGACATGCAACATGGGCTCGGTGGGTAAGAATATAGTGTTGGGGTCAGCCTTAGGGGAAAGAAAATGGTGCCATTGTAAAATGAAGGATAAAGCCAAAATAAAAGCTACTAAAGTTGTTCTACCGGAATGTCAAACATAGATGTTGTAATGAAAAGGATATAATTATATATATTTATATACATATGTATTGATATTTTTGAACAGATCAGATTGAAAAATGTTAACTGTAGAAAACCAAAGAAATCAACAGAATGCAAAGAGACACATATGAGACAAATTTAATATAATGTATGATGAGGAAATACAACGGCAACATAAATTATCATGATAAGTGATTTATAAAATGAAACTATTAGGTAATTTAATTAGTGATACTTGTGAAATTTTAAATGTTGGGAATGCATTTGTCAATATATGTATATTTTAATTTTTTTTTGTATTATTAAAATATGGGTAAAATGAGAGTTTTATTTTATTTTAAAACATACCTAAGTAATGGAAAAATATTTTGGTGGAGTATAATAATTTTTTTTGTTACATTAAATAATGGAAATTATGAGTTTTTACTAATTTAAATAATAAAACAAATAATGAAATGGTCCTTGCACATGAATTATATATTCCATTGTAAAAGTCATTCCAACTTGTCGAAGCGTGATGATCATTATGATTATAATGAGTTTAATTCGTAAACTTATTAACAGCTTTCCTTCTTTCATTGCTTCATGAGAAAATGTGGATAAGTTTTCGATGCAATATTGGTATTAGTACATATATAGATTAACTTAATTAATTATATACATTCTTCATTCATTTTTATGTATGTGGAAGACAATAATACAAGGATAAAAGGCCACGTAAGGTGTGGAATCAAACCGAGGGGAAAAGGAGATTTATACCATGAACAAAGAGAAAAAGAGAAAGCTACAAATTAAAGAAACTTTAGTGGGGATAAAATTCTATCTCTATATCTTAATAAAAAGAATTATATACGATATACGTGCATGCATGCAGTAGTGAACATGAGATTTGTGAAACCACTACTATAAAAATATTTTTCTTTTTTAAAGCCGATGTGGTAATAATCCATAATTGTCGTTGAAAGTCTGATATTTTAACTTATATAATGTTGGATTATAACTGATGTTAGTTATTAAGTTGATTTAATTTTTTATTTTAATTTTTTTGACATTGGGGGAAAATATATGGGCTCAGGTATTTCTACTCATGTGTAAAATCCCAAATTTTTGTATTAAATAAAATAATATTTTTTTTTTATTTATGCATCATTCTTTCTCTTCCCCTTCCATTTGCCCGAGAACCTCTTTCTTTTTTTTTTCTTCATTTTCTCTCTCTCAAAACGTTGCCATGGAAGTCAAGTCACCATGGACGACGAATTTCTGTTTCACATGGCGCACAATTCCATGGATAGTTTCATTCGACATCGTGATGGAGGACATAGCTTACGATCATCGGCTAAGACACTGAATTCACCTAGAAATGGGTGCATCTTTTTGCTCTCTCTCACGACCTTTCGGTCCCCGGTTTCACTGGAAAATTGGAGAGTCATAAACTACCCTCTACAGTTGCAAATGTGAAACGATGATAAAGCAAGACCCGTGACTATGAACGGGGAAAGCTTATCCCTCACTCGTAGTCGCCTAATCGAGCAGAATGCCACTCGGCTCCTACAATTGGTCTCGCCTATAGTTATAGTGTCAAACACACATAAGTATAGGGTTTGTTGTCCTTATTCAATTAGGGATTTTTTACAACTAATATCTGTCTTTTGATGCGAGAAAATGCAACTTTTGAAATGCTTTTCGTAAGGCAAGGAAGTCAGTGAAGGTAGAAGAAGAAAGTAGACCCTGTAGAGAAGCGAATAAGAGGGGTAGCCTATACACTCAAGCGATGAACTCAGTGAAAACTCACCATGTATTCCATGTGAGTTAGTTGACTTTGATTACACCAGGACAACGTACCATGATACTTTCAGTTTTGTCAAGCCCAGCTTTGGTCTCTGGTTTGATGGTTGAACGTGCTAAAAATCTACTGGCACACTGACTACTCTGATTGTACATGGACTAGGAAAAAGTAGCAGCTAAAGGAAAGCTAAAAGGTATTGGAGATGAAGTAATGGAGGATCTGATATAGATTAAAAAGAGGGAAAGCTAAACTAGCTAATGAAGGCTCGAGATACCTCGGCTTGGCAGGCAAGCTACCTTGATCCGTCTTTGGCTTCAATTCGTTATGCTCAGTAGCTCCGTGCTCGTAGGTTGACTTCCCTTATGCATCCAACCGCTTCACTAATGTGAGTAGGTTATACAGAAGGTTTTGAACCATCCTTTGTTTGCTGTCTCTCCTTATTTCCGTCTCAGAGGTAGAAGAGGCTCGAGAGACCTTTCCTTCCTTCGCGGTTCAGTGAACCATCCCATATGTGTCCTTCTCTTTTCTTGAATCCGACTAGAGAAGGGAATCCAGTGACAAAGAACAACTAGGCAGACCTTCATAAAAATGAAGTTATTCAAGTGCTTTTTGCCAAAGAAATCCCGCTCCGATGGCCCGACGAGTCATGTACTTAAAAGAAAAGCGCACTCACTCTAATGACGTACCTTTTGCATGATGGTTTAACGAGAAAATGGGAACAAAAACTTAAGCCATTAGGTGTGGGCACTTTCCATTGATTCATTTGATTCGACAGTTATACATATAGACATCATTTTCACTAAGGGTTTTTACCGAGTTGGTCACAAGCCCGTCAGAAGCAACCTCAGCAGAAAGCCACTCTTCCAGAGTCTCGTCCATCGTCTGCTTAGGCAACTATTTAATAGCCTTTATCTATGCCTGTGAGTTAGGTCGAATACTCTACTATATAGGCTAGGCTCCTTCCTCTATTCTTTTTAATATACACTAAACCGAAAGTCTTACTCGAGAGTGTCGATTATTACATTTTCTGATGTTAGCAATGTATAGTGGTCAAATAGGACCATAGCAGGAAGATTATGAACAGGCTCTGACCACTGCTTTGTGGGCTTCTCCCCAGTCCTACTCAAGCATTTGATTCTTCTGAAGAAGTGGAAGCAAAGCACTATGCCGGGGCGGGGGGGGATGGGAAAAGAAACGACTCCAAAGAAAGAAATTGGGGTTACCAATGCTTCTCCATGCCCAACGAGATACGCCAACCTCGGGATGCTTTAATCCTAACCCCTCAAGGTTCCCAGACGGAGGTTAACCTGAGTCTCGGTTAAGAACGACGATGATCTACGTTTCACACGACGCACGATTCCACGGATAGTTTCATTCGACATCGTAATGGAGGACATAGCTTGCGATCATAAGGGCCTCCTCCCCCGCATGTATTTTTCATGTATGGTGTTTACCAGGTGGGACCCTCGATCCAAAAGGTATGCCACTCTACTATCTATACATGTCTCCCTCCTGGACTCAACTACCCAAACCTAAAGAATTCGCTAAAGACCCTTTTTCTAACTAGGAAAGGTAGCAAGCCACCGGAAGCGAAGCTTCTGGCCCCCCTTTGATATTACTACCTCTTTTTCGTTCTACTTAGGTGGAGCAATCCGAACTCTTGACAGAATATACAAGAGGAACGGATTGAACAAGACAACCAGGAAGGAAAGCCTTACATAATCGATATTGATTTGAACAAAGGAACTGAAACCGGTACCAGAAACCAAACAAGAGATGGAATTCAAAATGGAACAGATGACCGACCTACAATAAGACAAAAATAAAATTCCTAATTCCATTCTCTAAGATGAACTAAAGGAATGTCTCTAAGCAGCTAAGGGCCGAGAGCAAGCAGAAGGGAAAGAAGTAGTCTCATCTGCACAAAAACCTTAGTTTCCTTTCAATAGAATAAAGGTAAGTCTTAGTCATATTAGAGAACTCAAGGGATCTAATAGTATTAAGTAAATAAAGTGAAAGTCTTCTCAATGTCCCTGTAATATGCCTTGAGGAATTCTCGCCATCGAAATGCGGGGGCAACAACACGACTGCTTGATCTGGATCATCCAGAACTACATCTAAATATCTGACTATGGTGACTAGGACTCTCTTTGGATCACGATTTCAAAAAGTCTATGACTTATTAAGATTAGAAATTGATTTTCTTATAGTCTAAATAAACTGAGTTATATTTGGATAATATGAAATAGCCCATTAAGTATAGGAGTCAACGGTACGCACACGCTGGAAAGGCGCCCTAGAACGTCGAATGAAATATGTGGTCGGGTTCTCTTTGTACAACCCTTTGATATGATAGGCCCGACCACCTTCTTTTTATCCCTTATGTTTAGGAGCAGGATCCGCCCAACGAAAACAAGTGCTAATCAGATTAGTGAATAAACCGAAGAGAAAGAAGAGACCTTTCTTGCTCGGCGCCTAAAGCGCATTATGCTTCGCTTCAACAAATGAGAGTTTTCAGTGGAACCGGTGAACCACGCGAGCTGGTTAGATGCGCGAGCCCTTTTTTCTATTCTCCGTGACTTTTCAGACTGCTGCAATACCTATGGTCCCAAAAATTTCTCTCTTCGATTTCGGTCGACTCTAACCTCCAATCAATGATCCATTTGCACCTCTAAACTCAGCTCATCGAGGAGAACAAAACCCAACCAGCATTGTCGACATATCGCCACTGTTACCAACGTCCCGTTTGGCCAATCCGCCACTTTCCGATGACATAAACTTGATCGACATTTTGATATATGACATGCCTACCTTCGTCGACATTTCCGATACACCGCTCAGTGCCGTCACTATTCACATCTCGGGTGAGTTTGAAACTTTAAATTTTAAATATAGTCATATTAAATGTCATTGGACATGGTTTTGAATAAGAACTGCAATGGTGATAATCTGTTGCTCATTTGATGCACGTAAGAAAAGCATGATATAAAAATTGGACTAAATCACTCTAGGATCATTGTTAAGCTTAGGATGGTCACTTTGGACTCGAATTGACAATTCTAAGGAGGTAGGACTCAACTTGACTATTTGACTTAATTTACTCGTATTGAATTGCATTAAACATATTCCAATTTTGATATTTATAAAATGTTTGAAAAATTGAAAACTTAATCTGCATATTTTCTTTATCTTTTCTGAGGGCACTGAGTGCCAAATTAATTTTTTTTCACTTATTTATGCATGTTATGATTTTTGGGTTTTATTCAAATGCAGCCGTTATGCTGCCCAATTTTCTAAAATATAAAGGGAATATGTTTCTTGATTTTTCATTTTTACATCCATTTGGTTATATTGATGAGAGCCATAGTGATCATGATTTGTGCATGTTATTGTTTCACGACCTAGTCTCTGCGTCATCATAGGTAGATTAGATGTCCACTCGCTTGTAGGTGTAATGACCTAACATTTGTCTACAGGAAGTGTTATGAGCCTCCCTCTTATGGTGGTTATTAGGTCAGGCTACCCGGTTTAGGATGACAGTTTTTCTATGGTGGGTAACGGGAATTACGGATCTAGTGGACGATGTGATGTGCACGTGTAGCTACACTCTTGTGATTATTTGTGGTTTCTCTCTATTTTGATTTATATGTGATGATGTATGCTTTGTTTTTGTAATGACCCACTAATCTAGACTATTTGGACCATTAACGAAACTATACATAAAACTTACATTTTTGCGGAAATACCATAATTTTACTAAGTAACTTGTTAAAAATAAGAGTTTCTTACAAAATAGAATACTAAGAAGGATATGGGATCCCATTGTCTTTTAAAACAAAACATGATTTAAATGAAAAGAATTACATAAGAAATGCGAAAAATACATATAAAACCATAAAAAGATAAAATGAGACTACATCCTCGAATCGAGTAACGCTCGGCCCCTTGATTCCATTCACCATCGATACACATCCTCTAAGCGTCACGAATCTAACCGCCTCTAAAGCTATTTTCCTGCACATAAAACAAAAAGGAATGAGCCTAATGCCCAGCAAGGAAAATCTAACACATAGTCATACACATAAATTTCATAATAAACGTAAAGACATATATCATAACACTTAATACATACACTTATTATAATGGCCATTATTACTTGGGGTCCCATAGACTAAACAAGCTTATGCCCATGAGATTAGTGGGGTCCTACTAGCTAAGTAGGCATATGCCCATAATCTTTTTGGGGTCTTGTTAGTCAAATAGGGCATAAGCCCAAGCCTACAAACATACACATTCATAACATATTCATAACATATCATATTTCATAACATAACACATAAGATAACATAAGCAATGAACATAAAGATTCTATCCTATTTTCCTTACCAAAGTTACCGGGATATGATGGACTGAGTTGGGACTTTTGGAACACTCCTAAAACCATATGAGAAAGAGTGAGTCTTATGAAGAAGAAATGAAAATGAATAGGAAGACTAAACCATTGAGAAATATGCTTACCACAACTTATGTGCTTAAGAACTTGGATTCCCTAACCAAAATAAGAATGAGGTTAGGGGACTGAGTAGAAGGCTTTGAGAAAGAAAACAACATGAAGCAAATGAAATAGAGTTTCGGGTTTACCTCAAAGACTTGCAAGACCAATCTATCCACAACCGAAATACTAAAGAACCTTACTTCCCAAAGTGTTTGATAAGCTTATGATGTTTAAGCTTATGATTTCCCAACCCAGGTGTTTACACTCTCACACTCACTTAGCACTAGCAGCTTCTGATCTTAGAGTAAAAGGTGAATAATGGCTGGGTACTAGGTCCTATTTATAGAGTTTGGGAATGAAAGTATCTTGATTTTACTTGAATAAAAGTATTGGCTTTTTAGGTGAAAATCATTTGAATAATCGTTCAGCAGAGGCTGAAGACTCGTTCAAAAGATGCTGGACTTATGAAGAAGTTTGAATGGCTGAAAGGAAAAGAATTCAAAAATGTTTGAATTTATGCTGGAGGAGGCGATATATCGCCCCCTATAGGCGATATATCGCCTGGACCATTGTTCCCGAGGCGACTGTGCATCGATTCGTGTTTTCCGTATCTACGTGCTGCGATATATCGCCCCCTATAGCTGCGATATATCGGCACACGCTGAATATTTAAACACGAAATTACACATTTTTAGCTAAGTTTGAATGGAGTAAACAGCCTTGACTAAGCCCTCAACGTATTCAAAGCTGCTGACTGACCCTATAACATTCAAACTTTACTCCTTATTAAATTTAATCCTCAAAAATACTTAATCCTTAATCACCATTCATAACATGTGCTTAAAATCCTATTGGTTGATATCTAAACCTTATAGTATAATAAATATTATTCTTAATATCAGCTATATAATCAAACCTTAGGTTAAAATTAATATTCTTAAACTATAGGTTACACTTAGAAAGTCTATAAGTACTACTATGAGTGTCCAAATAATTCCCGGTCTGAACCAAAAATCCACAGTAACAAAGATAATACTATACATACTATAATACTACTAAATAATTAGCTAAGTAAAGTTCTTGGACTCTACAGTTTTCAAAGCTAACCATTCAAGGGTTTTATTAAACTTTTTGGGTCCTATGATATTAGTTGCTTTCTTACTGTGCTTTATAATCTCACCCCCTATATCTCTTCCTTTCTAGGATCCCAGTGATGCAAATGTGGAAGGTGAATTATTGGTGAAGCCAATGTGTTTTAGTCTAGTTATATTTATTTCCATAATCCTATCTTTTGAACACTGTATATGTATTTGCTTTAGAACATTATGGTCTGTATCTTCTAATTATTCAGTTATAGTAAGGAATGAGGAATGATGGATGCTAAGTGTTATTTTGGTGTTTTTTTACTTATTAAATTTAACTGTTTGGTGACTACATAATTGTGGGGATATTATTGTTCTAAGTATAATGATGGATGATTATGCTTTTATCACTAATATTTTTATATATAATTATAGGAGTTATTCTATTATTTTAATTTATAATTATGGTACTATTTAATATAAAATAAATTATCATTTATAAGGACAATTTCCCAACAAGGGTCAAAGTTTGACCTTTGACTACCCAAGTTATGGATATTATAAATTTGCCACAAACTAGGGCTCGGGTCATGAAAAATTAGAATATGTTTAATGCAATTAAATACGAGTAAATTAATTCCAATAATCAAGTTGAGTCCCTACCTCCTTAGAATTGTCAATTCGTGTCCAAAGCGACCCTCCTAAGCTTAATGGTGATCCTAGAGTCATTTAGTCCAATTTTTATATCATGCTTTTCCTATGTACATCAAATGAGAAATTGATTATCATCATTGCATTCCTTATTTAAAATTGTGTCCCATGACATATAATATGACTATATTTAAAATTTCATGTTTCGAAACTCACCCGAGCCGTGAATAGCGACGACATTGAGCAGTGTATCGAAAACTTTGACGAAGGTAGGTGTGTCATATATCAAAATGACCATATCGGTGAGTCTATCACGTTTATACCAACCATTGGTCAAAAAAGTTTTCAGACTCGCCGAAAAGTCACTAGAAAGTGGCAGATTGGCCAAACGGGACGCTGGTAATGGTGGCGAGATGGCGGGCAATGCTGGTTGGGTTTTGTTCTCCTCGATGAGCTGAGTTTAGAGGTGCTAACAAATCGTTGATTGGAGGTGAGAGTTGGATGGAATGGAAGAGAGAAATTTTCGGGACCGTTACTTTGATTAAATTTTTCGGGCAGATTGCGACGAGTGAGGCGACACTGCTTGGTGGCCGAGGTCGCCAGAGCATGATGAATCCAGAGGGCCGGTGTATGGCCATAGGTGGTGACTAGAAATTCTTCGTCCATGGTGACTTCCATGGAAATGTTTTGAGAGAGAGAGAGAGAGAGAGAGAGAGAGAGAAAATGAATAAAAAAAGAAGGGGAAAGAGAAATAGGTTCTTGGGAAGATGGGAGGGGAAGAGAATGAATGAGACATTTTGACCCATGTGGGTCCCACTATTTCAATAAAAAATATTATTTTATTAAATACAAAAATTTGGATTTTTACACCAAGTTTGATTTATTTCATTCCCTTCTTTGGGAAAATATGGGCTCAACAGGATATTTGGACCTCGCATTACTTCACAAGTTCTTATCGGCTCCCTTATCGTATGAGAACTAGTTGACGAACAAGGTAGTCTCCAACTTGACCACCTACCTATTCCATTAATTTCCAAGTGTGAGATATTAGCTCAAAAATCGCGTGTAACCTTTCTCGAGTCCCTCCTGGACTCATCATGGGACCCACGATTTGGCTAGCTAACCATCATCCATGGTGGAATGTCTCTTGGGGGAGAAGGTACTCAAGCGTATATCTAACGTTGATCCTGAGTAGGTGGGCCTTTTCAAATATTTCTTAATGGATTACCTAGATTCGATGGGACCTCCCTAACCTTTCTTAACAAAGGGTTGCAAGCTTGAGGAATTTCTTTATCATTTCATAGAATGACCCGAGCTGGCAAAACTGCCTAATCATTTGGTGGAATAACTCAAGCTAGGGGGGACTTTTATGGCATTCCCATTAGCTATACTATTCTTCAGCTTGCCTTTCCCGATCAGCTTGTGGTACTTGTGCATGCGTGCGAGGTCACCCTACTCTTCTATTGCATTGAGGTATCAAAGGCAAATTTTAATGCTCCATTGTTAGGCGGTTGCTCTCCTACTGCATTATCGTGAAAATATTTTTCAATAGGACAAGTTCATTAGGTTGAGATGGGGATGTGGAAATCCCCTGATCACCATATCTCTTCTCAAACCTGCCATACACATACCCTTCCAACATGGGTTGTTTGTCTTTCCTTTAAGAAATGTCCCTTGTGTAGGGAACGATTTTTAGAATACACAAGAAAAAACATTTGTTGGCCTAGTTAATTTCAAAACTTTTTATAAAATAAATGATTATATAAAAGGTTTTATACCTTTGAAGATCTATCAAGAATCCTTGCTCGTATAGTAAACGATCATCCTATCCAAGCAAATAAATCTCACACCAAAGCCTTATTGTAAGATCTTTACATCTCAAGATGAGTTTGGACTCATAAAGATACCAATAGTTCCTTAACTTTTTGTTTTCACTTGATATGAGAAACTTATGAGATCAAGATAGGATCATATTAGAACATGAGGCTAGATTTTCTAAAAAAATATTTTTGCTTATTCTATTCTTAATAGAATAATATACTTATATATATTATAATATGCCTAGAGTTTAATAATATTTATTTAATTTAAAACTAATTTTAAACTAAATTCAATATAATTAAAGTAATAAAATAATAAGATAAATGTAGTGTTGCAACTATTTATAATATTGTCACTATCACATCACCACTGTGTGGCACACACTCGTGAATGTGCATTGCATGGGGACTTTTGTATAACGCGGTCCAATGTTGGATTACGTTATTTTATTCTAGTTAAATAATTTGAAATTAAAAATTATTAGTTTAAAATAGAATCCTTAAGTACCATTAACTCATTATTGAACATGTTGACCAACATTTTGGTCAACGACACTGAGTTAATTTAAATGATAGTAAATAAGTTAAAGAGCTAAAATCAAGTAAAATGACATAAGAAATTTATAGTGGTTCGGCCCCAAAAGTTGGTAATGACATACGTCCAAAAGTTGGTAATCAAGAAGGTCTCATACTAAAGTTGAAGAAGAACAGGGTTCAACAGAGTTTCCTAAGCCCGCGAGATAATACAATTCGATAGGAATTTTGTATGTAAAGTGCACATAGAAAATAATGATTGTGAGAGATCTCTATTTATAGAGTCTCTTAATGGGTTATGGGCCCTACAAATAATCTAGGCCCTACACATTTAGTGTGAGATTCTTACTACTGATTACATATTCAAAATAATATGAAAATACATTCAAATATCAGTTACATAAATATCTAACAAAATCCGAGTCATTATGATTGAATGACTTGTTCTTCAAGCAGCTCTTCCTTTGAGTGACTTTATGAGGTGGTTGTTGTGCCCTCAACCAGCCTTTTTCCCCTCGAGCAGCGAGCTCTGTGGAAATTCAATCTCTGCAAGGCAAATAACTTCCTTTATCCCGATGAAGCACACTCGAGCAACTCTTTCTTCTCGACCAGCTCTTGGGAGTTTCAATGTTATTTACTTCCACGTGTCCTCTTCATACGCCACATCATCATGTCCAATTTTGGGTTAAACATTTGGCCCCCCAAGTTTATCTTAGTGCGACCAACACTAGATAAACTTGCATGCTTCGATCAAGTTGGTGCCTTTTAAAATTCTGACAAACCAAAAAACGTAGTACCACTTTTACACACAATGATGATACTTTTTTGATAAGGCAAACAACAATTTTTGGTTCTCACTACAGCTTGACACTACTTTTTAGGTAGCAATGATGGTTTTATTTTAATGGAAACAAGCAACAGTTCAATTCTCCATGCAGCTGACGTCACATCATCTCAAAAAATCATGATGAAATTTTCTTTATGACGTCAGCTTCTTGCATGTGGGTAGTGAGGGATATATAGCATTTGCCTCTTCCCCTTTATTTCTCACCTTCTTAATAAAAATTCAAACTCTTTATTTCTCGAAAGCTCTCTCAAACCAGAAGCCTTTGTTCTTGATTCTCTGCTCCTTCAATTTGTCTTTGTATCCATTTTTTCTTCAAGATCATCGAACAAGTAAGTTTTCGCAATCATCTACATTTTTCCTTCTGTAATTTATTGCAAAATATGTGGTAGTTGTGTATTTTTTTACGTTCGTGTTCTTGATGTTCTTGAGAAAACTAATAAAGCTTTTTGAGTTTTTCTTGAAAAATTATTGATTTTTTGGGAAAATGTGTGTTTGGGAAGTAGGAAAATGAACTCTAGGCTTTGGGTATGCTTGATTGTATGTTTGATGCTAGAAAAATCCATAGAATCGAAGAAAATTTTGATTGTTCACCTCTGAAAAAATAGTGGGATTTTCCTCTCAAAAAGGTAAGTGGAAAAGTTTGTGAAAAAACTTTTCAACTACCTTTTGGATCCACTTTTATACCTTGTCGAATAAATATCGCGTTTATTCGAGCAGTACACCTTGCTTAGGCGCACATATGCTGGTCGAATAATTCACTTCCCCTGTTTTTATTGCCAGATGTAAACACGCAATCACTGTGGATGTGATTATTCAATAGACCCTGACCTTCTTCAAATGTTGGTCGAAGATGTGGATCACAATCGACCAGACATTGATCTCAACCGCGATACTCTTGAAGCTCCTATTTAGCTTGGGAAGAAATCCCATCCAAAAAATATGGGACCTATGTTGTCCATCCTATCTCTATTGATACTCTCCCGGTTGGAGTCCTGACTAGTGGGAGGGCAACGAGCAGGACTTAATTTGTTGAAGAGGTAGTAATTGTTGCTTTTTATTATCAGGATATGACTAGAGTTAAGCAAACAACAAGGAAACGAGCAGCTGCGAACCCACATATTGCAAGGCAAGTGACCAGTGGGAATAATGCCCATCAACAAATGCAAAATGAGCAGCCTGCAGTGGCTGCACCAGTTGTGGAGGTGACCAACACCCTAAGACTCTATGTGAAGCTCAAGCCTCGAAAGAAGAAGAATGATGTGGCATGGCATGGCATGTCATCCCAACCAACACTCTTTTGAGCAGTGCTCTAGAAAACTACCTCAAGAAATATGGTATTCGGGGGATAAACATGGTGACTCCTCGAGCTGGCCAACACGCTAACTTGCCTGGTGGAGCCTTCAGCGCCTATTCGTGCTTCCATATTCAAGCTGGGGCCACATTAACCCTTCATAACTATTTTAGGGGTGTAGTTAAATATTTTGGCATTGCCCCGTTCCAGATCACTCCTAAATATATCCAGATTACTCCTAACATATATTTAATGCTTTCAACATTATATATCCTCTACCATCTTCATAAGTGGGCTCCTCCAACTCCCCACGAGGTCCATTACCTATTCGACCTCAAGTATAATTCAGGTCAACACAGTACTGGATTCTTTTATTTCTGCCATAGGGACACAAGTAAAGAAACATGGCAAGTGTTCCTAACTGACCCCCCATTTAGGAGCAATGTGGGGGCCTACTTTAAGGAATACTTTCTGACAACTGACCTGGTCGCTGGAAAATCTCTCCTTCCAGCAAGGAGGTGACGAGCCATTCCTTATTTTTATTTTCTTTTATTTCTCTTATAAATTAGTACTTAGCTTATTATGCTTCACTATTTTCGCTGTTTAGGCCCATGGGAAAGGCCCCCTCCTACTTCAGGCATGCTCATTTGAGCAGCCATGCTAGACATCCTCACTCACGACGATAAAATTTGTAGGCTTCTAGTAAATAATGACAACCTTAGGCTGGTTGGCCTGCTCGAGCCCCACTAGACAAAGTTCGACTGATGGGAGAGCTACCGAGCAAGAAGGCGGTGAGGAGATGGGACAAAACGAGCAGCCCTAGGCTACTCCTACTCCCATGAGGAGAAGAGCAACTAGAATAAGCATTAGGGAGAAGGAAGAAGCTCTTCAAACTGACGCCGGGTCGAGCAGAGAGTGACATCCGGTCAAGCAGCCTCGATAGGATCCTATTGCCCCAGCAGCTCCTCCTACACCCAACCAGGCTTCGCCCGAGCAGACTCCTCCAGCCAACCAGATTCCTCCTCCATCGAACAACTCTCTGGTATCCTTTATAGTTAACCCCGAGCACTTCTTAGAACATAATTCAACGCCTCAAGGCTTGTGTCGAGGCTATTTGCACCAAAATCCTCAAGCTTTCTTAGCACCACCTAAGTGTTGAGGCCTTTACGACTCTCGAGGAGACCTTTGTAGACCAAGCTTTTGGTTGGACCATGTCAATGGTTCTATTGGTAAGCACCTTTTCCTTTATTATTTGTATTTTTTATCTACATATCCTGCTTGAATTTGACTTTTCAAAATTTTTAGGGCATGATGACCCTTGCTCATACTCGACCTTGAGCAAAAAGGGTCGCCGACAAGCTCAAGAAGACTAAGGCCACTTTGGATAAATTCAAAGAAGTTAATAGAATAAACCATCAGGCGGCCAAGGAGCTCGAGGAGGACCTAAAAGGGAAGATCAACAAAATTGAGGGGAAGAGCAAGGTGATCAAGGCACTCCAGGAGAAGGAAACGAGGCAAACCTATATCTTTAAGGAGCATGAGCTGAAATAGAAGAGCAACGAAATGCGAATAAAGCAGCTCGAGGAGGAACTGAAGGCAAAATGACAACGAGGAGCAGCTGAAGAGGCTCGAAGAAGAACTCGCCCAACAAAAAGAGAAGAACTCCTTGGACATGTCTAGATTAAAAAACGTTGCCTTTAATTATTTTTATTATATTTTGGAATAACAATAAGTAGGAAATTTTGAATATTTTCCCGCTAGGCTCCGGGAGAAGGAGATCGCCAAGTATGTTGCTCCCGAGACAGTTGAAGTTGCTTCCCCCAAGGCTCCTAGTCTAGAAATCACCTTGACGACAGATGGTGAAAAAGTGCAGGGTGAGGTTGATGATGAGGTCATCGACTAGTGATCCTGTGTTGTTCATATTTTTTTTATTTTTTCTTGGACACTTGAACAATAAGGTTCGTGGTGTAAAAATATTGGTTGTCGGAGCAGCTTTTAATGTTGGGTATTATGTGTAATATGTTTCTTCTATTACATGTATTATACTGCTCATTAATTTTGGCTAGATATAACAATTTAATGCAATATAAGTTTTCCAACTTTCTTGGTCGTGTGAACAAGCAAAGTTTTTAATTTCTATGTTCTTTTTTAACAAAGCACAACACTTTATAAATTTTTTTAAAAAAATTCTAAGTACTACTAAATTGTTCTTTTTAGTCTTTTTCTTATGAGTGATGATGTATACCATATATGCCCCCTACGTGATCGAGGAGGTAAATCATTGGTCACTTTCCAAATGACCAGGCCTGTTCGAGCTAATCCTGTTGCTCAAAATAAAATCATAAAGCAATATACTTGTAGGAAAAATCACACATGTTAAGTAATACTTGTTAAAAATAACAAAAATTGGCAAAATTTGAATGTGTTAAGCACGGTCCCTTGTAAATTAATCATAATAAATTAGACAAAATTGTGTCTATTGAATCATAAAAATTTGTATGAGTAATGAATTTTTTTGAATGAAAACATATTGAATTGAATTTCATTAAGTAACTGGTCATTTTAAAAAGGGCATAAATGTGCATTTCAACGAGGTAAAAAAAAATATTCTAGGGGATGATTGGGTATTACAGAAAATGGGCAAAGCAGAGCCATTACAACAAAAAATAACAAAAATAAGAAATACACTGGACATGAAAAATGGGCATAAAAATGCCTTGCGACCAGCGTTACTGATAATATTTTCTATGATGTTCGCCATTCCAATGTCTTCCGACCAGTTCACAGTTTAATCGAGCAAGTTTATATGTGCCTGGCTGTAAAACATCTACGAACTGGTACAGTCCTTCCCAATTAGGTCCCAAAACTCATGTAGCAGGGTCTTTAGTGTTTTGGAACACTTGTCACAAGACTAGACCACTGTAGCAAACTTTCTGTTCTTAACTCGCAAATTAAAATATTAAGCAGCTTTTTGCTAGTAAGTAGCTACCCGCAATTGTTATTGTTCTCGTTGTTCTTTGACCAAATCAAGGGTTTCAACTAACAATTGATGATTCTAAGCTTGGTCATATGTACTTCATCAATGCGATGGGGAGGGGGGGTCAATTCAACAGGTATCATTGCTTCATACCCATATGCCAAGGAAAATGGTGTATGACCAATTGATGTACGAGTAGTAGTGCGATATGACCATAGAACTGTTGGAAATATATCAGACCAGTTGCCTTTAGCTTGCTCGAGCCACTTCTTCAATATATCTTTCAAAGTCTTGTTGACAACTTCAACTTGTCTAGTTGCTTGAGGATGAGCAACCGCAGAAAAACTTTTTGTGATACCATGTATTGCAAAGAAGTCTGTAAATAGATCACTAACAAACTAAGTATAATTTTTTGAACTATCTTTTTTGGTCAACCATATCTACATAAAAATATTTTTTGGTACGAATTTAAGTACTTTTTTGGAAGTAATAGTTGTTAGTGGCTCCGCCTCAACCCATTTAGTAAAGTAGTCTACTATTGTAAAACGACATATTCTACTTTCATTTGCAAGCGATAACTAATTGATATTTATTTAGAAAAATACCACAATTGTTTAAAAAAGTTCATCAGAGCTTTATTAAAACAGGTATTATGGGCCTATTTGTTAAAATCAAAATGTAAAGTCTTTCATGCAAATTTAAAAATAAAAATAGTAAAGTCCCACTGAAAATATAATTAAACAGGATAAACTCATAAAATGTTCTTTGGAGTTGCTAGATCGTTTTTCGTTCATCAGCACCCAATGACATACATACTTAGACCATGTAATGTCCAACATCATCATGCGTGCCAATGAGAAAACCTAAAGCCTACCTAAAAGGGGGAAAAGTAAGGAGGTGAGCTAAAAGCCTAGCAAGGAACTACAAAAAAAAAAACAACAATTCACATAAGTACAATACAAAACTATTCTCGTTGTACATAAACTTAAAACGACATATCATAGACAAATCATAATCCCATACACTTTATCTGAAAATTCATCATAACAAACAAAACAAATAATTCTATGAGGTAACCAGTGAAGCATAACTTGGTAACTTCTCCTCTTGCCCTCGTGGGCCTCTTTGGCGCGTTCGCCCTATGACTTATATCATACCCTAGTAACTCCTTTATTGTGTCTCATTTCAGCATGCTAATAACACTTTGCTTTTCATACATTCAACGATACACACATACATGGAAACTTATCTCACAACTGATATCTTATACGGTTCATCATAATAGCATAAGAATTTTAGCTAACTTCCTTACCTCAGTCCAAGCTACAGAAAAGTGATATGGCTTTCACGACGAGACTAGAAAGTCAATCAAATACTCGTGTTAATACCAAATGAAACCAAACACACCTTATAGACATACTATATGTGTGCATGGACCATGCACACGTGGAAAATGTTGCATCTCAATTCATCCATACAATAATCTCACATAAACTCATAAAGAATAATACCATTTCTACTAAGAAAATCTTAATAGTTTCAAAACAAGGATCACGCACTTAATCAAATAGCATACATTTGTACGTACAAATAAACTTGCATGTAACACGCATACGTGGGATGATTCTTAAAACTCGCTTTGAAGTTGGTAAATTTTATTCCTTTACTTCTTGTTACTTTCATAAAAATATAGCAAGTAATGAATAATTAACTAACTTGATTAATATTACTATATTACCACTTTAAATCACAAAATTTCATTCTTTAATTTTATTACAAAATATTATTTTATTAAACTAGTTCTTTAGCTATATTTGTACCAAATAATAATAATAAAATAATTTATTATTTAATAAAATGTGACAACATTTATTATTTCTCATAAAATAATTAATTTGACAAAATTAATTAATTTCATAAAATGTACTCTATTTAATTTTGCAAAAAAAATAAATAATAATTAAATAATACAAAAACGTGACATAGTTTAACCCTTGTTTAAATAAGATCTCTATGTCACAAAATTCACATTAATTCATAATTATCTAAAAGTTGGTAAAATGATTAATTATACTCACATTTTATTAAATCAATTTTCCTATACATCTTTAAAATAATTTTTCTTAATTATTTAATCAACAAAATCTGTATATATATAATAAAGAAAATGCATTATCAAAATATGGAAAAAATTATATTTTATTGATATTAGTTTTAAAAATATGAATTTTTAAGATATAGATTTCTCTCTTTCAAATTTAATTGTAAATCACCATAAAGATGAGCAAAAATCTGCAAGCAAAATATACTCATAAATCAAAATTTTCTTTTTAACCATTTTAATAAATTGACCTAGCATGCTTATATACCCTTGTGCATTTTAACATGACAATTTGTAAGAAAACCAAGTAAATCAATAAAATTTCATCATTCTTAGTCATACATCCCCTTAGCCGAACCATATGTATGTGTCTAATGAAATTTGTATTTTGATTACCCAATATATTATGGTTTTGTAATGCCCCGACTAATTCTAAGACATCAGACCATTAAAAGCTACTAAGACATAACTACTATTTTGGAATACATACATAAAATAATAGAACTTTATTATAAAAATCCAAAATACGATATGGGATCCCATTGTTTAATACATAAAAACATAAAGAAAACATAATCTTTAATTAATTGTCCAAAACTATATGCGGAAAATAATACATAAATTAATGACTTAAAATAACTTCATCCTCGATCTTCCAACAGTCCATTCGATCAGTCCATCCCTAATACACATGCCAAGCTGCCACAAATCTGACCCGCCTTCCATGCTCATTTTACTGCACCATCTAAAATAAAAGGAATAAGCCTAATTTCCAGCAAGGAAAATCTACTAAAACCATATATAAAAAATTATAAGACTATATCATAAAACATATACTATAAAACATATGACGTAAAAATGTATATCATATAGGACTACAATATTAATGGCCATTAACTCATTACCGTAGCATATGATAAAACCATCTAGGTCCTCAATCTACTAATTGAGGTAGGTTAGATCATAAAATAGTATATGATAATCATCTGGTCCTCAGTCTACTAATCGAGGTAGGGTAAATCATAAGTCTATTCCATGATAATGATAAAAAATCTTGGGATTTGCTATCTAAGCAACTATAAGTCCCAAGTGACTACAAAACATATTTATACATAGCACATAACATATCATAGCATATAAACATATCATAACACATATAATCTAACATATTTTCCTTACCTTGAGTGTGGAGAGAAAAATAAAGAGAAGAGATTGCTTGCTATAAAAACGTCCAATCAACCTTAAGTACAACATAAGATATTTATATTAGAGCCTTGCAATAAGACTATACTTTTAAGAATTTTCTAAACCTCATAAAGTCATACCTTTAACCTAGAACCAAAATGATGAAATCTCGAGTCTTCTCTCTAATGTCTATCTCCAACAAGACCAAGAGTTTGGATACTTGGGTAGATTTTGGCTATATATTGGCTTGATGGGGTTCAATATTTCGGCTATGGCTATGTAGAGTGTTTAATAGGGTTTAGAAATGCAATAGTGTTTAAGGCAAAATAAAAAAAATAGAAGAAAAAGATCCCGAACACTAAAAGGACTAATGTTTCGACTATGGCTATGTAGAGTGTTTATGGAAAAATGGAGAGAGCTTTTGGGACTATGGATTTGATATGAGAGGTTTTTGAGAGTTTTTGAGTGTGAGAAAAATGGTGAAGGGTAAGTCTCTATTTATAGGCTTCAAACCCCAACTCCCTTCCTTGATTTTCTCCACACTATTCAACTTAAATTTTAAAAATAAAACCTTCCCTCCACTATATGGTTTTGGCCAGCCTAGTCTTACTCCCTTCTTGTTGCTACATCATCTCTAAGTATGTCATATAGTCTCCATTTGGTTCAAATTTTAGTCAAAGTCCAAACTACTATCTTATATCTCGTAACTCTAGACCCTTCTATAGTAAAATTAATATAAATGGAGTTCTAGAAGCCCGATTTAGGCTATTTTTATACCGTTGGATAGCTAATTAAATTATCTACAACTTTCTAGAAATACTATGTTTCCAAAATCGTAATATAAATAGGTCAAAACTAGGCCCGAAGTTACAGTACCGTAAAGTTACGAAAACTACATTTACTTATCTAACTCTTCTTGACACATAGTCACTTAATTCAAATAGATGTAATCTTGCCTATCTTTAAAATTAAAAAAAAAAAATCAAATCCTTCCTATTTTTGAGCCAAGCCTAAGACTAAGCTATTTTGGTTTTCATTTTATTTCTAATACTTGGACTTAGTTTAATGCCACATGTTCACTTCTTAATACATCAAATAACATGTGCATTATACACTAATTTAATCATATGCTAAACTAATTACCCAAACTATAATTATTTCTAAGTCATAAAATCATAACTTAAATAATTCAAGCTTAAAGCAATCTTTATTCCACAACTCAAGTCATAACTAAATCTAACCTAAGATCATATTTAAGGAGCTTATAAGAAAATAATAACCTTGGTTATTACAGGTTTAAAGAACAACAATAATTCAATATAAATCTTTATTGCTAAGACATCAAATTCTAACACACACACACACATACATACATAGCAACGCACATCCATATTTTTCTTACATACTTTACTCACACATACATGTTATATTTCTTTAATTCTTCATGCTTGCCCAAATACACACACGCGCCCATGCATAGAACCACACACGCCTAGGCCATACATGAATACACATACTCATAACAAAGTATTTATAGAAATCTACTCATGCATAAACCACATGTATATATTTTTCATATTTCTATGGATTTACAAAATGGAGAACAATCAACAAAACACATAAAGGAACAAAAACTCATTCTACCAGCAAACAATACACCAAAATTACATCCAAAGAAATTATAGCAACAATAAAAAAAACAAGGCTAGAGGTTCCATTACCTACTTTGATAGTGATAAAAGACTCAAAACTATAGTTACCCTCTTAGACACACCTAGGGTTTTCGAAACCCACAACAATGAAAAGAAGAAAATATTATTGGCATCAATAGGATGAGAAAAAAGCTTAGAGGATTCAAACCACTTAAAGATCAAGAACACAAACCTAATTTTCGAAATCCATTTCTCTTCTCTTCTCTTCCATCTTCTTCTTTCTCTCCTTCCTTTTTCTCTCCCACAAGCTCTCTCTCTCTTTCACTCTCTCTCTCTCTCGCGTGCCCTCTCTCTTTCCTTCTATACTGTAGTCGGCCAGCCCCAAAATGGAGTTATCAAGTTCTATTCTTTACCTTATAAAACCCCAGAGACTAATCACAATGCAAATGGAAAAAAAAGTAAGTTCTTCCTTTTAATTTTCCTTAGTTTTTGCCTAGAAATTAATTTAGGATCAAATTTAAAATCAAAGAGATAATTCAATAACACCAAAAAGGAAACTAAGTCTTCTTTCCCTCACCCCTTTGGCCGACCCCCCCCCCCCCCCCTTTCTCTCTCTCTCTATACTCGGCTATACAAGGCCTCATCACACACTGACATACATTTCTCCACCTTCCAAAAATAGCTTAGGTCAACCAATCAATCCCTCACCTCTTTCATCCTTTATTTTCTTTTAAATTTTCTATCAAATTAAATTAAATAAAATGGAAACAGATTTCCCATTTACAGTTTTGTGAACACAAGGGTTCTAGAAATATCTCATTTTTAATTAAATGATAGAAACTAAAATGTATGGTAGTCTATTGCATGCTCACCATGCATACCATAAATATGCACAGACACAGGTACACAAGTCTATCAGTACTAACCATGCACTCTCATGCACACAATCAAAACTCATGCAAATAATAATTTAAATAACTATAAACAATTAAAAATCAATTAACACATAACACATAAATAATTAAACTAAAATAACTAAACACTTAAAAAAATTAATAATAAAATAAAAAATTTGGTGCACGACAATATACCCTCCTTAAAAGGAATTTTGTCCTGAAATTCTTTCTTACCAAATAACTCGGGGTGTCTTTTTCTTATGTTTTCCTCTGGCTCTCACGTTGCCTCATTCTCCGTACTATTCTTCCATAGGATCGTAACTAATGAAATATTCTTGAACCTCAGTTCCTTGATTCCCTCTTCGATGATACGCTCAGGCTGCTCATCATAATTCAGATCACGCTTCGGCTGTAACGACTCATACTCAATACATGGGAGGGATTAGACACGTACATACGCAACATTGAGATGTGAAAGACATTATACGTTTCAGCGAGTGTTGGGGGCAGCACCAAACAATACGCAACCTGCCCAACTCTATTCAAAATCTCAAATGGACCAATATGTCTTGGGCTCAACTTTCCCTTCTTGCAAAAATGCATAACTCCTTTCATTGGCCTCTCAGAAACACAAACTCGCCTATGGAAAACTTGATGTCCCTTCTCTTAAGGTCCGCGTAGCTCTTTTACCTACTTTGAGTAGTAAGCATTCTCTATAGGATTTTCTTATTTGCCTCACTGGCTTCCCTAACAGCCCCAGGGCCTAATATCTGTTTCTCCCCAACTTAATCCAGTGCAAGGGAGATCCACACTTGTGCCCGTAAAGCATCTCATAGGGAGTCATTCCAATAGTAGACTGGTAACATTGTTATAGGAGAACTCCATCACGGGTAGGTATCGGTTCCAAGACTCTGAAAAATCCAAAGCACAACACCTCAACATACCTTCCAAGATCTGGATAGTCCTCCCAAACTGTCCATCTGTCTGAGGGTGAAAAGCGGAACTGAATTTAAATCTTGTACCCATTGCCATTTGTAATCCTTTCCAAAAGTTTGAAGTAAACACTGAGCCTCTATCAAAGATAATCGAATTTGGTACCCAATGAAGTCTCACAATTTCACCAAAAAATACATTGCTATATCTTCCCACTTCCATTTTGGGATATAGAGTGGTTGTAGTAACCATGCTGGTCTCTGATGTTCTGGCTTCACTTGCTGACAAGTGAAGCATCTGACGACAAACTTAGCGATGTCTTTCTTAATTCCTGGCCACCAATATAATGTCTTGAGGCCTTGGTACATCTTGGTAGATCCCTGGTGCAAAGAATAGGGTGTCTTATGCACCTCCTTCATAATACTCGTCTTAATTGAATCATCATTAGGCACACATATCAAATCCTTGTATTGTAGCAACCCTCCTTTGGATATATAGAAGTCACCGCTACCATTTTCTTGTTCCAAAGGCTCTTGTTTCATTAGGGCTTTGTAACGCCCTGGTTACCCCAGAACAGTTACGGTGAACAGTGAACCGGAAATTTGACTCGCTACCCGAGTCCTTTGGTTAAAAACGTGATCTAAGTGTTATCACAGGTTAAGGTGAAAACCAGTAAAAAGGAAAGGGTACATTTCATTAAGTAAATAAACTGCTCATGAGCCTTTTAAAATGTTTACAAGATGTCCATAATACAAAAGAGTCGCTACAGTTTCAAATTTATAATCCACGCCGGCCTAAGCGGCAAAAGTAGGGTAAACCCCTAGTCCCTCTGAGAACTCCTTGACCGTGGCAGTCAAGCGGCCCTGTATGTACATCACATCGCCCAAGCTCTCCACTCAGAGTTGGTTAAGCTTTTCCTTCCCTTTACCTGCACCACAAAGCACCCATGAGCCAAGGCCCAGCAAGAAAACACAATATAGCATGATATAATATCAACAACGATCATAATAACCATTCAGGACTATTAGTCCAACAAATAGGTGACAATAGCCAAAAGTCACAATAATGAGCATCGCTCCCTCTAGCCATGTGACGACAGGGTCACCAGGGCTTAACTGATAAGTGATTCTTTCATAAGCTTGGTCAGGACAGGTGTATGGTGATTAGTCACCAACATAACCTTCCTCACGACTCTAGAGTCGAAACTATGGACAACGTCCCTTAGCCATGTGGCAAACGGTCACCGGGGTCATATCCCTTGGCTATAGACATCTGGTCGTAGACCAGGCAAGCGCTTATAAGTTCTTCGACCCTAGGGTCGGTCTAGCATTAATGCCATAGAGCCATTCAATGCGAGATTCTCGACTTTAGAGTCGGTCCCTGACTAGTCAGTGTCTTAAACAGGTAATCAGCGTACATCAGCATTTAATATGCAATCCATGTCCACATATACCAACCAACATGCTCCAATATCAAACCATGCATGTCATAAACCTATACAGGGTGCAACTGTATTCATACACTGTTTTCTTACCTCTGGTTTGAGTGAGAATTAAAATATGAACGACCCCTGAGAACGATCAACCTTTAAATTCCTCGATGGTCACCTGGTCATAACCAAAATATAGGATTCATCAATAAAAATGATAACTGAGGGTTCCCAAACCAAGATCTAGCCTCCGGGACATCAAACATAACTCAACTAGGTACTAGGTTCAACCCCGAGGCCTAAGGTTTGAATCCCCAAGCTAAAAACACCTTTTTGGCTAAATCTGCCCTGATGGGCCACAGCTCACCAGAGCCATGCCACGGCTCACCCCCCTGACAGGGCCATTTTCACCTTTTAAGCCAACTCAGGCTGCGGCACACCATAGACAGGTCGCGTCTCATTACGCAAACCAGCCAAGAAACCAGCACGCACCAGCCAACTCTCCCCTGCGTTCTCCCTTGGAACTAACCCTTCGAACCAACTCCAAACCTCCTCCAAACACTCAATTAAACCCCCAAATAACACCCATAGCTCACCCTCATCAAACCCCAATCAAAACAACACAAAACCCCCTTTGATTCTCACTTCCCACATCAAAAACCATGAATTGAAAACTAAAACGAAAACAGAGCAACACCTAAACCAGTGGCTAAAACTCACCTCAAATTCAGATTTGAACCTTCTTCAATGGTTGAACCAAGACCACCAAGCCAGCCCTTGAGTTTCCTAGCTTGAATCCCCACCTAGAACTCAAAAACCTCAAAGGAAGAATGAAGGAAATTGTGTACGGGAAAGGAAGATGAGAGTCTCTATTTTTGTCCTGTTTAGTCTACACTTTCTACATCCAACAGCCACCTAAAGTCACATATATCCTCCCTAAATTGACCAAAATACCCTTGTGTCATCTTAAGCCTCTAAAACCATCACAAGGGCAAAATTGGTACTTTCCACTTATCCCGTTAATTATAATTAACGCTTCCCAATTCCCGCTAATCTCAAAATCCTCAAACACCAATAATTCATATCCCGTTACCCTAAAATCCCCGGTAACGCCATAACCATAAATATCACCCCGAGACTCACCCCGAGCCTCGAGCTCAAACCTGTTATGACCAAACCGATAAATCATGTTTAAAGATCGTCTCATGTCGAAATACTCGAACCAATCCACATTATAATGTGGTCTCACAATATATCATTAACATGCTAACATATATTCAATTATACCCCCAACGGCCAAATTACCAAAACACCCCTGTAAACAAATGTGGACTCACATGCATGCATTTAACATCATTTCATAATATAATTCTCATAAACATGCATAAACACATTTAATGGCATAATTAAACAGTTATGGCCCTCCCGGCCTACTAATCCAGCCATTAACCATAATAGGGAATCTGGGGCATTACAGGCTTCATCTACTTTTTGCCATTCTCTAATATATTCTAGCAGTGTGGATTGTAGGGTGATGTTTTCTAGGCCTTCTGTTAGAAACTCTATCCCAACACTAATGATCTCCATTTGCAATGGTGCTTCAATTGTACTTAGGGCTGAGACACTTCCATCTCCCTGCCTGCTCAATGCGTCAGCCACTACATTGGCCTTGCCTGGGTGGTATAGAATTTTGCAATCATAGTCTTTTAATTGTTCTAACCACCTCCGTTGTCTCATATTCAACTCTTTCTGGGTGAAGAAGTATCTCAGACTCTTATAGTCATTGTTAATCTCACACTTGTCATTGTATGGGTTTCGTCTCAATATCTTTAGTGTGAATACTACTGCTGCCAAAGCTAGATCATGAATAGGATACCTCTGTTCATCATCCTTGAGCATTCTCGACGTGTAAGCTACTACTTTTCCATTTTGCATCAACACACACCCCAAGCCATTTTTGGATGCATCACAATAAACCATGAATTTTCCCGCTTCAGTGGGGACACAAAGGATCAGTGTAGAGATTAACTTAACTTTCATAGTTCGAAAAATCTCTTCACATTTCTTAGTCCAGGTGAACTTCTCGTGCTTGCGGGTCAGGTTGGTCAAGGGTGTGGCAATTTTGGAGAAACCCTCAACGAACTTCTAGTAGTAACCTTCTAACCCTAAAAAACTTCGAATCTCTGAGGCATTCTTGGGTTGGGGCTAGTCCCTAATAGCTTCAATCTTAGTTGGGTTAACTACTATTCCATCCGTGGATACTATATGCCCTAGGAAAGTTACTTGTTCTAACCAGAATTCACACTTGGAAAACTTAGCATATTGTTGATGTTCTCGAAGTCTGTTGAGCGTCAGCCTGAAGTGCTCATCATGCTCCTCCTTAGTCTTAGAGTAGATTAGGATGTCATCTATGAACATCACTATATACTTGTCCAAGAAGTCCTTAAATACTATGTTCATCATATCAATGAATGTCACTGGGGTGTTGATGAGTCCAAAAGACATCACTAGAAACTCATAATTCACATAGCGAGTTTTGAATGTTCTCTTGGGAATGTCTCCCTCCTTTACCTTTAACTGATGGTACTTTGATCGCAGATCAATCTTAGAGAACACTACTACCCCTTGTAGTTGATGAAAAAGGTCATTTATCCTAGGTAAATGATATTTGTTCTTTATTGTGACCTTATTGAGTTCTTGGTAATCGAGGCACATTCTCATACTCCCATCCTTCTTCTTTACAAATAGTACCGGTGCTCCCCATGGTGACAGACTAGGTCGAATGAAACCTTTGTCCAACAACTCCTGTAACTTAGTCTTAAGTTCTTTCAACTCTACAGGTGCCATTCGGTAGGGTACCTTGGATATTGGTGTTGTTTCTAGTGCAAGTTCGATCACAAATTTTATTTCTCTGTCTGAGGGTAAACCTGGTAAGTCCGTAGGAAACACTTCTCGAAACTCACAAACTATGTGAACATTTTCTAGTTTCATCTTGATCTCTCTAGATTTATCTACAACACTTGCAAAGTATGCTGAACAACCATGATGCATCAAGTTTTGAGTTTCCAATGTCGATATGATGGGTGTGCAAAATCCCATCAACTCTCCGTTAAAAGAAAAGGACCCACCGTCATCTAGTTTGAATTCTACTATTTTCCTTCGATAGTCAATAGTTGTCCCAAACTTAGTCAACCAGTCCATGCCAAGTATTACATCATAATCTGACATATCTAATTCTATGAAGTTAGATGGGAACTCTCTTCCCTCAACTACTATAGAGATTTTCTGTAACCACCTAGATGACAACATAATCTCTCTGATGGTAATAGTGTACTAAAGCTATTCTCAAAGAGTTTACAAGGATATCCCAGTTTATCAACTACATTTAAAAAGCTACATAAGAATGAGTTGCCCCAGAATCAACGAGGACTCTACACACCATACAAGAAATAGAGAGTTGACATGTGACAATAGTGTTATTTTTGGCCGACTCTCCTAGAATCAAAGCAAAGACTCTAGCTGGCACTAGATAGCCATTGTTTCATTGCCCTGCTCCTGCCTTCCACTGTGGACAATCCTTCTTCAAGTGACCTCTTTGACCGCATTTATAACATATGTTGGAGCCTGCTTTACATTCTCATATATGTTTACGTGAGCACTTAGGACAGTTGGGGTACTTAGTTATGCAGTTCTGGTGGTTCCCACGGTTATGGTTGTTGTTGTGCTTATTATGGTTGTTGTGGTTGTTACCATTTGGAGCTCTAGTTTTAGGCCACTTATCAATGCCAATGTTCTGACCCTCTTGGGACTTCTTCTGGTTGCCCTCTTGAAAGGACTTGTTCTTGTTGGCCTCACCCTTGCAACATTGTCTTTCCATATACGGTCCTCCAAATATTCAGCATCTAGGGCCTTGTCCAATATCTCAGCATAACTAACCACTTCAACACTTGTCATTTTCACATATCTGGATATCATGGGCTTCAACCCCCTTGTAAACATTTGGACCCTCATGCCCTTTGTCGTGATGATTTCTGGAGTAAAGATCGCCAACCTATTGAATATTTGAGCATACTCTGTGACAAATACTGACTTGTGTCAGTGTCACAAATTCGCCGACCTTGGTTACTAACACGGTCGCGCTATAATACTTTTTTCTAAACACTTGGATGATGTCTTCCTAAGTCATGGTGTCCAGATTATGCGTTTGCTTTACCACGTCCGCCAAGATTCAGACATCCATCTTGAGTAAGTGGGCAATGCATGAAACTCTCTAATGATCATTCAACTCCATGTGATCAAAGATGGCCTCAACCGATCTCAACCCATCCTTAGCTATCATGGGATCAGGATTTCCTTCAAAATTTGGGAGAGATTATTTTCTAGAGCACTAATAAACTGGCTCAAATCCATAATCCATTGGCATTGGAGCAGGTGGAGGTACTGGGGGTACTTGTTGTATTGGAGGCTCAGGCTATGCCAATGATACTTATGGGGCTTGGGGTACTTGCTGAGCTCGAGCCTGCTCTTCATCCCTTTGTATCAATTGCTCTGTTAGTCTTGCTACTTCTGCAGTTAAGTCCATAGCTGGTGCAGCTGGGGATGTTGGTTGCACTTCCATGCCAGAGACCTCTGTCACATTTTGGTCAGTAGGCGCACCTCTTCCGCGATCTCTACCCTTTCCTCTGCCACCCCTTGTGCCTCTTCCTCTGGTAGACATGATGATATTCTAAGGCACAAAAGAAATCATCATAAGAGGAAATAAATCGCATAGTTTTTTACTTTAGAGTCTTAATTGCAATGCTTTGTCATCCCAACTCATGGTAGATACATCTCGAGTCTAAGATTGGAGGGTGTTGTTTCCAAAATATTTTGTACAGCAGCTCCCACCTATTCTCAATCTAAGGTTGTTGTACGACTGGTGCCACAATAGGTGGCAAGCTGGTGCAGCGTTCCCTGGCAAAACATGTTGTCTCAGAATTTGAATCTCTCCATTTTGACTCTGAAGACTAGCTTGCATATCAGCAAGCATCTACTGCAAATTCTCAAGGACTGGGGGAGGGTTTTGACCCTGATTATCATCTCTTACCTCGATCTCAGAGCCGGCTAGTCGAACTGATTGCCTTGGAGGCATAACTCTCCAAGTATATCTACAATCAATGACTCAGGTGATCAGGCAGTACTAACATATTTTTAGAAGTCATTCCACAGTCCAATGCCAACAATCAAGCAAAATATACAATCACAATGCTAACAGGCATTTCAATGATACTAACATACATCAGTGATGCTAATAAGCATGCCTTATCATCTACACATGGTGGTAAAGGGTCGAGCCTTATCAGTATATTTCATGCTTCCTATTACACAGGGAGAAAGGGAATTTATATTTCATTTGAGAAGTTAATCATATAATCATATATACAGTTACCAAACCCTGAGTCGAGCTTGTCTTTAGCGGAAGTCTACATGCCCAACCGCTCTGATATCAAGTTGTAATGCTCTGTATAGCCAAGACCATTACACTGTGTATTTTAAATGGTGTTGGACTTGCTAAGCAAGTCATTTGGATATAAATGTGTAACTAAAGTTAATTACTGGATTAGGGTTTAAAGATTTTGCTCATAGGAATAGTTGTTTTCATTAAAAAGTTTGAGTCTGTACACGGGATCCCAAAAATTAGTGTTTACAAGGCATTTACAACCCTATACATATCCATCACATCATAGATAAACAGATGCAGCATATACAAGCATGCTTAACCGAATATTATCAAATACAAATATAGTCATAATCTCACATCTAATCAAGTCATATTCTTTAACAGGGGTACAAGCCTCGATCACAACAAGGGTGCAATTTTCTTATCTCAGGTCCGAGTACAACGTATAATAAGAACGACCCTTGAGAATGATCCCAGTTCTGAGCCACTAGTGGTAACCTAGTCCCAACCATAATATAAATTCCTGTCAATAACGAGCAAATAAAGGCTTCTGAACTGAGTCCTAGCCTTCGGGAGGTTGAATTCTACTCAACCAGGTAGTAGATCCGATCTCGAGCCTCTAGGTTTGAGTTCCCATCACTCAAAGCCTGCCTTGGCTCTTTCTACCTATGTGCATCGTGCTGCCCCTAATGGGCTACGACACACCTCAAGTGAGAGGCTCCTAGCCCTTACATTCCCAGGGACACGTGCCGTGACTAAGCCCTGAAGGGTCACGACGCGACCCTACGAACCCACTTTTTCCCCAGCTTTTCCTCGGGCAAATCTTACCAAAATCCATCCCAAACATAAACTAAAACCATAATTGAGTTTAGGACTCTTAACAACACAACATGGGCACCATTTATACCCCCAAAACCAACCAAAATCTTACCCCAACTCAACAACCAAGGCTAGAACTAAACTCAGCCATAACCTAAGCATAACCAGAGAATTCATAGAAGAAAAAAAAAATAGGTTGCAAAGTTTACCTCAGAAGTGATTTGATCCCTAAGATAAATCCCCAATCAACTTCAGCCTCAAATCTTCAATTTTCCTAAGCCAATTCCTCAAGAGCTTCAATGCTTCCAAAGGCTTAAGAGAAAGAGAGGGAGATGAACGAGAGTGAGAGAGAGTAAACTAAAAGTGTGTTTTTTGTTTGTTTCTGGTTACTTCCGGAAGGCTTCCTAAATTATTTGTTGGCACCAAAAGGACCAAAGTGCCCCTAGATCAAAAAGTTGTTCTTTAACGCCCCCAACGGCAATACCGTCATTTGCCACATTTCCTGCAAATCCTCAAATGGCACTATTTATTCCCAATTAATCACGACATACCCAAATAATCATTTAATAACTACCCTTCACCCGATAAATCCTGACTACGCACTAGGTTTCCCAAAATACCCCTAGGCTCACCCCGAGGCAAGTATTTAACCCCGTTGTGACTTTTCCGCTAATCTGCTCACTAGGATCGCATGAGCCAAATATTGCAAATATATCCACATAATAAGGTGGCCTCAATCATATAACACATAATTACATTTATACCTTTAACGGGCACAAATTGCAAATATACCCTTATTAACAAGAACAGGCAAACATGCATATTTAATACACATAAACACGCATATGTATTCATATCGCCATATAAATCATGCATACCACATAATCACACATATATTAACTTAATTTCACATATAAATCCAATCATGCCCTCCTGACACACTAATCAAGGCACTAAGCCTTATTAGCAAATTTGGGACGTTACAACTATCCTCTCCTACTGAAAATTTCGTCCTCGAAATATACCTGAATAATTCGGGATGTTGATCCCGCATAACCGACTCTAGCTCCCAAGTCTCTTCCCCGACCTTGCTATTCCTCCATAAAACTTTAACTAGAGGAATCGTCTTTTTCCTCAGAACCTTGTCTTTTCTATCTAGGATCTGAATTGGTCGCTCCTCATAAGACAAATATGTCTGTACCTCCAGATCCTCATATTCTAATACATGGGTCATATCTGACACATACTTCTAAAGCATTAAGAAGTGAAACACAACATGAACTCCTGATAATGACTGCGGCAGAGCCAATCTATATCTGCTCGATCCTTTCTAGGATCTCAAAAGATCCTATGAATCTAGGGCTCAGCTTGCCCTTCTTTCCAAACCTCTTTACTCCATCCAGTGGTGAAACTCGCAGAAATATGTGAACCCCTATTTGGAACTCCACGTCCCTATGCTTAGGGTCAATGTAGCTTTTCTGTCTACTATGTGAGGTGAGCATTCGAGATTGAATCTTCTTAATAGCCTCATTAGTCCTCTGAACCATCTCTAGACCCAAATACTTCCTTTCTCTCATATCATCCCAATGAATGGGTGACCTACACTTCCTTCCGTACAACATTTCATTTGGAGCTACTCCAATAGTTGATTGCAAGCTATTATTGTATGAAAATTCAATCAACGAGAGATACTTACTCCAAGACCCCTCAAAGTCTATCACACATGCTCTAAGCATGCCTTCCAATATCTGAATCATCCTCTCAGACTGCCCGTCTATCTAAGGATGAAAGGTTGTACTAAACTTCAACTGAGTCCCCATAGCCTTCTGTAGGCCACCCCAAAACTTTGAGGTAAACACGGGATCCCAGTCCGACACTATAGATTTCAGAACCACATGGAGACGAACATTCTCTCTCACATATAGCTCTGTATACTGGTCCACAATATAGTTTGTCCTCACTGCCAGAAAGTGAGGTTACTTGGTATATCTATCTACTATCACCCATACACAGTCATGTTGCCCCACTGTTCTGGGAAAGCCTCCTACAAAGTCCATAGTGATGTCTTCCCATTTCCACTAGGGGATACCTAAAGGCTGTAGCAACCCTGCTGGCTGCTGTTGTTCAGCCTTCACCTACTGATAGATTAGATACTTGGCTACATAGTCGACCACACCCTTCTTCATCCCAGGCCACCTTTACGATGACCTTAGATCCTGATGCATCTTTGTGGTGCTTGGATGTAATGAATACGGTGTGGTATCAGATTCATCATGCATCTCTCGTCCAACACCCATGTCCATCGAAACACAAATCTGATCCTTGTATCTTAACAAATCCTTCTCTGTAATGGAATAGTCCTTAGCTACTCCAGCTAGGACATCCTCTCTAAGCTTCATCAATCGTGTATCACTCATTTGGCGCTTCACTATTCTCTCCAAGAGAGTGGACTACATAGTAATATTGGCCAACTGGCCCACTACCAACTCTATCTTTGCTTTGGTCATGTCTTCTGAAAATTCCTTAGATATTTGCTTTGAACTAAACAACTGTCCTGGGCCCCTCCGACTCAAAGCGTCCGCTACCAAATAGGCTTTCCCTGGATGATAGAGGATTTCACAGTCATAATCCTTTACCAACTCTAGCCAACCTCTTTGTCTCATGTTTAGGTCTTTCTGGGTGAAGAAATACTTCAAGCTCTTATGATCGGTGTATATCTTGTACTTCTCTCCATACAGATTGTGGCGCCACAATTTCAGTGGAAATACCACCGCCACTAACTCCAAATCATGAGTAGGCTACCGATGCTCATATTCCCTTAGCTACTGCGATGCGTAGGCAATGACCTTCCCACTATGCTTCAACACACATCCTAACCCCAGTCTTGATGCGTCACAATGCACCATAACCTTATCCCCATCTGAAGGGAGACTGAGCACCGGATAAGTAATCAATTTTCGCTTCAATTCCTGGAAACTGTTCTCACATCTATCTGACCACACGAACTTTAAGTTCTTCCATGTCAACTCTGTCAATGGTATAGAAATATTTGAGAATTCTTCCACGAATCATCAATAATATCCCACCAACCCAAGGAAACTTCTAACCCCCGAGGCATTCCTTGGCCTCGACCAATCCCTAACTTCTTCTACTTTGGGCAAATCTACTTTAATCCCATCTCCACTAACAATGTGGCCAAGGAATGTCACCCGCGGTAACCAAAAATCACACTTCTTAAACTTAGCATACAACCGATGCATCTTCAATATTTATAATACCAATCAGAGATGCTGCTCATGTTCTGCCTCTGAACAAGAGTAAACCAAGATGTCATCGTTGAGGATAATTACAAAATGATCCAGATAATCCTTGAACAACGTGTTCATCAAATCCATAAATGGTGTTGAGTCATTGGTCAACCCAAACGACATGACTAGAAACTCGTAATGCTCATAACTCGTGTGAAAGGCCATCTTCAGAATATCCTCATCCTTGATCCTTAGCTGGTGATAACCAGATCGAAGATCAATCTTCGAGAATACTATCTTACCCTGCAACTGATCACAGGTCGTCTATCCTCTGTAGAGGGTACTTGTTCTTGATAGTTAGCATGTTCAACTCCCTATAGTCTATGCACGTCCAAGGGTCCCAACCTACTTCTTTACAAACAAAATTGGAGCACCCCATGGTGAGAAACTAGGTGTGATAAATCCCAGATCTAATAAATCTTGTAACAGTACCTTCAACTCTTTCAGCTCTATTGGAGCCATTCTGTGTGGTGCCCCCAACACTGGTTTTGTACCGGGTGCTAAATCGACGACGAACTTGATCTCTCGGTGCAGTGGCAATCCCGGTAAATTCTCAGAGAACATATCTAAGAACTCACATACCAACCTGGTCTCCTCTAGTCCCACTGGCTTGACCCTAGTGGTGTCCACCACACTAGCTAGGAATCATATACAACCTCCATGTAATTGGTCTCTAGCTCTCAATGCTGATATCAGAGGAATACGAGGTCCATGCACAATGCCAAAAAATTGAAGGGGTCCTCTCTCTCAAGATCAAAAGTCACCATCTTCTTCTTATAATCTATAGTCACCATATACCTAACTAACCAATCCATTCCCAAGATCATGTCAAAGTCGTCCATCCCCAACTCAATCATATCCACTAATAATTCAGTGTTTTCCACCATCACTAGCAATGGCCTAACCCATCTCCTAGAAACTACCAGCTCCCTTGTAGGCAATAAAGTCACAAACCCCGCAGTATAATAATCACATGGCCTACACAATCTATCAATCACTATGCTAGAAACAAATGAATGTGTAGAACCAGAATCAATCGATACAGTATATGGAGTGTCAGCACTCGAAAGTTGACCTGTCACCACCGAGGGACTAGCCTCAGCCTCTGCCTAAGTCAAGGCGAACAATCGAGCTAGAGTCAAGTTGTCCGCCTTCCTTGGTTCATCTTTCATCAAAGTCGGGTATTCTTTCTTGAGATGTCCAACAAGCCCACACAAGTAACATGCCTTCGCTCAACATTTTCCCAGATGTCGCTCCCGACACCTAGCACACTCTTGGTATCTCCTCCACGTCTCACTTCTACCCTGGGCACCCTAGTCCCTCCTATCAGGACCAGTAGTGTTCAAGGTGTCAGGGGTCTTCCTCTTCTGATCACTAGGGCCTCTGCCCCTACCAGATCCTACAAATGGAGTCACTTCCCTCCGAACACCCCATCGTGTAGTGCTCTCCCTCCATATCTTGTTCTCCACCTCCTCAGCTGTGAAGGCCTTCTTAACCACCTGGGCATAAGTACTCTCCCCAGGTACTGATGTAATATGCACATCCCGGGCTATCATAGCATTTATCCCCCTAACAAATCTGTCTTGCATGGTCGCATCTGTAGGTACTAGACCAGGTGCGAACTTTGCCAGCCTGTCAAATTTTAGGGCATACTCAGTAACTGTCATGTTCCCCTGCACCATACCGGTAAACTCGTTCAAATTTTATGCTCTAGCAAAATTATTGTAGTACTTTTGGTTGACCAAATCTCTAAACTCATCCCAACTCATGGAAGAAACATCTCGAGTCTGGAATGCCACCTCCCACCATATACGGGCAACATATCGGAACATAAAGATGGTACAAGCCACTCTGTCATTACCTACCATCCTCATAAAGTCCTCACAAAGTCCAGGATGGAGGTAGTCAGGCTCATCCACTGTTCAGCGTAAAGTGGATATATTCCTCCCTCAATGATTGTAGGGTAATGTTTCCGAAATCTTTCGTACAGCGGCTCCCACCTGTTCTCATTCTCATGTTGTTGTACGATTGGTGCCACAATAGGTGGCAAGTCTGGTGCAGTGTTCCTTGGCGGAACTTGCTATCTCAGAAGGCGAATCTCTTCCTCTTGACTTTGAATTCTAGCTTGCATGTCAGCAAGCATCTACTGCCAGTTCTCAGGGACTGGCAAAGGGTTTTGACCCTGATTATCATCTCTAGCCTCGATCTCAGAGACAACTAGTAGAACTGATCGCCTTGGAAGCATAACTCTCCAAGTATATCTACAATCAATGACTCGGGTGATTAGGCAATGAGAACAGGTTTTTAGAAGTCACCCCACTATCCAATGCCTACAATCAAGAAAAATATGCAATCACAATGCTAAGAGGCATTTCAATGATAATATGGTGGTCATGTACACATGGTGTTCAAAGGCCAGACCCTATCAGTATATCTCATGCTTCCTATTAAATAAACAAATAAGGCATTTATATTTCATTTGAGAAGTTAAGCATATAATCATATATATAGTTACCAAACCCTGAGTTGAGATTGTCTTTAGCCGCAAGTGATGCCCAGCTAGTCTTCAGGAACCCTTAAACCTAGACCGCTCTGATACCATGTTGTAACACCCTGGATAGCCAAGACCATTATATTGTATATTTTTAATGGTGTTGGACTTGCTAATCATCTCATTTGGATATAAACGTGTAACTAAAGTTAATTACTGGATATGGTTATAAATATTTTGATCATAGGAATAGTTGTTTTCATTAAAAAGTTTGAGTCTTTACATGGGATCCCTAAAATATGTGTTTACAAGGCATTTACAACCCTAAAAAATAATGATAATGTAAGCCGGCTATAACATCCCAAAATTACCTAATAAGGCTTAGGGCCTTGATTAGGGGGCCAGGATGGCAATATATGGAGTTATGTGCTTATTTATTATATTTAATCGTAATTATGTGGATTATGTGATAATATGACTAGTTGTGCATGTTTAGGGGTATTAAATATGCATCCGGACCAGTTTCTTATTAGAAGGGTAATCTTCAAAATTTGGGCCATTGTGGGCATAATTGAATATTTATGTGCATATATGTGATATATGTGTGAGAACACATTATTATGTGGGTTTATTTGAGTTACTCAGCGCGAGGCGATCCTAGGGAGCAAGTTAGCGGGAAAGTCACAACTGGACCCAATACCCGACTCGGGGAAAGTCAATGGGTATTTTAGGTATTTGGCATTTAATTGGGTTATCGGGTAATGGAAATGAATAATTGGAGATATATTTGAAGTTAGTGAGTTTAGGAGGGAATATTGGGGAATTTGACCATTTTTCCCTCAGGACGTTTTTGGTACCCCTAGCCTTGGGATTAACTTAAGTCACTTAAGCCTTAGAAGAAAAAATACAAGAAACACTCAAGAATACTCCACTGAACTGACTCACTCTCTCTCTCTCTCTCTCATTCTCTCTAAGCTGCCTGAAGCTTATTTTCTTGAGGAATTAAGAAGGATTTGGGATAGAAATCAGAGAATTGAAGGCTTCAGACTGGGATTTTGATAGCTTGTGGCTAAGGGATCATCATTCACAGCTAAGGTAACAACTTAATCTCTGTGTTAAACTAGTTTAGGTTAGAAATCATGGCTATTCTTGAGGTGTTTTGAACCTCTTAGCTCAAGAGTTGAAATTGGTGTTTTGATGAGTTTAGTAACTGGATTTTTGTTTGGTTATGTTGCTGGGAAGATATTAGAACTATTGTGGGGGTTGAATTATGGTTTTTGGGTGACATTGGGTTAGTTTGGATTGGTTTTGGCTGTTGAAAGTTGAAGAAAATCTGGGTTCGTGGGGCCAAGTCGCAACTCTGTTCTTGAGGGGTCGCGACTCAGCCGAACCCAAAGCCCAGGGAGGTTTCTGTCTAGGGGGCGCACCGCGACCTTCAAGGGAAATTCATGGTCTACATCCCTCAGACAGAGGGGGAGGCTCTCAGATAAGAGGGGCGCGCTGTGACCTTCAGGGTCAGGTCACTATAGTGGAGGTACACTAGTGATCCAGATCTAGATCACATGTATTCATAATACTAGTGGACTGTACTTGCAGTAATTATTCTAAAGATTCCATAACTTTATTTTATTGCAAACTATTCAAGTTCATTTATCTCAAACACAATCCTCCCGTACCAATACGTGTTTGAGATCACATATATGAACTTAAGAATTTTTCTGATATATATTTTTTTTGATGAAAAGGGAATATATTGAAAACCAACCAAACAATTACAAACTCAACAGCCACAACACACAACCGAGAACTTACAGCTGAACTACTTTGTCAAAAAAGGCACGCTCATGAGACTTAAGCTTCTTCTTAGCCAGACTAAGAAGTCTACCCCTAACAAAATGTTTAATCAATTTAAAGACATACCCCACAGAGAAGGAACAAAAGTTAAAAATACAATGGTTTCTATTTCTCCAAACCATGTACACTGAAGCTGCTAAGGCAGCAGACAAAACTATGTGTAACCTTTGGCAGCAGAATTTTTCTGATATTTACATAATATTATCACAGAATAATATAGTCCATAGAATATATGCATAACAAATTCAATTTATTTATTTATTTCTCAAAACAATGTCTACTACATATGCTTTCAGGGCACAATTCCCAAAAATCTCCCACTTCCCCTAAAGCAAATGAGGCATCTCTCTCATTCCCATGGTTCTTACATGCTCCTTAAAAGATTTTATGGATAAAGTCTTTGTGAAAGGTTCTAGAAGATTATGCTCTTAAGCTATCTTCATAACTGCAACATCTCCTCGATGAACTATCTCTCTAAGCACGTAATACTTCCTCTCGATGTGATTTCCCTTCTTGTGACTCTATGGTTCCTTTGAGTTAGCTACTGCCCCATTGTTGTCACATTATAGGACTAGTGGCTTATCAACATCTGGGACTACTTCCAGATCAGAATAGAACTTTTTGAGCCACACAGCCTCCTTAGCTGCTTCACAAGCTGCTATATTCTCGGCTTCCATGGTGGAGTTTGCAATGCTGGTATGTTTAATACTTCGCGGGACTATTGCTCTTCCAAGAGTAAACACTGATCCAGAACTTGATTTCTGACTATCTCTGTTTGATTGAAAATCATAATTAGTGTAACCAGTGGGGTTCAGCTCTCCACCTAAATATACAAGCATATAATCTCTACTATTTCTAAGATACTTGAGAATATTCTCCATTTCAATCCAATGACTCAATCCAGGATTGGATTGATAACGACTAACTATCCCTACTGCATAACAAATGTCAGGTCTTGTACATAACATGGCGTACATTAGACTACCTACCGCTGAGGCATAGGGATATTGTCTCATATCTTCCTCTTCCTAAGGTGTTTTGGGACACTGCTCCTTGGAAAGGAATACTCCAGAACGGGTTGGCATATCACCCTTTTTGGAGTTTTGCATATTAAAACGTTCTAGCACCTTATCAATATAAGGTGCTTGAGACGGTGCAAATGTTTTGTTCTGTCTATCTCTGAAAATTTTAATGCCCAGAACATACTTGGCTTCTCCCAAATCTTTCATTTGGAATTGTTCAGCTAACAAGTTCTTTACCTTTGATAATGATGTTACGTCATTTCCAATCAGTAATATATCATCAACGTAAAGAATAAGGAATACTACTATACTATCTTTGATTTGTTTATAGACACAAGGTTCGTCAACATTTTGTTCAAAAACCAAATGTTTTACTTGTGTCATCAAATCTAATATTTCAAGATCTAGAAGCTTGTTTGAGTCCATGAATGGACCTAAGAAGCTTGCAAACTTTTTGCTCTTGACCTTTTACTTCGAACCCTTCTGGTTGAGACATGTAAATGGTTTTGTTAAGGCAGCCATTTAGAAAAGTTGTTTTGACATCCATTTGCCAAATCTCATAATCCATGCACGCAGCAATGGACAAGAGTATACGAATGGATTTTAGCATGGCTACAAGAGAAAAGTTTTCTTCATAATCAACCCCTTCTTTCTATGTGTAACCTTTGGCTACAAGCCTTGCTTTGAAAGTCTCTACTTTCCCATCCGCTCCTCTTTTCTTCTTGAATATCCACTTGCAACCAATTGGTTTGATATTCTCTGGTGGATCTTCAAGAACCCAGACAGAATTGGAATACAATGATTCCATTTCTTGGTTCATGGCTTCTTTCCATTTGTCCTTGTCAGAATTATTCATTGCATCTTTAAATGCCAATGGATCATCTTTGTTTGTGTCAGACACAAGCATTTGAACTTCATGTTCATAGCGAGTGGGTTGCTTACTAACTCTCCCACTACGACGAGGCTCTCTACTATTTTGAGTAGAACTAGTAGTTTCCTCTTGCCATTTTTCATTGGTTGTTGTTGGTGACTTTGCAACTTCATTCGAGACCATCTCCTCCAGTACAACCTCACTGCGAGGTTTGCGGTTATTAACATAGTCAAGTTTAAGAAAAGTTGCATTTGTCGATACAAATGTTTTATCTTCTTTTGGACTATAGAAAATTCCACCTCTAGTCTCTTTGGAATATCCCGCAAACATGCACACTTCTGAGTGTGATTCCAACTTCCCGGTCTTTCCTTTAAGCACGTATGCAGGACACCCCAAAATTTGAAAATGGTGTAAACTAGGTTTACAACCATTCCATAATTCCATGGGTGTCTTTTGGATAGACTTAGATGGAACAACATTCAATATGTATAGAGCACATTGAATTGCATAGCCCCAGAATGAAAGTGGTAATGATGAGAAACTCATCATTGATCTAACCATATCTAATAATGTTCTGTTGCGTCTTTTTGAAACACCATTTTGTTGTGGCATTTCAGGTGCTGTGAGTTGGGATTGAATACCATGCTTACACGGATGGTCCTCGAATTCAAAATCCAAGTATTCTCTTCCTCAATTAAATCGAATAACTTTTAGTTATTTAACTAATTTCTTTTCTGCCTCCACTTGAAATTCTTTGAACTTTCCAAAAGTTTCAGATTTTCTTTGCATTAAGTATAGGTAACCATATCTTGAATAATCGTCAATCAAAGTGATGAAGTATTCATAACCTCCTCTTGCTTATACATTAAGTGGACCGCAAACATCCGTATGTACCAGCTGAAGTGGTTCTGTAGCTCTTGAACCTTTAGCAAAGAAAGGTCTCTTGGTCATTTTGCCTTCTAGAAAGGATTCACAGACAGGGAGAGATCCAATAGATAATTCTATTAAAGGACCATCCTTTACAAGCCTATTAATTCTGTCTAGACCAATATGGCCCAATCTCAAGTGCCACAGATATGTTTCACTATCGGAATCAATCTTTTGTCGTTTAATAGATCTAGGATTAGCTGTTTTAAATAATTCAGAATTATAAGCAGATTTCTCTTTAGCTTGCAGTTTATAAATCCCATCAATAGATTTTGCAGAACATATCTTAAAATCATATCTTGAAATAACAATCGAATTATTATTACAAGAAATTTTAAAACCTTGTTCATGCAACATAGAAACAGAACTTAAGTTTCTAGAAAATACAGGAATATAATAAACGTTCTCTAAAATAAGAAATTTATTCTTCTCAAATTCCAATCGGGTTGTTGCACATGCTGCTGCAGAGACAATCTGACCACTGCCTACCCTCATAGTCACCTCTCCATCAGCAAGCTTCCTCGTCGAACAAAGAATCTGTAGAGAAAATCAAACATGGTTAGTGGCTCCTGAATCTACTATCTAGGATGAGGAATTGTCACTACACCAAATACCCCTTTTCATAATATATGAATATAGTACTAATAAAAAGGTATTATGAAAAAGTATTATATGTGGCAAAGTTAATGAAAAAAGGGCGGTAATTTTTTTAGTGAGCTCGCCACTTAGCATTTTTTCAGACTAATTCCTTCAACATTTCGGACGCAAAGAACAGTGACCCATTTTCTTCTTCGGCTACGTACGGTCTTCGAACTCAATCCCTGCTTTGATCTCCTCCATCCCTGCTTCAAATCTCGGCTTCCAATCTCCTCCATCCCTCAAATCTCCTCTCTCTCTCTCTCTCTCTCTCTCTCTCTCGTCTTTCTCTATCTCTCTGTCAATCTGTTTCCAGTCGTTGGGCTTCTCAGTTTCGCTCTTTCTCTTCGGTCTTGGCAAGCCAAGTAAGTATATTTAGTTTTAGATGCTATTGTAAGCACTAACCACAAAAGTTATCAGCTTGAATCTCTCTGTCACACATTTCTTCGAACACCATATAGAATCTATAAAATCTTTCGTTTTCAAAATTAATTATTGGTTTTGCAGATTGTTGGCATTTTTTCAATCCGAGGCCTCACTCCCTCCACCTTGGTCTCAATCTCGGCTCAGTCTCTCAATCTCATCCACCACAGGCGTCGTTTCCCACCTCCCTTCCTCACTCAGTCGCCGACCAGTTCACGACTTGGGATACCTCAGCTACATTAGCTTTCACCAGGTGCGGTTTGGGTTTGGGTTTGGGTTTGGGTTTGATTCAACTTCAAAATCTTGGATTTTGGCTATCTGGGCACCTATTTTTTTGGCTAGAGAATAGAAAATCAGTCATCTTTGTTACAAAAAAATTAAAACTTACAAGAGGAGATAGTGAAAAATTAAAACTTGTGCTTATCCTGCTATGAACAAAAATTAGGATCACCAAGTGTAGGTTGATCACAGTTACTTTGATTTTGTTTTTTAAAAAGTTATTAAATGTGAGTTTATGATATAGCGAAGGCTTTTTGGATTTTGGGATTGTATATATTTTCCATTGTTAGGTTTTATTGACTTGAGAGAAGATATTGACTTGTGTGGTTTGAATTTCATGAGGGGACGTTGGATAAGAGTGAAATGGAAAGATTGATCTATGTTTTTTGGGCATTTGCTGATTTGAAATGTTTTTAGTCTTTTTATTTGAAGCATTCATTTGATTTTGAGTTTTTTCAACTTTGTGGGTCATTGTTTGAATGTAAGTTTTGGATTTTAAAAATTTTGTCATTGTTGTTGGTTATATTAATTATTTAGGTTTTAATTTGAGTGTTGTATTGATGCTTCAATCTAGATGTTACTGCTATGAGTGTTGAATTTATTGCTATGAGTGTTGTAGTGTTGTATTGATGAATATTATCTGGGCACTGGGTCGATGAACTTCAGGGAATGGTTTTCTGCTCATAGACGTTGGGGGAGAGAGAATGGAAGAGTTAGAAGGGAGAAAAAAAAATTACTGTTTGCTTTTTTTAGTTTTTAATGTATTTTAAAATACTTTTAAATTTTAATTATTAAATTATGACTTGGAAGGATAAGAAATGGTCACGTGTGTCCATGCTGACAGATAACAGAATGAACCTAATAGGACTGTTAATTTTCTAACAGAATAGTGGTTTAGGATATTTTTCCACCAAAAATAAAGATTAGGAATTTAAGTGTAACAAAATGTAAATATTAAGGGGTCTTGTTGCCAATTACTCAAAGAAAAATTAAAGTATAGAACACCACTAGAGCATGTAGATATTGGTACAAATTAATGTTTGATCTCACATATTTTATTTTAAATTAAATATGTATAGATTCGATATTGATTTACACAATATACCATATAATTATTTTTTAGTACGTTGAGGTGTAAAATAACAATGTTCTAAACAAATAGCACGTTGTTGCCTCTTTCATTTTGGTATAATTAATTAATCAACATATGTTTGTTATGAAATGAACACTAATGAATACTCTATATGCAACTTGTACCTCGGAGAAAGATCCAACCTACTTTTTCATTTCCATTTTTTGCTTAAGTCATTCTCACTGTTAAGTAGTTGGCTAAATGGTTTAAGCTGCAATATACATGTTTTTCATGGATAAAGCCTCCAAGTTGGCAAGCAGCCCTAAGAGCTGTTTTGTTGATGAAAGACTTTGGTAACGACCTTACAAAACTCTTTGTATTGGAGATAGCCTTACAAATGTATCTTTTTCATTCCTTCACAAACAAGTCTCTATTGGAGACAGCCTTTAATGATTGAAAATGGATTCAATAAAATTAAGCAACACTTTCACTAATTTATGCAAAAGTAGATAATATTAGCAATGTTGTTGCTTAATTAATTAAATAATTTTCTATTTCACTATTTTCTTAAGCAATAGTCCTGCTTGTTATGGCAATAAAAGAAACTCCAATTTCAAGAGAATAAAATTACTGGATTAGTGATGTCTATCAATTTATCAGGCTCCACTGCCTAGAGGTATCTTCTAGACTACCCCCAAAAAATGTGCACAGATCTAATTAAGCTACAGTCTACCATAGCCTGGTTTTCAGGTCATGATCAGTAAAGCTCAATAGTGAACTAGATATGTTTGAAAGGCATGTGATTTAATTTATAACCATGTATGTACTAATTTCATTAAAAATTGATAGAATATGTTACAAAAAATAAAAAGACACACACGAAATGGTCTCAATTGTTGGGACCCCAACAGCTCAAATACATGACTGTTCTAAGTGATTCCTCAGATTGCTTCAACTTCTCATCTCTAAACTTATTAGACATAGCAGCCGAATACTGAGAAGTTGGGATCTTCTTGGCATAGAACTCTCTTCAATGGCAAAGAATAAGGGGCTAGTATTTTGATTACATGTATTGTTAAGTAACCTTATTTGCTAATAATATTGCATCTGTTGAGGCTATTTCAATGAATCTGATTGCTGTAGTTTCTTTGTTTGTGTATTGATAGTTTTGCTTCTCTTTTCATTTTATAATCTGGCTCACTCTTGTGCAAAATATTGGGTTAGAGAATCCAAAAGTAGATAGAAAACTAAGCTTTTTTTTGGGTAATTTCCATGGAAATAAATGTATATATCATTTTGATTGAGATTAGACTATTGAAACATTTTGGATTAATGAGAAGTTTCTTCTATGAAGATCAGTGAATTGAGTTTGGTGGTCCTATTGTTTGAGTCCGTATTCCTTTTTTTTTCTCTACTTCCTGTTTCTTCTTTGTTCTTGCTCTGTAGTTCCTATTTCCACATCTGCACATCCATTCTCCTGTATAGTGTGTTCATACTCCTGGGTTGGGCTTGCTTCCCTTGTATATTCAGTTTTAAAAAATTGGAGACACATATCAAGTTAGGGGTCATAAGCCTAGGCTTTTGTTGAGGCTTTTTAAAACAAATTTTTAAGTTATTAATAACCCAAATAACACCTAAAACCATTATTTTGACCTTCAACTCGTAAGCAGTAATTTCATGAATTTTATGGTTTTATTGTATCATTTAATTTTAATTTTGTATTAACCTTTTAGGTATTGATTATATTCTTAGGTTGTGGATCGAATTCGCAAGGAGCATTGCAAAGTTAATTAACTTGATTATTAATTGCAAGAGGTACGGAAGTATGTTCTTTTAACTCTTTTATTAATATCATACAAATGTTTAAAGAGTTTGAATATCTTAAATATTCATCCATAGAGAAGTAGGTTCTGAGATTAAAATTGTGTGCTGCAGTGATAATGGAAGGTTGAAAACTTGTGTCTTAGAGAAGTAGGTTCTGGAAAATTTGTTTGTGTGTTGCGGTGATATAAGGAAGAAAACTTATTGTGTGTTGCATTGATATAAGGAAGAAAACTTATTGTGTTGTTGACCCTAATTTTGGTCAACTGACACGGAGTCAAAAATGCTTGATGTAGATCGATATGTTGAAATGAGAATAATGACAAAAACAGTAAAGCACATAAGAATTTATAGTGGTTCGGCCCCAGAATCTGGTAATAACCTACGTCCACTTGAGCTATTATTGATATAATATTTCAAAGGAGTGATCAAAGAACTAGGGTTCAATGAGTTTCACCAACCTCTGAAGAACAAAACAATATATCGAATGTGATAGCTCTAGATCACTCGTAAATCTCTAATCTCCAGTAATTAAAAAGCCAAAAGTCCTTTCCTTGAGTTATCTTCTCATTATTTATAGGCTCAAGGAAGATTACATGAATTAGTTACAGATATTCTTTCCTAATTAATCGGATATTCAGTAAATCATGGGAGATAATCCCGGCTATGACGATGATCTCTATAAGATTATCTTTGAAATATCTGGAATGTACGACCATGCTGGTCGTGATAAAACTCAGCTCCGTGCTTGCAATGTCTTACTGGTGGATAGTCGAACAGAATTCTGCCAGGTGTCAGCCATGTGTTAGAAATCACTTGCCATGTCATCCGTGCCTATTTTTTGGATAACATTTGCCCCCCAAGTTTATTTATTACGAGCAATAAATAAACTTTTAAGGAAACGACCCTTCAACTACCCCACCAGACTTGTCAGAGTAATTCGTGCAATCTTGGGAAAAGTAACCTACCCTTGTCTAATCACGGCTTTTCGGTTCCCAAGTAATCTTTTGACGGCTATCACCCTTCCCCATGCTTCGAAAAAGAGGAAATTGATGATTACTCCCCTTTTATGCCACGAACAAAAATATATATAGTCTCTCCAAAGTCTTCTTTTCCTTTTTACGCAAGCTATTACTCTTTCAAGAAACCCTAAAATCAGAGCTTCCATTTTCTTCTAGAGACCGTCTTCCAGCGTTTCAAGATTCAGTCCGCGAGTTCTCCGACGCTCGAAAACTCACTCAAATCTCCACGGTCTTTTTTCAAATAAGTCCAGAACTTTTATGCTCTATATTTTAGCCGTGCATGCTTCTGTGGATTGACTGTTGAGTTCATTTGTTTCTTGGTTGAGATGCATGACAGCAGGGGGTTTACTGGGTGATACTGTATAGGATGATATTTCTCTGCCATTAAGGAATTACGAGTTAGTTTGATAGTTGAGATCATGACTTTAGGACGTAAAACTGAAGTAAAAATTCGATTTTTATGCCAGTTGAAAAACCAAGTTTTTCCCGCCCTAAAAGGAGTTGAAAAAGCTTTTTCAAAAAACTTTTTGCTTTCACTTTTTGATCTGTTTCTCAAACTGTTCGTGTGAAAAATTAGTTTCTTGTTAGAATGTTGCTGTATAAAAGCTTAACTTTTATACTCGACCAGCGTTATTCTAAAAAACTTTCAAAATTCTTCATCCTCACCTCCCCATTCTTCTGTTCGCAGATTTTAATGCCAGATTTGTGGGGAGGTGAGCGGCCCATCGACAACGATCTTCTTGCGCAACTACTTGAAGGTGAAGAACAACCAGCCGACCGAGTTCACGAGATTCCATTTTCCAGAGTTTCTTCTAGACCTTAACCATCACCACCTCAAATGGCCCGTTATAAGTCTCCGGGCAAGAAAAAACCAAACTCTGAAAAAAATCCAAATTCACCTGCCCAACCTGATTCGCAGGCCAGGATTCCCTCGACCAGTGGTCGAGAAAACATTGCCCTGGACCCCCGTATCCAAGTTAGGGCTCGCCCTCGACATCAAAACCTTCATGATGTCGAGTGGTATCTTTCGCCTACAAGCCAGGTGACTCCCCGGATGCTCGCCAATTATCTTAGGAAGTATCCTCGTACCGAGGTTAATCTCAAAATCCCTGCTGCTGACCAAAGAGCTAACCTGCCTGGGGGCGCCTATAGCGCTTGGTCCAGGTATCACATAGAGGCGGGGGCTATCCTCCCTCTACATCCATTCTACCAGGGGGTGGCCAACTACTTCGATGTTGCCCCCTTTCAAATTACCCCAAACGGATATAGAATGCTGGCCGCACTCTATATCCTTTATAAACTCAAAAAATGGCCAGAGCCCACTCCCCACGAGGTCAACTTCCTTTTTGACCTTAAGTCCAACCCTCAACAATACGGGACGGGCTTCTTTCATCTTTGTCACCAGGAAACAAACCGAACGTTCCTGAGTGAGACTACTCACATTTCCAACGTGGGGAAGTACAATCAAGAGTATTTCCTTACGCCAGACATGACTACGAACAACCTGGCCTTCGCTCGAGGAGGTAAATGTCACTTTTCACTGGTCGCTACTTTTCCTTAGCAAACTCTTCTGCACTGCTCTAAAGTATATTGTGCCTTTCAGGACCATGGTTACGCCCAAACCCAACACCAGACATGGTGTTGAGGTCCAACGCACTGGCCAGGATGGCAGACGCTGAAAAAAGCGTTAAGTCCCTAGTCACTGATGAAAATCTGAGGCTATCTGGCCTCTTGTCTCCTCACCATGAAACAAGAGGACCCGTGGTGGCAGATGCCACTGCCGAGGGGGATCCCGAGCAGCAACCCCCAGCGTCTCCTCCCCGAAGGAGGCCAACGGGGGTTACGATCAGGGAACCCACTGGCAACCCTTCAGCAGAGAGGCCTTCTGCGCCCCAAGGGAAGGGGAAACAAAAGGCAACCGAGTCCCTCATAGACTTGGATGAGTCTTCAGATGAAAACAGTACTGTTATTTTTCTTTTAAATAGCTTACCAATTCCATATCACTTGTTTGACGGGGATGGCAATTTTACGTATACTCCAAATCTAGGGCCAGACTTCTTCGTGCTAGATAGTGAGTGTATGACTAATAGAGTCAGTAGTGTAGCGACAAGTAGTTGTAGCTCGGGTATTAAACTTTGTGACCTCTTTTCTGATTTGCCATGATTTTTTATCTACTTTTGTCTTACTGCCTGCATGTTTTTCTTTATCTGCAAAGATGGCTTCCCCCAACGTTTTCGATTTGTACCAGATCTAGGAGGAAGAGGAGGTCCCCCTGGTTCGACGAAAATCAGCTAGGAGGCATGATGGCGAATCAAGCCAAGCACCCCCGGCCAAGAAGGGTCGAACAGCTGATCCTTCCAAGGACGGACCTACTGGCCAACCTTCTGCCCAACCTCCTGCTCCTGTTGAAAAGGAGACTGCCCCTGCTGCCAACCCCCCGCCTGCGGCCCGAAGGGAACAAGCCCCGCAAACAGAACTTCCTGGGACCAAACTCTCGAACCGCTCCCTGCGATCAGCTAAAGATCGCCTTGCTCATATCTTGAAACATGACCTTTGCAGGGAGGCAATGGCTGAAGCTGAGAACATGGGGGTCAATCAGATCCTTAATAGGGCTCTTAACGAAGTGGCCAGTGTAAGTATTCTTTCTCTTGGCCTTTATCTTTCCTTCTTGTAATATAGCCTAACTTTTATTCCTTGACTGCAGGCAATGCTGACTATAACTACTTCTCGTACTCGCGCTAGTGCTAGCATCGAGCAGGCTCGAGCAAAGGCCGTCGAGGAGTTTCAGGCAAAAGCAACCGAGGAGCTTCAGGCTGCAGGGGCCAAGCATTCTGGGGAGTTGGAGGTGGTCACCCAGCAGAAGGATGCTTTGGTGGCAAAGCTGGCGGAGAATGAAACTTCTCAGGTAGCTTTGAAGAAGCAGAGGGACGATTACCAGGAGTCCAGTCGAGTCCAATATCGTGAAGTCAAGAGACTTAAGGAGGAGCACCTTGCTAAGGACAAGACCATAGCTGTTCTTGAGAGCCAAGTGGAACAGCTTAAGCTTACGAACGCCAAGGATCTGGAGAGGTACAAGAATGCGACACTTCGGTGTTTCTACGACTTTTTGAAACACAACCAAGGTGCTGATTTCAGTTAACTTCTAGCAGAGGCCAGGAAGGCCGAGCTAGCGCGTTGTGCTGCTCGGATAGCTGCAGAAGAAGAAAGAGCAAGGGTCCCTGCTTCCCCAAGTATCCAGCCACCCGCCAATTTGGAGGGAGGAGAAGCTGGAGGAGATGCAGCTGACCAAACTGCTCCAACAGATCCTCCTGCCCCTCAGGCTCCTTAAAGTTTCTTGTTCTTTTTCTTTTCTTACACGACCTACGGGTCATGATGTAAAGACTGAATTTTTATTTTTAATTTTGCTGCATGGGCAGCAAACTTTCCTTTTACTTTAAACAATCACATCCAAGCAGTACTGCTTGCGGTGTAAGAGAATGCTTTTTTGATATTATAATATTTCTCTTTATTACAACATCTGTTCGCATGACCGAACTTAGCATAGTACTTTGGCTTGATTTAACAAAATATAAATTTTGAAAAATACTCTAAGTACCGTAGCATGCTTTCACTCATTTTGTTCATGTGTTTACATACCTCTTGGTATGCTTTGCTATCGATGTACCTTATATGCCCCCCAAGTGACTGAGGAGCTTTAGGTCCTTGGTCACTTGCCTTGACCACGACCTGTTTGAACATTGCTGCTGGGAATAACTTGTAAAATATAGAATATAGCAAAACAACACACGTAGTGAACAAATACTTGTAAATAAAATTTACAAAGGTTGGCAAGAATGACTAGCTGCGCACAGTCCCTTATAATTCTCGTATTAAAAATGGACTAAACATGTCTTTACAAGTGATCTTTAAAAAGATCTTACACTTATAAGTGATTAGCCATATAACATGACAAACCATTTTTCAAAACTTGTAAAAAGTAAAAATTTAATACAAGCCAGTCCTTTAAGAAGGACTGTTTATTGATAATACTTGCGCAGGTGTTCTCCATTCCAATAGCGAGGAACGAGATCTCCATTTAAGCGTGCAAGTTTGTATGTGCCTAGATGAAGGACTTCTTCAATCTAGTAAGGTCCTTCCCAGTTTGGTCTGAGTACTCCAGCAGTTGGGTCGCGGGTATTTAAGAAAACTCGTCGAAGTACTAGGTCTCCAACGTTGAATTTTCTTTCTTTCACCTTTGAGTTAAAATACCGGGCGAATTTTTGCTGGTACGCAGCTACTCGGAGTTGGGCTTTTTCCCGTTTATCTTCAAGTGAGTCTAGGGACTCAATCATCAGTTGGCTATTCTGGTCCTGGTCGTATGTAATTCGTCGATGTGAGGGCGGATCTAACTCGACGGGCAACATAGCTTCATACCCGTACGCTAAGGAGAACGGGGTATGACCTGTCGCTGTTCGATGAGAAGTTCTATACAACCAGAGTACTTCAGGCAGCTGTTCTGGCCATGCTCCTTTAGCGTCTTCAAGTCTTTTCTTCAGAGTATCTTTAAGTGTTTTGTTCATTGCTTCGACTTGCCCTTTTGCTTGTGGGTGTGCGACTGAAAAAAAGCTTTTGACAATTCCATGCCTTTCCCAGAAATCTGTGAATAAGTCGCTGTCAAACTGGGTGTCGTTGTCTGAGATAATTTTTCGAGGCAAACCATATCGGCAAACAATGTTCTTGATGACAAAGTCAATAACTTTCTTGGTCGTTATGGTAGCGAGCGGCTCAGCTTCGGGCCATCTGGTGAAGTAGTCGACTGCAACGACTGCATATTTTACTACGCCCTTCCCTGTTGGCAGGAATCCAATCAAGTCTATACCCCATACTGTGAAAGGCCAAGGAATCTGCATCTACTTTAACTCGTTGGGAGCTGCGCGTGGGATCTTGCAAAACCTCTTAATTTTATCGCATTTTTGTACAAACTCCATTGAGTCCTCATTCATAGTCGCCTAGAAATAACCCTGCCTCATAATCTTTTTTGACAAGCTCTGCCCCCCACAGAAGCCTTCATGTACTTCCTTCATTAGTTCTTTAGTCTTTTCCAGTGTAATGCATCTGAGCAGTGGCATGGAATATCCTCTTCGGTAAAGGACACCATCGACCAGTATATACCTAGCAGCCTGTCGTTGAAGGGTTCTGTCTTTGTTTCTCTCTGCTGGTAGTACACCATTTGTGAGATACTCCAAGTATGGTGCCATCCATGTATCCTCCATCTGGATTTCCATATTAATTTTTTCTGCTCGTATGCTCAGTTCGCATAATCTCTCTACTGGCACTATATTTAAAGTGTCAACGTCTTTCGCACTTGTGAGTTTGGCTAAGGCATTTGCGTTTCAATTCTGATCTCGGGGAATTTGCTGGAGGGTATACTTTTTGAATTGCACCAACATATCTCTAGTTTTGTTTAAGTAGGCCACCATTTTGAGGCCCCGTGCTTGATACTCCCCTAAGAATTGATTCACTACCAGCTGTGAATCACTGTAGATATCAAGCACTTTTATATTCATGTCTTTGGCTAACCTTAGTCATGCGAGGAGTGCTTCATATGCGGCCTTATTGTTCGATGAGGGAAAATCAAACCTAATAGCACAGTGAAATCGATGCCCTTCTGGCATTATCAATATCACTCCTGCTCCTGCGTGAGATTCGTTGGACGATCCGTCTGTGAATAACCTCCATGAAGGAGCTTTGACTTGTGGCTCGGGCGCACTAGGCTCTTCGCACTGCTCGTCGTCTGGGAGCTCAGTGAATTCAGTGATAAGGTCAGCCAAGACTTGTCCTTTTACTGCTGCTCGCGGTGAATATGTGATATCGAACTACCCGAGTTCGACTGCCCATTTCAATAAGCCCCCAGCCGCCTCTGGCTTTTGCAAAACTTGCCGCACGGGTTGGTCAGTTAAGACTGTGATGGGATGGGCTTGGAAGTAAGGACGTAACTTCCTTGAGGCCAAAATCAAGCAATAGGCTAACCTTTCGATTGGAGGATACCTTAATTCAGCCCCGATTAACCTCTTGCTTACATAGTAAATCGCCTTTTGTACGCCTTCTTCCTCTCGCACTAGCACCGCATTGGCAGCAAATTCGATGATCGCCAGGTAAATGAACAAAGTTTCTCCATCCATGGGTTTTGATAAAACAGGAGGTTGTGCCATGCGGGCCTTTAAGGCCTGGAAAGCCTGCTCACAGTCTCCTGTCCATTCGAAATTCTTATTGCCTCTAAGTAGATTGAAGAAAGGGACGCATTTATCCGTCGACTTGGAAATGAATCTACTTAGTGCGGCAATTCTTCCAGTTAAATTTTGCACATCCTTGATTTTCATTGGCGATTTCATGTCGATTAGGGCTTTTATCTTGTCGGGGTTGGCCTCGATTCCTCTCGTATTAACAATAAACCCCAAAAATTTCCCTGATCCTACTCCAAAGGAACATTTGAGAGGATTTAACTTCATCTGATATTTGTTCAGAACATTGAAACACTCTTGTAAATCCTTCACATGTCCTTCTGCTTTTTTTGACTTTACCAGCATGTCATCCACGTACACCTCCATGTTTACTCTGATCAACTCCTTAAACATGTGGTTGACCAATCGTTGGTAAGTCGCACCAGCGTTTTTCAGTCCGAAGGGCATTACTTTATAATAGTATAACCTTGTATCGGTCCGAAAGCTAGTGTGATCCTCGTCAGGGGGATGCATACTGATCTAATTATACCCTGAATATGCATCCATGAAGGAGAGGATCTCATGTCCTGCAGTTGCATCGACCAACTGGTCGATCCTTGGGAGTGGGAAGGAATCCTTTGGGCATGCTTTATTGAGGTCTGTGAAATCCACACAGGTTCACCATTTTCCGTTAGGCTTGGGAACCAGTACCAGATTAGAGACCCACGATGGATAAAACACCACTCTGATGAACCCATTCTCCTTCAGTCTCTCGACTTCCTCTTTTAAGGCTTTCGATCTATCCTTATCGAGCACCCTTCTTTTCTGTTGCACGGGTGGAAAACTCTTGTCAACGTTCAAGACATGGCTGATAATTGCAGGATCTATCCCAGCCATGTCTTTCTGTGACCAGGCAAAAGCTTCCTGGTTCTTTCTAAAAAATTCCACCAGTGCATACTTCGTTGTTGCTTCTAAGTTTTTCTCGACCATTACCACTCTGGTCGGGTCTTCTTCGTCAAGTTGGACCTCTTCCAGGTCCTCGACGGGTCCAACATCTTCCTCAAAATCCCCAAAGCGAGGATCTAAGTCCCTATCCTCACTTTGGGTAATACCCTATTTGGTGACTCCATAACCGGATTGGGCTTATGTATCAATTTCCATCTGCAACCTATCTGGGGGAGTGCTTTTCAACGTTCCCTTCTTCGCCTTTGTAACTGAGGCGTTGTAGCACTCCCTTGCTTCTCTCTGATTTCCTAACATGGGTCCTACCCCTGCGTCTGTCGGGAATTTCATGGCCAAGTGCCATACTGAGGTGACGGCCCGAAGATCAACCAGTATGGGCCTTCCAATAACATCATTGCACGCCGAAGGACAATCGACTACTATAAAAGTAATGAGTAATGTCCTGGTGGCAGGTGTTGTACCTGCTGTGACTGGAAGTCTGATTGACCCTGCTGGGGCGAGTCCCTCGCCAGAGAAGCCGTAAATTGTTTGGTTGCAGGGCTCCAAGTCCTTGACGGACAACTTCATGCGTTCCAGCGAAGATTTGTACAGGATGTTCACTGAACTTCCTGTATCCACTAGTACTCTTTTCACCATCATGTTGGCAATTTGAACGTCCATGACCAGCGGATCAGAATGTGGGAACCGGACATGCTGGGCGTCGCTATCAGAGAAGGTTATCTCACCATCCTCTGACCGAGCCTTTTTCGATGCCCTGTCCTCCACAGTCATCATCTCGATGTCCTGGTCATGACGTAGGGTCCGAGCATATCGTTCCCTCGCCTTCCCAGTGCTTCCCGCAAGGTGCGGGCCTCCGCAGATGGTGAGTAAAGTGCCAGCTACGGGGTCAGGCTGCAAAGGTGGCGAGCGTTGGCATGTGGGCACATGCTCGTTGCCACCTGGAGCCTCTCGTTGGGAATTTCCCAAGGCCCGTACATATCTTCTCAAGTGTCCTTATCTAATAAGGAACTCGATTTCATCCTTTAGCTGGTTGCATTCATTTGTATCATGTCCATAGTCGTTATGATAACGACAGAACTTGGTAGTGTCTCTCTTCGAAATATCTTTTCGAATGGGAGTAGGTTTTTTATAAGGCACACTGGAACTCGTGGCCTGATACACCTCTCCCTGAGACTCAATAAAGGCAGTGTAGTTAGTGAACCGAGGTTCATAATGATTACCCTTGGGTCGATTATTGTCAGAGGTGGAAGGCTCATTATGTGGCCGTTTCCCCCCATTCTTGCCATTACCATTGCCGTTCCCGTGGCCTTTGCCGTTGCCGTTGGGTTTTGACCCATTGGCGGCTTTGGCAGGCTCGGCAGTCCCCTTATCCTTGCCTGGGGGCATTCCTTCACTGGCAATGGCATCTTCGAGCTTGATGTATCGATCATCTCGATCCAAAAATTCCTGGGTAGTCCTGACCCCATGCTTTCTGAGGCTGTTCCAAAGAGGCGTACGACGCTTAACTCCTGCAATTATGGCCATCATCTTGCCTTCGTCTCCCACTGTTTTGGCTCCAGCAGCTGCTCGCATAAAACGCTGGACGCAATCCTTCAGTGGTTCTCCGTCTTGCTGGCATATTTCGACCAACTGATTTGCCTCAGTTGGGTGCACACGACCCGCATAGAATTGTTCGTAAAATTCCTTTACGAACATCTCCCAAGAAACAATACTTGCAAGAGGGAATTTGAAAAACCACTCCTGTGGAGCATCAGAAAGTGTTGCAAGAAAGATCCTGCACCGAGCGTCTTCGAACACTTTCTGAATGTCCATTTGTATCTCAAACTTGTTGACATGAGATACTGGGTCACCATACCCGTCAAAGTTTGGAAGCGTAGGCATCTTAAACTTGCTAGGAGTTTCTGCCATAGCTATCCTATGAACGAAAGGAGTGTCCTTTCTCCTATCGTGATCGATATAAGACATTCTTCCCCTGACCAGTTGTTGCACTGCCTGGTTGAGGGCATCTATTTGGGCTTGCACGGCGCCAGGAATCGCCAGGGCCTCTGCTGCTAGAGGAATGTACTCATCGTGCCGTTCCCTGCGATCGTTGAGTACATCTCTTAAATCCTCATATCTTCTCCACTGCTCGCTGACTCCGAGCCGGTTGAAGACGTTATTTTGTCTGGGCTTCCCCCTAGCGTCACGTCTTTTGGGTTGGTCATCCCTAGGTGGTGGGCTTCTGCCCCCACCTGTTTCTTCATTTCTTCGACCGGCGTTTCCTCTGCCTAAGTCGGCCTCATTATAACCATGGCCATCTCTGAACCTCGACTAGCCATGGTGGGATTGACTGTTCCCTCGGGTGCCTCCTCGTGCTGGAACATCCCGAGCGTTAGAGGGTGGCCTGCGTTTGTCGGTGGGTCCCCGTGCATTGTCAAGCCGTGGGGGGCCCCGGACCGCAGAGCCTGTCTCCGAGTTCCTTCTGTTACCAGAAGGATGCTGCCCTCTGCTCGGTGGGTTCGGCTCTTTGCCCCTATGGCGTCTAGGACTACGGGGCTGCTGCCCGGCCCTATTCTGCCTTAATTGCGAGGGATTGCCGGGACCAGCCTGGGATGGAGGCTGCGCTTCAGGATCCCTTAGAGGGACATCATCCTGAGGCATTGGTGGCTGCTTGGGCCTTTGGGGGCTCGAGGGCTAGATCGGCGGGCTAGGATTAGGGCCCCTTTGGGGTGGCCCATTTGGAGGTTGATTAGGCCGCGATGCAGGTGCAACCTGATTCCTAGCCAGCTGTAGGGCTGCTTCGAGGGCTGCCATGGCTTCCCTCTGGCGACGGTCCATCTTCGCCTACCTTTCACTCAGTTCCAGGCGTTGTCGCTTAATCTCTTGTTGTTGTCGTGCCATAATCTCGGCAGCACTTTCCTGGCTGACCCTTAGATTGGCCAGTTTGTCCTGCAATACCCCCAGGGTATTCTTCAGCATCTTGGAATCCAGTTCTTCCTCATCAAATTCCAAATGTGGCTCATCTTCGGTCACGTTTGGAGGAGGAGGCGGTTGAGATGGTGCAGCGCTAGCCGCCTGCCCAGTCTTCTTTGTTGTTTTCTCCATTGATACTTCAACAATATTATATCAAGCTCTCAATGAAAGCACCAGAATGTTGACCCTGATTTTGGTCAACTGACACAGAGTAAAATATGTTTGATGTAGACCGATATGTTGAAATGAGAATAATGACAAAAACAGTAAAGCACACAAGAATTTATAGTGGTTCGGCCCTAGAATCTGGTTATAACCTACGTCCACTTGAGCTGTTATTGATATAATATTTCAAAGGAGTGATCAAACAACTATGGTTTAATGAGTTTCACCAACCTCTGAAGAACAAAACAATATATCAAATGTGATAGCTCTAACTCACTCATAAATCTCTAATCTCCAGTAATTAGAAAGCCAAAAGTCCTTTCCTTGAGCTATCTTCTCATTATTTATAGGCTCAAGGAAGATTACATGAATTAGTTACAGATATTCTTTCCTAATTGATCAGATATTCAGTAAATCATGGGAGATAATCCCAGATATGACGATGATCTCTATAAGATTATCTTTGAAATATCTGGAATGTACGACCATGCTGGTCGTGATAAAACTCATCTCCGTGCTTGCAATGTCTTACTGGTGGATAGTCGAACAGAATTCTGCCAGGTGTCAGCCATGTGTTAGAAATCACTTGCCACGTCATCCGTGCCTGTTTTTTGGATAACATGTGTGTTGTTTGAATTTTTATACTTGGTATTGATAGATGGTTAGGTAAGCTTTTATATGGGAAATGATGTCAGGTTTTATCTAGAATTATGTATTATCTTCTTACAAATAAATTGTGTTTGCTTGAATTAGTTTGATTATATTGTTAGATATCTCGCCTAGGTGTGTGAATAAGGGTAGTTTTCACGTCCCAACTTCACAAACAAAATTAAGACAAAAAAATACAATACATGATGCAAAATTAAGACAGAAAAAATAAATTTTAAAATGTTATAAGAAGTTTATAATAGAGTGAGAAAAAATAAAGATGCCAATAGAATTATCCTAAAACTAGTTTTCCTATACAGTAGAAAATAAAACTATGACAAGCAAATATGAACAGCTAGTGTCAAAGAGTAATTGTGATTGAATTAGTACATTTTATACATGTATTTTGGACAAATAATAGTATAAATAACTTCTCTTCTCACAATTATATTAATAAAATATTATTTCTACTAAATACAAGAAGGAGATGGCAGAAACATGGAAAATCGATGAAGTCAACTTTAATGTTTGGGGTTTGACCATGGAAATCTTTTTCCCTCCCCTTCATTCTCAACGACGTCGTTAAGAGCATATTCATTGTCGCTTTTTTTAACTTTACTTTTTGTTTTCAAGAGAAGTAAAAAATATATATGTAAATTCATTAGGTTAGTTAAAGTGATTAGGTTTGTATCTTTCATTGAAAATTGTACTAAATACTAGCTAGATATTAATTTGGATTCATCTCATGTATCAAATAAGTATAAGCTAAGCAAGCTTCTTTTTTTTTCATTCTAAATTAAGATGTGTCAAATGAGTATTGGAAATGACATGTTTGTTTGTTTGTTTTTTTGCATATGGTTTCTTGGCCCCACACTAGAATTTCAAATGTAAATCTAAATCATCATAATTTATGTAGCAACGGGGCATCCAATGATTCACTTGGTTATCCATTTACCACGAGAAGTCAGACTTTGTAGTCCGGTTCAATTTCGATGGATGTACCATTTTGAAAGGTATATGAAAGTATTGAAAGGATTTGTATCAAATTATGCACGACCAGAAGGATGTATTGCAAATCGCTATCTTGTTGTTGAATGTGTACGCTTTTGTGAGACCTTTTTGAAGCATAATGATAGTCAAGATAGTACTGAAATTGAAGAAAATCCACTATCAGCTGGAGAATACTTTGAACTTGACCAAGGGGATATAGCAATAGCCCACCGGTATGTGTTATTCAACTCAGATATTGTAGCACCATTTCTCAATATCCATATGGATGAGCTGAAAGAAATGCACAAAAAATTGAAGGATAATCAAACTTTGCTTTGGAATCGACATTCTGAAGGGCTCCCCCTATGGTTTTATGACAAGGTTACACTCTAAAGCAAACATACAAGTTTACATTTTCATTTAGTATATGAAATCTATTTTACATCAATATTTTTTTCTTTTCAGATTTCTAAATCTAACAAAGTAGATGACATGGTAGCTCAATTGGCTGAAGGCCCGAGTCGTAGTGTCATTTCCTATAAAGGTTACATGATTAATGGAATTCAGTTTCATAAAAGAGGTGCTGAAAAAAATACTCAAAATAGTGGTGTATACTTGGAATCACATGGCATTGGGCAGTTAAATGATACAGAAGTGTATTTTGGAGTTATCAAGGATATAATAATGCTTGATTATCGTACTTTTATGGTGCCTTTATTTTGGTGCAATTGGGCAAATATTCGAAATGGTGTTAAGAAGTTGGATTTCTATACACTTGTAAATTTTAATATAGGGCAAAATCAGTCTATTAGGGATCCATATGTATTAGCATTTCAAGTTAAATAGGCATTTTATGCAAGAGAGAATGAGTCATCTAATTGGTATATAGCTTTAAAGGATTCAAATAGAGGGTGTTTGTGGCTAGAATGAAACAATCTATACGATTTCATTCAAATTTATGCTACTCTTATGACTCTTTAAATGTAATTTTTTTCATATTTTCAATGAAACAAAGCTGATTTTATTTACTGTGTGGCTGATATTATGATTCTAATTTTATATATTAATTATTTATCTTATTTAGGAAGATAAGGATATGATGCATTTATGATTTCAGTTCTTATGTTATTTTGTTTTTTATTGTAGTAATTTCAATAAAAAAATGAGTACATTACGAAAATTTCCTAGAAAGTAAAAAAAAACACCTACACCCAGGTGCATTATGCAATATTGTTTCCCAAAAAAGAAAAAAATCATTAAAAAGTCAAGCTGACTGGGATGATATGTTGGATGAAAGCCCTATTCTAAAGAAAAAGAGTGTCGTATGTAAGTTTTCAGCACCTGCTCGAGTTGTAATAGACTCACCACCTTCTCTTAGTACAAGAGTAGCAACTCGTCGCATGGTTTACAATGGGGAGCCATCTCCAAATGATAATATGGCAAACATGGAGATGTCACTTGGAAGTTCAAGGACTAGAAGATCCCTTAATGATGAAGTGGAAAGGTTATTAGAAGTAGGAAGCTCAACTAGGGAGTTTGAAAATGAGGAACTGGAAGAAGTGGCTGAGGCTGAACATGAAAAAATGACTGAAGTAGAATTTGAAGAAGTTGCTGAGGTGGAGCTTGAAGAACCAGAAATAATGGTTGAAACAAATGAAAATATAAGTATTTCCCTAGCTATAAGGCAACAAATGCAGCAAGCTCTTAGAAAATCTAATCGATTACAAAAAACAAGTGAGACAATTCAAAATGAGTTCCAAGAAGCACCTCAAGATAGAATTGCAAATGAAATGAATGCACTCAAAAATACTAGGGGCAGGACTACATTGGCAAATCTTACTAAGAGAAATAATGACTCAATGAATATAAATTGGAATGAAAAAGGCCAACCAGTTGGTACTAACTCAACACAATTTTCTTCTTTTGTGGGTGCTCTTGTGAGGGAGATAGTTCCTTATACTATTTCAGATTGGAGGAAAATTTCTCCAATCATGAGAGACATTCTTTGGGCATCTATTCATGTAGCATTTACAAGTTTTGTGTTTATATTCGTTCTTTTCTTTAATAATCAACTCTCATCATAAACATATAATATGTTATTCTATATCTAATTGTAGGAAAAATATGATTTACATGAAGATTGGAAAAAGAAGATGTGCTTTGAAATGATGGCAGACCTATGGAGATCTGCAAAATCTAGACTAATCAAGGATATTATTGATGCTAAAACTGAGAATGAACGACTAGCATTAAAGCCAGATTGCATAAAAAGTGATGTAGAATGGAGGGCATTTGTTAAACAAAAAACTAGTAAAGAACATATGGTAAGATTTGAAATAAGTGATTGAATATAAGTAGAGATCAAAATATTTTTTTCCTAATGTTGGTTTCTTATTAAATAGGCTATAAGGACCAAATTTCAAGAGAGGAGAAAGAAAAGTGTTCCACACACCTTAAGTAGAAGAGGATATGCCCGAACAATCAATGATATGGTAACAATTAATATTTTTAGTGAATATATTTTGGTTCTTCTTATTAGTCTTTATTTTATATTCTACATTTTTTTATTGTGTAGACAAAACAAACTGAAGGGGGAAAAGTAACTAGGATCGATGCTTTTCAAAGAGCCCATACCAAGAAGAATGATGAACCAATCAACCAAACAACATCTGAAATTTTTGTGAGTATTTATTATTTAATTTTTAATATTTATACTTGTTCACTATTATTGTACATTAGCTGTAGTATTTTATATGTAGGAAGAATTGGCTGAAATTATACGCGAAGACCCAAAATCTGGAACTACAAACAATACCGATGAGGATGCATTAACAAAATTATTTGGTAATCCAAAATCCGAACGCTTAATCGGACAAGGACGGGGGGTAATAAAGTCAAAATTAACTGTTGTTAATATGTGTAAAGACAAGATGACATTGTTGAAAGAAGAACAGCTAAATATGAAGATTCAAATTGCTGAAATGTTGAATCTACTTAAAGGACACTTGGTAACAATTCTTTCTCACACTTATATAACTAAAAATTTGTATTTTTGAAATGAAACTTATCTTGTTGTTTATATTTAGGGTGGTAGAGCAACAACAAGTGAGGGGCAGTCCCACAATATTCCACAATCCAACAATATTCCTTCTCCTAAGGTAAATCTTCAAATTGTGTTCTTTCTTTTTAAGGAAACAAATACAAAAATTAATATACTGTCTTCAAAATTAATTTTGCAGAGTGTTGGAGTTAAAAAGGGCCATAACTTTACAGAAGCAAGGAACGCTTGCTACTTGCTCGATTGGTCAAATGCAATTATTGCTGAAGGCCGTTGGGATTCTAGTGATCTAGACTTAGAGGTGCACAAAATTCCTCTTGGATCAAATTTTATGCATGTATGGGTTGATGTTGTTGTTGTGCCTGGTGCTTATTTATTTCGTCCTAACTATGCGATGCTTACTATACGAGAAGCTGTTGGTTCAACAATTGCATGGCCTTCTCAAAAGGTTATTCCAAGAGGTATTTATTTGGTTATTTTATTATATAAATGCTTGTTCAACATTTTGAATTAATATTATATAAATGCTTAGTAATGTGTGTAATATAATAACTTTATTATTATTCAAACTCAATTATTGTAAATTTGGTTATGTGTCATGATATTATTGACTATTTTAGATGAATGATATGATATTTCATGACCTCATTAGTTTTTCTTTTATGTTTTATTTACCAGATTCAACAAGTGAAGTGCAAAAAAAATCTCATTTGGAAGGCTTTGGTGTGCTGACATTTGGAAGATTATGAATTCCTATCTTCACTTTTGAATATGCAACTGTTTAAGACTATTTTGTTGACTATTGTAAGAATGTTTTGTTTATGTTAATTATGCAGTGTTGAATATCTTAAGACATTTGTATTATTTTTTTAGATATTCTTGAATGTATTTTGACACAATTATTTGGTTATATGTGTTATGAACCATATAATTGTTACTAAAAAATATATTTGTACAATGTTAAGGGTCTCTTAAGTATATTACATGAAGCGGGCTTGAATTAAAGCAATAAAAAATAATTATAATGTACAGGTTTATATAAGAATAATTCAAGCTTCTCCAAATATTAGAATAATACAAAAAATGTGTTATTGTATCTTTTACAATAACATTGGTTTATAAGCATAAAATTATGTTATGCAAACTATTTTTTTATAATGCAAAAAGTGTGTTATTAAAAAGTGTATCATAACACAACTTTATAAGTACAAAAAAGTGTTATATAATCTATTTATATATAACATAATGAAAGACTTATCTAACTATTAAAATAATACAACAAAAGTGTTATCGTAGGCTATACCATAACACATGTCTATAACTACGGAAAAGTGTTATGCAAAGTGCTCCGACCTAATATAACATTGCTTTCCTTAACACATCAAAAAGTGTTATGGTATATATTTGATAATACTTTTTTGTCTTATTAAAAGTATTTTTTCTTGTAGTTGTCTTCCACTAAACAAGCTTCTAGCACAAGTAAATCAAATTTTCCTTTCTTTTTCTCATTCAGGTCAGCGAGATACTTTGGACAGTTTCTCTTCTAGTGACCATCTACTCCACAGTGAAAGCAAGTCCCTTTTGGGGTCTTATTTTTGGAGTTTTTGGTGTTCTTGTTCTCTTTGCCTTTGGATGACTTTTTAGGCTTCTTTGTATTCTTGTCTTTCTCCCTGTCCTTGCCATTTCCATTTTTTCTCTTGTTGGTTTTGGCCTTTGAAGAGGATGGGTTAGAATCAGCAACATTTGCTTCTCCTTCTTTCTAATAACCTTTGTTAAGAGATTTATAAGCTTGCAATTCACTCAACAGCTGTGTCATGTTATATAATAATTTTTTCATGACATAGTTGGTTGTGAAACCTTTAAAAGTTGGAGAAAGCGATTCAAGTATAATGCTTACTTGAGTCCTTTCATCAATGATTGCCCCATGGATAATGGCATCGTGCATTATATTGATCATGTCTAATACATGTTCTCTGACGAAAACTCCTTCATTTTCTTGGTCATGTAGGATCTGGTGGCCTCATGCCTGCACTGGTCTGACTGCTGCCCAAACATATCTTGAAGAGCATCCTAGATCTCATAAGCATTTTTCAGTGTTCTCAAACTTCTTTCTGAGCACATCGCTCATACTCGCAAGCATATAACACTTTGCTTTTTTGTTTGATAAGATCCAATTATCAAACTTTTCCCTTGCAGTTTTGGCAGCAGTAGCGGGAGGGACTTCAAGACATTCCTTAGTCAAGAAAAATTTGTAGTTCTCACATATTAATACAATGTTCAAGTTTGATTTTCATTTCATGTAGTTTTCACCAGTCAACTTTTCATTTGCAAGTAAAGAAGATACATGATTTGAGCTAGACGTAATTGCTAAAAATAAATAAATAAATAAAAATAAATTTATGCATATAATAAATATCAGTAATTTTCATAATAGTAAATGTGATGCATGAATGGACCAGCCTTAGGGTAGGTCAGACTAATTCCAAATTAATTTTGAGACAAGTTCTCAAATTTATAAGTGAAAAATTAAATCAATATTTCTCTTTTGACTAATAAACAACAGCTTTTTTGGTCAAGAATACACTAGTCCGCTCAAAAACCTAATGTACCTTGTGAGTGGAACCCATTATTTTAGATCAATGACTTAACTCAAGAGTGTGCCTTAGGGTCAGTCAATCATTAAATCCTATTCTTGAAAAAGAAGTTTTCCTGAAGAATAACACAGTCGGAAGCCTTCCTTAGGGGGACACAAGCAATGGTGTCGCGAGGCCCTCTCCATGCTACCTCGGTGCTAACTAATAATGGAGACCATGGGACTTATTGTCATAACTCCCTCTCCCACTCACTATTTTAAAATATGTGTTTTCTCAAAACATCCTATGCTTTTTAATTGGTTTATAAAAATATAGTGATCTATTTTTACCAAATGTTATTCTAATAATTACTAATCCAATTAAGCAAAATTAAAATTATAGAACTATGTCATAATTAATTCAATTTTAATTTGCTATAATTACTAGGAATATCATTTATTTATTTAATAAATTTTTTTTATTAAATACTATAAATTAAATCATTTTTTAAATCTATTTCCGCTCTTGAACTAGTTAAAACTAGATTTATTATTATATGGTCCATCACATAAAGCATATAATCACAAAGGACAATCCTAAGGCATGTTTCTACTCATATGAGATGCATGCATAATTTTAAATACTATGTGGGTTATATGTATGGCATGCCAAAAATGCATGATAAAGTATTAAACAATTTAATCAAATTCAAACATTTAAATAAATAAATACTAAATAAGTAAATAAATGTGGGTCGGGCGACTTGGGTATTTCTAGAAAAATTACAACACTTGCAAAAATGTGCACTAAAATGTAAGATACTAAATAAGACCTAAAGAGATCTCTATCTTCAACTTTGGGCCTTCACAAGTAGTCTTGATCGATTAAGCCACTTATCCATTTAATTTTGAATTAAAATAACTTTTAATTATCTTAAACAAATTTTAAGAATAATTAACTTAGGCTTTAATGCCTGATAAGTTATTAGGTCCAGTTTTGAATTTGGGCTCATACAATTAATTCAAAATAAAACAATTTTAATTATGGGCTAAAATTAATTAGGCCCATAATTTAAATGAATAACATTGATGCAAGTCCTAGGGTTTAGAAACCCTAGGGGTGGCTGCATAAGGCTCGTCATGGGGCAGGAGGCAAGAAGCTGGGAGGTACGGTTGGGGCGCACTGGATGTTGGTGGTGGCTCGGCATGTGCGTGCGGGGCTGGCAGGCGCAGGGGTGCGGGTGTGCGCGGCTGGCGTAGGCGCAGGGGCGTGTTGGACGCGCTGGCGAGGTGCGCAGGGGCATTGGCGCGGGGCTGGCCGAGGTGCGCAGGGGCGCAAGCACGCAGCTGGGTGAGGCTCAGGCTTCGTGGAACGGAACTCGAGGCTCGATCCTTACATAGTTATTTTTCGAACAATTTCACGCAGAAACTTAAATTACAAAAAAATTCCTATGCCCAAAATGGCTTACATTTTTCATCTAGAATTTTAAGAACAATTCCTAAACCTAAACCACCATATAATCAATGACCCTTAAGAATAAACTTTAATCATACACACATCCATCCATTCACATATATTACAATAACATAAGAATGCATATTATGCCCACACAGTAATTAATGTATGCAGAGATTAATGACTACTCTGGTACCAATTGTTAGGAACAAGTTTCCTAATGCGCAGCGGAATGGTGGTGGGGTTGTCCCAGTGTACAACAAAAATTTTGTAACATATTTAAACTACCTTTTAAATATGCGGATCCAATAATATACATACATTAATCATAAGCAAGATAAGGATAGAAATCATACCTCTTGAAGCATATCAAGTGTCCTTGCTATCTTTTCGTAATAAGAACGATCTTCCTATCCAAGCTGCACCCAGGTACTCACACCAAAATCTTCCACAGCGTTCTCTACACCTCAAGAAGTGTGTGGGCACTTAGAGAATAAAGGATGGTCAATTTCTGATTCTACTTGATGTTCTCAACACATAAGATCAAGAGAATAGACCTGAGATTGGTTATTTATCTTTTTCAGGGAGAGATAGAAAAGTGGTGTTCTTTTCTTATTCAGAGCAAAAGACTTCTTCTATCTATTTTCTAATAAGTCTTGCTTAAATAGAAAATATTTAATTTTAAAAAAAATAAATTTGTAACCAATTTACATTTTATCTTTTAATTAATTATCTCATTAATAAAAATATCCAAAAACTAATTTTGAATCTTTCATTAATTAATTAATTAAATAAATAAATAAAATTGAAAAATCTATCCCTAAAAATCATGCAGTACACATGGACTGTGTGTGGTCATTGTACAACCCTTAATTTTAGGGATATTTTATTTTTCTATTTTTAATTAATTATTTATTCAAACTACCTTGTTAGAAAAAAATCTAACAACCTGATAACTAATTCAAATTTAAATTAAATATCTTTTTAACTAATTATAAAATATAATTAATTATTTGAATAAATATTTATCTTTTAAATTCAAATCTAATTTGAACTTATCAAATTATTATCTCCCACTCAAATAAAGATATTTAATTAATTCTACCAATTAATTAAAATCAATATAAATTTTGAAAATTAAATATTTAATTAATTATAATTTTGAAAATTATAATTAATTAATTTTCAAAAATCAATTTAATTATTAACATAATTTCGAAATTACATAATAATTAAATATTAATTATTTTTTTAATTACAAATAATTTGTAATTAATTAATTAATCACTATTATCATATAATTGCATATTTGGCCCGAAGAACAAATTTCTTCTTAAATATGTCTTTTAACCATTTTTTCTTTATATCAACTCTTACCTTGAATAGTGTTGATAGAGCCACTGTGGGGACCTATGGACCTATAATTCCAAGCTCCAATAAATTTATGATTATTAATTAAACTCTTTAATTAAATAATCTTAATTTATTAATCTCAGGATTATTCCACTATAAATATGAGACTGCACTCTTGTAATTATAGACATTTCATTTACTTAGTACTTTATAATAATAAAGTGATCATTGATATAATCATTACATACAAATTAACTCTCTAATAATGGTTCATAATTAATCGGGAATAAAATTACTGTTTTACCCTTTTAATTGTCTCTTGTTTCCTTAAGTACCATTGACTTTACTAGTGAAGGTTAATTCATAATTGAATTATGAATTTGAGCTCAATAACCTTTCAATCCCAAAAGTCAACCCTTAAAGAACCATTATTCAATCTTTTGCGAGAAGGTATAGATTCCATATCTGTATACTATGTCCCCAGCCATTTACATTAATGAGTTCCCAAAACAAAAGTTTCTAGCCTGATCATTCTGACAGACTCTAATGAGTGAATCAAAGAACTCATATAACATAAACAAGAGTTCATAGTAACTTCAGAATTAAGATCTATTTGTATATGATCATGAGTTAATATATTTAATTAATACTTCGAAACGGTATTTAACTAAGTTTTAATAAACATATTTGGTCCAGTTCTATATATTCTCTAATATATAAAGTACCTCCACTAAAGTGTCCTACTATACTAGTGATCCGGATCTAGATCACATGTATTCATAATACTAGTGGATCGTACTTGCAGTAATTATTCTAAAGATTCCATAACTTTATTTTACTCTGAACTATTCAAGTTCATTTATCTTAAACACAATCCTCCCGTACCAATACGTGTTTGAGATCACATATATGAACTTAGGAATTTTTCTGATATTTACATAATATTATCACAGAATAATATAGTCCATAAAATATATGCATAACAAATTCAATGTATTTATTTATTTCTTAAAACAATGTCTACTACATATGCTTTTAGGGCACAATTCCCAACAGGTATGTGATACATGTGATTATGGCATGGCCTAAATGTTGAATATAGAATTGATCAGAGCCTGAGTCTCTGTAAATATGCATGATTATTATTATGCATGTGATTCCGAATTTTTGAACAGGAACATGAATAGGGAATGAACGCTTGAGTATGTGCATGATTATGATTATGTTTATAATTATTGATTAAGCATGTTGAATACTTTGTATCTGGATATTTCACATATGATATATGCTTGTTTGCATTATCTTATTGAGGAAGGCTTGACTTATTAGTCAAGGACGGCAATAGCGCGCTAAGCGTTGGTCGTTATGGTTATGCTTAACCAGGAATGCATCACACGCTTGACCGACCTATTGGTCAGGGAAAACTCAGTGCCAGGTACGCTGGATCAGCTCCAAAGCTGGTTATACAGAGGATAGGGCAATGGGCCCTGGGTGCTTTACTAGTCCCATATCCTAGGTCTGGGCCCCAGCTTTGACTTATTAGTCGAGGACAACATTAGCACGGTGAGTGCTTTTCGTAAAGCATTGACCTATTAGTCAAGGATGGCACTAGCACGTGGAGTGCTATTCAGAGCCAGGTACGCTTATACAGAGGATAGGGCTAAGGGACCTGAGGTGACTTATTAGTCCCATATCCTAGCATGGACTTATTAGTCAAGGACGACATTAGCATAGGTGAGTGTTGGTCGTAAAGCATTGACTTATTATTCAAGGACAGCATTAGCACGGGGAGTGTTGGTCGTAAGGCATTGACTTATTAGTCAAGCAAGGCAATAGCGCGCTAAGCGCTGGTCCATATGATTTAGCCTAACTAGGAGTGCATCGTTCGCTTGACAAATCTATTGGTCAAAGAAAACTTAGCACCGAGTACCCTAGATCAGCTCTAGAGCTGGTTATACAGAGGACGGGGCAAAGGACCCCAGATTGCCTCTATGGTCATCTATTCAGAGCAGAGGACCCTGAGTTGACTCTATGGTCATCTAATTAGGGCTGCAAGCCCAAGAATGATTCTATATTAATTTATTTGTACCTGTATGCATGCATGATTAGGGTTATTACTGCTAGGCATGTTTATTATGATTTGGTGACATGTTATTAACTGCTTATGTGCATGTTAGTTTTCTTGCTGAGCCTCGGCTCACGGGTGCTATGTGGTGTAGGTAAAGGGAAAAGAAAACAGGACCATCCTTGAGTTGGAGAGCTTAGGTTACGATGTGTACATATGCGGTTGCTCGACCACCACGACCGAGGGTTTAAAGGGTCAAACCCTATTTTGTCGCTTAGGTCAGCAGGTTGTAACTCTTTTATTGTAATTAACCTTTAAATGTTTTTTGGGATCCCATGTATACAGTAAACATTTTAGTGAAACGTTTGTCTTTGACCAAAAATTTTAACCCTAAACCGTTAATCACGTTTAGTTACACAATTATGGCCAAATGACTCATTTAGCGAGTTTAGGAGTATTTAAAATACAAAGTGTAACGGTCCTTGGGTAGTAGGGTGTTTCACTTGGGTTCCTGCACACTTAAATGGTCGAGAGAGCAAACAAGCAGAAAACTAGAGAGAAAAAAAATAAAGTGTGAGAGTGGAAGAGTGATCGTGGGAGTTGAGGCCAAACGTGGGATATAGGCTTAACAAAATGGGTAGTTACCCGTTTTTTACTATGAGAGAAAAAAGGCAACTTTTGTCTTAATTGTGACCAACCCAAAAGAGGCAACAAATGTATTTTTAAGGAAAATTTTCAAACTGTCATTTTTCTTCACATATTACACAATTAATAATTAGACAACCTTAACATTAGAGAGAAAGATGAAAAAAATAACACAAAATCATATTGGACCCAACAAAAAAAAAAAATAAGCACCAAAATTCACCATACCCCACGAGATTCAATTGGTTTTAAAAAATATATTATTTTTTATTTTTGATGTTCCTTTTTTTATATATATATTTTTTTTATATATAAATGACAAAAAAATTTCCTTCTGTTGTTATAAAAAAATGTGAAACCTGAAAACCAATAATCAACCAATACAAAAATTAAGTGAGTATTGATAATGCTGGAAATTTTATTTGATCTATATAACTTGCTTGAGAGTGTTGGAACAAAAATAAATTTTTCAAGAGCACAAAATATTTTTAGGAAAAACATTAACATAAAGGATGAGACTTACATTTTTTTTCTTTTTCTTCATACATAACAGGTATTTGTGTGTGAAGTGTAAATAATAGGGTCATTGTCCATGTTGACAATTTTTTGGCCTTTTTCTGTAGTACCCAAAGGAGACGTTGTCACACTACACCAGTGGTAGCCCTTTTCAATGGTAGCGTGTCCTCTACATATTTAGCTCTAATTACATAGTCTCAACTTACTCAAAGCTGGCTTTCACACACTGGCATAGGTAGCTCTATTCTCACAGAGGAAAATATTTGTTAATTTAGCTTAATGCCCTTTTCTCAAAAATAAATTGTGACGAAATTTTTATTTTGAAACCAATAAACTTAGCATGTCATATATTCATAAATAATTAATCTAACAGAAAGTAATCACAAAAGTTTTGCAATTGTTTGAGAATCATTTAACAGGAAAAAACACATAAGATATAAATAGCTAGAATGGTCATGAGACAATAAATAATTACATACTACAAACTCCCAAGGATTTCCTAAGGGAATCAAACTGAATTGAATCAAGGGACTTAGTGAAAATATAAGTAATTTACTTGTCTATTTCAATGTATTCCAAGGTTAGTGTCTTATTTTAAACAAGCTCTCTATGAAATGGTGTCTAATATCAATATGTTTTGTGCGTGAATGTTGGACAGGATTATTATAATATTTATTGCACTAGTATTGTCACAAAAAATGGTTAAAGTGTCTAATTCAAATCCATAGTCAGACATCATTTGTTTCATCCATAGTAATTGAGTACAACAACTGCCAGCTGCAATATACTCGGCCTCAGCTGTAGAAAGAGATATGGAATTCTGCTTTTTGCTATGACATGACATCAAGTTGTTCCCTAGATAGAAACACCCTCCACTTGTGCTTTTCCTGTCATCTACATTACCTGCCCAATTGGCATCACTAAAACACACAAGATTAGAATTTGTTTCTTTAGAGTTCCAAATCCCATATTCTAAAGTACTATGAACATTTCTAATAATTCTTTTTGCAGCAGTCATGTGTGACTTCATGGGATTTCCTTGGTACCTAGCGCATACTGCGGTATAAAGTGGGATCTACCTTAACTCCATTCTCATCTTTTGTTAATTTAACTATTGTTCCCATGGGAGTTTTAGTATGTTTCGCAATATTAAGCCCAAACTTTTTTACCAAGATTTTGGCATACTTACTTTGAGATATGAACGTACCATCTTCTGATTGCTTGACCTGCAAACCTAAAATATATGTTAATTCACCCACCATACTTATCTCAAATTCATCCTTCATTTGATGAACAAATTCCTGCACTTCACAGTTAGATGTATGATAACTCCATTTTAGTGTCGTTTTAGGATGTGTTTTGTTGTAATCTTGAGTCTTTTTGTTTGTTTTGTGCAAGATTACGCTTTTGTTTGTCTTTGTTGTAGGTCGGCACTATGAATCATGAGTTAAATGCAGAAAGAAGAAGAAATGGTGAAAAAATGGAGATTTTGGTGGTTGTTTGAGTCAAATTGGCATGGAGGAGAAGCTAGAAGAAGTTTTTGATGAAGTTGATGAAGGAAAGATTCAAAATGGTCAAGTTTTGAGAAAAATATAATTAGAGTCCCGACATGGGCTTAAGGGTCGTGGCTCTAGAAAAGTCAGAAACTATGCAAAATTTGGCATGAATTAGGGTCGTGGCATGCTCTTTAGGGTCGCGGCATGACGAGTGGCAGAGAGCAAAGAAAAACTGGGCATTCACACAGGCCACAGCATGGACTTATAAGGGCTGCGGCGCTTGAAGCAGAAGACACGAACCTCCTGGGCATTTTGAAGACACGGGTCGCGGCATGGAAATGTCAATTTCGTGGCGCGCCACCCTGAAGAGAGAAAAAAATGTTATTTAGGTTTAAAACATTAGAGATTAGGTTATTAATTAAGGAGAATTAGGGTTTTTAATTACGAATTTTCAGAGCATTCTTGACTGCTAAGCTTATTTTCTGCATTTTTCTTCTTTAATCTCTTTTCGAGTTTTGGATATTAAAGATGATAACATTTATTTTTATGGTGTTCGCTTTGTTTGCCATGAACTAAATATTTTTCTCTAGGGTTTAATGTAGTCACTTTGGATCTTGTTGATTTTCTATTAAGTGTAATTGTATTCTTCTTCTTCTATTCTTAATCTCTATTGGTTTGTGTTTAATGCTTACAATTTATTGTATGATTTATGATTTTAATTCAAGATCTGAGAGAGGAGAGTTAATTATTATGTAGCCATTGAAACATAGATTACATATAGGACGATAGTATCTATATGATTTGTGTAGCTTTTAGGGTTATGATGTTTAATGCCTGCTATGTGTTAAAATCTGTCACAGATATGTAGAAGATTTGCATATAGGTTGATTTCTTTTTATCTTGATAAAGAATTAAGATTGCGTTTGATAATCCACTATTAAGATAGAATTAGAAGATTGAATTGTGCTGAAATAGTTAGATTGACAAGTGAAATAGTTGATGAAATTAATTCCCTAGGTCTTTATTCTTGAATTACTCATTATTATTGTTTTGTTTACTTTATTTTTTATAACTAGTTTATTAATTAATCTGAATTTCAATAGTCAAATAGAAATCAAGAGTAAATTATTGGTACTTGAATATTAGTCTCTGTAGGGCGATCCCATTCTTACGGAAAATTATTACTTGTCGCGACCACGTATACTTGCATGTGTTATTTTACCAATCAATGTAGAACCAAACACAATATCATCAACATATATTTGTGCAATAATTATGTCTTTCTTGATTCTTTTAATGAAAAATGTTTTATCTACTCCACATCTACGATAACCATGAGACACCGAAAATTGTGTCAATCTTTCATACCATGCCCGTGGGGCTTGTTTCAAGCCATGCAAGGCTTTTTTTAATTTAAAAACATAATTTAAAAAATGTGGTTCTTCAAACCCCTTAGGTTGTTTAACAAAAGCTTCTTCATTCAAAATGCCATTCAAAAAAGCGTATTTAACATTTATTTGATGCAATTTGAAACTCATGAGGCATGCAATAGCTAATAATAATCTAATTGATTCATGTTTAGCAACAGGTGCAAATATTTCATCAAAGTCTCCACCTTCCACTTAAGTGTACCCTTGTGCTACCAATCTAGCTTTGTTTCTTACTATTGTGCCAAATTCATTACTTTTATTTTTAAAAATCCATTTTGTTCCAATGACATTAGTGTGATTTGGTCTGGGCACAAGGGTCCACACATCATTTTTCGTAAACTGTTCCAAATCTTCTTGCATAGCTTTAATCCAAGATTCATCAGTTAAAGTTTCTTTCACATTTTTTGGTTCAAGTGAAGAAGTGAAACACGCATGTTTAACGAGATTCACATACCTTTTCCCTGTGACCATGCTCTCCTCCAAATCACCCAAAATGAGATCAGGAGGATGATTCTTTTTCACCCTGGTTGAGGGTTCTCTACGCACGAAATTAGTGATGATTTTTGGAATTTGTGTCCCTGCCTGTTCAGATATATCAGACACCAAGGGTGATGGTTTAGTTGATGTTTCTGACGCAGCAGGCAAAATTTATGTTACATCATTTTGTGCATTTGAGGGAACAGACACATTTTCTATGAATTTTTCTATCTCTGTTTCTGTTGAAAATTCTAAAAAATCCTTCATATCATCAACAACAATGTTAGCAAATTCCATAACAGTTTGAGTTCTCATATTGTATACACGATATGCCCTACTATTTATGGAATAACCAAGAAAGACATCAACATCACTTTTAGCATCAAAATTTCCAATACTTTTGCGATCCTAACAGGCACAACCAAAAATTTGGAAGTAACTTACATTTGGACGTTTACCTTTCCAGATCTCATAAGGCATTTTGGTTGTACCTGGACGTAAGAACACTCTATTTATTGTGTAGCAAGCAATATCAATAACTTCAGCCCATAATATTTTGGACAATTTCTTGCTATTCAACATTATTCTTGCCATTTCTTGAAGAGTACGATTATTTCTCTCAACCACTCCATTTTGTTCGGGAGTTTTGGGTGCTGAAAATTCATGAGAGATACCACAAGACTTACATAATTCATCATACACAGGGATTTTTCAAATTCTTTGCCATGATCACTACAAATTCTTACAAATTTTCCAATATTACAATCTTTTTCAACTCTCAATTTTAAACACAAATTTTTTAAAGCTTCAAATGTGTCAGTTTTTTCTCTTAAAATATCAACCCAAGTAAAATGAGAGAAATCATCTACACATACAAAAATGTATATTTTTCCATTTAAACTCTCAACTTGAATCAGAACCATGAGATCCATGTGAAGCAATTCTAAAACTTTTGAGGTATTTACACCCATAATACCTTTGTGAGTGATTTTTAATTGCTTGCCAAGTTGGCACGAATCACACTTACCAATAGACTCTTTACCTAGTTTGGGTAATCCTCGAACAATACCTGCATTTGATAACTTTTTCATGTTTTTGAAATTAATGTGACCAAGTTTTTCATGCCATAGATCAGTTGAATTATTTATGGCTGAGTGACATGACAAATTTTGAGAAAGAGTATAACAATTGTCAGCTGATCTGAAACCTTTTAAAACACAATTTCCATTTTTATCAATCACACTACAATCATCACAAGAAAAATTAACAATAAATCCTTGATCGCAAATCTGACTTATGCTAATTGTAACGACCCGAATTTGCTAATAAGGCTTAGGGCCTTGATTAGTGTGCCTGGAGGGAAATAAATGAATTAATATGTTAATATATGAATTAATGTGAATATGTGATAATGATGCATGTTTAGTTGAGTTAAATGTGCATGTGGGCCCCGTTTGGATATTAGGGGTATAAATGTGATAAATGCTATATATATGTGATATATCTGTGTAGCACGATCCGAGACAGTCCTGGGGAGCGGGTAGCCACAAAGTCACAACGGGGTTGAGAATCTGACTCGAGGCGAGTCGAGGGGTAATTTGGGCATTAGTTATTATACGGGGTTATCGGGTTATGAAAATAAATATTTGGAGATATATTTGAGAATAAAATATCTAGGAGGGAATATTGGGGAAATTTACCATTTTTCCCTCGGGGACGTTTTGGTACCCCGAGCCTTGAGGTAACCATATAGACTAAGTTAAATAAAACAAAGGAAAGAATCATTTAGAGGCTTGTAGAAACTGACACTTATTTTCCTTCCAGCTGAAGATAGTTCTTATCTTTCTCTCTCTTTCACTCTCTAAGACAAAAGGAAAACTTTGGGGAAACCAACTTGAAGCTAAGGGATTGTAGCTGGGGATTTAGGGGAGCTTGAAGCTTGAAGATTGGAGCATAGGGAACTGGTTCTGAAGCTTAATCCAGCAAGGGTAAGCTTTAATTATAAAGATTATATTTAGAATTGCTGCTGGTTTGTTAGAGTTTGCATGTTAGCTAAGTTTGATCTGTTCTTGAGTGTTTTAATTGAGTTTTGGAGCAGGTTTTGATAGGTTTTGATGTTGATATTGAGCTGGAATGTTTGTGTTGATTATCTGGGATTGTTAGCTAAGTTTTAGGTGAATTGGCTTGAGGAAAAATGCAGGAAAATGATGATGATTTCTGAGTTGGAGGTGAAGGTCGCAGCCCTAGGATGGGCATGCCGCGGCCCATGTGTGCGCGCAGCCATGGGAGGCAGAGATGCTTGAGGTGCGCCGTGGCGCTTGGTGATGCGCGCCGCGGCCCGTGTGGGTTACGGAGAGGTGCTAGCCTCTGTTTCGAGGCTAGCCGCGGCGCTTGTGGGAAGGGTCACGGCTCTTAGTGCCAGCTTGTGTTCTTAAGGGTGTTTAGGCTTGGGAACTCAATGGTTAAGGCTCGGGATGGATTTTATCACCCAGATTGATAGAATTCAAGGTTCTGGAGGTTAGAGATATGGCTCAAAGTTATTTAATGGATTAGAACTTGATGGATGGATATTGTTAATGTGTTGTGACTAGGGTTTCAGCGAGGCTCAAGTTAGAGGACTATGCTCGGGACATCGGTGCTCGGAAAGCTCGGGATTAAGGTAAGAAAACCCTTGTTCCCATAGAGCTTGTATGCAGGGCTGAGCCCAATGTGTTTGAATTGCAAGGCGTAGCCCTTTGATTGAATTTTCTAGTATTTTGTAGTTGTTTATTATGCTTTGAGTGCAATTATGTGAATGATTGGTAAAAGCCGGGAGCGGTGTAGGCCGAGGTCGGTAGGGGCCGGGAACGGCAAAGGGCTGGGAACGACGTTGGGTACATTGAGTGCAAGGCCGAGTACGGCAAGGGGCCGGGAGTAGCGTTGAGCACGTGAATTGCGAGTTTCCAGGGCGAGTCCCTAAAGGATACCTGGGATATCCTCACGGTGTGGACCGTGAACCCAGGGCCTGGTAAAGCGCCTGGGACGGCTTGGCCGTATGTGTTTAGCCTATTGATGGCCTGTTTATATGCTTGGTGTATGTTTTTCATATGTTATCTGTTTTGGGGTTTTCTTGCTGGGCTTCGGCTCACGGGTGCTCTGTGGTGCTGGTAAGGGCAAGGAGAAAGCCAACCAACCATGAGTGTAGCAGGCGTGAAGCAGCGTGTACATGTTTGGCCTGCCTGGCTGCCACAGCCAGTGGATTTTGGGAGATGATTGTAAATAAACCTAGATTTTATCGTTTAGTCGACTTGGTTCAATTTATATGTTGTAAATGTTTTTAAACTGTATTTTGGGATCCCAAGTGTTAAACTTTAGTAACGGCTCTAAGGAAGTAGGGTGTTACACTAATTAGATTAGCTTTTCAATCCATTAACCAGCAAGATATTTTTTAGTTTAGGTAACCCTTCCAAATTTAGGGTTCCCTTTCCAAGTACTTTACCTGCCTCACCATCACCAAAAGTGACTGCACCACAATTTTCAGATTTAAAATTAATAAGAATATTTTTGTCACCTGTCATATGTCTAGAACATCCACTATCAAAATACCAAGAATTAGATGTATGAGTTCTATGACATGTACATGTAGCAAGACAAGTATTCACATTCTTTTTTACCCATTTTTGTTTAGGCCCATGGGGTTTCTTTTGTACCTTTTTGAATTTTTCATGATGAAAACAATTTGTATTAAAAACATTCATCATAGTAAAACACTTTGGTTGAATGTGACCTTTGACACCACAAAAATGACAAGTGGTAATGAATTTCTTAGTCCTTTTATTGGACATCAGATTCTTACCTATCTATCTCTTGACTGATGAGACAATCTGTGATGGTGATGGATCAGAAACCTGCAATGTTAGATCAGAAGATATAACAGGTAATGAGCGAGTTGGAACAAACACAATTTTTCCCTTTGATTGAAACCCTTTAGATCCCAATCCAGCATTGTTTCTTTGACTTGCATTCTAGTCCTCCTCAAAAATTGTAGATCCTGGATTAAGCATATGAACATTTCTTTTTATAAGAACAAACTCTTTTTTCAGACGATTAATTTAAGCATTTTTATCAAAAATCTCAGTTTCAAGAATTTTAACATTTGTTTCAAGTTCATCATTTCTGTAAGAAAAAGATTTAATGTTTTTTGCATTTGATAAATTTACATCACACAACTTAATCCATTAATCATACATTTTTTTGTAAGTTCTTCCATTGAATCTTCATTGACATCTGATTCATCAGAATCAGTGTCAACAATATCAACAGTACCTATCGTATTATCAGTAACCTTATTTACCGAAACAGTATTGTTTAGACAAACAAATTGTCTATTTTTCCGCAAAACACACAGAGAATTCGACAGTACAGATGTTAAAGCAACATTTTCTCTATCTTCATCACTACTTTCAGAGTCATTGTCACTCCAAGTAGCATTCATACATTTTTTATTTCTTTTCAAGGTATTTGCACATTCTGATTAAATGTGACCAAATCCTTCACATTCCCTGCATTGAATTTCCTTTTTATTATTAGGAAAATAGGGTTTTGAAGATGTATTACCTTTAGAGAAATTCTTTTTGTTGCCCAATTTTTTCATATATTTTTTAAAATTCCTTGTCAATAGGGCTAACTCATTATCATCTTCATCATCGAAACTTACCTTCTCAGAACTTTTCAAGGAAATAGATTTTTCTTTTTCTTTTACCTTGGTCAGTTTTTCTTTTTGTTTGATTTGTTGATTTAGTTCAAAGGTTTGAAGAGAACCCATTAGTTCTTCTACCTTCATGATATTTAGATCTTTGGCCTCCTCCATAGCCGTTAGCTTGGTGCTAAACCTGTCTGGTAAGACACGAACAATTTTTCTAACTAAAACAGATTCTTCTAATTTTTCTTCTAAGGCAAAAAAATCGTTAGCAATATCATAAAATCTTTCATAAAATTCAGTAAGAGTTTCAGGTCTCAGACATCTCCTCAAATTTTGTTTGCAACATAATGGACCTAGGACGCTTGACATTAGCAGTTCCTTCAAATTGAGTTTAAAGGATTTTCCAAGCTTCTTTGGTCGAATCACAAGGGGATATGAGTTTAATATATCCTTCCCCAACACCATTGAGTAAGGCATTTAAGGCTTTATTATTGTAACTAGATAGTAAATCATCAGCAGTTGACCAATTTAACTTAAATTTTACCATTGTTTATCAAGTTTTTTCGTCAACTTCTGTTGGTGCTGACTAGCCTATCAAAACAATTCTCCATGCCTTCTTATCTTGAGATTTGATAAATGCATTCATCCTAACTTTCCAATAAGGATAATTTGAATCATTAAGCAATGGTGGTCGGGTTATAGAACTCCCTTATGCAAAAAACATGTTACAACAAAAATACAAACAAACGGAAGAAAAACCACAAGATCTCACTAAGAGTTTAGTGAACCACTCTGATACTAAATGAAAATCCTTTTTTTTTAAGATTATCAACTGAATTAACAAATAATTTAATTAATGCTGAATAATTAAACAATTGTTTGATCAGATAGATATTCTGATGAATCATGACAGATTGTTGATGAATCATAATATACCAACATAAAGTAAATAAACTAAAAGTAAAGTGACACAAGAATTTTTTTACGTGGTTCAGAAAACCTAGTCCACAGGGCCACGCCCAGAGATAAAATAAATTAATAAAGTCTCAAGAGTACAAAAAACAATTGACTTATACAAGTTTAGAGTGCCTCTAAAACTTTGTCACAACCTTGAAGTACTCCACTTCAATAATTTGATTTTGACAATCACCAAGAGCATGAAATCCCTTCTGATATTGATGAGTTCTTACTTGTATGTTATGTTCACAAGCTTTATGACTTGTTCAATAATTAACAACACAAAGCACAAACAAATGAAGAGATAGTATAACAAGAACTACTCTTTACAAATAAATTAACTCTTCAAAATCATAAAGCGTTAGAAATGGTGAAGAGGTAAGAATGGTTGCTGCTTAGGCCTAGTATTTATAGATTTTAAAAACCCCTAAGCCAACCAATCCCGTTAATGTCCTAAATCAGACCAAATCAGGAAGCTACTCAAAATAACTTCTCATTCTATTTACTACAAGAATTTTCAGATGTGACAGACAACCATTCTGTAGCATCAGGAAATGGACCAACCTTGTCTTAAAACCCAACCAGGTTCATTTCAAAATTTTATTCCTTTGGGAACAAGCTTCATTCAATTTCCTTATTTTAGTCAGATAAAATCAAGGGAAAATATACAGAGAATAATTCTTTAATACACATACTCATTATAGACAAGGTTACTATAAATATTCAAGGAAACTTGACTATATATAAAAATGTATTTAGTAAAGAATTTATTCTTACCAAAATGTGACACAATCACACTTAAATACATGTTGACGCAGTTTTTCGCCAACAATATATTAAGAAATCAAACAGGTAAATTAGTGCAAAATTATAAACTGTAATGAAATAATAAACACCCTTTAGAACACACAAAACTTTTACGTGGTTCACTAGTTAAAATCCACCTAGTCCACGAGTAATATTATTACTTTTCTCTCTTAATTTCTGCAGAGTTTTAGTATTACAAAAAATGTCTGTCCCCTTCCCTGTCCATTATCCCTGGTATTTATAGGGGAATTTCACAGAGAAGTTTGGGTAACTGCGTGAATAAATAAGGTAAGTATTTAATACAGATTATTCCCATTTACATTGGGATATTATTTGATAACTGAATATAATATACTTCTGCTATCTCGGATAGTAAATGATAGTTATGCGCTACAGCCTAGGCATTAATGAGCGTATAAGGAGCCTCTGAATCTCTTGAGATCTTTCAGCATGTGTTCTGTCCAGGTTTCAACAAGCTGAATATCTCACCCGAGCTCGTGTTCAGAGTCTATCTGAACCCTAGCTCGCAGTAAACTTAGAGCGCCCAAAGTTGGATCTGCTCATTATAAGTCTCGAACTCAACTATTATCCTAAGAGGCAGTCTGATAATAACTTGTGTATCATGTTGTCAAGCCCCCAAACTCAAGTTGTTCACATCACTGTTAGCCAGATATCCTCCTTGACTATTTTTTCATCTATTCATCTGCCAGTTGTACACGAGCTAAGTAATTGAACTCGTGCTAATTTTAGGGTACAACATTTTCCCCCAAGCTCCTACTCATACTTGATGTCGTCACTTTCTGACATGCATAGTAGGGACTTTTAGGCTTCTACCATGTAAAATCATGCCTACCCACTACCCAAGTACTGGACACGTGGCTTCCTGCAATTGGCATCCATTCGGGTTTTCTGTCCTGTCAAATTTTTACGGCGTATGGTTCATTTAATCTTGGCCTTTGGATCTCGAGCTAACCCAATAGGATGGCCCGAATTAATTCCCGTAGTTTACATTTAAATAGGGTGATCAAACCTAAAACCTCACCACCTTTACATTAAAAAAATTTCCTTTTCAAAAAACAAAGTTTCCTTTTTTCTTCTTTAACTTCTTGTAAAAACCCTCTGTCGCCCTTCAGATTTTCAGAGGCTTTCAAGAAATTTCCTGCGGACATATCGACATTTCTCTGAGCCAATCATATCAACTGTAAGTATTTCCTCACCTGGTTTTAATCTGACTGAGCTCGTTCTTTGTGCAGCTATATTGGCGAGGATGAAGCAGTATGTCACCCTTGGGGGTCAGTACGAGACCTTGTCTAGTCTTCCTCCCAGGGAGAAAAACCATCATCAGATTATGAACGACGCCACCATGGTGGCTTGCAATCTGATCAGCAAGGGCCAAACGTAAGCTCTGAGGACCCGAGCTCCTCTTCCTATCATCCCCGAGCTCTCCCTTCTCAAGAGGCCTTGCCAACCAATGAGGATGCCAATGAGGAAGAAAACATGGCACCACTAGTGCGTTAAAGGTGAGCTCTTGAAGATAATCAGGGGCCCGATCCCGAGCGAGTCACGTCTGGGGCAACAGCCGGCCCCTCAAACCAAGGTAACCCATACCCTTACATAGAGTTAGATCGGGATACTGCCAATTATAGGCTAATTTGATTCAACCCTAAGCAACTTGTTAGTCATCACCCCACTGACCCGGACCTAAACACAACCCTACTCTAGTGCGTGGACCATTTGGTGGTACGTTATGATTACAGCTACCCCAAAGGTACCATCATAGTTGACAACACTCTTCATTTTAGATCCACCATTTTTGAGAGTATGGGACAAACCGTAGATCCTGTCCTTCCCTGTGCCAGGGCGTGTATGCTTCTATTTTTAGGCATTACGTAGATGAGTCCAGCCCCGAGAAAGGGCCTGAACCCCCTAGGATCCAGGAGGTCATAACTTTAGATTCTCCCCTACCTCTGTTAATCCAAGAGTTAGAGGTTGTGCCTGGCCAGGTCAATACCCCCGAGCTAATCGTAATAGATTCCTCCCTTAGCCCGGAGGGTAAGGTTCTTACTCTTCTTCTTGTGTTTATAATACTTTTGAATAATTACTTCTGTAAATTGAATCCTCTGCTCGCTCTTTTTGCATGTGAAGAGATGGAACTGCCAAGAGCCCCGGATTTGAGGGGTGCTTTTAAGGACGGTGGGACCGAAGCTGGTCCAGTGGTGAAGAGGCCTAGGGTGACAAAGAAAACAGCCCAGAAAACGGGGGGTACCACTAGATCTCCAGCTAAGGACAAGGGTGCCAGCACCACCCGAGAGCAACCACAAAAAGAACTTCCACCAGCTCCGGTAACAACGGTTACTGTCCAACAAGATCCTCCTCCTCCCTGACACATACCTCCCTCAAATCCTCAAGTGATCCAAGACGAGGCTCCCACTATCCAGATCCCGGTCAAGCCACACAACCTGGATAAGATCCCTGAGGCCTTTTGAGGTATTGTGTACGAGACGGCAAGCCACATGGTCGGCCACACCTACAGAGCCAGTGCCAAAGATTAAAGGGCTATAGAGGAACACAATACTAAGGACGTCCTCGAATCTGCCATGTGGATGAACCTTACCGTGAGTCCTTTTTCACTCTCCTAACCTTTCCTTTTTCTTTAGTTTTTTTTAACCTATTCTTGACTTGCTTCATTCTTCTGCAGTCTGTCCTGGCCCAATTTTGAGGCATAGCTCACATTAAAGCCAGGGATGAGGAACTCCGACCTGCCCTAGGTGTCGCTCAAGAGAGCAAAAAGTTCGCCAAAGCCACCATGGTTTCTTCTTAGGAGGGTGAGTGGTCTGCTAAAGCCACCATGTTTGCCTCCCAAGATCAGGTCATGGAGGCGAGTCATCGCTAGATCAGCTTCAGGCCGAGAATGAAGAACTCAAGAAGAAGCTGATCGAGGATGAGGCTAAGGCTAAGGAGGAAGCTGCAGAGTCATCGACTCAAATGGAGGAGATGCTTTACCGTTGTTGGGCCTTCAACCAGGATGGGAACTTCTCTTTCATGCAGCCCGAGTTGTGGAATCTGTATCTTGCTCGGTTCAAGATTTGGTTCTCGCAGGAACCATTGGAAACTGGCAAAGCTTCTGGAGCAGCCGAGGGGGATGGTGAAGAGGTGACTTTTCTGGAGCGAGCTAACAGAGCTAAGTGATTTTATTTTTCACCCTTTTTTTATTATTATTTTTTTTTTTAAACTTTTGTAACAGTCCCTTGGGACCAAAATAATTTCCTTTGGGCTTAGGTTGAGGTTTTTCCTCCTCGAGATGACAATATACTTTTTTGAATATACATATAACTTGTGGTCTATTTGTGTTTCCCTTAGTCTATTATTTTCTCATGTTTATAAATCCTTAGATTCTTGCACATTTGAAATCTTAGGGGTTGACTTTAAGATCGAGATAGATTTTATCGATAACTTAGTTGTATCCAGGATTTTGCTTGCTTATTTGCATCATACCTGTTAAGAATCAGGAGTAACGACCCAAAATTACTAATAAGGCTTAAGGGCCTTGATTAGTGTGATGGGAGGGCATAATTGGTATTTATGTGAATAAATGATTAAATGCATTATTTTGAGAATTAATATGCATGTGGGCCCTGTTTAGTTTATAAGGGCGTATTTGTAATTTTGGCTCGTTGAGGGCATGAATGTAATTATATGTGATAAATTGTTGAGACCACATTAATATGTGGATTTAATTGCAATATATGGCTTGAGACGGTCCTAGTGAGCGGATTGGCAAAATAGTCACGATGGGGATTAGTACCTGGCTCGGGGGAGCCTATGGGTATTTTTGGGAATTTAGAAAATATATCAGGTATTATTAGATATTGGATAAATAGTCGGTAATTAATTGGGTGACAGGATTAATTGGTGGATTTTAGGAACACTTGAGGAATTAGAGGGAATTGGGAGAAATTATACCTTAGAGTGATTAATGGATTAAGGGGTCAATTAGTATATGGAGGGGTAAATGGGTCTTTTGGCTAATAAGGGGATATATTCAGATTTATTAGAATATAGTGGAAAGTGGTAGAAAATTCAAAGGAAACACTCAGCTCATTCTTTCTTCTTCTCCCTCATGACCACTCTCTATCTCACTTGGCGACTGAATTCTTGAGTTGAAGAAGGAAGTGAGAGCTAGAGGGAACTTGAAGCTAAGGAACAAAGGGGCCTAGACTTGTCTTTGGGGCTGGTAAGCTTTGATGGATTGGAGGGGAAATCAAGTTGGAGTTGAAGCTGAAAACAGGAGGGAATTTGGGTGAACAAGCTGGAAATACTCTGAGAATTTGTGAAGAATTTGGGGGCCACTTAAGGTAAGGATACTAGTTAGAACCTTTGAATTTTTTCTGAAATTATGTTGCAGATTAAGCTTGTTTAAGTCTAGTTTTGTTATTTAGTTTTGAGTTGGATTTGGGGTGATAATGAGAGTGTGATTTACTACTGAATTGGGATAATGATTGTTGTATAATTGTTAAAGCTTTGGTGAAAAAAATATGGAATTTAAGCTTGAAATTCATAGATGGTTAGTGTTGAATTGAGGGGAAAATTTTGGGCTTATCTTGGGTCTTCTTGGCTGGGAAAAGGAGAAGGAGAACCCAGAATTTTCTGGGTCGAAAGGGGCGTGTCGCGACCTAGGCAGGGGGCTGTCGTGGCGCGTGTGGCCCTTCTAGCCTGGGATGCTCTCTGACTTGGGAGTACACCGCGACTTGCCTGGCCAAGTCGCGACCTGCCTCCCCTTTGGCTTGGGAGCTTGCTCTCTGACTTGGGGCAAGTCACAACTTGATGAGCCAAGTCACGACCCGCCTGTGAAGTTTAGTCTTGGAAGTATTTCAAGTATTGTTAGGACTCGAGAGTTCGAACCTAGGTGCTCGGGACAATTTCTACTACCCGGTTTAGTAGAAATTCAGGTCCCGGAGGCTAATTTCTGTTCTCTAGGTATTTTTATTTCTTATTGGAAGTTGATGAATATCAATGGCCCTTGTGGCTAGGTTTATCACCAAGGCTCGAGGCTTGGGACCGTGCTCGGCATTAGTTCACCTTCCCCGCTCGGAGTCAAAGGTAAGAAAACTTCACCCAGTTGTGTGGCTATGTTGGGACTAAGAGTTCCCTATATTTGTATGCAATATTGTATGATGGTATTATGCCATGTAAGCGTGAAATAAACGGCCTAAGAGTGTCAGAATTAATATTTGCGTACAGGACGCGGCTCGGCCACTGGTAGCTGAGGTTAATTAAATAATCACTGACATTGGCCTAAGCGAACTAGAGTCAGTGGGTTAAACAGAGGGTGCGGCCTAAGGGCGTCGACCCTAGTTATTGTATGATATTTCTACTGTTGTTAATATGATGAATATGATATGCTGAATACCTGGATGTTAGATTGTTGATTAATCGATTGCTATCACCGATTAAGTGAATGTTATGGCATGCTGGATAATTGATTAATGTCTTGTGAATTATTTGACTATGCTATGATATTATGGTTTTCTTGCTGGACCTCGGCTCATGGATGCTACGTGGTACAGGCAAAGGCAAGGGTAAGATGGTTCAACCATGGGTTGGAGAGCTCTGGGGGTGAGGTGTACATTGTCAGCGGCCGCCACGATCGAGGGATTGTACAGGAACGGAAACCTAAAATGTGTATTTTTCAATTAGAGTGGCCTTGATTATTTATAACTTTTGGAAATTTTGTAAATATGTCCTCCAAACCCTATTTTGGGATCCTATGTACTAAACTTTCATTTTAATGAAAACGATATGTTTATGACAAAAATCTTTTAATCCTAACTTGTTTATGTATTTAGATTCACATTTTTATTTAAATGACTTGATTAGCAAGTATTGCACTATTTTAAACACACAGTGTAACGGTCTTGGTTATCCAGGACGTTACATCAGACCTCAGACCTGGTTATGTCCAGAGTTTTTAATAGGCTTAATAGCTTTATACTTGTTAGGAATCAGGCCTCGGACCTGGTTATATCCAGCGATTCTTGTAGGCTTAATAGCTTTATATCTGTTAGGAATCAGGCCTCCGACCTGGTTATATCCAGGGGTTTTAGAGATTTCTCAAACTTAGTATGTGTTAGGTTTATTGAAAATTCGAGTTTTTTTAAAAAAAAAAAAAGCCGCTGAATAATCTATTCCTCCAAACTCTAAGTTTATAATCCTTATCTGAGTAATCTGAACTTTCTCAAAAATTATCCTTTGTGATGTTCCCCCCAAGGAACCAGAATGTATAAACGTTCTTGGTTGCATTTACAACGTGAGCTCAGAATAATAATAAAGAAAAAGTGGTTATTTAATAATCCAACTGTTATTGAATTGAAATGGCTTTTATAAATAAGCCTTACATAAACGTAATACTATTGATAATACTTTTTTAAATGTAGGGCATTCCACATCCGTGAGACTATTTCCCCACTCAGTTGGGCTAGCTTGAAAGTTCCTTCGCGCAAGACCTCTACGATCTGATATGATCCTTCACAGTTCGGGCCTAGCACACCATCCTTGGGATCTTTATTTTCCAAAAATTCCCTTCGGAGAACTAGATCGCCTAATCTGAGTCTACATTCCTTAACCTTTGAATTGAAATAACGAGTGATCTTTTGTTGATAATGAGCGAGTTGTAATTGCGATGCCTCTCGTTTTTCTTTGATCAAATCAAGGGATGCACTAAGTAGCTCATTGTTATGATCTTGATCAAATGTCCTTTGTCTGTGAGTCATTATCATTGCCTCAATTGGAAGCATAGCCTCGCTTCCAAAGCTTAGGAAAAAGAGGGTATGTCCCGTGGAAGTTCTATGTGAGGTCCAGTAGGCCCAGAGTACTTATGGGAGCTGGTCGAGCCATAATCCCTTGGCTTCATCTAATTTTTTCTTCAGGCTTGCCTTTAGGGTCTTATTTACAACCTCGACCTGCCCATTGGCTTGTGGGTATGCTACCGATGAGAAACTCTTGGTTATGCCATATTTTTCACAAAATTCTGTGAAGAGACCATTGTCGAATTGCATCCGTTGTCTGACACGGTCTTTTTAGGGAGTCCAAATCGGCATATGATATTCTTCACAAAAAAATATAGGACTCTCTTTGAGGTGATGGTTGCCAAAGGTTCAGCCTCTACCCACTTCATGAAATAATCGATCACCACTACCGCATTACGAACCCCTCCTTTTTCCATTGGCAGGGAACCTATCAAGTCAATTCCCCACGCAGCAAATGGCCAAGGGGATGAAATCATGGTTAGCTCGACTGGAGTAGCTCGGGCAACTATGGCGAAACGCTAGCATTTGTCACACTTTTGCACATACGAGATCGATTCCTTTGTTAAAATGGGCCAAAAATAGCCTTGTCTTAGTACCTTTAGATCTAGGTTTTGCCCCCCAGCATGATCTCCGCATAAGCCTTCGTGTATTTCTTGTGAAATAGTTTTTGCTTCCTTGGGCAGAACACATCGCAGGAGGGGCAACGAATGCCCTCACCGATATAGGATTCTCTCAACAATTACATACCGCGAAGCTTGATAAAGCAGCTTTCTCACGTCTTTCATGTCATCAGGTAGATTCCCAGTCGTGAGGTACTCCATTATAGGAGTCATCCAGGTCGATTTTATGTCAATCATTCTCACCATTTCTCCCGTTATACTCAAGCTTTCCAAGAACTCCATCGGAACTACATTCAATGTACCAACCTCTTTGGTGGTGGCGAGTCGAGCCAGAGCATCAGCGTTGGAATTCTGCTCGCAAGGGACCTGCTCAATGGAACTAAAGTCGAACTCAGACAACTCGCCCATTACCTTAGCTAGGTAGGCCTCCATCTTGATGCCTCGAGCATGGTATTCCCCCAATATCTGATTTACCACGAGCTAGGAATCAGTATAACATTGGATGGCTTTCGCCTTCAGCTCTTTCGCCACCCTTAGCCTTGCCAATAAGGCCTCATACTCTACTTCATTGGTGGATGCTTCAAACCCGAACCTGAGAGCTGTATGGAACCTATGTCCTTCAGGTGAGATTAAGATTACCCCAGCTCCCAATCCCTTTTCGTTTGATGATCCATCAACGAAGATTTTCCATAAGTCCTGCATTGGCTCCCTTATCAGCTCGTCTTGAAAACCAGTGCACTCAGCCACAAAGTCAGCAAGGGCTTGGCTTTTGATTGTTTTTCATGGCATGTATAATATCTCAAACTGGCTAAGTTCGATGGCCCATTTTAATAGACGTCTCGACATTTCTGGCTTTTTCAACACCTGCCTTAAAGGTTGGTCGGTTAAGACGTGAATAGAATGGGACTGGAAGTATGGCATGAGCTTCCTTGAAGCCAAAATGAGACAGAATGCAAGATTCTCTATCAGTGGGTACTGTGATTCAGCCCCGAGAAGCCCCTTGCTTACGTAATACAGGTTTCTGCACCTGATTTTCTTTTCGAACTAATATGGCACTGAATGCATTTTCTATCACACCCAGGTAAAGAAATAAGCACTCTCTAGACGTTGGTATTGATAGTACAGGGGGTTCGGCTAGATGCATTTTCAGATCGTGAAATGCCTGCTCACATTCTTTAGTCCATTCAAATTTCTTGTTTCCCCTGAGCAAGTTGTAGAATAGTAGACACTTGTTAGTGGATTTTGAAACGAAACGGTTTAGAGCTGCCACCTTTCTAGTTAGGCATTGTACTTCCTTACGCGACCTGGGTGAAGGCATTTCTAGTAACAACCTGATTTTTTTCAGATTCGCCTCTATCCCTATTGTGTTGACTATGAACCCCAGAAACTTTCCTTATGCAACTCTGAAAGTGCACTTCTGGGGATTCAACTTCATGTCGCACTTTCTCAATATGCCAAAACATTCTTCCAGGTAGGATAAATGGTTATTGGAAATCTTTGATTTGACCAGCATATCGTCGACGTACACCTCCATGTTTCTTCTGATCTATTTGACAAACATCTTGTTAACCAACCATTGGTATGTAGATCCGGTGTTTTTCAGCCCGAATGGCATAACTCTGTAGCAATATATGTTATGCTCAGTCATGAAACTAGTATGCTCTTGGTTTACAGGGTTTATTGCGATCTGGTTATATCCAGAATACGCGTCCATGAAAGACATGAGCTCATGACCGGTCGTGGCGTCTACCAACTGATCAATTCTTTGTAGTGGGAAACAATCCTTGGGACAAGCCTTGTTGAGGTCGGAGAAATCGATACAAATTCTCCACTTCCCATTTGGCTTCGAGACCAACACGGGGTTAGCAACCTAGATCGGGTATTTTGCTTCCCTGATAAACACGCATTTTAGTAGGCGAGCTACTTCTTCTTCTAACGCTACAAATCGTACAATCCCCAAAAGCCTCCATTTTTGGGACTTTGCAGGCACACTCTTGTCCAAGTTTAAAGTATGCATTATTATACTTAGACTGATTCTCACCATGTCCTTGTGCGACTATGCGAAAACATCTAGGTTCTTTCGTAGAAACTCGACCAGCTCCTTCTTCATTTCGACTTCAAGATTTTTCCCAACTTTTATAACTCTTGAAGGTTCTTTCGGGTCGATGTTTATTTCCTCAAGCTCTTCTATTGCTTTAAGCTCAGACCTGTCTTCGCCTACCCAGGGATCAATTTCATCTCGTTGGGTGACCTTGCCATCTTCTTATTGAGGTTCTTCCGTCCCGCGGGTGACTTCCATTATATGGAACTCCTCACCTCCCTCACTTATGACCCTCACCTGTTGCCTAGGTCATGATTTTCCCTTCATAAAAATGCTATAGCATTCTCTGGCGGCGAGCTGGTCTGCTCTTACTGTGCATATCCCCAAGGTTGAGGGGAATTTCATTGCTAGGTGTCGAATCGAAGTGATCGCTTCAAATGCCATCAGTGAAGGTCAGCCCAAAATCGCATTATATGCGGCTGGACAATCGATTACCACGAACTCGAGTATTTTAGAGATAGTTCGTGACTCTTCTCCCAATGTCACCACTAGTCCTATTGTCCTTATGGCCGTCATTCCTTCTCCCGAAAATTCGTACAGAGTCATTGAGGTCGACTTCAAATCGGTTACGGACCTGAAAAGTAAATTCATGAAACTTCCATTATCCACCGATATTCTTCGTACCCTTTGGTTAGCAAGTTGTACAGTTACCACCAGCGGGTCATTGTGTAGGAATTGAACGTGGCTAGCATCCTCTTCCGTGAAAATGATTGGTTGTTTTTCCAACCATTGTTGTTTCGATAACTGCTGCTCCGAGATAAACTCCACACCATTATGAGTTTTCAACTCATTAATATACCTTTTTTGGGCCCCGCTGCTTGTACCCGCCAAATGAGGTCCTTCGTAAATAGTGGTTATATCTCCTCCTACTATCGGGGGAGGGTCGACCTGATTCTTCTAAGCTCCAAGTTGGCCTGTCGGAGCTTCTGGAACTGGCTGAGGATTCTTCCCGGCAGGTTGATTGGGAATTACCCGATTTCGGGCATACTGGGCTAATGGTCCAGCTCGAATGAGAGTCTCAATTTCATCCTTCAATTGTCAAAAATCATTAGTGTTATGACCGATGCCATTGTGGAATCGGCAAAACTTTGAAGGATCTCTCTTCGCCCTTTGATGCCTTAAAGGTTCTGGCTTCTTCCACGGGAGGCGATTAGAATTAGCCAGGAAGATATGCTCTCGAGTTTCTGTTAGGTGGCATAAATGGGCTTGAATTTCTCCATAGACTTGTTCTTCTTCATCCCATTCTGGTCGCCCTCACCATTCCCCTTCCTGTTGTTATTTCCCGCTTGGTTACTCTAGATAATGGGTTGAGCCATAGCTATAACATCCGTCACTGCTCCAATGGGTTGGATAGGGGTCTGGCTGGTTCCTACGACAGCAGCTGGTGCCTCTTCCAGGTTTATCCACTCTTGAGATCGGGACATAAAGTCTACTACGCTTTTAACTCCTTTTCGTTGGAGTTCTTGCCACAGGTCTCCTCCCACTAGGATTCCTGTTCTCATTGCCATGAGCTTGAAGCTATCATCAGCGTCCCTAGCCCGCGCTGCAACATTGGTGAATCTGCTCAGGTATGCTTTCAGTATTTCACCAGGTTACTGGTTTACATTGGCCAATTAATCGGCTTCAACACGAGCTGCCTGTAAAGCTCAGATCCCTCTTTTAAACTCGGAAGAAAATTTCTTCCACGAGCTTATCGAATGCTTCTTGTATTGTTTAAACAAATGTCTGGTAGGTCCGACCAGAGTTTCAGAGAACAGGATACATCTTAGATCGAGCCCGACATTTTGGGCCATCATCATCGTGTTGAACATCCCGAGGTGATCAGATGGATCTGTGTTTCCATCAAATTTTGTCTTGTTCGACATCCTAAAGCCAATAGGATATGTAGCTGCTGCAATGTTTGGAGCAAAAGGTTTGAGCTCATCATCTAAGTCGCAATCCTCCTTTACCTTTCCAGATAAAAGTCTTTCCATTTGTTCTTCCATCAAAGTCAGTCTCTCAAGGGTTTGGTCCTTGGTCCCTAGATTAGCTGGGGGTTGTTCAACAGCTCCCATCCTATTATACACGTTTGATGGGTTGTTGTCCCTCCAAGTTCGAGCTTGGTTAGGCCGAACATTCCCATTGTCGCGTTCAATGGACGGACCTCCCTCATGCCGAGTATAACTAACACCCTCATTCCAAGCTGGATACCTACTTTGTGAGTGCAAATGATCGTGCAGGTCGGGCTGTGGATCATATCGAGGACTCTGTGCTAAGCACAAGTGATTTCTCAGGTCGCTCCCAGACCTGCCTTCACGCTGGCTCTCCATCCAGTAACTTCCATTTGGAAAACCTACGGGTCACGGTTGAGATCGAGGACCTAGATTCTCAGCACGCGTCCATGGGGCATAAGTTTTTATAGACGGGGGAGGATTTCTCTTACTGTTCCCACGAGCTGGAGCATCTCGTTGTGGGCGAGGTGGTGTTTGATGTATTACTGATGACGAAGGATGCCTTATTGGCAAGGCTACCCTTGTTCCGTCAGGATGAATTAAATTAGCCTGCCTCGACTCCTCTCCAATGTCCCTAGTTCTCTGTGCCTGGGGTTCTAATCGTGGCACAGGAGGATTCACTGGAGCACTTTGCCTTCGTGAGCTTTTCCCAACCCCTCCCCGCGGGATGTTGTGGGCATTTATGTGAATCTGTGAAGAAGGCACAGAGCTAGGGGTCGCAGTCCTGACCGACCAACTGACATGTTCATGATGACCCCTGTGATGACCAGTGGGCTGAGAACTCTGGTGGTTTCGCTCTGAAGGCATAGAACTCAGAGTGGCGGTTCTGACAGAACGACTAGGTTTAGACCGGCTATTCCTGTCGGGCTTATGAGACCCACTTTGCCTCTTTCCGAAATTAACATCGGTTGCAAGAGGGTGTAACCGAGCCAAGACATCCTCAATTTGCTTGTTTTCCCTAGCAAGATGGCTCCTTAACTGGGAAATTTCCATCTCGACAGCAATCAAGTATCCTCGATTAGGATTTGGTGGGAGTGACGCTAAACTCTCAGTGTCGTCCTCACCCACCGGTTGTTTCCCAGGATGCTGTTGAACATCTAGACCCCTTTTTAGTGGGAACGGCGGTATGATGGACCTCCTACCCACCAAGTTGTTCCATTTCATTATCATGCATCGAACGAGTGAGTACCATGATGAATGTCGACTGAAACTTGTGAAGCACTAATTTTCTCTCAATGAAAGCACCAAACTGTTGACGCGGTTTTTCGCCAACAGTATATTAAGAAATCAAACACGTAAATTAGTGCAAAATTATAAACCGTGATGAAATAATAAATACCATTTTGAACACACACAACTTTTACGTGGTTCAGTGGTTAAAATCCACCTAGTCCACGAGTCTATATTATTACTTTTCTCTCTTAATTTCTGCAGAGTTTTAGTAATACAAAAAATGGTCGTCCCCTTCCCTATCCATTATCCTTAGTATTTATAGGGGAATTTCATTGACAGGTTTGGGTAACCGCGTGCATAAATAAGGTATATATTTAATGCTGATTATTCCCATTCACATTGGGATATGATTTGATAACATAATAGAATATACTCCTGCTATCTTGGATAATAAATGATTGATATGCACTACAACCTAGGCATTAATGAGCGTATAAGGAGCCTCTGAATCTCTTGGGATCCTTCAGTATGTGTTCTGTTCAGGTTTCCACGAGCTGAATATCCCACCTGAGCTCGTGTTCAGAGTATATCTGAACCTTAGCTCATAGTAAACTCAGAGTGCCTAAAGTTGGATCTGGTCATTATAAGTCTTGAACTCAATTGTTATCCTGAGAGGCGGTCTGATAATAACCTGTGTATCGTGTTGTCAAAGCCCCTAAACTCGAGTTGTTCACATCACTGTTTGCCAGATATCGTGCTTAGCTATTTTTCCGCACATTCATCTCTCAGCTGTACCCGAGCTAAGTAATTGAACTCGTGCTAATTTTAGGGTACAACATTACTTAAATACCCATTATATAATTTCAAAAAATATCATTGAAATAATAAAATATATTTATTAAAAAGGTTAACCAATAATATGATTTTACATTCACAAAAAAGGTTGTCGCAAGGGGAGTGGGTCATCACAACGGCGGTATTATGTGTTTATCACTACAACAAAAAAGACTTTTTATGACAAAATTTACAACATTTTATTTCTAATGTCATAAAATAATGTTTAAGATGACCTTTATTTTTTAAATGTTGAAAAAACTAGAATTCAATGACATTTGTTTTAAATTATTGTTAAAAAGTCTTTTAACAACTTTAAATAAATATTATTAAATTTTCAAATGCAATTATGCTTTAAAAATGCCATATCAGATGAGATTACGTATTAAATTTTAATATTTTTTAACAATATTATAAAAATATAATTTTATAATCAACATTTAAATTTTATTTCATAAAATATAATTGTAGTTTATATTAGGAAACATAATTTATAATTAATAATTAATAATTGTAGTTGTTTTCTTTCAAAATCGTATATAAGAATTGTATATAATAATACTTAAAATATGTAATTTATTTGATACAAATAATTAAAATGAAAATTAATTATAAATCTGATTATTATATATATGTATTAGATATATGTTATTTATAAAATTTTAATTTTTAAACGAACTGGACATGCTCCTAAAAATGTTGTATTTTATAAGTTATCTTTAATGAATAATTTAAATATATCATTAATATAAATATATAATATTATGATCTATCTCACCACTACTCACTGCTTATTTAACTTCCCTCAAAATTTTCAATAAATAAAAATTAAAACCTTTCCCTCCACTTTTTTCCCCGCACAAGAGTTGGAATATTTAACAATCTCAATGCTTTTAAATTTTTATTGGCTCATTCTTGAAAGATTATCAAGTTCTTCACCTCTTCTTTATGAAATTCACGAATAAGGTAAGTTATACTATTTTGTTTCTTTCTATTTAATTGTTCAAACATACTATATAATTAAGTTATACTATTTTCTCTCTTTATTTTTATTTTTATTTTTTTGTCGTGATTTTCTCTCTTTCTATTTAATTGCATGTTCACACAAACTATCTTTCCTTATTATATGGCATGTATTATGTAATTTTACTAAATAAGTTATTATGATTCATTCCATTTTTGCAGGTTGTATATAATGCGTACAAGAAAACAAGGTATGTCGTTTCTCTTTCAAGTTTCATCCGTTTTTTTTTTACTAACTCATATTATGATGTTTTGTTTTACAGAGACATGTACAAGAAGAATTGATGACTATGAAATTGTGCAAATGAAGAACCCAAGACAAGAAAATAATTCTGATGACAAATTTATATGATTGATAATCATTCATTCGAACAAAAAAGAAAAGGTTTAATAAATTATTAAAAACTTAATCAACAAAAATTATTACAAATAATTATTATTGAATTATTATTTAATAATAATTTTATTCAATTATTTAATAATTTTTAATGAAAAAATATTAAATGACATTTTCTTTATGTCATGACAAAAGAATCTATAACAGCAATAATGATATAAGAAAAGTATTGTAGTACGTATTAGACTTTTAATGGCACCCCCATTTAACAACATTTCAAAAAATGTTGTTGAAAAGGTTTTATGATACAATTTAAATGTCATCAAAACAGTTTTTTGTTGTAGTATGCTTGTATTATATGGTTATGAATATGATTGTACAACTTGTGGATGGTAGTTACTGTTAGTATTAAATATGAAAATCAGATTTCGCAGCGGAATGAGTTCTTTAAAAAAATTATTAATATCAGCTAGGATCATAGATATATTAAATCAAACATAAATAGATTAGAGATTAACTCTTGTAGCCTATCAAGAGTCGACGAATCTTTTTGTATAAATCAATGATCTTCCTATTCTTATTCTGAAAGCTTACACATTGATCTTCCAGACCAATTCTCAAACACACAAAGACGTGTGTTGCCACGTAGAATTCAAAAAGTTGATTTAGAATCAACTAGATATACTCAACACATGAGATATAGTAAGGTTTGATAGAGAGATGATGTTGTGATTAGATTTTTCAGGTTTAGAAAAATCTATCGCTTTCTTTTTCTGAAAGATAGTCAAAAAAATTTGAAAAACAACTTAAATGAAAAGTATCGCTTCTTTTCAGGTTTATAAAGATAATTAACTAATTTAATTAATATTTATTTTATTTAAAATAAAACTAATTATTTATAACTTATTTAATTATTTAATTAAAATCATATTTAAATAAATAATTAAATAAACAAATTATTTAAAATTCAAAATTCAAATTCCAGGGATAGGAAAATCCATGTGTCTGCCACTGTATTATGGCGTGAGCCACATTAGGGTTTTCCCTAAATTATCATTTGTTTGTTTAATTAATATTTAAGACAATTTATTTATCCCAAAATAAATATCAATTAATTCAAAATTAATTTTATCTTAAAATATCAGTTTTAAATAAATAAATAAATATGTCATTATAAATAAGATAATTATTAATCTCTCTTTATATTAATCCAAGCATGATTGATATTTATTTTAACATATAGTTTTACAAAATAAAAACTATATAGTTAAATAATTAATCAATTGCCCATAACTATCACATAATTATTTTCTTTCCCTATAAAATTAATTCATTTGCAATCAAGTCCTCTCTACAAATCTTTCTTTTGACACCCTTACCCTTGATAGTGTAGGACAGAGGTGATTTGGGGACCATGAACCTATAATACAAAGCTCCAATAAAAAAGATTATTAATTAAACTCTTTAATATAATAATATTATTTATTAATTCCATGATTACTACACTATAGATAAGAAATTGTACTCTAAGTATTTATAGAATTATATTTACAGAGTTTTCTCTTATAGCCATTGATATAATCAATAGATGTAGTTATTGGTCTGTTAATTAGAGCTGATCAAGATTATCGTTTTACCCTTTTAATTACATCTTGATCTTTAAGTACCATTAATTCACTATCGAATAATTAATCTATAATCAAATTATAGATTTGAGCTCAATAACTATTCCATTCTAGAATTAACCCTTAATGGAACTAATATTCGATCCGTTAGGAAAGTATGAATAACATTATTGTAAATCATGTTCCTAGCCATTCATGATATTGAATCTACGAAACAAAATTCATTAGCCTTATTATACTAAGAAACCTTAAGGAGTGAATCAAAAGATCAAATAAATACAAACAGGAGTTCATGAATACTCACGATTTAGACTGATCTACGAATGATCATCTACTATGGTAAGAATTAAATCTTATGTCAAACGGTAAGTTTATAAAGATAATTAATTCTCATCGGTCCTGTCATATATAATCTCTATTATATACAACACATTTACTAAGATGTCTATCAACATCAATAATCAGAATCTAGATCACTCGCATCATGTATGCTTAGTAAATTGTATTAGTAACCATTCATTAAATATTCTTACTTTGCTGACTATTTTATTCATTATATATGATCTTAATTCTCTCGTACTAATACAAGATCATATTTTCATAAATGAATATGGAATTTTCTTAATATTCGTATAAAATATTCAAATAATAATTGTAACATTTAAATATAAAAAAATTGTACTTTTATTTAATCACTAAAATGTCTTTACATGCTTTTAGGGAATTAATCCTAACCGTTACGTTATGTTTATACAATTTTACTATGTGAGTTGAAACTTTATTATCATTATTGTATTTCGGGCTTTGGGGTTTATATCCTCCATAGCTCTTCTTGCTAGGCATTAGATCATGGGCACTACATGTTGCAGGTAAGAGCAAAAGCATATTTTTCGATAGAGGTGATGGGATGGAGGAGGCTTGGTTGGACGTGTGCATGTCGTGAATAATTGGCTTGAGGGTCAAGAGGTTGCCTGACTTTCGTTTTAAGTTAACTAGTTTTCAAATGTTCTTTTCATGGTTTCATTAAATACATGTATTTCCAATTGTTTTAAAATTTGTTTATAAGTGCCAAAAATGTTTTGATTTTAACATTGAGATCTCAACTTTGCATGTTTTATGAAAAGAAGTCAATCATGTTATGTTGTAAAGAAAGTTGGTCATATATTTGTTTTGCTTAAAATATATTCTTATAAAATGATAGTTCACTTAAATAATTAAATATTTAGTAGATTATCTGGCCAAGGAAATCAGGGCTTCATACTTCAAGTTGCATAACTACTTCTCTCCTAGAAATGTTTTGAGCCATGCACTAGGTGGGTCTGGTTTTTGAGTGCATTGTCACCTCTTATCAAGTTATCTAAGTGGCATTGCAAGTCTATGTAATATCGCTAAAAAAAAGGGCGTGGATGGAGATTCTAACATTGATTAGACACCTAGTATTTGGAAATCGCTAGACCGATCCCGATTCAAAGTGAACATGGGTGTTGCAGTGTGTTCAAGTAATGGTTTGACTAGCTTTGGTGCAGTGATTCGAGAAAAGAGGGGGGTCTAATTCGTCACTCATTCTACTGTTTCAAATCGACCACCACGTACAAAAAAGGCCTTGAAATGGAGTTATCGAGAGGGACTACAAATTCATTCTTTGGAGAGCGTGTAACATCCCAAATTCGCTAATCAGGCTTAGTGCCTTGATTAGTGTGTCGGGAGGACATAAATGCATATTGTTGACGTGGTTTTTTGCCAACATAAGATTAAGAAATCAAATAGGGAGATTAGTGCTAAATTATAAACCATGACAAAAATAAAAGAACCCTCTCGTGCACACACAACTTTTACGTGGTTCAGTGGTTAAAATCCACATAGTCCACGAGACAGTATTATTGCTTTTCTCTATCAATTTCTACAGAGTTTTAGTAATACAAAAAGGCGTCCCTTTCCTTGTCCATTTTCCATAAAATTTGTTGGGGGATTTCTTGGACAGGTTTGGGTAAGCGCGTGAATAAATAAGGTATACATTTTATATAGATTATTCCCATTTACATTGGGACATGATTTGATAACAAAATAAAATATATTTCTGTTATCTCGGATAATAAATGGTAAATATGCAATACAGCCTGGGCATTAATGAGCATATAAGGAGCCTCCGAATATCTTAAAATCCTTCAGTATGCGTTCTGTCAAGGTTTCCACGAGCTGAATATCTCCCTCAAGCTCGTTCTCAAAGACTATCTGCACCTTAGCTCGTATTAAGCTCAGAGCGCCCAAATTTGGATCTGGCCATTATAGGTCTCGAACTTGATTGTTATCCTGGGAGGCGATCTGATAATAACCAGTGTATTGTGTACGAACTGGATTGAGTCTCGAGCTGCTCACGTCATTGTTCACCAGATATCCTACTTGGCTATTTTTCCCCAATTAAACTTGTGCTAATTTTAGGGTACAACATTTCCCCCCCAAGCTCTTGCTCGTGCTTGATGCCGTCACTTTCTGACATGCACAGTAGGGGCTTTTAGGCTTCTTCCATGTAAAATCATGCATGCCCACTACTCGAGTATTGAACACGTGGCTGCCTGTAATTTGCATCCGTTCGGGTTTCGAGGATTGTGACAAATGTCCTGTCAACTTTTTTTCGCCGTATGGTTCATTTAATCTCGACCTTTGGATTCAGAGCTAACCCAATTGGATGGCCCGAATTAATTCCCGTAGTTTACGTATAAAATAGGTTGATCAGACCTGAACCCTCACCACCTTTGCATTCAAAAAGTTTCCTTTTCAAAAACAAAATTTCCCTTTTTCTTCTCCAACTTTTCTAAAAAACCCTTCATTGCCTTTCAGATTCCCAGAAGCTTTCAAGGAGTTTCCTGTGGACGTATCGACACTTTCTTTGAATCGATCATATCAACTGTACGTATTTCCTCACCTTGTTTGAATTTTCAATTCTTTGCTTTCCAGTGAGTTTTTTACTGTGAAAAACATCCTTTGGTCAATGTCGTTTAGGTTACATCTATTTGTAAATAGGAAATAGGGTTTAGTTTAGGCTAAATGTGCTATATTTGGCTTATTTTGAAACAAGGTTTTCATAAAACTGGGCAACTTTTATAGGCTTTTCAGAGAAAATTCTAATGGTAAATCGATTTGAATACCTATTTGGGGTGTAGAAGCTGAAGGGATATTAGGTTTGGTTCTATATAGCTTAAAGGTTACGATTCCTTAAGCAGTTTTGCATTAAACCACTTTCAAAAGAAAAGTAGTGGGTCTGATGGATTTAACACACGAATCCCAAAGTATCAGGGAATTTTAATAAATCAAAGCGCGTGGCCTAGGACCACACGTGGAACCACATGTTGAGGCTAGGACATAGCTTAGCCGTATAAATTTTCAAATACCAAAAGTAAACCACTTAAACCCTCGGATTTCCGTACCTCCACAACCGTAGCTAGTAACCATTTTAGGTCTCCACTAATAGGCTGCTTTGTCGTTAGGCGATCTAAATTATGGCCCCCGCAAAGAAAAACACCGCGAGCTCCTCTGCTCGGAGCAAAGGTAAGGGCAAGCAGGTCACCTCTAACTCTCCCATCCCTCATTTTGGTCTTGTGGTGGAGAGGGAAATCGTGGTCAACCCCAACGCATTCTTCGAGGTCGAGCACATAATATCCCGGATCACAACTCAGGGGAAGGTTAACAAGATCCTTCTGAGTCATGGGATTGAGATGGGAGTTGATGGCTCCATGCCCGACCTACGGTGGAAGGAGAACGGAGTTGTGCCTTCCTCCCCTTGGACCAGTATTTTGTAGACTTCTTGAACTACGTCAAATTGGCTTCATTCTAGCTCCCACCAAACTCATATAGACTTTTGGCGGGGTTAAAGTATCTGTTTATGAGGCACAAGTGGAAGGTCCCCACTCCAGCAAACATTATGTACTTATTTTGCTTCAAGGCCAGTCCCGACCAGAAGAGGCGAGGTGACAGGTTTTACTACCTCACTCGTTTTCCCAACTCAGCATCCGTCATCGACCTCATTAGCCACCCAAATGACTATATAGACTTGTTCTTTGTGTCAAATGGGTTCAAGAACTGCGATCACCGATGCTTCAACCGCCCTCGTAAGCCCTCTATCCTTATGAATTCAACACATGAACTTTCTTATCACTTTCACACTTTTTTTTAAGTATTCGAACTGAGTTCATTTTTTGTGCAGCTATGTTCGCGAGGACAGAGCGGTCTGTGACCCTTGGGGGTCAATATGAGACTTTGTCTAGTCTTCCTCCGAAGGAGAAAGACTACCGTAAGGTTGTGAATGATGCCACCATGGTGGCCTTCAACCTGATTAGCAAGGTCCAGACGCTGGCTCTCAGGACCCGAGTTCCTCTTCCTGTCATCCCCGAGCTTCCCCCTCCTCAAGAAACCTTGCCAGTTGATGAAGACAGCAAAGAGGTGGAAGACGTGGCACCGTTGGTGCGAAAAAGGTGCGCTCCTGAGGATAGTCAGTGGCTTGACCTAGAACGAGCTGCGTCTGGAGCAGCAGGCGGCCCCTCCGGCCAAGGTAACCCATACCCATACAACGATTTAGATCGGACTGCTCCTAGTTATAGACTAATTCGATTCAATCTTAACCAGCTCGTTAGTCGTCATCCTACCGATCCAGACCTAAACACAATCCTCCTCCAGTGTGTGGACCATTTGGTGGTACGCTATGACCATAGCTATCCCAAAGGTACCATCGTGGTTGACAACACTCTCAATTTTAGGTCCACCATTTTTGAAGAGTATGGTACAAATCGTAGGACTTGGCCTTCCTTGTATCAGGGTGTATATGCCCCTAGTTTTAGGCAGTATGTAGATGAGTCCAGCCTTGAGGAAGGACCTGAACCCCCTAGGACCTAGGAGGTCATAATTTTAGATTCTCCCCCACCTCAATTAATCCAAGAGTTAGAGGTTGTGTCCGAACCGGTCAATAACTCTGAGGTGATTGTAATAGATTCCTCCCCTCGCCAGGAGGGTAGGGTTCTTGCTCTTTCTCTTGTGTGTTATAATACTTTGAATAATTACTTCCTTAATCTAAATCCTCTGTTCGCTCTTTTTTAGGTGAGGGGTGCTTTTAAGGCTGGTGGGACTGGAGCTGGTCCTGTGGTGAAAAGGCCTAGAGTGACGAAGAAAAAAACTCCGAATACTGGGGGTAACACCGAGTCTCCGACTAAAGACAAAGGTGCCAGCTCCACCCAAGAGCAGCCACAAAAGAAACTTCCCCCAGCTCCGGTAACCGCAGTTACGGTTCACCAAGCTTCTCCTCCTCTTCCTCGACACGTACCTCCCTCAAATCCTCAAGTGATCTAAGATGAGGCTCCCACCGTCCATATCCCGATGAAGCCACTCGATCTAGACAAGATCCCTGAGGTGCTTCAGGGTACTGCGTACGAGATGGCAAGCCATATGGCTGGCCACGCCTACAAAGCCAATGCCAGAGACATAAGGTCTATAGAGGAGCGTACTCCTAAGGATGTCCTCGAATCTGCCATGGGGATGAACCTCACCGTGAGTCCTTCTCACTCACATAACTTTTCCTTTCTCAGTTTTTTTTATAAACTATTATTGACTTGCCTCATTCTTTTACAGTCTTTCCTGGCTCAATTTCAAGGAATTGCTCGGGTTAAAGCTAGGAATGAGGAGCTCCGAGCTACCCTGAGCGCCACTCAAGAGGGCGAATAGACTGCCAAAGCCGCCCTGGCTTCCTCCCAGGAGAGTGAGTGATCTGCAAAAGCTGCCCTGTCTACCTCCCAGAATCAGGTCGTGGAGGTGAGTCGTCGTGTGGGCCAACTTCAAGCCGAAAATGAAGAACTCAAGAAGAAGTTGAATGAGGTCAAGGACAAGGCCAAGGAGGAAGTCGCAGAGTCATCGACTCAAATGGAGGAGATGCTTTACCATTGTTGGGCTTTCAACCAGGATGGGAACTTCACCTTTATGCAGCCCGAGCTGTGGGATCCATATCTCGCCAGGTTCAAGATTCGATTCTCACAGGAACAATCGGAGACCACCGAAGCCTTTGAAGCTGTTGAGGGATATGGCGAGGAGGTGACTTCTCTGGAGCGAGCTGATAGTCCTCAGTGATTTTTTATTTTCACTTTTATTTTTTAAGCTTTTGTAACTAAGTCCCTTGGGACCAAAACAATTGCCTTCAGACTTAGGTCGAGGTTTTTCCTCTTCGAGATGACAATATATTTTAGAATATATATATAACTTGTGTTCTATTTGTATTCCCCTTAGTCTATTATTTTCTCATATTTATGAATCCTTAGATTCTTGTACATTCAAAACCTTAGGGGTTGACTTTAGATCGAGATAGATTTTATCGATATCTTAGTTGTATCCAAGATTTTGCTTGCTTATTTGCGCCATACCTGTTAAGAATCAGGCCTCGAACCTGGTTATGTCCAGGGTTTTGTCTTTTTTTTAATAATCTTAGTAACATTGTACCTATTAGGAATCAGGCCTCTGACCTGGTTATATCCAGGGTTTTAGAGATTTCTCAAACCTAGTTCATGTTTGGTCTTTTGAAAATTCAAGCTTTAAAAAGTCGTTGAATAATCAATTTTTCCAAACTCTAAGTTTTAATCTTTATCTGAATAAGCTAAACTCTCTTAAAAACTTTCTTCGGTTATGTGCTCCCCAAGCAACCAGAACGTATAAACGTTCTTGGTTGATTTTACAAAGTGAGCTCGTGATAATAAAACGATAAAAATGGTTATTTAATAATCCAACTGTTATTGAACTGAAATGGCTTTTATAAATAAGCCTTACATAAACGATAATTCTGAAAACATTAAATACAACAAAACTATTGATAATACTTTTTTAAATGTAGGGCATTCCATGTCTGTGGAACTATTTCCCCACTTAGCCAGGCTAGCTTGAAAGTTCCTTTGCGCAGGACCTCTACGATCTGATACAGTCCTTCCCAGTTCGGCCCTAACGCACCATCCTTGGGATCTTTATTTGCCAAAAAGACCCTTCGGAGAACTAGATTGCCTAATCCGAGTCTGCGTCCCTTAACTTTTGAATTGGAATAACGAGTGGTCTTTTGTTGACAATGGACGAGCTATGATTGCGATGCCTCTCATTTTTCTTCGATTAGATCGAGGGATGCACTAAGTAGCTCGTGGTTATGATCTTGATCAAAGGGTTTTTGTCTATGAGTCATTACCATTGCCTCAATTAGGATCATAACCTCACTTCCAAAGGTTAAGAAAAAGGGGGTATGTCTCGTGGAGGTTCTATGTGAGGTCTGGTATGCCCATAGTACTTGTGGGGGCTGCTTGGGCAATAATCCCTTGGCCTCATCTAGTCTTTTCTTCAAACTTTCCTTTAGGGTATTGTTTATGGCCTCGACCTGCCCATTGGCTTGTGGGTACGCTACCAACGAGAAACTCTTGGTTATGCCATATTTTTCACAAAATTCCATGAAGAGATCGCTATCGAACTGAGTTCTATTGGCTGACACAATCTTTTTAGGAAGTCCAAATCGACATATGATATTTTTCACAACAAATTCTAGGACTCTCTTCAAGGTGATGGTTGCCAATGGTTCAGCCTCTACCAACTTCATGAAATAATCAATTGCGAATACTACATAATGAACTCTTTTCATGGTTAGCTCAACTGGAGCAGCTCAGGCAACTATGGCGAAGCATTGGCATTTGTCACACTTTTGTACATATGAGATCGAGTTCTTTATCAAAGTGGGCCAAAAATAGCCATGTCTCAGTACCTTTAGAGCTAAGTTTTTCCCCCCAGTATGGTCTTCACAAAAGCCTTCGTGTATTTCTTGCAAAATAGTTTGTGCTTCTTTGGGCAGAACACATCGCAGGAGGGGCAACGAATGCCCTCATCGATATAGGATCCCCTCAATCATAACATACCACAAAGCTTGATACAACAACTTTCTTGCGTCCTTCCTATCATCAGGTAGCCTTCCGGTTGAAGGTATTCCACTATGGGAGTCATCCATGTCATTTTTATGTCAATCATTCTGACCTCAATCGTTTCTACTGTTATACTTGGGCTTTCCAAGAACTCCACGGGAACTACATTCAATGTATCTGCCTCCTTGGTGGTAGCGAGTCGAGCCGGAGCATCAGCGTTGGAATTCTGCTTGTGGAGTACTTGCTCAACAGAGCTAAACTCGAACTTAGACAACTTTCCCTTTACCTTAGCCAAATAGGTCGCCATCTTGATGGCTCAAGCTTGGTATTCCCCCAATATCTAATTTACCACAAGCTGAGAATCATTATGACATTGGATGGCTTTTTCCTTGAGCTCTTTCGCCACCCTTAGCCTTGCCAATAAGGCCTCATATTCTGATTCGTTGTTGGATGCTTCAAATTTGAATCTGAGAGATGTATGAATCGATGTCCTTCAGTTGAGATTAAGAATATCCCAGCTCCCGATCCATTTTCGTTTGACGATCCATAAATGAAGATTTTCCATAATTCCTGCATTGGCTCCCTTATCAACTCGTTCTGAAAACCAGTGCACTCAACCACAAAATCAGCAAGGGCTTGGCTCTTGAGTGTCGTTCGTGGCATATATAATATCTTGAACTGGCTAAGTTCGATGGCCCATTTTAATAGACATCCCGACATTTCAGGCTTTTGCAAAACCTGCCTTAAAGGTTGGTCGGTTAAGACATGAATAGAATGGGATTGGAAGTATGGCATGAGCTTCCTTGAAGCCAAAATGAGACAGAACACAAGTTTTTTTATCAATGGGTACCATGATTTAGCTTCGAGAAGCCTCTTACTTACATAATATACTGGTTTCTTCGCCCAATTTTATTCTCGAACTAACACAACACTGACTGCGTTTTCTGTCACGTCCAGGTAAAGAAATTGACATTCTCCGGATGTCAGTTTTGATAATACAGGTGGTTAAGCTAGGTGCATTTTTAGGTCACAAAATGCATCTTTGCATTCTTCAGTCCATTCAAATTTATTTTTTCCTCTGACCAAGTTGTAGAATTATAGACCTTGTTAGTGGATTTTGAAACAAAGCGGTTTAAAGCCACCACATTTCCTGTTAGCCTTTGAACTTCCTTACGCGACCTGGGTGAAGGAATTTCTAACAATGACTTGATTTTTTCAGAATTCGCCTCTATCCCCCTTGTGTTGACTATAAACCCCATAAACTTTCCCGACGCAACTCTGAAAGTGCACTTCTAAGTATTCATCTTTGTTTACCCAAAAAAACGTCTCCTGATGACATGGCAGGAGTGACTTACACGTGGCTGGCAAGTGGTGGTGTCAAGTGAATGAATCCTGTTCGACCATCAACCAGAAAATTATTGATTCGTTAAGCCTCACGCTTAGGTGCGACCAGTCTGGTTGCACACTTTCATTTAGTGCTTTGTGGATATGCGATCTTGTACTATTTGCATTAATTGTATTTTCCTTTATTTCCTTGATACGCAAGACTTAATTGTAATTAAGGCCCATGAGCCCATGTAACCTTCTTGAGCCTATAAATAAGAATCAAAGGGCTCAAGGAAGGGACTTTTTGACTTTTGAACTTTGATCTTTGTACTCAGAGAAAAGAATATAGTGTGATTATTCGCCGAAGTGGTGATCTTCCCAAAGCTTGTGAAACTCGTGAACCTTAGTTCATTGATCACAGTGTTGGGATTCAATATCAATAAGAACACTAAGTGGACATAGGTCATTACCATCCAATTGGGGCCAAACCACTATAAATCGTTTGTGTCGTTTGCTTTCCATTTGATTTTTCTTTTTCTTTTCATCTCATTTCCTATCGTTTATCTGACTCCGTGTCGTTGATCAATTTGAGGGTCAACATTTTGGTGCTTTCATTGAAAGATTAATAAATCACTTCAAGAAGATCAAATGGTGAAGACATCCAAGAAGACGGGGCAGACTGCTGGCGCTGCATCCACCCAGCCTCCTCCACCAAATGTGGTTGAAGATAAGCCACAATTGGACTTTGAAGAGGAAGAAATGGATTTCGAAACCCTGAGGACAACACTGAGTGTGTTGCAAGAGGAGTTGGCTAATATAAGGGCCAATAAAGAGAATGTGGCTGAGACATTGGCATTGCAACAGAGGGAAATTGAGCACCAACGCCAAGAATTGAATGAGCGGCAGGCAGACATGGACCGTCGGGAGAGAGATGCCACTGTCACCCTAGAAGTAGCCATTCAGTTGGCCTGGGGGCAAGCTGCACCGGCTTCTCAACCAGATCAACCACAAAACACACCACCACAACGGACACCAAACCCGAGTCCTCCGCTTCAGCCAGCGAGTCCTCAAAGGCCGGAGCAACCACCTGCTGCTCAATAGGATATCCCAATTCAGGATCTTGAGCAGCAGCCACCTTCTTGCACTGGTCGAGATAATCCCCATCGTCAAAGGCAGAATAGGGTCGGGCAGCCTCCCCGAAGCCCTAGACGCCCAATTGCTGATGAGCCAAATCAACCGAATAGGGGGCAACATCCTTTTGCAAACAGAAGGTACACCGAGTCAGGCTTTGCGAAAAGGGGACCCCCACGGCATGATAATGCCCGGGGACCTACCGACCAACGCAGGCCTCCCCTTAATGCTCGGGAGGTGCCAGCTCGAGGGTCGAACAGCGTGACCAGCCGATCGCACCATAGTCAGTCGTAGTTCAGGGATGGCCATGACTATAATGAAGCTGACTCCGGCAGAAGCAACGCTGGTCGAGGGCGAGAAGAAAGAGGTGGAGAAAGGAATCCCCCACCAAGAGAAAATAAGTCTATGAGCCAGAACGGTGGGGGGAAACCTAGGCACCTTAACGTCTTTGATCGGTTGGGCGCCAGCGAACAAAGGCGCAGAGATGATGACTTAAGGGACATGCTCAACGATAGGCGCGAAAGGCACAATGAGTACGCCCCTCTAGCATCAGTCACCCCAACGATCCCAGACACCGTACAGGCCCAGATTGATGCATTAAACCAGGTTGTCCAGCAATTGGTAGGGAGTCAGACATCCCACATCGAGTATGATCGGAGAAGAGACACTCCGTTCATACAAATAATAGTCGTGGTGGAAACCCCCAACAAATTCAAGATGCCAGTATTACCAAACTTCGATGGGTACGGGGACCCAGTATCTCACGTGAATAAGTTCGAGATACAAATGGACATCCAGAAGGTGCCGGATGATGCCCGCTGCAGGTTCTTTCTGGCCACCCTATTTGACACTGCTCCGGAGTGGTTTTTTAAATTCCTTCCTGCTAGCATAGTATCATGGGAAATGTTCATGAAGGAATTCTATGGGAAATTCTATTCTGGTCGTGTTCACCCGACTGAAGCCAACCAGCTGGTTGAGATACGTCAGAAGGAGGGAGAATCCTTGAAGGAATATGTCCAGCGTTTCATGCGAGCAGCTGCTGGGGCTAAAACAGTTGGCGATGAAGGGAAAATGATGGCCCTTACTGCTGGAGTAAAGCGTCACCTTCTCAGGTCTCTCTCCTGATCTTGATTCGACAGTAGTTCAAAAAAATTCTCCATCTGAGGTTGAAACCAAAGGGTTTAAAGTTCTCCCCTCTGGAATAGCTTAAGAAAGAATGGGGTGAAGAGTACCCAAGAGTTTCTTGATTGAGCAGAACAATACATTAAGCACGAGGATGTGATTGCCAACGAGGGGAAATCGCCTGCGAAAGACAAGGGACCAAAATAAGATCCCGCTAAAGCCGCCAACGGGTCAAATAAACCCAATGGCAACTACAAAGGCAATGGGAACGGTAAAACGGTGGAAAAATGGCAAATGTTAAACCATCAACGCCCAAAAATAAGCGCCCTAAAGGCAAAAGATACGAGCCAAGGTTCACCAACTACACGGCCCTTGTCGAGAGCAGAGCAGAGGTTTACCAGGCGACCAGCACCAATGTCCCTTACAAGCGATCAGCGCCAATAAGGAAAGATATCTCCAAGAGAGATACAACAAAGTTTTCTCGTTTCCACAATGACTATGGTCATGACACTAATGAGTGTAACCAGCTGAAAGACGAGATTGACACTACAAGAAAAAATGCTTTTTATAACACCGAAAATGTGTTATCAAAACATACCATAACACTTTTTGATGTGTTAAGACCGACTATGTTATCGTAGGTCAGGGTACTTTACATAACACTTTATCATTGTTATACAGATGTGTTATTATACTGTCAACGATAACACACTTTCTGTGTTATTTTAATAAATAGATAAGTGTTTAATTATGTTATTTATAGTCGATTATATAACACATTTCAATACTTATAAATTTGTGTTATACTACACTTTAGTATAACACATTTTTTGTGTTATACTACACTTTAGTATAACACATTATTTGTGTTATATAATGAAGTTTGCATAACACAATTCTTTGCATAAAAAGTGTTATTGTAATAGATATTATAACACAATTTTCGTATTATTTTAATATTTAGATAAGCTTAAATTCTCATTATATATTTTATTTTTATAAATCTAATTTATTCTATTATATTTTAATTTTTTTTATAATTAAAATTAGCTTTCTAATATATACTAGCATCATCAAATGAACTTGATTTTCAAATAACAAAAAGTAAAAACATTCAACATTGTATTAACAATCCATAAATTAGTTTAAAACATTCAACACTGTCATCAACAACAAAATATTCTTTAAGTATTCAAGGAGTCTTAAATATTCAACATAGAGACAAGTTACTACTTTCAACACAAAATGTTCTACAGCTGCCCAACACAAAGCCTTCAAAATTAAGTATCATTTTCTACTTCGCATGTCACATCTGCAAAATAAACAAAGAAATATTTTATTGTTATTATCTAGCATCACAAATTACTTCAAGAAAAATGCTATGGAAATTATATCCAAGAAAGGACACCACATACAAAATAATGAATTCACAACTACACCAAAGTAAACAAAGAAACCAAACACTAAATTATAAGACATTGGTTGTTTTTTTAGTATGAAAAAGTACCTCTTATAAGAGTTTGGATTTAATATATTTTTGCTTGGTTTTCAGTCAATCCAAGACTGAGTACGTAAAACCAAACACAAAATACATTACATCCAAAATTAACTAGAAAAAAAAAAAAGATCAAAGTAAACAAGTTAAAATCCAAAGCCTATATGGAGGTCATTTCAGAAAGCTTAAAAGAATATGGCTATTTTGCAACATTAAAAAAAGAAACTATTTTCACCAATTAATTATCCTTTAATTTATCATATTATAAATTGATGTAATCATCCAAAGCACTTGGTTTGCTGAGATAGTTGAGAAACAGAGGCTTATCAACCAACTTAAGCCAGCCTTCATACCACAAAATCACCACTTTTGAGTTGATTACTAAAATCTGCTACTAAAATTAAAAATCATTACAAAATCTATTTGATTAAGTATTATTACCTAGGGTGATGTCCACGAAAACCAGAAGTTTACCATGATCAATCCATGTAGTATAAAGAGCAAAAATTCATCCCCAGTTATTCTGAAATCATAACCTTTTCTCAACTATCTGTCATATAACCACACACAAAATAAGCATAATAGACAAAATAAGCCAAAAAAAAAAGTCAAAAAAGATCATTTAGATATGAGAATTAACACTAATACAGTTAGTGTTAATTCTCATATCAAGAAAAGCCAAAAAAGATCATTTAGATAGAAGAAGATATGCATCAAGTTGTGTAATTAATAATGAAAGCAATATCGTCATTACTTTACTTCAAGGTTTTACAAAAACTTCAGTTCTTAATTTCTCAGACAAAATGTCCTTTAAAACCTACTTTACAATTACGACTCAAATCAGTCTGATAATCTTCCTCACTCAATACAAATTTGTTAAATTTATACATCTAATGGGCATTATCTGATGGGATACTTTAATCCCTTTGTGTGTGGCCCATTCAACCCAGTACTGTGAAAATCGAAATAAAAGTTTATTCTCTTGTCAATTGTCACTCTCTCTCTGTTCCATTTTTATTTCTCTCTTTTCAAAATATTAGCATAAGGGAACTTATGGGGTTATTCTTATCATGAGTTCATAAATAAGTCTAAGAACAACTCCTTAGTAATTTGCTCAAACTTTAGGCAAACATATATTAGCAAAACTAACTCACAAGAATAACAATAACACAGTAAGAAGAAACAAATGTAATAATGCACAATAATATGAGATTACACCATAAGTCTTTATTAAGCATCAACAATCTGAGATTACACCCTATACACAGTTGAGAAGAACTAGCACACTCAAATTATAACAGTTCACACATCGTTGATGCTTCTCAAACTACAGTAAGATTTTATGTTGTCTTTCCAAAACCCAAAGATCCTACTGTAGTTTCCACTATCTTTTTACAGATTGAAACTTAGAATCAATGATCTGGGTTTTGGAAAGACAACAGAAAATCTTCAGGATTACATTGACTAATACCATTTAAATTATGAAAAGAACAGCTAGGGTGTTCATTTTTCTTTCCGAAATTTGAGACAGCTCCCAAACTCTTTTCACACTAGAATTTTATCCATGCAAAACTCATTCTACATCAATCAGTTGTACTAATAACTCTAACAATATCATGAGAATCCTAAAATTGATATATGTAAATGAGAAAAGCAATTGCATGCATATTATATATACAGAAAGTAAGGATCCTTTGGCATTGTTTGAGAAAATAATTGTGAACCCTACTTTCAATGACTTTCTTATTTCCTTCCAAGAATCTCAATTGTGTCTATCTACTGCAGTAGAAACTAGAGTTTATGCACTACAATATATATCAATGCCATATTAGAGCAATATACATTTAGAAACTTTTCTTATAATTTTTTATATGAACTATTTAGACAAACAAAACAAGTAGATATGATTCAATACACCACCTAAACTAATTTTGTACATGTCAAATGCAAAACAGATAACAAAATTTCACATATATTATAGAAACATTTAAATCTCTTGTGAAAATTTATCCTTACAAAAACCAAACCCCAAAAGATTCAATTTCAAGTACTCAACTACATGCCCAAAGTTTATTTTCTTAGTTTATATAAACTCACACAAAAGGCATATATATAATTCAAATATTCAGCAAAGAAATTAACAAAAATAAGACAAAGAGTACTTATGATTAGCCTAATCCACTACAAGCACAAAAGGAAAAATTTAGAACAACATTAGCCCAAACTTACAAGGGGAGGAAACTAATCAAAGCTTAATAATAGAAACAAAATAAGAAAGAAACAACAAGCTACAAACTGACACCACACAAACCTAAAACATAACCCAATTCATAGAAGAGAAATTGCTCTGCAGTTATTGGAGAGGAGAGAGATGAAGATAAAAATTAGTTAGAGAAATAATGTCTAACAGTGATAATGTATGAGTTATATTCTTTGGCAATCACTTGTATTGGCAGTCTATGCACATAGATAAAGCATTAAAACGAACATAAATAAAGCATTAAACTAGTTGCGACTACAAGAGCTCCACGTGGGACACTACAAGAACAACAAAGTTAATATCCCAATGAAAAAGGATTCACAAGACAAAAACAAAGAAAAGAAAAAAAAAAGAATCATTTAATCATTAGCAAAGCAAAAAGTCTATTGTTCCATTAGAAGCAAAAACATACATGAACTTAATGAGACAACTAAAGCTAGAACCCAATAGGATTAATGTGTCCCCTGTTTTAGACTACTATAGTTCACATAGAATCATCACTCAACATCATGCAAAAATATGTAGGTCAATATTTGTTTATATAAACACATCATTATTGAGATTTATTGTAGAAAACGTTGAACAAACATATATATATAGATATATAAAGGCATTCAATGATAAATAAGCAATCTTAATAAACAATATCTTGCTCCTAAAAAACAGAATATATATTATTTATAATTATGCCAAGCACTAACATATCTAACTCTAGAAATTTAAAAAAAAAAAAAAAAAAGAGAGCTATTATTATTATCCAATAGTCCAACATCACTAAATAATTGTGCCATACAGCTATGGAGCTTTTTGAGTAGCTTGAAAAAACTAAAGGCAATGAATGAATAAATATTTTATTACTCTACAAAGAAAAATATCATACTAAAATTTTATTACTCGACAACATGAAAATTGGTCTCTAGCCATAAGAACAAGAATGAGGCCAAAAATTTTCTTCTATTTTTTTCTTCATTTAGTTTTAAATGTTTGTCAAAGTTATGCAGAACAAACTCATTAATCTCAACCAACAACAAATAATAAGTCTATAAAATGAAGAGAGAAACAGAGAAAAAAAATATCCAATCCAGAACTTAAAATAAAAAACTCATGAACCATAATGTGGGGCAATCACCTATTTCACATTCTTTGGTGCACACGTTTGAGATGCTTGAAATAGAAGAAGCATGTATAATTGTAACATATTAAATATGGTGAAATATAAGAAGCATGAATAATTGGAAAATATTAAATATGGGGAAAAATAATAAGAAAGTGATTAAATGAAGACATCATTTTAACTTGTTCACTCTCCTATATTTGGAATAAAACCAGTGGGGAAATAAGATAATAACATACAAACTGCTATTTCTAGAAATGATAGAGGTATCTTGACAACGTAGAGATTGTAAAAATGCATAAACATAACATTAAGATAAAGTGTGCCACACACACTAGAAACAGAAAAAATCAATTTTGTATGAAAGAATTTTTCTATTAGGTTCTCATTGAGATCAAAAGTAGAGTAACAAGAGTGCTTCCACGATCTAAAGATGTAGATTAATTCACCCCAGTTCCCTTTTATAATTTTGGTTTTATTTTTTTTAAAGAGAGAGAAATATGGTAGACTATTATTTTACTTTCTAATAGATATCAGTAAACAATGTTTCCAAGTGTTCAAGAGAATTGGAACCTTCCCTCCCTAAAGTTGAAGCTCACAAACTTACTAATATAAAATGCCTAACTCTGCCACACTAACACAGTCAATTGTCACTCAAATATTTATAAGACATGAGTACAGTAGAGAATCTTTTAGAGAGAAATTTTTTTTTTTTTTTATCAAACACAAAAGTCATAAATTTGCACTACACCCCAAAAATCAATTTCGAGTAAAAGAAGCAAACAAACACATAGGAATTCACATGATAGTTCTATTTTCAATATTAATCCACAGAGATAAAAAGATATGAATATCTAGTCAATCGTTTCAATGTAAACAAAGATAAATAAAAGTGATTTATCCTACAAACAATGAAGGCACTAAATTAGAGTAAAAGATTTTAAGCTAAATGTATTGCGTATATTGTATACTGGGTCTCAAATTTTTCACCTTCAGATATAGAATAGGACTGAATTGAGGCATTCAAAGCCACCTTGCCAAAATGGTGCAAACATGAGATTGACTTCCATACCAGAAATACACCAAAAGGAGACCAATAAATTAGTTACATTGTGAATATACGAAGCAAGGATGAGTCCCCATAAGTATATATATGTGATTGTGAGTGCTAGATATGTACTAGGAGACGAGACCCAACAAAAAAAAATGTTACCTAAATTAATTGAGAACTAAAAACAAAATAAATAAAATGCATAAATATATATATGTATGGGTGCACTCTTAATAGTTACTACCCATCAATGTTTACTTTAATATTAAGCATTAGATTAAGATCAATTGTCCATAGTTGTTAATTAATATTTCTAAAAATAAATTTTGATTTTTTTCAAGTTTTTTGAAGGGTTACCTGATAAAAAACGTGTATTTATTATAAAAATATAATATTGTAAACTTTTTATTTTTCAAATGCACGTCAATTTCTAAATATAGCTAGTGTCTCTCATCAGTTGGAAACAACATTAATTATGGCAAAAAAAAAATAACTAAATTCTAAATTAATATAGAAAAAAAATATTTACCTATTGGTGACTTGCTATATCAAGTCACTATGTTGCCACATCATCATAATTGTTAGTACCCATCTATGGGTAGTAACCATTGAGAAGTCTTCCATATATGTATATACATATGTGACACTATATATAATATATACATGTATTAAACAAAAAAGGTAGCTTAATAAAAGTGAAGTATAAGCTTGGGAAGGGATGACATTACTAGGTAGAGATTTAAGATTTGAATTAATAAGTTTGTATATATCATCATATCATGATTCATGAAGTGCATGCATATAATATTATTTTACAATAATAGTGAGGAAATTATGAGGGAATTGAGAGTAGTAGGTTAATATGTAAAATATATTATGACAATTACATGAAGTATGTCTTTCTCCATTAAAAAAATGTAGTATTACAAGAGCTTAAAAACAGGTTCTCTGTATCACAAATATGCATACTTACAAAGTATTTATAAGTCCTGAATTTTGCTTGGTATTAAGTAATTTGCTCAAAAGATTAACCTTTCGAAAGGGTGAAGTACTCGAGTAAAAACAAGGGCAGCAGAGAAAGTACACCCCTTGTGTGATCAATAATCACGAGTCTGCATTTTCGCCCATGAGCCTAATAAATAGACCAACAGTCATTTACCGTACTAAACAACAACTAATAACTGCTTAGAAAACATGAAAACAAGAAAAAATAAAGCCAAACTTGACAAACATACTTGTGATTATTATATTTAAACTCAAAGCCAAGAAAACATACTCAAACCCAGAGAAACTTAAAATACAAATTTAAAACAAAGAATATATTCAAAACAAACTAAAGTAGATAAAATATGCCCAAAAAAGCATCATTAATTCTACAAAAAAGGGAAAATGAGAAATCAGAGGAGAGAAGGAGAGGAGGACAATGACTACAGTTTTTTCCCTAAGTCCAAAGAGTTGGAGAAGAAGATAATCTAATTCAGAGTAATAGACTTCTCTTAATAATAAGCCATTGATTGAAGGAAAATAGATGATAAATGTCGTATGAACATAATGATAAAGATTTAAAGATGCAATCAAAGTCTCTTCATATTCTTGGAGCTTCACAATTTTGATTTTCACAATAGGCTTTGAGTAATGAGTAAGTCTCAACACGATATAGATAATAAAAAAAATTACTTCATAACCTGATCAAGATACAAGTGGAATTAACTAAAAGATGAGTATTTTCCTTGGGATAGAATATGGCTCTTGATTAAGGGAATTCTGGTGCAACGACTCAAGAAAATATGAGCTAAATATTAAGCTAACTAAATGCAATGCTACAGAGCACACACCACCAAAAAAAAATAAAGAAACAAAACAACAATAGCAAAATCAATCAACAATAGCAACATCAAATGTCAAAATAAAGTTACATATTGTATTGTACTAAGATAAATAAACTTGAATAATAAAAAAATAGAAAAAAAAAGTATTAAGCATGCTTACGTGTCCAAGAATAAATCTGCTAAAGCACTGCGCTTGATATGTTCACCTTTCATGGCAACATCTGTGAAAACAATCTGATCTGGTTGTACACCTCTTTGAACAGCATCTAGAACACCAATAGTTTATCAGTTACCAATTTATCTTTCCTTTGTAAGATAAATACCCATTACTACATTATGAAATATAATTAACAAAAAAGAATTCAAATATTATGCATGTAAATGATTTATCTTGAGAAATGGTAAAATGGCAGTACAATTGCAGAGTCTCAACTCGCCAGCAGCAGGAAATCTAAGAAGCCAAAGTGCACTATTTGTTACTCGCTTAAGGATGTTGCACCTGCATTTATCGATACATGAATCAGTATAGTTATTACTATGATTCAATCAATTCAAAGTTATGCAAATATAAACACTCGACTAACCATGTATTGAAAATATCAGGATCCATCTTGTATAGCTGGTTAAAACAAGAAAATATAAATTTTTCCTCAGGTAACCCATAGCTAGATCTCTTGGGTTGGCAGTTCGGGCCTAACACATCACAATTTTTCTGCAAGAGAAGCATGAAGTAGTGTTGTCACAGGAAAAGAAAAACTACTTTGACTAGTACTAGACAGCAGCAGCAATAATGTGAAACAGAATTCCAAAGCTATGAACTAAGAATGAAATTACAGTTAGGTAAAGGAAATACATTCATATCGTCCAAGGCCTTGCAATGATTTTTCTTTGAGAAGAACAGCTTCAAGGAGCAGACTAACAGCGTGCATGGACATAGGTGGGACAGAATCACTCTGTGAACGGCGTCTATTTTGTTCACATCTTCTAGAAATGGATCCTTTCATCCTAGGAGTCACTGCAGCAATGTCCATTCCTTCAAATACATGAAGTGCAGCTTCTATGTTACCCTTTTGATACTCAAGTCTTCCTAGTAGAGCTCTTGCTTCCTATAAACCATGAAACCAAAATAAATCATCATCCAAACTGATTTGCCAAAATAAATAAGTCTAAAAACAAATCCTTAGTAATTTGCCTCAACTTTATGACATTGTAAACTGTACCATCCCAAGACTAAAAAAACTCAAAAACAGTAATGTTATTTTTGTAACAGTATACCAATATTTTAATCAAACTGATTTCTTGACTCTTCCTTTCGATAGAAAATTATACACAGGAACAATGTTAGAACAAACAATCTTTAAACTTTCCTAGTTTTGCTATCTCTGTAATGACTAAAAGCAAAGCAAAGCTCTTAAAAAATATCCCTCAGAATATGAGCCATGAAAATGGCTACTACTAGTTCTATAAAGCTATAATCAAAATCAAATTATCCATTGGCATGTTTAAAAGGAGCAACATATCAATTTAGTTGTGATTTGAAAGAAAAAAAAATCTATCTACATCTTCATTAACGAGACTCAAAGAAGACAAACAACAACAAAAATATAACCTAATTTGAACCAAAAACAAATTTGAATGATTTTTACCAAATGATTAGAAGAGCTGAATCTAGAGAAACCAACCACCATATTAAAATTATCAAATATGAACCTAGAATGAAACACTCTACAGAATACAAATGTCAGAATCAATACCACATATCTTCTTCAATTTGTGTACAACCAAGAAAAAACTCAGCCAACCTCAATTAGAGAGAACAAGGAGAAAGAGTACATGGAAACAAATTATGCATTCCACTATAGAAGAAAAAAAAGTTAAATTCACTGTTCCTAAGAAATTGCATACGCCACTTGAGGGTTGACTTACATGATGAAATATGTAGCACAAGCAGTCTAGAATGAATATGACATTGGCTGCTTCACCCCATATCAGAAAGTACAAGGAAACAAATAGTATTTTCTTTTCCTTGACAATAACTTCAGAACTGAATGCCATCAAAATATTTTACAAGTTTCAATCACCTTAATCCAAATAAACATATAACATAAAGTTGAGTAGCATCATATGAATAATATAGAAAAAAAAAATTGAGACGCATACTTGTTCCAAACAGGCTGAATGCACAAGTAGTTGCACCACTTTATATAATTATCAAGGGACTTCAAGAATACATTTTGCACTGCAGCTTCATCCAATTCCTGAAGCAAAATCAAGAAACATATTGGTATAAAAACATATAATGAATTTTAGAGCTCAATGATAATTAAAGGAATCAATGAAATTAATATCCAAACATATTCAATTAATAAAAAAAATGGTCACATACATGTTTTTGATATACTCCATTGAATATACCTCTTCTAACATTATAAAGGCTAGAATTTTATTTATACATTGTAAAAACCTTATAAAATAAATAATTCTCATGCGTTGGTTCGGCCCAACAAGTTACTAAAACTCAGGGCCTGTTACCAAGCCAGGCTTTGGGTTTCTAGGCTTAAAAGGCGGCACAGCTCTTCGGCCTGTTATTTAGTACATTTTTTGCTTGAATTGGACAGGTTCTTCAGGTTGGGCCAAAATTTGAGCACCCTATAAGATATACCACAACTTTATTACACTATGTTCTTTAAGGGCGCACTCAATTAACAGCCCCTCTTCCTACATTATTATTATTTCTTAACTAGGCTCTCCGCCTAACTCTACAATATTTGGAGACTACAAAATACAGACTAGGAATGTATAATATGTAGGTACCCAGAGAGATCAACCTCAGACTTTGTAAAAGCAAACCATATGCTTGACTATTTGAGCTACCCCTCTTGGGTAAACCACTCATCCTACATTATGAAACACTTTAGAACACCATATATCCCTTATAAGAGAAAATTTAAGAATCAACCTCAACGATAATAACCAGCCACTTTAAATATAGATCAAATAAATAGATGTCTATAGCTTTTTTTTCATTCAAACATTCAATCAAATATCATAACTACATTAATTATATAGTTAAATTGTATATTTTATAAATATTTCCATTCTCACAAATGAATCACTGATAATGGAACACCACTATCAAATACACACATTTTCCACAAAATCAGTAATACTCAATCAAATTTATTGAAATATAAGTTATTTTGTAGAAAAAAATAACTCATCACAGAAAAAAAAAAAAAAAAAAAAAAGAGAAAATACCAAAATGTTGAAATGCTCGACTGAAATGCTCGGCTTGCATGGCTCTAGGCTAGAGAAGGTGGCTGGGCGACGAAGAATGCCCGAACTAAAGTCTAGATGGAGCTAGCTGGTCTCATGCCGGGAAGAAGAAGGCTTGGCCGCACACAGGGAAGAGGAGAAGAAGAGCTGGCCTTCGGTGTCGTCGTTCACCTCTGGTGTCGTGTGAGGGCTTGGGCCCACGTGGGTCGAAGCTTCGACGACCTCTGAAGATCCCTAGCCAGCGCGTGTAGGGGAAGGTCGGGCTCCATAAAGACACATGCGAGAGAGAAAGAGTGAAGGAGAGAGGTCTGGTGGGAGAAAGAGATCCGAGAGAGAGAGGAGAGAGAATGATGAGGATAAAGGAGAAGGAATTGAAGGAAAGGAATTGGGTCTCATGGTCTCACAAATTTTCAGGTCTCACAAATGAAAAAAAAAATGCTAAGTGGCGGGATGGTGAAATTATTACCGCCCTTTTTTCATAAAGTGGTCCCAACATAGTACTCTAGCATAATACTTTTTTATTAGTATTATATTCATGTGTTATGGAAATGGGTATTTGGTGTAGTGTGAGTTCCTTATCAGACAGGGACACCTGAGGAGATACATACGAGCCACTGGAGGTTCTCAGCGAGAGGCTCAAGGAAGCAACGAGCAAGTGCCTGTACGCCAACACTCACCACCTTTACAGCCAGCTCCTGTGGCAGGTACATTGCTAACCATCTGTGACAGCCCACACCTTGCAAGAGAAAGTGGGAAGGAGAGGGAACGATATGCTTGGACCTTATGCAACAACCAGGACATCAAGATGCTAAATGTGGAGGAGTGAACTCCCAAGAAGGCTCGAACAGAGGAAGAACTAATAACTTTCTCCCAGATTGATGCTCAGCATGTCCGATTTCCTCACTCAGACCCCCTGGTCATGGACGTCCAGATAGACAACGTGATGGTCAAAAGGGTGTTAGTCGACATAGGGAGCTCAGTCAACATCTTGTACAAATCTTCACTGGAGAGGATGAAGTTGTCCGTGAAGGATTTGGAGCCATGTAACCAAACCATTTATGATTTTTTTGGCAAAGGGCTTGCCTCAACAGGATCAATTAGGCTTCCAGTTACAGCAGGAATTGCGCCTACGAACAGGACATAACTCACTACTTTTATAGTAGTTGATTGTCCTTCTGCATACAATGTTGTAATTGGAAGGCTTATTCTGTTCGACCTGCGGGCTGTAACCTCGGTTTGGCACCTTGCCATGAAATTCCCAACTGACGCAGGGGTAGGATACATGTTGGGAAACCAGTGAGAAGCGAGGGAATGCTATAATTCCTCGATATCTAAGGCAAAGAGAGGTGGATCGAGGGAAGACGCCAGGAAAGAGTTGCAGTTGGCCAATGAAACACAAGCCCAATCAGGTGAGCACGTCACCAAATAGGGTGTTGCCCAAAGCGAGGATAGGGATTTGGATCCTCGCTTTGGGGATTTTGAGAAAGAAGTAGGACCGATCGAGGACCTCGAAGAGGTCCAACTCGATGAGGCAAATTCGACCAGGGTTGTGAAAGTCAGTAAAAACTTAGAGACAACAATAAAGCAAAAGCTGGTGGAATTTTTGAAAAAAAACCAGGAAGTCTTTGCCTGGTCACATAAAGACATGGTTGGGATTGACCCAGTAGTTATCAGCCATGTCCTGAATATAGGTAAAAGCTTTCCACTGGTGCAACAAAAAAGAGGGCTGCTCGACAAAGACAGATCGAAGGCTCTGAAGGAAGAATTCGAGAAGCTAAAGGAGAACAGATTCATCAGGGTAACATTTTATCCATCGTGGGTCTCTAATCCCGTACTAGTACCCAAGCCGAATGGCAAGGGGAGAACGTGCGTGGATTTCACATATCTTAATAAAGCCTTCTCGAAAGATTGTTTTCCTCTCCCAAGGATCGACCAGCTAGTTGATGCCACTTCAGGGCACAAGATCTTATCATTTATGGATGCATACTATGGGTACAATCAGATCAGTATGCACCCACCTGACGAGGATCACACTAGCTTTCAGACTGATACATGACTTTACTATTACAAAGTAATGCCCTTCTATTTGAAAAATGCTGGTGCGACTTACCAGCGACTAGTCAATCACATGTTTAAAGAGCTGATCGGTACAAACATGGAATTATATGTTGATGACATGCTGGTTAAGTCAAAAAAGGCATAAGAACATGTAGGGGACCTGCAAGAGTTCTTCAATGTCTTGAACAAATATCAGATGAAGTTGAATCCCCTCAAGTGTTCCTTCAAAGTTGGATCCGGGAAATTTTTAGGATTTATAGTGAACTCGCGAGGAATTGAAGCTAATCCAGAAAAAATCAAGGTCCTGGTCGATATGAAATCGCCAACAAAGATAAAAGATGTCCAAAGTTTGACTGGGAGAATCGCCGCTCTGAGTAGATTTATCTCCAAATCAACAGACAAATGTATCCCATTTTTTAATCTACTTAGGGGCAATAAGAAATTCGAGTGGACAGAAGAATGCAAGCAGGCTTTCCAGGCACTGAAGTCTCATATGTAGCAGCCACCGATTTTATCTAAACCGATTGAAAAATAAACTTTGTTCATCTATTTGGCAGTCACGGAATATGCTGCTAGTGCTGTCTTGGTAAGAGAGGAGGAAAATGTGCAAAAAGTCGTATATTATGTAAGCAAAAGGCTAATAGGAGCAGAACTGTGGTATCCGCCCACTGAAAAATTATCCTACTGCTTGATCTTAGCCTCTAGAAAGTTGTGGCCGTACTTCCAAGCTCACCCCATCACAGTATTAACCGACCAGCCCCTGCGGCAAGTTTTGCAGAAGCCAGAAGTCGCTGGCTGATTATTGAAATGGGCAGTTGAACTTGGGCAGTTTGAAATTTCTTACTTACCACAAGCAGCAGTAAAAGGGCAAGCTCTGGCCGACTCTGTCACAGAACTCATTGGGCTTCCAGATAATGAACAGACAGAAGAGCCTGAGCCTCAAAGCCAAGCTCCCTCTTGGAAGTTGTTTACAGATGGTTCTTCTAATGAACATCACGCTGGAGCTGGAGTGATTTTGGTAACGTCTAAAGGACATCGATTCCACTGCGCAATCAAATTCAACTTCACAACGTCCAACATTGAAGCCGAGTATGAAGCCCTACTCGCAGGTTTACGATTAGCCAGGGACATGAACATAAAGTCACTTGAAATCTATAGTGACTCCCAATTGGTGGTTAATCAGATTACTGGAGAGTATCAAGCCCAAGGCCTGAAGATGGTTGCTTACTTGAACAAAGCAAAGGATTTTTTGGCACAGTTTGAAAGATATACTTTACAGCAAGTACCTCGCGACCAGAACTCAAACGTTGATGCCTTGGCTAAGTTAGCAAGTGCAAAGGATGCAGACACACTGAATATAGTGTCTGTTGAACGATTGTCCACACCAAGCATCAGCACAGAAGAAACTTCTTTGGTAATTCAGGTGGCAGATACATGGATGGCACCTTTCACTAAGTACTTAGCGCATGGAGTGTTGCCAAAGGACAGAAATAAAGCAAGGACCCTCCAGAGGCAGGCTGCTTGGTTTATCTTGGTCGATGGAATTATATACTGAACGGGGGTACTCAATGCCACTCCTAAGATGCGTTTCAAAAGAAAAGGCCAAAGAATTAATGCGAGAGGTCCATGAAAGTTTTTGTGGAGATCACACTGGGGGCAGAGTTTATCGAAAAAGATCCTAAGGCAAGGATACTTCTGGCTAACAATGAATGAAGACTCTGCGGATTTTGTTCGGAAATGCAATAAATGTCAGAGATTCTCCAAGTACCACGAGCAACCCCCAACGAACTAAAATAGATGCAAAGTCCGTGGCCATTTGCAGTATAGGGAATAGACTTAATCGGGTTTTTGCACACAGGAAAGGGCGGCATCAAATACGTTGTGGTAGCTGTTGATTACTTCACGAAGTGGGCCGAAGCTGAGCCACTTGCAACCATAATGACCAAAAAAGTGCTGGATTTTGTAGTCATGAACATAGTATGTCGCTATGGATTGCCAAGAAAAATTGTCTCAGATAACGGCACGCAGTTTGATAGTGATCTGTTCACGGATTTTTGTGAAAGGCACGGGATTATCAAAAGATTTTCTTCAGTAGCTCATCCGCAAGAAAATAGTCAAGTTGAGGCCATCAATAAGACACTAAAGGATACTTTGAAGAAAATTCTCAAAGAAGCAAAGGGGGCATGGCCAGAGCAGTTGCCTGAAGCCCTCTGGTCGTATAGAACGTTGCATCGAACAGCAACAAGTCACACTCCATTTTCCTTGGCTTATGGATATGAGGCTATGTTGCCTTTTGAATTAGATCCGCCATCACATCGATGGATGCCATACGATCAAGACCCTAATAGCCAGTTATTGATGGAATCTTTGGATTTGGTCGTGGAAAAGTGTGAACAAGCCCAACTCCAAGTAGCAGCTTACCAGCAAAGAGTCACCCGGTATTTCAACTCTAAAGTACGTGAAAGAAAATTTAATGTGGGAGATCTGGTACTTAGAAGAGTTTTCCTTAACACCCGCGATCAAGCTACTGGAGTACTCGGACCTAACTGGGAAGGACCATACCAAATCGAAGAAGTCCTCCATCCAGGCACTTATAAACTTGCTCACTTAAATGGAGATCTCATTCCTCGCTATTGGAATGGAGAACACCTGCGCAAGTACTACCAATAAACAATTCTTCTTAAAGAATTGGCTTGTATTAATTTTACTTTTTACAAGTTTATGAACAAGGGTTAGTCAATCTTATGATTGATCGCTTCTAAGTGTAAGATCATATTTTTTATCACTCATACAGACACGATTGTCCATTTATTATGAGAAATAAAAGGGACTGTGTGCAGCCAGTCAATCTTGCCAACTATTGTATTTATTACAAGTATTTGCTCATTACGTATGTTGTTTTGCTATAATAATTATTTTTTTATATATCTCTATTACGAACAGAAATGTTCGAACAGGTCTTGGTCAAGGCAAGTGACCAAGGACCTAAAGCTCCTCAATCACTTGGGGGGCATATAAGGTATCTAGTAAGCAAAGCATATCAAAAGGTATGTAAACACACGAGCAAAATAAGTGAAAGCATACTACGGTACTTAGAGTATTTTTCAAAATTTTGTTTAAATTTTGTTAAATCAAACCAAAGTGTTATGCTAAGTTCGGTCATGCGAACAAATGTTATAATAAGAATATTATAATGTCAAAAGAAAAACCATTTACACCGCGAGCAGTAACTGCTCGAATGTAATTGTCTGTTAAAAGGAAAGCTGCCCGTGCAGCAATAAAAATATAAATTGTTTCGACATCACAAACCGTAGTTCGTGTGTCTTAAACTACAAATTAAAATTAAAGAAAAACAACAAAAATTATGAAGCAGGAGGGTCCTAAGGAGTTTGCTGGTCGACAAAGGCCTCAACTTCCTCTTCAATACCATCAAAGCCCGTAGCCAAGGAGATTTTAGGGGAGGCTGGTATTTTTGCTCTCTCCTCTTCTTCAAGGTGAGCAAGGCACCTGTCTATTTGAGATTGCCTCAGGCGTTCAGAGAGATAGCTGAAGTCTGCCTCGTAGTTATGCTTCCAGAATGCGTAGAAGCAATTGAAGGTTGCACCCTTATACCTCTCCAAGTTGCTCGCATCGGTCTCCTCGAGCTCTTTGACGCACTCCTCCAACCCTTCGATCTCTTTTCTACTAATGACCAGGCCATCTTGGAGTTTAGAGGCTTCCTGGTAGTTAAGTTTAGAAGACTCCTTGTACTTCTCTTTCATCTCAATGACCTTGGACAAGGTTGCCTGATGTTGTTTCAACTCTTCGGCCAGCGTGGTCTTCTCCTTGAGCAGGACAACATTTTTCTTCTCAGCTGCCTTAAGTTGCTCAAAGTATTTCACCTTGGCTGCCTCGAGTTTCTCGTTATATTTTTCCTTAGCTGCCCTGAGCTCCTCAGCGTGCCTTTCCTCAGACACCTTAAGCTGCTCGTCAAGTTTTTTCTCATACTGAGCAGTTAGGGCTCCCGAGCGACACCAGCTGGCAGTCATAGTTAGCATTCCCTGCGATCAGAGAAAAATTTAAACTAATGGCGGAAAATGACAAGATAAACAAATGAACCTCAGCAAGAAATGGCAACTTACACTGGCTATTTCGTTCAGAGCACGGTTGACTATCTGGTCGACCTCCATGGAGTCGATGCCAATCATGGCCTCACGGCTGTGTCGATGCCTCAAAAAAAATTTCATCCTATCCTTGACTGAGTTAAGCATGCTGCTCGTCAAGGTGTCTCCTATTTGATCAGGAGGTGTCTGTTCGAGAGGAGAGGCAGGAGGTGTCGGGTCGGTAGGAAGAGTCTGATTGACTAGAGCTGGGGGAGACATCTGGTCGAGGGGGCCCGGAGGAGGTGTGGTTTCCTGAGAAGGAACTTGCACTGGAGGATCCCCGGTCCGAGCTTTTTTTGTCAGGAGGTTCTTATTTCTTTTGCCTCTATGTGGCCTACTCCCTTTTTTCTTGCTCGAGGGAGCAGCAGGTGTGGGTTCGATGTATAATTCGAACAGATCTTCAATAGACATGGCTGCAAAATAGAAACAAACAGTCAGATAATGTGAATGGAGGTATCTACTAAATCAAGAAAATAAGTTCAAGGAAATTATGAGTAAGATACCCGAGCTATAATTACTGGTCGCTACACTATTTACTGTACTACTACTACACTCACTCTCTAGCTTGAAGAAGTCTGAATTTAAAATAGGAGTGTATTTAAAGTTGTCATCCCCGTCAAATAAATGACATGGAATTGGCAAATTATCTAAGAGCAAAAGGTCAGTACTGTTCTCATCTGATGATTCAAGAATAGGTTCTGGGCGTTCAGAAACCTTATGTTTGCCTTTTCCTGAAGGAGCAGGGGCACCAGCTACTCGCAGGGTGTTGGAGGGTTCCCTAATAGTCACCCCCATTTCCCTCCTCCTCGGAGGTTGTGACACGTCGTGGTGCTGCTCGGGAACTTCTCCACCGGTAGCACTCCCCGCAGTTGTCTCCCTCACATCCTGGTGAGGGGCTAAAAGGACAACCAGCCTTAGATTATTCTCTGTGACCAGCTCTTTGATGCTTTTTTCTATGTCGGTCATGCTGGCCAGGGATGCTGCTCAAATCTCCATCTCTAGCGTAGGAGCTGGTCGTTGCCATGGACCTGAAGAATACTAACTTTCTAAGGAATGTGCAGAAAAGCTAAAGGGAATTAAATGACCATAGAATAAAGAAATTACCTCCTTGAGTGAAGGTCAGATTGTTGGTGACCAAGTTTGATGTTAAAAAGTACTCCTGGAAGTACTTTCCTACGTTGGACTTGTAGGTGATCTCACTCAAGAAGGTGCAAGCAGATTCCTGGTGGTAAAATTGAAGAACCCCGTGTTTTTGTGATTGGGGTTGGACTTGAGATCAAATAAGTAATTGATCTCATGCGACTTAGGCACGGGCCACTTCTTGTGGCTGTACAGGATATAAAGAGTAGAGAACACTCTATATCCATTTAAGGGGATTTGGAAGGGGCGACCTCAAAATAGTTGGCCACCCCATGGAAGAATGGATGAAGAGGCAAGGTTGCCCCTACCTCAATGTGGTATCTCGACCAGGCTATAGGCGCACCCAGGCAGGTCTGCCTGCTGGTCGATGGAAGGTTTGTTTAGGGTACTCCCAGAAATTCCGTACTTTTTGAGATAATTCCTTATCATCCTAGCTGTAATATTGCTAGGAGGTACCACGTGCCATTCGACCTCTGGTCGAATGACGTCACGAGGTCGGGCTTTCATTTGGATCCCTGGCTGAGGGGTGTTCTCAGAATGTGGGCTGGTCGAGGGATTTTCAGCCTGAGGAACAGGCTGTTTGGCAGGAGGAGAGTTTTTTCTTTTCTTTTGGGCAGTGGATTTTACTCGACCCACGTTTGATGGACTGGTTGAAGGTCTGTTAGAGGGGGTACGGGAAAAAGGAATCTCTGGGATAAGTAATGACGGTTGATCCTGATCTTCAAGCAACTGAGCGAGCAAGTCGTCGTCGATCGGCCTCTCACCTCCCCGCAGATCATGCATGAAAATCTGTGAACAGAGAAGGGGAGATGAGAATCTACAGCCAAAAGACCAAGAAAGTGTAAAAGTTGGAATAACGTTTCTCGTGTATAAAAGCTAAGCCTTTATACGGTCAACAACATTCTAACAAAAACACTAAGTTCTATGCGAGCAGTTTGGAAAATGGATTAAAAAGCAGAAGTGAAGAGTTTTTTCGAGAGCAACTTTTCGACTCTGGAAGGGCGGGAAAAACCCGGTTTTTTCTACATGCTTAAAAATCGAATTTTTACTTCGATTTTACGCCCTAAATCAATAATCCTAACTCCCAAGCCGATTCCTAAGTCCCGTATAGTGTTTTTTCCTTATCCTATCATGCTAATTGTTGACCGCGTTTTTGGCCAACGACGTGAGAACGTCAAAAATGATAAAACCTTCAAGAGAATTTAAACGACACAGACGGTTTTGAACAGAAAGTAAATAACACAGCAATTTTTATAGTGGTCCAGCCCCAATATGTTGGTAATAGCCTAATCCACTTAGAGTTGTGATTATAGATCTGTACTCAAGATCATATGAACTGAGCCAACTGAGTTTCTTCAGTACAGATTGCAAAAATACAAGAATTCTTTATGATACCAGCACTTTCTCTCTCTAGAAAACTCAGACCCAAAATTTCCCCAAAAGTCTAAAAAGAAGCAGCCGAACCTTTCTGATCTCATAAGCCATATATTTATAGGCTTAGGATCATACACCTGATATCCCCTAGAATTGGGATATTTCATTATATTTATTATATTCAAATTACAAAAATATTTAAAATGCAACAGAACCCTAATGTTGCGCAAAAGAATATGTTTCAAAAGAAGAAAAAGCCAATTTGTGGGAAGAATGAGAGATTCCCGCGTGTGCCAAGACCGGTTCTTGTTGAAGCCGTTTCTGGGAATCTTGACTTAGTCCTCCTCTATCTGGTCGACCCATATCTCCTTCAAGCTGGTCGAACACACCTTCACTGGATAGTCATGCACTTGCTGGTAGGACATGCAAGTGCTGGTAGGACATGCATTTGTTGGTCGGACATGTGCATGGTGGTAGAACATGCATTTGCTGGTAGGGCATGCACTCCTCTCCTCTAACATGGCATTATGGTCTAGCATGCCATGTCTCTCCTCTAACATGGCACTCTCCTCTAGCATGCCATGTCTCTCGTCTAACATGGCACTCTCCTCTAGCATGCCATTTCTTTATTTGGACAACCATGCACTTGTTGGACATACGCATAAGGACCAGACCCCTTAAACTCTCTTCGGACCAAAGTCCGACCAGTCACTTTTTGGGCTCTCCTCGGACTACACCCTTGGGCTCTCCTCGGACCACTCCCTTGGGCTCTCCTCGAACCCCCCTTGGGCTCTCCTCGGACCAAGGTCCGACCATACCTTGGCTCTCCTCGGACCAAAGTCCGACCACACCTTTGGGCCAAGTACTCTCCTCGGGTGCACTTGTGCACTTGGCTTGGACATGACACCTCTCAAGCAGTCAAAACTCTTCATCAGTCTACCGGGTCACTTTATCACAACTCTGAGGAGTCAATGTATTTATTGACTATTTAATGTGTCTTTTACGGACCATGTACTGCCACTTGTCAGGTCTATTGCCACATCATCGATCTCCAATTTTTGGGGATAACACTAATATTTATATGCCCATTTACCCCAAAGCAGTTTCTTTCAAGAACATTCAAGAACTCAAGATATGAAACAGATATAAAATGGATATTGTATGGCATTTCAACGACTAAAAAGGTCAATAAACTTACTTGGGTAAAGATTGGAGCATGTTTCTGAGACGCTAAGTCAATTTAGATGGGCAGGAACTTCATGGATGGTCAAGGTCGTCTAGGTTTTTGAGTTTTCTACGCCTTTTTCTTCAGTGTTCTTGAGGAGAAAGTGAAAAGTAAAAAGTGAAAGATGATTCTGAGGGGTTATTTATATTGATCGAGGAGCAGTTACCAAGGTAATCATAAGGGGTAACTTCCCATGGCATGGGTAAGTCTAATAGCTGTCAGACCACTTTTGGGAAATCACATAGATATGATTGGTTGCCTTTTCGAGAAGGCATAGGCGGCTCTAACAGATTTGATAGAGCATACGAAAAGACGGTCGCCTAAGTTTACTTTATGCTGGTTGCAGTAAAATAAACTTGAGGGGCAAATGTTTACCCAAAAAATGGCTCCTGATGACATGGCAGGAATGACTTACACGTGGCTGGCACATGGCGGTTTCAAGTGAATGAATCTTGTTCGACCATTGACCAGAAAATTATTGATTCGTTAAGCCTCACGCTTAGGTGCGACCAGTCTGATCGCACACTTTCATTTACTGCCTTGTGGATACGCAATCCTGTACTATTTGCATTAATTGTATTTTCCTTTATTACCTTGATACGCAAGTCTTAATTGTAATTAAGGCCCATGAGCCCATGTAACCTTCTTGAGCCTATAAATAAGAATCAAAGGGCTCAAGGAAGGGACTTTTTGACTTTTGAACTTTGATCTTTGTACTCAGAGAAAAGAATATAGTGTGATTATTCGCCGAAGTGGTGATCTTCCCAAAGCTTGTGAAACTCGTGAACCCTAGTTCATTGATCACAGTGTTGGGATTCAATATCAATAAGAATACTAAGTGGACGTAGGTCATTACCATCCAATTGGGGTCGAACCACTATAAATCATTTGTGTCGTTTGCTTTCCATTTGATTTTTCTTCTTGTTTTCATCTCATTTCCTATCGTTTATCTGACTCCGTGTTGTTGATCAATTTGAGGGTCAACAAGCTTCATGTCGTACTTCCTCAATATGCCAAAACATTCTTCCAGGTCAAACACATGGTTACTAGTATTCTTTGACTTGACGAGCATATCACGACTTACACCTCCATGTTTCTCTCGATCTGGTTAGCGAACATTTTGTTAACCAACCGTTGGTATGTAGGTTCGACGTTTTTCAGCCCGGATGGCATAACTTTGTAGCAATATACGTTATGCTTGATCATGAAACTAGTTTGCTCTTGGTTTGCAGGGTTCATCGCGATCTGGTTATATCCAGAGTACACGTCGATGAAAGACATGAGCTCGTGACCGGCCATGGCGTCTACCAACTGATCAATACTTGGTAGTGGGAAACAATCCTTGGGATAAGCCTTGTTGAGGTCGGAGAAATCGATACAAGTTCTCCACTTCCCATTTGGCTTCAGGACTAGCATGGGGTTAGAAACCCAGATCGGGTATTTTGTTTCCCTAATAAACCTGCATTTAAGTAGGCGAGCTACTTCTTCTTCTAGTGCTTCAGATCGTACTGTCCCCAAAAGCCTCTGTTTTTAGGACTTTGCGGGCACATTCTTGTCCAAGTTTAAAGTATGCATTATTATACTTGGATTGATTCCCACCATATCCTTGTGCGACCAGGTGAAAACATCCAGGTTCTTCCTTAGAAACTCGACCAGCTACTTCTTCCTTCCAACTTCAAGATTTTTTCCAATTTTGATAACTCTTGAAGGTTCTTCTAGGGTGATGTTTATTTCCTCAAGCTCTTCGACTACTTTATCTTCGCCTACCCACAAATCAATGTCGTCCCATTGGGTGACCTCATCATTTCCTTCTTGAGGTTCTTTTGTCCTATGGGTAACTTCCATTTCCTGAGACTCCTCATTTCCTTCACCTATAATGATTGCATGCTGCCCGAGTTGTGATTTTCCCTTCATAGAAATGTTGTAGCATTCTTTGGCGGCGAGCTGGTCCCCTTTCACTGTGCATATTCCCAAGGTTGAGGGGAACTTGATTGCCAGGTGTCAGATCGAAGTGATGGCTTCAAAATCCATCTGCACGGGTCGTCCCAAAATCGCTTTATATGCAGCCGAACAATCGATTACCACAAACTCAAGTATTTTAGAGACAATTCGTGACTCTTCTCCCAATGTAACCACCAGTCCAATCAACCCTATGGCCGTCGTTCCTTCACCTGAAAACCCATACAGAGTCATTGAGGTCACCTTCAAATAGGTTACGGACAATCCCATCTTTTCTAGGGTGGACCTAAAAAGCACATTTACGAAACTACCGTTATCCACCAGTATCCTCTGTACCCTTTGGTTAGTGAGCTACACGGTTACCACCAGCGGGTCAATGTGCGAGAATTGAATGTGGCTAGCATCCTCTTCCGTGAAAATGATTGGTTGTTTTTCCAACCACTGTTGTTTTGATAACCGCTGCTCCGAGACAAACTCCACACTGTTATGAGTTTTCAACTCATTAATATACCTTTATTGGGCCCTGCTGCTCATGCCCGCCAAATGAGGTCCTTCGAAAATAGTAGTTATATCTCCTCCTACTATCGTGGAAGGGTCAACTTGATTCATCTGAGCTCTAGGCTGACCTGGCGGGACTTCCGGAGCTGGATGAGGATTCTGCTAGGCAGGTTGATTAGGTGCTACCTGATTTCGGGCATACTGGGCTTATGGCCCAGCCCAAATGAGAGTCTCAATTTCATCCTTCATCTGTCGGCAGTCATTAGTGTTATGACCAATGTCATTGTGGAATCGAAAAAACTTTTAGGGGTCTCTCTTCGCCCTCTGATGCCTTAAAGGCTCTGGCTTCTTCCACGGGAGACGATTAGAATTTGCTAGGAAGATATATTCTCGGGTGTTCGTTAGGTTAGTGTAGGTGGCATAAACGGGCTTGAATTTATCCATAGACTTGTTCTTCTTCATGTCGTTCTGGTCACCCTCACCATTTCCCTTCCTCTTGTTATTTCCCGCTTGGTTATTTTGGGTAACGGGTTGAGTCGTAGCCGCAACGCTCGTCACTGCTCCAGCGGGTTTGATAGGAGCCTGGTTGGCACCTGCAATAGCAAATCACACCTCTTCCAAGTTTATCCACTCCTGAGCTCGGGCCAAGAATTCAACTACACTTTTAACTCCTTTTCGTTGGAGTTCTTGCCACAGGTCGCCTCCCACCAGGATTCTTGTCCTCATCACCATGAGCTTGGAGCTATCATCAGCGTCCCTAGCTCGTGATGCAACATTGGTGAATCTTCTCATGTATTCTTTCACTAATTCACCAGGTTATTGTTTTACATTGACCAATGAATTGGCCTCTACACGAGCTGCTTGTGAAGCTCAGAATGCGCTCTTAAACTCGGAAGAAAATTTCTTCCACGAGCTTATCGAATGCTTCTTGTATTGTTTAAACCACTGTCTGGCAGGTCCGACCAGAGTCGCGGGGAACAGGATACACCTTAGATCGAGCCCGACATTGTGGGCCATCATCATTGTGTTGAACATCCCGAGGTGATCAAATGGATCTGTGTTTCCATCAAATTTCGGCATGTTCGGCATCCTAAATCCAATAGGATACGCTACTGCTGCAACATTTTGAGTGAAAGGTTCAAGCTCTTCATCTGAGTCGCAATCATTTGCTCCCTTTCCTAATTAGAGCCTTTTCATATGTTCCTTCATCTAGGCCAGTCGCTCAAGGGTTAGGTCCTTGGTTTCTTGGTTTGCTTGGGGTTATTCAGCAGCTCCTATCTTATTGTATGTGTTTGATGGGTTGTTGTCCCTCCAAGTCCGAGCTTGGTTAGATGGGACATTCCCAATGTCGCGTACGGTAGACGAACCTCCCTCATGTCGAGTATAACTAACATCCTCATTTTGAGATTGATACTTTCTTTGTGAGTTCAAATGATTGCACAGGTCGGGCTGTGGACCATACCACGGAGTTTGTGCTAAGCTCAGATAATTCCTCAGGTTGCTTTCATACCTGCCTTCACGCCGTCCAATAACTTCCATTTGCAAAACTTACAACCTGCGCTTGAGATCGAGGACCTGGATTCTCAGCACGTGCCCATGGGGCGTAAGTATCTACTGATGGGGGAGGATTTATCCTACTATTCCCATGAGCTGGAGCATCTCTTTGTGGGTGAGCTAGTGTAGGATGTCTAATCGGTGATGGCAGATGCCTTACTAGTGAGGCTATCCTTGTTCCATCGGGGCGAATTAAATTAGCCTGCCTTGGCTCTACCCCAATGTCCCAAGTTCTCTATGCCTGGGGTTCTGATCGTGCCACAGGAGAATTCGCTAGAGCATGTTTCCTCCATGAACTTGTCCTAGCCCGCCCTGGTGGGTTGTTGTGGGCATTCTTGGGAATCGACGAAGAAGGCACGGAGCTGGGGGTCGCAGTTCTAACCGACTGACTGACATGCTGATGATGACCCCTGTGATGACTAGTGGGCTGAGCACTCTGGTGGTTTCTCTCTGAAGGCACATAACTCAGAGTGGCGGTCCTGACAGAACGACTAGGTTTAGACCGGTTATTCCTGTGGGACTTATGAGACCCACTTTGTCTCTTTCCAACATTAATGTCGGTTACAAGAGGGGGTAGTCAAGCCAAGATCTCCTCGATCTGCCTGTTTTCCATAGAGAGATGGCTTCTTAATTGGGTGTTTTCCATCTCGACGGCAGTCAAATATCCTGGATTAGGATTTGGTGGGAGTGACGCTGAACTCCCAACGTCGTCCTAACCCACCGGTTGTTTTCTAGGACGTTGTTGAACATCTGGGCCCCTTTCAACGGGAACAGTAGTATAATGGGCCTCCTGCCCACCAGGCTATTCCATCTCATTTTCATGCATCAATCGAGTGAGTACCATGATGAATGTCGACTGAAACTTGCAAAGCAAAAATTTCCCCTCAATGGAAGCACCAAACTGTTGACGCGGTTTTTCGCCAACAGTAGATTAAGAAATCAAATAGGGAGATTACTGCTAAATTATAAACTGTAACGAAAATAAAAGAACCCTCTCGTACACACACAACTTTTACGTGGTTCAGTGGTTAAAATCCACCTAGTCCATGAGACAATATTATTACTTTTCTCTCTCAATTTGCAGAGTTTTAGTAATACAAAAAGGTTGTCCCATTCCTTGTCCACTATCCCTAATATTTATAGGGGAATGTCCTGGATAGGTTTGGGTAACTGCGTGAATAAATAAGGTATACATTTAATACATATTATGATTTGATAACATAATAGAATATACTCTTGTTATCTCGGATAATAAATTGTAGATAGGCAATACTGCCTGGGCATTAATGAGTGTATAGGGAGCCTCTGAATCTCTTGGGATCCTTTAGTATGCACTTTGTCCAGGTTTCCACGAGCTGAATATTTCCCCCGAGCTCGTGCTCAAAGACTATTTGAACTTTAGCTCGTATTAAGCTCAAAGCACCCAAATTTGGATCTGGCTATTATAGGCCTTGAACTCTATTGTTATCCTGAGAGGCAGTCTGATAATAACTTGTAGATCATGTACGAACTGGATTGAGTCTCAAGCTGCTCACGTCATTGTTAACCAGATATCCTACTTGGCTATTTTTCCCACATTCATCTGTCAGCTGTACCCGAGCTGAGTAATTGAACTCGTGCTAATTTTAGGGTACAACACATGTTATGTGCATTTTTATGGTTATATGTATGATTATATGAATTATGTGATTTATATTATAATATGACTAGTGTAGCATGTTTAGGTGTATTAAGTATGCATGTGGGCCCGTTTCTTATTAAAAGGATATTTTTGTAATTTCGACCCGTTGAGGGTGTATTTGTAAATATATGAGTTTTGTGATTTAGACCACATTATTATGTGGATATATTGGAGTTATTTGGCACGAGACGACCCTAGTGAGAAATTAGCAGTTTAGTCACAACGAGGATTAATACCCGGCTCGAGGTGCGCCTAGGGGTATTTTAGTCATTTAGTACATTACTGAGATTTTTCGGGTAATGGGAATTATTTGGTGATTACTTGGTAATATTGGAATTAATTGGGAAATATGGTGATAATTGAGGGTTAGTGGGAAATGGTGGTAAAAATACCAATTTGCCCTTGGGGCTATTAAAGAGTTAATGCATATGCATGGGCGTTTTGGTAATTTCATGCCCATGGACTTGACTTAGTTAATTAGAAGTCTTCATAAATTAGATAACACTAAACACAACAACTCTCTCTCGCGCTCTCTCTCTCTCTCTCTCTCTCTCTCTCTCTCTCTCTTAGTTGGTTTGGAATTCTTGGAATTGTGTGGAGAATTTCTTGAATTGGAAGCTTGGAGGAGCAAAAATTGGAGTAAGGTGCATCGTTAGGTCGTAATTTCTCAACTGAGGTAAAGATTTAAACTTTGGTTTTGATGAATTTCTGGTTTGTTTTAGTGTTATTGAGTTTTGAACTCAATGTTAGGATTTTGAGTTGTGGTGAGGTTTTGGCTTGGTTTTTGGGGTTTATATGTTTCTTATAATGTGTTGTTATGAGTTTCGAACTCAATTTTGGGTTTGGTAGAAGTTTGGGGAATGATTTTAGGGTTTTTAGTTCGAAGAAAATAGCTGGAAAACGCTGGAATTCTGGGTTTGCGGGGTTGCGCCGTGGCACTGGGGTTCTTCTGAACCGCCTAGGCTCCGCGGCGCATGCCATGTGGTTTTGGGCTCGGGGCTCTCTGACTTGTTGTGCCGCAGCCTTTAGTAGGGGGTGCCACGACTCAAATTGGGGAAAATGGCCAAATGAGGTTTTGAGTTGTGGGAACTAAAACCTAAAGGCTCGGGAAGGATTCTACTACCCGATTTAGTAGAATTCGAGGTCCCGGAGGCTAGGACTCAGTCTGGAAGCCTTTATTCGCTTGTTATTGACAGTTATTCGTTATTATGGTTGTGACTAATGTTCATCGATTGGCTCAGGAGGAAAAAAGGTCGTGCTCAGGGTCGTGTTACGTGTCTCATTAAGGACCTAAGGTAAGAAAACTGCACCTAGTCTATGGTTAGGGCTTGAGCCCGGTCATTGAACATGGTTATAACTATGATGGAGCTATTTTATTAAACATGTTTGATTGTAATGAGCATATCCGCGATAAAGGATTTATGCTTGCCTATATTATCTGATTGAAAGGCTTGACTTATGAGTCAAGGGCAGCAATAGCGCGCTGAGTGCAAGCCGAAAGGCTTGACTTATAAGTCAAGGGCAGAAATAGCGGGCTAAGTGTAGGTCGATATGGTTAGGCCTATCTAGGAGTGTGACATACACTTAAACAACCTAATGGTCGCTTGGAAAACAAAGCGTCGGGTACGCTTGTCTAGCCCTATGGTTAGTTATTAGTAAATAGGGCTATGGGCCCCAGTGTTACCCTATAGTCACTTAGCTGGACTGTATGCATGCATGAATAGAGTTATTACTGCTAGGCATGCCAGATAAGACTCTGAACTTTGCTATTAACTGCCAATGAGCATGTCTATGTTTTCTTGCTGAGTCTCGGCTCACAGGTGCTATGTGGTGCAAGTAAGGGAAAGGAGAAGTTGGACCAACCATGAGTTAGAGAGCTTCGGTGGCAGTGTGTACATATGCAGCCTGCTCGACCGTCACAACCAGAGATTCAAGGAGGAACTAGGGTTAAACCCTAATTTTTCCACTTAGGCAAACATGTTTTGTATTCACCTTTTGAGTTATAAATAACTTTTTAAATATTTATTTTTGGATCCCATGTACGAACTTAGACTATTTAATTAAAGTAAATATTCTTTTGGAAAAATATTTTAATCGTAACTCATTAATTACCTCTAGTTACATGTTTATGTTCAAATGACTCGTTTAGCGAGTTAAGCACAAATTTTAATACATTGTGTAACATTTTTTGCTATCCAAGGCGTTATAGAGCAATTGCACGTTTGTGATCCAAGCTATTCAAAATAATTAGGGTCTCATTGTGGATGATCTTATTGTGGGTGATATCCATTCTTTTCTTTCTCTTTGTAGCGTAGGTTCTTTTCGTTTCATTCCTTGCAAGGGGAATAAAGTGGCCCCTATATTGGAAAAAATTAGTATTTGTGATGATTTTGAGCATTTATCTTTTGGTGTAATTGGACAATGTTTTGATCATGAAGCTGATGAGGATTATTAATTATTCTAAGGAAATCATTTTTCAAGAATATATATATATATATATATATATAGACATTAACGGTTATATTAATTTTATCAAATTAAAAAAGTGAAGGAATAAAAAACATAAGTTATTTCTATGATCATTTGCAAAAATATGAATTCATATGTAATTTTTTCGTTTAAAGATTTTGTTAGTTTATTTGTATTATTTGTAATCATAACTCTTAAACTTAGAATTAGTTTTGTTGAAAGAGTTAAAAAACATGCACACAAAAATATAAACCTAAGATCCCTAATTAATAGTATACACATTTCACTAAAAAAAACTAAGAGGTTCTTGGGCATTTAAAAAGCAATTTTTTGTTTATTTAATAAAAAATCCGAAAATAAAAATAAAAAATGTATACGGTAACAACATTTCCATTTTTTTTTTTTAATTTTACTTAAAATTTTGAAAACATCTTGTTCTTGTTTTTCAATTTTTCTTTAATAAACACTTTTCTTTCTTCATCTAACAGTTAGCCTTTTTTTTCTCCTATTGCCAACAGAGGAAAGCCATTCCGTGAAGAAGATCTGTGATTTCTTCGAAGCTTGATGACAAAAAAGATCTATGTTGACGAGGAAAAGCTAAGTGATTCCATCGATATTCGTCGGCAAAGAAAATCTGTAGTCGATTAATCTTGTCCAACATCACGCATCTCCCTCACCTTTCAATATTTTCTCCTACAATTCTCTCTCTCCATTGCCTTCCTCCTTACCTCTGACCGCTCACTGCTGCTATGGTCGGTGACGAAGGCTCACCAGAGTTCATAAAGCCCGATCGGACTATTTTAAAAGACAATAAACAAAAATATAACTGAACACATCCTAATTTTCATCTTACATTTATTTTTATTTTAGTTTTATTATTTTTAAACATGGATTTATTTTTATTATTTTTTAATTATCATATAAATTTTAAATATGTCTAATATATTGTATGAAATAAATATATTAAAAAATTAGGACAAAACAATGTCAATAAATTTAATAAAAGCTTGTTCACATGTTTTTTAATATATAATAAAATAAATTATAGTTCTATAGTATATATATAAATATTTATATCAATAATTTTTACATATATGACATTTAAATACAAGATTGACATAGATATGTATTTACTTGACTACATGACATGTATATAAATTACAATAATATTTAAAAAGAAATTAATAATATAATAAAATAATAATAGAAAAAGTCATAGTGTGGAGTACTATCCATGCATCAACTATTTTTAGTTTCTGATGTAACTCACAATGTCCTTTTTAGTGAATTTGATGAAGAAAAAAAACTTCAATCACTTGATAAAAAAAAACTATTACACAAATTTATAAGATAAAAAAAATGATATGTATGAATTTGTTATTTTTAAATAAATATGATTTAATTATTTAAATTATCAAAAAATATCTTAAACATATCTTATTTTAATTAATTAATTTATTTATTTTTCTTTAAGTTTATGTTTATTCTAGTATTTGAATTTGGCAGTGACAACAAGAGATTATATATTATATGTTTAATATAATTTTAATATTATATGTAGATTTTAAAATTAAGTTTGTTGATAGTTTTTTTTTTTTTTTTTAAAAAGTTTGTTTCTTGTTGATAGTAGATTATATTATGTTATATGTTTAATATGATATTATTATATTACGTAAAGTTTAAGTTTAATTAAATTTTATTTAAGTTATAAAACTTATCATTTTATTATTTTTAAATAATTGTTATTGTAAAATATCTCAAAAACATCATATTTTAATTTGTTTATTTATTTATTTTTAATTTAAGTTTAATCATGTTTACAATCTACTTTTAAATATAAGAATATTCTGTTATATATAAGAATATTCCGCTAAAATTAAGGAAAAAAAATAAAAAACGGTTAAAACCAATAATTTCCGTTATCTACACACTTATTATATAGAAGAGATATAATTGTATTACTACTATGAAAATATTAAAAAAATTATTTTTATAAAATAAAATTAATTTTAATTCTATAGTTTGCTTCTCTTTTTATTGATTTTGATAGTCACATTTACTTAAAAAAAATTAATTTAAATTCCAATTTTTATAATTACCAAGTGATTAAATTTACACAACTTAAATGATTTGCAGAAGTGACTTTAAGTTGTGTGTGCGGAAATAGAATCTGTCGGCTCAACTTAGAGAGTTGTCGGATTAGATTGTCAAGACAGTACTAAATATGCAAGAACGTAAAAAAATCAACATAGGAGAATTTTTTACGTGGTTAGGATACCCTTAGTGTATGAGGTCACACCCAGACATATTACTGATTAGTAAAGAATCTCAAGTACAAAAAACATTGACTTAATCTAGACAAAACTCCCTCTTAATCTATACTGCAAGTTTGTTGTACATTCTTTATGAATCCAGTTCTGATAAAAAAGTCTAACACACTTGAAATCCCTTCAATGGTTAGAGAATACTCAATTCGTCCTTAAATGCATCTTATTGAATAGAATCTTCTCCTAAAGTACTATGTGTTCATGTAAAATGATTCCATCTTCGTTTATAAAGATTGAATATCCAGAAATATATTTTCAATACAAGTAAATAAGAACAAAAGATTAAAAAATCTAAAATAATATTTTTCTTAAAGTCACAATACATCACAAACAAGAGACTACATATTTGTGAACTCTCTTTTTATATATATATATATATATATATATATATATAACATGTAGATCAAGAGTTTACACCAAACCTTAAAAGAGAAATCATTATTCTCTTTAATAAAGAAAATTTGTCTCATTGGCAGAATTTGTCTGAACAAATATGAGAGTTGACCTAACAGCTTTTATGAACTCAGTCAACTTCTAAATTCATTTTTGGGTTAAGAAAACCTTCCCAAAATAAATCACAGCCTATAGAAAACTATTAGAATAACTCAGAATGATTTCACAAAAAAACTATTTGTTACCAAAAAAATGTTTTTTTATGAAAAGATTTATTCAAGAGAATCATAAGACCAAAAATAGATTGATATTCTAATAATATTATCTTAAATATATCAATCATATTCACACCTAACATAAACCATTAATGAGACAAGATTGCAAATCGGTTAGAATATTTTTGTCTAATAGAAGCTTACCAAAAATGAATTTTACATTAATTTTATTGCTTTTTGACCATGAGTATGATTAAAGCATTATAATTGAGATTTAGAATTTAAAGAAAGTATCTAACAAAAAAAAAAAGAAAATGTAAGGTAGCCTTTATTGGGCTTCGGGGTAACGACTGAGTTAAAGTAGTATAACGTGCTAGCTTATTAAGTTTACCGTATATTAATAAGGTTTAATATTGCCAAAAAAAAAAAAATAATAAGGTTTAATCATATATTTGTATTAGTTTACCATATAAAAAGTATATTTTAATTTTTTTTAATTCAGTTGCATGTTATTTATGTAAATTTCCTTATATATAAGGACGAATCTTAAAGCCCGGTAGACTCGAGGGTCCTCAGTTCTTCAAGCAAGCTTTGGGCCCAGTACTAAGCCTCATTTGATTACACCTTTAGGCCCAGCCCAAGGTCTTCAACTGCAGAAGCATTTCTCTCGGAATCAATATTTACGGTAAAAAAAAAAAAAATTCATATTATACTGTTAAGGCAGTTTTTTCTATTTATACTTTTTAGTGCATTTATATGTCTTATTTGCATTAAATTGGTTATATTTTTTTTTTTTAAAATTAACAGTTATGTCTAAATTAATTAAATTGGACGTGAATTTATTTAAAAATAGAAAGTTTATATTTAGTTTCTATATATCATCCAATTGTTTTATTAAATTATTTCATTTTTAACTTTCTCACAATTATTATTCCATTTTTAATTAGAATAAGGGATTTTATAAAAATAAAAAAGATTGACAAAATCCATAATTTTCTCCCTCTCCCCTTCGTCCTTTCTCTTCAACAGATTCTTATCGATTATTTGGTTTATATTGCTATTAATAAACCAAAAAAAATGTATATTAGTCTCCCTATTTGTAAGTCTTTCTGAAATATTTTTATAAAATATAAATAAACATGTTAGTTTGTTGAAATATTATTCTATTTTTTTTATTTGATTAAACCTATTAGTTTTTTTAATGTGATCTTTAATCTGAGTGTGTTTGCTTATATCAAATATAAACTAATTACTTAAATCTATGTTTCATAATTATTAGCAAGAATATTTAAATTGTTAATCAACTATTAATAATAGGGATAATTGTAGCAAAAATACCCATAGTTTGGGTTTTTTACGCGGCATAGACCCAATATTTATTTTTAGTGGCAATAGTACCCATAGTACCAAAAAGTGTTGTTCCATTTGGTTCCGTTTGGTTCCCTCCGTTAGTGGCATCTGAGTGTATACGTGTATGCACCAGATAATTCAAAGTTTTAATTAAATTTAAAACATTTTTTTAAACTGATTTTAACTTTTTAAAAAAAATTAAAAACCCTCAAATCTATCTCTCATTCCCATATCTTTATCTCTCTCTCTCCCTCACCACCCGACCCCATAGTAGCCCCCAAAAATCGCAGCCACCAAGCTCTGGCGTCTTCTTCCTCCGAGCTTCTATGAGAGCTCCCACGGTACTGAGTTCCGAGCTTCAATAGCAGTTGTTGGGCGAGGTTCCGACTACCCAGCCTAGAGCTCCAACGACTACACTTGTGCGAAGAGCTCTGACGATGAATCCTCAGCAAAGAGCTTCGACGACTCCTGGACGACGACTCCTGGACGACTCGAACTACGACTCAGGCAATAGCTCCTAGGGAATGATCTCTGAGCTTCAACAACGGCTCTTGGTGTGAAGAGCTTCGAGTCTAGGGCAGGGGATCAGGAGTGGGAGTCGAGCCACTGCAATAAAGCATTGGTCTTCTTCAAGGTCCGTAAAGAGCTAGGTTCCTCAGATCTTGGTTCCTCAGAGCTTCTTTTACAACTTAGCTCTAAGGTTTGTGGATTTGGGTTTTGTTTTTTGAGAGGAAGACAGGGAATCAAGCTTGGGAAGGCAAGAAGAAGAAAAAGGAAAGAAAGAAGAAGTTGCTAAGGAGGAAGATGAAGACATAGACTCTATGTTGATTTTTTTTTTTACTGATTTTGTGTTCTAGACTGAATTTGTTAGGAAAATTTATGTTTTTAAAAACCCAAATTGATGATGTTTTTTTAAATTAGAGTTATGATTTTAGTTTTTTTAATTAATTATGATTTTGGTTTTAATTTAGATTTTGGATTAAGTTTTTGTTTTATTTTAGTATTTTAATTAGTAAATATTTACAAATTTAGTAATTTTGATTTGTTAATTAGTTTTAAGCTTTTAATTATCTTTTTCATATTAATTTCTATATTTTTTTAATATTTTAAATTCATTTTTAATTATTTTTAAAATTTTAAAATCCATTAAATTAATTTTTAAAAATAGTTATGAGCTTGACCAATCAGATAATGACACGTAATAGTTCAGTCATCACCAAACAGAGCTCAACTGATGGGGACCACCAAACAGAGCTCAACTGATGGGGACTAACGGAATTACAGTTTTTCCGACTTTGGATACTATTGCTACTAAAAATAAACATTGTGTCTATGCCGCGTACAAAACTCAAATATTTGATACTTATGCCGCAAATATCCCTTAATAATATAAACCTATAGGTTGTGAATTATTGTAGTGTATTATAAACATATCGGTTTATGTTGCAATTGGCCAGCAGTGCAATATAAACCTATTGGTTTATATTGTAATTGGTAGACACTTTTAAGTCACCAGAATATATGATTTTATGGCAGATCTCTGCCATAATTTTTTCTTGCTCTATAATTTCAAATGCATGAATGAGCAATTTTTTGTGTGTTGTTGGTTGGGTTACGTCATAATAGTAATGAGAGATATTTTATTTATGGTAAGAATTGATTTTTTTTATTTCCATTAATGCCAACCACATTTTGTGATTTTCTACCATGATTGACTTGCACTAATAATGAAAATAAAAAAATGTGTATCATTATTATAAATTCTTTATAATACTTGTATACTTATAAAGAAAAGTCATTTATTCAACCCGACCCAAGTCCCTAGAAATGACCACGAATGTCTCTTTTCTTACATCACTCTATACAATTGTCAACTTTTTTATTTTTCCATACAAATACCTATTTTTTTTATATTTTTTATAGTAAAATTCTTAGACTGGCATTTTTGAATGATTTCTTGAATGATTTAGGGTCTGATTAGTTGGTGATTTAAAAATTGGATTTTTAAAAAGTATAATTCTGAAATAAAAATCTAAAATTAATGTTTAAAAATATATTTCTAAAAATATGATTGGTTCATTGACAGTAAACTGTTTTTTAGTTTTAAAAAATTAAATCTGTTATTATTATAAAATTTGAAAATATAACAAAATTCAGAATATGTGATTAGTAGAACTTAATTATAAAACTATTTTAATTCAATACTTTTTAACAAATGATAATATTAAATTTTGATAATAAATTTAGTTAAATAAAATTTAAATTTAGAATATTAATTAATAAATTCATAATAAATTATGTACTATTAAAATATTTTATATACATTATATATGTATATATTTTTCATTTTTGAGGCCTACTGTGCATTTTATTAAATACATTTTTTCATTCTTACAAAATTCACAACAAGACCCAAACTAATATTTGAAATAGGGAAAAACGTGGAAAAATCGTTTTCAATTTTGTAGTATAAAATTGGGATATGAATTTGGATTTGCTTTTTCAAAATAAAGAACCAATCAAGTATTATGATGGGACCCACCTTATTTTTGTTTTTAAAATTATAAAATCTGATTTAGATTTGCTACCAATCAAACCCTTAATTTTTTCAAACTCTCACACTTACATTATTTTTTTTCTTTCAAATTTCTCAATTCCATATATTCTCATAGTCTCTTAATATCTTATTCAAATAGATATAATTTATTTGTTCACACTTTTAAATATAAATTATTATTGTTCTTCAAATTTTTTCCAAAAATTATAATAAAAAACTTGTTATATCAATTAATACTAATAGTTCTAAATATAATGTTAAGAAAGTTTATAATTTCATTTAAATAATTAAAGTAAAAACTCATTAATTATATTTTTGTTAGATAAAAATTTGTATTGTCTCTACGAGATATAGGTTTATAGATATTTTACTCCTACTTTACTAAATTGTAAACTCGTTGTATGCAATTTCATTAAAATAAATAGTAAAGAGTAAACTCGCACTTTCAATTTATTTGTAAGTAAACAAAAAAAAATCTTAACAAGCAAAGAATCATGATAATGAGAACATTTGTTTGCAATTTTAAATTTAAACATAAATATATTTTTGAATTTTTATTCCAAAAAATGTGATTAATTTTCAATTAAAAAAAATCCAAATGATAAAAAAAAACATAAACATAAACTACTTGTTTACAATTTCAAACCAACTTAAATATAAGTTGTAAACTACTTGTTTACTATTTCAAATTTAAATATAATGTAAACAATTTGTTTATACTTTTGAATTTTTAAGGAAGTCGTAAACTAATGTTTTTTATTTTTGTTTACATTTTAAATTATTTTTTTAAAAGTAAAAAAATGCTTTGTGTGTATATTTTGTCTTAAAATAAATATAAATTTGAAATCTTAATTCAATAAATATTAATATATATATTTTTAATACATTTTTTTATATATTAAGACTATTTTAGTCAAATATTTTAAGAAACATGGTATATATCTCTTTTTTTTAAATAAAGGATAATTATGTGTATTAAATGTGAAAAGATGGTATTTATGTGGTTATCCCCATGTCCCAGCCATAATCATAGTTGAAGTTCTCTCCAACGTTCTTTCTTCTCTATTGTGCATGCACGAATGAACAAATTAATTGGTGGAATAATAAGCAGTTATATCCCACAAAAATTAGAGATTTTGGCTGAACTTTAATACTCATAAACGCCATATAACTAAAACAGTTATTCAAAACATTTGGTAGGGATTTTATAATTAGAGAATAGAGTGTTAACCTAGTAAATTTACAGTTATATTATACTTGCGTTTTCTTTTTAGAATTTGTAAGAATAATATGAACTCCTTAGACTAAATTTTTCATTAGTGAGGCTATTGAGGAAGTTGTGTTAGAATATGTTCTACTTGTAAATCATTCTTTTGATTTTTATTGTATATAATTTGAATTAATTCAAATCTTCTTCACTCCCATTTTATTTGAAAATATTATGTCTTATTTTATACAAATATTAGTCATGTATTACTTATTTAATTTAGATATATAAGTATTTTGTTAGAAATGTTATAGGGAAACTCCACAAATATCTCTCATATACCCACAAAATTATCTCCAACCCACTTAAAATTTGCTAACTATCACTAAAAATACAACTTAACACCAAAAACATGAAAATTTTGAAATACACAAGTCCTCTTATTATCTCTTTTCTCAAATCATCAAACTCATATTCTAAATCACAAATAAATTCACTAACATATTTTGAATCACAAGGGGAAACTCACTCTCAATAGCTTCACAATATTTTTAGTAAAAATTTACAAAGTTGAGAGAGGAATGAGTTTTTGAAGCAATTGATAATAAGTCACTATTTTTATTTATATGTTATGAGTGTGTTATACAGTAGTTTATATGTACTTTTCAAGCTATTCTATGCTAAAAAAATTATTTTTGTGTTGAATTAACAAACTTCCATTTGAAATCTTTGATTTAGGATTTTTTGGGTTCAAACCTAGATTGGACTTTGTCTAGAACCTTGTTCGGATATTGTCAAGACAAGGTTTAGACCTAGCCCTAGTTCAAACTAGGGTAATGTTTTCTTTACATTATTTTGCCTAGTTTTACCTAATCATATTTTGTCATATGCCTTATAGATCAATCAAGTATAAATATTTTTGTGTTATATAATGGAGAGAGAGAAGAGGTTGTTAATGAAGGTTGGCCACTTAGTATTGTATTTTTACACTAATATGGTACGAAAAGAAGTATCCTAAATTGGGTCTATTGCTAGAAAAATGTTCGCAATACCTTGAGCGAACCTTAAACGGATTGTTGAGTTGAGGAGCTTCAACTGGTTAGTGGATTGCACCTTCGAGCAACGTCGACAGACTAGGCACCATGAACTGGTCTTTGACCTTAAACAAAGGGTTGTATTAGCAGACTAGGCACAACAAACTCGAACTGGAGGTTGCACCAACGGGCTAGGGAGCTTCAACGGAGGTTGCACTGAAGGGCTAGGGAGCGTCAGAACACAAGGGGCGACTGCAAACTTGTGGAAGAAGGGATTTTTATTTATAGAAAAATTAAGAGATGGATAGTTTTAGTATTATTGCATATATTTTTGGATTTATCCTTATTATATAGGTTTTTTCTTTTTACTACAAATTGCTAATAGTATTTTGTCTCTTTTAGATAATTTATATTAATAATTATTAATTAATAACATAACGTAATTCATTCATGAAGGAAATCATCTGTGCTTTCCATTTCATCGATTAGGAATATATAAAATATACAAGCTATAATTTAGGTTGCCGTTACAATATACATGCTATAATTAAGGCTAACATTTAGGAAACTAATGCTATAAGATATATTCAAATTTTAATAAATTATTTTACATAATAATATCTATCACACCCTCGCAGTCAAAGAAGTAGGTGGACGAATGCTTAGACTGTCCCGAAAATCATCAACAAGTATGTGTAGAATTCCTTTCATGAAAATATCAGCGATTTGATAGCAGGGCAGAACATGAAGAACACGAACGTCACCACGAGAAATTTTTTCACGTACGAAGTGAATGTCCATCTCAACATGTGTTTGTGCATTGATGTTGTACAAGATTACCCGAGATATAAACGACACTCACATTGTCGCAATATACCAATGTAGCCTTGTGAATTGGGCAATGAAGCTCAAGAAGAAGGTTCTGAATCCAACAAGATTCAGAAACAACATTAGCTACTCCTTTGTATTCGATCTCGGCACTGGAGTGAGATAATGTAGGTTGTCATTTGGACGGCCAAGAAATTAAGTAATCATCGAGTAACACACAATAACCAGAGGTAGACCGTCTAGTATTCGGACATCCACCCCAATCTTCATCTGTGTAAAAGAGGAGCTTGTCAATAGTTGTTTTATACAAATGCAGGCCGAAATCAATAGTACCTTGAATGTAGCGTAAAATACGCTTGAAAGCATTCATGTTCTCTTCCTTTGGATCATGCATATGAAGACATACTTGTTGCACCACATAAGAAATGTCGGGCCTCGTAAAAGTAAGATATTGCAAGGCACCTGCAAGAGGAATATACTTAGTCAAATCCTCATAGGGAATGTCATTAGAAGCGCCAAGTTTGGGCTTCGTATCAATCGGTGTTGGCCACATTTTGCAATTGGTCATGCTTGCTCTTTCTAGAATTTCTTTTGCATACTTTTTCTGTGAAAGAAACATACCAGTAGTATTATAGGTAACTGTTATTCCCAAGAAATAACTAAGTGGACCAAGATTCTTCATAGCGAACTCTGTACTCAAAAGTAACATAATTGACGTTCCAAGAGAATTAGACGAAGCTTCCAATATGATGTCATCAACATACAAAAGAATATATCTAGTATCAAATTCCTTACGATAAATGAACAATGAGTGATCCGATTTGCTACAAGTGAAACCAATCGTGGCTACATAATCTGCAAACCGCTGCACTCAGGCACGAGGTGCTTGCTTTAGGCCATAGAGTGATTTATTTAGCAAGCAAACATGGTCAGGATGAGAGGAATCTTTAAAACCCATTAATTGATGCATATAAATTGTTTCATTGAGACTACCATGTAAAAAGGCATTTTTGACGTCCAACTGATAAATAGACCATGATTTTGATGAGGCAATGCTTAAAATCGTCAAAATAGTCACCGACTTCACTACTAGGCTGAATGTTTCATTGCAATTCACTCCTTTCTTCTGTGACCTACCATCACCTACAAGACGGACTTTCTGCCGCTCAAAAGAATCATAAGATTTTCTTTTATGACAAAAAATCAACATAGATCGAATTATATTCACATTAGGTGGGCAAGGTACCAACTTCCAGGTCTTATTTTTAATTAGAGAATTATATTAATCAGTCATGACATTTTTCCAATTTGAGTTTTGAAGAGCACTCACCAGATTTTTGGGCTATGGTGAAATAAAGGTGGTGGTCGAAGCACTCAAATTATGGGAATAGTTGCGGTTTGGTTTAAAGATGCCATGTTGACTACGAGTGGTCATACAGCGGAGCATGGGATTGTTGGGACTGGAATGACTGCGAGTTGGATCGTGAGTAAGTGATCTGTTTGGTGCGGGTTGACGGGTAGGAGAAGAGTGGGGTATTATTTGTGAAGCTGGGATCTGTTGATGGACCGGCTGTGAAGGGGAGTTTGGCTGTGAACTTGGGCCTGGGTGTGTGATGGGCTCGGTAACAGGATGAGAGGGCTATGACATTTGATTTTGTGTAGCAGAGTTGTGTAAATGATGAATTAAATATGAAGAAAAGCCTTCACTTAAAAAAGAATACACATTTGGAGAACGTTCATGTATTTTTGAGAAAGGAAATTGTGTTTCATAAAAAAATACATGACGAGAAATGATTATTTTTCTACTCGACAAATCATAACATTTATAGCCCCTATGGTTTGATGGGCAACTGAGAAAAACTCACAGGGTGGATCGCGCTTGCAACTTATTAATAATAGTGGCCGTAAATAATGGGTAGCAAAGACAACCAAAGACACAAAAATGGGAATGGATGGGATCTTACCGATAGAGGATTTGCGTTGGGGAACGGTATCCTAGAACTTTGGTTGGGAGAATGTTGAGGAGATGAGTGGCCACTTGAAGGGCACGGTGCCAAAAAGAAGGACGCGTGAATGAGTGTGCTAACAAGGTTCGAACAATGTTATTTATTGATTTAATTTTTCATTCAGCTTTGCCATTTTGAGGATAGGTATGAGGGTAAGAAAACTTAAATTGCATTCCATTTTGTTCACAGAATTTGTGAAATGCACCATTATCGAACTCTTTTCCATTATCACATTGGAAGTTCTTGATGTCTCTTTCAAATTGTGTTTTAATGAGAGTTTTGAATTTGAAAAAGGGAATAAACTTGTGATTTCTTAGAGATTTGAAACATCCACAAGAATTTGCTAAAATCATCAAGAAACAAAACATAATATCTATGGCCAAAAGAGCTTGATATGGGCGTGTCCAAAGATCACTGTGAATAATATCAAATGGAAATTCAGTAAAAGAAAGAGAAGCATTAAACAACAATTTCACATGTTTACCAAGAGGACAAGAAGTGCAAAAATTGTTACGACCCTTATTACAATTAATTAAATTTTGAATACAAAGAGAGCTAAGAACATTAACTCCAAGATGGCCTAAAAAATTGTGCCACAAACTAGGAGACAAAGCAGTAAAAGCTTAAGGAAAAATTGATGGAGATATGGCTCGATTTTTGGTGGAGATGGGGTAGAGATCCCCAGAGCTGTTACACCTCATTAGATGGTTCCCCGTTTGCAAATTCTTAATAGAAAAGACAAAAGGATCAAACTCAACAGAAACCAAATTGTCACTTGTAAATTTACGAAGAGTTATTAGGTTTTTAATGAGTTTTTGTGCATGCAAGACATTATTTAGGTTTAAAGGGGGGTTGGGTGGGGATAGTGTAGTGCTGCCATGACCATGAATAGGAATTACATGACCATTACCAACAACAATATTATGATCTTGCTCGAATAAAAATAAGATGAGAGTGTACCTTGATATGCCATCATATGAGAGGTAGCATCGGTGTCCATATACCAGTTCTCATCTAGTTGAGAGAGTGCAAGGGTGCATTGCCACATTAATGTCCATAGGTGTGTACCCAATAGTGGATGGTGCGACTGAGGTAATGTATGCTTGTTGCGGTCTCGGTCCGAGAACCCCGGATTGGTGGGGAGGTAGAGTTCTAGGCTGCCACGAAGCTGCTGGATAAGGACAAGGAGGCTAGGCCCACCCGACCCAAGGACTAAAGAATGGCTATTGGTAAGGTGAGTAGGCCCAGTACAGCTGTTGCTATGCACCACCTGTCCCGGTGCCACCTGCATCTCCACGTTTGCCTCGACCGCGTGCGGTTGTTGTTTCCCCTTCCACAGTTTTTTTTTTCTTGTCGCGATTATTATTATTAAGGCCTTGCGAATTAGTATTGTTGGCAGTTTATTATTGTGGCTGTGAAGAAGAGCCCTCATCCACCGTTAGGAGGGCGGTGGAACTAGATTCACGGGATGCATCTCCTTAATCATGGTCTCCTCTAACTTCAATCGAGAACACGCCGTAGCAAAACTCGGTAAGTTATCCTTTTGTTGCATAACCGTGACAAACCCACTATACGCTTCGGTTAAGTCACGGAGGAGATGTAACTGTTGTGAATACTTATACAAGATCTCATTTATTTTCATGTAAATCATATATTAAACAAATTAAATATAAGAAAACCTAGAACATGTTTCTATAATTGAATTTAAACATAGATAGTGATAAGAAGACTTACATTATATGCTGCGGAATGAATACGTCATTCCTTCAGTTTATCTAACCCTTGTATCCTAATGGTCGAAGGGTATCACCAATAAACTACATTGATCTTCAAATTTCTTCACAATCTTCAACAGTATCCTTAGAATCACCTAGAGTAGAGTGGGAAATTCTCAACACATGAGATCGATACAGAGAGAAGAAGAGAAGAGAATATAGAGGCTTAGAAAAATATTTTTGTTGTAGAGAGAGCCTAAAACACTAAAGCATCAAAACTAAATCTTATGATCATCTTTTTTCAACTCTCACTTAGCAATCCTTTTAAAGGCTCAATTACGTCACTTATTTAATAAAAAAATCAATAAAAAATAGTTAATATCAGCCCTTAGATCGAAATTATCATGGGCTTTAGGCCTTTGAAAAATTTCATTTAATTATAAGCTCGTTGGTCTTAAATTCAAGGCCCGTATTATTTTCTATTGATTAATTAATTAAATAATTATTTAAATCCCTTATAAAATTAATTATTTATAATTTGAACCTTGATTTAAACTTATTTATTAATTTAGACAATAATTTGTCTTAATTAATAAATCTGCCCTAAAATCTCTTTTCTTCTTTAAATTGCATAACTATGTGAAATTATCTAAAATTGAGCTGGTCAACTTTGGGAATTCTGATTAATAATTAAATCAATTAATTGAGACTAGCTAGATGATTTTATCCAAGGTACTGTGGGGACGATGGGCCTATGAAATCAAGCTCCAATAAGTTATCATAAATTTAACAAATAAACTTATTAACTTATTAATTCCTCATGACTCCACTAAAGATTCGAAATTGAACTCTTGAATTCTTATAACACACTATAAGAAATATAGATAAGTTATTAGGTATCCATTGTTACAACTATAATTATCACTCAATCCTCTATAGACGATCTACAATGAGATGAGACCAAAATAACGTTTTACCCGTCATTGTATTTTATCCTTAAAACACTTAGTTCTTTGTAAATCATATTTTAGTAAATTAATATTAATTGTTGAAATGAGGTCTCTATCATATAGCACCTCGAACCAAACTAAAAGGAAACCATCATTTTACTTCTTCATCAGAAGTTGTAGATATTCATATATATGATTAACACTCCCACTCAATTATATTACCGAGTTCCCAAGATGTAAGTATAGACTAGTTTGTAGGGTAAGCTGGTATCGAACAAGTCAAAGAACTCAAATAATACAATCAGTTAGAATACTAACCACTAAGAATTGAGATTGAATTTACACTAAGAATTGAGATTGAATTTACCTATGGTCAACTACATGATATGACTAGAATAGATAATAATGGTATGTTTGATTATCTTATCTACTATCAATATCGGTCTAGTTCGATGTAACAAATACATCCGATCTTATCTACTTTGCTAATGTTCTGGAAAGTACATAACACTACAATGTGTAAGTAGATCATATCGCATATTGGAAAGTCAGTGTAAATCCTGAGCACTGACTAATCTTAGGACTAACTTATTTTTTAACATATAATCATATTTATATTCCACTGTGATTATGTCACTATAAATTTGATTAGCTTTATGCCCGGGATTTAATAGAAGTTTATATTAAACAAATAATTATGAAAATAAAATATGTGAGCAAAGTGATTGACCAATTAAGAAATGATTTCTATTCTTTTATTGATAATTAAATGAGATTACAAAGAAACTGGGTTTTAATTAAGGCATAAAACCCCAACAAATTCCCACTTTCACTAATTGAAACTAATGCCTTAATTCTACTAATCCTATTTTCTTGATATGCTTATCAAATGTAGCTTCTGGTAGTGTCTTTGTAAATGGATCCACAAGATTGTCTTCAGATGCAATCTTCATAACCATCACATCTCCCCTTGCCACATATTCTCGAATTATGTGATACTTACTTTCTATATGCTTACTCCTCTTGTGACTTCAAGGTTCTTTCGAGTTGGCTATGGCTCCTGTGTTGTCGCAAAATAACACGAGCGGTTTATCCATATCTGGAATAACACCAAGATCTGAATAGAACTTTTTTAGCCAGACTATTTCCTTAGCTGCTTCAGATGTAGCTATGTACTCAGCCTCCATGGAGGAATCTGAGATCATAGACTGCTTTAAGCTTCTCCATATCACAGCTCCACCCCTAAGAGTAAACACCATTCCAGAAGCAGACTTCCTATCATCAACATCAGTCTTAAAATCTAAATCGGTGTAGCCTATAGGGTACAAAACACCCCTCTTGTAGACTAACAAATATTCCCTAGTCTGTCTTAAATACTTTAGAATATGCTTAATTGCTATCCAATGTTCCGATCTTGGGTTGGACTGATATCTACTCACTACTCCCATTGCATAGAAGATATCTGGTCTAGTACACAACATAACATACACCAGACTTCCAACTCTAGATGCATAAGGAAGCTTTTCTAATTGCATCTTCCTCTTCAGGAGTCTGGGGATCTGCTTCTTTGAAAGATGAATTCCATGGCGGGATGGTAGACTTCCTTTCTTGGAATTTGTCATTGAGAAACGTTCAAGCCCTTTATCAATGTAAGCTGCTTGAGATAGAGCTAAGAGTTTGTGATGGACCCAAAACAGGTATGTTTTAAAAATTTATACTCGCAAGCGCACGAATCATATATGGAATATAGTGTTCGTGTAAGCACGAGATCGAACCCAAATGAGTTGTCTAAAATAAAAAAGAAAACCATTTTAAACCAAAATTAATAAATTATAACCTAGCTCCAAAGATTGATGAGATTTAATGTCATGAATATAAAATAAAATATTTAAAATAAAGATATTTAAGAGAATGAAAATAACTCAATAAGGATCTTGAAATAAGTGGTAAAAGGAAAGATTATTAAGATACTAGAATCCACAAAATGTAAGTATAACAATATTTATTAGTATATTGGTTCCCAAGTTTTAGTAATAGTTGAAATTAATCAAACCATCACTTATTCAAATTAGATATTCTATTTAAGCACACATTTTTATAAAAATATAGGATCTATCTTCACTTTTCAAAAAGTATAATTTCAAAGCATTTAGTGCAAATCAATCTAATGAAATAACAAATAAATCAATGAACATTATTTATAAGGAAAAACATAATATTTTTGTTCTAAGCATGGATGTATACAATTTAATGACACATCTTACACAAAGAATATTATGTTTTTGCACTAATGAAGAACAAAGTGTAAATATGTGCTAACAATCCAAAATACATGATGTTATCCCCATTTCCTGGAAGGGCTTTGGGCTTTTGCCCTGGCCCACGGTCAGAGGTCCGGCTTGGCGTATGGGCCTGACCCATAGTCCCTTGGTTTGAATATCGCCCAAGGGAATTGGTACTGACCAGGGACCCTAGACTGGGCCCGTCTGGAGGGGTCCAGGACGTACCTCCGGGTTCGTCTTCATCTTGAACGGTCCCGGCGATGTCCAAAGCGCCCGGACCGTCGCGGCCTACGCGTCCCTATCCCGGAGCCTGGTATGGTCCGGGCCCGAGGTAAACGGAGCGGGCCAACGGTAAACGGACCTGGATCACCTCCTCCCCAGTTGAAGGGCCAGGCCTCCAGGATCTTGAAACCGCCTCATTTCGCGTGGGTATTGTCCCCCACTTTTCGCCTGCAGAAAAGGTCGCCTCGGGATTGTCCACTGGAGTGTCAGGACTGCGCAGCCAAGTACCCTGACCGGTCTTGTCTCCTGAATCAGCCTCGTGACTCGAAGTGGTCAGAGCCAAAGCGCCGTTTTTTCGGGCGAAGGCTTGTGTCTCAGGTCAACCAGTTGGGCCTTAGCTGGTTTAAATTTCGTGTATTGTATACCTTTTTGTATTGGGCCTCCACTAGAAAGGCCCCTTGTACCCATTTCTCTGAGGGGCCCGGGTCGGATCCGGCCCAGACCTGGTGTTCCCCTCAGCTTATAAATATAAGCTGTCGAACAACGCACAGGGAGAGGAAGAAAAAAGGGAGAAACTCTGTTCAGATAGAGTCAGAAAACTCCATTGTAAAAGCTTCTTATAGCTCTAATATATAGACTCGTGGACTAAGGCTAGTTAACGCCCCAACCACGTAAAAACCTCGTGTTGATCTTCTACTTTCATTATTATTATCAGTAAATATTGTTCATTAATACAGTTGCCGAAAATCTCAGTTAACAGTTTGATTCTTTCATTGAGAGTTGAAGGAAGCTAGCGCCAACATCAGGCCTTTACTACGATGGTGAACACGCGTCACACCACCTTCGACCCTACCAACCCAGAGCAAGGTAATGGAGATCCGCTGCCTTCTCAGTATATTCCTCAAGACCTGCCTGAAGACGTGCCTCCTCAGACGTCTCACCAAGATGAGTCGCAAGACTATGAGGGTGAGGCAGAGTACGAAGTAGAAAACGAAGAAGAGTACTACGAGGAGGAGAACGAGGGGGAGTATCACGATGAAGCCGCGGACCCCGGGATCCCTCGCGACGATCAGCAAGACTCGGAGGTGATTAGACTAAGGCAGTAGATCCTGGATCAGGAAGCCAGGATGGCTGAACAGGCGGAGGCACACCGCCGGGTGCAGGAGTCTCTGCGAGCCTTGCAAGCACTGATGGCCGCGCGCGCGCCAGGTAGCCAACCCCACGGCTGGCCCGCAACCAGAAACGCAACAACCCGCTCCCCAAGAGCAAGCTAGGGGCCCCAGGGGTGCTAGTCTGATCCGTCCCCCAGAGCCTTTTCCCGACGCAGCTCAGAGAGTCCCGGACGAGGAGCGACGGAGGACCCGGGAGAAGACCACCCCCGTCGAGAAAGCCGGGGCACGTTCTTGGCCGTTACCTAGGAAAGAGAAGGTGCGCCCCGTCCTAGGACGAAGCCACCCAATCGATCCGCAAGGAGCGCGGCCACAGAACGGGCAGCCCCGGCACCCCCCAGGGCCAAGCGGGCGAGAAAGGTCTTTGCACCCGAGTGCTTCGGTCAACAAGAACCGTCGGGAACGATCTCGCCGCGAGGATCGTAACGCTCTCAGTTCAGGAGACGATACTTCTCGGGTAGATTTACGTGACGGACTGAATGCCCGGAAGGAGCGGGCCCGCAAGGAAAAAATCCTCCCTCGAGACGGCGACCTCAGGAACGACATTAACGATAGGAGGAACGAGAGAATCCCCCTGGAGGATAGCACGGCCAAGCAGCTCATGGAGCAAATGGCCGCATTGAAAAAGGTCACTGATCGCTTGGCCCGCAAGCAGGAAGGCGCGGACACCGACTCTGACGAAGAGGATAAAGAGCCGTGCGCGAGGCACATCCTGGACGCCATACTGCCCAAGGGGTTCAAGATGCCAAGCCTCACCGCCTATACTGGAAATACAGATCCCAGGGATCATCTGTCCCGATACAACCGACTCATGACCGTGGCTCATGTCAGCGACGACGGCAAATGCCTCTGCTTCTCCATCACGTTGGGTGGTCCCGCCGAAGAGTGGTGGAAAAGGCTTAAACCGGGGTCCATCCAAACTTGGTCCGGGCTACAGTCGGCATTCCGAAAGCAGTTCGTGGCCGCCATGAGGATGGACATGCAAATCAGCGCCCTCGCCAATATTAAGAAACTACCCGCGGAGACATTGAGAGCCTACATACAGCGCTTCACTGAAGAAGCCTCCAAGACCAAGGTCGATGACGGACAGCGCCTGGTGGCACTGCAGTCTGGGATCCGGGCCGGGTCGCCACTCTGGGACGACATGCAGCGCGGTAAAGCCGCCACTTTGGAAGAATTCATCAGGAGGGCCCAAGGATTCATCAACTGGGAGGAGGCTCAGATCCAGGCCTTCGGGTGGCCCCCGGCTCCTCACCCCATCCCCCAAATGATTCCGGGAGGTGCGGGACAGTTCCCTGCGCAGTCCTACGCCACGCCCCCCATAGTCCCGGGGACGGCGGTCACGCCCGGCATCAGTTACACACCTACGGTGTACGGCCCTGCCGCTTCGGGGTACGCCCCGGTCCAATCAACGCACTTCTCTGGATATGGTGTCGCGCCGGCAGGACACAGTATGGCCCCCATCGTAGCCCAGCAATCGCAGACGGGAGTAACCGAGGCAAGTGTGAATCCCTCCCGGGGGAAGCGATCCGGCAAAGGCCAGAACCGGCCGGAGCTGGCCAAGAAAGGGAAGAGGGGCTATGAGCCCCAATACTCGGAATACACCAGCTTGGTGGACACCCGGGAAAACATCTACCTGGCGACAGAAAGAGCGGTCCACTACCGGAAGCCTAGCCCCATGTTTAAGGGGGGAAGGAATCCGAGAGACACCAGCAAACGGTGCGCCTATCACAGAGACGTGGGCCACACCACCGACGAGTGTCGCCAGCTCAAAGACGAGATTGAAAACCTCATCAAGCTGGGGCACCTCCATCAGTGGGTGAGAATGCCCGTGAGTGTCCCGGGTATGTCAGCAAGCCCCGGACAATCCACGGCGCCGGTGACGACTCGTGCATACCCGCCCCAGGGAGGGTATGCACAGGGACCTCCAGCGCAGGCCCCTAAGGGGACCGTAGCCGCGCAGGCTCCCGGCCCTGGAATGCCCTATCCTTCCGGGACAGCGCCCCCTCGAGTGGACGGGCACGTGGCGACCATATCGGGCGGACCCCACCTAGGAGGACCTTCAAAGAATGACCAAAAGCGCTATCTGAGCGAGCTGGACCACGACCAAGAAGTTTGCGCCCTTGTCCAGGCCCTGGCTCAGCACCCTAAACTGATGAACCTCCCCATCACGTTCACGGAGGACGACGCCCGCAACGTCCACTTTCCGCACCACGACCCGCTGGTCGTAGATGCTCAAATTGCAAACAAGTTGGTATCCCGCGTGTTGGTGGATGATGGAAGCTCCGTCAACTTGTTGTTCAAACCCGCCATTGCCTCCATTGGCCTAACGGAGGCTGATCTGGCATCCTGCCCGACCCAAATCTACGGCTTCAGCGGAGATGCACTTCTCCCCATGGGAAAAGTCCAGCTGCCAGTGACGCTGGGGGATGAGTTGCAGCGCTCGTTCATGTTCTGCACCTTTGTTGTGGTAGACTGCCCAACCGCTTACAACGTCATCTTTGGCCGGCCCGCCCTGGTCGAGTTCGGGGGCCATCACCTCCATCCGCCATCTATGCATGAAGTTCCCGTGCAGCAACGGAGGAATATGGACTGTCCGGGGAGACCAAAAAAGCACTAGAAAGTGTTACCATGTCTCTGCCCGTCCCGTATGTATGGTTCGGGAAGAGCCCGTCGAGCCGGCCCTCCGCCCAGTTGAGCAAGTAGTCCAGGAAGAGGACGATCTGGACCCGCGAATAGGAGACGAGCGCGTCCTGGAGCCAATGGACGAAATAGAAGAGGTATGCATCAGCGAAACCGACCCGGCCAGGGTCATCCAAGTGGGAAAGAGCCTGCCGGCGGACATTCGGACTGCCATTATCGCCCGAGTCCAGGAAAACCAGAATCTTCTGGCATGGTCCCACTCCGATATGACCGGGATCGACCGCAATATCATCTGCCACGCGTTAAGTATTGACCCAAACGCGACCCCGGTCTGCCAGAAACGCAGACCTTTGGGGACGGAAAGGGCCGAGGCCCTCAAGCTGGAGGTGGAGAAGTTGTCTTCCATCAATTTCATTCGCGAAGCGGTATACCCCGTATGGCTGGCCAACCCGGTCTTGGTGCCGAAACCTAACGGGACCTGGAGGACTTGCATCGACTTCACGGACCTCAACAAAGCGTGCCCGAAGGACTGTTTCCCGCTCCCCCAAATAGACCAAATGGTGGATGCTACGTCCGGTTACGAGATCTTGAGTTTCATGGACGCCTACTCTGGCTACAACCAGATCTCCATGCACGTGGTGGATCAGGAGCACACCAGTTTCCAAACCGACAAGGGCATCTATTGCTATATAGTCATGCCTTTCAGACTCAAAAATGCCGGAGCAACTTACCAGAGGCTCGTCAATCGAATGTTTCGGGCCCAGCTAGGGCGAAACATGGAGGTATACATCGACGATATGTTGGTCAAGTCCAAGACGTCGCGGGACCATGCAGACGATTTGGCAGAGGCTTTCGCAGTTATCCGGAAGTACGGGATGAAGCTGAACCCTAAGAAGTGCACCTTCGGCGTAGCTTCCGGGAAGTTCCTGGGCTTCATAGTGAGCTTCCGAGGAATCGAATCCAACCCAAAGAAGATCAAGGCGCTGATCGACATGGCCCCTCCCCGGAAGCACAAGGACGTCCAGAGCCTGACGGGGCAAGTGGTCGCCCTGAGCCGTTTCTTTTCTAAGGCCACGGACAAGTGCGTCCCTTTTTCCAACGTCCTTCGGGGGAGCCAGCGGTTCGAGTGGTCACCCGAGTGCGAAGAAGCCTTCCAGAAGCTGAAAGAACACCTGGCCAAGGCCCCCATCCTGTCAAAGCTAGTCGAAGGAGAACCTTTGTTTCTATACCTGGCCGTGACCGAGCATGCCATCAGCGCCGCGCTAGTACGAGAAGAGGAAAGGACACAACTCCCGGTGTACTACGTGAGCAAGCGATTACTAGACGCCGAGTCTAGGTACCCGCTAATAGAAAAGCTAGCTTTCTGCCTATTGATGTCTTCCCGGAAGCTTTGACCTTACTTCCATGCTCACGCCATAAAGGTCTTAACCAACCATCCCCTGCGACAGGTGTTGCAGAAACCTGAGTCGTCAGGGAGACTCCTGAAATGGGCAATGGAGCTGAGCCAATTTGATATATCTTACGTGCCCCGGGTGTCCATTAAGGGACAGGCCTTGGCCGATTTCATCGTCGAATGCTCCGGGATCCCCCCAGAAGAGAGTGTTCCCGCGGCCCCCGCGGCGCCCGTTTGGAAAATCTTCGTGGACGGAGCCTCGAACGAGAACGGGGCCGGCGCTGGGATCATCTTGGTGTCACCGCAGGGGCACCAGCTACAAAATGCCCTCCGTTTCCAGTTCAAAGCCTCAAACAACGAGGCGGAGCATGAAGCTGTCCTAGCCGGCCTGCGTCTGGCCCGGGAAGTAGGGGCAACAAACCTCGAAATTTACAGTGATTCTCAGCTGGTAGTCAGACAGATTTCGGGGGAGTATCAAACCAAGGGAGAAAGAATGGCGGCATACGTGACTCAAACGAGGGAGATGCTCCAAACGTTCATGGCGCATTCCATCCTCCAGATCCCCCGGGAGAAGAACGTGTTCGCGGATACATTAGCGAAGCTGGCAACCGACGCAGAGGCCGAACTAGCCGGACTGGTTGCCGTCAACCATCTCCCCGTCCCAAGCATCAGGGTTCCCACCGTCAATACGGTCGACCACTCCACTTCCTGGATGGGGCCGCTGATCCGATACCTGTCCACCGGCGAAGTTCCGAACGATCGAGCTGCGGCCAGGAAACTCCTATACCAGGCCCACCGGTACGTCATGATGGACGGGAAACTTTATCGCCGGGGACTGTCTATGCCTTACCTCAGGTGCGTGTCCGGGACCGAGCTGGGAGCCATCATGCACGAGGTCCACGAAGGCTTTTGCGGAGATCACACGGCCGGGCCCAGTCTGTCCAAGAAGATTCTGCACCAAGGATACTTCTGGCCCACCATGAAGAAAGACTGCATAGACTACGTCCGTAAGTGCGAGCAGTGCCAGAGGTACGGGAAGATCCCTCGGGCCCCCCCGACAGAGATAACCTTGATGAACAGCCCCTGGCCCTTCGCAGTGTGGGGAATCGATCTTGTGGGATCTCTCCCGACCGGGAAGGGAGGGGTAAAGTATGCCATTGTGGCTGTAGACTATTTCACGAAATGGGTCGAGGTGGAGCCCATGAACACGATCACGTCCAAGAAGGCCTTAGATTTCGTCGTCAACAGCTTAGTGTGTTGGTATGGCCTCCCCTACAAAATCGTGTCCGACAACGGGAAGCAGTTCGACAGCTTCCACTTCACGGATTTTTGCGAAAGACACGGTATAGTGAAGAGTTTCTCGGCAGTCGCTAGACCGCAAGCGAACGGGCAGGGCGAAGCCGTGAACAAAATCCTAATAGGGACGCTGAAGAAAAAGCTCCAGGCCTGTAAGGGCAAATGGCCCGAGGAACTCCCCCGCGTACTGTGGGCCTACCGGACGACCGAGAGGACGTCAACCGGGCACACCCCCTACTCAATGGTTTACGGATGCGAAGCCGTCATCCCAATTGAAACGACCGTCCCGTCCCATCGACGCGGCACATATGATCCTACCCAGAACCACGCCTTGCTCCAGGAATCGCTGGATCTCATCGAGGAGATCCGGGAAGAGTCGCAAGTGCAGTTGAAGATGTACCAGAGCAAGATCGCGCGACATTTCAACTCCAAAGTCAAGAGCCGCAAATTCAAAACTGGCGATCTAGTCCTGCGGAGGGTCTTCCCTGCCACTCAGGATCCGGGAGTGGGGGTTCTGGGCCCTAATTGGGAAGGGTCGTATGAGATCCAGCACGAGGTCTGCCCTGGAACGTACCGCTTGAAGCGGCTCGATGGTTCCGAGGTTCCGCGAGCCTGGAATGCGGAGCATCTCCGCAAATACTACCAGTAGTCCTAGAACTCGTCCCAGTTTAGAATTTACGTTGTAAGCAATGTACACCTCAGGGCTAATTCCCTTTTGAACAATGAAAACGACGTGTAAAACGTCGTAAAGGGCTATTGTCACCAAAAAAACAAAAAAAATGTACGCCTCAGGGCGAATTCCTTTCGAATTTCTTTCCCAAGCGACCCCAGACCCGTCTCCGCTCACTTGCGGGGGGTGTCATCCCAGGCACATGCAAAAAAAAGAGGACCGAGCCAAAGGCCGGTCCCACCCTGGACGAACGATGTCCGGGGGTATATAATAAAAGGGACCAAGCCCAAGGCCGGTCCCACCCCGGACGAACGATGTCCGGGGGTATATTAAAAAAGGGACCAAGCCCAAGGCTCGTCCCGACCCGGACGAAACGACGCCCGGGGGTATTAAAAAAGGGACCAAGCCCAAGGCTCATCCCACCCCGGACGAAACGACGTCCGGGGATATTAAAAAAAGAGGACCGAGCCCAAGGCCGGTCCCACCCCGGACGAACGATGTCCGGGGGTATATAATAAAAGGGACCGAGCCCAAGGCCGGTCCCACCCCGGACGAACGAGTCCGGGGGTATATAAAAAGGGACCAAGCCCAAGGCTCGTCCTGACCCGGACGAAACGATGTCCGGGGGTATATTAAAAAAGGGACCAAGCCCAAGGCTGGTCCCGCCCCGGACGAAACGACGTCCGAGGACATTAAAAAAGAGGACCGAGCCCAAGGCTGGTCCCACCCCGGACGAACGATGTTCGGGGATATATAATAAAAGGGACCGAGCCCAAGGCCGGTCCCACCCCGGACGAACGAGTCCGAGGGTATATAAAAAGGGACCAAGCCCAAGGCTCGTCCCGACCCGGACGAAACGATGTCCGGGGGTATATTAAAAAAGGGACCAAGCCCAAGGCTCGTCCCGCCCCAGACGGAACGACGTCCGGGAATATTAAAAAAAGAGGACCGAGCCCAAGGCCGGTCCCACCCCGGACGAACGATGTCCGGGGGTATATAGTAAAAGGGACCGAGCCCAAGGCCGGTCCCACTCCGGACGAACGAGTCCGGGGGTATATAAAAAGGGACCAAGCCCAAGGCTCGTCCCGACCCGGACGAAACGATGTCCGGGGGTATATTAAAAAAGGGACCAAGCCCAAGGCTCGTCCCGCCCCGGACGAAACGACGTCCGGGGATATTAAAAAAGAGGACCGAGCCCAAGGCCGGTCCCACCCCGGCGAACGATGTCCGGGGGTATATAATAAAAGAGGACAGAGCCCAAGGCCGGTCCCACCCCGGACGAACGATGTCCGGGGGTATATAATAAAAGGGAACGAGCCCAAGGCCGGTCCCACCCCGGATGAACGATGTCCGGGGGTATATAATAAAAGGGACCGAGCCCAAGGTCGGTCCCACCCCGGACGAACAAGTCCGGGAGCATATAAAAAGGGACCAAGCCCAAGGCTCGTCCCGACCCGGACGAAACGATGTCCGGGGGTATATTAAAAAATGGACCAAGCCCAAGGCTCGTCCCGCCCCGGACGAAACGACGTCCGGGGATATTAAAAAAGAGGACCGAGCCCAAGGCCGGTCCCACCCCGGACGAACGATGTCCGGGGGTATATATTAAAAGGGAACGAGCCCAAGGCCGGTCCCACCCCGGACGAACAATGTCCGGGGGTATATAATAAAAGGGACCGAGCCCAAGGCCGGTCCCACCCTGGACGAACAAGTCCGAGGGCATATAAAAAGGGACCAAGCCCAAGGCTCGTCCCGACCCGGACGAAACGATGTTCGGGGGTATATTAAAAAAGGGACCAAGCCCAAGGCTCGTCTCGCCCCGGACGAAACGACGTTTGGGGATATTAAAAAAGAGGACCGAGCCCAAGGCCGGTCCCACCCCGGACGAACGACGTCCGGGGATATTAAAAAAGAGGACCGATCCCAAGGCTGGTCCCACCCCGGACGAACAATGTCCGGGGGTATATAATAAAAGGGAACGAGCCCAAGGCCGGTCCCACCCCGGACGAACGATTTCCGGGGGTATATAATGAAAGGGACCGAGCCCAAGGCTCGTCCCGCCCTGGACGAAACGATGTCCGGGGGTATATAAAAAATAAAAAAGGGAGGGACCAAGCCCAAGGTTCGTCCCGCCCGGGTGTTGTCCGGGGAGATAAAGATATCTGGTTTGCCCCGGGGTAAGGCTGGGGCCTAAAACTGAAAAGGACGAAATGCCCAGTTGAGCCGAGCCCCGGGAGCCTTGGACCGAGCACCAAGGCTAGAGACTTGGAAAATTTAGTTGGGCCTAGTCCCAGCCGTTGGAACCAGGACTAAAACCCCTGCAATCAGTTAGTCGCGGCAACAAATCAAAATCTCTACTGAACAAAAGAAAGTAGCAAGGAGCAAGGTTTTAAGTTTAATTACAAGCCAAAAACAATAACAAAAGTACAATGCCGGGACACGGGCCTACAACGCATCCGCCCGGAGGTCCGCATCCTCCCTCTCTTTGGCCTCGTATTCGGCGCGCTTCGATTGAGGGTCGAGGAAGACGAGGAGGTTCATGTTCTTATCCTTGCACTAGGCCATATAGATGGCCTCGTCGAAGGTGACGTCCACCAAGTTATCGGCCTCCTACTTCTCCTGACAGGTCGTCTCATGCGCCGCCTTCTCCTGAAGCAGGGAGTCGTCCAGTTCGCAGACTCGGGCTTTCAGGGCCAGGTTCTCCTCCTTGTCCAGGGTAGATTGTGCTGCGGCCGTCTCCAAGAGCGTCGCCCTTTCCTCGGCGACTTTTGTCTTCTGGGACAGTTCCTCTTCCAGCCCAGCCTTGGCGCGGCCAATCTCCTCGCGCTCCGCCTTCAGGCGGGCCACTTCTTCCTGGAGATGGGCCGTTTCCCGGCTGAGGGTCTCCTTGATGGCCTCCCTCTGGTTCACGGCCGCCTCCAGCTCCAGTTTGGCCGTCTCCATCTTCATGGCTCGACTACTAGATCGGCACTCCTCTGGGACAGTAAGTCAACCTGGAGCAAAGAAAAGTTAGGAAATAAAACAACCAACAAATGACAGAAGGAGTATAAGTGAGGCGAACATTACCGCGGTGGCCTGGTGGCGGAGAGCCTGAGAGATGAACAGTATGTCCGGGTTAGCTATCATGGCGTACCTCTTCAGCTGGAGGTTTGACATAGTGCTCCCAACCTGATCCAGCAAATCAGCAGCCATGGGGGCGATGTCTTGGCCCAGCTTGGGGCGGAAGCCCGCCTCGGCAGCTAGCCGGTCCACGATCGGTTGGGGAGCGCTGAACTCGGCAGGACGGTCCGAGAACTCGACCTGACGACGGATTGTCAGGGCCTTGTAAGCGTCGTCCCTCCAGCACCGGCCGTTTTCCCAGGTCCGGTTGATCAGCCGGGACTGTTCGTCCCGCAGGGCGATCTCCCCCTCCTCGAGAAGAGTTGGGCGGAGGGGAAGGACTGGCGGAGCAGGGATCTCCTTCGCGGTTAGCCGACTCTCCGCATGCGACTCCTCAGCTATTTCCGACTGTGTCGTCCGGGGCCTCTTCCCGGTGTTGCCTTCCCCGGCATCGACTTTCGGGCCCCTCTTTCCTGAGCTCCGGCTAACGGCCTCTCCCGCTTCCAAATCAATCACCGGGGGCTGGTCCGAAGAGAAGTCGGCGGCCGGCTCCACGGCCCGGAAAGGAACCATGGCCAGAGCCTCGCCTGGACAGGGCACTATCCCGGGTGTTCCACTGGCGGGGAGGGGCTCCGTGCCTGCCACAACGTTTGGTCTCCTGGCCGCCGTCTTTGCCGACTGTTCCTTGATGAGCCTCCTTATTTCGCTGGCCGGGTTAGACATGTTGGAATCCTCTGCAAAAGTACAGGAGAAAGGAGTTAGGACGAAAAGAAAAACAGATGAAAATACACAATAAAAAACGGCCCGGGACGAACCCTCATCTAAGCCCCGGGCGAGACCCAGTTCCTGTAAAGCAAACGAGTGGATCCGGGGTTAGAAACCCCCCATACTGGAGGAACCCGGTCAGGAACATTAGGATCCCTGATCCTACAGGGATGGGAGATGAAGGCCTCATCTCCCCATCAGCCCCAAACGCGGGGCCCGGCGGCTCTAGCCTATCCCTAGCTAAGTCCCCGACTTGGGGAGCATAAGTTAAGATTAAAGGGGAGTTACCTCGCCCCAATACACTAGCCTCGGGAGTCCCGGCGTTTGGTAGGGCGTCTTCGAAAAGCTCCTCCAGCTCTTCCGAGGTGGCCTCTTCCGCCGGAAGCTGATTCTTCTTACGCTGGGCTGCCGTGGCCCGCGCCGCTCTCACCACCTCGGTGATGTGGTCGAGAGCCAGCTGCTCCCGGACCTCGTTGTCCTTCTCGCACGGGATGCTCCGGAAGCTCGGGACGACAATGGTCTGGGTGACCGCCAGCAACCCTATTAGCCGGAGGTTGTCATCATTGACATAGCCCCCAACGTCCAGCTGCTCTGCGGTCAGCTTGGCATAAAATCTCCTCCTTTCCAGGAGGAACTCGGTGAGGGGGGTGTGAATGAAGGGACCTGCGACCCAGAAGATACGATAAGAGGTGGAAGCAAAAGATGAATAAAAGAGAGGGTCTGGAGGAATACTTACCCACTCGCTGGAAGTCGAGCAGAAGTGTGGGGTTCTTGTCAATAAGGAACCCGGATGTCATGAACCACTAATGCTGGACATCCGAGGGGTGCTTCCAGGTGCTGGTAGGAGCAGGGTAGCCACTCCGCGGCTGCAGCCTGTAAAATCCGTCCAAGATCTTGTCTTTAACATTGACACTCGGAACCAACTTGTAGAAGTACAAGACTTCCACCGGCGTAGGCTCCGCGATCTCCTTCGCGACACAGAACACCTTCCACCCAGCAAGCAGGCGGTACGCTTGCGGCAGCAGTTGGAAAGGTGCGATCCTAACATATGTCAGGAACCGCACGAAGTAGTCATGAAGCGGGAGCGTAGCTCCCGCGCTAATATGTCTGGCGCTCCAAGCCCCGAATCCATCCACGGACATATGTGCCCGTTCCTCTAGCCTAGCCATGCGATTGTGGAAGAGGCCCGGAGTCGATTCGATGCCCAGCTTCGTCTCCAGGAGCAGCATCATCCGGTAGTTCCGGAACGAGTTGGCCGTTACGTCCATTTCTCACCTGTTGCCTGTGGGCGTCTTGGATCTGGGAGTGACTACAGGGACCCTGTTGACCTCTTCTTTGGAATGGAGTGTAACGCCCGTGGCCATAACTGACGACCTGGGAACAAAGAAAAAAAAAAAACCAAGCAGTCAGTACCTAAACCAAAAAAAGTCGGTCAAGGTACAGGGAGTATCCTAAGGACTGCTTGGAGTCCCGTCGGATCAGGCCCGGGACCCCGACGAGCCCCGGGACCCTGATCGGGAGAGAAGACTACTAAGGTCCGTCCCTTGTCCGGGAAGCACCCGAGTACGGTGCAACCCAAACCAGGCAGCCTTTCTAGAGAATTCTAACTCGCAGAGCCTAGACGCATGCATCTAGAGAGCATAAATTCACAAAGTTGGTAACAGAGATAAAAAAAAAAAAAAAAGAGGGGGGGAGACTTACTGTGTGGTGTCGACCACTGAGGCTGGTGGCTGTCCGACTGTAAGGATGGCGGAACTTCGTTCTTGAAGTGGCACAGCCGATGCAGTAATTCTTCGATGGGACAAACCCAAGAAACGTCGTCAGGTTGAGGAACAAAGGTTGAGGCTCTGGGGAACAGGCGGTGGCGCAGAACTAGCAAGCGGCGGAGTAGTTCGTCGGCGAGGTCGGACATGAAAAGCTCTAACAAGCGTTTGGGTTTTTTCTTAAGCTGGTTCGAAAATGGAAAAGTGCCAAATATTGTTCTCTGGGAGTCTTTATATCAGCCCCCAAATTCGGGCCCACGATCCAACGGTCAGGTGCCTCTTCATCCGACGATCAAGAATCGCGCAGGGGGCATTTATGAGTCCTTTTGGTCTGGATCCTCGACGTCTCAAATCCGACGGCCCAGGAGTGGCGAATGCCAAAGGACGCCCCATCCTACGGTCCACCTCGTTCCAGGGACATTAATGATGACTCCCCCCCGTGCGGATGTGACGCCTCGTGACGTGCGCTGACCCCTAGTCTAGGCCTAGCGGTCTCTGGGAGGCCCAGGCGACTCTTCAAGGCCCTTGCAACAATCACATGGCGACACGTGTGTCATTTTTCTTAAAGCGGGCCAAAGGTAAACGATCCGGGCTGAGCAATCTGCCACTGCCACGGCCTTTCGGCCAAGCCTCCTAGCTCGGGCAGAAACTGGGGAGACAGCTTGGCGAGCGCCGCGAGGGTGATGCAACCCTCCTCCCGGCAAGCCCGGGTGAAGGCTTGGGGGGTAAATGTTATCCCCATTTCCTGGAAGGGCTTTGGGCTTTTGCCCTGGCCCACGGTCAGAGGTCCGACTTGGCGTATGGGCCTGGCTCATAGTCCCTTGGTTTGAATATCGCCCAAGGGAATTGGTACTGACCAGGGACCCTAGACTGGGCCCGTCTGGAGGGGTCCGGGACGTACCTCCGGGCTCGTCTTCATCTTGAACGGTCCCGGCGATGTCCAGAGCGCCCGGACCGTCGCGGCCTACGCATCCCTATCCCGGAGCCTGGTATGGTCCGGGCCCGAGGTAAACGGAGCGGGCCAACGGTAAACGGACCTGGATCACCTCCTCCCCAGTTGAAGGGCCAGGCCTCCAGGATCCTGAAACCGTCTCATTTCGCGTGGGTATTGTCCCCCACTTTTCGCCTGCAGAAAAGGTCGCCTCGGGATTGTCCACTGGAGTGTCAGGACTGCGCAGCCAAGTACCCTGACCGGTCTTGTCTCCTGAATCAGCCTCGTGACTCGAAGTGGTCAGAGCCAAAGTGCCGTTTTGTCGGGCGAAGGCTTGTGTCTCAGGTCAACCAGTTGGGCCTTAGCTGGTTTAAATTTCGTGTATTGTATACCTTTTTGTATTGGGCCTCCACTAGAAAGGCCCCTTGTACCCATTTCTCTGAGGGGCCCAGGTCAGATCCGGCCCAGACCCGGTGTTCCCCTCAGCTTATAAATATAAGCTGTCGAACAACGCACAGGGAGAGGAAGAAAAAAGGGAGAAACTCTGTTCAGATAGAGTCAGAAAACTCCATTGTAAAAGCTTCTTATAGCTCTAATATATAGACTCGTGGACTAATGCTAGTTAACGCCCCAACCACGTAAAAACCTCGTGTCGATCTTCTACTTTCATTATTATTATCAGTAAATATTGTTCATTAATATAGTTGCCGAAAATCTCGGTTAACACATGATATTTAAGATGAAAGAAGATATTTGAAGAAGAAAATCCATAAACTTTATTGCACAAAATGGGAAATCAACACACAACATAAATACTATCTAATTACATATTGTTTCATCATCATCTTAATAATCTTAAAAAGATTAGAAACTCATAACTAGAATAGAAAATACAAACAAAAAAATTACAAACATAACTTAGGAAAATTTGGAGGAAAACCCCCAAATTTTTCCTCTAAAAACTCATAGAAAAATTAACCAGAAAGAAGAAAAAGATGAAGAGAATAGAGAGATCTTGAAAGTGTAGAACTTGTGTAGTGTAACCTCTCCCAAAATAATCACACCCTAAATGGTCTTGAAAATTTCCTGTTTATAGCCAAAGTGAGAGTATTAAAATAATCAATTTAAATTAATTAAATTGATTAAATTAATAATAATATGGCAAATAGGGATAAATTATAGGGTGTAATTATGATTTTGGGGTAAAATGTGTAGAAAAGTTCGGGTAAAAAATTGACATTTTTGGCAAAGGGGACAAGGGAACATAGGGAAATTTATGGGCTCAAGAAGGTTGGAGGCATGCATGGGTGGCTGGTGTGTTGGGCTGGAGGCAGGGGAGGCGTGGTGTACGGCTGGGCAGGGGAGTGGGAGTAGCTGCTGGGATTGTTGGGCTCATGGGTGCAGCTGGCCCGTGTGGCTGGTGAAGTGTCAGGAGTGCAGGGGCGGCTGGGATAATTGCATGGAGGAGCTTGTGAGCCAAGTGGGCCTAGTGGGCGGAAGAGGGCCTAGGCGGCTGGGGGAAACTAGAGATGGGCTTGACGTGTTGGGCTGGAGAAGTGGTGGTGACTGAACGTTTGGAATAATGCCATTTTTCTTCTTTTCTTTTCTTTGAAAATGCCACATTTTCCTTCATTTTCAAGAGAAAATAAAATACAACAATTTCCCTATAAAACAAACATAAATTAAATTAAAACTAAATATTTTCAATAATAAATTATACAATAAAAGTTTCATGAAAATATTAATTAAAACTTAATTTACTTAACATTTAAACTCAAAAGTTCAACTTTTTACTTCTAATCTTAACACTACTAACTTCAAATAATTAAACTTCAACATATTATAATAAAATAACTATAAAAACACACAAAAATATATAAAATCAAAATAAACCCAATAAAATAAAAATTACTTTAAAACTTAATAAATCAATTAAAAACTCAAGAATTAAGCAACAATTAGCACATAAAAAGTGGTAAAATAAATCTATTTTGTAGAGTTATCACACCCGAAACTTAATATTTATCTAGTCCTTAAGCAAAAGAAAAATTAAAAACACACACTTTTTTTTTAATTGGTGATGTCAAATGTTTTCGTCAAAAATTACATAATGGAAATCGTTCAAAGAAAATCACAAATAAAAGTAAAGTTTATGTAATTAATTAAAAAATTAAAATTATTTTCAAAATAAATATTTAACATGCAAACAGAAAAACATCAAATCATCATGTGAACATTAGACAAACTTATGCAAACAAAAATAAATTAAATCTCAAGAGATAATCAAGCAAATTCTAGGATTTTTCAAAATTTTTTTAGACATTTAAAGAATTTAATATTTAAATAAACTTTGTCCAAATATCAAAATAATTCAAATAGAATCGAAAAGGGTCATATAATGAGAAAAAAAAATCTATAATTAAACAAAACTAACTCAAAAATTAAAAACAAAGCTTAAGATTTATTTATATTTTTCTAAGAACAATTTTAATCATAATTCTTATCATCGGAAAATGAAAATCACCAATATTTTTTTTTTCAAACAAAACAAAGAAAATATATAATTATTATATTTTGTTTTTTGAATTTGACAACAAATATAAACACAAAGAAAAACACATAAATACAAAGAAAGAAACATACACACTACCCCCAAACTTAAATGAAACATTGTCCTCAATGAGTAATAAATGAAAAAAGTTAAGAACTACTCCCTTGGATGTATGCTTCCTTGATTTGGCTCCTTTGTTTTCTTCTCTTCTTTTCTTTTTGGGCAAGAAGTTTCCTTCAAGATTTTGAAAAACATGAAATAAAAACACACAACACAAGTGAAATATAAAATGAAACACGAAAGTATGGGTTGCCTCCCACAAAGCGCTTTAGTTTATAGTCTTTAGCTCGACTATAATTTTTTCTTTCAACCTACACTCAACCGATGGTGTAAAATTTCATTAGTAGGGTGAGTTATGACTTTGATGCAAATGCCATAAATAATAATTGATAACATCACACCTATAAGAAAATTAGAAATATGCAGTTTTAATGGAATGGCAATAAAATAAGAAAATTGCATATCTATATTAGACTCCTTCTCATTTTGAGTAAATATACAAATTTGTTCAATTATGGGCTCGTGAAATATAATTATATCTTTTTCATTTTCCTCATGAGCCTAAAAAATTAGTTCATTCAACTCTTTCGTTTCATTAGGGGGTTGAATGCATTTTACAAGTTTTTTAACAACTTCATTCTCTTTTTCACTTTTAATTTGACTATTTTGATTGGGAATGGGTTGGTTGGGATAAATTTGTTTTTTCATCTCTATAACAGTTGCAAGTTGTCCTACTATTGTCTCAATTTTTGAGATTGACTGAGACTGGGCTTGTAAGTTTTGGTAGGTTGATTGCATGAACTGGTGTAGGGTATCCTCTAAAGATGGGCTCGTTTCTTGTTGAATGGGATATGATAGGTCGGATTGTGCATGACTTGAATTAAGCATGTTGAATTCATGATTGGGTATGACTCCATGAAAAAATTGGATTATAGGTGGGGGTAAAATGGATATCATGCATCATATACATATCATTAGTTTCTCCATAATATAAATTTGATTGCTCATAATAGTTGTACTCATAATTCCAACTATAATTAAAATGATCCATATGGTAAAAACTAAATGACAAACTATTTTTTTTTACAATTAAAAAAAAACTAAAATTAAGAGAACAAAAAGAACAATTAAGGTAAAAAGAACAAGAAATTAAAATTAAGATAACAAAAACAATGTTAAGATATTAAACAAAATTTAGGAGGCACAATTGCCATCAACTAAAAATAAAAAGTTAGGAGGCACAAATGCCATCGCCTATCACAAAATAACAATAATAATAACACAAAAGCTAGGAGGCACAAATGCCGTCAACTAACAAAGATATAAACGAAATAAAATTGTAACAAAATTAGGAGGCACAAGTGCCATCAACTATAAAAATTAAAAATATAGATAGGAGACACAAGTGTTGTCAACTATAAAAATTGAAAAGATAGAAAAAAATTAGGAGGCACAAGTGCCGTCAACTAAAAAAAATGCAATAAATATAAATAAGATTTTTTTTATGGGTGGTAGAACCGTCCCAAATTTTATTTTTATCTCTTTTTTTTTTAGTTTTTATAGTTATAAATATATATTTTTTATATTTTTTTTAAATGCAAAAATTTAAATAACTAGTAGAAGAATTCACTAACCTTGATAAAAAGTTTGTTTCTTTTCTTGCAACTCCCCAGCAACGGCGCCAAAAACTTGATAGACCCAAAATTGGTATGTTTTAAAAATTTATACTCGCAAGCGCACGAATCGTATATGAAATATAATGTTCGTGTAAGCACGAGATCGAACCCAAAGGAGTTGTCTAAAATAAAAAAGAAAACTATTTTAAACCAAAATTAATAAATTCTAACATAGCTCCAAAGATTGATGAGATTTAATGTCATGAATATAAAATAAAATATTTAAAATAAAACTATTTAAGAGAATGAAAATAACTCAATAAGGAAAATAAAATAAGTGGTAAAAGGAATGTAATGACCCAACTACTCTAGACTTTGGACCATTAATGACTACTTATACATATACACTAATCTTTAATAAAACTCACTAGTGAAATAATCATAACTTCATTAAAACTTGTAAGACAACTGTTAAACTACATAAAATTTAAAGTAGGATATGAGATTCCATTGTTTTTAAAATAAAAACATAACATAACTTTAAATAATGGATTACAAAACAAAGTGCAGAAAGTACATATAAAGCATAATTTTTAAAAGACTAAGAAGCGACTTCATCCTCGAACCGAACGCTTAATCCATCCATTTCCATTCTGCCTCAATACATAACCCCCAAGCTGCCAAGAACCTTACCGCCACCATAGCTATTTTCCTGCACATATAAACATAAAGGAATGAGCCTAATGCCCAGCAAGGAAAATCTAACACATAAATCATATACATAAAATTCATATCGCACATATGCTAAAACATATCATAAACATATGTCACATGTACTATAATGACCATTATTACTTGGGGCTCGTAAACTAAACAAGTCATATGCCAATTAGATTTGTGGGGCTTGCTAGCTAAGCAAGTCATATGCCCATAAATTTATTGGGGCTTGTTAGTTATACAAGTCATATGCCCAAGTCTACAATATACATAATATAACATATAACATAACACATAAATCATAAGATAACATATAACATAACACATAAATCATAAGATAACATATAACATAACATATAAAATCCTACCTATTTTCCTTACCAAATGTACCGGGATATGAGAACAGGATTGAGACTTTGGGACACTCCTAAAAACCATCAAAGAAAGGTGAGTATACTAAAGAAAAAGGGATGAAAAAGAATAAAAGAACTATACCATCGAAAAGATACTTACCAATATCTTAGTTTTCCTAACCAAGAATAAAGAATAGAGTTAGGATTTTGAGTAGAAAACTATAAGAATAACACAGAAATGACCTAGAATAATGAATACCTCGAATGCTTCTACAACCGAACTACACCTCGAACCAAAAAATACTATGAACCTTACTTACCGAGTGTTTATTAAGCTTAAAAGGATAAAGCTTATATTCCCAACCCAAGTGTTTAAGCACTAAAAACTAACCTAGCAGCTTGCAGACTCTGAACTTAGCTTGATGAATGAACAAATGGCTGGATACTAGTTCAAGAATGAACAGATCATAATTTAACTTGAATAAAATAATGGCTTTTTAATTGAAAAATATTTGAATTATCGTTCAACAGAGGCTGAAGATTCAGTCAGAAAGATGCTGGACTTATCAAGAGGTTAAAGAATAAATTAAGCTCGGTTTAAAAAACATTTAAAAATATGGCACATGAGCCGATATATCGCCCCTAGTAGGCGATATATCGCCTGGGCTAATATGCCCGAGGCTCGTCGAGGTGGTCGTGCGAAGTTACGTGTTTTTCGTATCCCCGTATGGCGATATATCGCCCCTATAATTGCGATATATCGGCATACACTGAAATATTAAACATGAAATTACACTTTTTCAGCCTAATTTGAATTGAGTAAACATCCTTGACTAAGTCCTCTAACGATTTCAAAGCTGCTGACAGACCCTAGGATATTCAAATATTACTCTTAATAAGTTTATTCCTCAAAAATACTTAATTATCATTAAACATATACAAGACAAGTGTTACTATCTTATTGGGTCTATCTAAACCTTATAATATAATAAATATCACCATCAATATCAGTCATATTAATCAAACCTTAGGTTAAAATTAATATTCTTAAACTATAGGTTAAACTTAGAAAATCTACAAGTGTTACTACGAGTGTCCAACTAAATCCTGATCTGAACCAAAATCCACAGTCATAAAAATACTACAACTATTACTATTGCTACTACTATCTAACTAGCTAAGTAAAGTGCTTGGACTCTACAAGGAACGATTATTAAGATACTAGAATCCACAAAATGTAAGTTTAATAATATTTATTAGTATATTGATTCCCAAGTTTTAGTAATAATTGAAATTAATCAAACCATCACTTATTCAAATTAGATATTCTATTTCAGCACAAGTTTTATAAAAATATAGGATCTATCTTCACTTTTCAAAAAGTATAATTTCAAAGTATTTAGTGTAAATCAATCTAATGAAATAACAAATAAATCAATGAATATTATTTATAAGGCAAAACATAATATTTTTGTTCTAAGCATGGATGTGCACAATTTAATGACACATCTTACACAAAGAATATTATGTTTTTGCACTAATAAAGAACAAAGTGTAAATATGTGCTAACAATCCAAAATACATGATATTTGAGATGAAAGAAGATATTTGAAGAAGAAAATCCATAAACTTTATTGCACAAAATGGGAAATCAACACACAACATAAATACTATCTAATTACATATTGTTTCATCATTACCTTAATAATCTTAAAAAGATTAGAAACTCATAACTAGAATAGAAAATACAAACATAACTTAGGAAAATTTGGAGGAAAACCCCCAAATTTTTCCTCTAAAAACTCAAAAAAATTAACCAAAAAGATGAAGAGAATAAAGAGGTCTTGAAGTGTAGAACTTGTGTAGTGTAACCTCTCCCAAAATAATCACACCCCAAATGGTCTTGAAAATTTCCTATTTATAGCCAAAATGAGAGTATTAAAACAATCAATTTAAATTAATTAAATTGATTAAATTAATAATAATATGGAAAATAGGGATAAATTATAGGGTGTAATTATGATTTTGGGGTAAAATGTGTAAAAAAGTTTGGGTAAAAAATTGGCATTTTTGGCAAAGGGGACAAGGGAACATAGGGAAATTTATGGGCTCAAGAAGGTTGGAGGCATGCATGGGTGGCTGGTGTGTTGGGCTGGAGGCAGGGGAGGTGTGGTGTACGGCTGGGCAGGGGCGTGGGAGCAGCTGCTGGGATTGTTGGGCTTGTGGGTGCAGCTTGCCCGTGTGGCTGGTGAAGTGCCAGTAGTGCAGGGGCGACTGGGATAATTGCATGGAGGAGCTTGTGAGCCAAGTGGGCCTGGTGGGCTGAAGAGGGCCCAGGTGGCTGGGGGAAACTGCAGCTGGGCCTGACATGTTGGGCTGGAGAAGTGGTGGTGACTGAACGCTTGGAAAAATGCCATTTTTTCTTCTTTTCTTTTCTTTGAAAATGCCACCTTTTCTTTCATTTTACTTGCTTTTCAAGAGAAAATAAAATACAACAAATTCCCTATAAAACAAACATAAATTAAATTAAAACTAAATATTTTCATTAATAAATCATACAATAAAAGTTTTATGAAAATATTAATTAAAACTTAATTTACCTAACATTTAAGCTCAAAAGTTCAACTTTTTACTTCTAATCTTAACACTACTAACTTCAAATAATTAAACTACAACATATTATAATAAAATAACTATAAAAACACACAAAATTATATAAAATCAAAATAAACCCAATAAAATCAAAATTACTTTAAAACTTAATAAATCAATTAAAAACTCAAGAATTAAGCAACAATTAGCACATAAAAAGTGGTAAAATAACTCTATTTTGTAGAGTTATCAGTTTGTTCTTTCTATCCCTAATGATCTGGATACCTAGAATATAACTCGCTTCACCCAAATCCTTCATCTGGAATTGAGTGCTCAGCCAATTGTTCACATCTGATAATTTCTTAACATTGTTTCCAATGAGTAAGATATCATTTACATAAAGAACCAGGAATACCACTATTTGATTTACCTTCAGTTGTTAAACAAAGGGCTCATCAATATTTTGTTCAAATCCATAGGTTTTGATTATTTCATCAAACCTAAGGTTCAAGGAACGAGAAGCTTGCTTAAGTCCATAAATAGACCTATTCAACTTGCAAACTTTTCCTTCTTGTCCAACTATTGTAAATCCTTTTGGCTGATCCATATAAATGACTTTGTCAAGCTTCCCATTAAGAAAAGTTGTCTTGATGTCCATTTTTTCAGATCTCATAGTCGAGAGCGGCTGCTATGGATAGGAGGATGCGAATGGACTTGAGCATGGCTACCGGACTAAAAGTTTCCTCATAGTCCCCGCCTTCTCTTTCGGTATAACCCTTTACCACTAATCGAGCTTTATAAGTTTCAATATTTCCATCAACACCTCATTTCTTCTTGTAGTTCCACTTGCACCCAATGACCCTAAAGTCATTAGGTGCTTCCACAAGATCCCAAACAGAATTTGAGTATATGGACTCCATTTCTTATTTCATGGCTTCGTGCCATAGTTCCTTTTTCAGAGATTGCCATTGCCTGTTTGAAAAACACTGGATCATTGTCATCAGTGTCACCAACAAACATATTTGTTTCACCATCCAAACCATAGAGAACTGGGTTCCTAGAAACGCTCCCACTACGACGAGGCTCCGTGACTGTTTACTCAGGAATAGAGGTACTTTCTTCATTTAAATCGACTTGCATCGGTTGGACATGAAGAGTGGGAATTTCATCATCAACTTTCATTGATGACGATGGAACATTGGTTGGTGTCAATTCTTCAACCACCTCCTCTAAAACTACTTTGCTGTGCGGTTTAAAGTTTTGGACATAGTCATTTTCAAGAAAAGTAGCATTCGTAGAAGTAAACACTTTCTTTTCTGAATGAATATAGAAAAGTCCAACTTGAGTGCATTTAGGATAGCCAACAAACATGTAAACTTTAGCTCGCGGTTCTAGCTTTCCTTCCTTTTTCCTTAGGACGTGGGCGGGACACCCCTAGATTCTACAATGACGTAAACTAGGAGTGCGACCATTCCAGAGTTCTAAAGGTGTTTTGGGGATTGATTTGGACGGTACGACATTTAGAATGTCATTCGCTGTTTCAATTGCATGTCCCCAGAATGAAGTTGGCAGAGTTGAGTAACTAACCATGTATCTAATCATTTCCAATAAAGTTATGTCCCAACGTTTCGCTACACCCCATTTTTTTGCGGAGTACCTGGGGCAGTAAGTTGTGATAAAATTCCAAGTTCAGTTAAATGATCTTGGAACTGCATATATAAATATTCTCCACCTCTATCAGATGGCAAGATCTTTAACGTTTTACCTAATTGGTACTGAGCCATAGCTAGGAATTCCTTAAACTTTGAAAATGTTTATGATTTCGTATACATTAGGTAAAGACATGAGTATCTAGAGTAATCATTCATGAAAGTGACGAAATACTCAAAACCACCTTGACTTTTACATTCAAAAGTCCACAAACATCTGAATGAACAAGTCCAAGTGCTTCTTTGGCCCTATCACCCTTTGTACAAAATGGAGGCTTGGTCAGTTTTCCTTCTAGACAAGATTCACAGACAGGTAATTCACCTAAGGTGAGTTCCCTCAAAGGCCCGTCCTTTGTAAGTCTTTGAATTCTATCAGCCAATGTGACCTAGTCTCAAGTGCCATAAATACGTCAAGTTACTGTTATCAGTCTTTTGATGTTTATTGTTCCTTGGTTTAGCTACTTTGAATAAATCATTATTAAGCGCGAGGAGTTCGTTAGGTTGCAGAATACAAATCCCGTTTTTAAAACAGGCAATAAACAATTGTAATCCATTGAAAGAAATAGATATATTAGAACTTTCCAAAGTCATAACAAATCATTCTAATTGCAACATGGAAACTGAAATTAAATCTCTACTAAAATCCATAATTATAAATACATCTTTCAAAATTAAATATTTATTTCCAAACTTCAAGCGAGCTCTTCCTCTAGCGTGGACCGCAACGAACTCTCTGTTCCCAACTCTAAGCTTTCAGCCGCCTTCGTCCACTTCCTTCCACGATTCAAGAAGCTTTAAATAGTTACAAACATGGTTAGTAGATCCAGAATCAATATTCCAAATGGATTTATCATTCTCTAAATAAACTATAATCATTGCCTTTATTTTTCGCTGCTAGAAACTTGGGGCAATCTTGTTTCCAATGCCTCTTCTCATTGCACTGAAAGCACTTACCTTTACCTTTATTGTTTTTGTTTTTCTTCCCCTTAGGCATATGTGCACTTGGTTGTACACTCGCCTTTGCAGGCCCGGGGTTGGTGTTTCGTCCACCATTCTTCTTGTTTCCAACTTTCGAAGATGAAGCTAGGTTAGCTTCAGCCTGAGCTGGATTAGCAGCAGTAGCAGTAATCTTCTTTTCTCCTCCCTTATTTGGTCCACCCATGATAGAATCGAATGTCTAAAGTTCTTTCATGAGTTGCACCAGACCATAGTTGACTTTATTCATCACATAGTTGGTGATGAATGCCAAGAAAGCTGGAGAGAGACTGTTGAGGATTAAGCCGACTTGAGTCTCCTCATCTATTATTGTTTTGTGCAGTTCAACTTCTTGAAAGTAGTTGGTCATTTTGATCAGGTGATCACGAACATGCTGAGACGGTGCCATCCGAGCATTGGCATATTTTTTGGTGGCCTCAAAACGAGTCTGCACAGACTTTGCCCTAAACATGTCTTGGAGCTGATCCATGATTTCATAGGCCGTCTCGACATTCTCCATCTTTGTCTTGAGAGTGTCGACCATACTAGTCAACATGTAGTACTATGCATTGTTATTAGCCGCCTGCCAATGCTCATATTTTTCTCTTACAGACTTGGTAGCTTCTTCAACTGGAACTTCTGGGGGTTCTTCTGTCATGATGAACTTGGAGTTGTCACCAATCAACACTATGTTGATGTTCTGCTTCCACTTGAGGAAGTTTTCTCCAGTGAGTTTCTCCAGAGAAAGTTGAGAAATGATGGGAGTAGACACAACCATAATAAGATTACATATTATCAATAAAATAGAAACCAATCACATTTTCTCAATAAAACTTCTATTCACTCAAATTTCAAGAAATAACACAACATATACCATAAATATGTAAGATATGGAAAAAATACAAAAAAATAAAATAAAATCATATCTCTATTTCTTTAGGTTTTTAACTATTCTATGATATTGTTGTCCTGAATGGCGAGAGTAAAAAAAATACTATTAGTAAAATAGAGTTGTAAACTCATTTAATAATGGACACCATTATTAACAACCTACTATTCGATCAAAATAAGAAAACAATATTTCTTATTTTATGAATTAGACCCACGGTTTTGATGATCATAGATTTAGTCCTAGCAGTCACCGTAGGGTTGAGTCTATTAGAATTTGACCTATAATTATCTATCTTTCGAAATCTAACCTTGTCACAATAACTAATGAACACCTTCCGTAGGGGGACGAATTGAAGCGTCTCGAGGATTAAGCTATCGACCTTGTTAAACCAATGGTGAAGATCGAATATAATTATTAAAATAAGCTCATTATTCAAAAAAGTATTTTTATTATTAATTTCTGAAAATTAATGACTTTGGTTCCCCAAAAATTGTAAAATTAAATTTTCAAAACCAAAGTCCTATAATTTTCTATTAATTCTAAAGTGTCACATTGAAACAAATTCAGTTAAATTATAATTAATTTGTTGCTAATCAATATTTAGGTTTAAATATTATAATGAACCTATACAATTAAGTCCAACTTAGGCATATAGGCTTGAACAATTGAGTTTGTATGGAGGAGGGCTGGGTCCAGTATGTCGTTCCCACTACTAGGGCCCCTATACTTTCATACAAGGTCCAAAAGATAAGAATTTAAACATTCATTTTATTAATTGATTATGCCCACTATAGTCATGCAAATCAAATGAGCATTCACAAGTGAAATCATACACAAGAGATGAATTTAAACTTAAATTTTATAATGGGCCCAAATAAAACTTATCACTTTATGAATGTTTTATTTAACAAAATACCATATATTATGCAAACATATGGGCCACTATATGCATCTAAGCCCAATTGCAAAAATACCACATATCGTGTTGTAATGACCCACTACTCTAGACTTTTGGACCATTAATGAAACTATACATACAAATCCTTAATAAAACTTACATTTGCGAAAATACCATAACTTTATTAGAAAAACTTGTAGAAATAAGAGTTACTTACATAAAATATCAAGAAGGATATGGGATCTCATTGTCTTAAAAACAAAACATAATTTAAAGTGAAAAGGAGTTACATAGAAAGTGCGGAAAAATACATGTAAAACCATAAAAAAGGTAAAACAAGACTACATCCTCGAAAATCGAACTCTCGACTCCTTGACTCCATTCACCACCGATACACATTCCCCACCGATCCACGAATCTTACCGCCACTATAGCTATTTTCCTGCAAATAAAAAAAACAAAAAGGAATGAGCCTAATGCCCAGCAAGGAAAAAATCTAACGCATAGTTCATATACATAAATTTCATGAGAAACATAAAAACTTAACATAACACTTATATCATGCACATACTATAATGACCATTATTACTTGGGGTCCCATAGACTAATCAAGTCATATGCCCATTAGATTAGTGGGGTCCTACTAGCTAAGTAGGTCATATGCCCATAATCTATTTGGGGCTTGTTAGTCAAATGAGTCATATGCCCAAGCCTACAAACATACATATTTCATAACATATTTTATAACATATTTCATAGCATAAAACATAAGATAACATAAGCATATAACATATAAATTCTATCCTATTTTCCTTACCAAAGTTACCGGGATGTGAGGACAGAGTTGGGACTTTTGGAACACTCCTAAAACCATATATAACAGGGTGAGTAGATTTGAAGAAAAAGAAATGAAAGGAATGGAAGGACTAAACCTTTGAGAAACATACTTACCAAAACCTTTTTGCTTAAGAACTTAGATTTCCTAACCAAAATAAAAATTAAGGTTAGAAGCTGAGTAGAAGACTATGAGAACTTGAAAGAAAAGTACAGAATTGAAATAGAGTTTTGGGTTACCTTGAAGACTTGTAAGACCAATCTACACCTCAAACCGAAATACTATAAAACCTTACTTCCCCAAGTGTTTGATAAGCTTATGATGATCAAGCTTATGATTTCCCCACCCAAGTGTTTAACTCTCACACTCACCTAGCAACTTGCAGCCTCTGAACTTAGAGTAAAAGGTGAATAATGGCTGGGTACTAGGTCCTATTTATAGAGTTTAGGAATGAAAGGATCTTAATTTCCCTTGAATAAAAATAATGGCTTTTTAGGTGAAAATAATTTGAATAATCGTTCAGCAGAGGCTGAAGACTCGTTCAAAAAGGTGCTGGACTTATCAAGAGGTTGAATGGCTGAATGGAAAACGATTTCAAAATGTTTCAAAATAAGCTGAAGGAGGCGATATATCGCCCCCTATAGGCGATATATCGCCTGGGCCAGTATGCCCGAGGCAGTCGTGCATCGTCTCGTGTTTTCCGTATCTACGTGCTGCGATATATCGCCCCCTATAGCTGCGATATATCGGCACACGCTGATTATTTAAACACGAAATTACACAATTTTAGCTAAGTTTGAATGGAGTAAACAGCCTTGACTAAGCCCTTAAACGTATTCAAAGATGCTGACTGACCTTAGAGCATTCAAACTTTACCCTTATTAAATTTAATCCTCAAAATACTTAATCCTTAATCACCCATTCATAACATGTGCTTAAAATCCTATTGGTCCTTATCTAAACCTTATAGTATAATAAATATTATCCTTAATATCAGTCATATTAATCAAACCTTAGGTTAACATTAATATTCTTAAACTATAAGGTAAACTTAGAAAATCTACAAGTACTACTATGAGTGTCCAAATAATTCCCGGTCTGAACCAAAAATCCACAGTCATAAAGATAATACTATAAATACTATAATATTACTATCTAATTAGCTAAGTAAAGTTCTTGGACTCTACATGTGTAAACATACATGTTATAATTGGATGGTCCTAATCATGTTACAATATGAGAAAGTCTATGAATTTATGCAAAAATACAACAATTTATTTTATTTGCAAAAATACTGCAATGAATTTTCCAGAATTTATACAAAATTCAAATTAATTAAAAAAAATTGCAAAATATAAATTAGTCAATTTAAATGAAATTTATCAACAATTAACAAAAATTAATTTAAATTTTATTTATCAACAATTGACTTAGTTTAGGTCATTTTAAAAAAAAAATTAATTTAATTTAAATAAGATTTATCAACAATTAACCTAAAGTTAATTTAACTCCTATTTATTACAAAAATAATATTTTATAAATTGGTTTGCAAAACGTGATATTTTTTAAAATTTAACCAATTTTAAATTTTAAAACAAATATCTTTAACTGTTTTTCAAAAAATAATTTGTGTTGTTACATGTAGAGTCCAAAGAATTTTACTTAGCTAGTTAGATAGTAGTATTTTAGTAATAGTAGTATTATTATTATGACTGTGGATTTTTGGTTCAGACCGGGATTTATTTGGACACTCATAGTAACACTTGTAGATTTTCTAAGTTTAACATATAGTTTAAGAATATTAATTTTAACCTAAGGTTTGATTAATATGACTGATATTGAGGGTAATATTTATTATATTATAAGGTTTATATAAGACCTAATAAGATAATAGCACATGTCATGTGTATGTTTAATAATGATTAAGCATTTTGAGGAATAAATTTATTAAGGTTAAAATTTGAATATCCTAGGGTCAGTCAGCAGCCTTGAAAACGTTAGAGGGCTTAGTCAAGGTTGTTTACTTAATTCAAATTAAGCTAAAAATGTGTAATTTCGTGTTTAAATATTCAGCATATGCCGATATATCGCAGCTATAGGGGGCGATATATCGCAACACGAAGATACGAAAAACATGAAACGTTGCACGATTGCCTCGGGCATACTGGCCCAGGCGATATATCGCCTACAAGGGGGCGATATATCGCCTCCTTCAGGGCATTTTGAAACATTTTGAAAATGTTCTCCATTCAAATCTTCAACCTCTTGATAAGTCCAGCATCTTTCTGAACGAGTCTTCAGCCTCTGTTGAACGATAATTCAAAAGTTTTTCACTTAAAAAGCCATTATTTTTTATTCAAGTTAAATGAATATCTTTTCATTCCTAAACTCTATAAATAGGACCTAGTGCCCAGCCATTTATTCATTCTTCAAGCTAAGTTCAGAGGCTGCAAATTGCTAGGTTATTGTGAGAGTGTAAACACTTGGGTTGGGGATCATAAGCTTGATCACTATAAGCTTACCAAACACTTGGGGAAGTAAGGTTTATTCACATTTTGGTTCAAGGTTTAGATTGGTCATATAAGTCTTCAAGGTATTTCCAAACTCTAGTTCAATTGGTATTATTTTCTTTAAGTTCTCATAGTCTTCTACTCAGCATTCTAACCTTACTCTTTATTCTTGATTAGGAAATCTAAGAACTTGCACATAAGCTTTTGGTAAGTATATTCTCAATGGTATAGTTCTTCCATTCTTTTCATCCCTTTTCTTCAATATACTCACCCTGTTATAAATGGTTTTTAGGAGTGTTCCAAAGTCCCAACTCTATCCTCATATCCCGGTAATTTTGGTAAGGAAAATAGGATATGATTTATGTGTTATATGATTTTATATGTTATCTTATGATTTTATGTTATGTAATATGCTATGTTAAGTATGTTTGTGGACTTGGGCATATGACCTATGCAACTAACAAGCCCCAAATAGATTATGGGCATATGACTTGCTTAGCTAGCAAGCCCCACTAATCTAATGGGCATATGACTTGCTTAGTTTATGGGACCCCAAGTAATAATGGCCATTATAGTATGTATGTGACATAAGTGTTATGATATGTTGTATGTTACATTATGAATTTTATGTATATGGTTATATGTTAGATTTTCCTTGCTGGGCATTAGGCTCACTCCTTTTTGTTTATATGTGCAGAAAATAGCTTTAGTGGCGGGAAAGGTTCTTGGAAACTTGAGGAATGTGTATTGAGGCGGAATGGATTCAAAGAGCCGAGAGTTTCGATTCGAGGATGAAGTCTTTACTTATGGTTTTATGTGTATTTTTCCGCACTTATTTATGTAATCTCTTTTAATTACAATTATGTTATGTTTTCCTTTTAAAACAATGGGATCCCATATCCTATTTTAACTTTTATGTAAGTTTAACATTTGTTTTTACAAGTTCTAATAAAGTTATGATCTTTTCACTTGTAAGTTCTATTAAGGATTAGGGTCTATGTATAGTTTTCATTAATGGTCCAAAGTCTAGAGTAGTTGGATCATTACATTACAACTATGAACAAATATCATAACCATTTATAAAAAAATACAAAATATTATTAGTTATAACAAACATAAAATATCTTAAAATAGTTAAACGAATTCAAATATCCATAAAAATATCTAGTCAACAAATTTTCAAATAATTTAAATATTAAAATCCATAGAATAATTAGAAACTAACATTTTCAAATAAAAGATATACAATTATTTTAAAACAAATATCATTAATATCTGATAATTTAATTCTAATATTTTAATATATTAAAAGATTTAAAATCAATTAGTTAACCTATTTTTAAATTTGAATTTGAAACTTTGTAGAAAATATCTAATTTTTAAATAACAATCAACAAAAATATCTTATTTTAAAAAACAATTTTAAATGATGAAATAAATCTGATATTTTTGGGTGTGTTACAAAAAATCAATTTCATATTTTATTATCTTTAATTTATAAAAAAAAAAAAAAATGGATGAACAGTACCCGTCACCGTAGTCGTGTGTGCTGAGGAGACGCGCGCGCGAAAGGGTGTTGGTTGCCGAGGGTCGCCTACTGATGAGCGCGGAGGCGCGCCGTGCATCCGGGAGCTGTGCGCATGGGCTACAGGGCTATGCACGTAGATGCCCGCGCAGGAGACCCTTGCAGCAAAATTTATTAAAAAAAATTGTGTAATTTTTCAACAAAAACTGTTTTCTAAATAATTTTTACAATGTTTTACACCAAATAAAATATTTATAAAAAAAATTAATTGCATAGAAAAGACAACAAAATAACCCAAATTTTGTAATAATTTCATAAAATTCAATATGCTTCATAAAAAATATAAAATTCATCTAATTACTCAACACACCAAATAATTAAATTTTACCATGTTCATGCATGAAAATAAAGATTACCAAAGTCTCTAAGGTCGGTTGTTGGGAATACTTATACAACATCTTATTTATTTTCATGTAAATCATATATTAAACAAATTAATATAAGAAACCCTAGAACATGTTTCTATAATTGAATTTAAACAGAGATAATGATAAGAACACTTACATTATATGCAGCGGAATGAATAAGTATTTCCTTCAGTTTCTCTAACCCTTGTATCCTTTCTGTTGCAGGATATCACCAAGAAACTGAACCGATCTTCAAATTTATTCACAATCTTCCACAGTATCCTTAGAATCACCTATTCTAGAGTGGGAAATTCTCAACACATGAGATAGATACAGAGAGAAGAAAAGAAGATAATATAGAGGCTTAGAAAAAGACTTTTGTTGTAGAGAGAGTCTAAAACCCTAAAGCATCAAAACTAGATCTTCTGATCATTTTTTTTCAACTCTAACGTAGCATTCCTTTTAAAAGCTCAATTAGGCCACTCATTTAATTAAAAAAAATTAATAAAATAATAGGCAATAGCAGCCCCATAATTGCTAAGGGGCACCACTGGTGCCCAACACCACAAGGAGGTGGCATACCGCTATTGGTGCAATCCAATATCGGGTCCCACTTATATGAATTTAATAAGTATTATGGGGTATCGCTAACTAATTATGGGGTGTCACCTCATGTGGTGTTGTGCACCTTAAGGTGTCAAATAGCAACACTCATATTAGCCCTTAGGTCAAAATTATCATGGGCTTTAGGCCCGTGAAATTTCCCATTTAATTATAAGTTCATTGTACTTAAATTCAAGGCCCGTATTATTTTCTATTGATTAATTAATTATTTAAATCATTTATCAAATAAATTATTAATAATTTGAACCTTGATTTAAACTTATTTGTTAGTTTAGACACCAATTTATCCTAATTAATAAATTTGCCCTAAATTCTCATTTTTTCTCTAAATTGCATAACTCTATGAAATTATCTAAAATTGACCTAGTCAATTTTGATAATTCTAATTGCTAATTAAATCGATTAATTGAGACTATCTAGATGATTTTATCCAAGGTACTATGGGGACCATTGGCCTATGAAATCAAGGTCCAATAAGTTATCATAAATTCAACAAATAAATTTACTAACTTATTAAATCATCGTGACTCCACTAAAGACTCGAAATTGCACTCTTGAAGTCATAGAACGCTCTATAAGCAATATAGATACATTATTAGTTATCCATTGTTACAACCATAATTATCACTCAATCCTCTACAGATGGTCTAGAATGAGATGTGACCAAAATACTTATCCCTCATTGTATTTTATCCTTAAAACACTTAGTTTTTTGTAAATCATATTTCAATAAACTAATATAAATTAATGAATGAGATCTCTATCATTTTTCACCTCGAACCAAACTAAAAGGAAACCATCATTTTACTTCTTCATCAAAAGCTATAAATGTTCATATCTATGATTAATACTCCCACTCAATTATACTACCGAGTTCCCAAGATGTAAGTATAGGCTAGACCTAGGGTAAGCTGGTAACGAATAAGTTAAGGAACTCAAATAATACAATCAGTTAGAATACTAACCGCTTAGAAGTGAAATTGAATTTACCTATGGTCAACTATATGATATGACTAGAATAGATAATAACGGTATGTTTACATATCTTATCTACTGTCAATATCGGTCTAGTCCAATGTAACAAATACATCTGATCTTATCTACTTTGCTAATGTTCTGGAAAGAACATAACACTACAATGTGTAAGTAGATCATATTGTAGATTGGCAAGTCAGTGTAAATCCTGTGCACTGACTAATATTAGGACTAACTTATTTTTGAACATATAATCATATTTATATTCCAGTGTGATTACGTCAATATAAATATGATTAGCTATATGCTTGGGATTCAATAGAAGTTCATATTAAAGAAATAATTATGAAAATAAAACATGTGAGCAAAGTGATTGACCAAGTCAAAAATAATTTCTATTCTTTTATTGATAATAAAATGAGATTACAAAGATATTGAGTTTTAATTAGGGCATAAAACTCCAACAGTAACACCATACATTGGTCTGAGACTGGAGCCCCTACTTTGGACAATTGGTTGACAAGAGAATTGAGCTGATTGCAATAGGCGGAGGTTGTAGAGAAATCAGCCAAGCTCGTGTTTGTGAACTGAGTTTCAAGATATACTGCCCTAGAGTTTTTGTTATCATGAAATAAGTCAGCCAAACACTTCCAAGCATTTTTTGCTGAGTCATCGGCCACAAGGATCGATGTGATAATATCAGGAGATACGGTTGCATAAATCCATTGAAGGACAACAACGTCAAGATGACACCATAGAGGCAGATCGACATCCTTGGATGCTGTAGGATCTCATTTATATAAGTCTATATGCTTGCTCCCTATTGCACAAAATAACATACAATAGAAAACATAAATACATGCATAGAAGTGATTTTCATACAGAGATTCGTAAATACAACAATAAAACCATTAGAGTACTTACGAGATGTGTAGCAGAACAATGACTACACCCTTTAGATTCCTTAACCTTTTGTCTTGGCTGAATGTTAGGTATTGCAACGAATCCAAACCGCTTTGAAACAAGAACACAGTCTTCCAAGTCTTTCTCTAAAACAACCTAGAGTTTGTATGGGCAAGTCTCAACATATGAGAAGAGATTTCTTAGAGAGAAAACTTAGAGAGAGTGGGTGGCTAAGTATAGAATATTAGTAGTGAATTTTTACCTTGTCAAATTCATCAAACCTAATGCATTTTATAACAGTAGTATATATAGGCAATTAGGTAGGACATAAAACAAGTTTTAGTTACCCATTTTATTTTAATTATATAATTATAATTAATTAAATACTTGTCAAAATTAACCAATTATAATTTTGACCTATATTTGATTTATTTTATAAATATTAATTCCAATTTATCAATATTGACAAAATTGTCCCAATTGGCAATAATACTCTATTTTTGAGACTTTGCAATAGAAACCTCAGTTTTTCTTCTATTTCTTTTCTCATAAAATATCAATAAATAATTTAACATTATTTGTTTTCATTGACCTAGTCAATATGATATTTTTATAATTAATAATTAAATTAACTATTCAAGACTACTAGGTTCATTTTGATAAGAGATGACATGGAGACCATGGATCCATGAACTCAAGCTCCAATAAGTTACCGCAAGTTTATTTATAACAAATAATCTCCCTACCTTATTAATTCCTCGTGACTCCACTATAGACTCGGAATTGCACTCCTAAACTCATAGAACGCTTTACACCAAATGTAAATACGTTATCCATTGTTATAACCATAACCATCATTCAATCCTCTATAGATGATCTACTAATGAGACGGATGAAAATTACCGTTTTACCCCTCATTGGTATTTTATCCTTAACTCCCACAAAGTTCCTTGTAAATGATATTTTCGTAAATTTAATTATAAAAATGTGTACTTTATCATTTAATACTTGAACCAAGCTATAAGAAAATCATCGTTTCACTTCTTAAATAGAAGCTATAGATTTCATATCTATGATAAATACACCCACTCAATTATACCACCAAATCTCCAATATGTAAGTATGAGCTAGTCCGTAAGTTAAGATGGTAACGAACAAATTAAAAGACTTGAATTATACAATTAGTAGAATATTAATCGCTCAGAATTAAAATTGAATTGGCCCATGGTCAACGTTGTGATATGATTAGATTAGATAATAACGATACTTACTTATCTGGTCAATTATCAATATCGATCTAATCCAATGTAACAACTTACATCTGATCTTATCTACTTGGTATCCTGGATATGATATCACACCAGATGTGTAAGTAGATCTTATCGTAGATTACCCAATCAGTAAAAATCTAGTGTACTGATTTAATCTTAGGAAAAAATGCTTTTGAACATATAATTACAATTATAATCTACTTGATCGAGTCACTGTAATTGTAACTATACATATGTTCAAGATATTATAAACGTTTATATTAATAATAATTAATCATGTAATAAAACATGTAAACAATTCAATTTGATTGAACAAAATGATTTCTACTACTTTATTGATAATGAATGAATTACATAAGAAATGTGGTTTTATATGGGCACAAAACCCAACAAACTCCTACTTGCACTTTCAAAACAAATGCGACATTTCTCTCAAACCCATTCCCTCTATATGCTTTAGAAAATTTGTCTATCCCAGTGTCTTTATGAAGGGATTCACAATTCTCTCAACCTTCATGGCCTTCACTTCCTTTCTTGCCACATATTCTCTGATGATGTGGTACTTCCTCTCTATATGCTTCACTCTTCTGTGGCTCCGAGGTTCTTTAGAATTCGCTATCTCCCCATTGTTGTCACAATACAAAATAAGGGGTTTATCCGTTTCTGGAATAAAACCAAGATCTGTATAGAACTTCTTCAGCTAGATTGTTTCCTTAGCTGCCTCAGAAGCAGCTATGTACTCAGCCTCCACGGTAGAATCTAAGACCATGGGTTGCTTAACACTTCTCCATATCATAGCTCCCCCACCCACCCAAGAGTAAACACCATTCCAGACTTCGTGTCATTGACATCAGTCTGAAAATCAGAATCGGTGTAGCCTAACGGATTCAGAACTCCACCCGAGTAGACTAGCATATAATCCCTAGTTCGTCGAAGATATTTCAGTATGTTCTTGACCGCTATCCAATGTTCCCTTCCTAGGTTTGACTGGCATATGCTCACAACTCCCACTACATGGTAGATGTACGGTCTAGTGCAAAACATAACATACATTAGACTTCCAACTGTAAATGCATAGGGAATCCTTCTCATATCATCTTCCTCTTCAGGAGTCTGTGGAGACTGCTTTTTAGAAAGATGGATTCCATGTTGGGACGATAAACATCATTTCTTTGTATCTTTCACAAAGAAACGCTCAAGCACCTTATCTCTATAAGCTTCTTGAGATAGAGCCAAAGTTTTGTTCTTTCTATCCCTCAAAATCTGGATACCAAGAACATAACTTGTTTCACCCAAGTCCTTCATCTGGAATTGAGTTCCTAGCCAGTTCATTATGTATGATAATTTCTTGACATTGTTTCCAATGAGAAATATGTAATCCACATAGAGAATCAAGAATACTATAATGTTGTTTTCCTTGAGTTGGAAAACGCAGGGCTCGTCAACATTCTGCTCAAAACCATAGGTTTTAATGATTTTTTTAAACCTTAGATTCCAAGAATGTGAAGCTTGCTTAAGTCCATAAATAGACCTATTCAACTTGACACTTTCTTTTCTTGTCCAGTTATTTTAAACCCTTCTGGTTGACCCATATAAATGGTTTCGTCTAGGTTCCCATTAAGAAACATTGTCTTGACATCCATTTGTCAAATATCATAATCAAGAGTTGCAGCTATGGATAAGAGTATGCGAATAGATTTTAGCATGGAAACCCAAGAAAAAGTTTCTTCATAGTCAACTCCTTCTCACTATGCATAGCCCTTTGCCATGAGTCGAGCCTTGTAAGTCTCAACCTTTCCATCAGCTCCTCTCTTCTTCTTGTAGATCCACTAGCATCCAATGGCCCTAAAGTCACTAGGTGCTTCTACAAGAACCCAGATGGAGTTAGAGTACATGGACTCTATTTCTTATTTCATTGCTTCAAGCCAAAGATCCTTATCAACACGACCCATTTCCTGTTTGAAAGAAAACAGATCATCGTCACGTGTGTCCCCAACGACCAGGTTGGTTTCACCATTCATACAATAGTGGATTGGGGTACAAGAAACCCTCCCACTATGACGAGGCATCGTAACTATCTGAACCGAAATAGTGGTTTCTTGTTTTTCCTTGTTAATCTCGACTTGCATCATTTGAGGAAGATCAGTAGGAATATTTTAATTTTCATCAACTTGCGTTGATGGAATCAGAATAGTAGGAATAACTAAGTTAGATTGCAATTCTGCCAAGACTATTTTGCTACGAGGATTGAAATTAGACATGTAGTCCTGTTCAAGAAAAGTGGCATTTGTAGAAAAAAAAACACTTTCTTATCTTGTGGTCTATAGAACAGACCACCTCGAGTACCTTTAGGATAGCCAAAAACACAAGCAAACTCCAGCTCGCGGTTCTAGCTTTCCTTCATTTTTCCTCAGGACGTGAGTAGGACACCCCCAGATTCTATAATGACGCAAACTAGGTTCACGAGCATTCCATAATTCTAAAGGTGTTTTAGAGAAAGCTTTAGACGACACAACATTTAAAATGTCACACGCAGTCAGTATGGCATGTCCCTAAAAAGAGATCGAAAGAGTTGAATAACTAATCATGCACCGAACCATTTCCATTAACGTGCGATTCCGACGCTCCGCAACACCATTTTGTTATGGAGTACTTGGGGCAGTATGTTAATATAATATCCCAACTTCAGCTAAATGACCTTGGAACTGTATATCCATGTATTCTCCACCCCTATCAGATCGCAAGATCTTTAACGTCTTACCTAATTAGTTTTGAGCAATTGCAAGGAATTCTTTAAACTTTTCAAATGTTTCAGATTTCCTATGCATTAGGTAAAGACAAGAGTATCGCAAGTAGTCGTCAATGAAAGTGATGAAATACTCATAACCACCCCTCGCTTAAACATTTAGCGGTCAATAGTCATTTGAATGAACCAACCCTAGTGGTTTTATGGCCCTTTCTCCTTTTGTAGAGAATGGACGCATGATCATTTTACCCTTGAGACAAGATTCGCAGACAGGTCGGTCACCCATTGTGAGTTCCCTCGAAGGCCCAACTTTGTTAGTCTTTTGATCCTATATAGTTAATATGACCAAGACGGTGATGCCAAAGATACGTCATGTTATCGTTATTGATCTTTTGTCGTTTGGCAACCCAAGATCTTTCTACCTTAAATAATCTTTATTAAAAGCGGAGGGTTCAATAGGTCGTAAGAGGTATAGCCCGTTTTCCATACATCCAACACACAGTTCACATCCATTCAATGAAATTTATATATTAAAACTTATGAAAGTTACAGCAAAATGTTGTTGATGTAATAAAGAAACTGAAATTAAATTCTGACTAAATTTTGGAATAAAATAAATATTATTTAAAACTAAATATTTATTTCCAAAATTTAGACGAGCTTATCATCTTGCTTCAACATTAAAAAACACTCCATTTTCGATTCTAAGCTTCAGCTCACCTTCCTTTACTGTGTCCAATTGCTAAGTAGCTGCAAAGAAGTGCATACATGGTTAGTGGATCCAGAATCTATAATCCATACAGAATTATCATCTTCCAAAACACATGCATCCAAGACAAAAGATTGACAATTACCTTGGGTGCCTCTAGCCTTGAGATTTGGGCAATCCTTTTTCCAATGCTCAGTCTCCTTGCAGTGGAAACATGCTTCTTTGGCTTTCTTAGCAGGGGGTTTTGCAGCTGATTTTGCAGTAGTTGTGGCCTTGCCCTTCTTGTTCTTTCTCTTATTCCTTTTGTTTCTCTTCGAGGATGAAGCTAAGTAAGCTTCTCCAGGAGTGACCTCAGTAGCAGCAGCTGGCTTCTTGTCATGTCCCTTACTTGGCCCACCATTGATACCTTCAAAATATCTGAGGCTTGTTCATGAGTTGAGTCATTCTTTACTTCAGTTTGTTTAGTAAGTACTTGGTGGTGAATGGAAGAAAACTTAGAGCAAGACTATTCAGAATAAGCCCCACTTAAGTTTCCTCGTCTACGGTGGCTCCGTGAAATTCTGCCTCTTGAACGTAGTTCGTCATCTTGATGAAGTGATCACGAACATGCATTCCAGGCGCCATTCTGGAATTAGCATACTTCTTCGTTGCCTCGAAACAAACTTGTACAAATTTGTGTTTGAACATTTCCTAAAGTTTCTCCATGATTTCATAGACAATTTTGACATCCTCTAGCTTCGTCCTTAGCGTGTCTGACATTCTAGCTAGCATGTACACCTTGGCTTTGTTATTGGCAGCGAGCCAATGCTCATACTTCTCCCTTGATTCTTTTGAAGATAAATCATTAGGGATGTTAGGACAAACTTCAGTCATAAAAAAATTGGAGTTGTCACCGATCAACACAATGTTAATGTTTGACTTCCATTTGGGAAAATTCTCTCCAGTGAGAAGTTCCTTGGAGAGAAGGGATGTAATGCCCTGACTAATTCTAGATCTCGGACCATTAAAAACTACTAAACATAACTACTATTTTGGAATACATACATACATAAAATATTTGAACTTTATTAAAAATCCAAAATACGGTACGAAATTCAAAATAAGGTATGGGTACCCATTGTTTTGTACATAAAACATAAAAACATAAACTTTAATCAATCGTTTAAATACTAAGTGCGGAAATACATAAAATACAAATGAAAAGACTTTAAACAACGTCATCTTCAATCTTCCCGCAGTCCATTCAATCCATCCATCCCTAATACACATGCCAAGCTACCACGAATCTGTCCCGCCTTCTAAGTTCATTTTCCTGCACCATCTAAAATAAAAAGGAATAAGCCTAATGCCCTGTAAGCCTAATCGAGGTAGGATAAATCATAACTCTAATCCACGATAATGATAAAAATCTTGGGGCTTGCTATCTAAGCAACTATAAGCCCCAAGCTACTATAACATAAAACATATTCATATACATATATAACATATCACATAAACATATCATAACACATATAATCTAACCTAATTTCCTTACCAAAAACCAGGATATCGGAGAATAGAATGGGATTGGAAAACTCCTAAAACTAATAATAAGAACCATGATTTTCTAAAGAAATGGAGATGAAAAAGATATCTAAACCATCAAGATAGAAACTTACCGAAGAACCTTAAGTTTCAAGAACTTAAACACCTAACCAAGAAGTCATAAAATCAAGTTAGGATCTGAAAGAATATGGAAGAAAATAAAAGAACTATCATGGATTAAACCCGAGGATAAGAATACCTTGAATGGACTATGACTTTGATCTACACCTCAATACCGAAATAGCACTCTATCTTACCTCCCAAGTGTTTTGTTGGAAAAGATTTTATCCCAAAACCCAAGTGTTTTCTCTCTAGAATAAACTAAGCAGCTTGGATGCTCTGAAGAATGCTTGAATGATGAATGAAATGGCTGAGTACTAGGTCCTATTTATAGATTTCAAGGAGTGAAACTAACCCCTTTTAATTTGAATAAATAAATGAATATAAATTGAAAAGATTTGAATTTTCATTTCAACAGATGCCCAGAACTTGGTCAAAACGTTCAAGAGCAAGTCCAAGTGGTTGGGGGCTGTTTCAAGCTCGGATTCCACGAAGTTTCAAAAACAAACCCAAGGGCCGATATATCGCCCTACCCTAGGAAATATATCGCCTATGCATAAGCCCTGAGCCTTCTTAGTTTCGTTCATGCGAAGTCGACGTGTTTTGCGTATCGCCCATAGGCGATATATCAGCCTCTATAGCTACGATATATCGATACGTTGATATATCAAACACATTTTTGCACCCTTTCACCATATTTTGAATTTGTTTAAACAATTTTGATTGAGTAAAACGTGATCCTAACAGCCGCGGAAGGCTCTAGAGCTTCTATATTTATCCTTTATTAAATTATTCATCCAAAATGCTTAAATCCTTAATAAACATGCTTGTGACAAGTGCCACGTTCTTATTAATTCTATCTAAACCTTAGGTTATAATACATAATATTTCTAGGACCAGCTATATTAATCAAACCTTATGTTATAATTAATATTTCTAAACTATAGGGTAAACTTATAAAATCTATAATTGTCTCTATGAGTTTCCAACTAAATCCCTGCTTGAACTAATAACCACAAAAACTAAAATACTACAAGCTATTACTATAATACTACTAGTACTACTACTATCTAGCTAAGTAAAATTCTGAGACACTAAAATTCTCCCCTACTTGAAAGAATTTTGTCCCCAAAATTTACTTACCAAAAAATTATTGATACCATGCTACGATGTCTTCCTCCAACTCCCATGTTGCCTCCCGTTCTGAACTATTACTCCATAGGACCTTGACTATTGGAATAATTTTAGACCGTAATTCCTTCATCCCCTTCTCTAGGATGCTAACCGGTCGTTCCTCGTAATTCAAGTCTTTTTGGAGTGCTATCGTATCATACTTGAGGATGTGAGATGGGTCTGACACATATCTACGCAGCATTGAGATGTGAAACACATTGTGGCTATCTGCTAGAGCTGGCGGTAGGGCTAATCTATATGCAACTGTTCCCATCTTGTCCAATATCTCAAAAGGACCTATAAACCGAGGACTAAGTTTACCTTTCTTCTCAAACTGCCTCACTCCTTTCATAGGAGATATCTTTAAGAAGACTTGATCTCCGACTTTGAATTCCACATGTCGCCACTTGGCATCCACATAACTTTTCTGTCGGCTCTGAGCAGCGAGCATACCCTTTCTAATTTGCACCACTGCATCCTGAACCTCTCTAACAGCTTCGGGTCCAAGAAGTTTTCTTTCTCCTACCTCGTCCCAATGTAACGGCGATCAACACTTCCTTCCATAAAGTAACTCATAGGGTGCCATACCGATCATTGACTGGAAGCTATTGTTGCAGGAGAACTCTATTAGTGGCAAATACTTACTCCACGATCCTCCGAAGTCTAGTACACAAGCGCGCAAGATATCGTCTAAAATTTGTATGGTACGCTCGGACTGACCGTCGGTCTGAGGATGAAATGTCGTACTAAGGCTTAACTTGGTACCCATGGCTTGCTGCAAGCTTCCCCAAAATCTCGATTTAAACACCGATCCTCTATCTGATGTTATGGTCTTAAGGATTCCATGCAGTCGTACAATTTCTCGAACATAAATGTCTGTGTACTGGTCTGCAGTATACGTAGTCTTGACAGGAAGGAAGTGAGTTGACTTGGTTAGTCTATCTACCACTACCCAAGCCGAGTCGTGCTGCTTATTTGTTCGTGGTAATCATGTCACAAATTCCACGGCTATGTCTTCCCACTTCCATTATGGAATACTAACTGGTTGCAATAAGCCTGCGGGTCGCTGATGTTCTACTTTTACTTGCTGACATATAAGACATTTGGACACATATTCTGCTACGTCTTTCTTCATTCCCGGCCACCAATATAGTGCCTTAAGATCGCGAGTCATCTTGGTCGACCTCGGGTGAAATGAGTGTGCCTCTTCTAAAATCTTCATCTTAATTCCATGGTCATTCGGCACGCATACCCGACCTTTATATCTCAAGAACCCCTGTCCTATTATAGAGAAATTGATGTGTAATGACCCACTAATCTAGACTATTTGGACCATTAACGAAACTATACATAAAACTTACATTTTTACAAAAATACCCTAATTTTATTGAGTAACTTGTAAAAATAAGATTTACTTACAAATAAATAGAATACTAAGAAGGATATGGGATCCCATTGTCTTTAAAAACAAAACATGATTTAAATGAAAAGAATTACATAAGAAAATGCGGAAAATACATATAAAACCATAAAAATCAAAATGAGACTACATCCTCGAATCGAATAACGCTCGGCCCCTTGACTCCATTCACCATCGATACACATCCTCTAAGCGTCATGAATCTTTCCGCCTCTAAAGCTTATTTCCTGCACATAAACAGAAAGGAATGAGCCTAATGCCCAGCAAGGAAAATCTAACACATAGTCATAAACATAACTTCATAAGAAACATAAAGACATATCATAACACATAATACACTTATTATAATGGCCATTATTACTTGGGGTCCCATAGACTAAACAAGCTTATGCCCATGAGATTAGTGGGGTCCTACCAGCTAAATAGGCATATGCCCACAATCTTTTTGGGGTCTTGTTAGTCAAAAAGGGCATAAGCCCAAGCCTACAAACATACACATTCATAACATATTCATAACATATCATAACATAACACATAAGATAACATAAACATACACATATAGATTCTAGCCTATTTTCCTTACCAAAGTTACCGGGATATAATGGACTGAGTTGGGACTTTTGGAACACTCCTAAAACCATATGAGAAAGAGTGAGTCTTAAGAAGAAGAAGAAATGAAAATTAATAGGAAGACTAAACCATTGAGAATTATGCTTACCACAACTTATGTGCTTAAGAACTTGGATTCCCTAACCAAAATAAGAATGAGGTTAGGAAACTGAGTAGAAGACTAAGAGAAGGGAAACATAACATAAATCAAATGAACTAGAGTTTCGGGTTTATCTCAAAGACTTGCAAGATCAATCTAACCACAACCGAAATACTAACGAACCTCACTTCCCAAAGTGTTTGATAAGCTTATGATGTTTAAGCTTATGATTTTCCCAAACCAGGTGTTTACACTCTCACACTCTCTTAGCACTAGCAGCTTCTGAACTTAGAGTAAAAGGTGAAGAAATGGCTGGGTACTAGGTCCTATTTATAGAGTTTGGGAATGAAAGTATCTTGATTTTACTTGAATAAAAATAATGGCTTTTTAGGTGAAAATCATTTGAATAATCGTTCAGCAGAGGCTGAAGACTCATTCAAAAGATGCTGGACTGTTGAAGGAGTTTGAATGGCTGCAAGGAAATGAATTCAAAAGAGTTTGAATTTATGCTGGAGGAGGCGATATATCGCCCCCTGTAGGCGATATATCGCCTGGGCCAGTATGCCCGAGGCGACCGTGCATCGTTTCGTGTTTTCCGTATCTATGTGCTGCGATATATCGCCCCCCATAGCTGCGATATATCGGCACACGCTGAATAATTAAACACGAAATTACACATTTTTAGCTAAGTTTAAATGGAGTAAACAGCCTTGACTAAGCCCTCAACGTATTCAAAGCTGCTGACTGACCCTATAACATTCAAACTTTACTCCTTATTAAATTTAATCCTCAAAAATACTTAATCCTTAATCATCATTCATAACATGTGCTTAAAATCCTATTGGTTGATGTCTAAACCTTATAATATAATAAATATAATCCTTAATATCAGTCACATTAATCAAACCTTAGGTTATACTTAATATTCTTAAACTATAGATTAAACTTAGAAAATCTATAAGTACAACTATGAGTGTCCAAATAATTCCCGGTCTGAACCAAAAATCCACAGTTACAAAGATAATACTAAACATACTATAATACTACTAAACAATTAGCTAAGTAAAGTTTTTGGACTCTACACGGTGGCCTTACTTTCTTTGACTGTAACCATATGTGTTACAAATGTGTCATCATGCCCTTAACCAATCCGTATATCTTCTAATAGATTAGACTGGATGGAAAACTTAGCCAGTTGACCAATGACTACTTCTATCCCGACATTGATCAGCTCTCGCTGTAGCGACTTTTCTATTCTGGATAATGATGCTAGATTTCCATAACTCTTCCAACTTAGCACATCTGCAACTACATTTGCCTTTCCTGGGTGGTATAGGATTTCACAGTCATAATCCTTTACTAATTCTAACCACCTGCGATGCCTCATATTGAGCTCCTTCTGTGTGAAGAATTACTTTAAGCTCTTGTGGTCCGTGTAAATATCACACCATTCTCCATAATGATAGCGATGCCAGATTTTCAATGCGAAGACCACCGCTGTCAACTCCATATCGTGCGTTGAATAGCGTTGCTCATATTCCTTCAGCTGCCTTGAGGCGTAAGCTATCACTTTGTCAGTTTGCATCAGCACACAACCCAAACCTTGCTTCGACACATCACAATATACTACAAACTTGTTGTTGGGTGTCAGTAAAAAAAGTACTGTTGTTGAGCATAGCTTATCCTTGAGCAACTGGAAGCTCTCTTCACATCTATCCGTCTAGTTGAACTTTGGTTGTCTCCAGGTCAGGTTGGTAAGCGAAGTGGATATCTTAGAAAAACCTTCTACAAATCTCCGGTAATAGCCTGCTAGCCCGAGAAAACTTCTAACTTCTGACGCATTCTTTGGTCTTGGCCAATCCTTCACAGCCTTTACCTTAGTTGGGTCTACAACAACTCCATCCTTGGATACTATATGGCTGAGGAACGCTACTTGCGAAAGCCAAAATTCTCACTTCTTGAACTTGGCGTAAATTTGATGCTTCTTCAGTCACAACATTATCAATCTTAAATGTTCCTCGTGCTCGATTTTTTCCTTGGAGTACACCAAAATATTGTCAATGAACACTACAACGAATTTGTCCAAGTAATCCTTGAAGACCCGATTCATTAAGTCCATAAATGCGGCTGGAGGGTTGGTAAGACCAAAAGACATAACTAGAAACTCATAATGTCCGTATCGAGTTCTAAAAGCTGCCTTTGGCATATCCTCTTCCCGTACCTTGAGCTGGTGATAACCAGACTGTAGATCAATCTTAGAAAACATGGTCGCTCCTCGGAGTTGATCAAATAAGTTGTCAATCCGTGGTAGCGGGTACTTGTTCTTAATTTTCACCTTGTTTAGCTCACGGTAATCTACACACATCTGCATGCTTCCATCCTTCTTCTTCACAAATAGAACCAGTTCTTCCCATGGCGAATGTCTTGGTCTGATGAAACCCAAGTCTAAGAGTTCTTGCAACTACATCTTTAACTCCTTGAGTTTGGTTGGTGCCATTCGGTATGGTGCCTTTGAGATAGGCTCGGTTCCTGGTACTAGTTTGATTGTGAAGTCAATTTCCCGAGTCGGTGGTAACCCTGGTAAGTCGTCAGGAAATATTTCTGGAAATTCCTTTATAATGCGGACGTCTCCAACCTTTAGTGGTGTTTCCTTTGCCACATCTATGATGCTTGCTAAAAATGCATGGCATCCTTTCTCTATCATCCTTTGAGCTTTGAGAGATGAGATAAGTGGTGTTTGTAGTCCTGAAACTTTCCCATAAAACATAGTCTCTGATCTTCAGGTTTTTCGAACGTCACTTATGTAGAGTCCAAGAACTTTACTTAGCTAGTTAGATAGTAGTAGCAATAGTAATAGATGTAGTATTTTTATAACTGTGGATTTTGGTTTAGACTGGGATTTAGTTGGAGACTCGTAGTAACACTTGTAGATTTTCTAAGTTTAACCTATAGTTTAAGAATATTAATTTTAACCTAAGGTTTGATTAATATGACTGATATTGATGGTGATATTTATTATATTATAAGGTTTAGATAGAACCAATAAGATAGTAACACTTGTCTTGTGTATGTTTAATGATAATTAAGTATTTTTGAGGAATAAGTTTATTAAGAGTAATATTTGAATATCCTAGGGTCTGTCAGCAGCTTTGAAATCGTTAAAGGACTTAGTCAAGGCTGTTTACTTAATTCAAATTAGGCTGAAAAGGTGTAATTACGTGTTTAATATTTTAGCGTATGTCGATATATCGCAGCTATAGGGGGCGATATATCACCATACGGGGATACGAAAAACACGTAACTTCGCACGACCACCTCGACGAGCCTCGGGCATATTAGCCCAGGCGAAATATCGGCTCATGTACCATATTTTTAAATGTTTTTGAAACCGAGCTTAATTTATTCTTTAACCTCTTGATAAGTCCAGCATATTTTTGACCGAGTCTTCAGCCTCTGCTGAACGATAATTCAAATATTTTTCAATTAAAAAGCCATTATTTTATTCAAGTTAAATGAAGATCTTTTCATTCTTGACCTCTATAAATAGGACCTAGTACCCAGCCATTTGTTCATTCATCAAGCTAAGTTCAGAGTCTGCAAGCTGCTAGGTTAGTTTTGAGTGCTTAAACACTTGGGTTGGGAATATAAGCTTTATCCTTTTAAGCTTAATAAACACTCGATAAGTAAGGTTCATAGTATTTTTTGGTTCGAGGTGTAGTTCTGTTATAGAAGCATTCGAGGTATTCATTATTCTAGTTCATTTCTGTGTTATTTTTATAGTTTTTTACTCAAAATCCTAACTCTATTCTTTATTCTTGGTTAGGAAATCTAAGATCTTGAACATAAGGTTCTTGGTAAGTATCTTTTCGATGGTATAGTTCTTTTATTCTTTTTCATCCCTTTTTCTTTAGTATACTCACCTTTCTTTGATGGTTTTTAGGAGTGTCCCAAAGTCCCAATCCTGTTCTCATATCCCGATACATTTGGTAAGGAAAATAGGATAGGATTTTATATGTTATGTTATATGTTATCTTATGATTTATGTGTTATGTTATATGTTATATTATGTATGATTGTAGACTTGGGCATATGACTTGCTTAGCTAGCAAGCCCCACAAATCTAATGGGCATAATACGTGTTTAGTTTACGAGCCCCAAGTAATAATGGCCATTATAGTATATGTGACATATGTTTATGATATGTTTTAGTATATGTTGCGATATTAATTTTATGTATATGATTTATGTGTTAGATTTTCCTTGCTGGGCATTAGGCTCATTCATTTATGTTTATATGTGCAGGGAAATAACTATGGTGGCGGTAAGGTTCTTGGCAGCTTGGGGGTTGTGTATTGAGGCAGGAAGGAATCGGTGGATTAAGCGTTCGATTCGAGGATGAAGTCGCTTTTTAGTCTTTTAAAAATTATTCTTTATATGTATTTTCCGCACTTTATTTTGTAATCCATTTACTTAAAGTTATGTTATGTTTTTATTTTAAAAACAATGGGATCCCATATCCTACTTTAAATTTTGTGTAGTTTAACATTTGTCTTACAAGTTTTAATGAAGTTATGATTATTTCACTAGTGAGTTTTATTAAAGATTAGTGTCTATGTATAGTAGTCATTAATGGTCCAAAGTCTAGAGTAGTTGGGTCATTACAACTTGCTTATGTCTACAGTCGATGGTTGCGGCATGCCTTGCTAGCCAATCCATGCCTAGTATTAAGTCTTTGATTTCTAGCTCTATCATGTCTCCTTCTAGTTCTGTGCCCTCGATTTTGATCGATACACCTCGTACTATTCGTGATGATAGGACTACTTCGCCCGAAGGAAATTCTGTTACAAACCTGGTTCTAAGACTTTCATAAGGTTTGTCTAATTTCTCTATCATTCCTAATGAGATATACGAGTGTGTTGCTCCCGAATCAAATAATACTGAACATATATTATCGAGGATAGGAATTTGACCTGTGAGCACTTTGTTACTAGCTTCGACTTCTCCTTGGGTCAAGGCAAAGACTCTAGCTGGAACCATCTTGTTGTCCCTCATTTCTTCTTGTTTGAGTTGTGGACATTCCTTCTTCCGATGACCTTCCTGGCCATAATTGTAACAACCTTTGGTGTTCGCACGACACTCCCCAGGATGTCTTTTCTGGCATTTGGAGCATTGCGGGTATTCTACATAACCCGACCTATTATTTCCATTGTTATTCCATGCTATTTTGTCACCATCGGCCTGCTTACTATCATGATGCTTCCTCTTCTGGCCATTATTGTTGTGCTGGTGGTTGTTGTTGTGGTTCCAACCATTCTGCACCTGATTCTACTGCTTAGGTTCAGATTTTCTGGCCTCCTCCATACTAACATTTTTCTGAAGCCTTTCCACTTCTATAGTCGTTTCTAAAGCATCGACGTAATAAGTGGTTCCAAGATTTGCTAGCTTGACTCCTAGCTCAATCTTTGGTCTAAGTCCCCTGGTGAACTTGGTGACCCTCAAGAAATCAGTTGGGACCAACTCTGGCACGAACTTGGCTAGTCGATCGAACTGTCGAGCGTACTCGACTACTGTTAAGTTGCCCTGCTTCAGAGTGGTGAACTCTTCTACCCTCGTAGAGATGACTGCCGAGTTGTAGTACTTCTTGTGAAAGAGTTCCACAAATCTAGTCCATGTCATGGTGGTGATGTCGTGAGTTTGTTGTACTAAATCCCACTAGATTCTAGCATCTTTCTTCAGAAGAGACGAAACACAAGATATGCGATCTACGTTGCCGAGGTTCATGTGTGCAAGTATCGGCTCTACATTCATGAGCCATTCTTCCGCCTCGAAGGGGTCAGTTGTCCCTTCAAAGTTTGGAGCGTGCTACTTACGGAAACACTCATAGATTGGCTCTATGTACTGAGCTGGATAAGGCGCATAGTTCACCATCAGCCAACCCCCATATGGTCCTACTTGTTGGGGTGCTTGAGCCGCTTGCTGAGGCTGCGGTTGCGGCTGGGGCTGAGGTTGGGGCTGAGTCTGAGTCTGAGGCTGCGGCTGAGTTTGTTTTCATTGTTGCTGCAACAATTCTTCCACTTATTGATGTAGCCTGACAATCTCAGCGGTGTTGTCAACCGGAGGCGGTGCATTTTTGTTGGTAGCAGCATTGGTAGCACGCGTTCCCCTTCTTCGGACTGGAGTGGCTTCGTTAGTCTCGTTGGCAGCGCTAAAGGCATTGTCGGCTGTGCATGCAGACCTTCTAAGCGACATCTTTAGAAAAATTCTAGCAATCAAGAAAACATGTTAGACCTTACCCTAATAGGTTCTAAGGCAAAACTTAGTCTAAGAAAACATAACTCGGACTTATCAGTTATGATTTCTTATGAAAGATTATGTAAGCCTTCCTTATAATTAGAGTGTGTTTCTATACTTAGAAAATTTAGCCATCTTTATTATTTCCTATGTTTGTTTCTAATCATCTTATATGACTTAATTCTCAGGCTCGAAACTCGTCGCTGTTCCAAAGTTAACCATATTAAGGGAGGGCTAGGAGAAGTAAAATCTTTCCCACTACTACGACCCCCTAAACTCTCAATACAGAACCCGGTCCATTGATTTGTATCCACCCTCACTGAACTTAGTCATTATTTATTGAATTTATTATTTATTATGATTGTAAAAAAAAATTCAAACTCATACATGTCATTCAAAAATAACAATTTATTCATTTGGAAAAAGGTTTTTGTTATCCCCAAAAATTGAAAATGATGATGTGGCAATAGAAATGACAAGTGGCAAGGAATGTTGGGTGATCTAGCTTAGCAGCAGCCCAGTACATCAATGAAGAGTTTTGACTGCTTGAGAGGTGCCATGACCGACCGGGTAAGTTGCATCCGACCAGGAGTGACTTTGCTGTCCAGCACTGGCATGTCTGAGCCAAGTGTCTGGTCGGACACTCTATGCTAGAGGAAAGGCATCTGGTCGGACACTCATCCGAGGAGAGTGCATTCCTTGTGTCCGCGATGAGGCATGAGTTGGTCCGAGCGGACCATGTTTGGCATGGTGCACGTTGAGCGTGTCCGGTCGGACACCTTAGGCCCAAAGAGATGATGGCCAGCCGCATGCATCCAAGTAGGCGTGTACTTGGGCTAGGGGTGTGCCTGTTCGGACACATGACCGAGGAGAAACAAAAGGGGTGGTCGGACACATGACCGAGGAGAGACAAAAGGGGTGGTCGGACGCAGGTCCGAGGAGAGACAAAGGCCGGTCTTTATGCATATGTCCAGCAAGTGCATGACTGTCCAAATAGAGAAATGGCATGCTAGACCAGAGCGCTATGGCCGACCCGAAGGTGATATTCATCAACTAGATAAGAGCAGACTACGTCAAGATTCCCAGAAATGGCTTCAACAAGAATCGGTCTGGGCATACGCGGGAATCTCTCATTCTTCACACAAATTGGGGATTCTGTTGCATTTTGAATATTTTTTGTAATTAAAATATGATACGAATAATAAAATATCCCGATCCTATGGGATATCAATGTATGATCCTAAGCCTATAAATAGATGGCTGATGGGATCAGAAAAGGACTTTTGGCAATTTGAAGTTTTGGTCTGAGTTTTCTAGAGAGAGAAAGTGCGTTTTCTTGAGAGAGAACTCTTTTGTATTATGAGAATTTACACTGAAGAAACTCAGTTGACACTGGTTCATCTGATCTTGAGTGTAGATAAAATAATCAAATCTCTAAGTGGATTAGGCTATTACCAATATATTGGGGCTAAACCACTATAAAAATCGTGTGTGTTATTTATTTTCTTTATTAAACCGTCTATGTCGTTTGAATTCTCTTGAAGGTTTGTCGTTTTTGACGTTCTCACGTCGTTGGCCAAAAACACGGTCAACATTTTGGTGCTTTCATTGAGAGCCTGAAGAGAAGAACAGATGGTCCCTGAAGCAATATGGCGCCTAAGAACACCAATGTAGCCTCCAAGAAGACGGGCTCCTTTAAGGAGCATGCTAGATCAGAGGGTCCTAGCGTTCAAGATCGTGAAACTGAGCCTAGAGTCATGCTCGAGGACGTAGCTCCAGAAGTTGAAGAGCTCTAGGAAGCCATGAGCGCCTTCCAGGAGGAGATGGCTCAGTTTAACGCCAGGCAGGAGGCGTTCGCTGAGGAAATGGCTAGGCAGAATGCCGCATTCGAGCAGCAGAAACGGGAGATGGACGCTAGGAGTGAGGAGATCCGTCGACAGCAGGAGGAGGCCGACAGGCGACATCGCGAAGCTGCACTCGCCCTGGAGGCAGCTACGCAGCTGACCCGAGCCAATGCCCAGGCTGCACCTGGAGTGGCAGCCACCCCAGAGGCAAGGACCACAGACGCTGGTCACAAGAAAACTGATAGACCAGGCAGAGGTGGTAGTAACTCACCTGGTCATGAGGAGGATGGATTTCGATCGCGCACTGCCTCAACTCAAAGGGGGAACTCCAAAACCCCCTTAAGGAGCCACTGATCAGAGACTTCCAGGTTAGGGAGTCACAAGTCAGGCAGTAAGAAAAGACCTCCTGAGTAGGAGCACAATAGAGCTCCTCGTGGCAATGAGACCTCCCACTTCAAAGATGGGCATGGGCGTGATGAAGCTGACAGTCGTCACACTAACCATTTGAAGGAGAAGAATAATAATAACCATCAAAGAGGAGAGGATCGACCAGCTCACACAGGAAGGCCACCACGGCATCCCAACCAGCGCAGTGGCAAGGAGCACGTTCCACCCAGCAAACCTTCCGAGAAGACTCGGAGTACGGTGTTCGATAGGTTGGGAAAGCACACTGCTCAGAAGGACTTGAGGGACGTCATTGATGATAGAAGGAGGACCGTCCCGGTCGAAGGGCAAGAGCCAATCCGTCCTACCAGTCGAGTAGAAATACTCGATGATGGTTTGCCGGATAGGAACACCCGACCGGGCGGTCCCGAAAGTGAGTCCCCAGCAGTGGCCCCAGGCATCCAAGCCCAGCTTGATGCTTTGACAGCAGCAGTCCAGAGTCTGTCAAAACGACCAGCGATTGATCCAGTGGACCACAGGAGTGGCAGCCCTTTTTGTGCTCGGATTAGAGCAGCTAAACCACCAGCAAAATACAAAGCACCGGTACTGCCAGTTTATACAGAAAAGGCAGACCCGATTAGGCATGTTGGGAAGTTCGAAGATTAGATGGAGCTGCTCGGGGTGAGTTATGACTATCGCTACAGTGTCTTCCCCACCACATTGTCTGACACTGCCCAAGAGTGGTATTGGAAGTTCAAGCCTAACTCCATCACTTCTTGGAAAGTTTTAGAAAGGAGTTTTGCAGGCAGTTTAGTGCTGCTCGAACCCCTCCTGTTTATGCCAATCACTTGGAAGATATAAAGCAAGGGAAAGATGATTCTCTCAAGAATTACATACAAAGGTTCATGAGAGAAGCTAATCGAGCTAATGCGGTTGGAGATGAGGGGAAGATGGTGGCAATTTCTTCCGGCATTATCTACCGAAGTCCTTTGTGGGACTGCATCCATCGCCATTGAATTTCAACACTACAACAGTTTTTAGACCAGGCGAAAAAATACATGAAGTTGGATGATGCAATTGAGAAGGGAGAGAATGGGTTGAACAAGCCAAGTGGATCGACTGATCCCCTTAAAAATGGCGGACATGATCAAGGTGGTGGTAAGAAACATGGGAATAACGGGTTTGACCGCCACAATGAGAAGAAGGCTAAGTCGGGACCAAACGACAAGCCAGCTAAGTATGAATCTTGATTCACCAACTACACCACTCTGTTGGCGAGCCGAGCGGAGATCTATTTGGCCAGTCATCAAGAGGTCCCTTACCGGAAACCCCCACCAATCAAGAAGGAGATGAGTAAGAGGGATATGAACAAGTTCTGTCGCTTGCATGGAGACTATGGTCATGACACGAATGAGTGTAATCATCTCAATGATGAGATAGAGTTTCTCCTCCGGTTGGGGAAGCTAAAAAAGTATCGAGCAGAGAAGACCCAAGGAGAGGGGAGCAACAACAATCCTAGGTTCAAGCGGCAACGATCCCCACCTTTGCAACCTAAACCTGTGGACTTCACACTAGATACTATATGTGGAGGACCACATCTTGCTGGAGATAGCAACAAGGCGAGGGAGAGGTATGCTCGCACCCTTCGTCATGAGTTGGGTGCGGCATCCACCTCCGAAATTATGACAGTAGAGGAGCGACCACCAAAGAACCCAAGATATGAAAGTGAGTCCCTCACTTTCACTAAAGAAGATTCTCGACACGTGAGGTATTCTCACAATGACCCTCTTGTTGTGACAGTCCAAATTGCTAATATGAAAGTGAAGAGATGTATGGTCGATACAGGGAGCTCTGTGAACATTATTTATAAGTCATCCTTCGAGAAGATGAAGCTGTCTATCAATGACTTGAAGCCGTGCTCTCAAGTCATTTATGGGTTTACTGGAGAAGGATTGTCACCAGCTGGGATAATCAAGTTGCCAGTCACGACAGAGGAAGCTCCCAAACATGAAACCGTAATGACCGAGTTTTTGATTGTTGACTGCCCGTCCGCCTACAATGTGGTTATTGGTTGACCACTGCTCACAAACTTACATGCAGTAGTTTCAGTCTGGCACCTTTCCATGAAGTTCCCGACCAGTGCTGGCATAGGCTGTGTCCAAGGAGACCAGAGGGAGGCTAGGGAGTGCTATAATGCCTTGGTAGCTAAGGCAAAGAAGGGGGCCAAGGAGAGCAACATGATTTTATGTGTTGAGAGAGAGGAGGTGGACGAGATGGATGTCGACCGAAGTCTTGCAGTTATAACTGATGAAGAGATGTTAGAGGAGTTTGACCAAGAGAGCACTCTTGGCTTAAAAGAGCAGAAGACCCCATTCGGTGATGAAGTCACCAAATAGGGCATTGCCCAAAGCGAGGGAAGGAACTTTGATCCTCGCTTTGGGGATTATGAAAGTGAAGTGGGACCGTCCGAGGAGTTAGAGGAGGTCCTTATAGATGAGAATGACCCGACGAGAGGGGTCAAAATTGGAAAAAAGTTGAAAGCAGAGGTGAGAGCACAGCTGATAGAATTCTTGCGAAGGAATCAAGATGTCTTCGCCTGGTCTCACAAAGATATGGTGGGTATCTCACCAACTGTGATCAGCCATGTGCTCAACGTGGATGAAAGCTATCCAGCAGTGCAGCAGAAGAGGAGATTTCTTGACAAGGATCGAGCAAAAGCTCTTAAGGAGGAGGTAGAGCGATTAAAGGAGAATGGGTTTATCAGGGAGGCATATTACCCTGCTTGGATTTCAAACCCAGTGTTGGTGCCCAAACCCAATGGAAAGTGGAGGACTTGTGTAGATTTTACTGATCTGAACAAATCATGCCCAAAGGATTGCTTTCCTTTGCCAAGAATAGACCAGTTGGTAGATGCATCTTCTGGTCATGAGACATTGTCCTTCATGGATACATATTCGGGGTACAACCAGATCAGCATGCATCCTCCTGATGAAGAGCATACCAGCTTCCGAACAGATATAGGGCTATACTGCTATAGGGTCATGCCCTTCGGATTGAAGAATGCAGGAGCTACCAATCAGCGTTTCGTGAATGGTATGTTTCGCGACTTAATCGGCAAGAGCATGGAGGTGTACGTAGACGATATGATGGTGAAGTCAAAGGAAGCTGAAGGGCACGTGCGAGACTTAGAGGAGTGCTTCGCAATACTGAGAAAGTACAGCATGAAGCTGAACCCCCTCAAGTGCTCATTTGAAGTGGGTTCTGGAAAATTTCTTGGGTTTATTGTAAACTCCCGAGGAATAGAGGCAAACCCAGAAAAGATAAAGGCTCTCATAGAAATGAAGTCTCTAGCTAGAATAAAGGATGTACAAAGCTTGACTGGGCGGATTGCAGCTCTAAGCAGGTTCGTTTCAAAATCAACGGACAAGTGTGTCCCATTTTTTAACCTGCTTAGAGGAGGCAAGAAGTTTGAGTGGACGGCAGAATGTGAGCAAGCTTTCCAGGCCATAAAGGAGCATTTGGCCCAACCTCCTGTTCTTTCTAAGCCAGTTGATGGAGAAGACCTCTTTTTGTACCTAGTAGTCACGGAGCATGCTGTTAGTGCTGCCTTAGTACGAGAGGAGAATAGAGTGCAGCACTCGGTGTACTATGTTAGCAAGCGATTGATAGGAGCAGGTCCCGGTATCCCGTGATCGAGAAGTTGGCTTACTGCTTGGTACTTGCATCACGAAAATTGCGGCCATACTTCCAAGCACACCCCATTAAGGTCCTTACTGACCAGCCTCTACGCCAAGTCTTACAGAAGCCAGAGTCATCTGGTCGGCTACTTAAATGGGCAGTTGAGTTAGGCCAATTCAAAATCAAGTACCAGCCGAGGACTGCTATTAAGGGTCAAGCTTTGGCAGATTTCATCGCTGAATGTACCGGGATCGCTGATGTTCCCGACCAGCAAGAGAGTGTCACTGGGCAAAAAGAAGAACTTCCTACTTGGCAACTTTTTGTTGATGGGTCATCTAATGAGCATCATTCAGGAGCTGGAATTATATTGATCACACCAGAGAAGCACCGAATTCATTGTGCACTGAGATTCGGATTCAATGCTTCTAACAATGAGGCGGAGTATGAAGCCCTCCTAGCAGGCTTGCGACTGGCCAGAGATGTACGTGCCCGGTCGGTGGAAATAAATAACGATTCCCAATTGGTGGTCTACCAAGTCTTGGGGGAATACTAGGCAAGGGGACTACGCATGGTGGCATACTTAAATAAGACTAAAGATCTGTTAGCACAGTTCGGGGAGTATACCATCAAGCTAGTACCACGAGAGCAAAACTCCAATGCAAATGCTCTAGCAAAGCTAGCTAGTGTAAAAGATGCCAAAACTCTGAATATAGTACCGGTAGAATACTTGGCGGAGCTGAGCATTGATGAACAAGAGGCCATGCCGATCACGATAGCTGACACCTGGATGACTCCCATCATTACTTATCTTGAGCAAGGGACCCTCCTAGATGATCGTAATGAAGCAAGGAAGATTATGAGGCAAGCTGCTAGGTACACCATGATGGATGGGGTGTTGTATAGAAGAGGGTATTCCCTACCTCTACTCAGGTGCATAACACCCGACCAGTCAAAGAATTTATTGGCTGAAGTGCATGAAGGGTTCTGTGGAGATCATGCTGGGGGGCAGAGTCTATCTAAAAAGATCTTGCGGCAGGGATTTTTCTGGCCTACCATGAACGAGGACTCTATGGAATATGTGAAGAGGTGTGACAAATGTCAAAGATTTTCTAAAGTTCCCAGAGCACCCCCAAATGTCTTGAAGCAAATGCAAAGTCCATGGCCTTTTGCAGTGTGGGGTATTGATCTGATCGGGAAGTTGCCCAAAGGGAAAGGAGGAGTGCAGTTTGCAGTGGTTGCAGTAGATTATTTCACTAAGTGGACTGAGGCCGAACCATTAGCCACGATCACATCGAAGAAAGTGTTGGACTTTGTGGTTAAGAACATAATATGTCGCTACGGTCTGCCCAAGATGATAGTGTCTGACAACGGCACCCAATTTGACAGCGACATATTTACCGATTTTTTCACTCGGCATGGCATCACAAAAAGTTTCTCCTCGGTATCCCATCCACAAGCCAATGGGCAGGTTGAAGCGGTAAACAAGACACTGAAGGACACTCTGAAAATGCGCCTGGAGCGAGCTAAGGGTGCTTGGGCAGAAGAATTACCAGAAGTCCTTTGGTCATACAGGACTAATGCCCAGACAGCAACTGGACATACCCCATTTTCTTTGGCATATGGGTATGAAGCCATGTTACCTGTGGAGATAGACCCACCATCTTATAGAAGGACCATGTACAACCAAGAGGAGAATCATCAATTGCTGGCAGAATCCTTGGACTTCCTCGAGGAGAGAAGAGAGGAGGCAAACCTGAGAGTTGCTGCTCACCAGCAAAAAGTGGCACGCTACTTCAATTCCAAAGTCCAAGATCGAAAGTTCCAGGTCGGAGATTTGGTCCTCAGAAAGGTGTTTGTCAGAGACCCAGCAGCTGGTGTGCTAGGACCAAACTGGGAAGGACCATATCAAATTGAGCAAGTCTTGCCACCCGGCACCTACAAGCTTGCTCGGTTAAATGGAGAGCTGATCAGGAATTATTGGAACGGCGAGCACTTGAGGAAATATTATCAATAAATACTGCTTACAGAGTAGTAGCTTTGTATCAAGTGCTTAATTTGTTATTTAAGTTTTTTGTTTGTGAACTGGCTATTTGCTAACCAGTCATGTTATTTTGAACAATGTTATTTTGTTTGAAACTCGTTGTTAGACACGTTTTGTCCTTTATTATTACGAGTAATAAAAGAGATCACGCGCAGCGTGGTCGAATCTTGCTACAAATTTTGCATATGTGTTGATTATTCTTGCTTGGCAGTGTTCAACTGTCATTATGATTTAAACAAAACAGGTCTTCTAAAAACTAAAAATACATATATACCGGACAGTGTTCAACTGGTCGGTATCATGAGATGAAAGACCAATGTTTAAATAGTTGCATGTTTTTGTAGTGGTTAACTGCTGAAATATGTTTGTATATTCTATGTGTTTCACGAGTAGTCACTGCTCGGACAAATTCGGTCAAGTAGCAAGTGATCAAGGATTTTTTAACCCTCAATCACTTGGGGGGCACATAGAGTATACTGGTGTGCACTTCAACACAGGCAATAAGAGCACGAGCAAAGATATCTGTTTTTGGGCTGACTTGTAAATTTGGAAGTCTAAAAAGGCCATTAAGCTAACTTGTTTGACAAAGCTTAAGTAACTTGGAATTTTTAAAATTTTAAGTTAGAAACAGATATTCGTGTGATAATAAAAATTATGCTCATAAAATGTTAGAGCAATAAGAGCATGAGGAAGTATATTTAGTATGGACTTATGAAATGTTTAGAATTTCTAAGTTAGAAAACTAAATACTCATGTGAAAGTTTAAGGCATATAGAAACTTTACTATTCACAATAAACTTGTAATGTCTTAAGTGTAAAAATACTTAAAAGTTTCAAGCTAGCCAAAAAAGAAAAGTAAAGTGCAAGTGCCAAACAGCTCAATCATACGAGCAAAAGTATAAAAAATAAAACAAACTATGATAAAAGACTCCTAGGACTACAACTGGTTGTGCAGGAGCTCTCTGATAGGATGAGGAGTCACTGGCGCGATGCTCTGGTAGGCTGATCAACCCCCTCCTCGGCTTCAACTGCTCCTCTCGCTCGGAATGATAGTGTAGAGGAGGCGGGTGTAAGGCCAGTAGGATTAGCAGCTTCCTCAACAGCCCTGGCCTCACATCTGGCGAGCTCCTCTGCCTCGATCTCATCGGTTAGAAAGTCGAGCTTGAGGGGTTTATTTAGCTTCCACACCTGGTAGAAGCAGTTGAAGCAAGTCTCCTCGTAGTGGGATAGATCGGCCTTCTTCTCTTGCTTCAGCTCTTCATTCTCGCTAATTAGTCCCTCGTTCTTGCGAGCTAATCCCTCATTCTCACGAGTCAATCTGTCTAGCCGATCAGTCAAGGATTTGTTGGCTTGGGTTAGCATATCATTCCCATCAGCCAACCCCTTGAGAGACTCCTTTTGCTCAGTTACAGTCGTCTCCGCCTGTTCCAGCTTGGACTGAAGAGCGTCTGCTTTCGCTCGAGCCTCCACGAGTTGATCATTTAGGACCTTGATCAACTCCTTGTAATCGACTTATCGCTGCTGGGCATGACAGAAGGTCATAAGCGTCTACATGAAAAACAAAAAGTTACTACAAAGCATTAACGTAAGTAACAATCTATCTTGTGGTAGAGCACTTACATTTGTCAGCTGAGCAATCCCTCTATCTAGGACAACATCAACACTGAGTCGAGGAAAAGATTCAAAGCCTTGAATCGTTGATGCATCATGGAGGGTCTGATCAGCTGCCCCCTTGAGTTTGGTGTCAGCAGCTCGGAGTGCCTCGCTCGGGCCAGACGGGCCTGGGGGAGTTAGGCTCACTGATGGAGGAAGTGACGAAGGGGTCAACTGCGGGATCGTAACTGACCCCTCAGGTTGTCTCCCCTGGCTCGGTGGCACTGCCCTCGGGACCTTCCTCGGGGGAGTGAGACCACTTCCTTCGCCAGACTTCCTCTTTGGAGCAGGAGGAACGATGCAGTGCCTGAACATCTCTGGGTCTGCAAAAAGGGAAAACATGAGATTCGTTAGAAAAAATATATATATAATAAAATGTAAATAAGTATATTACTACTACAATTTTATTAGTCTCGAATCACCAAGTTATTAAACATATTCCTATGACTACTAGACCTGAGTTAAGAATCTGATCAATGAAGTCATCCTCGTCGTCCGAAGATGAGCTAAGTTCTCTCTCAATCTGGATGGCTTTTCCTTTCCTAGACTGAGTGGGAATAGCAGATCTGTGCTGAGGCTCAGACTGAGGCTCCCTAATGACGAGGTCGCCAGGTCTATGAGAAAGCGGAGATGGCCCAGGAGAAAACTGGTCAGTCACTACCTCCATGCCCGCATTGGACTGATCAGTCGTGTTGTTCTCCCCAGTGGTACTTTCCACCGTCATATTTTGGTCACACGGTATCAGGCCCACCATCTGAAGGCAATCTATAGTGACCAATCTTTTCACGTCTTTCTCCTCAGTACTCATGCTAGCCAACGCCTCCACTTGATTGAACATCCCTTGAGTAGGCAAGGTCGTTGGAACGGACACGCATGTGTGAAAGCCAAGTTGTTGGCCTTGATGTCTGATGTGAGGAAATATTCTCTGTAATATTTCCCGGGGTTCGACTTGTGTGCGATACCGCTAAGGTATGTAATCCCCTTTTTCCTGTGATAGAGGTGAAAGAAGCCCGCGTTCTTGTGCTTGGGGTTAGTCCTGAAGTCGAACAAATAGTGTACCTCATGAGGAGTGGGCTCGTCCCAACCTCGCAGAAAGTAGAGAATATACAGCGCGGACAGTGCCTAGACCCCATTCGGTGCGATCTGGAATGGGGAGACGTTGAAGTAATCCGCTATAGACCGGAAATAAGGGTGTAGTGGGAGTGTCGCTCCTGCATGAATGTGGTGCCTGGACCAGGCGCAGTATGCTCCGCCGGGCATATTGGCTCTCTGATGAGGGCCCGGGCATATCACGTTCACCCCACTCAAACCCAAGGCTTGGATGTGTTTGTGGAACATCTTGGGATTGAGTTTTGAAGGCTGGGCAGTGAACCAGGAAGGTGCTTCTTCTCTCCCCTTCCGTGTCTTTTGAATGGCCAAGTTCTGGACCTCGGTGGAAAACTCCTGAGAAGGTGATTCTGAAGGAGTTGCAGTGCGGGCCTCACCGTGTTCCACCACCTTTTGCACCGCTCTACGTGCAACTTGTGGATCTTGGTCCTGGGGAAGTCTATTAGATTTCTTCACCCTCATCGTCAACTGTGAAGCTTGTTGAAGAAACTGTTCCTTGTGGAGTAAATACAGGGCTGAACGGGGAAGGATCCGCTTCAAGCGATGAAGGCGATCCTCGGGAGTACGACTGGTGGAAGATTTTGATGAGGAATCGCTGTTTTGAGGAGTCTCGATTGACTGCGGAATAGAAGTATCGGAGTCCGTATGGTTTTCACCTCCCCTATATTTGAAGCGATTCATCTAAAAAAAGTAAATAAAAATGGGGAGGTGAGTAACCATACAGATAAAATTCAACAAGAACAAAATTTATTTTTATACTTAGAAAAATTTATCTAAGTGGTAAAAATATAGCATGCATGAAAAAAAGATTTTTAGTGCTTGAAAGTGCCTAAATTTTTTTAAAATTTCCTAAGTGTTCTAAGTGCATATGGCATGGAGTATGCCATGATTGGTCTTAAAATTGTGCCTAGTGCCAAGGAAGGTTTGTGCATCCTACGAGGCGCATACGAGGGCTAGGAGTGTGTGTCAGGTCGGACACCATAGGCCCGAGGAGAAGCGTGCCCCAGCCGTGTGCATCCAAGCAAGCCAGCTGAATGCCAATCAAATGTCCGATCGGACACCTACGTCCAAGGAGAGACGTCCGAGGAGGAGGTTCGGGAGGTGGCATGCCTTACGTCCGAGGAGAAGCGTGCCACGCCTTGCATCCGAACCGAATGCGCCCGAGGAGCCAGCGCCAGCAACCCGAGGACTCCGATCGGACATCAAGGATCCGAGGAGATGGGTTCCACACGGTCCGAAGAGTGCCTATGCAGTCCGAGGAGTGCACATATGGTCCTATCGGACCACATGTTTGCCCAGAAAAAATAGTGGCCAATCGGCCATATCTCTAAACTTACCCCATTTTTCATACCCAAACTTCACCAAAAAACCCCTATATTCCTTGAGCCGAAAATAAAAGCTTAAACTCCCTAGCATAAACATGTTTCCTCATCCAAACACACAAACACAAGATCAAAATAGAGAAGTTGAAAAGTTCATCAATGTTCTTGAAACCCTCTATGCCATCAAAAACCCCAAAACCCACAATCATAGTTTATGCTAAATTGACCTATTTTCTTGAGATTCTTATGAAATTGAAGATAGTATTGGGTTACCCATAGTAAAAACATCATCAAAATAGTCACCCAACACATTATATCTATAAAATTCATGAACAAGTTCAAGGAAAAACTTTCAATGGGGTTTCGGCCATAACATGTTTTTTCATGAAAATTTTTGAAGAAAATAACAACAATATGAAAGCATGGAGAAGAAGACTTACCCAACTTTAGAGAACCCTTGACTTTCTTGGAGATTTCTTGAAGAAATGAAGAGCTCCCCCTTGAAGTCCCTTGAAGATTCGGCCAAAGGAAGGAGAAGAAAGGAAATTTCGGCCAAGAGAGAAAAAAAGAAGAAGAAGGGTTTTAAAATGTGATTTTCTTGTGTAAGGAAGAATGTGTAAGTGTAGGGGTTATTTAAAGGGAAAACAAAGTGGGAGTTACCACTTATTTTTGGACCCTTGGAATTCCTGGGCTATTTTTTCTCCCCACTATCATGGACAATTATTTGCAGTGATCGTGGTCTTAAGTTGTGGTCTACTGCATGGCGGGAAGATGAACAGTTATTTTTTATAACGTCGTCAACTGTGGAGAAAAAAGTTTATTATGTGAAGTATCATATAATAAACTTGGGGGGCAAATGTTATCCCCAAAATTTGAAAATGATGATGTGGCAATAGAAATGACAAGTGGCAAGGAATGTTGGGTGATCTGGCTTAGCAACAACCCAGTACATCAACGAAGAGTTTTGACTGCTTGAGAGGTGTCATGACCAACCGGGTAAGTTGCATCCGACCAGGAGTGACTTTTCTGTCCAGCACTGGCATGTCCGAGCCAAGTGCACCCAAGGAGCCCGATGCGTGTCCGGTCGGACACCATGCGTCCGAGAGGCAACCCAAGTGTCCGGTCGGACACTCTATGCTAGAGGAAAGGCATCCAGTCGGACACTCATCCGAGGAGAGTGCATGCCTTGTGTCCGCGATGAGGCTTGAGTTGGTCCGAGCGGACCATGTTTGGCATGGTGCAGGTTGAGCGTGTCCGATCGGACACCTTAGGCCCGAAGAGATGATGGCCAGCCGCATGCATCCAAGTAGGCGTGTACTTGGGCTAGGGGTGTGCCTGGTCAGACACATGACCGAGGAGAAACAAAAGGGGTGGTCAGACACATGACCGAGGAGAGACAAAATGGGTGGTCGGACGTAGGTCTGAGGAGAGACAAAGGCCGGTCCTTATGCATATGTCCAGCAAGTGCATGACTGTCCAAATAGAGAAATGGCATGCTAGACCAGAGCGCTATGGCCGACCCGAAGGTGATATTCATCAACCAGATAAGAGCAGACTACATCAAGATTCCCAGAAATGGCTTCAACAAGAATCGGTCTGGGCATACGCGGGAATCTCTCATTCTTCACAAAAATTGGGGATTCTGTTGCATTTTGAATATTTTTTGTAATTAAAATATGATACGAATAATAAAATATCCCGATCCTAGGGGATATCAATGTATGATCCTAAGCTTATAAATATATGGCTGATGGGATCAGAAAAGGACTTTTGGCAATTTGAAGTTTGGGTCTGAGTTTTCTAGAGAGAGAAAGTGCGTTTTCTTGAGAGAGGACTCTTTTGTATTATGAGAATTTACACTGAAGAAACTCAATTGACACTGGTTCATCTGATCTTGAGTGTAGATAAAATAATCAAATCTCTAAGTGGATTAGGCTATTACCAATATATTGGGGCTGAACCACTATAAAAATCGTGTGTTATTTATTTTCTTTATTAAACCGTCTGTGTCGTTTGAATTCTCTTGAAGGTTTGTCGTTTTTGACGTTCTCACGTCGTTGGCCAAAAACGCAGTCAACAGTTTTCACTAAGTACAATCATAAATGCAAAAATAAATAAAGAAATAAGTAAACTAAACTAAAAATAACTAGGGTAAATCTAAAAATCAGGATCTTCTACATCTGACCCTTCATCTAGCATATCATCATCTATTTCTTCATAACCATCATTGTCTTGAGCCTCAAAACTACCTCGGGGAATATTCATCAAGATATTATGCTTTTGTTCATTTGTGAATTGAAATTCAAACTTAGAGGTGAACCTTAGTATAAGAAAATAATATCTCATGGCTACCGGTAAATCATCCTCATCATCTATAGTCTCCCATAATTCTTCTAATGTTGAAATTATAGAAGGAAAATCTTTAAAAAGCCTAATTACTAGGACATATTGTTCCATAGCTCTAATCATAATTTGCATAGTAGTTGAAGGTGAACTATCCCCTTGTGAAAGAGGATCAATCTTTGAGTGATTCTTTCTAACAATCCTATCGCATTCCTTGGCTCTCTAATCTTTTTCAACGCCTTAATGGCTCGGATATCATGATAGGTTAAGGCTCCATCCATTTTAACTAAAAAAATAATGGCTAAAATGTTAGCTATTAACATAAACATAATAATCATAACATAAACACTTACATTGGCGGGTAGATTCGGAGCTTGTGCGTGTGTATCAAGGAGAACTTCATGCATATGAACTGTGGGCTCTGATACCAACTATAATGCCCCGACTAATTCTAGACCTAGGACCATTAAAAACTACTAAACATAATTACTATTTTGGAATACATACATACATAAAATATTAGAACTTTATTAAAAATCCAAAATATGGTACGAAATACAAAATAAGGTATGGGCACCCATTGTTTAGTACATAAAACATAAAAACATAAACTTTAATCAATCATTTAAATACTAAGTGCGAAAATACATAAAGCATAAATTAAAAGACTTTAAACAATGTTATCCTCAATCTTCTTGTAGCCCATTCAATCCATCAATCCCTAATACACATGCCAAGCTGCCACGAATCTGTCCCGCCTTCCAAGTTCATTTTCCTGCACCATCTAAAATAAATGGAATGAGCCTAATGCCCAGTAAGAAAAATCTACTAAAAACATATATCATAAATCATAACACTATATCATAAAATATATACTATAAAACATATAATGTAAAAATGTATATCATATCGGACAACAATATTAATGGCCATTAACTCAATACCGTGGCATGTGATAAAACCATATAGGTTCTCAGTCTACTAATCGAGGTAGGGTAAATCATAACTCTAATCCACAATAATGATAAAAATCTTGGGATTTGCTATCTAAGAAACTATAAGCCCCAAGCAACTAAACATAAAACATATTCATATACATATATAACATATCATACCACATATAATCTAACCTATTTTCCTTACAAAAAACCAGGATATCAGATAATAGAATGGGATTGGAAAACTCCTAAAAACAATAATAAGAACCATGAGTTTCTAAAGAAATGGAGATGAAAAAGAGATCTAAACCATCAAGATAGAAACTTACCGAAGAACCTTAAGTTTCAAGAACTTAAACACCTAATCAAGAAGTCATAAAATCAAGTTAGGATCTGAAAGAAAATGGAAGAAAATAAAAGAACTATGATGGATTAAACCTGAGTATAAGAATACCTTGAATGGACTATGAATTTGATCTACACCTCAACACCGAAATAACACTCTATCTTACTTCCCAAGTGTTTAGAAAAGCTTAGATTGGAAAAGCTTTTATCCCAAAACCCAAGTGTTTTCTCTCTAGAATAAACTTAGCAACTTGGATTCTCTGAAGAATGCTTGAATGATGAATGAAATGGCTGAGTACTAGGTCCTATTTATAGAGCTCAAGGAGTGAAACTAACCCTTTTTAAATTGAATAAATAAATGAATATAAATTGAAAATATTTGAATTTTCGTTTCAACAGATGCCCAGAACTCGGTCAAAACGTTCAAGAGCAAGTCCAAGTGGTTGGGGGATGTTTCTAGCTTGGATTCCAAGAAGTTTCAAAACCAACCCAAGGGCCAATATATCTCCTATGCCTATGCCCCGAGCCTTCGTGGTTTCGTTCGTGCTAAGTCGACGTGTTTTTCGTATCTCCCGTAGGCAATATATTGGCCCCTATAGCTACAATATATCAACATATGTTGATATATCAAACACGTTTTTCCACTCTTTCAGCATATTTTGAATTTGTTTAAACAACTTTGACTAAGTAAAACGTGATCCTAACAGCTGCTAGAAGGTTCTAGAGTTTCTAGATATATCCTTTGTTAAATTATTCATCCAAAATGCTTAAATCCTTAATAAACATGCTTGTGACAAGTGTCACGTTCATATTAATTCTATATAAACCATAGGTTATAATACATAATATTTCTAGGACCAGCTATATTAATCAAACCTTATGTTATAATTAATATTTCAAAATTATAGGTTAAACTTATAAAATCTATAACTGTTTCTATGAGTTTCCAACTAAATCCCAGCTTGAACCAATAACCACAAAATCTAAAATACTACAAGTTGCTGCTACTACTACTACTAGGACCTTAGGTTATAATACATAATATTTCTAGGACCATCTAAATTAATCAAACCGTATGTTATAATTAATATTTCTAAACTATAGGTTAAACTTATAAAATCTATAACTGTTTCTATGAGTTTCCAACTAAATCCCAGCTTGAAATAATAACCACGAAAACTAAAATACTACAAGCTGATGCTGTTACTACCACCACCACTACCAGCACCTAAACTATAGTTTAAACTTATAAAATCTATACCACTACTACTACTGTTTAACAAACATTTAATCACATAAACATTCAGAAATAGCTAAAACATATAAAATATGCATAAATATTTAAAATACTAAAAAACACATATCTACTATTTCTAAGGTATTTTAACTAGCCATGAATACATGTGTCCTGGTAGGCGAGAATCACAAATTCACTTAGTTAAATAGAGAAAATATCTCAATTAATAATACTCTAAAACTATTATTAATAACCTTCCTATTCGATCAAAGTCATGGAATCCAATTATTTTGAACTTTATGAGCTAGACCCACGATTTCGATTATTATAGACTTAGTTCTCATAGTCACTATAGGGATGAGTCTATAACTATCTATCCTAAGAAATTTAACCTTGTCAAGAGTCCAGTGAACACCAGCCATAGGGAGACGTAATCAAAGTGCCATAAGGTCTCACTAAACTCTAACCTTGTTAAATTAACAGTGGAGATCAAATTTCAAAAATTAAAGCTCATTATTTTAATTTAGTATTTTCCTTGTGAATTTATAAAACTAGGCTTTTTATATTACTTAAAATAATCAATAAAATAACCATTTGAATCAACTTTAAATATTTATAATTACTGTGAAGTAATCAATTAATTTAGGTTTAACTAGAATTAACATAATACAATCAAGTCCAACTTAGGTAAATTGACCTTAATAATTTAGGCTTGCATGGAGGAGGGCTGGGTCCAGTATGTCGTTCCCACTACAGGGCCCCCTAACTTCCATACATAATACAATAGAAAAGAATTTAAACCTTCGTTTTATTGATCGTTATTCAATTGATTAGGTCAAATCTAGTAATGCATAGCAAAAGGGTCTTCACAAGTGGAACCACTCACAAGAGAGGAATTTAAACTTCACATGTTCAATTGTGCCCAAATAAAACCTATCAAGATTATGACCCGTTTTATTTTACATTTTTCTCATTATCTAAAATAATGGGCCATCACTATAAGCCCATCATCTAAGCACAAATTTGCAAAAAGTAACAATTATAATGATGCATGACATGTTAATTAATTGGATGGATCTAGCATACAATCTATATTGTATGTTACTAATTTATGCATGTACACATTTATTACCAAAATAAATTAATAACTAAAAATAATAATTAATCAATCAGTTTCATGAAATCAATCAATTAATGAATCGCAATTAATTTTAATTCAATCAATTTTCAAAATATTAATCAAATTAAAATTAATTCAATTGTTCCCATTTGAAAAAAAATATCAAAAATATATTTACTTGCACAAAAATATACTATTTATTAAGGAGCTAAAGATACAATTCCAAAATAAATGATTTATTTTTTAATCAACCACCATATAAAAAAATATGTTAACTAATATATATATATATGTTACACCCAAATTTTGAGAATAAATAAACAACCTCGAAATGTAGGCCCAAAAAGAGTGAGCTCGAAAATAATAAATGTTGGCAGTACCCTTATACGAATTGTCTAGTGGTTCCAGATCCGCTATTAGCACTCGACCACGAGTCGCATTGCCCGAGCCTGAGTTACAGGCTCAAAGACACCAATCTTCTCCGAGGGTCAAGTTTGAAAAAATCACTAGATGAGGAGGCGGCTATAACTGGAATGATCCGATCAATCAATAATCAAAATCGGTCCTAGTCCGATGTAACCAAGTACATCCAATCTTATCTACTTGATCAATGCCCTGGACAAGACATCACACCCCTAATGTGTAAGTAGATCATATCGTAGATTGCCTAATCAGTAAAAATCCAATGCACTGATCTAATATTAGGACTTGTTCTTTTAAAAATATAATTACAATTAAAATACACTATGACCTAGTCACTATAATTGTAACTGTCCATATGTTTGAGATTTTATAAATGTTTGTATTATTTCAATAATCATGTAATAAAACAAGCAAGCAACACGGTTGTCAAACTAAATGATTTCTACTACTTTTATAGATAATATAAAATCGCGTTTTATAATGGTATAACACCCAACAAACTCCCACTTGCCCTTTGAAAACAAATGGGACATGTTTCTCAAAACCATCCATTCTACATTCTTCACAATTATGCACTATGCTTATATCTTTGTAAAGGGATATGAAATACTGCCTTCCAATGCTATCTTCATCACCTTCACATCACGCCTTCGCTGCACATCCTCGATAATGTGGTGTTTTATCTCTATATGCTTTGCTCTTTTGTCGCTTCGAGGTTCTTTCGAAGTTTCTATTTTCTCATTACTGTCAATAGACAAAATGAGTTGTTTATCCATTTCTGGAATAGCGCCGAGATCCATATAGATCTCCCTCAACCAGACTTTTTCCTTAGCTGCCATAGATTCAAATATGTACTCAGTCTCCAAGGTGGATTCTGAAATGGCAGATAGCCTAACGCTTCTCCAAATCACAACTACTGAGATGGATGATAACCTATCGCTTCTCCAAATCATAGCTCCACCCCCAAGAGTAAACACATTTTTCAGAAGTAGACTTCCTGTCATCAACATCAGTCTAAAATCTGAATGAGTGTAGCCTAATAGGTTCAAAGATCCACCTGAAAAGGCTAACATATATTCTCTAGTCCATCAAAGATACCGACCTCCATCTATTGTTCATTTCCAAAGTTTTAGTGGCACTTGCTCACCACTCCCACTACATAGCAGATCTTTGATCACAACACACAACATAGCATGCATGAGACTTCTAATTACAAATGCATAAAGAATTCATTACATATTTTCTTTCTCTTGAGGAGTCTGTGGAGACTACTGCTTAGAAAAATAAACTCCATGTCAAGACGCTAAACATCATTTCTTGGAATTTTTTACAGAGTAACGACCAAGAACTTCACTTAAGTAGGTCGCTTGAGTTAGAGCCAAAATTCAGTTATTTCTATCCCTTATGATCTGGATGCCAAGAACACGACTTCCTACAATGAAATCTGAAATTTTGTTTCCAGTCAGTTCTTTATGTCTGATAATTTCTTGACATTGCTTCCAATGAATAAGATATCATCTACATAAATGATTAAGAACACCACAATGTCTTTTCCCTAAGTTATTAAACACAAGGGTCAACTACATTTTGTTCAAAAGCACAGGTCTTAATGTTTCTATTTAACCTTTAGTTCCAAGAGAGTGAAGCTTGTTTAAGTCCATAGACTGACCTACTCAGCTTGTCGACTTTCTTGTCCAACTACTTTAAATCCTTCTAATTGACCCATGTTAATGTTCTCATCAAGATAGCCATTAAAAATTCTTCTTTGATGTCCATTTTCCTTATCTCTTGATTAAGAGTTGTTGCTATAAGAGTGTACTAAATGAATTTTAACATGGCTACCGGAGAAAAAGTTTTCTCTAAGTCATCTCTCTCTCTGCCACGAGTCGAGCCTTTAATTTCTCGACCTTTCCATCATCTCCTCTCTTCTTCTTATAGATCCACTTGCACGCCATGGGCCTAAAGTCCAATGGCACATCTATAAGATCTCAGAAAAATTTAGAGTACTTACACTCTATATTCTGGTACTTGGTTTCGAGTCAAAGATCCTTTTCAGACTTACCCATCGCCTATTTAAAGGCCAACGAATCATTGTTACTTGTGTCCCCAACCAACTGGTGGCTTTCACTATCCATATCATATGTACCAGGTACCGAGAAGTCCTCCCACTATGATGAGGCACCGTAACTTTCTGACTTGGATTTGTGGTTTCTAAATCTACCTTGTTTTCATCGACTTGCGTCAGTGAGTATGGAACAATAGTTTATTGTTTTTCCATCTAATACTATTTTGCTACGAGACTTGAATTCATTATGTAGTCGTTATCCAGTAAAGTAGCATTTGTAGTGCCAAACACTTTCTAGTCTACTGGACTATAAAACAGACCACCTTGAGTACCTTTAGAATAACCAAAAAACAAGCCAACCTTAGTTCGTTGTTCTAACTTTCCTACCTTTTTCCCCAGGACAGAAATATGACACCTTAAAATTCCATAATGACGTAAACCAGGTTCACGACCATTCCATAATTTTAGTTGTGTCTTGGAGACAGCTTTGAGACGGCACAACATTTAAAAAATGTCACATGCGGTCTAGGTCGTATGTCTCCAAAAAATATATGGGTAAGAAGTCGGTAGAGTTGAATAGCTTATCATAGAACACATATTTTCAAAAACGCTTGATTCACACCGCTCAGCAGCATTATTCTGTTGCAAAGTCCTTGGGGAAATTGCTTTAGACAATTCTCCAAGTTCAACTAAATGATCTTGGTTCTGATTATCCAAATATCCTCCATCCCTATTAGATTGCAAGATCTTTAATGTTTTACCTAATCTGGTTTTAAAGCCATAACAATGAATTCTTTGAACTTCTTAACAAATTCTCATAATTCCTATGCTTTACGTACTTACGTGAGTCTCTAGAGCAATCGTCGATGAAGGTGACAAAATACTCATAACCACCCTTCGCTTGAACATTCATTTGTCCCCAGACATTTGAACATACTAGTCCTAGTGTTTCTTTGGCCCTTTCTCCTATCACAGAGAATGGACGCTATGTCATTCTGCCCTCGAGACTAGATTCACAAATAGGTAGGTCACCCTAGGTGAGTTCCCTCAAAATCCCAGTCTTTGAATCCTATCATAACAAATATGACCAAAGGAAGATGCTGAAGGTACGTCATTTCTAACGTTATTGACCTTTCGTCGTTTAGCGGTCCTAGATTTAGCTATCTTACACAACTCATTATTTAGAACATAGGGTTAGTTTAGTTGCAATATGTATAGTTCAATATCCACCCCACAATTTACATCCATTTAAAGAAATAGGATTTTATTACTTGTGAAAGTAACTAGAAATTGTTTGTGACAATCAGTATCCCGTGATCCATTGGGGGAAAGACCAAGTAAAGCTATGCAATCCCACACCGCCTGGGGAAGGTCAAGTGTGATGATTCTAAGATTGTGTAGGTATGGGACTACACAAATAAAGTGGGCTTAAATGGATTGATGGGTGCTACCTATGCCAACAAGATGCATCTTCTTTTCAGTAGCACATCACTTGAGAACTCCAAAGTTAAGTGTACTTGATGTGGAGTAGTCTCATGATGGGTGCCTCATGGTAAGTTTTCCCAGGAAGCGTGCGAGTGAGAACAAAGCACGCTGGAAAGTCTCGTGTTGGTTTGCAAGGCCAGTCGTCATTCCACGAAGCAGCCATAGTGACGTGGGGCATTACAAATGGTATCAGAGCCTTGACCCAGCCGAAAGTGTGGCCAATGGGGACGTTGGACCCCTAAGGGGGGGTGATTGTGACAGTCAGTATCCTGTGATCTGTAGCGGGAAACACCGGGTAAAGCTGTGCAATCCTACACTGCCTAGGGAAGGTCAAGTGTGATGATTCTAAGACTGTGTAAGTATGAGACTACATAGTTGAAGAGGGATTAAATGGATTGATGGGTACTACCTATGCCAACAAGATGCATCCCCATTACTTGAGAATTCCAAAGTTAAGCGTGCTTGATGTGGAGTAGTCTCATGATGGGTGAACTCCTAGGAAGTTTTCCCAGGAATCGTGTGAGTGAAAAAAAGCACGCTGGAAAGACTCGTGTTGGTTTTCAGGGCCAATCGTCATTCCAGAAAGCAGTCATAGTGACCTGTGGCATTACATTGTTGTTGATGAAATAAGAAAAAATAAAATTAAAATTTTCATAGAAAATCATAATAAAATAAACGTTTTCTTAAAACAATATATTTATTTCCAAAATTCATTCAAGCTTATCATTTTGCCTTGTTTGATACAAACAACCCTTCATGGATTCCAAGCTTTGGCTTTTTATCCTTCGTGGCTTTCCCAATGCAAAAAAGGTGTAAAAAAAAATACATTCATGTTTAGTAGATCATGATTCAATGTTCAAAAACCAAAGTATCATCCTCTAAAATCACATGCATCCAAGACAAATTTCATTTTATTGAGTTCCATATGCCTTGAGTGTCGGGAAATCTTGTTCCAATTCCAGTCTCCTTGTAGTTGTAAACACTCCCCTTTTTGTGTACTTATTGTTATCCAGATTTCCGGATAGCGTTTAGATTGATGTCCTCGGGGAAGCAGAATTACCAATGTCTTTCACGGTAGGTGACCAGAGCTCGCGGATGGACAGAAAGGCTTCGCCTCTCCCGTTTAGTGTCCGGATTACTCTTTCAAGCAAACACGACACGGAAACTCGTCAACCCTCTCGGACTCCCGAAGGGGTATCCTTCAGGGAAGCTCCTTCCAGGAGAAGCTCTTCAAGTGGTCTTCGCGAAAACAGTTCCGTGCCTCGCACGGAACAAAACCAAGCGGTCGAGTCATGGAGGAGGCATATTTGGAATGATATCCACCTGACACAGGATCCCGCCTGACACGCCCGACAGGTCAAAGCCGCACACATCCCAACACGCCTAAGGGTACCTTTTCGCCTACTGTCCCGCTGACAACTTGGAAAAGACGGCTGACTTTGTGTGTTCCCCATACTTTCACGTAAATATACCCACATAGAGTCTTGTAGCCATGCTACTACAGTAATTGTATCCCCTATTTATGGCTGGTGTAATTAAGACTCATGTACGTAGAGAAAAACCCTAATCCAAAACCCTAGCTATAAAGACCCCTTCATTTTACAAGAAGAGGGACGGCCAACAAATTACATAGCAAGAACTCTACTAAAATCTCTCTAGCTTCATCTTCTTCAAGAGAACCCGAGAGAAACACTGTGAGGGTGTGAAGTTCTTGTACACCAGCCATCTTACTGTAATCCTTTCCAAGTATAATAACATCGACTCGTGGACTAGGGCTTGTTAACGCCTGAACCACGTAAAAACACTGTTTGTTTAGTTACATTTCAGCACTTCTACAGTTCTTATCTTTTTATTATTCTGTTTGTATTCATTTCCGAAAAACTCGGTAAACACTTATAATCAAGTATTTCTTCAAGATGCTTTGCAGCATTTGGTGCCTTGCTAGTGGACTTCTTATTCTTTTTGTTTGAATTTCTTCCTCATTTGCTCTTCGAAGAAGAAACTTAAAGCAACTTCTCCTTGAGCTTGTTTAGTTATATTAACATTCTTTCCTTTGCTCGAACCACCATCAACAATCCTCTTTGAAGGATTTCATGATCGTTTCATAGGAAAAATAGGAATATCTTTTATTATCATGAACTCGATGTTGTCCATAATCAACACCATGTTGATGTTGGACAAACATTTCGTGAGGTTATCACCTTAGAGTAACCTTTTAGAGATTAGAGAGAGTATGGGGGTGGGAAGCCTAGAGCTACGATTATCAACTAAGTAGAAATCAACGCATTGCTTGACAAAAATTTATTCATTAGATTTTTAGAAATAGAAAAACATACAAAATGATTTGAGATAAGCAAAATACTAAAACACTTATCTTCTATTTCTTAGGTACTTTAACTAGCCATGAACCCATGTGTCCCAGTAGGTGAGAGTCACAAATATTCACTTAGTTAAATAGATAAACATATCAATTAATAAAATGTCATAGACTTTTATTAACTACCTATCCACCCGATCAAAGTCATGAAAACTCATGTGTCTCGGTAGGCGAGAGTCACAAATATTATTGTAGACTTAATTTCTATAGTCATCGTAGTGATGAGTCTATAGAAGGTCTGTCTATAACCATCTATCCTAAGAAATTTAACCATGTTAAGAAGTCCACTGAACATCTTCTGTAGGGAGACGAAATCAAAGGGCCGTGAGGCCCCACTGAACTTTAACCTTGTTAAATCAACGGTCGAGATCGAATTTAAATTTTTAAAACTCGTTATTAAATCTTTTAGTATTTTGTTGTTTTTGAAAAATATCAACTTAGGTTTGCCAAATTATTAAAATAATTAATAAACCAACTTAGGTTTTCCAAATTATCAAAATAATCAATAAACCAACTTAGGTTTGCCAAATTATTAAAATAATAAATTAACGATAGTTTATAATTTTCCCATTATTTTCAAATTACCATTGAAAATTAATCACAAAAATAGAATTAATTTATTTCTAATCAATTATTAGGTCCAACTAAAAAGAATAACCTAATACAAATAAGTCCAACTTAGGTCAATGGGCCTTAACAATTCGAGCTTGCAAGGAGGAAAGTTGGGTTCAGTATGTCAGACCCACAACTAAGGCTCCCTAACTTCCACACAAAGCCCAAAAAGAAAGGAATTTTAACATTTGTTTTATTAATTGTTATTCAATTAATTAGGCACAATCTAGTAATGCAAAGCAAATGAGTCTTCACAAGTGAAACTACCCACAAGAGAGGAATTTAAACCTTACATGTTCAATTGGGCCCAAATAAAACTTAACATTTTATGAAAGTTTTATTTGGGTTTTCCCACATTTTTCAAACACAAAAATTGGGTCATCATTAAACTTATATTTAAAGCTCAAATGAAAAAAATAACTTAATAATGATGCTTCATATGTTAATAATTGGATGGGCCTAACATGTTACTCTATAAACATGTATTATTAAATTATGTAAAAATACCACAACAATATATTATTTTGCAAAATACCATAAATAATTAGCATAGAATCCATGAGAAAAAATTTAATATAATTAATTAAACAAGTTGCAAAATATTAAATTAATTAAAATAAAATTTATCAAACAAAATTCAATTTTATATAATTAATTTAAACTAGGTTGTTAAGTTGTTAGGAATGACAAGATATTTTAACCAATTTTAAAATATCAGAATATCTTTTACCCAAATTTAAAATATCTAGAATTATCTTATAACAAATTATAAATATTTTAAACAATAAAATTATCTTGAATAATCAGATAACTAATTTTAATATTTCATTTATAACAAAATAAAAAATATCTTAAAATATCTTGATTATTAGATAACCAATTAAAAATATTTAAAAAACTGAAAATATCTAAATTAATCAGATAATCAATTTTAAATATTCTAAACTTAAATTCACAAAATATCCAATTTTTTTTTAAATAAAATAATTAATTTTCTTTTTGTGAAAAAGCCCGCTATGGGCCCGCGCGGGTTTGTTGTACGGCTTCGGGGTCCCGACGGCTTTTTCATGCGTGCCCGACACACATACTGCCCAATCAGTCCAAAAAAAATGTGCAGTTTTTCAATCCCAAAACAAGCGAAAACAACCAAATTATTGCTAAATTTACATAAAAGAACATAAACATGCACCAATAACATGTACCATCCAATTGACACCCTAACATATCAATCAATTTCATACATGTTCATTCATGAAAATAAACTAGCAACTTATGGCTCTGAGGCAGATTGTAGGAAATACATATTGCAGGATCTTTATTTACTTTCATGCAATTTGCATATTATCAAACAAACCTGAACATTCCTAGAACATGCTCCTATGAAATTGATACAAATACAGAGTAAATTAAAAATTTACATTATGCAGCGGAACTAAAACAACTCCTTCCTTCAATCTCTCTAACCCTTAATTCATTTTTGTAGCAGAGTATTATCAAGAGATTGAACTAAATTAGTAACACAGTCTTCCTCACCAAGCCTTTGATCAACCTAGATCTAGTGTGAGCTGGTTCTCAACACATGAGATAGAGATCTATAATAGAAGAAAAGAGTGTGAGTGGCCAAGAAAGCATTAGACTGTCTAGGTTTTCACTTACCTAATGAATCAATTGAGACTTCCTGATGAAAACCCTAGATATGATATTCCTTATATAGGCAACTTAATGGGATTTATTTAAATTTAAATTAATTAAAATAATAAACAAAATGATGAAATCCTTGGGCTCCCACAAATGGACTTGGACCCAATCTCTTTGTTTTGAATTTAAATCCAATTTTGGCCTAAATTTAAAACCTTTTATTTATGTATTTTTTAATTAATTAATTAAATCCTTATTCAAATTAACTAATTATAAATTGAATCTTGATTTAATATCATTTATTTTTATTTACACCAATTTATCAATATTAATAAATTTTCTCAAATATTCTCTTTTATTTTCTAAATCTCATATCTTTATAGATTTTCCAAAATTGACCTAGTAACCTTCAAAAATCCTAATTGATAATTAAATCAATTAATTGAGACATTCTAGATGATTTACTCAAAGATGATGCGGGGACCATGGATCCATGAAATGAAGCTCCAATAAGTTACTGTGAATTTATTTACGAATAATTTCACTACCTTATTAATTCATCGTGACTCCACTACAGACTCGGAATTGAACTCTTGAATTCATAGAACGTATTTTCCAAACCATAAATACATCATCCACTGTTATAACCATTACAGTCAGTCAATCCTCCATCGATGACTTACTAACGAGTTGGGTGAAAATTACCGTTTTACCCTTCATCAGTATTTTATCCTTAACTCTCACTAAGTTCCTTATAAATGATATTTCCGTGAACTTAATCACAGAAATGAGATCTCAATCATTTAACCTTTTGAACAAAGCAATTAAGGAAATCATATTTTCACTTCTCATGTAGAAGTTATAGATTTCATATCTACGAATAATATGTTGACCCAAACTCTTAAGTCTCCTTGTTTTGATGATTAACAAATATTTGATTATTATTTGTTACTAATGATTTGTTGATTTTGTAGCAAAAACCAAAGTGAATTAGCACTTCAAAGTCAAACTTATGACCAAGGGCAAAATGGTCATTTTACCAAATTTTCCGGAAACGACCCGAAATGGACTTCAAGACTCAAGAAACTCAAGATAAAGGTTTAATTTCATTTCTTAGTCTTGTAAAGTGATTGCAAGTATACTTTAAGTCATAAGTATAAAATTTGGCTCACTCACGTACTAAAAAATGGTGATTTTTTAAAATGAGAAATAAATATCCTAAATTCACTTTTAAGAAAATACATCCCGATACGGTCGTAACGCAATTGGAATTTTTGAAATCGGATAAACGAGCTAAAAGTTATGAAGAATTAAAAAACGGGAAAATGGCACAATTCGGACTTTTGCTCTCTGTTTGCCATTCGGAATTCCGGATTGGCAACCGGAATTCCGGTTGCTTCCAGACCGGAATTCCGGTTCCCCATCCGGACTTCCGGTTCGCGGCAGACAGCTTCGAAAATTAACTCCTAACGGCTATAAACGGCTAGTTTTTTCCCAAACTCTATATAAACTTGTTTTTCACTCAAAGTTGGAGGTTGGCTGAGCATTTATTACATATACCAAACCAAATCCATTGATTTCAAAGAGCTTTCAAAGTTTAACTCATCCAAACACATATCCACACACTTGAGCCAAAATTTGTATTTATTTCTTCTAAGTGTGCTTGCTAATCACTCTAGGTTTCTCATTGTATTATTATACTTCTAGAGTGATTTTTGCTTGTAATATCAAACACATTCCCATATTGTGATTGAGGTGAGGTTGGCACCGGTTTTGTAAACAACCCGGTTAGAGTGAGATTGACACTTCAACAATCCGAAAAAGAGGTTGATAGTCCTTGGTGGTGGAAAACTATTGTAAGAGGTTTGGAAATACCTTGGTGAAAAATTCCCGGTTGTAAGGGTTAGTCAAGCCCGCTAACTTGGCTCGATAGTTGAACTCAAAGCTAGGTCCATAGCTTTGAAGACCAAGGACGTAGGTGGCTTAGTTCTACCGAACCTTGTAAAATTCGAAAGTTTGCAATTTCTTAACCTTCAACTCTTTACATTACAAGTTTGATTATTTGCTATATCTATTTGATTGCCATATTATTTTCTTTTACTTGATAAATTTGATTTATTGCATAATTTGGCATATTAAGTTTTAAATTTCCGAAATTAGTTTAAATTTCCAATTCACCCCCCCTCTTGGAAACATATCTTGGGTTAACAATTGGTATCAGAGCAAGGGCTCATTTATTTGATTAGATTTCACAATCTAGAGCATGGCGTTTCCAAGTAATTCACAAAATAACATGTTAGAAGGTTTAAGCACAACTAGAGCACCATTCTTCAATGGAGTAGACTTTCCCTATTGGAAAATTAGGATGGAAACTTATCTTCAATCTATTGATTATGATTTGTGGCATATAGTGTCTAATGGTCCTTACATTCCTAAACATGTCATTAACGGTAAAGAAGTTATTAAGACATATGAGGCATATGACGAAGAAGATAAGAAAATGCTTTCTAAGAATGCTAAAGCTAAATATGCACTTATATGTGGATTGGATAGAGATGTGTTCAAAAATATTGAACAAGCCTCTACCGCTCATGATATGTGGAAAATGCTTGAAGTCACTCATCAAGGAACAAATGCTATGAAGGAAACTAAAATTCAAATTTATTCTACTCAATATGAGAACTTTAAGATGAAAGCGGATGAAACTATTGCTAACATGTATACTCGTTTCACTACTATCACTAATGGTTTGAATTCTCTTGGCAAGGTACTTTCACAAAAGGAGATGGTGACCAAGATTTTGAGAAGTCTCACCAAAGCCTATCAAGGCAAAGTGATTGCCATTCAAGAAGCCAAGGATCTCTCAACACTTCCCTTGGAAGAACTAATTGGTTCACTCATGAACCATGAAATTTTCATGAGTGCACAAGAAGAAGAGGAGGTTGAGAAGAAAAAGAAGACTATTGCATTCAAGTCTTCCTCATCCCATGCCATTAGTGAGGATGATGAGGATAGCATGTGTAGTGACATGGAGGACTTGGCACTCTTCACAAAGAAGTACAAAAAGTTCATGAAATTCAAGAAGAACTTTGAGAAGAAGCCACATAGAGGAAATGACTCAAAGGAAAGGAAAAGCAAAGATGATCCACCGATTTGCTTTGAATGCAAGAAGCCCGGCCACATGAAGATGGATTGCCCAATGAGAAAGAAAAATAAATACAAAGGAAGGGCAATGTTGGCGGATTGGCTCAATAGTGATGAGGAGGACTCCGACAATGAGGAGAAGAATGAAGTAGCTAACATGTGCATGATGGCTCTTGATGATGGGGTAAGCATTTCTAGCCAAAGTGATTATGATAGTGAAAATGATGATGATAACTTAGAAATACCATATGATGAGTTGTCTAGTTCATTTAAGGATCTATTTAATGATTTTGGAAAATTGCTTGCTAAAAACCAAACTCTTAGAGAAAAAACCAACATGCTATTAAAATAAATTGAGATTTTGAAATTAAATGAAAAAGAACTTTTAACTAAATCTCAATGTACTACTTGCTCCACATATAAGAAAGAAATTGGAAAATTGCATGATAACATAAAAAGCCTTAAGAATGACATATATACTTTTACAAAAGGTAAAGAAGGCTATGAACTTATGCTAGGGAGTCAATCTTGTGGTTTTGGAAAAAGTGGTATTGGATATGATCCTAGTAGGAAACAAATTTTTTTGAGAAACTTCTTTGTAAAACCAACTAGCCTACCACACTTTACATGCACATATTGTAACCAAGATGGTCATACTATTTCATATTGTCATGTAAAGAGATATGCATATCTAGGCAAGACCAAATGGGTACCAAAGGGTTCCAAAACTAACAAGAAAGGACCCAAAGTTGTTTGGGTACCAAAGGCCAACAAATGATTTTATTTTTGTAGGAATCAACAAGGAAGAGCAAAAGCTTGTGGTTCTTGGATAGTGGTTGTTCCAAGCATATGACCGGTGACCCATCAAGATTTTCGAGCTTTAAGAGCAAGGAAAGTGGCTTTGTCACTTTTGGAGACAATTCAAAAGGAAAAATCTTGGGCATTGGTGATATCGGTAACATATACTCTCCATGTATTAAAAATGTGCTTCTTGTTGATAACCTTAAACATAATTTACTTAGTATTAGTCAACTATGTGATAAAGATTTTCGTATTGTTTTTGAATCCTCAAAATGCTCCATTGAAAATGCTTCAACCAATGAAGTTATTTTTGTTGGAGAAAGGAAGGATAATGTTTATGTTATTGATGTCGATTCCTTTGATAGCAAAAATAAATGTTTAACCGTTATGAATGATAATTCTTGGTTGTGGCATAGAAGATTAGGACATGCTAGTATGGATTCTATTTCAAAGTTGGTTAGAAAAGATCTTGTTGTTGGTTTGCCATCTATTCCTTTTGTTAAAGATAAACTTTGTGATGCATGCCAATTTGGAAAACAAATTAAAACATCTTTTCATTCCAAGAAAGAGATTTCAACCTCTAGACCTTTGCAATTGCTTCATATTGATTTATTTGGTCCTTCAAGAATTGCTAGTCTAGGTGGTAAATACTATGCATTTGTGATTGTTGATGATTTTTCTAGATTTACATGGGTTATATTTTTTAAACTCAAAAATGATGTTTTGGAAAATCTAGTTAAATTTTGTAAGAGTGTGCAAAATGAAAAAGGGTATTCAATCACCTCCATTAGGAGTGATCATGGTGGAGAGTTTGACAATGATGCCTTAGAATTGTTTTGTGATGAACATGGTTTTAACCATAACTTTTCGGCTCCAAGAACTCCACAACAAAATGGAGTTGTCGAAAGGAAGAATAGAACAATTCAAGAAATGGCTAGGTCAATGCTCAATGAAATCTCATTACCTAAATATTTTTGGGCCGAGGCCGTTAATACTTCTTGTTATATTTTGAACCGTGTTTTCATTAGGCCTAACATGAATAAAACACCTTATGAGCTTTGGAAAGGGAGAAAACCCAACATTGGATATTTTAGAGTTTTTGGTTGTAAATGCTATATTTTGAACACCAAGGACAACCTTGGAATTTGATGCAAAATCCGATGTTGGAATTTTTATAGGTTATTCAACACATAGTAAAGCTTATAGAATTTATAACAAAAGAACTAATGTTGTTGAAGAATCTATTCATGTTGCATTTGATGAGTCTAACCCTCCTACAAGCAAAAGTGTAGATGATGATGTTGTAGGTTTGGGAGAAGAGGTTCAAAAGCTTGACATTGGAGAATCATCTAACGCTCCATCACAAACTCCCAAAGAGGAACCACCCGAGGAAAAGGTAAATGAAAGCAAAGGTATGGATTCTAACCTCCCTCATGAGTGGAAGTTCAAAAGTGCTCATCCTATAGACCAAATTCTAGGTGATCCTTCACAAGGAGTCACAACTAGAAGCTCCCTTAGAAACTTGTGTAATTTCATTGCTTTTATTTCTCAAATTGAACCAAAGAATTTTAAAGAGGCCGAGTTCGATGAATCTTGGCTTCTAGCTATGCAAGAAGAAATAAATCAATTTATTAGAAATGATGTTTGGGAGTTAGTTCCAAGACCGTCACACCAATCGGTGATTGGAACAAAATGGGTCTATAGAAATAAGGTAGATGAGCATGGGGTCATTGTGCGTAACAAGGCTAGATTAGTGGCCCAAGGTTACAATCAAGAAGAAGGAATTGATTATGAGGAGACCTTTGCCCCGGTAGCAAGACTTGAGTCCATAAGAATGTTATTAGCTTTTGCATGCCACAAGAATTTTGTCTTGTATCAAATGGATGTTAAAAGTGCTTTCTTAAATGGATACATTATGGAAGAGGTTTATGTCTCTCAACCCCCCGGTTTTCAAGATCACAAACACCCTAACCATGTTTATAAATTAAAGAAAGCATTATATGGTTTAAAGCAAGCTCCTAGAGCTTGGTATGATCGTTTAAGCACTTTTCTTATCTCAAATGGTTTTTCAATGGGAAAAGCGGATAATACACTTTTTATTAAAAGAAAATCAAAAGACATTATTATAGTACAAATCTATGTTGATGATATTATTTTTGGTGCTACTAATGATGTTCTTTGTGAAGAATTTTCAAAGTGTATGCATAGTGAATTCGAAATGAGCATGATGGGAGAGCTCAACTTTTTCCTTGGACTTCAAATAAAGCAACAAAAGAATGGAATATTCATAAGTTAATCCAAGTACATCAAGGATCTACTTCAAAAGTTTGACTTGGCCAATGCAAAGTCCATGAAAACCCCTATGAGCACCTCCATAAAGATGGACAAGGATGAAAGTGGTAAGGATGTTGACATCACCAAGTATCGAGGTATGATTGGTTCATTATTATATTTAACCGCTAGTAGACCCGATATTTTGTTTAGTGTTGGTCTATGTGCTAGGTACCAATCATGTCCCAAGGAATCCCACTTAAGTGCCGTTAAGAGAATCTTTAGATACTTGATAGGCACAATGAATCTAGGACTTTGGTATCCCAAGAACTCAAACTTTGAAATCATTAGTTACTCGGATGTGGACTTTGCCGGTTGTAAGTCGGATAGGAAAAGTACTAGTGGAACATGTCACTTTCTAGGAAACTCTTTAGTGTCATGGTTTAGCAAGAAACAAAACTCGGTAGCCCTATCCACAACCGAAGCTGAATACATTGCCGCCGGTAGTTTTTGTGCTCAAATACTTTGGATGAAACAAACTCTTAAGGATTTTGATGTTGATTTTGAATGTACACCCATAAAGTGTGACAATACTAGTGCCATTAACCTCTCTAAGAATCCAATCTTGCATTCTAGAGCCAAGCATATTGATATAAGGCACCATTTCCTTAGACACCATATCCAAAGAGGTGAAATTGTACTAGACTTTGTAAGCACCGAATTCCAATTAGCGAACATATTCACCAAGCCTCTTAGTGATGAAAGATTTAGTTTCATTAGAAGAGAGCTAGGAATGACCAACCTCAATGAAATATAAGGTTCACTAGCGACTTTAAATCATTGGTATCATATCTCTCTTTACTTATAAATTTATGCATATGTACTCTCAATATGATATTTACATGTTTCAAATGCATAAATAAATTAACTAAATGATATATGACCTTGTACTCCTTGAAAAATCAGATTATAGGTCATTTTGTGATTTTTAGGCATATTTTAGACATACTTTTTGAATTAGTACACACACAAATTTTTGCATTATTGATCATTATATAAATTTATATGTTTAAACATGTCTAAATGAGTGAAATTAGTATGCCTATAGGTTCTAAATGGTTGAAAAATAGTTTGAATGCATTTCATGCATTTTACATGTGCATTTTTAAAAGTTTTAAGCCTAAAAGAGGAATTTTGCCCAAAATGCTCAATTTTCATCATTTTTCGAAACCGTAACTTCCCACACCTCACATTTAACATTCTTGAGGTGTTGCAAAAAGAATTTTTCAATTTGGATAAATAAAACTCATTTTGGGTACGTTTCCAGTTTTCTTGACTAAAATCGAAAAATCTACCCAAAATCTTCAATTTTCAACATTTTTCTGATTTTCTTGTTTGAGCATCTTCATTTTATCATATTTAAGGTTCTGGAAAAAGTTTTGGGTCATTTGGAGTAAAAACGAAGTTTTTAGACAACTTTTACGAAAAAGCTGCTCATATATGACCAACCGGAATTCCAGTTGGTTGGGCACATTCCATCCGGAATTCCGGATGAACCGGGAAGTTTAGTATTAAGGGTAAAAATAACTCTTTCAACCCATTTCTCTCATACAAAACACCCCACACATGATTTTACACTCATTATCTACCCAAATCTCTCAAAACTCACCCTTATTCTCTCTATTTTCATCATTTGGTAAAATAGATTTGGTCATCCACCATCATAGCATGTGCATCATATTCTTGTATATTTTTGGTTGACTTTGATGGTTATTTATATCAATGGCTAGTTATGTTTTCTTTGATTTTTGCCATTTATTTTGTGAATTCCTTTGCCATCCTTTTTGATGAATCAAAAGCGGGAGAAGTGATAGGATTATTTTTTAATGTTTGGCAACACCTCAATATCTAAGACTAACAATGTTATTTGAACTTAAGTGATATATTGAGGGGGAGTTTACAAAATCATGCAAGGTAAAACTAAAAGGTAAATTTCTTTTATCCTTGCACACATTAAGGGGGAGCTAATCTAATATTCATATTTAAAAATATCTTCTTTCCCTTTTAAAATAATCAAATATTTGATATCATCAAAAAGGGGGAGATTGTTGACCCAAACTAGTAAGTCTCCTTGTTTTGATGATTAACAAATATTTGATTATTATTTGTTACTAATGATTTGTTGATTTTGTAGCAAAAACCAAAGTGAATTAGCACTTCAAAGTCAAACTTATGACCAAGGGCAAAATGGTCATTTTACCAAATTTTCCGGAAACGACCCGAAATGGACTTCAAGACTCAAGAAACTCAAGATAAAGGTTTAATTTCATTTCTTAGTCTTGTAAAGTGATTGCAAGTATACTTTAAGTCATAAGTATAAAATTTGGCTCACTCACGTACTAAAAAATGGTGATTTTTTAAAATGAGAAATAAATATCCTAAATCACTTTTAAGAAAATACATCCCGATACGGTCGTAACGCAATTGGAATTTTTGAAATCGGATAAACGAGCTAAAAGTTATGAAGAATTGAAAAACGGGAAAATGGCACAATTCGGACTTTTGCTCTCTGTTTGCCATTCGGAATTCCGGATTGGCAACCGGAATTCCGGTTGCTTCCAGACCGGAATTTCGGTTCCCCATCCGGACTTCCGGTTCGCGGCAGACAGCTTCGAAAATTAACTCCTAACGGCTATAAACGACTAGTTTTTTCCCAAACTCTATATAAACTCGTTTTTCACTCAAAGTTGGAGGTTGGCTGAGCATTTATTACATATACCAAACCAAATCCATTGATTTCAAAGAGCTTTCAAAGTTTAACTCATCCAAACACATATCCACACACTTGAGCCAAAATTTGTATTTATTTCTTCTAAGTGTGCTTGCTATCACTCTAGGTTTCTCATTGTATTATCATACTTCTAGAGTGATTTTTGCTTGTAATATCAAACACATTCCCATATTGTGATTGAGGTGAGGTTGGCACCGGTTTTGTAAACAACCCGGTTAGAGTGAGATTGACACTTCAACAATCCGAAAAAGAGGTTGATAGTCCTTGGTGGTGGAAAACTATTGTAAGAGGTTTGGAAATACCTTGGTGAAAAATTCCCGGTTGTAAGGGTTAGTCAAGCCCGCTAACTTGGCTCGATAGTTGAACTCAAAGCTAGGTCCATAGCTTTGAAGACCAAGGACGTAGGTGGCTTAGTTCTACCGAACCTTGTAAAATTCGAGAGTTTGCAATTTCTTAACCTTCAACTCTTTACATTACAAGTTTGATTATTTGCTATATCTATTTGATTGTCATATTATTTGCTTTTACTTGATAAATTTGATTTATTGCATAATTTGGCATATTAAGTTTTAAATTTCCGAAATTAGTTTAAATTTCCAATTCACCCCCCCCCCTCTTGGAAACATATCTTGGGTTAACATAATACTCCAACCCAATTACACTACTAAATCTCCAATATGTAAGTATGGGCTAGACCGTAGGGTAAGCTGGTAACGAACAAGTCAAAAGATTTAAATAATATAATTAGCAGAATATTATCACTCAAAATTAAGATCGACTTAACATATGGTCAACGTTGTGACATTGATTCGATTCGATAACAATGATACTTATTTATCAATCAATAATCAATATCGGTCCTAGTCCGATGTAACCAAATACAATAGATCTAATCTACTTGGTCAATGCCTTGGACAAGACATCACACCTCGAATGTGTAAGTAGATCATATTGTAGATTGCCTAATCAGTGAAAATCCAATGCACTAATCTAATTTTAGGACTTGTTATTTTGAACATATACATACAATTAAAATCCACTGTGACCTAGTCACTATAATTGTAACTACCTATATGTTCGGGATTTTATAAAAGTTTGTATTATTTCAATAATCATGTAATAAAACAAGCAAGCAACACAATTGTCAAAATAAATGATTTCTACTACTTTTATAAACAATATAAAATTGTGTTACATGTTCGACATGGTTTTATAAGGGCATAAAACTAAACAAATACTTCTCCATTTACACAGTTTATACAAAACTTACAGATACTCGGGAGAAATTTTTTATCGCAAACGAGAACCAGGTCCTGTTAAGGCGACGTGATCCGATGCGAAATTAGAAGTCTAAAAGAGATACCAATAAATTCTGCAAAAATTCCATAGAGACATCGGTCATACCACTGATGAATGCAGACAGCTAATGGACGAGATCAAAGGTCTGATCTTGAGAGGATATTTTGGGTAGTATGTTAGAAACAGGAATTCGACCTAAGCTTCTGCTAGACTGAGGGCAGCCCCTGCACTACCTTCCCAACAGAATACGGCCCCATGCACAAGGGAGGATGACCAACCTCCCCCGATAGATAGGGATGATGTGGTAACCATTGCTGGAAGACCACATATCGCTGGGTCGGGCAAAAATTCCCAGAAAAGATATGTCAAAAATTCCCTCGTCCTTAGCTCATTGACATATCTCCCTATGAACCTGAACCCCGAGCTCCAAAACAACAGAGGGTTGAAACTCAACGCATTACTTTCACTGAAGAAGACGCCTCGCACGTCCAGTTTCCCCACAATGGCTCTTTGATCATCACATTCTAGCTCGCCAATAAAAGGGTGCGTCGGGTCCTGATAGATAATGGGAGCTCAGTTAACATCATTTATAAGGAAACCTTGGAAAAATGGGACTCTCAGTTCGAGACTTGAAAGCCTGTGTGACAACGTTGTATGGATTTTCAGGAGAAGGAATAGCCCACACGGAATCTATCGAGCTCTCGATAACCTTGGGAGACTATCCAATCTCAATAACCAAGATAATGGAGTTCATTGTGGTGGACACTCCATCGGCCTACCATGCAATGCTCATGAGACCAACCTTGATTGGGTTGGGGGCAGTTTTTTCTATGAGGCACTTGGCCATCAAGTTCCCAACACCTAGTGGCATTTGGACGCCCAAGGGAGACCAACTGGCTGCCCAAGAATGCTATATCATCTCCATGAGGGGGAAGGGCCAAACAAGTGCACAAGCACTTGTTGTCATTCGAGAAATAAGCTGGACGGTCTTCAAAGTCAAAGAAGAGATTGACCCCAGAATGGAAAAGGATAGAGCCGATCTCGGGCCAATCGAGGAGCTCGAGGACGTAGAGTTCAATGAAACAGATACAACTAAGGTGGTAAAAATAGGGAAGAAGCTCCCAAAGGATGCGAGATAACAATTAATCTGCTTCCTGAGGGAAAATCAAGATGTGTTCGCATGGTCGCATTCAGACATGATTGGGATCAGTCTAAACATTATAAGTCATGCGCTCAACATAGACAAAGGATTCCCTCCATAGCAACAGAAAAGAAGGCTCCTAGATGATGAAAGGATAAAAGCCTTGAAAGAAGAGGTTGAAAAGCTAAAAGCAAATTGGTTTATCTGAGATGCATTCTATCTTGATTGAATAGCCAATCATGTGTTAGTTCTGAAGCCCAATGGAAAGTGGCAAACTTTCATTTATTATTCGAATCTCAACAAGGCATGTCCAAAGGATTGCTTTCCCCTACCTCGAATTGATCAGCTCGTAGATGCCACCGCAGGTCACGACATCATGCCATTCATGGATGCATATTCTGGATATAACCAGATAGCCATGCATGCACCTGACCAGGAACATACGAGCTTTATGACTGATAAGGGTTTGTACTACTACAATGTGATGCCTTTTGGACTCAAGAACGCAGGGGCCACATACCGGAGATTGGTGAATAGGATGTTTGCCGAGAAAATAGGGAACAACATGGATGTTTATGTGGACGACATGCTTGTCAAGGTCAAGCATAATTGTAACCATGTTAATGATCTCACAGAATGCTTTGCTATACTCCGAAAATACAACATGAGACTTAACCCACATAAATTCACATTTGGAGTATCCTCAGGAAAGTTTCTCGGATTCATAGTAAATTCTTGGGGCATAGAGGCGAACCCGGATAAGATCAAGGCATTAATCGATATGCCATCACCTCGAAAACATAAAGATGTCAAGAGTTTAACTGGATGAATGGCGACCTTAAGTAGGTTTCAAAATCTACAGACAGATGCCTTCCATTCTTTAATCTTTTGAGAGGGTGCAAGAAGTTTGAATGGTTGGATGAATGTGAGCTCACTTTTCAAGCTCTTGAAAAGCACCTCAGAGAACCAGCAATCTTATCCAAACTAATCACATGGGAAGTATTGTACTTATATCTCGCCATAACCGAGCATGTAATCAGCGTTGTACTTGTTCGAGAGGATAAGAAAGTAAAAAAACTTATTTACTATGTTAGTAAAAGGTTACTAGGCGCAGAGTCGAGATATCCATTAATGGAAAAGTTGGCCTTGTGCTTGATACATTCATCTCGAAAGCTCTGACCTTACTTCCAGGCATATCCTGTACACGTATTGACTGATCAACCATTAAGGCAAGTATTGTCGAAACCTGAGGCATCCGAGAGACTATTAAAACGGGCTGCCGAACTCGGGCAATTCGAGATCACTTATCACCCGAGAACAATGATCAATGAGGAAGTCATAATTCCATCCCACGAGCTGTGGAGACTTTATGTTGATGGTTCTTCAAATGAGAACGAATCAGGGGTAGGAATTGTTTTGATCACTCCGACTGAGAATCATTTTCATTCAGCCTTACGGTTTGGCTTTGAGGCATCAAATAATGAGGTTGAATACAAAGCACTATTAGCAGGATTTTGGATAGCCTCCGAGCTCAAAGAAAAGGTCATTCACTGCTATAGTGATTCCCAATTGGTTGTTAACCAGGTCTTAGGAGAATATCAGGCTCGAGGCATTCAGATGGCAGCTTACTTGGACAAAGTCAAGGCAGTATTTGGGAAATTTGAGTTCTACCATTGAACAAGTTCCACAGGAGCAAAACTCGGATGAAAATGCTCTAGCTAGGCTTGCCACAACCAAAGAAGCTAATGCACTCAACGTGGTGTCGGTCGAGTTCCTACTGGTCTTAAGTATAACCGAGCCAGAAGAAGAAGACATTAACATGATTGACTCGCAACCTACGTGGATGACCCCCATAATTGACTACCTCAAAACTAGGAGCCCCCCAACAAACCAGAAAGAGGCTAGGAAACTTATGTACAAGATACCAAGATACACCATCTTGGAAGGGAAGTTGTACAGAAGAAGGTAATCTATGCCACTACTAAGGTGTGTAACTCCACCTGAAGCCATAAATTTTTTGGAAGAAATCCATGAAGAATTTTCTGAAGACCACACTGGGGGGCATAGTCTATCAAAAAAGATGATTAGGCAAGGATACTTCTGGCCTACAATTAAAGCGGAATCGTTCGAATATGTTAAGCTCTGTGACAAGTGTCAACGGTTTCCTTCAATCCCACGAGCTCCACCTATCGAGCTCACCACGATAAGCTCCCCGTGGCCATTCACGGTATAGGGAATCAACCTCATAGGATCCTTACCAACAGGAAAAGAGGGAGTAAAATATGTCATAGTCATCAAACTTCTAGCTTCTATCACCTCGAAGAAAGTTTTGGATTTCGTGGTGAAAAATATAATTTGTAGATACGGGTATAAAGGAAAATAGTATCAGACAACGAGACCCAATTCGACAGCGAACTGTTCACACAGCTCTATGAAAAGAATGGGATAATCAAAAGTTTTTCCTCTGTAGCCCATCCACAGGAAAATGGCCAGGTCGAAGCAGTGAATAAAACTCTGAAGAGTTCTATTAAGAAAAGGCTCGAAGAGGCTAAAGGAAAATGGCTAGGGGAATTACCACAAGTCCTATGGGCATACAGAATGACCACCCGGACCTTGATAGGACATACCCCATTCTCCTTAGCTTACGGTTGTGAAGCTATGCTACCTATTGAGGTCAAAATCCCAACAATCATACGTGAGGCATACGACCAGACCTCAAACCAGTCCCAACTCGAAGAAACACTAGATCTAATTGAAGGAAAATGAGACGAAGCCCAACTTAAGAATGATGCATTCCAGAAAAGGGCTACAAGATGCTTCAACAAGAGGGTTTGAGATAGAAAATTTGGATTGGGAGATTTGGTGCTCAGACGCGTGTTTTTGGCAGGCGTGCTCGGACCTAATTGGGAAGGAGCATACCAAATAGAGTCCATTATTCGACCTGATGTCTATAAACTAGCGAGATTGAATGGAGAATCGGTGCCACGAGCTTGGAATGGTGAACATCTACAACCTTATTATCAGTTGTGTAGGAATGATGTTTATTCATTTGTAACCAAGCTTGTACTTAATTTTTTCTTTTTATCAATAAAGCACTGATTTTTATTCAAATTTTGTGTGTTTTTATTGTTGTACTTTTTTTCAAGCTCTCAAAATTCATTAACCTAATTTTACAATCATAGGATATTAAGAGGGCATAAGTTGTATACAATAATACCATAAGCTCGAAAGTATAACATCAATAAAAATGAAATAAAATTACATAAGTGTATGGATTTTTAACCAAACACAAAATAAACAAGTCTGGAATGAACTAGCGAATTCTAATCGACGCGGTTAAAAGTTGGAATTCTAGATAAACCAACAAAAATTTAGAAGTCGAGACATAGCTTAATTTTTTTGTAAATAAGTTTCAACCTCGCAACATCAAGACCATACTCAAGGATAAGGAAAAATTACTATAATTAAGTAAAAAATAACTAGACTAATAAGGTTACCCAACAAAAAGTATTTTAAACAAAGATATGTGGTGAAAGTAATATTCGATTTTGAAGAAAACGAAATTGAAAAATGTGTAATCGAATGAACTACGTATGAATACATGGAAATTCGAGCTCAAGCATGACAAGTATTAATGTAGATAAATAAATATATAAGTAAGTACTTCATGGGCATGCTCGAAATATTTCGAGGCTAGAAATGTGAAGCATCAGATAAAGCAAAAAGTGTTCAAGGTAGATAGTATACATAAAATTTTCAAGAAAGAGATTTAAGCATAACATAAAAACTACCATTAACATATAAAAGAAAAACTCAAACCTTGAGTTTTAATTGTCTTTGCCCAAAGGGCATAAAAGAAAGTTAATTACAAAAAATGATAATAATAAAAAATAATAAGGGTTGCAGCTCTTGTAGAAGCACGATTCATTTCTGGCCGACACGAGCAGACTCTTCACCTCCGCCATCCAAGGTGGTGACAGTCACCTCCTGCTCAGCCAATCAAGCCTTCCACTCTGAGAGGAACTCCTCTTCCTTATCTAGGAGGAATGAGGTGTCCATCTCAGGAATCAAAGACCACATGATATACATAGCATATGTTTCTTCTCATCCTCGAGGATCTAGTAAGCGGCGCTCTTTTCCTCCTTCAAGCGATCGATCTCGGCCTTTAGCGGCATCAAAATCAGCCGTCCTGGTGTCGAGCTCGACCTTCAAGTTATTAGCACCAACCTCGGACGAAGCGAGTTTGGTTTGGGAAGCTTTGAGGGCATCCTCAGCTTTGGCTTGGACCTCTTGGACCAATGTTTCAGCGCGGGCTTGGGCCTCTGTGGCTTCCTTGAGCAGACTCTCAACTGTATCCCGGGCTCCCTTGGCCTTCTTTAGGTCATCCTTGGCACGAATTCGAGCTTGGTGGGCGTCGTGGACCAGGGCCTTGACAACAAATATTTTTGAGGAGAGAAGGGAGCTCTAGCGTATGACACCAAGAAGAGCCTGAAACACAAACTGTAACAGTTAAAAAAATAACAAGTAACCAAGAAAGTAAAAGTCAAATAATGCAGACTTATAGAAACCCCGAGCACCATTATCTAATCAAAGAGAAGTGTGGTGTTATTGATAAGGGTAATTTGGATATTATATTTGTTATCCTTTCGTACTTAGATAATGTTCATTTCAAGTGTTTTTAGGTGTTCTTAGCTTTGTTTTATGAGTCTTTGATTTTTTTAGCCATAAAATATTTTATAAGGTATTATTGATGAATTTTATATATTTGTGTGGTTAGGAATGGATTTGCAATGATAAGACTCGAGAAAATGAAGTTTGGAACATGTTTGAAGTGTTTTAGAAGTCCCTAAATCTGAGGTTTTAGCTTAAAGTTGAAGATTATGAAGAAAAAGCATGCGAGCAAAATTTGGTCTGTGTCCGCGGCCACCAACATTTACTGGTCACGGTCTGGGAGTCAGAGAGTAGTGGTCGCGGCCTCCACAATCTCCTTGCCGCAGCCTCCATGCGAAACTGGGCTAGAATCACTTCGTGGCTGCGACCACCAAGAATCAGTGGTCGCGGGCGTGTGACAACTGTTTTCTTAAAATTTCAATTTTAAATGTATTTTTTGGTGGGATATAAAAGGGATTAGGGTTAACTTTTATTATAATTTTGGTATTGCAAATTTTAGAAGCTAGAGCAGCAGTGGAGGAGAAAAGACATCACCAATAACATTCTTCAATATAGTTTTTCTTTCTTCTCAAAACTCTTTTATTTTCATTGAATATTTATGTTTATGTATATGAATATGATTATGGAGTAGTTTTCTTTATAGTTGAGGGCTATTTCAAAACCCTAGACATGAGATCTTGAATGCATTGATGAATTTTATTTCTTCTATTCCCTTATATTAAGTTGCTTCTATTTTTCTTTTTGAATGTTATGAATCTTGTAAAATCTTGTTTAGATGGCCACTAATTAGGGTTTTGCATTATTCTACTATCATCATAGGATTTCTATTCACCTAATAGTTTAGGATTCTAAGCAGAGTGATAAATTGCAATTAGGGTATTGTGACAGGTATTTTAATTGTTATGAAGAATAAAACCTAGGTTAAATGAATTGCATGCTTAATGGATTTGTTGCCTAGATTAACTTGTTTCCATTGAATGTAGTGCTTTTCCTGGGTTAAATAGATCGCATACTTAATTGGTTTATTGCTTGGTAAAAATGATTAATTAAGAGTGCTTAGCTTTAATTAATTATATTATGGAAACTTGGATAATTGACTGCTTCATTGTTATCTGCGGGGCAAATAGTTTAATTGGGAATATAGAATATTATTCGTCATTGTTGATAGATTGATTGTCAAAGGTGGAGAATAATTATTATCTGTTTCTTTAAAATCATATTATCCATTGTTCTTTGTTTACTACTTTATTTTGCGTTATTAAATCTTGAAACAAAATCCCCTATTTAAATTCTTGTTTTTATTTTGAATGATAAATTGAATAGTAGTCCTCATGTGTTCGACCCTTACTACCACTTTACTAATAATTTAGTGAGTAATACGGAATAAATATATTTAAATTTGATATGGCATACGACACGCGTCAAGTTTTTGGCGCCGTTGTCGGAGACTATTTTATTTAATTTGTTATTCATTTTTTTTTAATTTTACTAACTTGGTCTATTAGTTGTGGTTGATGTTTTCAGGGATTGCATAAAACTTAATTTGAGACATGGCAATGTACTATCAACACTATTATGATCCTCAAATGAATACATATGACCCTTATTCTAACAATTAAAATTCACAATGGGAGGAATATTCTAATACTTTATATGGTGGAAATCAATATGTTGAACCAAATTACTACTCTCAATCAGAATATAATGAGTTCATACAGCAATATTCAGATCCATCAATTGGAGATCTCATCAATGCACTGAATGCCAACAATCTCCAACTTCAACAGATTTCATAGCATGCTTATAGGCCTTTTCCCTAACAACCTCCTGCAGGAATATCACAAGATCATGAACCATTAATTTCAGATATGATAAAAAAAATTGGTGGCTTCAACTATACAAACCCCAGTTATTCTTCAGAGTACCGAAGCGTCCCTCAAGAATTTGGAGAGTAGTATGGGACAAATTGCAACATCACCGAATAATCTTGAGGTTGAGAGTATTGGAGAATTACCCACAGAATTAGAAAGTAATCCAATAGAGAATGATGGTACCCCAACTCTTCAAAGTGGTCCACATCTTAATACGCCACCTTATCTAGACATAAAAGTTGATCTAATTCCAACTCAAGAAGTCAACAATTCAACCCTAGAAGCATCTTCTCCACCGAAGATCGAAACTTTCACGTCAGTTGGTCCATCATCACAGAACACGCTACACAAACCAACTGTCAGATTGTATGTCCTTATTCCTCCTTTTCCGAGCAGATCGACAAAATTAAAGGATGGGGTAAGGTGATCATTAAAATCAATATTTCACTCCTTAAAACCATTAAGCAAGTACCACCATGTGCTAAGCATCTTAAGGAGTTGTCCACTAATAAAAGGAAACTGAAGGGTGATAAAAAGATAAGTGTGGGGGAGAATATTTCTGCTATTCTCCAAAGGAAGTTGCTACCCAAGTGTCAAGATCTTGGGATGTTTATAAATCCATACACTATCAGTAAAACCAAGTTTGATCATTGTATGATAGATTTAGGAGCGTATATTAATGTTATATTTTATTCTATTTTTGCTTCTTTAAATCTAGGGTTATTAAAAGAATCTAGTTTTATTATTCGATTAGATGATCGCACTAATGCTTATCCCCTAAGAGTAGTTGAAGATGGTTTGGTGCAGGTTCAATTTAGGAGGCCATTCCAAATTATTACAAGTACAAAGCTGGATGTCAAAGCATAGATACTTACAATGAAATTTGATGGTGAAGTTATACAGTTTGATATGTTGAATTCTATTGATAAGTACAAAAAGAAGAATGTTCTGTTAAATGACCCACCATAACAATTATGACCACATTATTCAGTCGAGCTAACGACGTTAAACAAAGCAACATTGCGAGAGTTTTTCTTACCATTATCTTTTTATATTGCATTGATTTTTTATTTATTTATTTAGTATATGCCTTGAGGACAATACTTAAATTAAGTGTGGGGGAAGGGAAAACTTCCTGTTTTATGTTTATTTGACATTTCTTTAGTTTTTTATTTGTGTTTGTGTTGTTTAGTTGTTTCTAGTGTCATTTTTTTAATTTTTTAGTTTGTCATAAGCATGTTTATGTTGAAAGTTGTTTGTCAATGACAAAACTTCTGATTGACATAAGAATATGTTTAAGAACTTGATGATATTCTGAATGAATTATGTGCTTAACTCTTGTGTGGTTGTTACTTAAGCTTGATCTTTGATTTTTAAACATAATGTGTACAATTAGATTTACCTATCACTAGTATTTGGAGATATTTATGCATGCTATTACTTATATATAGTCTCGACCACTCTAGACACCATTGATTAATTGTTTGAGGCGAAATCCTAAGTACACATGATTAGGAAGATGATTAAGGCATGCTATTTGGATTGTTTGAGCCTTCAATCTTACCTATGAAATTGAATATCCTAGTTTCCCATTTTTGAGTCATAATGACTAATCTTTTTCTTTTATAAGCCAATATCTAAATCTTTTGCAACTTAATTTTTTTTTATCCTTTTTGTGACCCATTACACGATAGTTTTATATATGATTGTTTGATTTGGTGAGTTGGGTTATGGATTGTAAGAAGGAGAAGTTGTATTGGTTTGTTGGATTATAATGTGAAAGTATATGATCTACTATTTCTTCCAATGAGTTGAATTGAAAGAAAAAAAACAGAAAAAATATGCACTGAGAAATATGAAAAAAAAAAGTATTGCAAAAGTATAAGTGTGGGGGAAATAGTAAGATCAATGTGAAAAAAAAAACAAAAGGGAGAGATTATGTATTATTTTTTAACTGTATGGGAAGTTTGTGAGAAGATCTAGAGAATAGAAAAAAAAAATATAGGCTATGGTGTGATTTAAGCTTAAATATTCATTTTTCATCTACCTTCAACCTTAGCCTTAGATTACAAGCTTTTAAAGACCTTTTGATTCTTGATTATGTGTGTTTACATTAGTGGAGAACAATTGGTTAATGTCTATGGAGTGGATATTTTTCATGAAAATATTATTATATATGAGACTTTAAAACATATTATGGCATGTATAAATTGATTCAAATATTTGTGTTTTGGTATGTTTAATTGTGCATAATCATAAATAGATCAAGTTTTAAGTGGTGACTAGACATTGAGTTGAAATTCTGAGGAATGTGGAATTCAGACTTTTCTTATAACTTATTTGGTTGATCATTCTTTGAGATAACTAACGCTTTCGACAAAATCATTGCTTATGTTTTATTTGTGTAGTTTTTAGTTTTTATTAGTGGTTTTCCTAAGGGACAAGCATAGTTTAAGTGTGGGGGAATCTTATAAGGGTATTTTGGATATTATATTTGTAATCCTTTCGCACTTAGATAATGTTCATTTCAAGTGTTTTTAGGTGTTCTTAGCTTTGTTTTACGAGTCTTTGCTTTTTAAGCCATAAAATATTTTATGAGGTATTATTGATGAATTTGATATATTTTTGTGGTTAGGAATGGATGTGCAATGATAGGACTCGAGAAAATGAAGTTTGGAACATGTTTGAAGTTTTTTAGAAGTCCCTAAATCCGAGGTTCGAGCTTAAAGTTGAAGATTACGAAGAAAAAGCACGCGAATAACATTTGGTATGTGGCCACGACTTCCAACATTTATTGGTCATGGCATGGGAGTTAGAGAGTAGTGGTCGTGGCCTCCACAATCTCTTGGCCGCGACCTCCATGTGAAACTGGGCCATAATCATCTCGTGCCGCGGCCACCAAGAATCAGTGGTCGTGGCCGTGCGACAACTTTTTTCTTAAAATTTAAATTTTAAATGTAATTTTTGGTGGGCTATAAAAGGGATTAGGGTTAACTTTTATTATAATTTTAGGATTATGAATTTTACAGGCTAGAGCAGCTGAGTAGGAGAAAAGACATCACCAATAACATTCTTCAATCTAGTTTTTCTTTCTCCTCAAAACTCTTTTATTTTCATTGAATATTTATGTTTATGTATATGAATATGATTATGGAGTAATTTTATTTATAGTTGAGGGTTACTTCAAAAACCTAGACATGAGATCTTGAATGCATTGATGAATTTTATTTCTTTTATCTCCTTATATTAAACTGCTTCTATTTTTCTATTTGAATGTTATGAATCTTGTAAAATCTTGTTTAGATGGCCACTAATTAGGGTTTTGCATTATTCTACTATCATCTTAGGATTTCTATTCTCCTAATAGTTTAGGATTCTAAGTAGAGTGATAAATTGCAATTAGGGTATTGTGACAGGTATTTTAATTGTGATGAAGAATAAAACCTAGGTTAAATGAATTGCATGCTTAATGGATTTGTTGCCTAGATTAACTTGTTTCCATTGAATGTAGTGCTTTTCCTGGGTTAAATAGATCGCATGCTTAATTGGTTTATTGCTTGGTAAAAATGATTAATTTAGAGTGCTTAGCTTTAATTAATTATATTATGGAAACTTGGATAATTGACTGCTTCATTGTTATATGTGGGGCAAATAGTTTAATTGGGAATATAGAATGTTATTCGTCATTGTTGATAGATTGATTGTCGAAGGTGGAGAATAATTATTATCTGTTTCTTTAAAATCACATTATCCATTGTTCTTTGTTTATTACTTTATTTTGTGTTATTAAATCATTAAACAAAATCCCCTATTTAATTCTTGTTTTTTTTAATGATAAATTGAATTATAGTCCTCGTGGGTTCGACCCTTACTACCACTTTACTAACTATTTAGTGAGTAATAAGGAAGAAATATATTCTAATTTGATATGGCATACGATATGTATCAGTTATCTCCCCTCAGAAATTGCCACACATTTGCATCGAGGTTGCTGCACGATTGGCCTTCCCGAGATAGCAAGTCCAAGCATAGGTCAGCTCCTAGACTCCCAGCCACATTTGCCAGGGGGTACTCAGGCATGTGTGGTGCAACATAGAACTGTTGGACCACGGTTGGGGTCGGGGTGCCTACAGGTTTCGGGGTCGAAGGGTCTACGACCTTTTTGCCTTTGTCCCCAGTAGGGAATAGGCAGGGAGCTGGAGGAGTCTTCTTTCCCTAAGGAGATGGAATGGTAGTTGGAGGCTCAATTATGATTTCCTTCGAGGTTGTGGGAGTGACGTCCTCGGCCACCTTTGTAGCGTTAGGAATCTGGGGCTTAGGCTCATTAGAGGCAGCTTTCAAGGTCTCCAAGGGAGGGTCCTCAGCAACCTTCGTAGCCTTTGAAGGAATGGTGCCTTTCTTATAGGTGGCGTGTCTTCCTTTGATACCTCGGGCCTTAGGAGGCATCCCCAGGATGTTGTCCAAGTCAGAATCCATCTCGCCTGAATAGAAAAAAGAAGATCAATTATGTTGAGAAGAGAAAATTACACAAGTTTAATATTGAAAATGACTAAGTACTAGGAACCTAACTGGAGGACTCATTTGAGCTCGAACTTGTGGTCAAGGAAATTACCCTCTCTTCTGACGAGGCTAATGGAGTCCCCTCCCTAAAAGTAGGGGACATTCTCGAAAGGTCCTTATAGTCATTGGTCCCATATTGGACGACTATACCAACTCAAACCTCATTTATACTATACAACATTTGGTATTTCCCTAACCAGCTATCAAACCTATGTACCTTAAGGTATACCCCTAACCAGACCATAAAATATTTCTGGGGATTGTTAAATAAAACTATGGTATTGGGTTCCTGTCTAAGCATAGTGGGAGACCAATTGGATAGGTCGATCACGACTTTACCTCCTTCAAACAAGCTCATTGAGGCCTCGTCTTGTGCTTCGTTACCTGAGTACGAAGGTTTGACGAGCCGAGGTACGGGGCTGCGTAAGCTCGAACCCACATGTTTACCTCTGGAGGTAAGCTTGGCCATTGGCACTGGGACTTCATCCCACCTCACATACTTTCAAATTATTGAGTCGTCTGTAGACTCACCTTCACCAAGGAGGCTGCAAAGATGGAGCTTGTCCTCGTGAAGAAGGTAGTTGAGGGATTGCCGACTGTAAGGGAGCTTGAGGATTGCTTCGTTGTGGTCCTTCATGGCCTCTGTAGAATGTGGGCGATGATAATTGGCTACAAGAAAAGATTGGATGAGCATTTCGCGCTTGAACTAAAAGAAGAAACCAAAAAACCATGACAGGATACTTACAAATCCGCTGGAATATGGGAGGGAGCAAGACCGTCAGTCCAGAAGAAGATGGTCTTGAAGTTAGGAGGATGGTTGGGGATATCCTCGAACAATCGTCTCTCCTTGAGGTAGCTCGACAGATAGTAAAACCCGTCTCCACCATGAACTCGGGAGGCGTTGCTCTTGAGGCAGAAGAGGTATAGAATCTCTCGTGTCAAAGGCCCATCCCACTTCAACTTTTGGTATAAAGATTTAAGGGTAGCCAAGATCCTATATGAGTTAGTCTGGAGCTGGAACAGGGCGATGTCGGCATAGTCTATGAAGCTCCAAAAATAATCCTTTAGGGGCAGTAAGGCCCCAACTTGGATATGCTCGCGACTCTAAGCAGCGAGCTTAGCTTTCCTCTTAGGATCCTCTTTGCCAGGGGCGAAGCAGCTCCTCTCGTCGGAGTTGGTGAGCCAGCACACAAGCTGGCCAGATAACTTTAACCCATGGTAGGATAATAACTTTGAAATTTTTCGGGTCAAGGTGATGGAACTTTGGTAATGTTCAGCTTCGAAGAAGGAGTTCTCCAAGGCTGGGATGGAAATAGATTTGGGTGTTGTGGATGGTTGATTTGATGAACCCTCCATGAGGCTGAATGAGAGTGCGCCAGGGGAGTAGGCTATAGTGATTTTAAGCTTAGGATCTAAAGGAATTGGGCAAATTTCAAGGTCTGGATCGGGATGCACTGCAACTAGAAGCTTCTTTCTTTTCCTCTCTTCGACCTTGTCGATCTGGTGCAAAAGTGGGCTCGGATGTCCTCTCATTTGAGTTGTTCCTTGTGCTCGTAGATCAGTTGTTGGTTTCATGTGAATGGAGATTCAGGTCAAGGAGATGGTGGGTGGTAAGAGATGGCAAGCTCGGGCCCCCATCGATTCTCTTAAGACTGCGACATCTAACAAGAAAGATTAAGGTAAGGGCTCATTATAAAAAAAAGAAAGAGGAAAATATTACGATCTCGATAACTCGAGTTTGCAAGATTGAGATAACGAGATCGCCTTAATCGAGCCTGAAGGCTCGAAATGGAAAAATTAACTCAAATGCCAACATCGAACTATTATAAAGTTCAAGGGATCGAGAGAGTACCCACGGGAGAGTGGGCTGGTTACTGTCAGTATAAGAGTATCCTGAATTTCTAGGAAAAAGTGGGCAATTACCCCAAAAAGGAGATATTATTGGGATACATATGTTAAAACCCTAATTCAGAACCTTTTTTTCTTAAGCTACACGAGACCCATATCTTGTTACCCCATAACCTAAAAGGTTCCATTGCTATATGTTTTTACCAAAATTTTCTACCTAAAGCATGTTTCTGATCAATGTAAGTCTACACAATCAAAGACTATCTAGTGCAAAAGATATTTCAAGAATCTGGTAGAAACCAGAAAAACGTTCTTACACACAAAGGAAACGCATAAAAAAATATATGAAGATCAGTGAACTTACACAATGTGGATTGTGGGTACGAAGAAATCATCGATTGGAGAAGGGGTAGCAGGAACGATCCCACAAAGCCGAAGGTAGAAAGAGCACTTTGCTTCTTCGGTTTGGAGAACATGCAAAGAGGTCTTTGGTTTATGTTTCTTTTTCTGAAAGCTAAAATGAAAAGGTGAATTAAGTGGGGAAGAAGAAGTATATATAGTCAAGAGGAATTATAAATGGCAAACGAATTTGAGCCCTTGATCTGAGCTAAAAAGTGATCCAAGGGACCGCGTTTGACTCCAAAAAGTTGACAGCAAAAAGATAATAGGAAAGGACGTGCGCAGGTAAAAGGGCACTCAAGTACTCTCGGTAAGCAATCCCCCAATGACACAAGTCCACACTCAAGTGTGGTAGGTGGGCACATTTTTCGAAATGTAGTTCAAAAGATTCCATCTTAGAGAATAAATATTACACCAAAATTTCGAGAATAAATAAATAGCCTCAAAATTTAGGCTCGAAAATATAAATGTCGACAATACCCTTATATGAATTGTCTACTGGTTCCAGATCCATTATTAGCACTCGAGCACGAGTCTCATTGCCCGAGCCTGAGTTGCAGGCTTGAACATACCAATCTTCTCCAAGGGACAAGTTCGAAAAAAATCACTAGATGAGGAGGTGGCTATAACTGGAACGATGAGCTCGAAGACAAACCAATCTTGAAAGCGCGTCAGCGCAACGATCGAGCTCAGTGACGCGTTTGGCACGCAGAAAGACTATTAGGAAATCCCTATTTAATAGGGATTCATTTTTATTATATATTAAATTCCTATTGTCATGAGATATTATGTAATTAACACTTATTTCAAATTTATTTTATTGATTGTAACTTCCTTGAATTAGAGGAATATATTCTTATAACTAGGTCTATAAATAGCCTGGAGTAATTCATTTGACGGGACACACAAAATTGTACTAGCGAATACTCTGCCAAATTACTTTCCTTCAAAGCTTTGAGAGAGTAGTGAGAATAATAGTGACTTGTGGACTAGACAGACTTTAATTGCTGAACCACGTAAAAAATCTTTGAATCCTTCCACTTTTTCTATATTTTTGTTTAGTGCTCTTCATATTTAAGTTGGCGAAAAACGATGTCAACAATATATATATCTTAGTTTCCCAAAAAATATTCCAAAAAATGTGCAGCCACTTTCTTTTTTTTAATACGTTTTATATATATATATCGACTCCATAAAAAACAAAATCTGGCCAAAAAGTGTGCAGCCACTTTTTTTATATATAATCTTATATATATTTACTATTATACATATAATTAATAATAATTATTAAACATATATGCATATATACATATTATCATTAGCTAAATAAAAAAAAACCCCAAAATAAAAAAAAAAACTTTTTGTGCAATTTCCAAGCTACACAGTTTATGGGTTTTATACAACAAAATAAAATACATATAAACATTCATAAACATACAAAAATCATGAATAATGTTATTTTAGCATCACATACGTAAAACATAAACATGCAAACAATTATGCTGCCATCCAATTAACATATCTAACATGTCAAAAAATCACATACATGTATATAAACATATAAACTAGCAACCATTGTCTCTGAAGCCAGTTGTAGGATCTCATTTATATAAGTCTATATGCATGCTCCTTATTGCACAAAATAACATACAATTCTAGGTATTGTAAGGAATCCAACCCGCTATGAAACAACGCCACAGTTGTAACGTCCTCCTAATCCAGGACCGTTACACTGTGTACTTTAAATTATCTCAGACTTGCTAACCAAGTCATTTGGTTATAAATGTGTAACTAAGGTTAATGTCAAGGATTAGGGTTAAAAAATTTGGTCAAAGGAACCGTTACCTTTTTATTTAAAAAGTTTCATACATACATGGATTCCAAAATATTACAAACAATCTTTTAAAAGGGTGTATATACATCAAAAGTTACAACCGGCCGACCTAAGCGACAAAATTAAAGCTACAACCCTAATTCCTCTGAGATATCCTCGACCATGGTCGACGAGCAGCCGTATATGTACATGCTTCCACCGAAGCTCTCCAACTTATGGCTGGTCAAGTTCTCCTTTTCCCTTACCTACACCACATAGCACTCGTGAGCCAAGGCTCAGCAAGAAAACTTAAACACGTGCATGAACAGAGAATACAGATTTCTAGATACCTATCTATAGCATGCCCAGCGGTAATAACATATTCATGCATGGATACAATTACAAATAGATGGTCATTGCACCTAGATAATCAGCTCGTGAGGACCTAGATATAATGCATACTGAAGGATCCCAAGAGACTCGGGGATTCTTTATACGCTCATTAATGACCAGGCTGTATCGTATTTATGCCATTTATTACCCGAGATAGCAGGAACATATTTATTATGTTATCAAATCATATCCCAATGTAAAGGGGAATAATTTGTATTAATTATATATCATATGTATAATTACATAGTTTGTGGACACGGTTACCCAAACCTATCCATGGAATTCCCCTATAAATATTAGGAATATTGAACAGGAAAGGGGACGATTATTCTGTATTACCGAAACTCTGCCAAAATAGAAAGAGAAACAGTAATAATATTTACTCGTGGACTAGGTGGATTTTAACCACTGAACCCGTAAAAGTTCTGTGTTTTTTAGTGAGTTCTGGTTATTTCCTTATGGTTTAATATTAAGCGCTAATCTACCCTTTTTATTTCTTAATATCTCGTTGGCGGGTCAGGGCGATACTGGGAGTTCGGCGTCATTACCGCCGAACCCTAACCCAAGTTATCTAACTACCATCAAGATGGAAAACATGCAGTTGACGAGCCATCTCGCTAAAGCAAATAGGAAGATTTAGGAAGTTTTTGCTCGGTTACTCCCTCTTGCAACTGAGTCGATATGTCAGAACCACCACTCCAAGTTTTGTGCCTTCAGGGCAACACCACCGAAGTGCTCAGCCCACTGACCATCACAGGGATCATCAACATAGCAGTCGATCGGTCAGGACTGCGACCCCAAGTTCGGTGCCTTCTTCACAGAATCCTAGAAATGCCCGTGACAATCCACAAGGAGGGGCTGGGACAGGCTCACGAAGGGACAACGTTCCAACAAATCCCTCTGCCCCACGATCAGAGCGTCAGGCACAAAGACCAAGGGACATTGGAGTAGAACAGAGGGGGGCTAATTTAGCCCGTTCCGGTGGAACGAGGATAGCCTCACCAATAAGGCATCCTCCTTCACCTGTAAGACATCCGACACCACCTCGTCTTCAACGAGATATTCTAGCTTATGGGGACAATAGGAGAAATCCTCCCCCATCTGCGAATAATTCAGCCCCACGAATGCGTGTTGATAATCTAGTCCCTCAATCTCAACCGCGAGTTGTAAGCTTTGCAAACGGAAGTTATTGGATAGAAAGCCATCGTGGTGGCAGGTCCGAGAGTGATCTAAGACATCCTTTGAGTTTAGCGCAGAGTCCTCAGTATGATCCACAGCCCGACTTCCGCAATCATCTGAACTCACAGAGAAGGTATCAAGCCTGGGATGAAGATATTAACTATACTCAACACGAGGGAGGTCTGTCCATAGTATGCGGCAATGGGAATGCCCCACCTAACCAAGCTCGAGCTTGGAGGGACAATAACCCGTCAAACGCATATGATAGGATGGGAGCTGTTGAACAGCCCCCAGCTAACCTAGGGACTAGGGACCAAACTCTTGAGAGACTAGCTGTGATGGAAGAACAAATGAAGAGACTCTTGTCCTAGAAGGAAAATGATGATTGCGACTCAGACGAGTAGATCGAGCCTTTTTCTCCAAACATTGCGGCAGCAACATATCCTATAGGTTTTAGGATGCCACACATGTCAAAGTTTGATGGAGATGGAGATCCGTCCGATCACCTCGGAATGTTTAACACCAAGATTATAGCCCACAATGTCGGGCTCGATCTAGGGTGTATCCTATTCCCTGCAACTCTGGTCGAGCCTGCCAGGCAGTGGTTTAAACAATACAAGAGGCATTCCATAAACTTGTGGAAGAAATTTTCTTCCGATTTCAAAAAAGTGTTTCGAGCTTCACAGGCAGCTTAAGTTGAGGCTGATTCTTTGGCCAGCGTGAAGCAGCAACCTGGCAAGACGTTGAAGGCATATCTAAGCAGATTTTCCAATGTTGCTGCATGAGCTAGGGATGCTGATGATAGGTCTAAGCTCATGGCAATGAGGACGGGAATCCTCGTCGGGGGCGACCTGTGGCAGGAGCTCCAAAGAAAATGAGTTAAGAGTGTTGATGAATTCTTGGCCCAAGCTCAAGAATGGATAAACCTGGAGGAGGTACGAGCTTCTGTCGTAGGAACCAGCCAGACCCATGTCCAATTCGTTGGAGCAGCAGCGGATATTTCAGCTTCGGCTCAAACCGTTGTCCAAAATAACCAAGGGGGAATAATAAAAGAAAGGGGAGTGGTGAGGGCGACCAGAGCGGGTCGAAGAAAAACAAGTCCGTGGAGAAATTCAAACCTGTCTACGCTACTTATACCGACCTAAAAGACACTTGGGAGCACATTTTTCTGGAAAATTCTAATCGCCTTCCATGGAAGAAGCCAGAACCATTGACGAACCCGAGGGCAAAGAGAGACCCCTCAAAATTCTGCTGATTCCATAATGACATCGGTCATAACACTAATGACTGTCAGCAGTTGCAGGATGAAATTGAAACTCTCATCAAAGTCGAACCGTTGTCCCAGTACGCCCGAAATCGGGTGGTTCCTAATCAGCTCGCCAGGCAGAACCCTCAATCAGTCCCTGAAGCTCCAAAAGGCCAATCTGGAGCTCAGGAAAATCAAGTCGAACCTCCTTCGATAGTGGGGGGAGATATAACCACGATTGCGGGAGGACCTCATTTGACGGGCATGAGCAGCGGGGCCCAAAAAAGGTACATTAAGGAGTTGAAGGCTCATAACGGGGTGGAGTTCGTACTAGAGCAACGATTATCGAAACAACAGCGATTGGAAACGCCACCAATCATTTTCACGGAACAGGATGCTAGCCACGTCCAATTCCCACATAATGAACCGCTAGTAGTAACCATTCAACTCACCAACTGAAGGGTCCGCAGAACACTAGTGGATAACGGAAGCTCTGTAAATCTACTTTTCAGGTCCACCCTAGAAAAAATGGGGTTATTCGTAACCGATCTGAAGGCGACCTCGATGACCTTGTACGAATTTTTGGGTGAAGGGTTAGTAGGCATCGGGACAATCAGACTAATGGTGACATTGGGAGAAGAGTCACGAACTATTTCCAAGGTACTCAAGTTCGTGGTAATCAATCGTCCGGCCGCATACAATGCAATTTTGGGCCGACCTGCGCTGATGGTATTTGAAGCCATAACCTCTATCCACAACCTGGCAATGAATTTCCCCTCAACTATGGGGATATGCACAGTCAGAGGCGATCAACTCGCTTCCAAGGAATGCTATAGAATTTCTATGAAGAGAAAATCACAACCCGGGCAGCAAGCGATGGTCATAAATGATGGAGGTGAGGAGTCCCAGGAAGTAGAAGTTACTCGTGGGATGAAAGAACCTCAGCAAGAAGAGGATAGTGAGGTTGCCCAATGCGATGACATTGACCTGCGAATAGGCGAAGATAGATCAGAGCTCAAAGCCATAGAGGAGCTCAAGGAAGTAAACATCAATCCCAAAGAAGCTTCAAGAGTCGTAAAGAATGGAAAGAATCTTGACGACAAAAGAAAGACGGAGCTGGTCGATTTTTTACAGAAAAACCTGGACGTCTTTGCTTGGTCGCTTGAGGATATGGTGGGAATCAGTCAGAATATAATAATGCACACTTTAAATTTTGACAAGAATGTGCCTACAAAATCCCAAAAATGGAGGCTTTTTGGAACGGTCCAAGCTGAAGCCCTTGAGGAAGAAGTAACTCGGTTACTAAAATGCGGGTTTATCCAGGAGGCAAAATACCTGATCTGGGTGGCCAATCCCGTGTTGGTCCCAAAGCTAAACGAGAAGTGGAGAACCTGTATCGACTTCTCCGACCTAAACAAAGATTGTCGCAAAGACTGTTTCCCACTGCCTAGGATTGACTAGCTGGTAGATGCCATGGCAGGTCACGAGCTCATGTCTTTCATGGACACGTACTCTGGATATAACCAGATCGCGATGAACCCTGTGGACCAGGAGCATAATAGTTTCATGACCGAGCATAATGTATATTGTTACAAAGGTATGCCATTCGAATGGAAGAATGTCGGGGCTACATACCAACGCTTGATCAACAAAATGTTCGCTAGCCAGATCGGGAGAAATATGGAGGTGTATGTCGATGACATACTTGTCAAGTCAAAGACCGCCAATAACCATGTATCTGATCTTAAGAATGTTTTGCAATATTAAGGAGATATAACATGAAGCTGAATCCCCAGAAATGCACTTTCAGGGTGGCATCTGGAAAGTTTCTGGGGTTCATAGTCAACACGAGGGGAATAGAGGCGAATCCTGAAAAAATCAGATCGTTGTTAGAAATGCCTTCACCCAGGTCACAAAAAGAAGTTCAAGGCCTAGGAGGGCATTGAATCGTTTCATTTCAAAATTCACTAATAAGTGTCTGCCATTCTACAACTTGCTCAGAGGAAGCAAGAAATTTGAATGGACCGAGGAGGGCAAACAGGCATTCCATGACCTAAAAATGCATCTGGCTGAGCCCCCGGTATTATCTAAACCAATACCTAGAGAGTCTTTGTTCCTTTATCTGGCCATGACAGAGAATGCAGTTGGTGCCGTATTAGTTCGAGAAGAAGACCATGCTCAGAAACTAGTGTATTATGTAAGCGAGAGGCTTCTCAGAGTTGAGTCACGATACCCATTGATAGAGAAGCTAGCATTCTGTTTGATATTGGCTTCCAGAAAGCTCCGGCCATACTTTCATTCTCATCCTATCATTGTCTTAACTGACCAACCTTTAAGGAAGATTTTGCAAAAACCTGAAATGTCTTTTAAAATGGGTCATCGAACTTAGCCACTTTGAGATATTGTACATGCCACAGACTTCAATCAAGAGTCAGACCCTTGCTGATTTTATGGCTGAATGCACCAGTTTTCAAGATGAGTGAGAGAGCCAGCGTAGGAATTATGGAAAATCTCCGTTGATGGATCGTCTAACGAGAATAGATCAGGAGCTAGAATAATCTTAATCTTGCCAGAGGGACATCGATTCCATACAGCTCTAACATTTGGATTTGAGGCATCCAACAATGAAGCAGAATATGAGGCCTTACTGGTAGGGTTAAGGGTGGCAAGAGAGTTAAAGGCGCAAGCCATCCAATGCTACAGTGATTCACAACTCGTGGTAAATCAGGTATTGGGGGAGTACCAAGCTCGAGGTATCAAGATGGCGACTTACCTAACTAAGGTAAAGGGGGACATTTATGAATTTGAGTACAACTCTATTGAATAGATACCCCGCAATCAGAATTCTAACGCTGACACTTTGGCATGACTTGCTGCAACAAAAGAGGCTGAAACATTAAATGTAGTACCAGTAGAGTTCTTGGAAAGCCCAAGTGTAATGGAAAAAGCAACGGAGGTCAGAATGGTTGACATAAAACTGACCTGGATGACTCCTATAATGGAATCTCTCGCAACTGGGAAGTTACCTGATGACAAAAAAGACGCGAGAAAAATACTCTATCAAGCTCCACGGTACGTCATAGTCGATAAAACCTTTTATCGACGTGGTCATTCATTGCCTCTCCTGCGATGTGTTCTGCCCGAGGAAACCAAAACCATTTTGAAAGAAATACACGAAGGTTTTTGTGGAGATCATGCTGGGGGGCAAAACCTAGCACTGAAGGTACTGGGACAGGGCTATTTTTGGCCCACTTTAACGAAAGATTTGATCTCGTATGTTCAGAAGTGCGAAAAAAGCCAGCGTTTCACCATAGTTGCTCGAGCTGCTCCAGTCGAGCTAACAATGATTTCCTCCCCATGGACATTTGCAGTATGGGGAATTGACTTGATAGGTTCCCTACCTATGGGAAAAGGAGGAGTTTGATATGTGGTGATGGCGATTGATTACTTCACGAAGTGGGTAGAAGCAGAACCTTTGGCAACCATCACCTCAAATAGAGTCCTGGATTTCATAGTGAAAAGTATCATCTGTCGATATAGACTCCCTAAGAAGATCGTGTCAAACAACGGGATGCAATTCAATAGTGATCTCTTCACAAACTTTTGTGAAAGATATGAGATAACGAAGAGTTTCTCGTCGGTAGCATACCCACAAGCCAACGGGTAGGTCGAGGCTGTAAATAAGACCCTTAAGGCGAGCCTAAAGAAGAGGTTAGACGAAGCCAAAGGATTATAGTCTAAACAGCTCCCATAAGTACTTTGGGCCTACCGAACTTCTCATAGGACCTCCACAGGGCATACTCCTTTTGCCCTAACTTTCGGAAGTGAGGCCATGCTCCCAATTGAATCAATGGTAAGTACTCACATGCAATGGAAGTTTGATCAAGAACAGAATAACAGGCTACTTAATTCATCTCTTGATCTGATCGAAGAAAAATGAGAGGAATCACAATTACATCTTCCCCATTATCAACAAAAGATCACTAGCTATTACAATTCAAAAGTCAATGGGCATAGACTTGGATTAGGCGACCTAGTTCTCCGAATGGTCTTTTTGGCGAATAAAAACCCTAAGGATGGTGTGTTGGGCCCAAACTGGGAAGAACCATACCAGATCGAAGAAGTCTTACGCGAGGGAACTTTTAAGCTAGCTCGAATGAATGGGGAAGTAGTCCCACGGACCCGGAATGCTCTTCACTTGAAAAAGTATTATCAATAGTACTACCATCAATTTAAGTCTTATTTACAAAAGTCGTTTCAATTAAAAAAACAAATGGATTATTAAATAACCATTTCTTAGTTTTATTATTGCGAGCTCGTGTTCTCATATTCTCATAATTGTAAAAGCAACCAGGAAATTTTATACTTCCTGGTTACTTGGGGGGCACATAACCGAAGACGGTGAGTTTTTTGAAAAAATTAAGCCTACTCGGATAAGATTAAAAAACTTAGAAGCTGGGAAAAATTGATTATTCAGTGGCTTTTTAAAGCTCAAGCTTTTAATAAACCTAGCGCAAACTAAGTTTAAATCATCTAAAACCCTGGATATAACCAGGTCTGAAGTATAGAGATTTGGAGAAATTGATTATTCAACGACTCTTTAAACCTCGAGTTTTCAATAAACCTAGCACGAACTAAACGTAATTTTTTCTTTAAAAAAAACCCTGGATATAACCAGGTCCGGGGCCAGATTCTCAACAGGTATAATGCTATTAAGCTTATTAAAAACCCTGGATATAACCAGGTCTAAGGCCTGATTCTTAACAGGTATGACGCAAATAAGCAAGCAAAATCTTGGATACAACCAAGATTGATATAATCTATCTCGATCTAAAGTCGATCCTTAAGATTTGGAATGTGCATGAGTCTAAGGATTCATAAACATGAGAAAATAATAAAGGAAAGACAAATATATCACAAGTTAGATATATATTCAAATAAGAAAAAATCTTGTCACATAGAAGAGAAAAAACCTCGAGCTAAGCCCGAAGGCAATTGTTTTAATCCCAAGGGATTGTTACAATGTATGATAGTGATTACAAAGAAAAAATTTTAAGTCAGAGGGCTCCGTCAACTAGCCCCACTGAAGTAACCTCCTCACCGTCTCCCTCAGCTACTCTGAAAGCATCGACAGTTTCCGAAGGTTCTTGCGAAAACTGAATCTTGAATTTAGCAAGAAACGAACCCCACAGCCAGGGCTCCATAAAGGAGAAGTTCCCATCCTGGTTGAAAGCCTAGACATGGTAAAACATCTCCTCCATTATTGACAATGACAATGTTGCTTCCTCCTTGGCTTTAACTTCAGCCTCGATTAGCTTCGCTTTGAGTTTGTCATTTTCGGCCAAAAGCTGTTCAGCACGACAACTCGCCTCTACAACCTGAGCCTAAGAGGCGGAGAATGTGGTCTTTGCGGATTGCTAGCCCTCTTGAGAAGCGATAAGAGCAGCCTTAGCAGCATGCTCACTCTGCTGAGAAACTGTCAGGGCGGCTTTGGCGGCATGCTCACTCTCCTCAGCAGCATTCAGGGCAACTTTAGCAGGGGCCAACTCAGCTTGGAGCTCTTCGTTTCTGTCCTTAGCACAAGCTATGCTTCGGTATTAGGCCAAGACGGATTGCAGAATAACGAAGCAAGTCAATAAAAAAAAGGAAGAACACGTAGTAAATAAAAAAGAATCAGAAGTGGGAAAATGACTCACGGTGAGGTTCATCCCCATAGTAGACTCGAGGACATCCTTCGGGCTGCGCTCCTCTATGGCCCTCAAATCCCTAGCACTAGCTTTATATGCATGGCCCACCATGTGACTCGCTGTCTCATACACGATACCCCAAAATGCCTCGGGGATCTTGTCCAGATCGTGTGGCTCAACCGATATCCGGACGACAGGGGCCTCAATTTGAATTACTTGGGGGTGTGAGGGAGGCATATGTCGAGGAGGGGGAGGAGGAACTTGCCGAACGGTGACCGCTGTCACCGGAGCTGGCTCTCGAGCAGAGCTCACATCTTTACCCTTAGAGGGGGATTTTGTAGTATCCCTCATTTTAGGGGTGGCCTTCTTCGCTACCATGGGCGTTTTCACGACGGGACCAGTTCCGGACCTTTTAGACTGAAAGGCACTCCTTAAATCAGGATCTCCTATCGATTCCATCTCTTAACCTGAAAAGAACAAAGAGGAGTTAATTCACAAGAGTAATGTTTCAAAGGTATAAATATCTATATATAAAGAACAAGGTTCCTACCCTCCGGGCTAGGGGAGGAATCTATTAAGATTAGCTCGGGTGTATGGACCGGCTAGGCACGACCTCTAACTCTTGGAATAACGGAGGGGAGGGGAATCTAAGGCTACAATCTCTTGGATCCTAGGGGGTTCAGGTCCCTCCTCAGGGCTAGATTCATCTACATACTGCCTGAACCCAGGAGTAAATGCACCCTGGAGAAGAGAAGGCCAAGTCCTACGGTTAGTCCCATATTCTTCGAAGATATAGGATATAAAGTTTAGCCTGTTATCAACTACAATGGTGCCTCTGGGATAGCTGTGTTCATAGCGTACCACCAAATGATCCACGCATTGGAGGAGGATTACATTTAGGTCCGGATCGGTGGGGTGGCGATTAACAAGCTGGTTGGGATTAAAATGTATTAACCTAAAGATGGCAGCAGCCTGATCTAACTCTCTAAAGGGGTATGGGTTACCTTGGCCAGAGGGGCCGGCTGCTGCTGCTGACGCAGGTCGGTCAAGATCGGGACCCTGGTTAATTTTGGGAGCCCGTCTTTTTCGCATGAGGGGCACCACGATCTCTTCCTTGTCAGTGTCCTCAGCAATTGGCAAAGCCTCTTGAGGGGAAGGGAGCTTAAGGATAACCGGGAGCGGAGCTTGGGTCCTCCAAGCTAGTGTCTGACCCTCGCTGATCAATTCACGCGCCAACATCGTGGCATCATTCACGACCTGGCGATAATCTTTTTCCCTAGGGGGAAGACTAAAAAAAATCTCGAACTGACCCCCGAGGGTCACTTGCCCGTCCTTGCGAATATAGCTACACGAGGAACAAACTCAGTCTAAACATATGTAAAAAAAAAGGGTATTTACAATGAAAGGGACAAAATTCACGTGCTAAGTTTACAAAGATAGAGGACTTATGAGGACAGTTGAAGTACCGATATTTGCAGTTCTTGAATCCATTCAACATAAAGAATAAATCTTTATAGTCGTTTGGATGGCTGGGGAGCTCGATGACGGAGGTGGAATTCAAAAAATGTGTAAGGTAGTAGAACCCATCACCTCACCCTTTCTGGTTGGGGCTTGCTTTGAGGCAGAAAAAATATAAAATATCTGCTGGAGTGGGGACATCCCACTCATGCCTCAGAATCAGATATTTTAGCCCCGCCAAAAGTCTGTAGGAATTCGGGGGGAGCTGAAAGGGAGCCAAGTTGACGTAATTTAAAAAATCTACGTAGTATTGGTCCAATGGAAGGAAAGCACCAGCCTTCAGGTGCTCATCACTCCAAGCCCCATAATCATCTTGGAAGGGGGCATAGCTCTGCTCTTCTTCAAAGGCAAGTCGGGCGAGGAAACTGCCAGCTCCTAGCTCGATGTTATGACTCAGCAGAATTTTGTTTACTCTCCCCTGAGTCTGTTTACTCTCCCCTGAGTCGTAATCTTTGAGACTATATGTTCGGCCTCGAAGAAAGTGTTAGGGTCGACGATGACCTCCCTCTCCACCACAGGAACAAAATGTGGGATAGGAGATTCGAAGGCGACCAATTTTCCTTTGTCCTTCTGCTGGGTAAATGAGCTCGCGACGTTCTTCTTTGGAGGTGTCATAATTTAGATCGCCTGGCGACAAAGCGGCCTAGTTAGTAGGCAACCTAAGATGGTCTATAACTATGGTCGTGGAGGTACGGAGGATGAAGAGGACTACTTTCAACGTTTGAAAGTTTATACGAGCTAAATTTTTTCCCAGCCTCAATGCGTGATGCCACGCGATATCCTAGGCTACGCACCTTGGTTTCTTAAAATCCCTAGATACTTCAGGATCTGTGTGTTAGAAATGTCATGCCCACTACTTTCCTTTGGAAAGCGGTTTAGTGCAAAACTGCCTAAGGAATCGCAACCCCTAAGCTACCTGGTATTAAACCTAAAACCCTTCAATTTCTATACCCCAAATAGGTATTCTTTAAACCGATTTTCCATTAGGGCTACCCCAGATTAACCCAGAAATTTGCCCAGTTTTATGAATGTCTTATTTTTAAAATACGTTTGGATTCACTCATGGAACCTAAACTGAAAACTATTTCCTATTAGCACTTAGAAATAACCTAACGATGCCGAACATTGAACATATTAAAGTAGAAATAAAAAAAATCAAACCAAGGGATGAAATACTTACAGGAAATAAGTTCGATTCGAAGAGGGTGTAGATACGGCCACGGGAAGATCCTGGAAAGCTTCTGAAGGTCTGAGATACGATGAAAATTTCTGGGGATTCTGGAGAAGAAGAAAGAAAGCTTGAGAGTTTGAAAAAGGGAGATTTTTTTTTTAATACAAAGGTGGTGAAGTCTGAGGACTGATCACCCTATTTATACGTAAACTACATAAATTAATATGGGCCATCCAATTGGGTTAGCTCGAGATCCAAGGGCCAAGATTAAATAGACCAGATGGCGGAAAAAAGTTGGCATGACAGTTATTTTAGTCCTCGAAACTGAAACGGAAGCCAATTGCAGAGATCCACGTGTCCAGTACTTGAGTAATAGACAGGCACGATTTTATGTAACAGAAGTCTAAAAGCCCTTACTACGTATGTCAGAAAGTAACGACATCAAACACGAGCAGGAGCTTGGGGGGCAACACGAGTTCACTCACTCAGCTAGGGTTCAGCTGGCAGGTAAATACATGGGAAGATAACAAAGTAGAATATATGATTATTAACCATGTGAGCAACTCGAGATTCATAATGGCTAAGACCTAATATTAGGCGTCCAGAATTCATTACGAGTTAAGAGTAAGATAGTTGTAAAAAACTCGAATTCAGATGGCTGTCAAGCTTGAGCTCGTATGAGATATTCAGCTCGTGAGGACCTAGATATAATGCATACTGAAGGATCCCAAGAGACTCGGAGATTTTTTATACGCTCATTAATGACCAGGTTGTGTCGTATGTATGTCATTTATTACCCGAGATAACCCGAGATAGTAGGAACGTATTTATTATGTTATCAAATCATATCCCAATGTAAAGGGGAATAATCTTTATTAATTATGTATCATATGTATAATTACGCGGTTTGTGGACACGGTTACCCACACCTGTCCGTGGAATTCCCCTATAAATACTGGGAATATTATTATTGTTATATTTAGATTGTTAAATTATTGTTTGAATAATTTTGTAAATATCAGAAAATTTTCACATTCATTATAGAGGATGTGATCTTGTATTAATACGAGAGAATTAAGATCACATGAATGAATAAAAATAGTCAACAACAACAAATTAAAGTCATGGAATTCTTTAATTGGGATTGTAAGTACGGTTTGCTGAGTATCATGTTGATACAAATAATCTAGATTCAGATTGTTGATGTGGTAAGACATCTCGGTAAATGTGCTTTATATAATATGATTATATATGACATGAACCGTTATGAATAAAATTCTTTATCCAAAAACCATTTAACAATAAAGACTTATAATTCATATCATAACTGATGATCATTTATAGATCAACCTAAATCCTGAGTGTTCATGAACTCCTGTTCATGTTTATTAAATCTTTTGATTCATTCGTTAAGGTCTCTTCATAGAAAGAGGCTAATGAGTTTTGTTTTGGAGATTTAATATCATGGATGGCTGGGAACATGTATCAACAATACTGAATCTAATCTTTCCTAACAGATCGTATATTAGTTCCCTTAAGGGTTAATTCTGGAACTGAATGATTTTGAGCTCAAATCTATAATTAGATAATAGATTAATTATTCAGTAGTGAATTAATGGTACTTAAGGAATAAGAAGTAAATTAGAATGGTAAAATGGTAATTGTTCCATTCTAATTTATGAACTAATTAATTAGAGGGTTGAACTATTGTAAGATGGTTATATCAATGGACGACTTAAGATAAGTTTCTGTATAAGTATATCTATAACATAAAGAGTGCAATTCTGAATTTATAGTGGAGAAATATCATAATTAATAAATTAACTATTATAATTAAAGAGTTTAATTATTTAGTTTCAATTTATTGGAGCTTAATGTTATAGGTCCATGGTCCCCGAAATGGCTCAAACAAACATTGACAAAGGTAAATACAAAAATAGGCAAAATGACTTATTTGATAAGTAAAATATTTTTTTATTTATCAAACATAATTATTGTATAATTATGTGTAATTAATTAATTATTTGATTTAACAAAAAGATAGCAGCAAGGAAGGACCTGAGGTAATTTTCTATTTATGTCTTTAATTCAATATATATATATGCATGTGAAGAAGTAGATCTAGAAATCTTGTGGGATTAAATTAACAATTTTGATTGTTGTTCCGCTGCGTATAATCTCTGATTTGATCTATAAATACCAACATATTCTGTATTACCGAAACTCTGTCAAAATAAAAGAGAAACAGTAATAATATTGACTCGTGGACTAGGTGGATTTTAACCACTGAACCACGTAAAAGTTCTGTGTTTTTTAGTGAGTTCTGGTTATTTCCTTATGGTTTAATATTAAGCACTAATCTACCCTTTTTATTTCTTAATATCTCGTTGGCGAAAAACCGCGTCAACCCATACATATTAATCATGTAACATCATCAAGTAATTTAAAACATAATAATAACCATGCTCCTTAATGGGGCCAAGCCCTAGCTATGCAAACCATGCGAACAGTCATATAACACTTAATTAGGTACAAAATATTCAAGTATGTTTAATCAACAAGGGAAACGATAACTTAAACATGTTCATTCCAAGGGGCCTGAGCCCTATTCATAGTTATAATTAATAGTCGGGCCAAGCCCTAATCACATATATCACATATTGGGTGTATTTTTCTTACCACAGGTTCGAGTATAACATAAAATAAGAACGACCCTCGAGCACGATCCCGGTTCTGAGCCCCCTAGCGATAACCTAGTCACAACCATAATATAGGATTCCATAAATAACAAGAAAATAAAGGCTTCCAGATGGAGTCCTAGCCTCCAGGACCTCGAATTCTACTAAACCGAGTAGTAGAATTGATCCCAAACCCTTAGGAATAAATCTCTATCTCTTAAAACCCACGATGGCCAAAACAGCCCATGCGGGCCGTGACCTGCCTTTGAGGGTCGCGGCGCACCCCTCAAGTCAGAGACCCCCTTCCCCTGGAAATGGGACACGGGCCGCGACATGCCCTTGAGGGCTGCGGCGCGCCTCCCAAATAGAATCCCCCAAGGGCCCTGGGTTCAGTTGGGTTGCGGCGCCCCAAGAATAGGGTCGTGACCTGACCCTGCGAACCAAGAATTCCTCCATTTTTCCCCAGCCAAACTCAATCAAAACCATCCCAAATCCACCCTAAAACAACAATTCAATCCTTATAACAGATTTAATATCCTCCCAGCAACAAAACCCAACTAAAAACTGGATGAAAAACTCATCAAAACTCCCAATTCAACACTTGAGTTACAAAGCTCAAGAACTCCTCAAGAACAACAAAAAAAATAGAATTTCAATGGAAAACAAGATGTAAAGCTTACCTCAACTGGAAGTTAATTTCTCTAGCTGCAACAAATCTAATCCCCCAAGTTTAGGCCTTCAATTTCCAAGCCTTCAGCCAACAATTCTGAAGAAATCCTCTTAGAAAAAAGAAGAGTATGAGAAAGAGAGAGAGTCGGTTGAGAGTGAGAGAGAAGGCTGAGTGTTTTTAGTGTTTGTGTCTTGTTCCTTGCTTTCATCAAGCTTAGGTTACTTAAGCTAATCCCGAGGCTCGGGTACAAAAACGTCCCCAATGGAAAAATGGTCAAAATCCCTGGTATTCCCTCCTAATCTCACTAACTCCAAATATATAGTCAATTATTCATTTTCGTTTCCTGATAACCCGATACTGAGATAAATACCTAAAATACCCCTTGTCTTGCCCCGAGTCGGGTATTTGGTCCCGTTGTGACTTTCCTGCTAACTTGCTCCCTAGAATCGTCTCATGTCGAATAACCCAAATAAACCCACATAATAATGTGGTCTCTCACATATATGCACATATATACAATTATGCCCATAACGGGCCAAATTACGAAAAATTGCCCTTCTAATAAGAAACGGGCCCACATGCATATTTAATACTCCTAAACATGCATAACTAGTTGTATTATCATATAACTCATATAATCACATAATCATACACAAATATATCATATATAAGCATATAATTCTAAATGATTGTCATCCTGGCCTCCTAATCAAAGCCCTAAGTCTTCTAGGTAATTAAAGATGTTACAACAACCTAGTGTTTGTGTGGGCAAGTCTCAACACATGAGAAGAAATTTCCTAGAGAGAAAACTAAGAGAGAGTGGACGGCTAGTTATAGAATATTAGTAGTGAATTTTCACCCTTGTCAAATTCATCTGACATAATGCATTCTATAACACTAGTATATATAGGCAATTAGCTAGGACATAAAATAGGTTTTAGTTAACCATTTTATTTTAATTATTTAATAATTATAATTAATTAACAAATTATAATTTTGACATTTATTTAATTCATTTTATAATGTTAATACCGATTTATCAATATTAACAAAAATGTCTCAATTGGCTATAATATTCTCTTTTTGAGACTTTGCATTAAAAACCTCAAATTTTCTTGTATTTCTTTGCTCACAAAATATCAATAAATAATTTAACATTATTTATTTTCGTTGACTTAGTCAATATGATATTTTTATAATTAATAATTAAATTAATTATTCAAGACTACTAGGTTCATTTTGATAAGAGATGACACGGGGACCATAGATCCATGAGCTCAAGCTCCAATAAGTTATCGTGAGTTTATTTATAACAAATAATCTTACTACCTTATTAATTCCTCGTGACTCTACTATTGACTTAGAATTGCACTCTTGAACTCATAGAATGCTTTACACCAAATCTAATTATGTTATCCATTGTTATAACCATAACCATCATTCAATCATCTATAGATGATCTACTAATGAGACGGGTGAAAATTACCGTTTTACCCTTAATTGGTATTTTATCCTTAACTCTCACAAAGTTCCTTGTAAATGATATTTCCGTAAATTTAATTATAGAAATGAGTACTCTATCATTTAATACTTGAACCAACCTATAAGGAAATCATCGTTTCACTTCTTAAACAGAAGCTATAGATTTCATATCTATGATAAATACTGTCACTCAATTATACTACCAAATCTCCAATATGTAAGTATGAGCTAGTTCGTAGGGTAAGCTAGTAACGACCAAATGAAAAGACTTGAATAATACAATTAGCAGAATATTAATCACACATAATTAAGATTGAATTGACCCATGGTCAACGTTGTGATATGATTATATTAGATTAGATAATAAAGATACTTACTTATCTTGTCAATAATCAATATTGATCCAGTTCAATGTAACAAAATACATCTGATATTATCTACTTGGTCAATGTCCTGGATATGACATATATGTGTAAGTAGATTACCCAATCAGTAAAAATCCAGTGTACTGATTTAATCTTGAGACAAAATGTTTTTGAATATATAATTACAATTATAATACACTGTGACCGAGTCACTATAATTGTAACTATACATATGTTCGAGATTTTATAAATGTTTGTATTAATAATAATTAATCATGTAAACAACATAATCTACTTTATTGATAATGAATATTACATAAGAAATGTGGTTTTATGAGGGCATAAAACCCAACAGATGCTTGGTACTTGTTCTTGGCTTCGTCATCCGTAGGAGGGATGATATGTTCAAGAATCGAATGAACTTTGGCTTGAACCTTGAATAAGGTTGCCCATGAGTGATATTGGTTGGTTTCCATGTCCAAGGTGATTGTAATAAGAGACTTAATGTTGGTGACGGCTAGGGCAGAGTGAAATTTCGAGGTGTCGACCATTGATGAGAAGGTGAGATGAAAAGGAGGAACGACGACTAGGTTGTAGAGGAAGGGGAGGAAGGTAACCGAATCCGATACCATGAAGGAAATCATTCGTGCTTTCTTTTTCATTGATAAGGAATATATACAATATACAAGCTATAATTTAGGTTGCCGTTACAATATACATGCTATAATTAAGGCTAACCTTTAGGCAACTAATGCTACAAGATATATTCAAAATAATAACAAATTATTTTACATAATAATATCTATTAATTCAAAATAACAATAGAATATTTTTGTGAACTTCAAAGTTATATTTTCCGATTACATATTAGTGACAGAAATTGAGTGATATATGAATCATTTGGCATATAGAACGTATACATATATAACTAAATAATTATCTTATGATACTCTTTTTATTGAATATATTTTATATTATTTTAAAATTTAATTTTCTCAGTCAAATATTTGTCTTTAACATTTTAATTTTTATTGATTATTTTTTTAATGCCTCTATGGTAATTCAACCATCCAATATATTTACAATCGACCACCTATGATGATTATTTTGGTGTAACAATAGAGCCATTTTGTGATAATATATTGTTAACCGTAAAAATAATCTACTGACACACGTACAAATCTCACACCAATAGACTCAAATCATGAGCAAAAAATGGGTATAAGATAAGTTCTTTCTTTATGAGGATACATGACGCTAAATGAGCCTGCTCACTAGTAGGTCATGAAGCACCCTTGTCTATGTAGTGCTCGAGTCCTTTTATGTGAAGTTCCCAAACTCTAATTAACGGATCACTGAAGGGCTCTTAGAAAGGTGAGCCATATTGGAAAGTTTTTTGACACTCCTACACTTAAAGTACAAGGTATGAACATGTCACAGAAAAAGCAAACTGCTATTGTTGGAATTATGACTTTATAAACACGAATTGAATATTGTGATTTAAGAGAACTAATCACAATATAATAATATACACTAAGTTTATGTGATAAATAATAGAGATGGCAAAAGGCTTGACACAATTAAAATTGGAGGTGCCTAGCTCGTAGGTCGGCCTCTTGCCATCGAACGGATTTTTTATCATGGTCACGGATCAAATATTGGTTACAAGAAAATGGTAACTCCGGACTATCAGTTTGTGGGATATACCTCTCAACTTGCACAGTAGGAAAATAATCATTTTCAGGAACAAGCTGAGGTATTTAGATAGGGACCTAAAACTTTGAACCTAATTCTTTTCTCGAGACCCTGATGACACTCCCACGTGTTTTACCAGACATGTGTCGGAAAAACCACCTCAGGAATTATAATAGTTTGTTCCGAAAAAATGGATCTTTTCAAGAAAATATTAATACTAAACGAAATCAATAGAGGTTAAAATTCAAATCTGGTTACAAAAATCCTATCTATCCAACCATTGCAATCCCAGAATGGCCTATAAAATTGCACAAGGGCTATTTGTATGAAAAATGGATAGCTTTCCTTTGTAGTAAGAAAAAAGAAATTTCAAGAGGTTGTTAGTAAAAGAACCGGCGATAGAGAAACTTATAGAAATGGATGATAACGTCGGAGGAAGAGAAGACGATAAATCTGAATGAATCTACTTGGACAACTACAACGGAGATTGCTTCATGAAGGACTCGTCGAAGAGGTTGAGGTATGCAAAGAGCAATCTGGGTTTGGAAAAATTAGGGAAATGGAGAATAAAAGGCATTCTGAGAGGATTTTTAAGGATATATATAGAGTGGTTTACAAATTGGATTGAGTCATGGGATCAGAAAATTTCAAATTTAATGGTTGAGATTTGACTTGGAAAAGGCAACAAAAGTTGAAAGGACATCTCCTGCCATTTTTCACAAAGTACGAGCAGTCGCCATTTATTGCGTGAAACCTATCAAACTACTTCAGTGGGGCAGGTGGGTACAAGTTCCTAGATGGGAAGATTAAAAGTCTCCACAAAGTGTTCAACCAGCCTTCTTTCATGAAGACTTGTGTGTGTGTGTGGGGGGGGGGGGGGGGGGGTGGGGCGCAAATGTTGTACCCAAAAATATGAGTTGATATGTGTATTCAGAACATGGCATAGTGTTGCGTCCATTACACGTACACAATATAATACAAGGATAGGAACTTGAATATGGACTCCAATAGTTAGTGTGACCATCTTAACTAAGCTTGGGACGTGGTGTCACGATATTTAGCTCACCTTGCTCGGTTACTGAGCTCGAGCTCTCATAGCTTAAACACAGCTCGAGGATGAGGGAGCATGAAGAATGCACATACATATCCCTAGCTAAGAATCCGAGATTCACCAGTTAATAAGGATATAATCGGATTGATGACTACAAGAAAAAATGCTTTTAATAACACCGAAAATGTGTTATCAAAACATACCATAACACTTTTTGATGTGTTAAGACCGACTATGTTATTGTAGGTCAGGGTACTTTACATAACACTTTATCATTGTTATACAGATGTGTTATTATACTGTCAACGATAACACAATTTCTGTGTTATTTTAATAAATAGATAAGTGTTTAATTATGTTATTTATAGTCGATTATATAACACATTTCAATACTTATAAATTTGTGTTATACTACACTTTAGTATAACACTTTTTTTGTTTTATACTACACTTTAGTATAACATATTTTTTGTGTTATACTATACTTTAGTATAACACATTATTTGTGTTATACTACACTTTAGTATAACACGTGTGTTATATTAGCTTAGAGAAACATAATCTTTTTTTACTTACACAAAACTAGGAAAACAAATATAAAAGTTGAAGCCAAATAAGGTAACATAAACAGATTTTTATTAATTACTCAAATGTAATTACAATATTGAATCTACTAGTCTAGGCTTAAGAAATCATATTACAACATAATTTATGCCCAATTCAGATTACTTTATCACTAAATACAAAACAAGAAATGTATACAAAAATTAGTGAAAGAAATTCTTCCATTCTAAAGACCTCAACTACAAATGTTGTCAAGAATTGCTCCAAAGAAATCATCTCAATATACCTGCACATTGTAAAAAAAAAGTCCTTTTATTATTAAGAACAAAAGTTCTTGCCACCACAACAACAAACATATAGTCTTTTCTTAAATGATACATTGAAAACTTCAAAAGAAGAAAATGGAAAACTATGATAAATACTTATCTGTTTTAGTTCAATAAAATAAGAGATCTATCAAGAAAGAGCTAGGGAATTTTTAGATGAACAATAAAATAAGAGAGAATCAGTAGAGAGTTTTTTCAGCATTTTTCGTTCGGTTTTTTAAAGCATTTTTTTTAGAGTGTTTGTACATGGAGCAAGTCTCCCTTTGTGTAATTTTGTACTTGATACTCAAGAAAGAATAAAGTCTAATCAGCCATTATTTGGGGCTATTCTACCTTGTATGTAGGCTTTTAATTGAGTTGAACCAAGTAATGTGTTTGGTGTATTTTTTGTTTTAAAGTCTTATCATTTTTTATTCTATGTTTCTGCATTACTCTTTCTTGTTTTGCTGATTACTCTTTCTTGTTTTGCTATTCTTTAAGGGTGTAGGATTTACACCACATTTCTAAAAGAGACTTGTTTAGTCCATATATGAATAGCAATAATCAGCACACATATCAGATCAGAGCCTAACAGAGCAAGAAAATTAAATAAATTAGACAACAAAATTTATATATACTACATGATACATTTTAGCAGTTTTACCACTGAAGTTGATCATATAAACATAATCAATGGTTATAGAACAATTGATACAAAAAAAAAAACAGTGGTACAAAGCCATATCCGAATAAAAAATTACTTAAATAACATTGCAAATCAGTTTTATAGTAGTGCATCTTACCCTAACAACCTCGTATAGTGAAGGGATCTATCACATCTTTCCCATGACTAGCTGGAATTTCCTAATTCTCTAAAACATGAAAAATGGGCCGCTTCATTCCATGATTATTTGTTAGTATTTATAGACACAAGATGATTAATAGCAAGCATGCCTCTTAATGAGACTACGGTATGTATCAAGATGAACTTTGTTCAAATCATTGACAATTTTATGAATCAAGATTCAAAAGTTCACAGTGAAGAAATTAGTATCATGCAAGTAAAAGTTAGAAATAAAATCAGTACGCGTGTGTTAAAAAAGGAACAAGCAAATGATTAGAAAGAATAAGATAATGATTATGTAAAAGCTTACTTGCTTCAAAAGCTCTGCATTAGATGAACAAGAATCCATTAAGTTGAAATTAAAATATGCCTGTTTTAAGTGGCATATTTTGGTTCTTTAGCAGTTGGTTTATATGGTAGTACATCATGTACCCCACTTTTTCTCTGCTTTTTCCCTGAAAGTTTAGGAGTTATTTTAATTTCAACTTAATGTTTTGAAAATTAGTAAGTTAATCAATAAAAAAACACAATAGAAGGTGATATACTTGTAGCACTCACAGAAATGAAGTGCCATCTCCCCAACTGCTGCTCCACTAACAATTACTTTGGCACCGGAATCAGCAACTGCCTTTATAAGCTCCTCAACTTTAGCTTCTTCAGTTTTCGCATAATTTTCTAGCTACAAGATATTAAAAAAAACTATGAGAACTACTTAAAGGCACATAATACATAAAAATGTCAAGGATAACATAACAAGCCAAGATATTAAGAAGCAATTTTATATCAACTGGAGCAAGAACAGAGCAGAACAGTATTCTCACGATAGTGTCATTTGGCATTCCTGAGTCAGGAATACCCACCAATATCATGGGAAAGAATAGAATTACAAGCCCAAAACTGTCCAACAAGAAAAGCTTTTCTTTTTTTAATTCATCATTCATTAAGGAGAAAATATGAACTAAACAACCAAAAGAACCCAGAAAAATGGATGCCACTAAACATTAATATGAGATGAAGGAAAATTTTGCACAATACATTAGTTATGTGGAGGATCAAAATTAGCCACAACAACAAAGGCATTGACAGACAGGCAACTGCAAGTGCATGCAAATAAAAAGCAAGAAATAAAGAAAATAAAATAGAAAATAACTGCCAAGTATATTGGCTACCTCGTGAATAAGCAAGCCAGAATAAGAAGAGAAACGTTCATATAACAGCAAGCAAAAAATATCCATTTCAGAATTTTACCTGGTCAAATATTTGCCCATCATTTGTTTCATGAATAACCATTATGGCACCTCCATAACGTTCAGCTTCTCTCAGGATATCTTCTTTCAGTCGAGCTTCCATTCTTTCCACTCTTTCATGATCAATGCCCTGAAAGAACACATCCTCATTATACTTTCCCCAAAAATGGACAGAGACAGTTAGGGAAGAAGTATCCCCAAAAGCTGCAAGATAAAAGAAATAGTAGTGCTTCAATGAAGTGTTGTTGTAGTGTACATGGTCCTAACAAAAAATGGATCCAATGTAATTTTCCAACTCCATGGTTTTAAACAGGCAGGGGAAACATGAAAGGAAAGAACAACATCTCTCTGTCCATTGAAGATAAATATTAAAAACAAGTGAGAAACATCAGTACTAAAATCCTTCATGATGATATATCTTGATTGCTCTTTGTGCCAAAGACTAAAGTTCATGTATTACGAATTGATAAATACTATGGTTAGTTGTTGTTCCCATGACTGCAGTGAAATAGTTGGACCATATTTTGACTATTTTAACAAGGAACTCGAACACATGCACATTCTAGACTAGCAGCAATAATCTACATTACAAGTTTGGATTATTTATTTCAAACTTGCATAGCCAAGTGCACCCATTGGATCTCTCCTAAGCAGTCTAAAAGAGCACCAGATTGCAGAAATATTATTAGTGACCAAAAAATTCCAACAATAAGAATGCCTAAGATATGACCTAGTTCATCATGAATTGGGAGAGGAAAAAAAAAGGCAACATAACATATGGAAATCCACTAAATAATCCTCATATACATTTTCTCCTTCCTGTTCCCCTTTCTCAAAATTAGATACAATCCACTTTTCAAGTCGAAAGATTGCAATGTGTAAAAGTTGTTCTAGAAAGGCAAATTTATAACATTATTTTGAGTCTCAACTTAGCATCAAATGCCTGTAGAAAAGAATCACCTTAAATCCTAAGAACCCTTGGCTTATCTAACCTCAACACTAGTCATATACCTCAACATTATTGGAATTTTTTAACAAATAATACACATTGCTCATAATTTCTCTATGGTGATGAGTCTGATGACTCAAAACAATCAGTTGGGATCAATCATAGAAGTAAAAGAAAAAACAATAATCAACCAAACCAGTTGGGATCACATTCAATGTTTGCCATATTATCAATTTTTTCAAATTTCTTTAACTAGATATGATAAGCACTTTTTAATACCTGCGAAGAATGCTATAGAATTCTGGTCTCGCTCTCATCCAGTCAGCAAAACTGCTATTACCAACAGATTTAGATTGAAGGGCTGATTTCTCTGAATGAATGTAGACAGCAAAGCATATAAGAAAGTAGTATCTCTCAAGATACTCCACAAAAAATGAAAGCAACGCCTCCCTTTTCATTTCATCTGGTTGACGTAAAATGCTATTGCGATAAGTGGCAATTGCCTCACGTAAGTTCTGTAAAATTTCAATAAATGGTTTCATGAGTTCAACAAACTTTTAATTTTAAAAAGATTTTTTTTAAAATGCCAAGAAAAAGCAAGAAATGGTTGAAAGAGATTTTCTGGAAAAAATAGATAATTTTAGATGATCTCTTATCAAATAGATGTTTAGAAAGCAAACTGAAGTCAAAAGGTGCAGCATGGAATTGAAGAGTTATACCTGCATGGAGGCACACTTGTCGATGACTTTATCTACTTGCCTTTTGCCTTCAAGGCCACCCTAAAACATAAATTTAATAATGAAAATTTTAAAAAGTACTAGTTTTTCAGTTTTTTCTTTTGAAAAAAAAAAAAGAGATGATTTAATGTACCTCTAATACCTGAACCAGGCTTCTTATGACGCCATATTCTCCTCTACGAAGTGCTTCTTCTGTCTTTGGAAAGTTGTCAGTGGAAATAGCAGTAGTGTCTGAAACTCTTCTGATTGAATTAGATCTTGGAATACCTATTTATGCAAAAAGACTAAGAATGAGAAGCCAACATCGTCAAAGACTGACTAGTGTGTTGTGCAGATAACAACAGGAGAAAGAGGCGGAAAAAAGGATACAATATTTTAAAACTAGAAAATAGTACAAGTGATCCAGCAAAAATTAGCAATAATATTAGTAAGACATTTGTTGTTGGCCCATTATCTTTTCAAAGAAGTTCTAGTAACTTTTATTGAATGTAAACATGTTTGAAAATTTTCTCTCCAAGCCGTCACATTACTACTATTATTGATCAAAAAGCAAACTCTCGTTTAGAGCTTGAAAATCAACCCTCGGCTTTGTACTAGCTTTTTCAGAAATATTAAACAGGAATTCTTTTGGAAGAAAATTAAAGCAAAAGGCTTATTTGGGATACAATTACACTCAAAGTCTGGGAAGACTACCAATCAACTGCTTCATTCCTAATTACATACGTGATGGAAGAGATTATTAGGCAAAACAATGGTAGAATGGTCTGGTATTTTAGATATTTCTTCCTCCACAACACTGATCTAAGAAGCATATAGATACTGTCACACATTTATTAAACATGTAAACTTTGTTATGCATTATCATCGAATATAAAAGATGGAAAATGAAGCATCTTCAAAGATTAACGAAAGAACTCGTCCTTGGTCCCAAAAATCTATCAGCATATGTAAATTCCATCAGAAAATAAAACCAAGCAAAATCTGATAGTTACACAATGCACCCATCAGAAATTGATCACAAATTTGTTTGCAGTGAGCAAGTTCCCCATGTTTCTAATACACTCAAAAACAATATTAGTTTGCAACGAGCAAGTTCCCCATGTTTCTAATACACTCAATTTCAAGTACTCAAGTACATGACCAAAGCTTATTTGCTTAGTTTATATAAACTTAGACAAAAAGCATGTATATACAATTCAAATATTCAACAAAGAAATTAACAAAAATAAGATAGAGAGTACTTATGATTAGCCTAATCCATTATAAGCACAAAAGGAAAATTTTAGAACAACGTTAGCCCAAACTTACAAGGGGAGGAAACTAATCAAAGCTTAATACTAGAAACAAAATAAGAAAGAAACAACAAGCTACAAATTGACACCACACAAACCTAAAACATAACTCAATTCATAGAAGAGAAATTTCCCTGCAGTTATTGAAGAGGAAATGAATGAAGATAAAAATAAGTGAAAACCTAGTTCAACAAAAAATAATATAACCACGAAATAAAATTGGAGAGTGAAAGTTAAAGTAGGTCTCACCATTGCTTCTATAACTATAAGTGCACAAATCTGCATAATAAAAAATTAAATTTACCATATATCAAAAGCAAGAAAGTCATAATAAGGTATGAGCATTGAAAAAAGAGAAGACTTTGTTCTAAAATTACGTGGTTCAGCTTTATAATGTATGAAATATAATCAAGAATGATGCATCAATGACACAAGTATAAATCAATAAATAGATGCAACAAAACTTTGAGTATACTTTAATGACTTAATAGAAACTTAAACACTAGCTGTGCGAAGTCAATAATTCAACAAGCAAGCAAAGATCTAAAGACAATATATATATATACATATATAAATTCATAAGGATAGCTCTGCCATCTTTTGCTTAAATAAAACCACTTTTTTTTTTCTTCAGATATATCTACCATCTTTTGCTTGAATAAACCCCTTTATTTTTTTTTCTTCAAATTTCACTCATAATGCAAAACAGGGGCAGCAAGTGGAAAAAGAGAAGAAACTTGCAAATGGCATCATCTTAGGCACATGGACTCGATAGATTAGTGCACTTTTCAAACAGCTGTGTTGGATTTTTTTTTAATTTAAAATGGTATTTTCCTAGGCAGAGGCCACACACTTAATTCATTAAAACAAAGTAGAATACAACACAACATAAACAACCAACCCCTGCCCAAAGTCAGACTTGAAGGGACCAAAGAAAAGAAATATTGTTTGCTAAACTAAATTTTGATTCCCTTTGTTTGTATATTTCAGGACAAAACTCCACTCTAATCATATCCATAATGTATATTAATTACATAGTGTATATTAGTTTATTTTATAAACTTAGACTATATAATTTTTAGTTTATAAATATTATTCATAAATATTATTCATAGTGTATTAATTATTAATGTTATCTAACTCCAACCATTCAATACAATTACTATAAAATACAAAATAAAAAAGAGTTTACAGCTAGTTAGTTTACAGCTAATATCATTAGGTTAGTTAGGATTTGTAGGAAAGATCTCCACATATAGATTAACAAAGAGATTTCAAACTCAAATTTCTTACTCAGGATTCAAAAAAAAATTAGATAGATATTACTTGCTTGTCAACTTTAGGCAAACATATATTAGCAAAACTAGCTCACAAGAATAACAGTAACACAGTAAGAAGAATCAAATGTAATAATTCACAAGAATCTGAGATTACACCATAAGTCTTTATTAAGCATCAACAATATGAGATTACACCCTATACACAGTTGAGAAGAACTAGCATACTCAAATTATAACAGTTCACACATAATAAACCATGCAAATATTGAGGACATAAATAATACAAGAAAGGAAAATGCAGCAAAAGTGGCAAAATGATAAAATTTTAAAGAAATGAATATCAGTAAGGGAAAAAAAAAACCAACTCTTTATTAGCAGTTACTCCACAAAAGTGGTGTAGAAGATACTCCAGACTATTTCTCTCCAATTTCAGTACCCTTGAGGCCTGAGGCAAAGAAAAAAGAGAAAAACAATTCAATAATGAAATAATAGCAGATAAATGTTTAAATAATTAGTAAGTGGAGGCATTTCAAAATTTAGAAGAGTAACAACACAGCTCACAGTTACTCCTAATTAAAAGGAAAATCACTATAGCCTAGTTCTATAATCACTGCTCACATATGGTATTATGTTACCATCAGAATATCAATTGAAAAATTTTGAAGCATTATAAGAAAAACAAAATTAGTCAGCAACTACAAGGCAGGAATTTATTGTTACGGAAATCCCATGATTTATATTTATCTATAGAGAAGATAAAAAATTACATTATCACCCATGGAAGAAAAAAATACATCCAGTTGATATATTGTATTAAAATATCAAACATACATGAAGAATTTATTCAACAGCCTGGAGTGCAAACTGCAAATAAATTTCAAGTAAAGAGGAGTGTCCTTCAATCAGCAGACTCCCAATACAAGATCAGGGGTAAAGGCTAATAGATCCATGAAAGCTGCTTATTTTTAAGAATATTTACCAACCTCACACATGGTTCATATAAAATAAACTAAGACAATAAAGAAAAGATTAATCCAGAATTACACTACAATATCTACAATTCCATTTATGTTTAAAAATGCAAGACCTTAAAGAAGTAATTAAACATACATAAATCAGGAAATGGTAATTGTACAAAGAACATATTTATAAGGGTTTGGAGTGGCATTATGATCACGAATAGTTATTAGATGCATCACTTCCTTGTCTTGGAATGTTCAGGAAAAAATCATAATAATAAAGAGCATAATTAACAAAAATCTGGAACCACCACTGAAAGTATGTACACCAAATATCCCAAAAGAATGAAAATGAAACAAAATATTGAGGCTAAGATACCAATGAAAATAAGAAACTACTTCTCCATGTGTAGAAATTATACATATTAATCAATCTCCAGAAAGAGCAACTGAAATTAACTCCAAATACCAGTAATGTTTATAGTACAATACCTGGCCGATGCCAAACATATTGCAGATTTAAATGCCAAAATCTCTTTGAAGCCAAAAAATATCACGGTCTGCTCCATGCATCACCTAATTCAGTTCACTATCTTTATCGACAAAATCCATATACGAAAACTGCTTCTGCACCCATTAAAGAACGCTACCAATCATAAACAAAACAGGAAATCAACCCATGAACAGAGAACCAAGAAACTACTACAAGCAAAGCCATTATAACTATATCAAGCTTAAATAAACAAAGCCTTTCAAATAATTAATTAGATGAAGATTAAAGAAAACCAAAGATTACTAACAAGCGGGTGAATATACTCTTTACAATTACCATCCTCGCCCTTCTGCAACCAAACAAGCTCAAACGGTTGGCTCACATTATTAACAAATATTTTGAACTCCTATTGAGGTCTCGGAATCGACGGTATATGAAATGGAGTCTTCGGTTTCGTCCCAGTGATCTTATCCTTCGTCGCCACCTTACGGGTGATGAATTAGAATCCTACCCACTCGGCAACTGACTCGCCCCCTTCTTTTTCTTCCCACACACTAACTGAAACCCATCATCCACAACCGAAGTCCCATTCCTCACCCTCCCATCATCCAGCAAACTCTGAGCAAGAGAACGAGAGAGGTAGTGAGAAAAAATAACAAGAACAAAATTAACCCAAAACTCAACACTCCAAACATACATATATGCATATATAAAATAGAGAGAGCCGAGAGTGTCGGGGGTCACAGAAGAAAACTATATATATATATATTCCTGAATATATATGTGCAGAGGGAAATTGGAAGAGTCGAAAAAAACTGAGAAAAAAAAATTAAAATCAAGAGTTGAGGGAGGGAGAATATACGTTGTGCTAACTGAGGGATGGAGAAATGTGAGTGGGTTTGGGGGTTTCGGCGTTTAGGTTTGGGGGTTTCTCCGTTTGGGATTTCTGAAAGTAAAAAAGGGAAAGTGCCAAAAACTCTACCAAAGGATGCGAGAAGCCAGTGATAGAAGCCATAGATTTGAGGGATGGAGGAGATTTGAGGGATGAAGGAGACTGAAGCAGGGATTGAGTTCAGAGACCGTACGTAGCCGAAGAAGAAAATGGGTCACTGTTCTTTGTGTCCAAAATGTTGAAGATAGTCTAAAAAATGCTAAGTGGCAGGCTCACTAAAAAAACTACCGCCCATTTTTCATTAATTTGCCACATATAATACTTTTTTATTATTATTATATTCATGTGTTATGGAAATGGGTATTTGGTGTAGTGGATATATCTATTGTAATTAATTATTCATTAATAGAATATATTGTAATAAAGAGTATTTCTTGTAAGTTACCCAAACCTGTTCATTTTCTCCTATAAATAGAGGGGGAATGAACAGGATGGGACGACACTTTTGTGATACCAAAACTCTAGAGAAATTGTATTAGACAACTCTCTTGAGAAAATACCCTGAATAATATTGACTCGTAGATTAGGTGGATTTAACTACTGAACCACGTAAAAATTGTGTGTTCTTATTTCTTTTGATTATTTACGGTTTATATCAAGCCTAAAATCTCTTCTTTTTATTTATATTTTTTAGTTGACAAAAAACCACATCAATAATTGTTTCTTTTAAACAAAAATTATATGACAACCATAAAACACATAATAAAAATAATTAATGAATTTTCTAAATAAAACTAAGCAAACATGCATTGAACGTTGCTTGCACCTAGTATATATACAAAAGCTAATGGTAGTGGGACTCTTGCAGGTAAATAAAAGCTTAAAAAATGATTCCCATGTCTTTGAAATCTCACTATAGTAATGCAGAGACCCAAAGTAATGAAAAAATGACTTGTAAATGTGAAGCTCTAAGGTATCATACCATGAGAATTACAAAATAACAAAAAAATTAAAAGTGATCAAGATGCAAGGGAAAAATTTTGTTTGACATTTTCGGAAAGACCACCTATTTGTTTGTTTAACAGGTTCAGCATGAAATCATAAATAAGCTCTACTAAGGAAATAGGAGAATTCTATAGTAGGAGCACTCTTTTTGTCTCTATCATTAGAGTGTCTCTATTTTCGTCACATGGAGAAATTATTACACAATTTTTTTATATGACGATATACTTTGTAGTTATAGTAGGCATCCCATCAATTTTCGAGAAATTCCAAATAATTTACGGTACCGAAAAATAGAGTTCAAAATAGTCAATTGCACGCGAAAAAATAAGCACATGTGCAATTGACTCTTTGAATCATATTTTGAGCACGATATATTATTTGGAATTTTTCGAAAACTGGTGGGATACTTTCTATAACTATAATGTATATCGTTACGTGCGGAAAAACAAAGACATTCCTACTCGTACGGACAAAAATAAAGCACCCACAATACAATTACCCTATATATATAGGAAAATTCTCCTATAGAGGCTTCACTTTAAGCCCTACCGGGCTCTCAGTGTTCTCGACCCGTGAATAGTTTTCAACGCGATTTTTTTTATGACCGTGTATATTGTAGCTATTTAGAGCATCTTGCAAATTTTCAGAAAATTCTGAATAGTCTACAGTACCGAAAACTAAGTTCAAACATGTTGTTTCACGCATGACTAATTTTTTTTATGCACGTGAAAATCAACATGTTTGAACCTAGTTTTCAGTACTGTAAACTATTCGGAATTTTATGAAAATTTGTAGGATTCTTTAAATAGCTACAATATACACAGTCATAAAAAAAAAATCATGCCGAAAACTATTCACGGGTCGAGAAACACTGAGAGCCCCACCAGTAGAACTTAAAGTGAAACCCCTGTAGAAGAATTGTAATATATATTATTTTTGTAACGCCCTACTTCCTTAGAGCCATTACTAAGTGAGTTTAAAAGCGTGCATTCAACTCGCTAATCGAGGTTTTAGGTCTGTTAACCGAGATTTTCAGCAACTCCATTAATGGCTAATATTTACTGATAATTACAATGAAAACAGAAGATTAACACAGGGTTTTTCCGTGGTTGAGGCGTTAACTAGCCTTAGTCCACGAGTCTATATTATTAGAGCTCGAAGAAGCTTTTACAATGGAGTTTCCTCTCTATATTTCGACAGAGCTACTGTATTTTGTTTTTGAGGAGAGACCCCTTTTATGGTGTTCTGTAACTTATATATATAGGCTCATGGGAGCACTGGGTCTGGGCCGGGTATGACCCGGGCCCATCAGAGATGGGAATATTCCTGGCCTTTCTAGTGGAGGCCCAATACAAAAGGAGCAAAATACGTAAATTCCAAACCAGCTAAGGCCCAACAGGTTGACCTCGGAGCTATCTTTCGCCCGACAAAACGGTGCTTTTGGTTTGGACACTTCGAGTTACGAGGCAGATTCAGGAGACAAGACCAGTCAGAGTACCTGACAGCGCAGACCTGAAACAACGGTGTGCAATCCCGAGGTGCCCTTTTCTGCAGGTGAAAAGTGGGGACAACGCCCATGCGGAGTGACGCGGCTTCAGGTCCCGGGACGCTTGACCCCTCCAACCGGGGGTGAGGTGATCCGGGTCCATTTACCTTTGTCCCGCTTCGTTTACCACAGGCCCGGACTGTACCAGGGTCCGAGACCTGGACGCGTAGCCGTGGGGGATCCGAACGCTCTGTACGTCGCCCGGACTGTCGTCCCGGAGGACGGACCCGGAGGAACATGCCGGACCCCTCTAAATGGGCCCAGACCTGCATCCCCGGTCCGTACCCCTCCCTCTGGGTGCCCTCCGTACCAGGAGGCCTTGGGCCGGGCCCGCACGCTCACATGGCCCCTGACAATGGGCCCAGACGAAGGTCCCGAGCCCATGCAGGAAATGGGGATAAAATTTACCCCCCAAGCCTTCGCCTAGGTCTGCCAGGAGGAGGGTTGCATCGTCTCTAAGACGCCCATGTGGTTGCCTTTCATGTTCCTGCCCGAGATCGTGGGTCCACGACAGCGGGCCGTGGCACTGGCCGCCTGTTTGGCCCGGATCGTTTACCATTATCCGAGTCGTTTACCTTCCCGCTTGGTGGCAAGGACACACGTGTCACCAGGTGATTGCTACACAGATCTTGAAAGGTCGCCTAGCCCTCTCAAGGGTCGCTAGGCCTAGGCTAGGGTGTCATCCCACGTCTCGAAGCGTCCCATCCGCACGGGGGGCAATCATTAATGCCCCTGGGATGAGGTAGACCGTAGGATGGGGAGACCTTTGGCATCCGTCACTCCTGGGCCTTCAGATCTGAGACGGCGAGGATCCAACCTGAAAGGACTCATAAATGTCCCTGCGCAATTCCTGACCGTCCGATGAAGAGACACCTGTCCGTTGGATCGTGGGCCAGGATTTAAGGCCACTATAAATATCCCACGAAAACCACATTTGGCACTTTTACCTCTTCGAACCAGCTTAAGAACCGACAAACACTGCTCGAGCTTTGCATGTCCGACATCGCCGACGACCTACACCGCCATCTGCTAACTCTGCGTCGCCGCCTGTTCGCCAGAACCCCAATTTCCGCTCTTCTACCTGAAGACGCATCTCGGGTTTGTCCTGTCGACGAACTACTGCACCGGCTACACCACTTCAAGAACGAGGTTCTGCCGTCCTTACAGTCGGACAACCATCACCTTCTACGGTCGACACCTCACAGTAAGTTCTCCTGACTCTCTTGACAACTTTATGAACTTATGATGTTCTTTTGATGCGTGCGTTTAGGCTCTGTGCTTAGAAGTTGTTAGGAAGGTTGCCTGGTTTGGGTTGCTCTGTACCCGGATGCTGCCCGGACAGAGGGCGGACCTTAGTAGTCTCCTCTCCCGATCAGGGTCCCGGGGCTCTCGGGAGTCCCGGATCTAATCCGACGGGACTCCAAGCAGTCCTTAGGAGACTCCCCGTACCTTGACCGACTTTCTTGGGTTTAGGTACTGACTGCTTGGTTTTCTTTCTTTGTTCCCAGATCGTCAGCTATGGAAATGGGCGTTACGCTCCATTCTGAAGAAGAGGTCAATAGGACCCTTGTCACCGTTCCCAGATCCTAGACGCCCAAAGGCAACAGGTGGGAGATGGACGTGACGGCCAACTCGTTCTGGAATTACCGGATGATGCTGCTTCTGGAGCAGCATCTGGGCATTGATTCAACTCCGGGCCTCTTTCACAACTGCGTGGCCAGGCTCGAGGAGCGGGCGCATACGTCCATGGAAGGATTCGGAGCCTGGAGCGCTAGCCACATCATTGCGGGAGCCACGCTCCCGTTGCACGACTATTTCGTGCGGTTCTTGACGTACGTGGGAATCGTACTGTTCCAGCTCCTGCCCCAAGCGTACCATCTCCTCGCTGGATGGCGGGTGTTTTGCGTCGCGAAGGAGATCGCGGAGCCCACACCTGCGGAGATCCTGTACTTCTACAAATTGGAGCCGCAGGTTTATGTCAAGGACAAGACCCTGGACAGCTTCTATAGGCTGAAGTCGCAGAGTAGCTATCCTGCTCCCACCAGCTCCTGGAGGCATCCCCCAGACGTCAGGCATTACTGGTTCATGACGTCCGGATTCCTCGTGGACAAGAACCCCACACTGTTGCTGGACTTCCAGCGAGTGGGTAAGTATTTTTTCTGGACCACTTTTATTCCTCATCTTTTCTACCCGTCTCTTAGCATATCTTTCGGGTGTAGGGCCCTTCGCTCAAACTCCCCTTACCGAATTCATTCTGGAAAGGAGGAGATTTTATTCCAAATTGAGCGCGGAGGAGCTGGACGTCGGGGGCTATGTCACGGACGACAATCTCCGACTGGTCGGGATGCTCGCAGCCACCCGGACCATTGTTATCCCGAACCTTCGGGGCATCCCCTGCGAGAAGAACGTCGACGTCTGGGAGCAGATGGCCCTGGATCACATTGCCACTGTGGTACGAGCGGCGCGAGCCGACGCGGCCCAGCGCAAGAAGGAACAAGCCCCGGCAGAAGTGGCCACCTCAGAGGAGCTGGAGGAGCTCTTCTAAGATTCCCTACCAAACGCTGGGACTCCCGGGGCTAGCCTATCGGGGCGAGGTAACTCCCCTTTAATCTTAACTTATGCTCCCCGAGTCGGGGACTTAGCTAGGGATAGGCTAGTACCCCCGGACCCCACGCTTGGGGCCGATGGGGAGATGAGACCTTCAATTCCCATCCCCGTAGGCTTGGAGGTCCTCATGTTCTTACCCGGGTTCCCCCAGTATGAGGGTTTTCTGAACCTGGACGACATAAGGGATCGGGTCCATTCATTTGCTTTAGAGGAATTGAGTCATGCCCAGGGCACAGACGAGGGTTCGTCCCGGGTCATTTATAACTTTGATTTATGTCTTCATCTGATTGGTTTATCGTCCTAACTCCCTCTTTCTATAATTTTGTAAGGGACTCTGACATGTCAAACCCTGCCAGCGAAATGAGGCGGCTCATCAAGGAAAGGGCGGCTAAGAAGGCGACCAGGAAAAGCAACAAGGCAACGGGCCCGGACCTCCACACTGCCAAGGAACTGTCCGGGACGGAGCTTCGACCCGGTGAAGGTGCCCTAGCCGTGGTCCCCTTCCAGGCCATGGAGCCTGCTGCAGACTCCGCCTCAGCCCCGCCCCCCGTGATTGACTTGGAGGCGGGCGCAGCCGTCAGCCGAAACTCCGGGAAGAAGGGCCCACACGCTGGCGCCGAAGAGGGCAACACAGGGAAGAGGCCCCGGACGAAGCGACCTGGCTCGACTGAAGAGTCACAAGGGGAGAGTCGACTGGCCGCGAAGGAAATCCCTGCACTGCCAGTTCTCACCCTACGCCCAACTCTCCTCGAGGAGGGGGAGTCAGCCCTGAGGGATGAGCAGTCCCGGCTGATCAATCGGACCTGGGAAAACGGCCGATGCTGGAGGGACGAAACTTACAAAGCCCTGACGACTCATCGTCAGGTCGAATTCTCGAATCGTCCTGCCGAGTTCAGCACCCCTCAGCCGATCATGGACCGGCTAGTCGCCGAAGCGGGCTTCCGCCCTAAACTCGGCCAGGACACGGGCCCCCTGGCGGCCGATCTGCTGGACCAGGTTGGGAGCACCATGTCCAACCTTCAACTCAAGAGGTACGCCACGATAGCCAACCCGGACGTACTGTTCATCTCCCAGGCACTCCGCCACCAGGCCACCGCGGTAACTTTCACTTCTCTTACACTTCTTCCCTTACTTATTGATGATAGTTTTATTTTCTAACTTTTCTTTGCTCCAGGTTGATCTGTTGTCCTAACAAAGTGCCGATCTGGTGGCCGAGCTCGCCATAAAGATGGAGACAGCCAAGCTGGAGTTGGAGGTGGCCGTGAATCAGAGGGAGGCCGCCAAGGAGGCTCTTGGCCGGGAGACGGCCCGTGTCCAGACAGAGGTGGCCCGTGTCCAGATAGAGCACGAGGATCTCGGCCGCGCCAAGGCCAGGTTGGAAGAGGAGTTGTCCCAGAAAACGAAAGAAGCCGATGAGCGGGCGACTCTCCTGGAGACGGCCGCGGCTCAGTCTGCTCTGGACAAGGAGGAGATCCTGGCCCTGAAGGCCCGAGTCTGCGAACTGGGTGATTCCCTGCTTCAGGAGAAGGCGACGCACGAAACGACATGTCGTGAAAAGGAGGAGGCCGAGGGCATGTTGGATGTCACCTTTGACGAGGCCATCTACATGGCCTGGTGCAAGGATAAGAGTATGAATCTCCTTGTCTTCCCTGATCCCGAGTCAAAGCGGGCCGAGTACGAGGCCAAGGAGAGGGAGGATGCGGACCTCCGGGCGGACGCGTTGTAGGCCCGAACCCCGGCCTTGTAGTTTTTATTAGTGTTTTTGACTTGTAATTAAATTTAGAACACTGCTACCTTCTCTGGTTTTTATGAAGGCTTCCTTTTGTTGTTCCAAGTAGAAATTTCATTTTGTTGCCGCGATTAACTGATTGTAAAGGTTTAGTTTCGGTTCCAACGGCTTGGACTAGACCCAACGACTTAACTTTCCAAGTTTCCAATCCTGGCACCCAGTCCAGGGCCCTCGGGGCTTGGTTTAACTTGGAGCTCTGTTCTCTTTTTATCAGTTTTAGGCCCTGGCTTTGCCCTAGGATAAACCGGATACTTTTATATCCCGGACGTCAATTGTCCGGACCGGACGAGCCCTGAGCTCCGTCCTCACTTCTCTGGACATCACTTGCCCAGGGCGGGACTGGCCTTGCTCCCGGACATCGTTCGTCCAGGGGCAGGATCGGCTTTGGGCCCCGGACGTCGCTCGTCCGGGGCGGGACTGGCTTTAGTACGGTCCTCTGTTTTATACCCCCCGGACGTCGCTCGTCCGGGGCTGGACTGGCCTTGGGCTCGGTCCTTCGTTTTTATACCCCCGGACATCGTTCGCCCGAGGTGGGACCGGCCTTGGGTCGGTCCTTTATTTTATACCCCCGGACATCGCTCGTTCAGGGCGGGACCGGCCTTGGTACAGTCCTCTTTTATACCCCCGGACATCGTTCGTCCGGGGTGGGACCGGCCTTGGGTCGGTCCTCTTTATTTTATACCCCCAGACATCGTTCGTCCGGGGCGGGACCGGCCTTGGCACAGTCCTCTTTTATACCCCCGGACATCGTTCGTCCGGGGTGGGACCGGCCTTGGGTCGGTCCTCTTTATTTTATACGCCCGGACATCGCTCGTCCGGGGCGGGACCGGCCTTGGTACGTCCTCTTTTATACCCCCGGACATTGATCGTCCGGGATGGGACCGGCCTTGGGTCGGTCCTCTTTATTTTATACCCCCGGACATCGTTCGTCCGGGGCGGGACTGGCCTTGGCACGGTCCACTTTTATACCCCCAGACATCGTTCGTCCGGGGCTGGACCGGCCTTCGGCTCGGTCCTTCATTTTGATACCCCCGGATATCGTTCGCCCGGGGTGGGACCGGCCATGGGTCGGTCCTTTATTTTATACCCCCGGACATCGTTCGTCCGAGGCGGGACCGGCCTTGGTACGGTCCTCTTTTATACCCCCGGACATCGTTCGTCCGGGGTGGGACCGGCCTTGGGTCGGTCCTCTTTATTTTATACCCCCGGACATCGCTCGTCAGGGGCGGGACCGGCCTTGGTACGGTCCTCTTTTATACCCACGGACATCATTCGTCCGGGGTGGGACCGGCCTTGGGTCGGTCCTCTTTATTTTATACCCCCGGACATCGTTCGTCCGGGGCGGGACCGGCCTTGGCACGGTCCTCTTTTATACCACCGGACGTCGATCGTCCGAGGCTGGACCGGCCTTGGGCTCAGTCCTTCGTTTTTATACCCCCGGATATCGTTCGCCCGGGGTGGGACCGGCCATGGGTTGGTCCTTTATTTTATACCCCCGGACATCGCTCGTCCGGGGCGGTACCGGCCTTGGGGTTTGCGTTTCCCGGACTATGGTCCGAGCTGGGACTAGCCTAAGCTTGCGCCCCGCCAGGTGTTTGCCTATACCTGGGATGATACCCCCCTCAGGTGAGCGGAGACAGGCCTGGGGTCACTTGAGAAAGATTAATATAGTTTTGACAATAACCCCTTATGACGTTTTGCACACGTCATTTTCATTGTTTGAAAGAAATTCGCCCTGAGGCGTACATTGTTTACAACAAAAATATTAAGCTGGTAAAAGCTCCCGGACTATTGATAGTATTTGCGGAGATGCTTCGCATTCCAGGCTCGCGGGACTTCCGAGCCATCGAGCCGCTTCAAACGATACGTTCCGGGGCACACCTCGTGTTGGATCTCATATGGCCCCTCCCAATTTGGACCCAGAACCCCCACTCCCGAATCTTGAGTGGCAGGGAAGACTCTTCGCAAGACCAAGTCGCCAGCTTCAAACTTACGGCTCTTGACTTTGGAGTTGAAGTGTCGTGCGATCTTGCCTTGGTACATCTTCAGCTGCACCTGCGACTCTTCCCGGATCTCCTCGATGAGATCTAGTGATTCTTGGAGTAAGGCGTGGTTCTGGGTGGGATCATACGTGTCACGTCGGTGGGACGGGACGGCCGTTTCGATTGGGATGACGACTTTGCATCCATAGACCATAGAGTAGGGGGTGTGTCCGGTTGACGTCCGTTCGGTCGTTCGGTAAGCCCATAGTACGCGGGGGAGTTCCTCGGGCCACTTGCTCTTGCAGGCCTGGAGCTTCTTCTTCAGTGTCCCCTTTAGGATTTTGTTCATGGCTTCTGGCTGGCCGTTTGCCTGGGGTCTGGCAACCGCAGAGAAGCTCTTCACTATACCGTGCCTTTCGCAAAAATCCGTGAAGTGGGCGCTGTCGAACTGCTTCCCGTTGTCGGACACGATTTTATAGGGGAGGCCGTATCAACACACTATGTTGCTGACGACGAAGTCTAAGGCCTTTTTGGAAGTGATTGTGCTCATGGGCTCTGCGTCAACCCACTTCGTGTAGTAGTCCACGTCCACGATGGCGTACTTTACCCCTCCCCTTCCGGTCGGGAGGGACCCGACAAGGTCGATCCCCCACACTGCGAAGGGCCAGGGGCTATTCATCAAGGTTATCTCTGTCGAGGGGGCCCGTGGCACCTTCGCGTACCTCTGGCACTGCTCGCACTTGCGGACGTATTCAATGCAGTCTTTCTTCATGGTTGGCCACAAGTAGCCTTGGCGCAGGATCTTTTTGGACAAATTCGGCCCGGCAGTGTGATCTCCGCAAAAACCTTCATGCACCTCATGCATGATGGCACCCAACTCGGTCCCGGATACGCACCTGAGGTAAGGCATGGATAAACCCCGGCGATAGAGCTCTCCGTCCATCATGACGTAACGGTGGACTTGGTACTGGAGTTTCCTTGCAGCGGCCCGATCGATTGGAACTTCCCCGGCAGACAGATAGCGGATCAGCGGTCCCATCCAGGAAGCGGAGTGATCTACGATGTGGACCGCGGGGGCCCTGATGCTTGGGACGGGGAGATGATTGACGGGGACCAGACCGGCAAGCTCTGACTCGGCGTCGGTGGCCAGCTTGGCTAGTGTATCTGCGAAGACATTCTGCTCCCGGGGGATCTGGCGGATGGAATGTGCTGCGAACGCCCGGAGCATTTCCCTCGCTTGAGTAACGTATGCCACCATTCTCTCTCCCTTGGTCTGATACTCCCCTGAGATTTTTCTAACGACTAGCTGGGAATCGCTGTAAATTTCCAGGTTCGTTGCCCCTACCTCGTTGTTCGATGCTTTGAACTGGAAGCGGAGGGCATTTTGTAGCTGGTGCCCCTGTGGTGACACCAAGATGATCCCAGCCCCGGCCCCATTCTCGTTCGAGGCCCCATCCACGAAGATTTTCCACACGGGCGTCGCGGGGGCTTCGGGAATTCTGTCTTCCGAAGAAATCCCAGAACATTCGACGATGAAATTGGCCAGGGCCTGTCCCTTGATGGACACCCTGGGCACGTAAGATATATCGAACTGGCTTAGCTCCATGGCCCACTTCAGGAGTCTTCCCGATGACTCGGGCTTCTGTAATACCTACCGTAGGGGATGGTTGGTTAAGACCTTTATGGTGTGGGCCTGAAAGTAAGGTCGAAGCTTCCTGGACGCCATCAGCAGGCAGAAAGTCAGCTTTTCGATCAACGGGTATCGAGATTCAGCGTCTAGCAACCGCTTGCTTACATAGCATACCGGGAGCTGTGTCCTTTCTTCTTCTCGTACCAACGCGGCGCTGATCGCGTGCTCAGTCACGGCTAGGTATAGATACAGGGACTCCCCCTCCACCGATTTCGCCAGGATCGAGGCTTTGGCCAGGTGTTCTTTCAGCTTCCGGAAGGCCTCTTCACACTCGGGCGACCACTCGAAACGCTGGCTTCCCCGAAGGACGTTGAAGAATGGGACATACTTGTCCGTGGCTTTAGAAACGAAACGGCTCAGGGCGGCCACTCGCCCCGTCAGGCTTTGCACGTCCTTGTGCTTCCGGGGAGAGGCCATGTCGATCAGTGCCTTGATCTTATCCGGATTGGCTTCTATTCCCTAGAAACTCACTATGAAGCCAGGAACTTCCCGAAAGCCACGCCGAAAGTGCACTTCTTAGGATTCAGCTTCATCCCGTACTTCCGGATAACCGCGAAAGCCTCCGCCAAGTCGTCTGAATGGTTCCGGGATGTTTTAGACTTGACCAGCATATCATCGATGTATACCTCCATGTTTCATCCTAACTGGGGCTGAAACATATGATTGACGAGTCTTTGGTACGTTGCTCCGGCATTCTTGAGTCCGAAAGGCATGACTATGTAGCAATAGATTCCCTTGTCGGTTTGGAAACTGGTGTGTTCCTGATCAGCCACGTGCATAGAGATCTGATTGTAGCCGGATTAAGCGTCCATGAAGCTCAAGATCTCGTATCCGGATGTGGCATCCACCATTTGGTCGATCTGGGGAAGCGGGAAATAGTCCTTCGGACAGGCTTTGTTGAGGTCCGTGAAGTCAATGAACGTTCTCCAAGTCCCGTTCAGTTTCGGCACCAGGACGGGATTGGCCAGCCACACGGGGTACACAGATTCGCGAATGAATTTGATAGAAGACAGCTTCTCAATCTCTAGTTTAAGGGCCTCGGCCCTCTTTGTCCCCAAAGGCCTGCGTTTCTGGCGGACCGGAGTCGCGTTTGGGTCAATACTCAACGCGTGGCAAATGATATTGCGGTCTATCCCGGTCATGTCGGAGCGGGACCAGGCCAGAAGTTCCTGGTTTCCCTTGACTTGGGCGATGATGGCGGCCCAAATGTCTGCCGGCAGGCACTTTCCGACTTGGATGATCCGGGTCGGTTCGGTTTCGCTAATGCACACCTCTTCTATTTCGTCCATTGGCTCCAGGACGCAATCGTCCCCTATCCGCGGGTCCAGGTCATCCTCTTCCCGGACCATCCTCTCAGCAGGTGGGAGGAGAACTATTTCGACGGGCTCCTCGCGGACCATGTATATGGGCCGGGCAGAGGCATGGTAGCACTTCCTGGCGCTCTTTTGGTCCCCCTAGATGGTTCCTACCCCTCCGTTGTCGCATGGGAACTTCACGCAAAGATGGCGGATGGCGGTGATGGCCCCGAACTCGACCAGTGCGGGCCGACCAAAAATGACGTTATAAGCGGTGGGGCAGTCCACCACTACAAAGGTGCATAACTTGAACGAGTGCTGCAATTCGCCCCCCAGCGTAACCGGCTGCTGGATCTTTCCCATGGGGAGAAGCGCATCCCCGTTGAAGCCGTAAATTTGAGTCGGGCAGGATGCCAGATCCACTTCCGTCAAGCCAATGGCGGTGAAGGCAGGCTTGAACAACAGATTGACGGAACTTCCATCGTCCACCAACACGCGGGACACCAACTTGTTGGCGATTTGAGCATCTATGACCAGCGGGTCGTGGTGCAGGAAGTGGACGTTGCAGGCGTCGTCCTCCGTGAAGGTGATGGGGAGGTTTATCAATTTAGGGCGCTGAGGCGGAGCCTGGACAAGGGCGCACACTTCCTGGTCGTGGTCCAGCTCGCTCAGATAGCGCTTTTGGTCATTCCTTGGTGGCCCTCCCAGGTGAGGTCCGCCCGAGATGGTTGCCACATGCCCGTCAACTCGGGGAGGGGCTGCCCCGGAGGGGTAAGGCATTCCGGGGCTGGGAACTTGCGCAACGGGGGCCCCCTGAGGGGCCAGTGTCGGGGGTCCCTGTGCATACCCTCCCTGGGGGGGGTATGCCTGAGTCGTTCCCGGGGCCGCGGGTTGCCCGGGGCTTGCTGACATGCCTGGGACTCCCACGGGCATCCTTACCCACTGGTGGAGGTGCCCTAGCTTGATGAGGTTTTCAATCTCATCCTTGAGCTGCTGGCATTCATCGGTGGTGTGGCCCACATCCTTATGATAGGCGCACCTTTTGCTGGTGTCTCTCGGATTCCTTCCCCCTTTAAGCATGGGGCTAGGCTTTCTGTAGTGGACCGCCCTTTCTGTCGCCAGATAGATGTTCTCCCTGGTGTCCACTAAGTTGGTGTATTCTGAATATTGGGGCTCATAGCCCCTCTTCCCCTTCTTGACCGGCTCAGGCCGACTCTGGCCTTTGCCCGATCGCTTCGCCCGGGCGGGATTCACACTTGCCTCGGTCACCCCTGTTTGCGACTGCGGGGCCCCGACAGGGGCCATGCTGTGTCCTGCCGGCGTGACGCCATAACCGGAGAAGTGGGTGGATTGAGCTGGGGCGTACCCCGAAGTGGCAGGGCCGTAAATCGTAGGGGTATAGCTAACCCCAGGCGTGACGGCCGATCCAGGGGCAACGGGGGGTGCGAAGGGCTGCACCGGGAACTACCCCCCGTAACCCGGGAACGACTGGGGGACAGGCTGCGGGGCTGGAGGCCACCCGAAAGCCTGGATCTGAGATTCCTCCCAGTTGATGAATCCTTGGGCCCTCCTGATGAACTCTTCTAGGATAGCCGCCTTGCTACGCTGCATGTCATCCCAAAGTGGGACCCGCCCCGGATTTCGGACTGTAATGCCACCAGGCATTGTCCGTCGTCTACTTTCGTCTTGGAGGCCTCTTCAGTAAAGCACTGGATGTAGGCCCTCAGTGTCTCCACGGGGAGTTGCTTAATACTTGCGAGGGCGCTGATTTGCATATCCATCCTCATGGAGGCCACGAACTGCTTTCGAAACGCTGACTGCAGCCCGGACCAGGATTGAATGGACCCCGGTTTCAGCATCTTCCACCACTCTTCAGCGGGACCGCCCAAAGTGATCGAGAAGTAGAGGCATTTTCTGTCGTCGCTGACGTGGGCCACTGTCATGAGTCGGTTGTACCGGGACAGATGGTCCCTGGGGTCGGTGTTTCCAGTATAGGCAGTGAGGCTTGGCATCTTGAACCCCTTGGGGAGTACGGCGTCCAGGATGTGCCTTGCGTAGGGCTCTTTATCCTCTTCATCAGAGTCGGTGTCTGCGCCTTCTTGCTTGCGGACCAAGCGATCCGTGACCTTTTTCAATGCGGCCATCTGCTCCATGAGCTGCCTGGCCGTGCCATCCTCCAGGGGGATTCTCTCGTTCCTCCTGTCGTTGATGTCGTTCATGAGGTCGCCATCTCGGGGGAGGATCTTTTCCTTGCAGGCCTACTCTTTTCAGGCATTCAGTCCGTCGCGTAAGTCTACCCGGGAGGTGTCGTCCCCTGAACTGAGGGCATGACGCTCCTCGCGGCGAGGCCGTTCCTGACGGTTCTTATTAACCGAGGCACTTGGGTGCAAAGATCCTTCTCGCCCGTCTCGCCCTGGGGCGCGTCGGGGCTGTGTATTCCGCGGCCGTGACCCCTGCGGATCGATCGGGTGGCCTCGTCCTAGGACGGGGCACACCTTTTCTTTCCTAGGTAGCGGCTGGGAATGGGCCCCGGCTTTTGCGACGAGGGTGGTCTTCTCCCGAGTCTTCCGTCGCTCCCCGTCCGGGCATCCTGGAGCTGGCTCGGGAAAAGGCTCCGGGGGAGGGACCGGGCTGGCACCTCTGAGGACCCCGGCTTGCTCTCGTGGGGCATGCTGCTGCGTTTCTGGAAGTGGGCCAATCGCGGGGTTGACTGTCAGATTCTGCGCGGCCATGAGTGCCTGCAGGGAGTGGAGAGACTATTGCATCCGTCGATGCGCCTCCGCTTGCTCAACGATCCTGGCTTCCTGATTTAGGACTTGCTGCCTTAGTCTGGTCACCTCCAGGTCTTGCTAATCGTCGTGGGGGGTCTTGGGATCCGCAGCTTCATCATGTTACTCCCCCTCATTTTCCTCTTCATAATACTCCTCCTCGTTTTCCTCTACGTATTCTGTCCCACCTTCGTAGTCTTGTGACTAGTCTTGGTGAGATGTTTGAGGAGGCATGTTCTCGGGCAGATCCTGAGGAATATGCTGCGAAGGCAGCGGGTCTTCGTTGCCCTGCTCTAGATTGGTAGGGTCGAAGGTGGTGTGTCGTGTGTTCACCATTGTATTAAAGGCCTGACGTTAGCACTAGCTTCCTTCAGCTCTCAATGAAAGCACCAAACTGTTAACCGAGATTTTCGGCAACTCTATTAATGGCTAATATTTACTGATAATTACAATGAAAACAGAAGATTAACACAGGGTTTTTACGTGGTTGGGGCGTTAGCTAGCCTTAGTCCACGAGTCTATATTATTAGAGCTCGAAGAAGCTTTTACAATGGAGTTTCCTCTCTATATTTCGACAGAGTTACTGTATTTTCTTTTTGAGGAGAGACCCCTTTTATGGTGTTCTGTAGCTTATATATATAGGCTCATGGGAGCACCGGGTCTGGGCCGGGTATGACCCAGGCCCATCAGAGATGGGAATATTCATGGCCTTTCTAGTGGAGGCCCAATACAAAAGGTGCAAAATACGTAAATTCCAAACCAGCTAAGGCCCAACAGGTTGACCTCGGAGATATATTTCGCCCGACAAAACGGTGCTTTTGGTCTGGACACTTCGAGTTACGAGGCAGATTCAGGAGACAAGACCAGTCAGAGTACCTGACAGCGCAGACCTGAAACAACGGCGTGCAATCCCGAGGTGCCCTTTTCTGCAAGTGAAAAGTGGGGACAACGCCCACGCGGAGTGAGGCGGCTTCAGGGTCCGGGACGCTTGACCCCTCAAACTGGGGGTGAGGTGATCCAGGTCCATTTACCTTTGTCTCACTTCTTTTACCACAGGCCCGGACCGTACCAGGGTCCGGGACCTGGACGCGTAGCCGCGGGGGATCCGAACGCTCTGTACGTCGCCCGGACTGTCGTCCCGGAGGACGGACCCGGAGGAACATGCCGGACCCCTCTAAATGGGCCCAGACCTGCATCCTCGGTCCGTACCCCTCCCTTTGGGCACCCTCCGTACCAGGAGGCCTTGGGCCGGGCTCGCACGCTCACATGGCCCCTGACAGTGGGCCCGGACGAAGGTCCCGAGCCCATGCAGGAAATGGGGATAACAAGGTCAAATAGTGTAATTAAGCCATAAACAGAGGAAAAACTTTTGAAATAGCTCCATTTCATTGAAAATCATAAAAGTTTAACACTTGGGATCCCAAAATACAGTTTATAAATATTTACAACATATAAATTGAACAAAGTCGACTAAACAATAAAATCTAGATTTATTTACAATCATCTCCCAAAAAAACCACTGGCTGTGGCAGCTAGGCAGGCCAAACATGTACACGCCGCTTCATGTCTGCTACACTCATGGTTGGTTGGCTTTCTCCTTGCCTTTACCTGCACCACAGAGCATATGTGAGCCGAAGCCCAGCAAGAAAACCCACAAACAGATAACATATGCAAAACATACACCAAGTATATAAATTGGCCATCATTAGGCTGAACACATACGACCTAGCCGTCCCAGGCGCTTTACCAGGCCCTGGGTTCGCGGTCCACACCGTGAGGATATCCCAGGTATCCTTTAGGGACTCGCCCTGGCAACTTGCACTCCATGTGCTCAACGCTTGTAATGCCCCGAATTCTCTGATGATGTTTAATGGCGGGATTAGTAGGCCGGGAGGACCATACTTGTTTAATTATGCCATTAAATGTAATTATGCATGCATATGTGAATTATATTATAATATGATGTTAAATGCATGCATGTGGGTCCACGTTTTAATTACAGGGGTGTGATGGTAATTTAGCTCGTTGAGGGTATAATTGTATGATTGTATGCATGTCAATGATATGTGTTGAGACCACATTATAATGTGGGTTGGTTCGAGCTATTCGGCACGAGATGATCTTGGAATATTGATTAGCGATTTAGTCACAACAGGTTTAAGATCGGAGCTTGGGTTGAGTCTCGAGGTGATTTTAATGATTAGAGTGTTACCAGGTATTAAAGGGTAACGGGATGTGAATCATTGGTGTTTGAGATTATTGAGAATAGCGAGAATTGGAGAGCGTTAATTATGATTAACGAGATAGGAAGAAAGTACCAAATATGCCCTTGGGAGCCTTTAGAAACTATTATTTGACCTAGGGGTAAAATGGACATTTCACCCCTAGGATAGATATATTCAGTGTTGGCTGAAAGAAGATAGTAAAAACAGAGCAAGATTTTGAGTTCTCCCATATCTTCTTCTCTTCACCTTTCTTTGTGATTTTTTTGAACCAATCTTGAGGATTCTAGCTTGGGAAGCAAGCCCTAGGAGTTTTGGAGTGTGTTCCACCATTGAAGAGCATCATAAGCTGAGCTTTGGGTAAGTTTCTAACCATAGATTTCTCTGGTTTGCCCTATTTTGGCTTTGTTTTGCAGCTGAGATTTCTAGGGTGAATTCTTGGTTTTGTTGGGAGTTTTGACTAGGGTTCCTATGCTTGTGATGTTTGCGATGTGTTATGATGGTTTTTGGGTTCATTTGGCATTAAGAATGGGATTTGGAAGCTTGGAAATTAGGTTGGAATCGAAGGAGATGAAGAAGGTCGGTTCAGGGGAGTTTTGGTCTGGAGGTAGCGCTATAGCGCCCACCCTAGGGCGCTACAGCGCTCCTCAGGAGGCTTTTTGGCATGTTGGTGGTTCTGAGTATAGCGCTGGGGCGCTAGGAGTTGAGCGTTGTAGCGCTACCCTGCTCCTTCCAAGTCTCGTTTTAAGTGTTTTTAAGGGTTTTTGACTTGGGGTTTCAATCCTTAAGGCCCGGGATCGAATCTACTCACCGTGTGGGCATGTTGCGAGGTCCCGAGAGTGGTGCTTAGGTTAAGACCCTATCTATGTTGATTCTCATTAATGGAGGTTATAATTGGTTGTGATTAGGTAACCGCTAAGGAACTAAAAGATTGATCGTCCTCAGGGGTCGTCCTTACTATACTTCTCGCTCGAACCTGAGGTAAGAGAACTGCACCCTATGTATATGTGACATGCGAGTTCGGTATTGAGGCATGTTGATTGATAAATGTGGACATGGATTGCATATTAAATGCTAGTGAAAATTGATTATCTGTGTATGGCACTGACTAGTCAGGGACACTGACCTAAGAGTCAGAAACGGCATAAGCGTCCTGAACGCAAGGTCGAATGAAGATCAGATCTAATCGATATCGGTGTTGAATGGCTCTAAGGCATTAACACTAGACTGACCCTAAGGTCAATGAACTTATAAGCACTTGGCTAGTCTAAGACTAGTTACTCAGAGCCAGGGCATGTGGCCCCGGTGACTGTTGTCACGTGGCTAGGGAACGATGTTCCAGGGTTATGACTCTATGGTCATGACGAAGGTTATGTTGGTGACTATTCACCATACACCTATCCTGTTCAAACTTATGAAAGATTCACTTATCAGTTGAGCCCGAGTGACCCTATCGCCACATGGCTTGAGGGGGGCTGTACCCACTATTGTGACTTTTGTGACTGTCACCTATTTGCTTTGGACTGATAGTCCTGGATGATTATTACGATCATTGTTGATATTATATCATGCTATATTGTGCTTTCTTGCTGGGCCTTGGCTCATGGGTGCTATGTGGTGCAGGTAAAGGAAAAGAAAAGCTCACCCAGCTGTGAGTGGAGAGCTTAGGTGGTGATGTGTACATATGCGGCCGCTTGACCACCACGGCCAAGGTGTTCTCAGAGGAACTAGGGGGTTCACCCTATTTTTGCCACTTAGGTCGGCGGGATTGTAAATTTGAACAATAATGACTATTTTGTACTGAGAACAACTTGTAAATGTTTTGATTAGCTCTGCAGAGCAGTTTGTAATGAAAATGTCCATTCCTTTCTTATTAGTTTTTCACCTTAACCTGTTAATTACACTTAGAGCACGTTTTTGACCAAAGGACTCGGGTAGCGGGTCAAATTTCCGATCCACCGTTCACCGTAACTGTTCTGGGGTAACCAGGGTGTTACAACGCTGCTCCCAGCCCCTTGCCGTACTCGGCCTTGCACTCAACGTGCCCAACGCCGTTCCCGGCCCTTTGCCATTCCCGGCCCCTGCCGACCTCGGCCTACACCGTTCCCGGTTCTTGCCAATCATTCACATAATTGCATTCATAGCATAACAAAAAAATATTGAATACTAGCCAATTCAATCAAAGGGCTACGGCCTGCAATTCAAACACATTGGGCTCAGCCCTGCATGCAAGCTCTATGGGAACAAGGGTTTCCTTACCTTAGATTCCCTAGCTCCGCTCACTTGATCCTCGAGCACGATCCCTCTTGAGCCCTAGCGTACACCCAGTCACAGCCATAGATCAGAATCATCACCAAACCTCAAGTTCAAAACCTAACCTCGGGACCAATCCCGAGCCCTCGGGAAGCCCCAATTCCACCAAACAAGGTGGTGGAATCGAACCCCGAACCCCCGAGCGAAAACCCTTGAAAATAACTCAAAAACCCCTTTCTGGAAACAGGGTAGCGCTACAGCGCTCTAAGGAGGGCGCTACAGCGCTACAAACAGAGCTCAACTCACCCAGAACACTTGGCCTAGTGCTACAGCGCCCAAAGTCTAGCGTTGTAGCGCTAGTCACAGAACAGCAAAACTTGCCATTTTCTCCTTCGACTTTCCCTGAGCCAAACTTGACCAAAACTCATCCAAACTTTACCCAAACTTAAAAACAAGCCTACTAACATGTCTAACTCATCCCAAGCATCCCAACCATACACAACTCAACCACATGCATCCTTAATCCAAGATTTCACCATAACTGAACCTAAAACTCAGAAACTCAGCCAAAACCATAGAAATCACAAAGCTTGAAACTAAAGTTCCTTACCTCTGATGAATGAACTTGGCTGAGGTTATCTTCCACCCTTGCTTAGCCTTCACCTCCTCAAATTCCCAGCTTCAACTCCCTAAGATTCCCAGAGAACCTTGCTTAGAAAACTGGCTCAACACCAACATAAAAAACTTAAGAAAACCTCAAAGTCTTACCTCAAGTGGATGAATTTCTTTGCCAATTTCTCAAGCTAACACAAGGATTCTAGCCTCTAGCTCCTGTCCAAACTCCTCCTGAGTTTCTGCTCCAAAAGACCTCAGAAACTGGTGGAGAAATGCCAAACCGACCCTGCCTTTCTTTCCCTTTTTCTTTCCTTCTTTTCCTTTCTTTTCTTTCCTTCAGAACATTTCCAGCCCTTTCTACTCTTCCCACTAAGGCATAAAGCCTAAGTTATTCCTATCCCTTATAAGCCAAATGACCAAAATACCCTCCCATAAATCCTAAGTCTTTAAATCCACCTAGGGGTATTTTGGTATTTTCACCCAATTCCCGCTAATTCCTCAAGTGTCTCTAATATTTACCGCTTACCTCCCGACACTTAGCTAATCACCAGTTATATTCTCTAATATCAAAGTAGATCCCAACATATTCTCTAAATTCCTATTTATACCCCTAGGCTCGCCCCAAGCCGGGTATAAATCTCCGCCGTGACTTTTTCGCTAGCTCTCTCACTAGGATCGTCTCGATTCACAGATCACAAATATATCCACATAATAATGTGGTCTCAATAATTTATTACATTTATATACAGTTATGCCATCAACAGCCAAAACTACAAATATGCCCCTGACAACCAAATGGGGCCAACATGCATATTTAATCACATAAACATGCATTCTATCCACATATTCATTAAATTCACATAAATTAATACAGTATAACAATTATTGCCCTCCAGGCACACTAATCAAGACCCCTAACCGTATTAGTAAATTTGGGTCGTTACAATTGTCTTGTCAACTATAATATAAGTATAGGTAGTTACATCATCAATTGCCAATTGTGGTCCTAATTTTCCATATATTAAGCACATAAAAAAGAGGAAAATGGTCACTTAATTGTCAAAAGAGCAGGTGAAGTTTCCTAACACGTACTTTTGTGGTGCCGAAGGACGTCAAAGGATAATTAATATGACTAGGATGTTTTCTTTTTTATTTTTGCTAGTAAAGTTAATGAGAGTAGGTTACATAGTTGACCCAACAACAGGGCCTAATATTTGTTTCTATATACGTATAAACAGTTCTTGGCTCATTATTAACAACCTAAATGAATCAATCCAATTTAGGATCAAGAGTGCATCAAATATCTATTAATAAAACTCAATACTACTATATCATGTTGCATCTCATAAATATATATCTTTTAAAAAGCTTTAATTTAGGTCCGAAATACATAATCTCATCATATCTTGATCGGCCAACTAAAACACTTCTTTGTGAGCAGAAATTAATTTAATATTGAACTGGTGGCCTCGTTCTATTTTGTTAATCAGATTTAGTCAAACATCCCAATATATTACTAGGATTTTCGCTCTAATCAGTTTAGAAGGTCTGGTCCTCACTTATAATAATATTGACTCCTTTTATCATTACAAGTAAAATTATTGCTAAACAATCAGTGGTTTCACATTCAGGCATGCGATCCATACTAGTATACTTACTACTTCCTTCAAAGTAAAATACTCCAGCTAGATATTTTAAATAATATTTTATTTGTAAATTAAATTTAAGCTAACGATCTTAGTGGCCAATAGAAAATTAAACCAGCCCAACAAAAAAAATTCTCCGGTTTCTTTCACTTATGAAATTTGACAAAATTTCAGTACGAGGACTTGTATGAATTTGTATATACAGATGTTATATATAGTTTTAAGCTTGCTCATTGACTCTATTCTGGACCAAAGAAACAGAGTAAAGTGCTCGGCTCCTACAATTAGTAATATTTTCCCGCACACATCTCGATCAAATGCAATAAACACTAGTACTTTTTATGTTATAACATAATATAAAATAACAATTAGTTGGAGAGAGGAGAAAAAAGTGAAAGAAAGAAACTTATTTCCAGTACTTTGCATACAAAAATGAAGCTCATCACACCCCCACTATATTTTTGTACAAAGCCTTCGAAAACAAAACAGAGAGAAAAAAGTAACAAGGTTTAATCTTACAGAGTTAATTACTAATCTACATATATATAGATATACATACACATTAATTTGTATATATCACTTGCTAAGAAGAGGGAACCAACGTTCTTGCAGAGAAGACTGGTAAGAGACCATGAAGAATAGGAATACCAAAAGAAAGCCAACACCCCAAGGAGTCCCTCCTGCCCTATTGAGAGAGCCCCTCTCCGGCAAAGGAATGAAAGACGAGAAGCCGGGGCGGCGTGGCCCGGCGGTTTCGATGTTTGAAAGCAAGTGGAGAGCAAGGAGTAGAATCAGTGGCGAGACCATGAGGACCAGCTTGATCTGGTCGAGCGCGCTCTCCAGCAGGGACTCGTAATTGGAGTACCACGACAGCCCCACGAACATGAAGAGTATGGAAAGGAAGAAGCAAAGATGTAAAGGCATAGAAGCTTCGGACCTCGGCGGTGAAGAGTAGTAACCTCCTGCCATGTCTCTTCTGGCCAAGACTACTATTATTAGTATTAGCTGGAGGAAGAATTTTCTACTTTTATCTGAGAAGAGAGAGCTTGATCGAATATGTGGTGGGTGGATCGTGGGGATGGATGGTTTGTTTATATAGAGCTTGATCAAAATGACCAAATGTAGGTATCTATTTGGTGGGTGGGTCCTACAGCTAATTGGGATACGTGCTCTCCATAAATTAATTAATTCTTTCTTTCTTCCCATTTTAGTGCTTGCTTAGCTTAGAAAAAAAATGTGAGTTGCTCTTAAAAATGTTTGTTTCAAAAACTAATATTATATCGATTATGGATTCCAATCAAACTTTCATTATTTCTCAAATTTCATTCATGTCAAGTATATTAATTTTTATTTTAAATGAATTCACTAGGTTATAAGTGGTGAGACATTCAAAATCAGTGAAGATTGAGTATGATTAAATTGTAAAAAATAATATTTAACTTAAATTCAAATACAATATTAATATTACAATTTTTTTTCTGTCCAAATGTTACTATATATACCTCTATAATTTGTGGATAAATACATACATAGAGAAAGAGAGTAATATAATGATAAAGCTTATAAAGTAATGTATATATAAAACAATACGAGTATATGACACATACAATCATGGAGGTGTCTTGCAATATCTTTTTCCTAGGCCGGGTTTTACCATATTGTAATATTTGACACCATCAATAATTACTTCTTTTTAGTTGGTTTCTTATTGCTTTGAGCAATAATGAGAGCTAAGTTTTTGGTTTGATTAACTCATTTGTGTGTGTCTAATGTTGATGTGTTTGAGTTAGAAAGAATGTCATATATATTTGTGGGAAGTTTTCGGTGCATCCAAAAAGACATCCCTTTTTCAATATTTAGTTTGAGAAGTATTTTTGGTTGTATATTGTAGTTATTTAAAATATTCTGTAAATTTTTAAAAAAATTTGAATAATTTACCGTACTAAAAATATTAAAATAAGCTACTTTTTACAAATATAAAAAAATAGTTACTCGTGCAACAAACTATTTAAATATTTATTTTTTGTTATGTAAATTATTCAAAATTTCTAAAAAAAAATTGTAAATACTGTAAACAACTATAAAATACATTACTATTAAAAAAATGCGTTAAAAATACTTCATCAAAAATAATTAAGAGAATAAGTGCATCAATATTGCCTTGGGGTGCACCCGAGAAGTTATTTATTTTATTTTATGTGATGTGCATGTATAAGCTTTTGACCATGCACCGTGTACTTCCAAAAGGACGGTGAAGGGTATATGTGGCTGAGAATGACATTTGAAAAAACTGACAAATAATGTTGTGCCACGTAACACCGACCTAAGACCACGTGTATGGGTTTGGAATGGCTATGATTATTCCAATATTAAAATGCTGAATATTGTTTCAAAGTTAAAGACTAAAGTTCAGTGCTGATTTAACCTCATCAGGGAAAATCATTATTTAAAACAAATTTAAAATTGTAGGCCAATATTGCTTAAAAAATGATGGCCATTATGCACCATATACGTCAATAACTATTTTCTATAAAATAAAACTATCAATAATCTCAATTTATTAAAAAAAAAATGAAACCTTATTTGAATCTACTACAATTGTAGGGTATTCCTTATCCTACTCTAATTATAATTCATTTACATATCATAGCAAAGAAGATTAATCAAAATATTGTTTAAACTACATAAAACGAAGACTAATATATAATATACTAACTTGGATAATAGAGATAGCTAGTTGACATAATCTTTCAATATAAATAAAATTATTTCAAAACATAGATTATACTCCTAGTACACCTAACTTTGAAAATAAATTAGAAAAACTAACTTCATTCAAAACACAAATTACACCCATGCATCGATTCCCATATACATCTTTTGCCCATTCATATCCGGTAACCATATATGATGAGAAAATTGGGTACATTTAACAATTGCATTAGAAAATAATAGAAAGACACACAGAGTAACAAATAAAAAATTCACTTGATTATTAGAAACCAAATTATTGAATATTTCAAACAAATTATGAAATTCTAAACTACCGGTTATTCAGTAAAAACCTAAAATTCTGAATAATAAAACATATTAATTATAAATGTTTTTTGACAAACATTTGTGGCAGCAGGTCTTGTGAACTAAAAAGTTATTAATAAATATGAACACATTCAAAACAATTCAAAAAAAAATTAAATTTGTATCGTATTAGAACTATATTGTATTTCATTAATTAATCCCCTGTGTATGTCCTCTTTCCGATCACACTAAAATTAAATTAGAAAAGTAAATTAAACGTTGATATATGGTTAAAAGTCCTTCATAAATATACTTATTACATAAGTATTTAACCACATCATGATGGGTGACTCATACAAATAAAAGTCATTCTTGAGTCTTATGACACAGAATCGCACTAGCTGGCGAGGATTGATGTACACATGACATTCTTCCCACTTGTGTATTTTTTTTTTTTTTTCATTTCTCCATTTCTTTATACTTTTATGTATCGAAAGACATGCGCTGGATAAAGGATATATAAAAAATTTCATTTAAACGTTAAAAAATGAAAATATATACTTTTTGAAAGCATTACATGTTACACCAAGATATACACATTAATAGATTATAACATGTCAATGATCATTTCCCAATATAATACATAGATTCCGAACCTGATTATTAGGTTGACTGAGCTTAGCAACACTCAGCTTACTGAGCATGAGTTTAGTGAGTCTACTGAGATTAGTGAGCCTCAGTCTAATCACAATTCTGTTATACTAGATGTCACGTGAAGTTAGTTTCTCTCAACCATCTTGTAACAGAATTAGTTTTGTAACGGTTACTGAGCTGTGATTTTCTACGGCTAAAGTTTTGTAACTTGATTCATATAATATATAATCAAGGCTAGACTCATCTTTGAGCTCTGAGCTTCTCTTTTCCATTTCCTCTGTTTTCTAATTGCATTGCATTCCTTTATGGTATCAGCGCCATGGCGTCCAATTCTGGAAGTGCATCGTCTCCATCCACTCAAATTGAAGCTCCAGTTGATCCTCCTCGCAGTGCTACTCCGATTGCTCCTCTGATAGCCACACATGTTGCTCTTCCTAACAACAATCTCCTTCCACTCAATCTTCGTCTTGATCGGACTAACTACACCTACTGGAGATCTCTGGTTTTATCTGCTATTCGTGCCTATAATCTTGAAGGTTACGTGCTTCGAACAATTCCTCCACCACCTGCTACTCTTGCAGGTAATGTTCCTAATCCAGAGTATCTCATGTGGATTCGCTTTGATCAATTTCTTGTGCACTGGATGTTGAACTCTGTTTCTGATCTGATGCTTGGTTATGTGATTCACTGTCACACTTTTGCCGAGATCTAGACTGTCTTTGCAAATTTGTTTGCCACGAAGTCCAAGGCCAGTCTCCTCCAGATCCGAGCTCTACTTTAATCCACAAAGAGAGGCTCCTCATCCATTGATGAATACATCCTAAAGATGAAGCACTATGTCGATGCTCTTGCTACTGCAGGAAGACCTGTTTTGGATGATGATATTATGTTATACATTCTTGGAGGATTAGGTGCTAAGTATGTTGTTGTTAATCTCACCTCCCGCACTGAGCCTCTTACTCTTTCAGAGGTTCATTATATTTTGCAAAGTCAAGAGATGCGCATTGATCAGTTTGCAAGTGTCTTTGTTGATCGTATTCAAGCAAACTTTGCTAATCTTTCCCTGCGTGGTGGCCGTGGTGGTTCTCAAGCTCCCTATGGCCGTGGTCCTCGAGGCTCCTTTAGAGGTGGTCGTGGAAACAAACCTATTTGTCAACTTTGTGGCAGAGCTGGTCACACTGTTCTCAAATGTTTTCACAGATTTGACATCACATATCATGGATCTCAGTCTCAAGTCACTCCCAACTCCGCTACTTCTGTTTCCTCTCAAGCATATCTCACTGAATCTTCTTTATCTGATGAGAATTCGAGAGCCTGATCTTGACAGTGGAGCCACACATCACATGACCAATGACTCTCAAAACCTCTCCAACAAGTCTGACTACAAAGGCAAAGCCAAAGTCATCGTTAGTATGGCTCTTCTCTACCTATATTACATATTGGTTCTAACTCAGTTTCTTCTGCTCTTTCTAATGAGTCTTTAATCTTGAAAGATATCCTTCATGTTCCTAATGTTACCAAAAACTTGTTGAGTATCTCTCAATTTACTAAACACAACAATGTCACCCTTGAGTTTGACTCTGTTTGCTGTCTTATTAAGGACAAGAGGACGAAGCAGGTCCTTCTTCAAGGTACTCTCAATAACGGCATGTATCAACTCCATGTCACAACACCAGGTCATTCCAAGTCGATAGTCCCAGCTACAACCTCTCTCAAGTCTTCAAAGTCTGTCTCGACACATGTTTCCCTTCCACCTTGTGTTCCATCTACTTTTAATTATACCGCTAGCAGTATTCTTGTGTATAATAAATCTAACACTGTCTCTGTATGGAATTGTAGGCTTGGCCATCCTTCCAAGCCTATTTTAGCCAAAGTGTTATCCATTGTTAATCCTTCTGTCAAGTGTACTAATGTAGAGTTTTGTGATGCTTGTCAATATGGCAAGCTACACCAATTCAGCTTTAAAAAGTCAATAAATCACTCTCATGCAGCTTTTGATTTGATATATTCAGATGTGTGGGGTCCTTCATTTTATACCCCAATGGAAGGATACAAGTATTATGTTAGTTTTGTTGATGACTTTACCAAATTCAGTTGGATTTTTCCAATGCAGACTAAATCTGAAGTCCCACTCATTTTTAAAAAATTTAATGCCTATGTTCAAAGAACTTTTAAGACTAAAATAAAAAGTGTACAAACTGATTTAGGAGGTGAATATAAACCACTCTATACACTTTTCCAATCCGTAGGCATATCTAGAAGACATTCATGTCCTCACACTCATCAACAACAAGGTCGTGTTGAGAGAAAACACAGACATGTGGTTGATGTCGGCCTAACTTTGTTAGCACAGGCCAATATGCCTCTCAAATTCTGGTGTGAGGCTTTTGTTTCAGCTGTATATCTAATAAACAGGTTGCCCACTCCTAGACATAGTTTTGTCTCTCCCTTTGAGAAGTTGTTTAATCACACTCCTGATTACAATCTTCTCAAAGTCTTTGGGTGCTCATGCTTCCCATTACTTCGGCCTTACCAGACACACAAAGTTTCTTTTCGGTCCTCCAAGTGTATTTTTCTTGGGTACAGTCCTTATCACCAAGGGTATCGTTGTCTTCATCCTAGTGGTCGAGTCTATATTGCACGAAGTGTGACTTTCAATGAAACTGAGTTTTCTTATCCTACTCTCTTTCCTGCCTCATCTTCTACAACAACTTACACCACTCGTATCCCTATTGATCCTAATTCATATCGTGTCCCTACTTCTCTTCTATCATCACCTCCTATCATCCCAACCATTCTTGTTCCTACTCTTCCTTCTCCATCTGACTCTCCTCATGGTCCTGTAGTTTCTTCTAGTCCTGAGTCTGTGTTTGTCAATCCTTCTTCACAATCCAAATCCACTCCCTCAACTTTTTCCTCCCCTGAGTCCATTCCCTTTGTTCCCATCTCTGAGTTACATGTAGACTTGCCTATACCTCCTGTACCGTCCAACACACACCCCATGCTTACTCATTCCAAAGCAGGAATTGTCAAGCCTAAAGCTTATGTTGCCACTGTCCCTACTGAGTTAGAACCAACCTCTGTCTATTCCTTCTTGGAAGCAAGCTATGCAAATTGAGTTTGATGCTTTACAAAAGAATGGTACCTGGACATTAGTGCCTCCCACCTCCGATATGACCATTGTTAGTAACAAGTGGATTTTTGGAACCAAATACAATGCTGATGGGACTGTTGACAGATATAAGGCTCGTTTGGTGGCAAAGGGGTTTCAACAAACTTCTGGTTTGGACTTCTTTGAGACATTTAGTCCAGTAGTAAAGCCATCGACAATTCGGGTAATATTCACACTAGCTGCAAGTTTTGGTTGGGACATTCAACAAGTTGACATCAACAATGCTTTTCTTCATGGTACGTTACAAGAACATGTGTATATGCATCAGCCTACTGGTTTTGTTCACTCTCAATTTCCCAATCATGTGTGCAAATTGAACAAGGCTCTCTATGGCTTGAAACAAGCACCTAGAGCATGGTTTGACAAACTCAAACACTCTCTCATTCAGTGGGGCTTCACGAATTCTAAGTCTGATTCTAGTCTCATCTTTACTCAGAAAAATGGTCAACTAATCATTCTACTTGTCTATGTAGATGATATTTTGATCACAGGGGAAAATGCAGCTCAAGTCCATAAAGTCATTACTGATTTGCATCTTCAATTTGCTCTCAAAGTCCTTGGCTCTGTCCATTACTTCTTGGGGTTTGAAGTTTTTCGAAACTCTTCAGGACTTTACTTAACTCAGCACAAGTATATTAGAGATTTACTTCTAAAAACTCATATGAGTGATGCCAAACCTCAATCCACGCCCATGTGCTCCAGCACCAAACTTTCTCTTACTTCTGGCATGCCTTTACAAGATCCTACAGCATATAGAAGTGTTATTGGTGCTCTTCAATATCTCACTATGACTCGGCCGGACATAGCCTTTGCTGTGAATAGGCTAAGTCAATTTATTAAGGCTCCCACCACAGATCATTGGACTGCTTGTAAACATATTCTTCGGTATTTAGCTAGCACTTCTCACCTTGGCCTTTGTTTCTCTTCAGCTGCTGCTCTTGATCTTCAGGCTTTTTCTGATGCCGATTGGGCTGGCTGCCTAGATGATCGAAAGTCCACCTCTGGTTATTGTGTATTCTTTGGAGGAAATCTTGTTAGTTGGTGCTCCAAAAAGCAACATGTTGGTGCTCGATCCAGCACAGAATCTGAGTATCGATCTCTGGCTCTTGCTACATCTGAATTCATTTGGCTGCAATCTCTTCTGAGTGAGCTTCAGGTACCTCTTCCTCAGTGTCCAATTATTTGGTGTGACAATCTTGGTGCTGCTTCTCTTGCCTCCAATCCTGTTTTTCATGCCTGCACCAAACACATCGAAATTGATTTACACTTTGTTCGAGATCGTGTTCTTGCCAATCAACTTGATATACAGTATGTGGATTCAGCTCATCAGATTGCTGATGTACTCACCAAACCATCAGCTTTGCCTCAGTTTTCTTCTTTTCGAAACAAGTTAACATTGTGTATACCACCATGTCACTTGAGGGGGGATATTAGGATGACTGAGCTTAGCAACACTCAGCTTACTAAGCATGAGTTTAGTGAGTCTACTGAGATTAGTGAGCCTCAGTCTAATCACCATTCTGTTATACCAGATGTCACATGATGTTAGTTTCTCTCAACCATCTTGTGTCAGAATTAGTTTTGTAACGATTACTGAGTTGTGATTTTCTACAACTGAAGTTTTGTAACTTGATTCATATAATATATAATCAAGGCCAGACTCATCTTTGAGCTCTGAGCTTCTCTTTTCCATTTCCTCTGTTTTCTAATTGCATTGCATTCCTTTACTGATAACAGCCACCAAAGGTAACACATCTTTAACATAACCTTAGAGAGTAGCATCAGACATATTCTTAACGAGGGTATTTATACCACCACCTGCAACTTGGGGAGACAAGAATAAGACCACCAAATTTTTGGAGATACCAAATTATACCACTTACCAGTACTCGAACCCCCAACCCTGGACTTTTCATCCCAAAGCTCCAACCACCGGTGATTGGCTAATAATTAATTTTTTTTTAACCCACTTTTGCTTATGTTAGATTTAAATATTTACATGCTCGCTAAAATTTAAAGTGTATCCCTTAGAATTTTGGTATTGTAATTTAAGTTAACTGTACACTTTAATATTTTCCCCTTTGTTATTACCAAGTAAAAACAAATAGTTTGGTAATCCTATAATGTAAGTAATAATAAATTATAGGCGGGGGTCGATGTAGCTATAATGGATTTCGTTATACAATAAAAAGATAGGACAGTGTGCAGGTCCTCTAGGCTCTATACCTTTGTTACACTTTAACTAACCCTAATTAATACTCCACCTGCCACATCACAAATATGTGGCAACAATGATAAATATTAACTACTACACCAATGGGCAGTTAAAGGACTCATACATATTAATAATTACACTACTGGCCATGGTGTGTGGAGATCACAATATTAATATAACTAATTACCTTTGCTTTGCTCGTAAAAATGACACAAAATAATTGGTAGAAATCTCATTTATTTTAATTAATTACGAAAATGTTTCTAAAAATCTGAAATTAATAATCGGCAGCATAGCAATAATGTTAACATTACTAAAAATCATTTCTGAACTTGTAAAAAAGTGAATTTATTATTCATCAGTTAAGTCATTTATTTTAAGAAAAAAATAATATATATGTTGCTACTATGTTTAATTTAACGAATGCAGGTTTGTAAAAAATTCTTTGATAAACTAATAAGTCATCTATATAATTAAGAAACTTAAAGACTTTAGTATCTCTCTAATAATTACTTTTATGTCTAGGGACATTTTATTATCTATACTTTGTCCATAGAACGTGGAATCCTGGTGGAAGACTCATTGCTCAGGGATCTTTAGAGCTAGCTAGCTGCCCCCACTCATTACATACTCACATGTAAACACAATTTCTATATATGTAAAGTGACCGTTATGCATATATAGTTATATATCTCGGATTCTGCTACTTTGTACTATTTTTCTACACAAGATTGCGAAGCATTGGCGGGCAGCATATGATTCCCAGTGCGTATCAATAGGGCACTTTTTTCTATATAGCGATTATCTAACAAAGAAAAGAAAAGAGCCATATTACGTTATATACGACTCAGTCATAGTCATAAAGCATTATATTTTATTAATGATTGACAATCTTAAGCTTTAAGCAAGCCGAGCACTTTTAATAAAAGTAAAGACAGACGAAAGTAACTCATGAAATAGTTTTCGGGGGTTTTTGCTGATATAACTAAGAAATTGGACAATAAAGACATCCCATTTCGGACCATATGCCACTAAGAAATAGGTCACCACAATTACTCACAGCCTTTAATCCTCAAGGTTGTGTTTAGTACTATATTGTACAGTATCATAATGAAATCTATTGTATAGCATATTTTGTTAGAAAAAAGTATGTTGCTTCGATAGAAATGGGAAAAAACTCCTTATAACTCTAAGCAAAATATACAAATAAATAATGATTGATTAAATATTGTTACAACTCTATAACAAAATATACATGTAAATATATAAAAAAAAAAAAAAGTAGAAGAAAATAGTAATAGAAAATACAACTCTATGACAAAATAATACAAATAAACTATAAGTAGTAGTGGAAAAGATGTAGAGGAGATTACAACTCTAAAACAAAAGATACAAGTAAAAGAGTAAATAGAGAATAATAGAAGAATATGAAAAACAATATAATAAAAGAAAAAGAACAAGAACAATGAAATAATACTCTCACTCATACCACTAAAGTGAAGAGTATTGGGGATCACCAACTTGAACAAAATTTAAAATATTTGTCCAAAAGCTTTCCCCCTAACTCAAGCACTAAGGGAACTCTCACAATTTGTAAATATATCTGTGGAATTATCAAGCATTTATGTGTTTTCTAGCCAAATGCTCTAGCAGATAGAAAAATTGTGTCTTACAAGTGAGCATTAGGCTCCTATTTATAGAGTTTGAGATATCCTTTGAATTTCAAATTCCACCAACCCTCATGATTGTTACCAATGTTTAATTAGATGTTTATGGAATTAAAATGGAGATTTGGGAGTTACTTAGGATGTTAGAACCGTTCAAATTGGAAAAAACTGAAAAATCCAATTTGGTTGTTAGCCTCATTGGCCTCAGCCAGAAGTATCAGTGGCCGCGACCACTGGCCTCTGTCCCTCAGGCCGCAGCTAGTGATAAACAGTGGCCGTGGCCACAACCCATTTTTAGCACATATTTTTTGTGCAATTTTTCAAACGATTCCAAATAACTCCCAATTGATTTTGTAACCCCCAAACACATTATTGGGGTTAAAACCAAGTTTCTAACAGTCATTTCACTTATGGTTTTGAGAAATTCAAATCAAAATTATGTAACAGCAAATCTACACAATAATGAGCAATATTTGGGAGTTATAAATTTGTTACTGAAATTGTAACTCTCAAATATGTTACACAATTGCACTATCCAAATATTGTAACTCTCATTTGTATGTTACAACATGTGACATTGTTTGTCACATTTATTTAACCTAAAACATTATATTATAAAGTAATATAACATTCCTTCACTAGATTAAATAGTTATCTATTGTAACACTTATTTAATCAATCAACATTATATTTTAAAATATAACATATCCCCCGCATGATTAAATAATAACTCTCTCTTATAGAAGTCATTGCATTGGTGCATAAGGTAAATTGTTTTTCAACTTGAACTTTACTATTGTGTAATTATCACAAAATTTGTTGAAAATTTGGTTGCACTAGGCATTGAACCATCTTTCCATGATAACAAATCGGTGATAACACACACACATTTGCCATGTTCACTTGAGGCCTCTATGTCTCGCTTTGCACCGTTAATGGCCATGTGCACTTTCCATTCATGGACGTTCTTCATAATACTCTCAATTCTCAAGAGAGGCGGCACCACCCCTAGGTCCATATAGGTGGAACTCTTATAGTATTATTGGTATTTTGTTACAAAAAATACTTGCCTTCACAATACTGAATTCTATTAAAAAAAAACCTCTTGTTTTTAACCCTCAATTTGGTAACTCACAAGTACTAAACATCTCAGATGAGACTGTTTTGAGTACAACTAATATTACATATCCATGTCTTACATTGATGTGTCTAGACCTCCCATTATACACTTCGTTATATGCTATAGTCAATGTTGTTTGGCTATCACAATGTATCGATATAGTGGATACATTCTCTTTGATTAGGGGTATCTCCATCTAAAGATGCCTTAACCATTCAGCCTCTTTGTCTGTAGAAGCTAAAGCTATGAACTCTGCTTCCATAGTGGAATGAGATATACAGGTTTGTTTCTTGGAACCCCAAGAAATTGCACCCCCACCAAGTGTAAATACCCAACCAATGGTGGACAAGTTGTCCCCAAAATTGGATATCCAGCTTGCATCTGTATATCCTTTTAAGATTGAAGGAAATTTGGAGTAGTGAAGGCTTAGTCCTTTGGTTTTCTTGAGACAACCTAGGACTCTCCCAATAGCCTTCCAATGATCCACACTTGGATTACTTGTAAACCTACTAAGTTTACTTACCGTAAATGCTATATCAGCTCTAGTACATTGGCTGGCATACATAAGACTCCCTATAGCACTTGCGTACTCCAATTGAGCCACCTCTCTTCCTTAATTCTTCTATAGTTTTACACTATGGTCGAATGGAGTATTAACATCTTTAACCTTGAGATAGTTAAATTTGTTCAATACTTTCCAATATAGTGGGCTTGCCCCAAAGCAACACCCCCACTATATTTCTTCACTTTGATACCAAGTATGGTGTCAACTTCTCCAAGATCTTTCATCTTGAAGGTTGATGATGAAAACATCTTCGTTTCTTCTACTATCTTCGTGCTATCACTTAGAATGAGCATGTCATCCACGTATAGGCAAACAATGATCACATATCCCTTACAAGTTTTGGAATACAAACACTTGTCTCCATTGTTATGCCTAAACCCATTAGACATATTGGCTTGATCGAATTTCTCATGACATTGCTTAGGAGCTTGTTTCAATCCATATAAGGATTTTACAAGTCTACACACTTTATGTTCATATCTTGGTAGGACAAACCCTTCGGGTTGTTCCATATAGATCTCCTCATTGAGGTCACCATTAAGAAATGTCATCTTGACATCCATTTGAAGAACATACAAGTTGTGTATAGAAGCCAAAGCAAACAAAATTCTTATAGAATTGTTCTTGCAACAGGTGCATAGGTATCAAAATAATCAATACCCTCTTTTTGCCTAAACCTTTTTGGTTTGGATAGTGTCGTCAGTGTGATATTTTCTCCTAAATACCCATTTACACACAATTGGCTTAGACTCCGGTGGGACGTCTACCAATTCCCAAGTGTTGTTGAAAATGATGGAATCCATCTCATCATTAATGGCTTCTTTCCAAAATGCACTATCTCTTGATTGCATGAATTCTCTATAAATCTTAGGATCATCCTCAATGAGAAGTAGAATAGGAATTTTCCTAATGACTTTCTCTCTATTTCCTTCAACCATGTAGAAAGAAATTCATTGAGAATCTATCTCATCCATTCCTAGACTTTTCTCCTTTCTATCCCTTTGACTTCTTCTAAGTTCAACGGGTTGCTCCACATTCCTTTAAGAGTTCTCCTCTTGAGAATCCTTTTTGGATGTAGATGCTTGAGAATTGTTCTCATATAATAAATTCTCCTTTAGAGATGTTGAAGCTTGAGAATTGTTGTCACATAACATATTATCAAAGAATTCAACTTCTCTAGATTCAATCACAACATTAGACTCTAAGTCTAATAGCCTATAAGCTTTACTATTGTTGACATAACCAACGAAAGCACACTTTATGGCTCTTGAACCTAACTTTGTTCTATTAGATTCGTTTTTCTTGCAATATGCAAGACACCCCCACACTTTGAAGTACCTTATGTTGGGTTTTCTTTCTTTCCATAACTCATATGGAGATATCTCATTTTTTCTTCATCAATATCCGATTAAGAATGTGACAAGCGGTCAATAACGCTTCAACCCATAAGTTGAAGTTCAACTTAGAAAACACCAACAAAGAATTTATCATCTCTATATAAATCCTATTTTTCCTTTCGGCAACACCATTGTGTTGTGGTGTATAAGGTGCGGTGCACTCATGAATTATGCAATTTTCTTCACAAAATGCATTGAATTCATTAGAGAAGTACTCTCCTCCTCTATCACTTCTTAGCACCTTAATCTTTTTATTGAGTTGATTTTCAACTTCTAATTTATATACTTTAAACGCGTCAAAAGTCTCATTTTTATGCTTTAAAAGAAACACATATGTATATCTACTTAAATCATCTATAAAAGTAAGAAAATATCTTTTACCACCTCTAGTTAAAACACAATTTAATTCACAAAGATCACTATATGGATTAAATCTAGCAAATTAGATGATCTTTCTACACTAGGAAATGGTTTGTTTATCATTTTTGCTTTAACACATGTGTCACATTTTCCATAGTTTTTAATATTGCATGCAATCATACCACATTTTACTACTCTTTTCATGGTTAAAAAACCTATATGAAATAGTATAAGATGCCATAAAAATAAAGAATCATACTCAACAATATAAGCAGAATCAGCATTTTTATTGATAACATTGAAGGTTACATCATTGGTGCACAACTTAACCATACCATCACAAGAGTACCTCTTTCCCAAAAATACATTGGATTTGGTAAGAATAAGTTTACCGGACTCAAAAACGACTTTAATGCCGAACTTGCCAAGAAAATCACCACTCACCAAGTTTCCACTCATTTCGGGAACATGAAGCACATTCACTAATGTGACTTTCTTGCTAGAGGTGAAAAAGACTTCAATGGTACCTTTGTCAAGTACCTTGGATTTGCCCTCATTGCCTATTTGAATCTCATGGCTGCTCTTTGACTCTTCAAAGGTCTTTAACAATGATTTGTCATAGGTGACATGGATGGTAGCACATGTGTCATACCACCACCCCTTCACCTTTTATGGACCGCATTCACCTCACTAAGGGTAGCAACTATATTCTCTTCTTGAATTACATTCACCTTAGGTCCTTGGTTGTCTTTTCTATGCCTGCACTCTCTAGCATAATGACTCGTTTTCCCACACACAAAGCAAGGACCTTTCTCACCCTTAAACTTGTTTGGGTTGGTTTTTGGACCCAAGGATGTCTCATTACCCTTCTTTCCTTTCCTTTTATTTTTTGGATGTTTTGGTTGTGACATCGTATTTGCTTTGGAAGTCTCTCCATTTGACCCCTCCACAAGTTTGTCTCTACATATCAATTCCTCCTTGATTCGAATATATTTTTGGATTTCTTCCAAAGAATAATCCTCATTTTTTATGAAGGATTCTTTTCCTATAGCCCTTCCAAGTTGGTGGTAATTTTTCCACTATAGAACTAACTTGAAAGGCCTCGGGAAGCTCAATCTTTAGCACTTTCAATTTGTTAACAATTATTTGTAACTCATGTATTTGAGGAATAATAGGTTTATCACCAAAAATTTTGAAACCGATAAATTGATAAATAAAAAACTTAATGGTACCTTCCTCTTCTGCCTTGAACTTTGTCTCAAGTGCATCCCAAATCTCATTTATTGACTTGGTCTTGGTGTAGAGGTCATAGTGTCTATCAGATAGGGCGTTGAGGATATGACCCCTACAAAGGAGAATGTCCTCCCCCCTCTTCCTTATTTTCTTCACTACCTCGGGAGTGTCCTTTTCGGATGGCGTTGGGAGAGGTTCAAGTGTGGACTCTAGGTTGTAGGCGATCTTCAGAGTGTTGGAAAACCATTCAGAGCACGCAACGAACACTTTGCGTGGTGGGCCCATTATTGTTTATGAACAACAAAACAACAAAAATAATAAAAATTTCATTAATCATATAAACAATTTATATGACCAAAAAAACAATTCAGAAACATTATCATACAATACTATTCATCATGCAACAAATATGTATATAAATATACAATATATAATCACAAAAACCAAGAACATAAACTTTTACATCTTGAAGTCTATCAAGTGTTCTTGAGTCTTTTTGTATTTTTAACAATCTCCATATCCAAAGCTTTGAGCACTCAAACCACGATCTTCCAGAGTGTTCTCTACACCTCAAGATGTGTGTGGGCACATAAAGAACATGAATTTGTATTTTAGGAATCACAAGTATTTCTCAATAGATGAGAACATGGATTATGGTTTGAGAATGGTTAGAATATAGAAGAAGAAAGAGAGAGAGTTTTTGTCTAACAGAAAAAATCTGAGAACTATTCTGAAATGTATATTGTTGTGTGTGATGTATATTTTGTGTATTGTGTATTTTTCTCATCTTATTCTATATCATATATATAGATATTTATATTACCTTATTATTTCTAATAATAATAGTAATATAATATAATAATGATGATAGGATTTGATTTAGGTAAATATCTAACTTACCAAATTTGAAAAAACTATTTTCAAATTATAAAATAATTAAATAAATAAAATAAAACTACACTAATACAATATCAGTTCAAGTGGTACACGCATGGCATAATTCTTGGACTGTGTCAGGCGTGTACTGTTATTCCCTTTTTTAGGGATTTTGCATTTTTCTTTTATTTAATTATTTAATTAAAATCAATCTCCTACAAAATAAGGTGTTAATCTTTTTAAGGAAAAGATGATCACCATATTTCAAAATTCAAAATTCAAATTGATGATCATCATTATCATCATCTTTTAAAAGTAAATAAATCAAAAACTATTTTTGACTTACCAATTTTATTTTATCCCACTCAAATAAAATAATTAATTTCAAAAATTAATTAATTAATTTATATATATATATGAAATTAGAAAATTTATATATTTAAATTAGTAAATATATTTTCAAAATTAATAATTAATTCTAAACTAATTATTCAACCTCAATTATCATATAATTACATATTTGACCCGAAGAATAAAATTCTTCTCAAATTCCCAAATTACAGTTATACTCTTGAATTAACTCTTAACTTGATATGGTGTTGATAGAGTCACCATGTGGACCTATAGACCTATAATATCAAGCTCCATTAAATATTACATTATTAATCAAAGCTCTTTGATTAAATAATCATATTTATTAATTTCATGATTAGTCCACTAAAAATATGAGATTAAACTCTTGATAATTATAGACATATAATTACTGAGTACTTTATTAAGAATTAAGTGTCCATTGATATAATCATTACATACAATGTTAATCATTTATTAATAGTTCATATTTAAAAGGGAATCAAATTACTGTTTTACCCTTTTAGCTATATCTTGTTCCTAGAGTACCATTAACTTTACTAGTGAATGTTGTGTCACAACAAGTTTGCGACGTGAGTGCTCATAACCTTTTCAGTTCCAAAAGTCAACCGAATAGGGAACCATTATTCAATCTAATAATAAGGTATAGATTCCATATTTGTTAAACTACATCCCCAGCCATATACATCATTGAGTCCCCAAAACAATTGTTCTTAGTCTGATCATTCTGACAAACCTTAACGCATGAATCAAAGGATCAGATGACATATATAAGAGTTCATAGTAACCTTAGGATTAAGATCATCGTGTATATGATCATCGTTTGATGTGTTTGATTAATACTATGAAACTGTGTTTAAACAAGTATTAACAAATCACATCTGGTCCAGCTCTACATACTCTCATCATATAAAGTACCTCCACTAAAGTGTCCTACTACACTAGTAACCCGGATCTAGGTCACATGTAGTCACAATACTAGTGGATCATACTAGTAGTAATTAATCTAAAGATTCCATAACTTCCTTTATTGTGAACTATTTAAGTTTATTATCTTAAGCTCGATCCTCCCATACCAATATGAGATTAAGACCACATAGATAAACTTTGGAATTTTCTAATATTCACTTAATATTATCATATAATATCAAACATAGTCTATATATATAATAATTCAATTCAATTATTTATTTCATTTAAAACATTTGTGAACTACAATTGCTTTAAAGGCGCTATTCCTAACAGAGAGTGGTCAAGAGAAACCTCGTCTTGTCTTGCCACCTGATGAAATTGGATCCATCAAACCTATCCAACCTCACTAGGTCTTGGTTCATGATTTTGATAGTCTTATCTTCCATTGAAACAAAAAAATAAATAAGCTTTTGAATGTTAGGAAATAATATCTTTCCTCAATGGAAATGGTAAAAAAAATACTTAGTGTTCTTCCCCAAATTTCTCAAACTCGCGATTCCCTATAAACCAGACCCAGAAAATTGACTCAAAACCAATGTTTCAACAGATTTACAGCCACAGAACACCTTATACAACTTAGATAAGATATTACCAACATCAATCTACCATAAAACGAACCCAAACACCCCATAAACCACCAATATGCCACAATTCAAATTTCAAGCTTGAACTTGCCCCAAATCTGAAAATCTTAAACCCAAATCACAGATTCTAGCAGCATACCAAAGTTTAGAGCAACAAAAAATGTATTTCAAAACTCAATACACCCAAATCCTAACTTTAAGCACTTCAATCTTAACTTAAAAATCTCAAACTCCCGAAATTCAAGAACATAACCATTGAAATGAAAAACAGGGTAACTAAGTTCTCACCTTCTCTGAATTTCGAGTTTGTAGCTTACTAAAGGGACCCTTGGCAGTAACAGGTATCTTGAGTCCCTTCAATTCCTCCTAAGAATCCTTCCAACTCTTGATCAAGCCTAAGTGCCTTTGAACTTTTGAGTGAGTTCCTAAAGATGACCTTTGAGGAAAATGTCCAATGCCCAAATGTGAGTTGCCTAGACTCAGCTAACCCTTCAGCCAAATAGATCAAAAGACGATCCTGCCCTCACCTCAAAATTTCTCTTCAAAGCATCACCAAGGGCAAATTGGTCAATTTCCCAAAACCCCACTAAACCTCAAATTAACACCCTAAATTCCCAATTAAATTACTAACCCTCCAAATATTAATATTTCTTCCAATAATGCTCCACTAATTACCCCACATGCGCAAAATTACCAAAATACCCCGTGGCTCACCCTAAGCCTGACTTTTTTGCCAAATCGCTCCAAAGGATCGACTAAAGCCAGTTATCGCAAATATATCCACATAATAATGTGGTCTCAATCACATAACACATATAATTACAATTATACCATCAACGTGTCAAAATTACAAAAATGCCCTTTTTCACAAAAAACGGGCCCACGATCACATTTAATACACATAACCATGCATCAATAGTTATATCTTAATATAACTCATATATTTTACATAATCACACATATATTCAATTAAGTTCATGTAATAATCCATTTATGCCCTCCTGGCACGCTAATAAAGGCACTAAGCCCTATTAGCAAATCTAGGACGTTACAACTATCCCCTCCTACTAAAAAATTCGTCCTCGAAATTTCCCTGAATAACTCTGGATGTTGATCGCGCATAACCAACTCTAGCTCCCAGGTCACTTCCTCGACCTTGCTATTCCTCCATATAACCTTAACTAGAGGAATCGTCTTGTTCATCAGCACCTTGTCCTTTCTGTCCAGGATCTGAACTAGTCATTCCTCATAAGACAAGTTTATCTGTAGCTCTAGATCCTCATATCTTAATACATGGGTTGTATATGACACATAATTTTGAAGCATTGAGATGTTAAACACATCATGAACTCCCGATAATGATGGGGGCAGAGCCAATCTATAGGCTACCTGCTCGATCCTCTCCGGGATCTCGAAAGGTCCTACGAACCTAGGGCTCAGCTTGCCCTTCCTTCCAAACCTCTTTACTCCTCGCAGTGGCAAAACTCACAGAAATACGTGTTCCCCTACCTGGAACCCCACGTCCCTATGCGTAGGGTCAACGTAGCTTTTTGTCTACTCTGTGAGGCGAGCATTCGAGCTCGGATCTTCTCAATAGTCTCATTAGTCCTCTGAACCATATCTGTACCCAAATACTTCCTTTCTCCCATCTCATCCCAATGAATGGTTGACCTAAACTGTAACGCCCCAACTCCAAGGATCGCTACAGTGCACATTGCAAACAGTGCTAAACTCGCTAATCGAGTCATTTGGCCATAAACGTGTAACTAAGTATGATTAGCGGTTTAGGGATTAAAATTTTTGGTTAAGATATAATGTCTCATTAGAACGTTTACTGTATACATTGGGATCCCAAAAATATAATTTCAGAGTCTATTACAAGAAAATATTTACAACAGGCCGCTCTAAGCGGCAAAACAGGGTTTAACCCTAGTTCCTCTTTCAAACCTCGCCCAAGTGTTGGTCGAGCAGCTGCATATGTACACGTCATCACCTAAGCTCTTCAACTTAAGGATGGTCCAGCTTTCTTTTGCCTTTACCTGCATCGCAAAGCACCCGTGAGCCGAAGCCCAGCAAGAAAACTCATATGCTCATAAATAGTCATATCATGATATCAAGTCATATCTAGCATGCCTAGCAAACATAGCTTTATACAAGCATGCAAATGAATTCAAACAATGCCGGGGTATCCAGGATAAGAAATCCTGCCCTTCTGATTGGAGGACTATCAAGTCAATCCTAATCAGATGAGTGTTTCAACACTTGAGGTTCTGGTAAACCATACTGAGTGACCAACAAGCAAGTCACTACGGGGCTCAGCACCCAAAGTCGTGCATATGATGATCAAAATGATCATACAGAACTCATAGCTCTAATCAGATGAGTGAATATCACTTGAGGTTCTGGTAAACCATACTAAGTGACTGCCAAATAAGTCACTAGGGCCTCAGTGCCCATAGCCGTGTAACGACACCGTTACCTGGGCTTTCCTGCAATGGCTCTTATCAGATGAGTGACTGACAAGCACGTCACTGTGGGGCCGGTGCCCATAGCCATGTAACCTAACAGTCACGGGGCTCGCTAGCCCTGGCTCTAAATGAATAGCCTTCGGCTAGACAAGCGCTTTTTAATATTCATCGAACTTGAGGTCGGTCCGACATTAATGCTCATTTGAGTCATTCAAGGCAGATGCCGATTAGATCTAATCTTTGTTGGCTTGCATGGAACACGCTAAGGCCGTCCTGACTAATGAGTCAGCGCAATGTGATCAGTGCCCAGTACCACTGCTGAACCTGACTAATGAGTCACAGCTTCACAGTTGATACTAACACCTTTGCCAATTCTGACTAATGAGTCAATACCATGCACAAGTAAGCATTGCTACCAAACATATATCATATGTCACACATCCAAAGATGAGGCATTCAGCATGCTTACTTAACAATTGCGGGCATAATAATGATCATGCACAAACACAGAGACTCAAGCTCTGACCAATCCCATATCCATCATTCATGGCATGCCCTAATCACATGTTTCTCGTGCATCACATGCATCACACTTAATCACCCAGCATGCCTCAGTAATAATCATATGCAAATGAGCAAGATTGCTAAGCATTCATTATGCTATCAATGTTTACATTTAAACATCCAACATGCATCAAACATAACCATGCATGTCACATATGGGGTGTAGTTTTCTTACCTTCGGTCCAAGCACAGGTTACCAACAAATGAGCCACAAGCACGATCCTGATTCCAAGCCTCTAGTGATAACCTAGTCACAACCACAAATGGTGACCCAATGAGTTCAAGTTCTAAAACCAATCCTTGAACTAAAAATTAGCCTCCAAGACATCAATCCTCACTAATCCGGGTAGTATGAATGATCCCGAGGCCTAAAACCATGTTCCCGGGGTTAAAACACGTAAACGGGCTCAAAAGCCTGCCTGAGCCGCGGCCCTGGAACCTTGAACTATGACCCCTAGCACAACCTAAAGCAAGCGTCGCGGTGCCCAACACCAAGGGTCGCGGTGCCTAGCAAGAACAGAACAGGGCACCTGCTTCATCGAGCGTCGCGGCCCAACTTCGGGGCAGCCATTTTCCTTCATTTTTAACCTTTTAAAACCTCCCAAAAACATGTCTAAACATTCCCAAATCATCAAATAAAAGTTCCCAAACTCCCCAATGGTCCAAAACCACCAAAACCTAAGGCTCAAACGAACTAGAAACTCAACGATTCACAAAGTCCAATTCAAGCTTAAAAACTTTTAAAAACTTAAACTTGAATTACCTCCGATTGAGTTGTTTCCCACTAAATCCTCCGGCTAATAAGCTTCTAATTCTCCTTAGGATTGCTATGCCTCGATCCTTGCTTGATTCCGAGTCCTAGAACTCAAGATACCTTTGAAAACGCGATCGGGAAACGAAAAGGGAACTTTTAGGGAGAGAGAACGCACAGAACGTTCTTTTTATTTTCTTAAAAGGTTACTTCAAGCTTAAGTAGCCTCCAATAAAACCTAGTGCTCGGGGTCCCGAAAACACCCCCGGGGATATTATAGTCAAAACTTCCAGAATTTCCCCCTGATCTTACTAACTCCCAATTTATCACCAAATATTAATTCCCATTACCCAATAACCCGGTAATGCTCTAAATACCCCTTGACTTACTCCAAGTCAAGCTTAAATCTCGTTGTGACTTTCCCACTAGCTTACCTCCTAGGATCGTCTTGTGCTGGGTAACCCTGGCATAACCAAATAATAACAAAGCACCACACCCATTTCACATATATGCCAAAAATGCCCGAAATGGCCAAAATATAAAAATCACCCAATTAATCACAAATGGGTTCACATGCATATTTAACACACCTAAACATGCATATTATCATTAAATAGCATAATAAAGCAATTATGGCCCTCCCGGCCTCCTAATCAAGGTCCTAAACCTTATTAGGGAATTTGGGGCATTACATAAACCTCCTTCCATACACACATCTTGTATCGAGCTACTCCAATCGTCGATTGATAACTATCATTGTATGAAAACTCAATCAACGGAAGATACTTACTCCAAGACCCCTCAAAACCTAGCACGTGTGCTCTAAGCATGTCCTCCAATATCTAAATTGTCCTTTCAGACTGCTCGTCTGTCTGAGGATGATATGCTATACAGAACTTCAACTGAGTCTGCATAGCCTTCTATAAGCTACCCCAAAACTTGGAGGTAAAAATGGGATCCCGGTTTGACACTATTGATTTTGGAACCCCATGGAGACGTACAGTCTCTGTCACATACATCTTTGCATAACAGTCCATGGTATAGTTTGTTCTCACCGACAGAAAATGAGCTGACTTGATATATCTGTCCACTATCACCCATACCGAGTCATGTTGCCCCACTATCCTGGGCAAGCCTCCCACAAAATCCATAGTAATATCTTCCCATTTTCACTTGGGAATCTCTAAAGGATGTAACAACTGCGCTGGCCGCTGGTGTTTAGCCTTTACCTATGGACAGGTTAAACACTTTGCTACATAGTCGACCACGTCCTTCTTCATCCCAGACCACCAATAAAATGACCTTAGATCATGATACATCTTTGTGGTGCCTAGATTTAATGAATATGGTGTGGCATGAGATTCATCAAGGATATCTCATCTAAAACCCATGTCCATCGGAACAAAAATCCAATCCTTGTATCTTAGCAAACTCGTCTCTGTAATGGAATAATCCTTAGCTACTCCAGCTAGGACATCCTCTCTAAGCTTCATCAACCGTGAATCACTCATCTGGCCCTCCACCATTCTCTTCAAGAGAGTGAACTGCAAAGTAATATTGACCAACTGGCCCACTACCAACTCTATCTTTGCTCTGGTCATGTCTTCTACCAATTCCTTGGATATTTGCTTCGAATTGAACAACTGTTCTGGGCCCCTCTGACTCAAAGCATCTGCCACCACATTGGCTTTCCTTGGATGATAGAGGATCTCACAGTCATAATCCTTTACCAACTCTAGCAACACCTCAGTCTCATGTTTAGGTCTTTCTGGATGAAGAAATACTTCAAGCTCTTATGATCGGTGTATATTTCGCACTTTTCTCCATATAGTTAGTGTTGCCACACTTTCAGTGTAAATACCACTGTTGATAATTCCAAATCATGAGTAGGGTACCGCTGCTCATATTCCTTTAGTTGTCGTGATGTGTAGGCAATGACCTTCCAACTCTGCATCAACATACATCCTAACCCCAATCTCGATGTGTCGCAATATACCACAAACTTATTCCCATCTGAAGGGAAACTGAGCACCGAAGAAGTAATCAACTATCGCTTCGATTCCTGGAAGCTATTCTCACATCTGTCTGACCACACAAACTTCAGGTTCTTTCGTGTCAATTCTGTCAACGGTGTAGCGATCTTTGAGAATCCTTCCACAGATCGTCGATAATACCCTGCCAACCCAAGGAAATTCCTAACCTCTGAGGTGTTCCTTGGCCTTGGCCAATCCCTAATTGCTTCAACCTTGGTCGGATCTACCTTAATCTCGTCTCCACTGACAATGTGACCTAGGAATGCCACCTGCGGTAACCAAAACTCGCACTTCTTAAACATGGCATACAATCAATGCCCCTCAATCTCTGCAATATGAACCAAAGATGTTGCTCATGCTATGCCTTTGAAGGAGAGTAAACCAGGTTGTTGTCAATGTAGACATTCATTAACTGATCCAGATAATCCTTGAACACCATGTTCATCAGATCCATGAATGTTGCTGGGGCATTGGTCAACCCAAATGACATGACGGAAACTCATAATGCCCATACCTCGTGCGAAAGGCCTTCTTCAGAATATCCTCATCCTTGATCCTCAGCTGGTGATAACCAGATCGAAGATCAATCTTTGATCCTCAGCTAGTGCGCAGCAGAAATCACGGCAATAGTAGTATTGTATACAACAACAAAAAATTCATATAAACAACTTTATATGAGGATCCTTTAATATGCAATATGTTAATAAAAAAAATACACATACATGAAATTGATACGAAATGATTTACCTCTTGTAGCCTATCAAGAATCCTTGAATCTTTTCGTATACAATTTGATCTTCCTATCCTCGCCTGAGTACTCACACCAAGATCTTCCAAGACGTTCTCTACACCTCAAGATGTGGGTGGGCACATAGAGAACAAGAATCAAATTTTTGAATCAAAAGTATTCTCAACACATGAGACTCTTGATTATAGGCTAAAGAGAAAGGTTTATCTTTTGTGAGAAAAAGATGATTTCTTTTACTGATGTTCTTGTTAAAAACTTCTATCTTCCTATTTTCTATATAGAATATATAGGTATTATTATCATAATAATAATAATAATAAAATAAAAATTGATCATCTTAATAAAATAAATGATAATTAAAGACAAATTCTTACATTCCATTTTAAAACCCTTTTCAAAATGTTTTATTAATTAATTGAATAAATATAATAATCAAAACAAATTTTTACTATCCATATTTATCCTTTCTCACTTAAATAAAATAATTTATTAAAATCAATTTCTTTTATTTCTACACAATTTCAAAAATTGCATTAATGGAAGGGTTTATACTTTTTTGGACCCCGTGTTTTGACAAATTACTTTTTGGACCCTATGTTTTGTAAAATTGTTAAAATAGAACCCTAAACCTGATTTTGGTCAATGTTTTCTCAACTAAAATCACAAATAATTTACCAAACTAACAATTCAGAACAAAAATAAAATCATTCTGCTTAAAAACTGTGTTGTTATACTTAATTTTTTCTTCATCAAAATTGAGTTTAGGGTTCTATTTTAACCATTTTACAAAACATAGGGTCTAAAAAGTAAATTGTCAAAACACAGGGTCCAAACAGGTAATGGGGAAAAATACAGGGTCCAAAAAGGTATAAACCCTTAATGGAATAATAAATTGTGCAACTTCAATTATCACATAGTTGTATATTTATCCCAAAGAATAAATATTCTCTCAAATAGCTCATTCACAGTTTGGCCCTTATATCAACTCTTACCTTGAATAGTGTTGATAAAGCTGCTCCGGGGACCTATGGACCAATAATTCCAAGCTCCAATAAATAATAGATTAGTAACCAAAACTTTTTGATTCAATAACCATATTTATTAATCTCATGATTACTCCACTATAAATATGAGACCGCACTCTTGAGAATTAAAGACATATATTTACTGAGTACTTTATTGTTGTTGGTTGTATTTTTCACTATCAACCTTAAAAAGAGATATTAAAGAAACAAGCAATACGAACACAATGCTTTTTACGTGGTTCAGGTTATAAAATAACCCTAGTCCATGAGTCTCTGGTATTAAGAGGATTGGAAGCTTGTGATGGAAAACTCCAATGGTGTATTCTAAGGCAGCGTTTAGATTACTCTGAGTACCAGGTGTTTTCTCTCTAAAAAAAATGACCCCTTTACAATGAGACCCCCAGCTCTATTTATAGAGGTTGGGGTAATTAATACTAATCATTTTTCATTAATATACATTCTTCCCGTTATTAGGGGATTAATACAAATTCAATGCATTGGGCTGCATTGAATAAAGACCACAACCTAAGCATGATATGTAGGGCCCATTGCAAAAAGGAACCTACTTTATGGGGAACATGCCCCTTGTACTGTCAGGTCTTGCTTTACATATTTCTATGTCAACAGCGTAGTGGGAGTGCAAATGTTCGAGTCGTACAATCGACAACACTGTAGGCAGATCGCCCAAAAAAGTTGTCAGATATTCCTTTAATGCTGCTATCCCGCATTGTCTGACACCTGGCTTATCCTTTAGATCCCAAGGACAAGGTCCTTGGCCTGGAATATAACTGATGGCAAGAAAACTGTGGACTACCAAGCAGCCCTCGAGACATATCCTTAGGAAGACGTTCGTAGCTCTCGAGACATGGCCATGGGGAAATGTCTGTGTCCTCCCTCTATCCGAGGGGAATAATCTCTGACTGTAGGACTGACCTCCCGAGGACTTATCCTCAGGGCGTGGCCGCATCGAAAGAAGTACACGTCCTGCCAAATGTCCTACTTGGACTGTCACATGTCCTACTCGGACGATCACGTGTCCTTGGGTGAAAACACGGACAACATTTGCTGCCCAAGTCTCTACTCGTCCTCGGACAGTGCAGACTTAAAACTGGGGGAAACTCCAAAAGTCCTCTGATAAGAACGTTTGGACTTCTGTTGATGTCACTACGAGATTTCCTGCCACGTGCTGGAACTCCATTGTTGGGCCCATCAATCCATGTAATTAACAAAGGGTCAGTTTCGCAGCCCAAAATGCATTTTCCATTTACTAGGCGTCCTTTCAGCTTATACTCGAGATTTACCTTTTCCAATGCCAATGATCACGATCTGCACCTCTCTGATTTCCAGCTCTTTGATCGTTATCGAGTACCCATTTCTTAGATAATCTGACAGTTTGGGGTGAACTTACATCGCCCCCAAGCACCGAACCTATAAAAGGTCGAGAATCAAATTGTTAACGTTACTTTAGCCCATTTCAAATTTCTCGTGCCTTCGACTCTTCAAACTCTCTCAACTTCTCATCTCATTTTCCAACATTGCATCCTCTCCAACCCCTTTTCCAGTCTAGACGACTGGCATGAAGCTTCGTATTTCTAGGTGAACAATAAACAGTTCTTCAGAGTTCACACTCGGTTCAGCACAATCCGACGCTACATTTCGAGTAAGTATCCTTGAATTGTGACTTTCTGTTTTCATGCGTATTTGAGAATTTAGGATGCATGTTTTGGGGTTGTTTATTGACCCTTTCATAGGTTGTTTTTTCCTTATATGTAGTCATAAATGGCCTAAATTGCTCATTTAAGTGTTCTGAGGTGTTCGGGGGCGTTTTTTCTCATTCTGTGTCTTTGCTTGGAATATGGAAAATTTCCAGATTCCGGCGATGTTCATCATTTCCGATGGTGTTCATCTTTCTCGGTGGTGTCTCTGGTGCTAAGGGTCTGGCTCCGAGGACACCTCAATGCCATAGTTCTTTCTTCTCTTTTCCCCGACCAGTTGTCTTAGGGGTTCTCGCTTTGGCCTAACTTTCTTCAGGTCAATGTGCTAACTGCTTGGTATTTGTTTCAGATGTCCGATGAGTTTCATCAGATCCATCAACAAGGGTTCTACGCCTTCAAAGAAGAAATCCTTCAAATGGCCCGAGAAGTGGGACGACACCCCGAGAAGGGGAAACATGTGGCTGGTAGCAGCCAAACTCTCATAGTATGGGAGAGCAGTGTACCAGTGGTGATGAGACCTCTCAGAGCCGGTCTCTCAGAAGAATAAGCTAATACGGGCCCGACACCCTCAGACTCCCCTTACCCTACCATAAGGTATGAAGCGGTAGAGATCTCGAGTAAGCTTCGGCATAAGGGTGCCTTGCACCGAATCCTCGAGAACTACAGGGTGGACGATAGTGAAATACTGGTGCATCTAGCTCAGGAGGATGAGAGGGCGCATGAGAGCATTCACAGACTCGGGCCCTGAAGCGCCTCTCATCTCCAAGCAGGTGCAGTCCTGTAGCTGCACCAATACTATGTCAACTTTCTTAAGTTTGTCAGCATAGCTCCTTTCCAAATGTCCCCGAATGGAAATCGAGTACTGGCAGGGCTGTATGTACAGTACGAAAGGCAAAACTGGCCTACTCCGTCCCCAACCAAAATATTGTACATCTACAGTTTTTGTCAATGTAATGACCCAAAATTACTAATAAGGCTTAAGGGACTTGATTAGTGTGTCGGGAGGGCATAATTGGTAGTTATGTGAATTATTGATAAAATGCACGATTATGTGATATGCATGATCCTATGATTATATGGGTATGTGAAATGCATGTTTATGAGTATTAGATAAGCACGTGGCCTTGTTTAGCTTGTAAGGGCATAATTGTAATTTTGGCCCGTTGAGGGCATAAATGTAATTATTTGTGATAAACTGTTGAGACCACATTATTATGTGGATATATATTTGCAGCATACGGCACGAGGCGATCCTAGGGAGCAAGTTAGCGGGAAAGTCACAAAGAGACCCGATACCCGACTCGGGGCGAGTCAAAGGGTATTTTGGGTAATAGACATTTATTTGGGTTATTGGATTATGAAAATAAATAATTTGAGATATATTTGAAGCTAGAAAGTTTAGGAGGGAATATTGGGGAAATTTACCATTTTGCCTTCAGGGACGTTTTTGGTACCCCGAGCCATGGGATTAACTTAAGTGACTTAAGTTAGATAAGACAAAAGGTAGGAAATACTTAGAAGCTTTGCCTGAACCAACTCTCCCTCTCTAATTACTCTTTTCTTTTTCTCTCAAGAAGCCCTTCCAAGCTAACCATGGGACCAAGGGATTTTTGGGCTAGGTTCACAAGAATTGGAGCTCTAGACTTAGAGATTAGCTCAGTATTAGCATGTGGATTCAAACAGAGTTTGAGGTAAGCTTTGAATTATGGTTTTAGCATTTAAATTATGAGTTTTAGTATTCTTGGGTCTTTGAAGTTAAAGGTTGAATTGGATTTTTGAATGAGGTTTTGAGCTAGCTTCTGTTAGGTTTTTATTGTTGCAATATATTATAATTATTGTGATAGTTAAATTATGTTCTTGGGATGATTTTGGGTTAATTTGGTCGGGCGACAGCTCTGTTCTTGGTGTGTTGCGGCCCTCTAGAACATATGGGAGCAAAAAAGAAGGGTGGGACGCAACATGGGGAGCTTAGGGTCGCAGTGCGTGTCTGCTGCTTGGGGAGGTTGGGCCTCTGGTTGGAGGCGGGCCGCGGCATGGACGGCTTAGGGCCGCGGATCTTAAAGGCATTTTTGGCTTTGAGAAGGTTTTAGGTGCGGGAACTTAACTTAGGATGTTCGGGATCGATTCCACTACCGTGTTTGGTGGAATTCGATGTCCCGAAGGCTAGAACTTGGTCTGAAAACCTTTATTCACTCATTATTGATGGAATCCTTTATCATGGTTATGTCTGGGTGTATGCTAGGGCTCGGGATAGGATCGTGCTCGAGGGTCATTTTTCTTAGTCAAAGCACTCGGAATTAAAGGTAAGAAAACTGCACCCGGTTGTGTGACTATGTTGGGACTAAGGGTTCCCTATACTTGTATGCAATATTGTATGATAGTATTATGCCATGTGAACATGAAATAAATGACCTAAGAGTGCCAGAATTAATATTGGCGCACAGGACGCGGCTCAGCCACTGGTAGCTGAGGACAGCTTAATAATCACTGAGCTCAGTTTAAGCGGACCGGAGTCACTGGGTTGAAAACTGGACTTGGCCTAAGTGAGCCAAAGACAGTGGGTTAAACAGAGGGTTCGGCCTAAGGGCGTCAACCCTAGTTATTGTATTATATGTATATTGATGTTAACTTGATGAATATGATATGCTGAATATTTGGATGCTAGATTGTTGATTTATCGACTGTTATCACTGATTAAGTGAATGCTATGGCTTGCTGGATAATTGATTAACGTCTTGTTAATCATTTGGTTATGCTTTTTGAATTATTTGGTTACAATATTTATTGTGCTATGATGTCATAGTTTTCTTGGTGGGCCTCGGCTCACGGATGCTACGTGGTGCTGGTAAAGGCAAGGGTAAGATGAATCAACCATGGGTTGGAGAGTTCTGGGGGCGAGGTGTACACTGTCAGCTACTCGGTCACCACGGTCGAGGGATTGTACAGGGACGGAAACCTAAAATGTGTATTTTTCCATTAGAGTGGCCTTGATTATTTATAACTTTTGGAAATCTTGTAAACATGTCATTTAAACCCTGATTTGGAATCCCATATACCAAACATTTATTTTAATGAAAATTATTTGTTTATGACCAAAATATTTTAAACCTAACCTGTTTATGACTTTAGATTCACATTTTTATTTAAATGACTTGGTTAGTAAGTCTTGAACTATTTTAAACACACAGTGTATTGGTCTTGGTTATCCAGGGTGTTACAATCAATGTGCAAATAAGGGGGGAAAGGGGGGTTTTTCTCTGAGCATACGCTAGCACCATGGCAAAGAGGAAGACAAAGAAAAGGACAATCAAGACTCCGGTGGTCAAGGCTACCAGGAATCAGGGTTGACTTCATCTGATAAGGTGATTAAGACAAAATCAATGGCAGAGGTTCTAGGTGTCGAAGCGATAGCTTTTTCGGAAGAGAATGCTTCTGAGGAGGATGGAGCGATTGAGGACGACATGGATTTTCTTACTCCCAGATCGATGGCCAAAAGATCACACTAGGAGCAGGGCACACGGAATGAGGTTGCCACCTATTTGGAAGTAGCGAAACGGTGTGAATCGCAGATTAAGGCAGGTATTTCTAGTTCTCCCCCAATTCTTCGTTCTGGGAATGTCATACAGAATTTACACCAAAAATTTGCTGAATCTGGTGGTAGAAATGTGAAAATAGTTGATGGGATTAAAATAGATATGGATGATATTGAAGATGAGATTGAATACTGGAAATCTGCTCTGGTTTGCTATGTGTTAGGGGCAAACCCTCCCCTAAGTGTTTTTGAAGGATTTGCCAAGAGAGTTTGGAAAGATAAAGGCATAGATAAAATTGGAGTGTTAACACATGGAGTGTTCATCCATCGGTTTATGGATGTGAAGGTTAGGGATTCTATTTTGAATGGAGGATATATGTTTTTTGATAAGAAGCCTGTTGTCATGAAACCGTGGGATGCTTATACAGATTTCAAAGAAAAGAAAATTAGCTGAGTTCCTATATGGTTACAGATTCAAGGATTAGACTTAAAGTATTGGGGGGAGAAAGCTCTATTCAAGATAGTGGGGCAGATTGGGTCTCCTTTGATGATGGATTCAATTACCCAAAATAGAGAAAGGTTAACCTTCCCTTGGGTTCTGGTGGAAGTGAAGCTACATCAAGCTTATCCTGAAGTGATTTCATTCACTAATGAAATACACCAGGAAGTTATGCTCACTGTAAAATATGAATGGATTCCTATCTCTTGTGGGAAGTGTCATGGCATTGGGCATTATACTGACAGTTCCAGGAAGAAAGAAGAAGTTAGGAAAGAATGGGTTGTGAAGAAAGAAGCTATACAGAAGCCTCCTTTGGAAGCCCAAGGACAGGACAAGGATTTTGTGCCAGTAAAAAATGGCAGGACAGTGATTAAAGAGATAGCAAAGGCACCACCAACAACAAACATGTTTCAGCTATTTGAGGAGACAGCAGAATTTTCAAATTCTGAACGAATGGGAGTGAATAGGAAGGGAGGGGGAGATCCTCCTCTGGAACATGGATAGGATCCTAAGTTGGAATGTCAGGGGGATCAATAATCACCACAAACAGGAAGAGGTAAAACGTTTGATATTCTCAATGAAAGTGGGATTAGTTGGTCTCCTTGAAACCAAGATGCAGACTCACAATTTGGGTTCTGTATATGTAAATATGTTTAGAGGATGGTGTTTCTCAACAAATAATGCTTGGCATAAAGGGGGTAGAATTATGGATAGCTGGAATCCAGGGATGTTTACAGTCAATATACTACAATGTTCAAGTCAATTAATGCATCTGGAAGTTACTTCATTGGCTGGTGAGGAAAGTTTTCTGGTCACTTATGTTTATGCAATGAATGACGATCAGGGCTGAATCCCTCTTTGGACTGATCTAAAAGATATAGCATCTAAGGGGTCAGGTCCTTGGCTCATTTTAGGAGATTTTAATGATATTCTCAGTGTTGAAGAGAGAATAGGTGGACATCAAAGACCAAAAGTTTCTGGTGCATTTAAAGAGTGCGTGGAATTTTGTCAAGTTGAGGATGTAAAATTTACAGGTTCATTTTTTACTTGGAACAACAAACAGGATAAGGAGACTCAGATCTATTCTAAAATAGATAGGGTATTAGCAAATCAACAATGGCTGGACAAGTTACCGAATGCAGAGGTAGTTTTCTTGTCTGAAGGTGTGTTTGATCACTGTCCTGCTATTGTCTCTGTTTACCCGGCTGGTGTGGAAGGAAAGAAACCATTTCAATACTTCGGAATGTGGAAAAATGTTCTAGATTTCAAGAGGAGATTAGAAGAGACTTGGTTGATCCAGTTTGGTGGTGCACCAATGTTTCAACTTACTCAGAAGTTAAAAGAGGTAAAGAAGCTACTAAAGGGGATTAATAAGAGTGAGATTGGGGATATTCATACTGTACATGCTATGAGATATCAGGCTCTAATTGACTGTCAAGCTGCCTTACAAATAAAACCTCATGATCATATCCTTATCTCTAAGGAAAAAGAGGCCAGAGCAATATACAATGAAACACATGGCAATTATATCTCCTTTCTTAAACAGAAAGCTAAACTACATTAGATGAAGGAAGGAGATAATAACACATCGTTTTTTCATTCCAGTATTTGGCAGAGAAGGGATGTCAATAGGATATACTCAATCAAAGATATGGATGGTGTATGGGTTGACAAACCAAATGGAGTAGTTAAAGCTTTTTTGCATTTTTATTATAGACTCTTGGGGAGTAAAATGGACAGTAGGAAATCAGTTTTGGCCACTGTAATCAAGCAAGGTCCGAAAATAACAACAGCTCACACCAGCCTACTAACAGCAGAATTTTCCAAAGATGAGGTGAAGATTGTCATGTTTGAGATTCCTGGAAACAAATCTCCAGGTCCAGATGGTTTCAGCAGTTACTTTTTTCAAGATAACTGGGAGGTGGTTGGTGATAAAGTCTGTGAAGCTATTCTATCCTTTCTGCACTCATGGAAATTGCTAAAGGAAGTCAATTCCACAACGCTGACTTTGATTCCTAAAGGTAAATGCCCCGAATCTGTTATGGATTTTCGTCCCATAGCCTGCTGTAATGTTGTATACAAAACTGCCACTAAGTTAATCTGCTCCAGACTGAGAAAGGTACTCCCGGATCTTATAGCTCAAAATCAAAGTGGCTTTGTTCAAGGTAGATATATTGCATATAATATAATGATATGTCAGGATTTGATCAAGCATTATGGCAGGAATAAGTCTAAACCGAAATGCATGATTAAAGTAGACTTGAGGAAAGCATATGATACAATAGAGTGGGATTTTATTGAAGAAATGTTATATGCCTTCAATTTTCCTCTTGCGTTTGTGTAGCTAGTTATGACCTGTGTGAGAACCCCAAGGTTTAGCCTTATGTTCAATGGGTTATTACATGGTTTCTTTGAAGCTAAAAGAGGGCTTAGGCAGGGGGATCCAATATCTCCTTTGTTGTTTGTATTAGGGATGGAATACCTTTCTAGAATTTTGGGGAAAATTTGTGAAACAGAGGGATTTCAGTTTCATGACAGATGTGGCCCTCTTAAATTAAATCACCTCTGTTTTGCAGATGATGTCTTGCTCTTCCGCCATGGAGACTTCAAATCGATATATCTTCTGCTGCATGGTCTGAAACTATTTTCGCAAACCTCTGGTTTAACACCAAATGATACAAAGTCAGCAATTTACTGTAGTAATATGGAGGATTTGGAGGTGCAAAGAATAATTGACTCTTTAGGCTTTACAAGAAATCAACTGCCATTTAAATATCTGGGGATTCCTATATGTGCTAAGAGGATTTTAGCAAAGGAGTGTGAAGTTTTATTGGAGAAAATGACCCAACGGATACGAAGTTGGAGTACCAGGAATCTTTCATATGCCGCCAGCAAAGTAACTTTGGTGAATTCAGTGTTGCTGTCTATTCATACTTATTGGGCTCAAATCATGGTCCTCCCATCAAAGATATTGCAGCAAATTAATACAATTTGCAGGAATTTTTTATGGAAAGGAATGGCTGAATCTAATAGTTCAGGGCAGGTTTCTTGGGATGAAGTATTAAGGAATGGAATGAAGCAGCTATTGGTAAGTATGTATGGGCAGTGGCTTCGAAAAAAGACTCTTTATGGGTTCGATGGATACATGCTGTGTATATTGGTGATGGAGACTGGTGGGACTATAAAGCTCTGAATGGCAGTAGTTGGTATTGGAAGCAGATTGTTAAAGTCAAGGAGCTTAACTTGACTCATCTCTGTCCTAATGGGGTTTATAGGATAGCTGAAGGTTACAAAGCTCTTGTTCTCACTCATCAAAAAGTCTCTTGGCATAGGGAAGTTTGGAATAGAACCATCATACCAAAGCATAGATTTATCTTATGGTTTGCGGTTCTAGATAGGTTACAACGAAAGATAGACTGTTTTTTTTCAACATCACAACTGATTACCTATGTATTTTATGTGGTAGTAACATGGAAACAAGAGAACATGTATTTTTTTACTGTCATTTGAGCTTTTCTTGCTTGAGGCAAATCAAAAGCTGGCTGGGATGGAAGACGGCAGCTACCACTACACATAAGTTGCTATGATGGATTGCTAAGGCCAGGTTAACTCATTTCAGGAAACAAGTCCTTATTGTGTCACTGGCAGCTTTGATATACCAGGTTTGGTGGTGTAGAAATGAGGCACTGTGGAATCAAAAATTTTATACAGCAACTATAATTGTTCAATGAATTCACTTTAATGTAAAGCATAGAATTAGAAGTATTATGCCTAACAAAATTTAGTTGATAGATAGAGATTGGTTTGAAAAATTGTAATAGAATTCAGTCAGGCCTTTAAACTTGGTGTTGTTTAGTTTGTAAATTGAAAGTCCTGATGAAGCATTCAGTTCTTGGGAGAGGCTGCAAAGCCCCGAGCGGCAATGAGAACCACGCTCGGGCTTAAGAATCAATTCTTTTGGGCAAACGGCTTCCCGACAAGGACCAACCCCATATTACTCCTAGACTTCGCTACAGTTGGTAAGTACCTCTGTCCTCGCGTGAGTTAGTACGATAGAGTTTAGTTCGTAAGTCATCCTTGTCTATGTCGTCTTAACCAAGTCTGCTTTGTCGCACTCCCTTCGATGACTCTTTCAAAGAAAGGCTTCGAGCCATGGAGTCCATTCGCAATGAGGAGCTAGAGCTCGGCTTCCTTGTCACTGACGCCCACCTCCAACAATACGGGCTTATGTAGGCAAGACAGAGCATAAATCTTGTAGTCTTAACCAAATTCCAAGATTTGAAGCAATCGCAGAATGCGGCAAGGCTACCCACAGAGTACATGGCAGCCAAGGAAGAACATCAGTATATACAATGCCTTCGCGAGGAGCACACAAAGAGCGTCCTTGCCATCAAGGCAGCTGCAGTGGGGAAAGAAGACGAGGAGCTTGAAGCAGGAATCGAATCGTCCTCCATGCCTCAAGGTAAATCTCTGATCATTCTTCACTATGCTAGACGTGTAGGGGAGGGAACTAGTCTTGACCATATATTGTTTTCTCCCTCCCTTCTCGAATGTGGCCAAGTTCTGGAGCATTGCTGGTCCGCGGAAGAGTACCAAGATTACCAAGATCTCATCGACACGTTCCTTTGCAACCCGAGGAGGAAGAGGCACCCTCAAGGCTTCGTGCCTCTTGACGAGTCAACGGCCATGCACACCTCTCGGTTTTGTCAGTACAAAACCAATTTAACACAGGAGATAGGTCGTTTTGTATGCGAATTTTCTAGTACCATCCACCATTCTGAGAAGCTTGATTACGGTAGGGCTCCCGAGGGGTTTTATCTTTCTTTTTTGGACGTATTATTCTGTTGTGGTTTTCCTTTTATTTATCGGGACTAACCAGGGTGTTTCCTTTGTGCAGACAGTATGGGCCTTTCAGACTTGGTGCGTTTGAACCATCAAAGGGTGTCGGGCCCTTCTGAGATCGACACCCTGACAGCCCCAACAGCAGTGCCCACGCCCTCTTCGAATCTTCCAGCACCCTCAATCGCTGCTCCAATGGCCCTTACCCCAAGCGCAATAGTCGTTGGCTGAAGGAACCCGTATTGGTGAGGGAAACAAGAGTGTCCGATTGTTGACCGAATATATGCACGAGGACTGGCCAAAGGAACCCGTCTTTGCTCCTTGTCGCGAAGAGCTTGAACCTCTCCTTACAGGTAGAATAGGAGATAAGGCCTTACCACTCGGCATGGAACTCCTGTAGGGAATAGCGATGTTCTTGTGCGAGATGATCACCAGCAATTTTTCCTGTTGCGGCGGTGACAACGAGGTGGTGCTGGTGGCTTCCATCCACCACACTTCCACTAGGTTAATTCTTGATTTCTATTCAAGTTTGATGAATATTTTCTCTCTTTTTGGCGGACTCGTCATTCTAAATTTATAGGTTACGACCCTAAATCAACGACTTGGGGACCTGGTGCTGACGTGGTCCCTCGAGCTGAAGAAGACTTGGGAGGATTTGGCTCATGTCCAGGTGGAGCTTGCTCAAATCCAGGAGACTGCAGTCCCCCTAGAAGAACATTCACGGCTCTAGAAAGAGGTGGAGGACAAACTAGTCACGGAGAGGTCGAAGATGTCTGCCTTTGAGTAAACATCCTCCAAGCTACTGGAGGATGTCGTAGGTCGCACACAAATCGTAGAGAAGGAACAGGCCCAAGTCCATGAGGAGTTTTGATTGAGCCGAGTGGAGATTGAAACCCGTGTCGGTGAGCTGGAAAAAGCCAAAGGGGAGCTGGCCAAAAACCTCGACGTGATGGTCAAGGACATGCTCTTTGTTCCGTGGCAGAGCAACAAAAACATGGATCTCTTGTTCACAGAGAATCCTGAAATGAGGAATAAAGTCGAGGCACACCACTAGGTGGATAATGCCCGCGTGTCTTAAGAGAGAGAGGCATCCACCAGTGCAGGTCGTCCGAAGATGGCATTGTGCGCTGAGGAATAGTCCACCACCACAAAGGTGCAATATTTGAAGGCCTAGCATGGCACCTCACCAAGCGTCACAGGGAGCTTTATCTGTCCCATTGGAATGAGGGCCTCTCCCAAGAATCTGTATAGCTTTGAGGCGAATGGGGACAAGTTTTCCATGGCCAGCCCTATCTTCTCAAAGGCAGACTTAAACAGGATGTTCATTGAACTCTCATTGTCTACTGGGATCCACGCTACAATTTTTTGGAGATTTGGCTCTCAATCACCAACGGGTCGTGATGTAGGGAAATTCTCTCTCCGAGCATCATCTTCAGAGAATGTTATGACTTGGTCAATAATTCGTGGCATTTGGACAGGAAACTAGACCAAAGCCATTACCTCATCATCGTGATTCAAAGCTCGCTCATACTTGTTCTGCGAGCTTCGTGAAGTACCCCCCAAGTGTGGCCCTCCTGAGATGGATCCTACTCACTCGTTCACCGGCAAAGGTCCTTGGGCCACTAGATGTTGGGGAACTACATGAGCTACTGCTGGGACCTGTGGTGCAACAAGTGGGACCACCGGTCCTTCCACAAGAGGTTGTGCTTGACACGTTGCAGCATTAGCATATTGATGGAGGTGTCCCAACTTGTTGTATTCTCAATCTCATCCTTGAGTTGGCGGCACTCGTTGGTGTGGTGCCCTATGTCGTTGTGGAAAGGACAAAATTTTCCAAGGTCCCGCCTTTCCCTGTCTCTTCGGATGGGCTACGGCTTCCTGTAGTGAACGTTTTGTGTCGTGGCCACGAAGATATTCTCTCGAGAGTCTACCAAGTCGGTATACTCATAATACTGCGAGACATACTTCTCGCCAGATGTGACTCTCTGCTCAGCCTATGCGGCTCCACTTCCCTTGGGCTTTCGGCCATTGTCTTTCCCCCCCGCTCCTACTGCTGCTGGGAGATCGACTGGATTCAATAGGCTGGGATGGGGCAACGAATCTAGTACTAAATGCAGGCTGAAAAGTGCTATATCCAGTGGGCGTTGCCCCGTACCCTATTGGAGCCATACTAAATCTAAGAGCGGACACAATGCTATAACCAGAAGGTGGAGTGCTTTGGCTGGGTGGACTCCCCTCGAGCTCGGTTGGACGGAAACAAAAGAGAATATTGGATTCCCGAAGCCACGAGGTCGGGCTCGACTGAAGTAGGGAAAATGACAGACGCTCCAAATGCCCCGATCTAGGCATCCTCCCAGCCGATATATTCTTATGCTTGACAAATGAAGTCGTCAGCATCCCTTCCATTATAGATCATCCCAAAGCGGGAACCCTGCACGGATGCCAGCTTGTAATGCCATCATTGTTGGCCATCAATGACCCTTTTGGTTCTCACTACTTCCTCCTTGAAGCGTTTTGATGTACGCTTTGAGGGTCTCGAAGGGCCCTTGCTTTATGTTGGCCAAGGCATTGACATCAAAGCTTACCTTCCTAACTCCTATGAATTGTCTTCGGAAGGCAAACGATAATTGATGCCATGATTGAATGGACCCTGGTGGGAGCTTTCTAAACCATTCATTTGTAGGCCTTGTCAGGGTGATCGGGAACACATGACACTTAGCGTCGTCAGAGACACAATGCACTGGCATTAACCTGTTGAACTTAGACAGGTGGCCCGTGGGATCCCAGCCACCATCATAGGGCAGTATGGATGTAATTTTGAAGCTTGGTGGTAGAGGGGCCTCAACAATGTGAGGGGCGCATGGCTCCACTTCTTCATCTTCCAAATCATACTCGTAGACTTGTCGCCTGGCCATCCTAAGCATTATCTGCTTCAGACTTTCTAATTCTACACGGAGCAGGTGATGATCCTTGTTGATTCTCTGAGCCGGGTTATCTCCTCTCCAAGCGTCAAGATTATCCCAGCGGGCTCACGTCCTCCTGGCTTATTGCATCTTTGTGCCTTGAGGTTGTCTCGCAAGTCACCCTATCCTCGAAACGCATCGTTACCCTCAGGACGAGCCACTTCGGTCTCTCCATCGGACTCAATGTTTTCGTTTACCAAGATACTGATGTCGCGTTCTTGGTTTTGTGGGGCGTTCCTCGGGTGGATCCCTGGAATGTTATTCCTACGGGGTTGGTTAGGTCTCGAGGGGACACTAGCTCCAGGCCTCGCGTGGTCTGCATGGGCGCATCAGGGTGGAACGCCCCGATCTCCACGGACGCTGACTGCCTGGCGGCGCCCTTGGGCCCCTGGGCCATTACCTTTGCCAGCCTGCTGAGGAACCTAGTGGCCTTCACGTTCTTGATGAGCTCTCTTCTGCCTTGGAGCAGGATTATCGTTAGTCTTTCCCTTACCACGGTCCTGCGATGGCATCGAGGTTCCAACCCCTGCTGGGTGCCCAGCAGGCACCTCAGTTGGCAGATCTCGCGCCTCTGCAGCCGAGTGCTCGGGAGGCACTCCAGCTATATTAATAGGTGGCACGCTAGTTGGGTGCCCAGCTGGTGCACTGCCATTAGGGTCCACTTGCAACCCATGGGCTACAAGATTGGCCTTCATGGCAAGCACCATCTCCTGTAGGGTGATGATATTACCTGCTTGTGCATCACCACCTCTGGCATCTCCTCTGCATCCATGGGCTGAGGATATTCTTCCTCACAGTACCCCTAGTCGACTTCGTCATCTTCGCCGTCGTATTCGGCGTCTACGTCATCGTATTCGGCGTCTTCGTCGTAATCCTCTGCCATCTTAGGTACGTTCTAAGGGGGTTGCCGACTTGTTTCCCCTCCTTCGACTCCGATAGGAGGGAGTATATCATCTTTAAATTTTCTTCGTGTAGTCACCATAGTTGTAAGTGTTCTAAATGCTTTCTTCAAGCTCTCAATGAAAGCACCAAAATGTTGACTTCTTTTTTCGCTATCAACCCTAAATAGAGGGATTAAAGAAACAAGCAATATGAACACAAGGATTTTTACGTGGTTCAGGTTATAAAAGAACCCTAGTCCACAAGTCTCTAGTATTAATAGGATTGGAAGCTTATGATGGAAAACTCCAATGGTGTATTCTAGGCAACGCTTAGACTGCTCTAAGTACCAGGTGTTTTCTCTCTAAAAAATCGACCCTTTTACAATGAGACCCCAACTCTATTTATAGAGGCTAAGGTAATTAATACTAATCATTTGTCATTACTATACATTCTTCATGTTATTGGGGGATTAATACAAATTCAATGCATTGGGCTGTATTGAATAGAGACCACAACCCAAGCGAGATCTGTGGGGCCCACTGCAGAAAGGTACCTGCTTTATGGGGAACATGCCCTTGGTACTATCAGGGCATGTTGTACGTATTTCTGTGTCAGACAACATAGTGGGAGTGTGAATGGTCGAGTCGTACAATCGACAACACTGTAGGTGGATCGCCCAAAAAGGTTGTCAGGTATTCCTCTGATGCTGCTAACCTGCATTGGTTGACACCTGGCTTATCCTTCAAATATGTTGAAAGTGTGCAAAAACGGGTTTAAAATATCATCGTATGCCGATATATCGTAGCTATAGGGCTGATACATCGCCTACGGAAGATACGAAAAGCATGTCGAATTCACATGAACAAAACCACAGAAGCTCGAGGAATAGGTAGGGGCGATATATCGCCTAGTGATATCGCCCAATAACTCCTAAGCGGTCGCAGTAGTAATCGGCCTATGTCGTATCAACAGAGAGGTAAAATACAAGTAAAAAGGAAGATTAGTAAATCAGAAATAATAAACTTTGAAATGATGTAACTTTGAAAAAGAATATAAACATTAAATAAACAAAATTGAGGAATTAGAATCAGAAAGAAAATATGGAAGGCATAAGTTTCATTCATGCAAACATATATATATATTTTAATAAAATTGATCCATTCTACTCAACTATAATTCTACACTATTAATTATAGTTGGAAAATATATATAATAAAGCTCACCTTAAAATATGTTCTTTAATTAAATTATACTAACTTCTAATTTTAAAAAAACCTATCATATTATATACCTTAGAGCGACAAAATACCAATGGCAGAATGCAGTAAAAAGCATATAATATAACAAATATCCTAAATTAAATTAAGAGCCTAAATTACATAAGAAGAGCATGACTAGACTTATGTAAAAGACACTAATAAATTTAGAATAAAAATTAGAATAAAATAAATTTAATTGTAACAAAGATATAGAAATGAAGAACAAACTGAAGAATCAATATATTAAAAATATAATGTAAAACATGAATTTCACTCTAGCCTTTCCACAAGAGAATTTAGCCTAAAATAGGCATTGTTTTCACTCAAAGTAATGTAAAATAAATGAAAGAAAATGAAGAAATAAGTGTTTTTCTCTCCAACAATACTCTCTACTCTCCTTCCACAATCTGATGAGATTTTACTCCATTTGGTACTCTATTTATAGTGTAAATAGGACTCAAAAACGTGTAGAATCGTGTACAAAATAGTGGGAAAATGGCATAAAAACTGATGGAAGTGGGGAAAATGTGTTGAGCCGTGGGAGACATCTGGGCCACGTGGCATGATCCGGTTGGCTCGGTAGAATGGTGGCAGCTTCTTTGTTGGGGCGTGGGGAGCAGCCTGGCGACGTGGCGTGCAATGGTTGGCTCGGGTGTGGAGTGTGGCAGAAAGTGGCAGCATGTCAGGCGCGTCAAGTGGGCAGTGGCGTTAGGCGGCTCGGCTGGAGGCGGTGGCGTGCCTCGACTAGACGAATGGAGAGATGCCACGTGGCAGCGTGGAGAACAGCCATAGGCTGTTTGGCTGGTGGCTAGGCTCCTTTTCTAGCCTAGTTTTGGGCCTATTTCTCCTTCAAAAATACCACCTTATTATCATTTTTTTCAATTATATTTCTTTCTTTCTTCTTTCTTCTTTCTTCTTTCTTCTTTCTTTTTCTTTGTGTCAAAATACATTTTATTTCCTGAAAATTAAACACAAATTAAATTAAAATTAATATTTTCAAATATAAAATATATGACAATAAATCCATGAAAATATTAATTAAAACTTAATTAATTTTACACTTTTAAGACTAATAAAATTATATTTTTTAGCACTAATCAGAACCCCCAACTAGCTTATTGATAGTCTCTAGCAATTCAAGCGAAATGATAAATGTCAACATGATATATTTCTGGTCAAAAATTATAAAGGAACTTAAGTATTAACACAAAATGCCAGTAACAAGTCAACAAGAGTTATCAAAATTACTTCGAATAAATCTAGAGTTGTGAGTGTGTGCAGCAAACTTGAACCTTCTTACCGCAAACCATAGCACATAAAGCCTTCGAAATTATGCCAAGTAAAAGTCTCAACTCCATTAACCTCTCATGTAATTGAAAATATTTAAAGTTTAAGGGTTTCACTCATGGAGTTGGAAAAGAAGTAAGCACTCATCAAATGGGTATATATTTAGGACAAACTCTTAAATAATTATTGAAACGAAGATAGGAAATAAACCATTTGGACAACCACCATAAAGAGTATCACAAAACCAGTTTTTCGGGATTTTTAAGTTAAATAGACAATCTTTACATTTATTCTAAGAGCCATAAAATAAAACATGAAATTAATAAACACACTTTTTTTTTTGACACAAGAGACAACATAATTGAAAATGATAGAAATATTGCTCTTGTGTCTTTCTCCTTTTTTTTCTATTTTTTTTCTTCTTTTTTTCTTTTTTTTTTCATTTTCTTTTTCATGAACAACATAATAAAAGGCTCTCTAATAAGATTTGTCTATAGAAAATATTATCCCTAAAACATCATCCATTCATACCACAATACTTTGTCCAAATAATTATAACCATTTCTAAGAATCAATAAAAATTTAAAAGTTGTTTTCTCAAGTCTCACTTCTCACACAAAAGAATGAACTACTTAAACATGGCAAGTTTCTAAGCAATTATGTGCTAACAACCATCTTACCAAAATGTTTGGCATGTATATTAGGTAACTCTAGAGAAACTCTTGGTAATACAGATAACAAAAATTGACTCAAAAGTAACATTTTGCAAAAATAAATAAGTAATTTTTAAAAAAATTGACCGTGAAAATATTAATGTGACAAAAATCAACATGATCATGCATGAATATGCTCACCACCCCCAACCAAAATCTGGCAGTGTCCTCAATGTCTCAAAAGATAATAAATGTAAAAGAGTAGGGAAAGAGAACACCTGGATAGAGAGCGTCGAGTGATAGAGCGAATATTGATTCTCTAAAACATGAAAAACTGAAAACACAAAATGATAAAAAATAAAATAAAATGACAAAAGGGAAATAAACAGAAAACAAACCTATGTACAAACAATTTGGAACACTACTTAGACTTGGTAAACCGGTTCCACGAGAGTGACTTCTTCAGGCTGGGTCACCCTCTCTATGTAGTGTTTCAGTCGTTGGCCATTTACTTTGAATTCTCTCCCATTAGTTGGGTCTATGACCTCAACAGCACCGCTGGGAAAGACAGATTTCAAAACATATGGGCCAGTCCACCTTGATCTTAGCTTGCCAGGGTGGATATGCAAACGAGAGTCATAAAGATGCACTCGTTGGTTTGGCTCAAATTCTTTTCTTAGGATCTGCTTGTCATGGGCCGCTTTCATTTAAGCCTTGTAAATCCTAGAGTTGTCATAAGCATCATTCCTTAACTCTTCAATTTCTGACAACTGAAGCTTACGATTGAGTCCTGCCGCCTTGAGATCAAAATTTAGGCTTTTAACTGCCCAATAAGCTTTGTGTTCTAGCTCAACAGGAAGGTGGCAGGCTTTACCATAGACTAGCCTATAAGGAGACATACCGAGCTGAGTTTTGTAAGCAGTGCGGTACGCCCAGAGAGCATCAAGAAGTCATGAGGACCAATCTTTGCGGTCAGGATTAACTGTCTTTTCTAAGATTTGCTTAATTTCTCGATTGGCTAACTCAGCTTGGCCATTTGTCTGTGGGTGATAAGGCAATGCAACCTTATGAATTACACCATATTTTTACATTAAGGTCTCGAAAGAATAGTTGCAAAAATGGGTGCCTTGATCACTTATGATAGCCCGAGGTGTGCCAAACCTAGATAACACATTTTCCTTTAAGAATTTCACAACAGTTGTGTTATCATTATTTCGACAAGGCACGGCTTCCACCCATTTTGAGACATAGTCTATGGCGAGGAGAATGTAAAGGTGGAAATGGTCCCATAAAGTCTATCCCCCAACAATCGAATATTTCTATTACAAGAATTGGGTTTAATGGCATCATATGTCATCGGGACAGGGCACCTAATTTCTAACACCTTTCACATGATCGGCAGAAATTGTTAGTGTCTTTGAACAAAGTGGGCCAATAAAGATCACACTGTAAGATTTTTGCAGCAGTCTTTTTCATAGAAAAATGACCACCACAAGCTTCATTATGACAAAAGTTCATAACACTAAAAATTTCATCATCTGGAATGCAACGTCTCATAATTTGGTCGGGGCAATACTTACAAAGATATGGGTCATCCCAATAGAAGTTACGAACCTCGACCAAAAATTTACATTTATCTTGTGCACTCCATGGAGTTGGAAGTTCGCCAGTCACTAAGTAATTAACAATATGAGCGTACCATGGCAACTTAGTGACTGCGAAGAGATGTTCATCAGGGAAGTCATCTCGAATGGCTGGGTCATCAGCGGATTTAGAAAATTCAAGACGAGATAAGTGGTCCGCTACCACGTTTTCAACTCCTTTCTTGTCTTTTATGGTCAGATCAAATTCCTGTAACAGAAGGATCCACCTAATTAAACGCGCCTTAGCATCCTTTTTGGAAAGGAGGTATTTTAAGGCGGAATGGTCCGTAAAGGCTGTGATAGGTGAACCAATCAGGTAGGAATGAAACTTGTCAAGTGTGAATACTACAGCAAGTAACTCTTTTTTAGTGGTAGAATAGTTCATTTGAGCACTGTTAAGAGTTCTACTTGCGTAATAGACAACGAAGGGCTTCCCTTCCCTTCTTTGACCTAAGACGGCCCCTATAGCATAATTGCTAGCATCACACATGACTTCAAACGGTAAGTTCCAATCTGGTGGCTGAATGATAGGGGCGGAAGTGATTTTTTCAACGAGCATTCGGAAAGATTCCTCACACTTAGGTGTCCAACTGAACACAACATCTTTTGCTAGGAGGTTTGACAAAGGGCGAGCAATTGTCGAGAAATTTTGTATGAACCTCCTATAGAATCCTGCATGCCCAAGAAAAGATTGAATGTCTTTAACAGTCTTAGGGGTGGGCAGCTTTGATATGAGTTCAATCTTTGATTGATCAACCTCAATTCCTCGTTCCGACACAACATGCCCCAAGACTATGCCTGATGGCACCATGAAATGACACTTTTCCCAGTTGAGTACCAAGCCTTTCTCTTTGCAACGTTTAAGCACAGACTCTAAATTGAGAAGGCTTGATTCAAAGGAATCTCCAAAGACTGTCAAATCATCCATGAATACTTCTATACATTTCTCGATCATATCACTAAATATGCTCATCATACATTGATGGAAAGTGGCTGGAGCATTGCACAGGCCAAATGGCATGCGCCGAAAGGCAAAAGTACCAAAAGGATAAGTGAATGTGGTCTTATCCTGATCTTCTAAGGCAATCTCAATTTGGTAATACCCTGAATAACCATCGAGAAAACTATAGAAAGGATGACCTGCCACACGTTCCAATATTTTATCGATGAATGGAAGTGGAAAATGGTCTTTGCGGGTTGCTGCATTTAATTTTCTATAATCAATGCACATGCGCCACCCAGTTGTGACCTTGGTAGGAACAAGTTCCCCTTTTTCATTTTGTACCACTGTTACCCCAGATTTCTTGGGAACAACCTGAGTTGGGCTGACCCATTTACTGTCTGCAACAGGATAGATTATGCCAGAATCCAGAGGTTTCAAGACTTTAGTCTTTACTACTTCCTTCATTGTTGGGTTCAATCTTCTTTGAGGGTCACGACGTGGTATAGCCCCGTCTTACAATTGAATGTGATGGGAGAAAATTAAAGAACTAATACCTTTGATGTCAGCTATCATCCATCCTAATGCATCTCTTTGTTCTTGCAACACATTGATGAGTTGACGCTCTTGTGTGGCATTGATCTTGGAGGATATTATGACAGGAAAAGTGTTGTCAGCTCCCAGGAAAACATGCTTAAGACTGTCAGGAAGTTGGGCCAACTTTGGTTGAGGAGCTTTTTCAATGGATGGTTTTGGTGTTTCTCGATCTTGAGGGAGTTCCTCAAAGATTGGATTCCAAAACATGGTTTTTCTAGCCTGTGAGTGTTTGACGATTTCAGGGTTGATTTTAGACTCATCGGGCTCAGAACTTTCTGAAATTTGGAAGAGGTGATTAAAATGACTAGACGTGTATTTTGATTCGACCTCTTCTAAAATAAGTGTATCGATCAGATAGGATTGGAAACACTCATCGTTATCAGGTGGTTGTTTGCCAATATGGAAAACATTTACTTCTAGAGTCATGTTCCCGAAAGAGATTTTCATGAGACCATTCATACAGTTAATGAGTGCATTTTTTGTTGCGAGGAAAGGTCTACCAAGAATTATGGGAATTTTGGACTCTATACTCACTTCAGATTGAGTGTCCAAGATGAGAAAATCAAAAGGGTAATAGAATTTTTCAATTTGAATCAGAACGTCTTCTACTATTCCCCGAGGTTTCTTAACTGATCGATCGGCCAATTGTAGCACCACGGATGTGGGCTTGAGTTCTCCTAGACCTAATTGCAAGTATATTGAATATGGCATGAGATTTACACTTGCTCCTAAGTCTAGAAGGGCTTGACCAAATTCCTGCTCCCCAATTTGACATAAGATGGTGGGACAACAAGGATCTTTGTACTTAGGCGGTGTCTTGCAGTCAATTACCGCACTAGCTTGTTCTGCCAAGAATGCAGTTTTCTTGACATGGTGCTTTCTTTTAACGGTGCACAAATCCTTGATAACCTTGGCATAAGCCGGCACTTGTTTGATCACATGCAACAATGGCAAGTTGATCTTCACTTGTGTTAAAAGGTCTAGGATTTCACCATGATTTTCCAATACCTTTCCAGTGGATTTCAAAGCTTGAGGAAAGGGTGTCTTTACTGGAATGCTTATTGGCACATCATCATCTGGAGCGGGCATTGACGTACTCGTTGTCTTAGTTAACGGTGAAACCGTACTTTGACCACTTCGAGTAGTGAGGGCATTAACCTCTTTGAAATTTGTATCTGCAGAGGAGGAGGTTTGTGCCATGTGTTGCCCTTTTTGATGGATTAGAGGTTGAGCGGAAAGTCTCCCATGCTCTTGAATCGCCAAAGTAGTGTTTAGCTTTGTCATTTGGATTTTCATGTCCTTCATTTCCTCTACCATTTGTGTGAAACAAGATTTGAGCTCTTGAGTTGAGGCTATCTGAGTTTGTGCAAGCATTTGCAAAGTATTCTCAAGAGAATTACTTGACTGCATGTTATTTTGAGGAGCAATGTATGATTTTGGTGGTTGTTGCTGCTCAGGCCTCTATTGGCTTCCAGATGCTTGGTTCGAATCCTTCCAGCTAAAATTTGGATGGTTGCACCAACCAGGATTGTAAGTGTTTGAGAAAGGGTTATAAGGCTTCTTGTAATCCCCTAAAGCATTGCATTGTTCCTCATTTCCTCCTCTTAGCTCACCAAGAGTTGGGCACTCTTACGGTTGATGTTCCGTCCCTCCACAGATGAAGCATGGATCTCGTGTCTCTACCTTTGCAGCCATGTGGATTCCTTTACCTTCTTGAGATTTGAAAGCCTCGAATTTTTGTTTCAATGATTCAATTTGGCTTTTGATGTTGTCATCTTCCCTTAATTGGTAGATTCCAGTTGATCGTGGCTTGTCCATAGGACTCGGTCCATTCCATGTGTAGGAATTTTCAGCAAGATGGACGAGGTACTTGAAAGCTTCATCGGGATCTTTTTGAAGGAATTCTCCATTGCACATCATTTGTACGAATTGTCTTTGTCCGGTTGTGAGACCGTCATAGAAATAGCTGATCAGACGCCAACTTTCGTATCCATGATGTGGGCATTGATTTATCAAATCTCTAAACCTCTCCCAGACCTGATGGAAAGTTTCATGGTCTTTCTGGATGAAGGTAGAGATTTGCCTCTTAAGGCTGCTAGTCTTATGGGGCAGGAAATATTTGGCAAAGAATGCTTTTGTCATTTCGTCCCATGTTCCGATAGATCTAGGCCTTAAGGAATACAACCAGCTTTTTGCTTTGTCTTTGAGCGAGAAAGGAAATAATTTCAATCTCACAATGTTGGTGACATCAACTCGGTTGTTGAATGTAGCCACCACCTCTTCGAATTCTCGTATATGCACTTACGGACTCTCATTTTCCAACCCATGGAAGGTTGGTAAGAGGTTAATCATGCCAGGTTTGAAATCAAAATTTGGCATATTGTTGGGATACATTATGCACGAAGGTGTGGCTGTACGCGTAGGATGTAAATAATCATGTAGCGTTCTTGGTTGGACTTCATCTTGATGAGCCATCGTGGGTGGTTCAGGAAGTCTCAGTGAATCGGGAGTGTTTGAACGAATGGAAGAAAATGACGAACTAGGAGAGTTTTCTAAAGTTTCTACTTGTTGTCTCACAAATCTCCCTAGTGCGTCTCTGTTTCGTGGCATAAATATTTTTTTATTTTGTAAGTATTATAAGCGCAAATGTGTAATAATGTAATAAGTATACACCAAAATGTTCCCAGGCCAATTGGAAAGGCTGCCAAGGTACCACTTTAGGCCCAAGAGCTTTTCTAGAACTCCCCGAGGTTCTTAAAAAAGATTGGAGGGTAACGCTAACACAAACCTTATTTAAGAACCAATTTTTCTAAGACAGAACAAGTTTGGTTTTTACTAATTTCCAAAATTACACAAATGTTCTCAATACTTTGTTTGATTTTTTTTTTTTTTTAATTTTATGCTTTTTTTCATAAACAAACCTAAATCTAGAAAATAAAATTTTAAACCTAAAAATAAAATTAAAAAAATGAATAAATAAACAATAAATAAAAATAAAAATTACTAAGGAAAAATAAAATAAAAGAGAAATTAAAAATTATACTATTTTTTTTAATTGACAAAAAAAATAATTTACTATGCAAACCTTTAATTGTAGAATTACCTCCCCGGCAACAGTGCCAAAAATTGATATCGCCCAATAACTCCTAAGCGGTCGCAGTAGTAATCGGGCTATGTCGTATCTACAGAGAGGTAAAATACAAGTAAAAAGGAAAATTAGTAAATCAGAAATAATAAACTTTGAAATGATGTAACTTTGAAAAAGAATATAAACATTAAATAAACAAAATTGAGGAATTAGAATCAGAAAGAAAATATGGAAGGCATAAGTTTCATTCATGCAAACATATATATATTTTAATAAAATTGATTCATTCTACTCAACTATAATTCTACACTATTAATTATAGTTGGAAAATATATATAATAAGCTCACCTTAAAATATGTTCTTTAATTAAATTATACTAACTTCTAATTTTAAAAAAACCTATCATATTATATACCTTAGAGCAACAAAATACCAATGGCAGAATGCAATAAAAAGCATATAATATAACAAATATCCTAAATTAAATTAAGAGCCTAAATCACATAAGAAGAGCATGACTAGACTTATGTAAAAGACACTAATAAAATTAGAATAAAAATTAGAATAAAATAAATTTAATTGTAACAAAGATATAGAAATGAAGAACAAAATAAAGAATCAATATATTAAAAATATAATGTAAAACATGAACTTCACTCTAGCCTTTCCACAAGAGAATTTAGCCTAAAATAGGCATTGTTTTCACTCAAAGTAATGTAAAATAAATGAAAGAAAATGAAGAAATAAGTGTTTTTCTCTCCAACAATACTCTCTACTCTCCTTCCACAATCTGATGAGATTTTACTCCATTTGGTACTCTATTTATAGTGTAAATAGGACTCAAAAACGTGTAGAATCGTGTACAAAATAGTGGGAAAATGGCATAAAAACTGATGGAAGTGGGGAAAATGTGTTGAGCCGTGGGAGACATCTGGGCCACATGGCATGATCTGGTTGGCTCGGCAGAATGGTGGCAGCTTCTTTGTTGGGGCGTGGGGAGCAGCCTGGTGACGTGGCGTGCAATGGTTGGCTCGGGTGTGGAGTGTGGCAGAAAGTGGTAGCATGTCAGGCGCGTCAGGTGGGCAGTGGCGTCAGGCGGCTCGACTGGAGGCGGCGGCGTGGCTCGGCTAGACGAATGGAGAGCTGCCACATGGCAGCGTGGAGAACAGCCATAGGCTGTTTGGCTGGCGGCTGGGCTCCTTTTCTAGCCTAGTTTTGGGCCTATTTCTCCTTCAAAAATACCACTTTATTATCATTTTTTTCAATTATATTTCTTTATTTCTTCTTTCTTTTTCTTTGTGTCAAAATACATTTTATTTCCTGAAAATTAAATTAAAATTAATATTTTCAAATATAAAATATATGACAATAAATCCATGAAAATATTAATTAAAACTTAATTAATTTTACACTTTTAAGACTAATAAAATGATATTTTTGAGCACTGATCACCTAGGGTAGGCAATATATTGTCTCTTGGAGCCATTTTTGAAACTTTATGGATTTAAATTAGAAACAGCCCTCAACCACTTGGACTTGTTCTTGAACATTTTTGACTGAGTTCTGAGCATTTGTTGAACCGAAAATTCAAAACTATTCAATTTATATTTATTTATTTATTCATTTTAAAAGGGGTTAGTTTCACTCCTTGAACTCTATAAATAGAACCTAGTACTCAGCCATTTCATTCATTATTCAAGTATTTTTCAGAGGCTCCAAGTTGCTAAATTTACTCTAGAGAGAAAACACTAGGGTTTGGGATTTAAAAGCTTTTCAATCTAAGCTTTATAAACACTTGGGAAGTAAGATAGAGTGTTATTTTGGTATCGAGGTGTAGATCAAATTTCTAGTCCATTCAAGGTATTCTTAACCTCAGGTTTAATCCATCATAGTTCTTTTATTTTCTTTCATTTTCTTTCAGATCCTAACTTGATTTTATGGCTTCTTGGTTAGGTATTTAAGTTTATTGAAACTTAAGGTTTTCAGTAAGTTTCTATCTTGATGGTTTATATCTCTTTTTCATCTCCATTTCTTTATAACTCGTGATTCTTAATGTTGATTTTAGGAGTTTTCCAATTCCGTTCTTGTCTCCAATATCCCTATTTTGGTAACGAAAATAGGTTAGATTATATGTGTTATGATATGTTTATATGCTATGATATGTTATGTGCTATGTATATATTTATGAATATGTTTTTAGTTGCTTGGGGCCTATAGTTGCTTAGATAGCAAACCCTAAGATTTTTATTATTATCGTGGTTTAGAGTTATGATTTACCCTACATCGATTTGTAGACTGAGGACCTAGATGGGTTATCATATACTACCTTGTGATCTAACCTACCTCGATTAGTAGACTGAGGACCTAGATGTTTTTATCACATGCTACGGTAATGAGTTAATGGCCATTAATATTGTAGTCCTATATGATATACGTTTTTACGTTATATGTTTTATATTATGTCTTATGATATAGTCTTATGACTTATGATATATGTTTTTAGTAGATTTTCCTTGCTGGGCATTAGGCTCATTCCTTTTATTTTAGATGGTGCAGGAAAATGAGCTTGGAAGGCAGGATGAATTCGTGGCAGCTTGGCATCTGTATTGGGGATGGATTGATTAAATGGACTGCTGGAAGATCGATGATGACGTTGTTTCAAGTCTTTTAATTTATGTTCTTATGTATTTTCGCACTTAGTTTTTAAACAATTAATTCAAGTTTATGTTTATGTTTTTATGTAAATAACGATGGGATCCCATATTTTGTATTCCATATCGTATTTTTGGATTTTTAATAAAGTTCTAATATTTTCTGTATATGTATTCCAAAATAGTAGCTATATCTAAGTAGTTTTTAATGGTCCGATGTCTAGAATTAGTCGGGGCATTACATAGCATGTTTTTAACATATATATGTGACACAAAATAAAACAACACAACATACATCAAACCCTATAAAAATACAATATCCCATAAAATCATAGCCCACATGCCTAGGCCAAATCTACCATGCATCCAACAACACAACTTTTCAACCGAAAATCAAAAGAGAAGCAAAATCAATATACCATCATTCATATAACCCAAGAAAACATTAAAACAATAGGGCTAAAGGTTCATTACCTCTCTTGATTATAAAATCAAGAACACAAAATATTCACCACCTCAACCAACCTCTAGGGATTCGAAACCCACAAAAATAAAAACAATAATATCAACCTGAATACTAGAGATTAAAATAAAAAGATGAGGATATAGAGGAGAGGATTTAATTCACTAAAAATCAAAGACACTCAGCTATGACTTCAAGGTTCCACTCTTCTCTTATCCTTCTTTCTCTTCTCTCTCTCTCTAGTTCTCATGCCTCCTTTCTCTCTCTCTAATCTCTTGCACACTAGCCCAAGGAGCAATATTGTAATGCCCTAAACTCTAGGGACCGTTACGGTGCGCATTATAAACAGTGCAAAACTTGCTAATCGAGTCATTTGGCCATAAACGTGTAACTAAGTATGATTAGCGGTTTAGGGATTAAAAAATTTGGTTAAGATATAACGTTTCTCTAAAACGTTTACTGTATACATTGGGATCCCAAAAATATATTTTAAAGGTTTATTACAACAAAATATTTACAACCAGCCGATCTAAACGGCAAAACAGGGTTTAACCCTAGTTCCTCTCCTTCAAACCTCGACTGTGGCGATCGAGCAGCTGCATATGTACACATTGTCACCTAAGCTCTCCAACTCAAAGATGGTCCAGCTTTCTTTTTCCTTTACCTGCACCACATAGCACCCGTGAGCCGAAGCCCAGCAAGAAAACTTAATATGCTCATGATCAATAATAACATGTCATCAAATCATAAGGCGCATGCCTAGCAAATATAGCCCTATTCATGCAGCAAATAAGTTCACGCTATGATGGGTATCTAGGATAAGGAAGCCTGCCCTCCTGAGTGGATGACTATCAAGTCAATCCTAATCAGATAAGTGATTTAACATTGGTGGTTCCAGTAACCATGCTGAGCTTATAGCCCTAAATAGAAGAGTGACAGTTGTAAAAGTCACTAAGGTGGGTTCCGTTCCCATTAGCCATGTGACGATAGGGTCACCGGGGCTTTACAAATAAGTGATCCTTTCACTAGCTTAAACAAGGTAGATATCTGGTGAAACAACCACCAGCATAAACCTGTTGATTGACCACAGGGTCACTAACATGGGATTCCGCTCCCTTAGCCATGTGACAAAACAGTCACCTAGGCCTTTTGGCCCTGGCCCTGAGTAACTAGTCCTAGACTAGTCAAGCGCTTATAATTTTCATTGACCTTCGGGTCAGTCCAGCATTAATGCTCCTAGAGTCATTCAACGCTAATATCGATTAGATCTAATATTTTATCGGCTCTGCGTTCATGACGCGCATGCCGTTTCTGACTCTCAGGTCAGTAAAACGCGACCAGTGCCGATTCTGAATAGTCAGTGCCATACACAAGTAAGCAATGCTACCAAGCATATATCACATGTCAAATATCTGAATACAGGGTATTCAACATGCTTACTTAACAATTGCTAGCATAACTAGGATCATGCATAAACACAGAGACTCAAGCTCTGATCAATCTCATATTCAATATTCATGGCATGCCCTATTCACATGTTTCTCGTGTATCACATGCATCACATTTAAACATCCAACATGCATCAAGAATAACCATGCATGTCACATATACACAGGGTGTAGTTTTCTTACCTTTGGTTCGAGCGAGAATTAGAACAAGAACGACCCTTGAGAATGATTAATCTTTTAATCCTTTAGCAGTCACCTAGTCATAACCAAATATAACCTCCATCAATGAAAATCAACAATAATAGGATCTTGACAAAAACCCCACTCTCAGGACCTTGAAATGTACCCACACGGTGAGTAGATTCAATCCCGAGGCCTTAAAGATTGAAACCCCGAGCCAAAAACCCTTAAAAACACACAAAACGAGATTCTTAAGAAACAGGGTAGCGCCCCAGCGCTACCCACTAGCGCCTAAGTGCTCTTCTCAGAACCAAAACTGCCCCAAGCATCCCTGGGTAGCGTTGTAGCGCCCCCTTGTGGGCGCTATAGCGCTACACCAAGCCTGAAATGCCCCTGAACCTTTCTCCTTCGAATCCTTCATTTCCAACTTGATTCAAATGCTTCCAAACCTCATTTTAAATCCCAAATAAACCCAAAAACCATCCCCACATGTCCTAGGCATCACAACCCCAAGAACCCTAGCAAAAAACATCCATTGAAACTCAACTTTCCAACTCACAAACCAGCTGAAACTAAAATGGAAAAACAGAGCAAGAACTAATGTTTTTATGGCTAGAAACTCACCTTAATCTCATAATCACACCCTCTTCAAAGGTAGAGCATAAGCCTAGATCATCAAGACTCGGTTCCCTAGCTTAATTCCTCAAAAAGAGCTTGAGAATTCAAAGAGAAAATGGTGCATGGGAGAGAAGATGAAGGAGACTCTATTTTCTTAAGCTTTCTACAGCTTTATGGTTGATATAAATCCTTTGGGGTGAAAAGACCTAAATGCCCTCAAGTCTAAATAAAAGCCTTAACAGCCACCAAGGGCAAAACCGTCTTTTCCCGCCTATTTCGTTAATTATAATTAACACCCTCCAATTCCCGCTACTTCCAAAATTCTCAAACACCAATAATTCATATCCCGTTACCCTTTAATTCTCGGCAACGCTCTAACCCCGAACTTAATCCCGTTATGACTAAACCGGTACTTTGCACTCAAGATCGTCTCATGCCGAATGGCTCGAACAAATCCACATTGTAATGTGGCCTTATCAATTAATCACAAACATGCACCAAAATACACAATTATGCCCTCAACAGGCCAAATTACCAAAATATCATTATAATAAAATGTGGACTCATATGCATGCCTTTAACATCATATTATAATACAATTCACATAAACATGCATATAATCACTTAATATCATAATAAATCAATTATGGCCCTCCTGGCCTCCTAATCAAAGTCCTAAACCTTATTAGGAAATTTGGGGCATTACAAATATGTTCTTCTATTTTCTTTCTTTCCCTTTTATCCAACCTAGAGAAAACTAGTCTAATGGGAATGTGTAAGTTTCCTCTTCCTAATTTTCCATAAATCTATTTATTCTGATTTCTTAAATAAAGAGATTTTTAATTTAACTAAAAGAAGAATAATACCAATTATCTATCCATCATCAAATTGCCACATAAAATAGGAAACAAATCCTTTCCCACTTGCCTCACACACACACACTTCTCCTTTCCTTTTTTAATTCTTTTAAATTAAATAAAAATAATTCAAATAAAAGGAAACAAAATATGTGTAGAAATTTCTACTACATGTGCACCATGCAGCCATGCACATGCCCACACTTAATTACTAAGGTGCATCTCTACTTACCATGCACCTTGGTACATTCAATCAAAGCTCATTTATTTACAAAATTAATAAATAAATAAATACAAACAATTAACAATTAAACAAACACATTTCCTAACAAATAATTTAAAAAATTTAAATAAAATAATTCATAACACTTAACAATTAAATAAAACAAAGCATAAAATTAATAAAAAAAAAAAAAGTTGGTGCGCTACACAAATAAAAGATTTAAAAAATATCAAGTATCTAATAACTTCATTATAATATTTTAATATATTAAAATATTTAAAATTAATTAGTTAACCTATTTTTAAATTTTAATTTAAAACATTGTAAAAAATATCCAATTTTTAAATAACAAACAACAAAAATATCTTATTTTAAAAAAAAAATTAAATGATAAAATAAATCTGATATTTTTGGGTTTGTTACAAAAAATTAATTTCATATAGGATTATCTTTAATTTTAATTTAAAAATATATATGATGAATAGTACCTATATCGGGTACTGTTCACCGTGGTGTACAAGGGAGACATGCGCACGAGCACAGAGCTGTAGCCGAGTGACGCCCACGGACTCGCGCGCACAGGAGGGGTGATGCAACGAGTGGCGTGCGCGCAAGGTGGGGCAACGCCGAGGGACGCACACGCAGGTGGGGTCTGTGCCGAGGGACGTGCGCGCGCAGTTTGGGGGCAGCGTGCACGAATGCGCGCGTAGGTGGCTTTGCAGCCCAAAAAAATTTCATGTAATTTTTCAACCCAAAAACGTTTTCTAGATGATTTTACAATGTTTTACACCAAATAAAGCATTTATAAAAATTAATTTCATAGAAAACATAACAAAATAACCCAACACATCAAATAATTCAATTTTACCATATTCATGCATGAAAATAAAAATTACCAAAGGTTCTGAAGCCAGTTGTTGGAAATACTTATATAGGATCTTATTTATTTTCATGCAAATCATACATTAAATAAATTAATATAAGAAAACCTAGAACAAAAAACAACAAAAACAAATATGATACTTATGGGCTTCTTCCAAAAAATTAATTTCATATATAATTATCTTTAATTTAATTTTTAAAAAAAATTAAATATATATATGATGAATAGTACCCGTATTGTGTACTGTTCACCATGGTGTACAAGGGAGACGTGAGCATGCCCGCGCAGCTGCAACCGAGTGACACTCACAAACTCACGTGCGCGTCCCTCTGTGCTGCCCCACCTCGCGCGCGCGCCACTCGGTGCATCACCCCTCTCGCGCACGCACAGTTGGGGGCAGTGTGCACAGATGCGCGCACAGGTGGCTTTGCAACCCAAAAAAAAAAAATCATGTAAATTTTCAACCCAAAAATGTTTTCTAAATAATTTTTACAATGTTTTACACCAAATAAAGCATTTATAAAAGTTAATTGCATAGAAAACACAAAAAAATAACCAAAATTTTCTAATAATAACATAAAAATTCAATATGCTTCATAAAAGACATGAAATCCATCCAATTACTCAACACATCAAATAATTCAATTTTACAATGTTCATGCATGAAAATAAAAATTACCAAAGACTCTAAGGCCAATTGTTGGAAATACTTATACATGATCTTATTTATTTTCATGCAAATCATATATTAAACAAATTAATATAAGAAAACCTAGAACATGTTTCTATAATTGAATTTAAACAGAGTAATGATAAGAACACTTACATTATATGCAGCGGAATGAATAAGTCTTTCATTCAGTTTCTCTAACCCTTGTATCATTTCTGTCGCAGGGTATCACCAAGAAACTAAACCGATCTTCAAATTTCTTCACAGTCTTCTACAGTATCCTTAGAATCACCTAGACTAGAATGGGTAATTCTCAACACATGAGATGAATACAGAGAGAAGAAGAGAAGAGAATATAGAGGCTTAGAAAATGAATTTTTTTGTAGAGAGAGTCTAAAACCCTAAAGTATCAAAACTAGATCTTTTGATCATCTGTTTTCAACTCTCACTTAGCATTCCTTTTAAAGGCTCAATTAGGTCACTTATTTGATTAAAAAAATCAATAAAATAATAGGAAATTGCAACCCTTAGGTCGAAATTCTCATGGGCTATAGGCTCGTGAAATTTCTCATTTAATTATTAGCTCGTTGGACTTAAATTCAAGGCTCGTATTATTTTCTATTGATTAATTATTTAAATATTTTATCAAATTAATTATTATAATTTGAACCTTGATTGAAACTTATTTATTAATTGTAGTGTCTCAGAATTTTACTTAGCTGGATAGTAGTAGTAGTAGCTAGTACTAGCTTGTAGTATGTTAGTTTTCGTGGATTTTGGTTCAAGCCCGGACTTAGTTGGAAACTCATAGCAACAGTTATAGATTTTATAAGTTTAACCTATAGTTTAGAAATATTAATTATAACATAAGGTTTAATTAATATTGCTGGTCCTAGAAATATTGTTTATTATAACCTAAGGTTTAGATAGAATTAATAAGAGTGTGACACTGGTCACAAGCATGTTATTAAGGAATTAAGTATTTTTGATGAATAGTTTAATTAAAAGAAAGATCTAGAAGCACTAGAACCTTCCAGCAACAGTTAGGATCACGTTTTACTCAGTCAAAGTTGTTTTACTCAATTTCAAAATATCCTGAAAAGTGCAAAAACGTGTTTAAAATATCAGTGTATGCCGATATATCGCCTACAGGAGATACAGAAAACACGTTGACTTCGCATGAATGAATGAACAGGGCTCGGGATATAGGTCTAGGCAATATATCGCCCAGGGTAGGCGATATATCACCCTTGACATATATTTTTGGAAGCTTGAGGTTTTAAAATTTTAAAAACAACCTTAACTACTTGGACTTGCCCTTTAACGATTTTGACCGAGTTCTGGGCATCTGCTGAACAAAAATTCAAATCTTTTTCATTTTATATTCATTTATTTATTGAAATTAAAAGGGGTTAGTTTCACTCCTTGAACTCTATAAATAGGACCTAGTACTCAGCCATTTCCTTCATTCTTCAAGCATTATTTAGAGCCTCCAAGCTGCTAAGATTATTATAGAGAGAAACACTTGGGTTTTGGGATAAAAGATTTTCCAATCTAAGCTTTTCTAAACACTTGGGAAGTAATATATAGTGTTATTCCAGTATAGAGGTGTAGATCAAAGTCATAGTTCATCCAAGGTATTCTTATCCTTAAGTTCAGTTCTTCATAGTTATTTTGTTTTCTTTTAGATCCTAACTTATTTTTTTTATGATTCTTGATTAGGTTTTTAAGTTTCTTGAAACTTAAGGTTCTTTTCAGTAAGTTTTTTCTTTGATGGTTTAGTTCTCTTTTTCATCCCTTTTCTTTAGAAACTCACGATTTTACTGTTGGTTTTAGGAGTGTTCCAAATCCCGCTCTTGTCTCCATATCCTGATTTTTGGTAAGGAAAATAGGTTAGATTATATGTGTTTATATGCTTATGTTTTATGTTATGATATGATATGATATGTGTTGTAGTCCTTGGGCATATGACTTGCTTAGATAGCAAGCCCCAAGAATTTATGTTGTAGTCGCTTGGGCTCTTGCTTAGATAGGAAGCCTCAATATTTTTTATCATTTTCATGGTTTAGAGTTATGATTTACCCTACCTCAATTAGTAGACAGAGGATCTAGATGGTTTTATCACATACCATGTTAATGAGTTAATGGCCATTAATATTGTAGTCCTATATGATATATGTTTTTTTATAGTCATATGTTTTATAGTACATGTATGTTTTATGTTATATGTTGTTAGTAGATTTTCCTTGCTGGGCATTAGGCTCATTCCTTTCTTTTTAGAATGATGCAGGAAAATGAACATGGGAGGCAGAAAGGATTCGTGGCAGCTTGGCATGTGTGTTGAGGATGAATGGACTGAATGGACTGCTGGAAGATCGAGGATGACGTTGTTTAAAGTCTTTTAAATTATATTCTTATGTATTTCCGCACTTAGTATTTAAATAATTAATTTAAAGTTTATGTTTTATGTTTTATAACAATGGGATCCCATACCATATTTTGTATTTGGCACAATATTTTGAGTTTTAAATAAAGTTATGTTATCTCTTATATATGTATTCAAATTAGTAGTTATGTTTAGTAGTATTAATGGTCCGAGGTTTTAGAAATAGTCGGGTCATTACATTAATTTAGACCTAATTTGTCTTAATTAATAAATCTGCTCTAAAATTTATTTTCTTCCCTATATTGCATAACTCTGTAAAATTATCCAAAATTGACCTGGTCAACTTTGATAATTAAATCAATTAATTTAGACTATCTAGATGATTTTATCCAAGGTACTGTGGGGACCATGGGCCTATGAAATGAAACTCCAATGAGACTCATAATTGCACTCTTGAATTTATAGAATGCTCTATAAGAAATATAGATATGTTATTAGTTATCCATTGTTACAACCATAATCATCATTCAATCCTCTATAGACGGTCTATAATGAGATGGTACTAAAATACCATAAAACCGCTCATTATATTTTATCCTTAAAACAGTTAGTTCCTTGTAAATGATATTTCAGTAAACTAATATTAACTACTGAAATGAGATCTCTATCATTTAGCACCTCGAACCAAACTAAAAGGAAACAATCGTTTTACTTCTTTGTCAAAAGCTATAGATGTTCATATCTATGATTAACACTCCCACTCAATTATACTACCGAGTTCCCAAGATGTAAGTATGGGCTAGTTCGTAGGGTAAGTTGGTAACGAACAAGTCAAAGACCTCAAATAATACAATCAGTTAGAATACTAACCACTAAGAATTGAGATTGAATTGACTTATGATTAACTATATGATATGAATAGAATAGATAATAATGATATGTCTTCTTATCTTATCTACTATCAATATCAATCCAGTCCGATGTAACAAATACTTCTGTTTTTATCTACTTTGCTAATGTTCTGGAAAGAACATAAAACTACAATGTGTAAGTAGATCATATCGTAAATTGGAAAGTCAGTGTAAATCTTGTGCACTGACTAATCTTAGGAATAACTTATTTTTGAACATATAATGATATTTATATTCCACTATGATTACGTCACTATAAATATGATTAACATATGCTCGGGATTTAATAAAAGTTTATATTAAACAAATAATCATGAAAATAAAACATGTGAGCAAAGTGATTGACCAAGTCAAAAATGATTTCTATTCTTTTATTGATAATAAAATGAGATTACAAAGAAATTGAGTTTTAATTAGGGCATAAAACCCCAACAAATTTTGCATTCTACGAGGATTTAATCATTCTAGTTCATCATTACATTGCTCACTTTTGATCTTTATTTTATTTGGTTTCTTTCTTAGATTTTAGTCTAAATCAAATTATCACAATTTTTTTACCCAAATTGTTAAGTGTTAATTTTTCCCAATTTTTTGCTAATTCAATCTCTATGGAGACGATACTAACTTATTATTATATTACTTGTTGACTGTGTACACTTGCACATTACTGATCAAATTATATCACAACAAGTTTTTGGCGTTGTTGCCGGTTATTAAAATTAATTTTTCTCAATTTAGTTTTTGTTTTTCAATTTTTAATTTTCAATTTTCTTGTTCCTTTTTACGTTAATTTTGTTGGTTTGATTTGCTTGCTTGGTATTTGAGATATCTCATCGTCAACTCCTCATGAATTTTGTTCAACATGACTTGGATCCTTTATACAAGGCATGGTGGAGATATAAAACTTTGCTAATGAGGTTCTTATACCATGGTTTGTCCAAAGAGTGTCAGCTAGTGGTCTTCCTTAATGGGTTGAATGTCACAACAAGAGAATGGGTAGAAGGAGGAGATGGTACCACCAATTTCTACTAAGTATCTGTGGATGAGGCCTATTGGATGTTGGAAGACATGGCGGAATACAATGAATGGTGGAATTTAAATTGTTCAATGACCAACCAAGGGCGGGAGAGAAATTACAACAATATGGAGCCAACTATTGACACTTGCACTCAAGGACAAAATGAGGAGAATCGGGATAATTTTCAAGAAGTAATCGTGGAAGAGGAACCTAACCAAGCAGCTCAATCAAGTTCATTGTAGGTACAAATGATGGAGTTTATGGCTCAAAATGATGCATTAACTCAAAGCCAAGCTTCATCCTTGAGGAATTTGGAAAATCAAATTGGGTTATTGGCCAATGAGTTGTGTAATAGACCAAATGGTGATGTTCCTAATGATTGGGAAAATTCAAGGGGGAAAACACAAAGTGAGGAGGTCAATTTTGGGAGTGGTAAGGAGATGGAGCTACTAATGGAAGAATTTGAGTATCAAATGGAGCCCTCTTCAATCCAAAGCGACAAAGAAAAGGTAGAGAAAGTAGTAATGTTGAATGATATCTCTACCCAAGATGTGGATAAATTGTTTGAGCATAGTAGTGAAAAAAGGCTAAATCCACCACCACCCCTCATGCAACAAGTACTTGGTCCTCAATATAGTGCGATAATGGAAATGAAAGAGTACGCATATGACAATCCTTATTGGCCACCTCCACCTCCACCTCCACCTCCACCTCCATTAGCATCATTCCTTGGCATCCATTATGCTTATTTTTCCAAAGAAAGTCAAGTTGAACATTGGAGCTTACCAATTCCGCATATTTCCTAGCTTGTGGGCATCCATAATGAAGATTCATGTGTGAGGGCATATGCCACTCTCTATGGGCGGGAGCCTCTCTTTGATGTGTGCTTCTCCATAAAGCCAAGTCGGCGACTTTAAATCAAGCACTTCTTGGGAGGCAACCCAAGTTTCTAAACTTTATTTTTAATTTTGTTTTAGTTTAGTTATTCTCATTGCATTTCCTTTATTGAATATTTTTATTTTTGAAAAAAGAATAATAATAAGAAAAGAAAAAAATATATAAAGGCAAAATTAGTATTTTTTTTATTTAGTTATTTTAATTTTTTATTACTTTAATTTCATTTTATTACGATGTTTTTGGAGTGATTTTGTGTTTGTTGATGAATTTCAGGTGTTGAAAAGCAAAGAAAGGTGTTTTGAGAGTTATTAGAAGGTTTGATGCTTTTACGGAAATTTTCCTGAAGCAAAACGGAGTGCAAAATGGGTGACAATTCCGAAAAAAAAGTGAGATTTCTGTTTTCTAGAGCAAAATTTTTACTCGTTAAATTTTGCTGCAAAATTTTCAGTTTGGGATACCACAAGTCAGAGGGCTCTACGACCCCACGTGAAAATTGGGCGCTGCCTCGCAAGAGGGTTACCATTTTTTCAATTAATTAAAAAAATAAAAAATAAAATAAAAAAAATAGCCCAACCCGATACTATCACTTTATTCCATCTCATTTCCCTTCTAAACCCAACCCTAGCCGCCATAACCACCACCACCCCCATCGTCGCCTACCTTTGACCACCCTCCTCTCCACCATCATCTCCGGCCCTAGCCCAGAAACTGCCCTCCAACCCAAGCCTTTTCTTCATCCCAAGTAGCCGAGCCTTTCCCCTGATGTCGCGAGAACTCCAGGTCCAGCCGCACGCAACCTCTAGTCACCACCATTTCCTACGCCCTGACACTCCTCTGACCAATCACAATATCAGGCACCCAAGAACCCTCGCTCTCGAGCCCCGCATCTCCCTAATCTCGAACCAAGTACCCATGACCTCTGCCCAAATCCCAGTCGCAAGCCCCTCTATGCGAGCCCCCGAGACCCCGAGTCAGCGCCGAGACCCTTCGGCGTGGTCTGCTTTGCACCATTACGTGATTTCAGGCGCGAGTGTCCCAACCCAGCTGAAAGCAACCCGTGAGATCCCAAAGCACCGAGAGCCCAGAAACTCAAGCTCGCCTTATCCATTGTTGATGAACTCAAATTCGTTGCCCAATCTTTCATTCTGTCATATTCCCTATCTCACAGAGTCTCTGTAGCAAGCTTTACAACTTGCCTAATTTGGAAAGCTCTATCCATCAGTGCCTCAAGTGCCCCCAAAGCACTCAACTCCTAAACGTTTTTGTTCATTATCTATTGGTATTTTGCACTTGATTTTGTTGTTTTGCAGGCTGTGCTGATTATTAATTGCATTGTTTTGTGTGTCATTTGTTGTTGAGATGAATATTATTGTCTTTGTTAGTGTTAACTAGGGGGCTCGATGACAATCTTAAAAAACTAAAAAAAATATAATTATATTAAGTTGAAGCTGAATGTCACTCTAGTTTAAGTTTTAAACTAAATTCTTTGGGTGTGAATATTGCTAGCAATTAATTAATGAGGGTGTTTTTCTTTTTAGTGTGTACATAGCTTGATTAAGCATTTTGAGACCCTAGTAAGAGCTAGATTCTTGTGAGAGCTTAAGTTACTAGAATTACTTAGTGATTTTTTTTAGGCGAAATTCTAGACATCACTACACCAATGACCTGATTTAGGCCATCATTGGACCGTTTGAGCCTTTTAAGCCTACCATTTATGCATTTTTATTCGTAGTCACTTCATTGAGCTTAATAGACATCTTTCTTTCTTAGCCACTAATTAGCATAGCTAGATATAATAACATCTTTCAACCATACCACTTTAGCACATTGATCTTTATAGGATAGATTTGTTGTTGCAATTTGGGGGTTGAGAGGAGTTGAGTGTGAGAGAGACATTTGGGTGAGAGTTTTCATCTTCTTCTTTTTCTTGTTTTTACGATTGGGGACAATGTTGAGTTATAAGTTTGGGAGAGAGTGTATTCTCATTTTTCTTGTTCTCTTGCCATTTAGTTTGTTTATCATTATTCGAAAAAAGTAGCAAAATACATATTTTTATATAAGAAAAAGGAAAAAAAAAAATTGGATTAAAGAGTGAACTCCCTTGAATCAAAGGAAAGTTTTGAAAAAAAAAAAAAAATCATAAAAAACAAACAAAAAGAAACAAAAAGAAAAAAAATTAAAGTAATCAAGTATGCTTGTAAATAAGTTTGGAGGTGTAACTCTTAAAATAAAATAAAAATATTTTTCTTAGTGTGTGTCCTTGTTTTGTTAGTAATAAAGTTTAGTGGCAAGAGTTATATTTTGTTGTAGGGTGTTCTTTGGGGAAATTGATGTATGCTTTTATGTTGGTCCTAGAAGGATTAAGGTGCTTAGGGTAGTTTGAGCAAAAATAATCTCTCTTATCGTACCTTAACCATAGCTTATCATTACAAGCTTGAAAAGTCTTAATGATCTTTGGTGTGGTGTTTGTCTACATTAATGGAGATGGAATCAATAATTAACTTATGAAGGCACTAATTAAGCTTTAGGACCAAGGCCTAGTTTGAATTGGGTGATCGAAAGTGTTTAGGAAAAGTTATGCATGCACTAAAGGGAGAAATACTTTACTCATATTTTGACAGCAACATTAATACTTGAAGATTTTGGCTTAAGGCTTGTGCAAGTGTGAAATTAAGCTTCCCTTATTCAATAATAAAATTCCAATAATTTTCCCCTTTTTAAGCATTGACAAAGCAAAGTTTATCATTTCTTGTTGTATCTTGTTTTTGTTGTCTTCCATTTTTTTCCTTTGTTGTTCAATTTGTGTTGTCTTTTGTTGTCTTTTTAGATTCATCACTCGAGGACGAGTAATGAGATAAGTTTGGGGGTATGATGAAGAGTTATTTTTATACTTTTAAGCTTATATTTGTAGAATTAGGAAGAATGATGTTTGTTTTTTGTTGTTATTTTTAGTTAATTTCTTTTCCTTTTTGTATTGTTGTGAGTTTGTTGTGTCTTTTTAGTTTTTTAGTGTTGAAAGTGTGAAAATGATGAATTTATTTATGAACTATCCAAGGAAAAATATGACAACTAAATTGGTTTCTAAGTTGTTTTGTTTGTGCTGAAATTTTAGATTTTGCTGGAGCATTTTCATCAGGATTAAAGTGGGAATTTTCAACATATGAAGAAAATACACTTGGCATTTCATCAATTAAGGTGTTAATGAGTAAATAGGTGGCAAAATTTAGAGGCAATAAGTTGAAGTTTGGAGCATTTTCTAGAAGAACTGGGCCAAAAATAGAGACAAGGAAAGTAGGCTTTCTAATTAGGGAAAGGAATATACCCAATCATCATTAAAAAAAAAAAGAGGCAGCCACCATTTTAGAAATAGAGAGGATTCTAGAGCTGAAATTAGAGAGAAAAAATACCCAAAAGGAGAATGAAGAAGAAGAAAAGAAAGAAAGGGAAGAAGAAGAAGAGAAAAGAGAAGGACAAGGAAGGAGGATCCATCTACATAATTTCCTCTTTACCCTTTACTCTTTTTGTATTTCTATTTTTGTATTTCTCTTTATTTGTAAACCCATAGATGTGTTGAACTAATTTTCTTGTAGCTAGAGTTATTGATGAACTTGGATTGTGGATTTAATTGATGTTTTATTAATGTTTTTAGTAATTAAAGTTTTGTTCATTAAAGTGATGCTCAATATTGTTTACTTACTTTTGCTTGATCACCAATTGTAGGTTTCATAGCTAATCTTAATTTTTGCAAAAATAGGATTAGTGAAAATACTTGAATGATGCATGAATATCACCTTGGATGAGTGTGATTTGTAGATAGTATAGGAATATACTATTTACCTTGTATGACCCATTGGAACTTTGGTGCTTAATTAGTGTTCTTAATTCTAGATTTGTAGAGGAATGTGTCTAATTTAGTGTTGAGAACCCATATCATATAGGTTTGGAAAAATCATATGCTCATTTCTAAATTTCCGGTTGACAAAGTTTAATTTTTAATGCATTCCTTTATAAAATTATATTGAATTTGCATTCTAGAAGGATTTAATAATTCTAGCTCGTCATTGCATTGCTCACTTTTAAACTTTATTTTATTTGGTTTCTTTCGTAGTTTTTAGTCTAAATCAAATTATCAAAATTTGTTTAACCCAAATTGTTAAGTGTTGATCTTGCCCAATCTGTTGCTAATTCAATCCATGTGGAGACAATACTCACTTATCATTTTATTACTTGTTAACTGTGTACACTTAAACATTCTTGATAAAATTATATCAGAACAAGAGTCCTCATTGATTCTAGAGCGACTCATTCTTATGTAGCTTTAAATATAATTGAAAAACTAGGATTGCCTTGTAAACTCTTTAAGAGTAGTTTTAGTACACTATTACCATCAGGAGAGATTTTGTCATCATCTAGGTGTTTATAATCAGCCTCTATAGTAGTTGAGGGTAGAGAATGTCTAGCAGTCATAGAGTTAGACATGTCGGATTATGATGTTATACTTGGCATAGATTGGCTGACTAAGTTTTGAGCAACTATAGACTGTCGGAGAAAAACAGTAAAGTCCATGCCAGACGAAGGGGAGTCCTCTTCTTTTAAGGGAGAATTGACAGGATTCCACACACCTATCATATCTGCATTGGAAGCTTGGAACATGATGCAAGATGAGTGTTCAACATATTTGGCAAATGTTGTCGATAAATTCAGAGAGACTCAGCTAAAACCAAAAAATGTTCACATAGTTTGTGAATTTCCTGAAGTAATTCCTAAGGACTTACCAGGTTTACCCCCAGACAGAGAAATCAAATTTGTGATCGAACTTGCACTAGAAACAACACCAATATTCAAGGCACCCTATCAAATGGCACTTGTAGAGTTGAAGGAATTTAAGACCCATCTACAGGTGTTGTTGGACAAAGGTTTCATTCGACCTAGTCATTCACCATGGCGAGCACCGATACTTTTTGTAAAGAAGAAGGATGGGAGTATGAGAATGTGCATCGATTACCAAGAACTCAATAAGGTCACAATCACGAACAAGTTTTCTTTGCGTAGAATAGATGACCTTTTTTATCAACTGGAAGGGGCAGCAGTGTTCTCTAAGATTGTTCTGCGATCCGGGTACCATCAGTTAAAGGTGAAGGAAGGAGACATTCCCAAGATGGCTTTCAGAACCCGCTATGGGCATTATGAATTCTATTGATGTCTTTTGGACTCACCAACGCCCTAGAGGCATTCATGGATATGTTGAACATAGTATTTAAGGACTTCTTGGACAAGTTTGTAGTGGTGTTCATAGATAACATCCTAATCTACTCTAAGAATAAGGAGGAGCATGAGGAGCATTTGAGACTGACGCTCAACAGGCTTCGAGAACATCAGCTCTATGCTAAGTTTTCCAAGTGTGAATTCTGGTTAGAACAAGTAACTTTCCTAGGGCATATAGTGTCCAAGGATGGAATAGCAGTGGACACAGCTAAGAATGAGGCCATAAAAGACTGACCCCAACCCCAGAATGCCTTAGAGGTCCGAAGTTTCTTATGGTTAGCAGGTTACTACCACAAGTTTGATGAAGGTTTCTCCAAGATTGCAACACCCTTGACCAATCTGATTCGCAAGCACCGAAATTTCACCTAGATCAAGAAACGTGAAGAAAGTTTTCAAACCATGAAAGATAAGTTGATCTTTGCATCGATCCTTTGTGTTCCCACTGAAGGAGAAAAATTCGTGGTGCATTGTGATGCATCCAAGAATGGCTTGGGATTCGTGCTAATGCAAAATGGAAAGGTAGTAGTTTATGCCTCAAGACAACTCAAGGACTATGAAATAGGTATCCTACCCATGATCTAGAGATGGCAGCAAATCTCACCCTATTGTCCACCTTGCACCTTGCTAGATCAGGTTAGGGAAGGGTGGAAAGTAGATGAAGCCCAAGCGAAGCAAGAGGCATTGGGACAAGAAAATGGTGATGGTGACTTCTCTATGTCCAAGGGAGGGTTCTGCTATACAAGGATAGAATCTGTGTGCCTAATGATGATGCAATTAAGACAAGTATTATGAAGGAGGCGCATACGACACCCTATTCCTTGCATCTGGGATCTACCAAGATGTATCAAGAGACCTTAAGACATTATATTGGTGGTCGGGGATGAGGAAAGACATCGTTGAGTTTGTCTCAAGGTGCCTAACTTGTCAGCAAGTGAAGGCAATTAATCAAAGGCCAGTAGGGTTACTACAGCCATTCTATATTCCAGAATGGAAGTGTGAAGACATAGCAATGGATTTTGTGATAGAGTTACCTAGGATCACAAAGCAAAATGACTCTTCCTGGATAATAATAGATAGACTCACCTAGTCTACCCATTCCTTGCCAGTTAAAACAACCTATTCATCAAACAAGTATGCAGAGTTATACGTTAGTGAAATTGTGAGACTTCGTGGGGTACCAAAGTCGATTATCTCTGACAGAGGCTCAATTTTTACTTCAAACTTCTGGAAAGGATTACAAAAAGTAATAAGTACAAGATTGATATTCAATACCGTTTTTCACCCTCAGACAGATGGACAGTCTAAGAAGATTATCCTGATTTTGGAAGATATGTTGAGGTGTTGTGTTTTGGATTTTTCAGCGTCTTGGAGCCGAAACCTATCCCTGATGGAGTTCTCTTACAACAATAGTTACTAGTCTACTATTGGAATGACCCCCCACTAGATGATGTATGGGCGCAAGTGTAGATCTGCCTTGGACTGGGATGAAGTTTAAGAGAAACAAATATTAGGCCCCGAGGCAGTTAGGGAATCCAGTGAGGCAATTGAGAAATTCGTCAGAGAATGCTTACTACTCAAAGTAGGCACAAGAGTTACGCGGACCTTGAGAGGAGGGACGTCGAGTTTTCAGTAGGAGGGTTTGTGTTCTTGAGAGTCTTGCCAATGAAAGGAGTTATGTGTATTGGTATGAAATGGAAGTTGAGCCCGAGATATATAGGTCCATTATAGATTTTTGATGGAGTTGGGCAAGTTGCGTACCATTTGACACTGCCCCCCCCCCCCCCCCGAACTCACTTAAAAGCATAACATCTTTCACATCTCGATGTTGCATAAGTACGTGTCAAATCCGTCCCATGTCTTGAGTTATGAGCCGTTACAGCTGAAGTAGGACCCGAGTTACGATGAGCAGCCTGAGTGTATCATCGAAGAGGGAGTCAAGGAACTGAGGTTCAATAAATATTTCATTAGTTAAGGTCATGTGGAAGAATAGTACAGAGAGAGAGGCAGCATAGGAGCTGGAGGAAGACATGAAAGAAAGATACCCCGAGTTATTTGGTAAGAAAGAATTATGGGACAAAATTTCTTTTAACGAGGGTATATTATAGTGCACCATTTTTTTATTTTATTATTAATTGTTTATGTGTTTAGGAATTTTAATTTAAATTATTTGATTGTTAAGTGTTAATTGTGTGAATAAATTTTTATTTGTTTTATTTATTTAAATTATTTTATAAATTTCAAGCATGGGTTTTGATTGTGTGCATGAGAGTGCATGGGTAGTAGTGATAGACTTGTGTACTTGTGTGTGTGCATGTGCATGTGCATGATATGCATGGTGAGCATGCATTTTAGTTCTTTTTTTATTATTTAAAAAGAATAAATTTCTAGAACACTTTTGTTAACACAAGTGTAAATGGGAGATCTTTTTTTTCCATTTTATTTAATTTATTTTGATATAAAATTTAAAAGAAAATAAAATAAACAAAGAGCTAAGAGATTGTGATTGGTTAACTTGAGTTATTTTGGGAAAGTGGAGAATTGAGCTTGGGAGTGTGAAGCATGCTTGGCCATGCTTAGGAGTGTCAAATCATTGCTATTTGACTCGGACCTGTTCTAAAAAAGTCGAGGCATTTCGAATTGTTTGGGGGGGGGGTGGCGGTCGACCAAAGGAAGGGAGGAGATTGATGGGAGTTTCCATTTTTTGTTTGGTAAATTATCTATTTTAGCTTTCACCTTTATCCCCAATTGATCACAAGGAAAAAATTTAGGAAATTCAAAAGTAGAACTTACCCTTTTTCCGATTAGCTTAGTGGTTGATCGTGAAAATATGATACGCAAGTATACGTAATCGATTCAAGTAATATAGATAGTAAATAAAGTATCATTCCCACAAGGACTATCAACCAATTACTAATAAATGCTTTTAAATTTCTATTTGGTTGTCGATAATTGAGTGATTTTTAAACTAAGACTTAAAATTAAAATAAACTTTGCAAGAATAAAGATTTAATCAATAATTAAAAACCTAGGGTATTAACTTCATCAACTTTTCATTTTATTAATTTATATCAATTCTAGATTTCTTTATTCCTATTCTAATAGTAGGTTAACAAAAATTGATTCATATTCTTTTTCAAGATATAAGATCTCAACCCATATGCAAGTTTTCTACATCTCTGTGATAAACTTAAACATATAGCAGGCATTAAGCATAGAAACCTAATTACTACACAAGTCATACACGTACTTTCATCCAATATGTAACCTATGTCTATTTAACGGTAGCATATTCATTTCTCATCTTTCAAATTTTGAATCAAAATCATAAATCAAGCAAATATTGATCATGTATTTACTAGCATTAAGCAAACATTATATAGATTATAATAAAGAATAAGAATCAATAGAACATAATAAATAGATTAAATAGAAATCCAAGTGACTACATTAACCTAGATAAGAAAATTAGTTCATGGAAAAGAATAGAAAAAGAAGTAAGAGAAGAAAGAGAGGAAATAGAGAGAGGTCAAGAAGAAAGAGAGAAATGAAAAGATTTTTCTAGATGTTTCCATTTGTTACTTGATAATGCTCCAAAATATATTTATTAGAATTTCAAATCTCGTAACTCTAGCTTGTGTAATCTTGTAGGCTGAATATCACCATGTAAACGTCTGAATTTTACTTTTCTTGTGAAACAAGATTTCATAGTTCTTTGAATAAGATTTCCAATACCACCAAGAACACATAAATCGGATAAGTGAGTCGGGAGATATGGTCAAAATACCAAAATTATCTCAGATTCAAAATATCTCAAATTTTTCCAACAATTTAAGTTTGAGTTATATTTTATCTTCTCCAATCAATTCAAATTAATATTTATTGTTTTTCTCTTGATTGAAGATAATATTTCAAATAAATTTCTAAATATTTCTCAAATATCTATTTAACAAATGACAACCTGAAAAATACAACAACCACACATAAAAAGAACTAAAAATATAAAATAATAATAATAATAAAACTAAATAAAATAAGACTAAAAAAATATTAAAAATATATCCTATCAGTGGTAAGTCTCTAGGGTTAATATATAGAAGATAATAGAGCTTGAAAACTCCATTTGGGGGCCAACTGCAATAGAGAGGTAGGGAGAGAGAGCACGAAATAGAGGGAGAAAGAAAGAAGGAGAAGAAGGCTAGTGTTAAAAAATTCTCAAGATATGTATTGATTTTGTTGTGGTTTTGAATCTCTAAGTTTAAACTCTCTCCTTCTAAATTCTAAGATGTTTTCTTTTCTCTTGATGTGGTGTATTTTGAAATCCCTAGGCTGCCCAAGGATTGATTTGATTTTGTGTTCTTGAACACTACCAAGGAGGTAATGGATTTCCCCAATCTCTTGTTGATTTGATGATCAAGGTTTATTCTTTGTCATGACCTTGTATTATTGATTGATGTCTTGAGAAGAAGAAAAAAATTGTTTTGATCATTTAGTTTTGATGAGTATAATGTATATGTATTTGTTGAGAATATATGACTTTACTCTTTGCAAATCAATAATAAATAATGATAATAATGCAATATTCAAAATCCTAGATGCATCGTCTATAAGCAAGTGATGCATCGCCTACTAGAAAGCAATGCATCGCCTACTAGAGCTTTAAAAGTCCTTCGCATTTTGGCGATGCTACGCCACTTAGGGGGCGACGCATCGCCACCCTCTCTGATTTTTGAACCCCTCTAATGGTCATAAAATTGCTCCAAATGCTACCAAACTTTTTGGGAATGTTTGGATACCTCATTGTATCACTTTAGGCCCATGAAAGTCATTTTTTGATGCCTTCTACAAAATTTGATGTTTTCACTTCTCTTTAAGTGAAAATCGTTAAGTGTTTTGCACCTCAACATGTAAACATCTTAACCATTATGTTTAATCAATCTCAATAGTTTTGCATTATTGCTATGATGAATACATATATGGTGATGATATTTTGATTCACTACTAAAAAATTGACATGGTACCAAAGTTTTAAATTGTGGTAAGAACGTTCATACAACAGTCTTGATACTGTTGTACCATGTAGTGTAGTGTCATGTACCACAGTGGACAACAATTACTGTGAAAATTTCGTCCCCTGTAGTACATGATGCGATAGTTTATGGGCAATTGTGGTGTCATTGGTACATGAGACAGCATAATGTTCTGAACTATCTTCAGATGACACCAGTGTAGAAAAAAAATGCACTTAAACAACTTCTTTTGGGAAATTGTTGTACCATACATAGCTTATTTATTCAAAATTAAAAAGAAAAAATAAATTTAAAGAGTTATAAAAAAATAAATAGATGTCCAATCCTTAGCAAAAATGTACCAACTGACTTGAATTCCACACCAAAAGAACAACATACAAATCTGTACAAATACAAACTCATTTTTTAGAACAAAATATACAAAGCCAATACATCTCATCACTACTAGGTATATGGTTGTATTAAGTAACGGTAACATCACAAATTATCTTATAAGACTTAAGGCCTTGATTATGGGGTCAATATGACAATTTATGGAAATTATATGTTTATGTGATATATGTGTGTGTAAATATATGATTATGTGAGTTATATGATAATATGACTAGATATACATGTTTAGGTGTATTAAATATGCATGTGGGTCCGTTTCTTATTAGAAGGGCGATTTTTGTAATATGGCCCGTTATGGGTATATTTGGAATATATGTGTGTGTATTGTTGGGAATTGTGCCCTGAAAGCATATGTAGTAGACATTGTTTTTAAGAAATAAATAAATAAATTGAATTTGGTATGCATATATTTTATGGACTATATTATTCTGTGATAATATTAAGTAAATATCAGAAAAATTCCTAAATTCATATATGTGATCTCAACTACGTATTGGTACGAGAGGATTGTGATTGAGATAAATAAACTTGAATAGTTCGCATTAAAATAAAATTATGGAATCTTTAGATTAATTACTGCAAGTACGGTCCACTAGTATTATGAATACATATGATCTAGTTCCGGATTACTAGTGTAGTAGGACACTTTAGTGGAGGTGCTTTATATATTAGAGAATATATAGAATTGGACCAGATATGTTTATTAATACTTAGTTAAATACCGTTTCGAAGTATTAATCTATATATCAACTAATGATCATATACAAATAGATCTTAATCCTGAAGTTACTATGAACTCCTGTTTATGTTATATGAGTTCTTTGATTCACTCGTTAGGGTTTGTCAGAATGATCAGGCTAGAAACTTTTGTTTTGGGAACTCATTAATGTAATTGGTTGGGGACATAATATACAGATAAGGAATCTATACCTTCTCGCAAGAGATTGAATAATGGTTCTCTTAAGGGTTGACTTTTGGGACTAAAAGGTTATTGAGCTCAAATTCATAATTTGGTTGTGAATTAACCTTCACTAGTAAAGTCGATGGTACTTAAGGAAACAAGATATAATTAAAAGGGTAAAATGGTAATTTTTTTCCAGGTTAATTATGAACCACTATTAGAGGGTTAATTTGTATGTAGTAATTATATCAATGGACGCTTTATTGTTATAAAGTACTCAGTAAATGAAATGTCTATAATTACAAAAGTCTAATCTCATATTTATAGTGAAGTAATCATGAGATTATTAAATTAGGATTATTTAATTAAAGAGTTTAATTAATAATCACAAATTTATTGGAGCTTGGAATTATAGGTCCATAGGTCCCCACAGCGGCTCTATCAACACTATTCAAGGCAAGAGTTGATATAAAAGGTAAAAAGACATATTTAAGAAGAATTTTGTTCTTCGGGCCAAATATGTAATTATGTGATAATAGTGATTAATTAATTAATTATAAATTAGTTGTAATTATCAAAATTAATTAATAATTAATTATTTTGTAATTTTTGAAATTATATAAATAATTAATTTATTATAATTTTTGAAATTATAATAAAATGAATATTAAATTTTTGAAATTGATATTTAATTAAAATTGGTTTTAATTAGTTAGTAGAATTAATTAAATACCTTTATTTGAGTGGGAGATAATAATAATCTGACAAGTTCAAATTGGATTTGAATTTAAAAAGATTAATATTTATTCAAATAATTAATTATATGTGCTAATTAATTAAAAATATAATAGATTCAAATTTGAATTAATTATCAAGTTATTGGATTTTATCTCATAAGGTAGTTTGAATAAATAATTAAATAATTGTGGAAAAATCACATTCCCCTATTTTATAGGGTACTGCACGACACACACAGTCCCTGGACTGTGTGTGGCGTGCAACTATAGAAATCAGGGAATGTATTTTTCACTTTTATTTATTTAATTAATTAATGAAAAATTCAAAAAGATAGTTTTGATATTTTCATTAATAAGATAATTAATTGATTAAAAGATAAATTGTAATTGGTTACATATTTATTTTTTAAATTTAAATATTTTCTATATAAGTTAGACTTATCAGAAAATAACAAATATACTCACTAATCAATTATTCGCTCTAAGAAAAGAACGATATTTTCCATCTCTCCCTAAACAAATACAGAACCAATCTCAGGCCTATTCTCTTGATCTCATGTGTTGAGTACATCAAGTTAAATCAGAAATATAACATCATTTAATCTCTAAGTGCCCACGCACTTCTTGAGGTGTAGAGAACAATGTGGGAGATCTTGGTGTGAGTACTTGGGAGCAGCTTGGATAGGAAGATCGTTTATTTTACGAAAAGATAGCAAGGACACTTGATAGGCATCAAGATGTATGTTCTTTATTATTTTCTTTTTTATTATTAATGTATGTATATTAATGGATCCACATATTTAAAAGTAGTTTAAATATGTTAGAAAATTTTTGTTGTACACTGGGCCAACCCATCACTCAATTTTGCTCCGTATTAGGAAACTTGTTCCTAACAATTGGTATCAGAGCGGTCATTAATCTCTGCAAACATTAATTACTGTGTGCGCATAATATGCATTCTTATGTTATCATAATATGTGTGAATGGATAGATGTATGTATGTATGTTTAAAGTTTATTCTTAAGGGTTGTTAATTATATGGTGTTTTGGGATTAGGAATTGTTCTTAAATTTCTAGATGAAAAATGTAAGCCATTTTGGGGCATAGGAATTTTTGTAATTTAATTTTCTGCATTAAATTATTGGAAAAAATTCTGTAAGGCCCGAGTCTCGGGTTCCGTGCCCCGAAGCCTGAGCCCAAGGCTATCGCATGTTTCTGTACGACCCTGTGGCCTATGGCTCCCCAACCACGCGCCCCTGCGCCTGCATCCACGCTCGCCCTGCTGGCTCCCTGCCACAGCCTATGCGCCTTCCAGCCATGGCCCAGCTGCTGGCCTGTGCCCCCTGCGCACCCCGTCAAGCTGTTACCAGTCACTGTTGTGGCCTCCCGCCATTCCTCCTACCCCATGCCAAGCCACCTTGTGCCGTCGACCCTAGGGTTCTTAACCCTAAGGTTTGCACAATGTTATCTATTTAAATTATGAGCCTGATTAATTTAAGCCCATTATTAAAAAAATATATTTTTGAATTAATTATTTGAGCCCAAATTCAAAAGTGGGCCTAATAACTTGTCGGGAATTAAAGTCCAAGTTAATTATTCTTAAAAAAAATTTAAGATAATTAAAAGTTATTTTAATTCAAATTTAAATGGATAAATGACTTAATGGATCAAGACTACTTGTGAAGGCCCAAAGCTGAAGATAGAGATCTTTTTAGGTTTTATATAGTTTCTTACATTTTTGTGTATAATTTTGCAAGTGTTGTAATTTTTCTAGAAATACCCAAGACACCCGGCCCGCATTTATTTATTTAAATGTTTGAATGTGATTAAATTGTTTAATACTTTATCATGCATTTTTTGACATGTCATACATATTACCCACACAGTATTTAAAATTAGCATGCATCTCATATGAGTAGAAACATGCCTTAAGATTGTCCTTTGTGATTATATGCTTTTTGTGATGGACCATATAATAATAAATCTAGTTTTAACTAGTTCGAGAGCGGAAATAGATTTTAAAAGTAGTTTAATTTCTAGTATTTAATAAAATTGTTTTATTAAATAATAAATGATATTCCTAGTAATTATAACAAATTAAAATTGAATTAATTAGGGCATAGTTCTATAATTTTAATTTTGCTTAATTGGATTAGTAATTATTAGAATATCATTTAGTAAAAATAGATCACTTTATTTTTACAAACTAATTAAAAAGCATAGGATGTTTTGAGAAAACACATATTTTAAAATAGTGAGTGGGAGAGGGAGTTATGACAATAAGTTTCATGTTCTCCATTATTAGTTCGCACCGAGGTAACATGGAGAGGGCCTCACAGCACCATTGCTTGTGTCCCCTTAAGGAAGGCTTCCGACTGTGTTATTCTCAAGGAAAACTTCTTAAAGAATAAGATTTAATGATGTATTTCAAATTTGACTGACCCCAAGGCACTCTTGAGTTAAGTCATTGATCTAAAATAATGAGTTACACTCACAAGGTACATTAGGCTTTCGAGCGAATGTTTAACGTCCAAAACGTGCATCCACTAAACGGTGGTTGTAGTATAAATCGGGCAGTCGATTCCACAAGGAGGCAATGAAATAAAGTTAATCAATAAATAAAGTTTAGAAATAAATAATATGAGGAAAATAGAACAAGTGATATTTTTGTTGTTTTTGAGATTTATAGATTAGAAATAAAGATAGAGTAAAGTCTGATGTAACAAGTAGGAAGGATCAAGAGTCACCAATATGCATACTTATTTATTTGGATCTTTGATTCACAAAAATTATACAAATGAGAAGTTCACATCCCAACTATTCATTTGGAAGATTTAACATTGAAGCACAAATATGTTTTACAAAAATGTATTCAAGTGATTATTATTCTTTACCATGAAAAGATGAGATAAATCTAAAAATGACATTATACCATTGGTAATAATGCAATAAAATATTGGACATAAAACCTAACACAAATATTACTTTTACTATTTATAAAATACATAGAAAGAGCATAACTAATTCTATATAGATTTTAGCAAAAGTAAATATATATGAATGAGATGGAGAAAATTATAAAGATATTATCTATATTATTTTCACTAATTTGATAATACATAGAAAGTGTTTGACAAAATCTATATACTATTAGTAAACATAAATATAGATAACAAGATGAAGAAATAGAGATGAAAGAAAATAAATCACTCAAATATGTAAACTTTAAGCACATAGTGAATCAAAAATACCAAACAAAGTCATAGTGCGTATAGGATCATCCTAACCTTCTTAGACGTTCTCATGAAATTCTAAAGAGAAAATATGAGAAATGAGACTAAAATTTGGTAGAGTTTTGCTACCTAAAAATTACATGGTAAATGTGAAAGAAGAGTCCCTATTTATAGAGGGAGAAAATGACTAAAAAGAAATTAAACAACAATTTAGGGTTTACAAAATAAATCTGAAATATTAATAATAAAATATGATTTTGAAAAATCAAATCTTATTATAAATATTAACCTAGTTATTTTTGTGCATTATCAAAATGATCTTTTTCTAAAGCACAAAAAAATATGAGCTTTAAAGCTCAAAATGGCAATTTGCAAGGCCCAAAGTGCACAAAATATTGGGTCAAAGGTGGCTGGTGGCAGCTGGTCCATTGACCAAGCCCACCAATCAGAAGAGGCCATGTCAACAAGCTGGCTGAAGGAGAATTACGTTGGGTTGGGGAGAAGGCTGTCTTTGGGGTATTGGGCCTACTGGGAAAGTTGGAGCTGTGTTTGGGCTTTGGCTGGGACTTTGTTGGGCCTGGATTGGTTTCAGCTACGTTGAAGGAGGCTGAGGGAGCTTGGACGCATGGCTGAAGGAGGTGCTGGGACGCGTGGCAGGCCTGGAGTGTGCCAAGTGGCGCGCTGGGGAGAAGGGCAAGGAGGAGGTTGGGCCTTCGGTTTGGCCTTCAATTCTTCAAAAATGTCATTTTCTTCACTATATTTTCAATTCTAATTCTTTCCTTTTTGCTTTCTTTTTTTTTTCTTTGTTTCCAAGTGCCAAAATACACTTTATTTTCTGCAAAATATAAATAAATTAAATTAAAATCACATATTTCCATTGTAAGAATATATCACATTAATTCCATGAAAATATTAATTAAAACTTAATTTATTTTGACAATTAAAATCAACAAATGTGCATTTTTCACAACTAATCAGTGAATTATTGTATCATTGACCAAACAAGCGTTTGTTTATAAGTCAAAAGAGAAATGTTGATTTGTGTTTTCACTTATAAATTTGAGAAATTGTCTCAAAATTAATTTGGAATTAGTCTGACATACCCTAAAGTTGGTCCATTAATGTTCAAATTAATTAATCGTGGAATTAGTAATTATTTTTTTATGTGTTTTTTAATTGTTGTGTTCATGCATCACATTTACTATTCCGAAAATTACTAATATTTATTATATGCATAAATTCATTTTTGTTTATTTATTTATTTATTTTCAATAATCATGTCTAACTCAAATCCTGTATCTTCTTTACTTGTTAATGAAAAGTTGACTAGTGAAAACTATATGAAATGAAAATCAAACATGAACATTGTATTAATATGTGATAACCACAAATTTGTCTTGACTGAGGAGTGTCCTGAAGTCCCTCCCGCTACTGCTGCCAAAACTGCAAGGGAAAAGTTTGATAATTAAATCTTATCAAACAACAAAGCAAAGTATTATATGCTTGCAAGTATGAGCGATGTGCTTAGAAAGAAGTTTGAAGACATTGAGACTGCTTATGAGATCTGGGATTCCCTTCAAGATATGTTTGGACAGCAGTCAGATCAGTGCAGGCATGAGGCCCTAGATCCTACATGACCAAGAAAATGAAGAAATAAGTTTCTGTCCGAGAACATGTATTAGACATGATCAATATAATGCACGATGGCATTATCCATGGGGCAACCATTGATGAAAGGACTCAAGTAAGCATTATACTTGAATCGCTTTCTCCAGCTTTTAAAGGTTTCACAACCAACTATGTCATGAACAAATTAGAATATACATGACACATCTGTTGAATGAGTTGCAAACTTATGAATCTCTTAACAAAGGTTCTGAGAAAGAAGGAGAGGCAAATGTTGCTGATTCTGGCCCATCCTCTTCAAAGGCTAAAACCAAAAAGAGGAAAAATGGATATGGAAATGACAAAGATAAAGAAAAATACAAGAATTCAAAGAAGCCTAACAAGTCATCCAAAGGCAAAGAGAACAAGAACACCAAGAACTCCAAAAAGAATACCCCTAAAGGGACTTGTTTTCATTGTGGAGTAGATGGTCACTGGAAGAGAAACTGTCCAAAGTATCTCGCTGACCTGAAAGAGAAAAAGAAAGGTAAATTTGATTTACTTGTGTTAGAAGCTTGTTTAGTGGAAGACAATTCCTCATCTTGGATAGTAGATTCAGGAGCCACTAACCATGTTTGTTTTTCTCTATAGATTCTTAGTTCTACGAGGAAGCTTGCTGATGGAGGTGACTATGAGAGTAGGCAGTGGTCAGATTGTCTCTGCAACTACAATTGGAACAGCCTGTCTGGAATTTGAGAAGAATTAATTTCTTATTTTAGAGAACGTTTATTATATTCCTGGATTTTCTAGAAACTTAATTTATATTTCTGTGTTGCATGAACAAGGTTTTAAAATTTCTTTTAATAATAATTCGATTGTTATTTTGAGATATGGTTTTAAGATATGTTCTGCAAAATCTATTGATAGGCTTTATAAACTGCAAGCTAAAGAGAAATATGCTTATAATTCTGAATTATTTAAAACAGCTAATCCTAGATCTATTAAACGACAAAAGACCAATTCCGATAGTGAAACATATCTGTGGCACTTGAGATTGGACCATATTGGTCTAGATAGAATTAATAGGCTTGTAAAGGATAGTCCTTTAAGAGAACTATCTATTGGATCTCTCCCTGTTTATGAGTCCTGTCTCAAAGGTAAGATGACCAAGAGACATTTCTCTACTAAAGGTTCAAGAGCTACAGAACCACTTCAGTTGGTACACACGGATGTTTGTGGTCCAATTAATGTATAAGCAAGAGAAGGTTATGAATAATTTGTCACTTTCGTTAACGATTATTCAAGATATGGTTACCTATACTTAATGCAAAGAAAATCTAAGACTTTTGGAAAGTTCAAAGAATTTCGAGCAGAGGCTGAAAAGCCATTAGGTAAATCACTGAAAGTTCTTCGATCTGATCAAGGAGGAGAGTACTTGGATTTTGAATTCGAGGACCATATGCGTGAGCATGGTACTCAGTCCCAACTCACAGCACCTGGAACGCCACAGCAAAATGATGTTTCAGAAAGATCGAACAGAACGTTACTAGATATAGTTAGATCAATGATGAGCTTCTCGTCATTACCACTATCATTATGGGGCTATGCGATTCAATGTGCTCTATACATACCGAATGTTGTTCCATCTAAGTCTATCCAGAAGACACCCATGGAATTATGGAATGGTTGTAAACCTAGTTTACACCATTTTCGCATTTGGGGGTGTCCTATACATGTGCTAAAAGGAAAGACCTGGAAGTTGGAATCACGCTCTGAAGTGTGCATGTTTGTGGGATATTCCAAAGAGACTAGAGGTGGAATTTTCTATAGTCCCAAAGAAAATAAAACATTTGTATCGACAAATGCAACTTTTATTAAACATGACTATGTTAATAATCACAAACCTCACAGTAAGGTTGTACTGAAGGAGATGGTCTCAGATGAAGTTGCAAAGTCACCAGCAACAACTAATGAAAAACGACAAGAGGAAACTGCTAGTTCTAGTCAGAATAGTAGAGAGTCTCGTTGTAGTGGGAGGGTTAGTAAGCAATCCATACGCTATGAACACGAAGTTCAAATGCTTGTGTCTGACACATACAAAGACGATACATTGACATTTAAAGATGCAATGAATGATTCTGGCAAGGACAAATGGCAAGTCGCCATGAACCAAGAAATGGAATCGATGTATTCCAATTCTATCTGGTTTCTTGAAGATCCACCTAAGAATATCAAGCTCATTGGTTGCAAGTGGATATTCAAGAAGAAAAGAGGAGTGGATGGGAAAGTATAGACTTTCAAAGCAAGGCTTGTAGCCAAATGATACACACAGAAAGAAGGGGTTGATTATGAAGAAACTTTTTCTCATGTTGCCATGCTAAAATTCATTCGTATACTCTTATCCATTGTTGCTTGCATGGATTATGAGATTTGGCAAATGGATGTCAAAACAGCTTTTCTGAATGGCTACCTTGACGAAACCATTTACATGTCTCAACCAGAAGGGTTTGAAGTAAAAGGTCAAGAGCAAAAAGTTTGCAAGCTTCTTAGGTCCATCTATGGACTCAAACAAGCTTCTAGATCTTGGAATCTTAGATATGATGACACAATTAAAACATTTGGTTTTGAACAAAGCGTTGACGAACCATGTGTCTATAAACAAATCAAAGATGGTGTAGTAGTATTCCTCATTCTTTACGTTGATGATATATTATTGACTGGCAATGATGTAACATCATTATCAAAGGTAAAGAACTGGTTAGCTGAACAATTCTAAATGAAAGATTTGGGAGAAGCCAAGTATGGTTTGGGCATTCAAATTCTTAGAGATGGACAGAACAAGACTTTGGCACTGTCTCAAGCAACTTATATTGATAAGGTGCTAGAACGCTTTAATATGCAAAACTCCAAAAAGGGTGATATGCCAACCTGTTCTGGAGTAGTCCTTTCCAAGGAGCAGTGTCCCAAAACACCTCAGGAAGAGGAAGAAATGAGACAGTATCCCTATGCCTCAGCGGCAGGCAGTCTTATGTACGCTATGCTATGTACAAGACCTGACATTTGTTATGCATTAGGGATAGTCAGCCTTATCAATCCAATCCTGGTTTGAGTCATTGGATTGCAGTGAAGAATATTCTCAAGTATCTTATAAATACTAGAAATTATATGCTTGTATATTCAGGTGGAGACGTGAACCCCACTAGTTACACTGATTCTGATTTTCAATCAAACAGAGATAGTCAGAAATTGACTTCTGGATCAACGTTTACTCTTGAAGGAGGAGCAGTAGTCTAGCGAAGTATTAAACAAACCAGCATTGCAGACTCCACCATGGAAGCCAAGTATAAAGCAGCTAAAGAGGCTGTGTGGCTCAAGAAGTTCTATTCTGATTTGGAAGTAGTGCCAGATGTGGATAAGTCGCTAGTCCTATACTATGACAACAGTGGGGCAATAGCTAACTTGAAGGAACCACGGAGTCACAAGATGGGAAAGCACATCGAGAGGAAGTATCACTTGATCAGAGAGATAGTTCACCGAGGAGATGTTGCAGTTATGAAGATAGCTTCAGAGCATAATCTTGTAGATCCTTTCACAAAGACTTTATCTATGAAATCTTTTAAGGAGCATGTAAGAAACATGGGAATGAGAGAGTTGCCTCATTTGATTTAGGGCAAGTGGGAGATTGTTGGGAATTGTTCCCTTAAAGCATATGTAGTAGACATTTTTTTTAAGAAATAAATAAATAAATTGAATTTGGTATGCATATATTTTATGGACTATATTATTATGTGATAATATTAAGTAAATATCAGAAAAATTTCTAAGTTCATATATGTGATCTCAACCACGTATTTGTACGGGAGGATTGTATTGAGATAATGAACTTGAATAGTTCGCAGTAAAATAAAGTTATGGAATCTTTAGATTAATTACTGTAAGTACGGTCCACTAGTATTATGAATACATGTAATCTAGATCCGGATTACTAGTGTAGTAGAACACTTTAGTGGAGGTGCTTTATATATTAGAGAATATATAGAACTGGGCAAGATATGTTTATTAATACTTAGTTAAATACCGTTTCGAAGTATTAATTAAATATATCAACTAATGCTTATATACAAATAGATCTTAATCCTGAAGTTACTATGAACTCATGTTTATGTTATATGAGTTCTTTGATTCACTCGTTAGGGCTTGTCAGAAAGATCAGGATAGAAAGTTTTGTTTTGGGAATTCATTAATGTAAATGGTTGGGGACATAGCATACAGATAAGGAATTTATACCTTCTCGCAAGAGATTGAATAATGGTTCTCTTAAGAGTTGATTTTTGGAACTGAAAGGTTATTGAGCTCAAATTCATAATTTGGTTATGAATTAACCTTCACTAGTAAAGTCGATGGTACTTAAGGAAACAATATATAATTAAAGGGTAAAATAGTAATTTTATTCCCAATTAATTATGAACCATTATTAGGGGTTAATTTGTATGTAATGATTATATCAATGGATGTTTGTTTTATTGTTATAAAGTACTTAGTAAATGAAATGTCTATAATTACAAGAGTGCAGTCTCATATTTATAGTGGGGTAATCATGAGATTAATAAATTAAGATTATTGAATTAAAGAGTTTAATTAATAATCACAAATTTATTGGAGCTTGGAATTATAGGTCTATAAGTCCCCACAACGGCTCTATCAACACTATTCAAGACAAGAGTTGATATAAAGGGTAAAATGGTAAAAAAGACATATTTAAGAAAAATTTTGTTCTTCGGACCAAATATGTAATTATGTGATAATAGTGATTAATTAATTAATTACAAATTAGTTGTAATTATCAAAATTAATTGTTGTATAATTTTTGAAATTATATAAATAATTAATTTATTATAATTTTTGAAATTATGATCAAATGAATATTAAATTTTTGAAATTAACATTTAATTAAAATTGGTTTTAATTAGTTAGTAGAATTAATTAAATATCTTTATTTGAGTGGGAGATAATAATCCGACAAGTTCAAATTGGATTTGAATTTAAAAACATTAATATTTATTAAAATAATTAATTATATGTGATAATTAGTTAAAAAGATAATAGATTCAAATTTGAATTAATTATCAAGTTGTTGGATTTTATCTCATAAGGTAGTTTGAATAAATAATTAAATAATTGTGGAAAAATCACATTCCCCAATTTTATAGGGTACTGCACGACACACACAGTCCCTGGACTGTGTGGTGTGCAACTATAGAAATCAGGGAATTAATTTTTCACTTTTATTTATTTAATTAATTAATTAATGAAAGATTCAAAAAGATAGTTTTGATATTTTCATTAATAAGATAATTAATTAAAAAAAAGATAAATTATAATGGGTTACATATTTATTTTTTAAATTTAAATATTTTCTATATAAGTTAGACTTATCAGAAAATAACAAATATACTCAATAATCAATTATTCGCTCTAAGAAAATAACGATACTTTCCATCTTTCCCTGAAAAGATACATAACCAATCTCAGACCTATTCTCTTGATCTTATGTGTTGAGTACATCAAGTTGAATTAGAAATATACCATCCTTTATTCTCTAAGTGCCCACACACTTCTTGAGGTGTAGAGAACGTTATGGAAGATCTTGGTGTGAGTACTTAGGAGCAGCTTGGATAGGAAGATCGTTTATTTTACGAAAAGATAGCAAGGACACTTGATAGGCATCAAGAGGTATGTTCTTTATTCTTTTCTTGTTTATGATTAATGTATGTATATTAATGGATCCGCATATTTAAAAGTAGTTTAAATATGTTACAAAAATTTTGTTGTACACTGGGCCAGCCCATCACACAATTCCGCTGCGTATTAAGAAACTTGTTCCTAACATAATTAATTACCGAATTCCCAACGGGGTGAGTCAGAGGTATTTTGGATATCTAGTATATTACTGGGTTATCGGGTAACGGGAATGAATATTCAATGATATATTTTGTATTAATGAGATTAGGAAGGAATTTTGGGAGTTTTGACTATTTTGCCCTCGATGACGTTTTTGGTACCTCGAGCCTCGAGATTTGCTTAGGTTACTTAGAGTTTAAGTAAACTTCACAAACACTCAAACATGTTCACACAGCTCTCTCAACTCTCTCTCTCTCTCTCTCTCTCTCTCTCTCTCTCTCTCTCTCGGCATACTCTTTCTCTTTCAATTCCTTAGGAATTCTTGCGGTTTAAGGAGAATCGAGGCTAGCTTAGGCTCAGGATTGCTTGGGGAAAGACCTACCATCGATTAGGGCAACAGAGGTAATGATTTCTAACCCTAAATCTCGGTGTGTTTCTAGTTTTAGTTAAGTTTTTGGATTTTTAGAAATTCAGTTCTAAGTTGGGAATTTAATGGGATCTTGGCCAATTTGCTTGGGTTTTGATGGTTTTGGGCTACTGAATTGATTGAGGGCCTTACTTTTGAGTTTTAGCTATGTTGGGATAGGTTTCTTGAGGGATTTGGCTTGAGGAAAACGGAGAAAAAAATAAGGTTTTCATGTCGAGTCGCGGCCCTGTTCTTGGGGCGTTGCAGCTCTCTTGAATGCTGGGAGAAGCAGGTGCCTTCAGGCCATTTGAGTCGCAGTGCCTGCTAGGGCGCGCTGCGGTGCGTGTCGAAGCATAGGAGAGCTTAGGCTCTCTGACTTGGGGTGGGCCACGACTCCTTTGTTTTGAGTCGTGTCACTTGAAGGGTTTTGAGCCCCGGGAGGGTTTTTGAGTGCGAGAACTCAAACCTAAGGGATTGAGATCGATCATACAACCCAATTTAGTAGAATTCGACGTCTCAGAGGCTAGGACTCGATTCGGAAGCCTTTATTCGCTCGCTTTGACGAGATTCTCTATGTGTTGTGACTAGGTTATCGCTAGGGTTTGGGACCAGGATCGTGCTCGAGGGTCACTCTTAATACATGTCTCAGACCTAAGATAAGAAAATTACACCCAATATGTGACTTATGTGATTAGGGCTTGGCCCAATTGTTGATTATAACTATGAATAGGCTCGACCCTTGAGAATGAATGTGAATTAGGTTATGCTTAAATGCTCTGTATCTGGATAATTGTTTAATGAATTAAGGCTCGACCCAGTTAAGGAATGTGGTTATTACTGTGTTTGTGTTTGATTGGTTAAGATACCATGTTTTTTATGTATGCATACTTGTATTGTCTAAAGTATGCTTATTTGTATATGTATCTGATTGTTTGGTTATCTGAATGTCTGATTAAAGCCTTGACTTATTAGTCAAGGGCAGCAAAAGCGCACTGCGCGCTGGTCAATAGGCTTAGGCCTGATCAAGGACGAACTATTACGTTGGCCGACCCTATGGTCGTTGGAAAACAAAGCGCTTGGCTAGCTACTCAGAGCTAAGGGCAAGGGCCCTAGGTGACTCCATGGTCACATAGCTAGGACATAACTAGTTGTATGGCTAGTTATGGTCATAACTAGCTCTATGGCTAGTTACTCAGAGCTAAGAGCAAAGACCCTGAGTTCACTCTATGGTCATCAATTTAGGACAACAAGCCCCAAAATGATCCAATGATCATTTATTTGTAATTGTATGCATGGATGAGCAAGTTATTACTGTTAGACATGCTAAATATGTATTTGGAATCTGTATTTATTGTTCATGCACATGTTTAAGTTTTATTGTGGAGTTTTGGCTTACAGATACTATGTGGTGCAGGTAAGGGAAAATGAAAACTAGACCTGCCATAAATTGGAGAGCTTCAGTAGCGACTTGTACATATGCAGTTGCTCGTCCACCACGGCCGAGAATATCTCAAAGGAACTAGGGTTGTATCCCTTATTTTGTTGCTTAAGCCGATTGGTTGTAACTTTTAAATTGTATATACCCTTTTAAACATTTGTTTGTAACATTTTGAGGATCTCATGTATGTATTAAAGTTTTAAATGAAAAGACAACAATTCATTTGACTAAAAATTTTAACCCTAACCCTTTACGTTAACCTTAGTTACACGTTTATATCAAAATAAATTATTTAGCAAGTCTGACACTATTTAAAGTACACAATATAACAGTTTTGGTTTAGAAAGACGTTACAGTAACATATGGAATAATTTGCAAAATATATGACTTTTTTTTTTAAATAATTGATACTTGAGATTGCTCTTTCCATTGCACCAAGATATACTCCAAGTCCAAGAGGATGAATTTCTCTTAGTACTCATCTATTACAAAAACAAAGGTTATTAACAAAATATATATACTTTATGGACTGTTAAAGACAATTATGAAATGTTGAAGCAAAATCAATATAGGGAAACTTGCATTTTTTGCAATTTATTAACATAACAATAATAAGAATAATGAAGTTACCACTTATCATATGAGATTAGAAGCATATGTGGTTTGAAATTTGAGCAGTGAATTTTCAGATTGAGTTTAACCCAGGAAAGAGTCTGCCACTGGAGCTGGACATTCAAAACTCAACAAGAGAGTAACCATATCAAGTGCCTAAATAAAGAAAAAAAATTGCAATGATATTAATGTTGTTTTTATTAAGAGATTGATCTTCATGACTTGAGGCTAGCTCAATGAACCAAGATGAATATAAAAATAAATAACACGAGGGATGGACCACCTTCAACGTATAAACATTTTATAACTAGTTTCATCATTGAATTATACTAGTTTCTATTATAGAATTATAGTATAATCATAAACAAGTCTGCATAAAATCGAACAACATTATTCCTACACTAGCAACCAACCATTTGCCAATATCATTTTTAACAACACACAAGTTTTCTTCGTTGTCTCACCGCATCATACAAATTTCTCAGATCCTACTTCACTAAGACACACAAGTTTTTAAACTTCTATTATTACAGCAGCACACAATAATAATCACAAATACTACTTCACTATGGATGAATATTTAAGATATTCAAACTCCTCTAACATTTGCATATTATTAATACCAACCCAAATGTTGAAAAAAAGATCAGATTTACAGCGGTGTTTTCCCACCTTTTTCTACTCTGCATATTCAATTTTAAAAGACATGCTACTAAAAAATGATTTGTATACTTGAACTATTATATACTAACACAATACTTGTAAAAGAACATCATGAATATAATAAATGATCCAAATGTAATTATAAGAAGAGGATGTTCCTATAAAGGAAAAATTCCATATTATAAAGACAAAAAAAAAAGAGAATGTGCATACATATCACATATAGTTTCGAAAAAGAAGGGTAACATTTTCAAAGTGTGCATGAGAGTCAATGAGTCATATAGTCAATTCTATTCTTTATTTTTTGTGGTGGTAAAGAATTCAAATCTAAGGCCCCATTACATGATAAGCCTCCAATCCAGGCTGTGTACACTAGGAGACCCCGAAACACTTAGGTTCTTCTAGTGTTAGTAGTACCTTATTTTATTTAGTTTTATTCTGTTTTATTAGTTAATCTAGTTGGTTGTTTTAGGGTTGAGTTGTATTATTTGTATTTGGTCCTTTTTCTATCATAGCTGACATTATATTGTAAAGGGACCGAAGCCTACAAAGAAGGCAGGGGTTTCATTTAGAAGGGCAGCTTGAAATAGAGAGAACTAGACTTAGGAGAGAGCAGCCCTCTCAAAAGGTTGCAATTGGAGATACTAGCATCTCGAAAGCTAGACTGTACTATTTTTTCATTATTAATACAGAGGTTTTCTTTGAGGGATTTCATTCTTGGTGTTACTAATTTGAGAGAAAATTCTATTCTCTAAGATTGTTCTATCAATTTGGTGCGGTGAGCTGCGGACATGGGACCTAAAAAGACCATGGAGAAGAGCGACTCTACTGCTGTGTTCGAGGAAGACTTGGAGACTTTGAAGACCGAGCTCTCTGAATTCAAGAACTCAATGGAGGAGAAGGCAAGTAAGATTCAACAATCTCTACGTGAGTTCCAAGAAAATCTGCAGCAACAATTCAAAGCTCTTTTGGACATCCAAGAAAGATCAAGAACGAAGGGAGGAGAGCGATGGCGCTACTGGTAGCTAGGAAAAAGAGAAGCCCAAGGATCCGACAATACCAGTTGAACCCCAGCAGAGCAGAATGCAACCAGGTTTCAGGCGCTCGTCTACTGGCACATCTCCCACAGCAGGATTCGGAGGCATTCAGCAATTAGAAGGAGGATCCCTAGACCGAGGACAGCAAGAGACTTGATTCTGCCATGAACATCGACTCAAAAAGTTGAAGATGCCAACCTTTGATGGAGAAAATCCAGATGGCTGGATAATGCAGGCAGAAAGGTTCTTTATTTGCCATGGTTACGACGAAGATGTGAAGATCGAGGTGGCTTTCATCTCATTCTCTGGCGACGCACTACCGTGGTATCAATATGAGAGCAACAAACGTGACATACACAGTTGGGAAGAACTGAAAAGGCTGCTACTTCGACATTTCAGAGATACCCAGGAAGGATCTCTGTACGATCAGTTTTTGACAGCGAAACAAGAGGGTTCTGTTTCGGATTACAATGAAGAAATTTATCAGGTTGCTGGCGCCATTAAAGAATGTTGACCCAGTCGTGCAACTGAGCACTTTCATGAATGGGTTACTCCCTTCTTTACGGGCAGAATTGCGAATCTTGAGACCGAGAAATGTGGATGAAGCCATGGATATAGTTCAGGATATAGAGGATAAGAATAGGGCTCAAAGGCAGCGATATTCAGCAACAAACAGGGCAACAACTTCAGAGACATTTCCAAAGGCAAAAAAAAAACAGTAGCTCGTCCTCATTTGGCGAATTCCACCACTGAAGTTAGGCGACTTACTGAATCTGAAATTCAGTACATACGTCAAAAAGGATTGTGTTTTCACTACAATGAAAAATGGTCACCAGGTCATCGCTGCAAAAAGAAGGAATTGCAAGTTATAATGGTGCCCGAGGTGATAGATGACACCATTTCAGACCAAGAATCTGATGACGACAGCGAGAACAAGGCAGAAATGGACTCTACCGAAGTCCACAACAATGTGGAAGTGTCCTTCCAATCCGTGGCTGGATTGACTAATAATTCGACTATGAAACTCAAAGGGGAACTCAGCTCTACCACAGTGGTAATCCTCATTGACTCGGGGGCTACTCACAATTTAATTTCCAAAGCATTGGTCGCTAAAATGAACATACCCGTCACCAAGACAAAGGAGTACAAGGTCACAATGGGAAATGGAGATTCGATGAAATGCGACGAGGTTTGTAAATACCTGAACATACATTTCCAAGGAGTGGACATTTGGGATGATTTCTTACCCTTACAATTAGGAAGTGTAGATATTATACTCGGATTACAGTGGCTGGCCACTCTTGGGCTGACTAGAACAAATTGGAAACTACAGACTATGGAGTTTCAGCTGGGCAAACAAACTGTCACAATCAACGGAGACCCATTTCTGGACCGCTCAATGGTGTCCCTAAAGAATATGGTGAAGACCCTACAAGTCGAGAAGCAAGGAGTTTTACTGGAGTTGAATTTTGTTGGCAAGGACGAGGGTCTTTCAGCCATAGAGGTACCTGAAATTTTAGCATCTATTATTGATAAATATGCTACTATTTTTATAATGCCTACAGGCCTACCCCCGACGAGGACACACGAGCATGCCATCAACCTCCAGACGGGTTTTGCCCCCATTGGTGTACGACCCTGCAGATACGCACACGCACAGAAAGCTGAAATAGAGAAATTAATCTCTGAAATGCTGGCAGCCAGAATAATACAGCCAAGTATCAGCCCCTTCTAAAGTCCAATCCTTTTGGTCAAAAAGTTCGTGGAGATTTGCATGGACTAACGCGCCTTAAATAGAGCCACAATACCAGATAAGTATACAATCCCTGTGATTGATGAATTTAATGGTGCTGTAATATTTTCGAAATTGGATTTAAAATTAGGTTACCATCAAATCTGAGTGAAGCGGGAGGATGTGCACAAAACAGCGTTCCGAACACATGACGGCCACTACGAATTTCTAGTCATGCCATTTGGATTGACCAACGCTCCAACCACTTTCCAGTCTCTAATGAATGACGTATTCCTACCCTATTTGTGCCAATTCGTGCTGGTATTCTTTGATGATATTCTAGTGTACAGCAAGACGTTAGCACTCCATCAGCAACACTAATCTTAGGTTTTTGACCTCCTACAAAACCACCAACTCTATGCCAACGTCAAAGAAAAAAATGCTCTTTCGGACAGCCACAAGTGGAGTATCTCGGTCATATCATTTCTCAACAAGGAGTAGCAGCTGACCCAAAAAAAATAAAAGCCACGACGGAATGGCCACTGCCTAAGACAATCAAGGCTCTCTGAGGCTTCTTAGGCCTTACCAGATACTACAGAAAATTTGTAGCTAACTGTGCTCGCATCGCACAGCCACTAACAGACCAGCTGAAGAAGGATCAATTTTTATTGGGGAAAGCCGCTGACTACGCTTTTCAACAACTTAAGGAGGCGATGACTAAAGTTCCAGTTATAGTTCTACCGGATTTTTCCGCGCCATTTGTCATTGAAACGGATGCCTCAAGACACGGTTTGGGGGCTGTTTTGCTACAGAATCAGAAACCAATTGTTTATTACAGCCAAGTTTTAAAGGTACAAGCTTGAAGAAAATCCATTTACGAAAAGGAATTAATGGCCATTGTCTATGCTGTAACTAAGTGGAGACCCTATTTGCTAGGAAGAAGGTTTATAGTAAGAACTGACCAACAAAACCTTAGGTTCTTACTAGAACAGCAAGTAATTAGTTCGGAGTACCAAAAGTGAGTGTCGAAGCTCATGGAGATAGACTTTCAGATTGAGTATAAACCAGGAGCTCACAACAAAGTGGTCGATGCCTTCAAGACAAGTAGATGTGGCCTCCCTGACACAATGGTCACCACGGAATGGGAATTATGGCCAAAACTAGCAACGGAAATAGAAGCGGATTCAGTACTTAAACAGTTATGGGAAGACATCAAAAAAGGCAGCAAGACCCACCATGGTTTTCACATTCACTATGGATTACTTCACTACAAAACTCGCTTAGTTATTCCAAAGAAGTCCACTCTAATACCTAAGATATTGGCTGAATTCCACAATACCCCTTTTAGTGGACATTCGAGGGAACTAAAAACTTATAAAAGAGTGGTTGCCGAACTCTTTTGGGAAGGACTCCGTGAAGATGTACACAAGTTTGTCCAAGGTTGTACCACATGTCAACAAAACAAGCTGCTCACCACATCTCCAGCCGGCATACTACAGCCCTTAGCACTTCCAGCTCAAGTTTGGGATGAGGTCACCATGGACTTTATTGAAGGACTTCCAAAATCTGAAGGGTGGGATACTATCCTAGTTGTGGTGGATAAATATCTAATTATGCACATTTTATAAGGCTCAAACATCCATTTTCAGCCCAGTAGCTGATTCTTTCATGAAGGAAATAGTGCGGTTACATGGCATTCCTCAGTCAATACTTTCAGATCGGGATAGGATTTTCCTAAGCTAATTTTGGAGTCACCTATTCAAGCTACAAGACACTACATTGAAGAAGAGCACTGCCTACCATCCACAAACCGACGATCAATCCGAAGTGCTCAATCAATGTCTAGAAACATACCTACGTTGCTTCTCATATCAGCAACCAAAACAGTGGTCAAAATGGTTGGCGTGGGCTGAATATTCCTACAACACTTCCTATCACTCTTCACTCAAAAGCACCCCCTTCAAAGCTCTATATGGGAGGGACCCTCCTGTCCTATCACCCTACAAAAAAGGGACTGCATTGGTGTCCTTAGTGGATGAATTGTTGGAATCTCAAGATGTCATCCTAGATGATCTCAGAATGCATCTCCTTCGTGCTCAACACTGCATGAAAATCCAAGCAGATACCAAGCGAAAGTCGCTGGAATTTTCAGTTGGGGACATGGTCTATCTCAAACTCAGACCATATCGCCAACGTTCTCTTGCCAAACGCTCCAACGAGAAGCTATCAGCTCGCTATTATGGGCCTTTTCCTATTGTGCAGCGCATTGGCTCAGTAGCTTACAAGCTTCAGCTCCCTGATCACGCCCGGATTCACCCAGTATTTCACGTGTCTCAGCTCCATCGAGCCATTGGTGACGAAGCAACCACTCCCACCATTCCGCCACAACTCACTGCTGACCTCAAGCTTCAAACAGAGCCTGAAGCAGACATTAATATCCATTTTGCTGCTGCCGACGCCATCCATCCTTCTGAAGTACTCATCAAGTGGAAGACTCTACTTGATTATGAAGCAACTTGAGAGCCATACCACACCATTCTCGAGCAATTTCCTTCTTTTCACCTTGAGGACAAGGTGAAGGTTTTGGGGTATAGATAAGCCTCCAATCCAGGTCATGTACACTAGGAGACCCCGAAACACTTAGGTTCTTCTGGTGTTGGTTGTACCTTGTTTTATTTAGTTTTATTCTGTTTTATTAGTTAATCTAGTTGGTTGTTTTAGGGCTGAGTTGTATTATTTGTATTTGGTCCTTTTTTTATCATAGCTGGCATTATATTGTAAAGGGACCGAAGCCTATAAAGAAGGCAGGGGTTTCTTTTAGAAGGGCAGCTTGAAATAGAGAGAACTAGACTTAGGAGAGAGAAGCCCTCTCGAAAGGTTGCAATTGGAGATACTAGCATCTCGAAAGCTAGAATGTACTATTTTTTCATCATTAATACAGAGGTTTTCTTTGAGGGATTTCATTCTTGGTGTTACTGATTTGATAGAAAATTATATTCTCTAAGATTGTTCTATCATTAAACAGAAACGTGGGCAGTAAAATAAAGGCACAGGCTCATCCATGATAATAGATGAGAGCTTGTTTCCACCAAATCAATAACCATGCACCTCCTCATAATCACTCAACTGTAAATACAGACTAATTATTTTGCAAATGTCAAGAAACAGAGAGCAAAACTATAACAAGTTTATGCAATTCACTTTCATGAATAAAATATTAATTAGAAGACAATGAAATGGTTGTACAAACTAACTAGAAAGAACACGCTCAATGTGCATAAAAGTACTACCTATTCAAAAAAGAGAATTTGAAAAAAGAGCAGATAGTTCAAAGCATTTAAGCTAAACAATATACCACCACAGAGTCTATCATCTTGTCCAAGGAGTTACGCAACAGTAGCTCCATCCGATACAACGATCATGTGGCCACCTTATATAAAAGAGGCATCATATAAAACTTCTTTATTCAACATAATTTAATAACTTAAAGTCAACCATTAACCATCAAGAAATAAACTAAATTTACAATTAATAAAATAAAAAAAAATCATAGAAAAATAAATGCATCATCTTCTCAAGTGATGTAACAACGAAGTCATTAAAACTATACGGTATTCTAATATAGCGGCAAGTGTACGGGGTAGAAACAGATACACGATCCTCGTCTCTAACCAACTTGTCCAATTTGGACCACACCAATTATCTCCTATAACATCATTCAATACCCATTAGCAAGAAAAAAGCAATTCAATGCCGACATGAATGCCATTATTCAAGAAAAAAAATGTAGCTGTAAAAGTTTATTATTCATTGAGAAGCAATTTAAAAGTACCAAGTAGTGAAGTCATCCTCAATGCATTGGCCATCATCTTCAAGACTCACTAACGAACTTTGCACCTGCAAGTGCAAATGATCAATTATGTGATGTCTTCTTGAAACAAATTATGTGTAAGTCATATTTCTAAATATTATAAAACGTTTTTAAAAAAAATGCCACATATTAAAGCTTAAAACCTCTACACTACAAGAACAGAAATGTGGCAGCCAAATAACTAAAACATATTAAAACCAAGAAAAGAAATTATTCCATGATCTAAAGATGTAGAGTCATTCTTCCCAGTCCTTACATGAATAACATTAGAATAATGATAGATTGTTGTCAATATTATAGGAATCAAAACAAGTTTAGACTTGTAAATAGGAAGACAAAGTCACTAATACAGAACGTCTATAATTCACACAAACGAAGCAATGGCAAGTGTTCCATATCACACATTTATATTTATTATACATATATATTGTATGTATTTATATAAAAACATGTGCAAACCATCTTACTAGCCAAGAAAGCACAACTAGAGCCTAGAGATTTGCTACTGAAAGATTCAACTACATAGGTTTGCATTATAGAGTTACTATTTTACAATCAAAGATGCCCTTTCAAAGATACAAACAATATTTCAAAGTTAGCAACAGAAAATCCAACAAGCACTTAATTGAACTGATTCAATGGATTCAATTGAAAAGGAAAATTACTAGTCTATGTGATTGTAATTATTATTGGTTTAATACCAAATATACCACGTGCTGCTTTTCAAAGAAAGCCAAATCACTATAAAGGTGCCTAATATGTAACCAAAAAAATCATCTTCCTACCTTAGGACCATTAAACAATAGCTTAATTTAGAAATCATGAACGATATATATATATAAATATAATTTAAAAATGTAACAAAATTTCATAAAAGAGAAAACTTAAACCAAATCGAACAATTATTATACTAGAACTTGAGCTCCGGGAGGCGATAAACGAAGCTGCTGAACTCATTAAATCTGCTGGTAGAATAAAATAGGTAACAACCCAACCCCACGAACCCCCGCTACCACCTCAGCTGTAACTATAGAGCATGGCAGAACATTTTTCAGATATCACTAAACCCAAAAATAAGTCACAACTGAGATATCAATACACCAATATAGCAATACGTAAACATTGTCAAAAACCCAATCTTACACTAATTTGAGAAACCCAATCCTTTACAAACAACATTTAAGTATCAAAATATCAAAATCACAAAAAAATAGGTTATAAAAAAAATAGAGACCGAGAAAGATACATACCCTCGAGCCCGTCGTTTGCCTTCCTTCGCCGAGCCCGCCACGGTCGAACCCCACCTGTAAACCAGAAAGAAAGAAAGCGTGGAGAGAAGAGAGTAGAAAAAAGAGAGTCACGAAGATGTGGAGATAAATAGAATAATTTTAAGTTATAATTTGTGAGTTAAAGGTTTCTTAGTTTACCGCCCTTTTTTTTAGGAAAATATAATGCATACATGCATAATAACTTAGTTAAATATACCAATACAAGTTACTAAATATAAAGACAATTTTTTTTTTTTTTTGATAAAAATACCCCTAATATTCAAACACTAATTTTCTCTCTCAATCTGAACTCTCTCTCTAACATCTCTCATTCTCTCACTCTTTCACTTAATCTAATTTTGTAGATCTCGAAAAAATAGCAAAATTTAAAAAAAGAATCATTTGAAACAGACATTTGAGTGAAACAATATGAACCTCCAAAGTTTTCGTCAAATTTCAGTGCAGAGCATCGAAATTGAATCGAAAAAACATCGTTTTAACTAAAAATCAAATTTTCATGATTGCATCACAATAGCATCGAAACACCATCGATTTTGCATTGAAAAAACATCATTTTGGCAAAAAAAAAAAACAAGTTTTCATGATTGCATCGCAAGAACATCGAAACATCATCGATTTTGCATCAAAATTGCATCGAAAAATCATCGTCTTGACCAAAAATCAAGTTTTCATGATTGCATCGCAATAGCATCGAAACACTATCGATTTTGCATCGAAAAAACATCGTTTTGGCCAAAAAATAAGTTTTTATGATTGCATCGCAATAGCATCGAAACACCATCGATTTTGCACCAAAATTACATCGAAAAAGCATCGTTTTGGCCAAAAATCAAGTTTTCATGATTGCATCGAAACACCATCGATTTTGTATCGAAACACCAGATTTTGCATTGAAAAAATATTATTTTGGCCAAAAAAACAAGTTCTCATGATCGCAAGAACATCAAAACATCATCGATTTTCCATCGAAATTGCATCGAAAAAGCATCGTTTTTGCAAAAAATCAAGTTTCATGATTGCATTGCAAGAGCATCGAAATTGCATCGATTTTGCATCAAAAAGGAATCATTTTGATGCAATTTAGATGCTTTTTTTTATAGTATTTCGATGCAAAATCGATGGCATTTCGATGCTCTTGTGATGCAATCATGAAAACTTGTTTTTTGGGAAAAACAATGCTTTTTCGATGCAAAATCGATGGTGTTTCGATACAAAATCGATGATATTTCGATGTTGTTGCGATGCAATCATGAAAACTTGATTTTTGTCCAAAACGATGCTTTTTTGATGCAATTTCGATGCTCTACACTGAAATTTGACGAAAACTTTGGAGGTTCATATTTTTTCACTCAAATGTCGATTCTAGATTTTTTTTTTTTTAATTTTGGTATTTTTTCGAGATCTAACATATTAGAATGATAGAGAGAATGAGAGAGCGAGAGAATGAGAGATGTTAGAGAGAGAAAGTTCGGATTGAGAGAGAAAATTGGTATTTAAATGTTAAGGATATTTTTGTTGGGGTTTTATGCCCTAATTAAAACCCAAATTCTTTGTAATCTTATTTTATTATCAATAAAAGAATAGAAATCATTTTTTGACTTGGTTAATCACTTTGCTCACATATTTTATTTTCATGATTATTTGTTTAATATAAACTTCTATTAAATCCCGAGCATATAGCTAATTTTATTTATAGTGACGTAATCACAGTGGAATACAAATATGATTATATGTTCAAAATAAGTTAGTCCTATGATTAGTCAGTGCACCGGATTTACGCTGACTTGCCAATCTACGATATGATCTACTTACACATTACAATGTTATGTTCTTTCCAGAACATTAGCAAAGAAGATAAGATCGGATGTATTTGTTACATCGGATAGGACCGATATTGACAGTTGATAAGATAAGTAAACATACCGTTATTATATATTCTAGTCATATCATATAGTTGACCATAGGTAAATTCAATCTCAATTCTGAGTGGCTATTATTCTAACTGATTGTATTATTTGAGTTATTTGACTTGTTCATTACCAGCTTACCCTACGGACTAGCCCATACTTACATCTTGGGAACTCGGTAGTATAATTGAGTGGGAGTGTTAATCATAAATATGAACATCTATAGCTTCTGATGAAGAAGTGAAATGATGGTTATCTTTTAGTTTGGTTCAAGGTGTTAAATGATAGAGATCTCATTTCAGTAATTAAATTAGTTTACTGAAATATCATTTACAAGGAACTAAGTGTTTTAAGGATAAAATACAATGAGGGGTAAAACTGTATTTTAGTCCTATCTCATTGTAGAACGTCTATAGGGGATTGAGTGACAATTATGGTTGTAACAATGGATAATTAATAGCGTATCTATATTTGTTATAGAGCATTCTATGAATTCAAGAGTGCAATTCCGAGTCTATAGTGGAGTCACGAGGAATTAATAAGTTAGTAAATTTATTTGTTAGATTTATGATAACTTATTGGAGCTTGATTTTATAGGCCCATGGTCCCTATTGTACCTTGGATAAAATCATCTAGATAGTCGTAATTAATTGATTTAATTATCAATTAGAATTATTAAAGTTGACTAGGTCAATTTTGGATAGTTTCACAGAGTTGTGTAATTTTGAAAAGAAAAGAGAAATTAGGGCAGATTTATTAATTAAGATAAATTGATATCTAAATTAATAAATAAGTTTAAATCAATGTTCAAATTATAAATGATTAATTTGATAAAAGATTTAAATAATTATTTAATGGAGGATATCTTTCAATCTTTATTTAATTAATAAAAAATAATTTACTATTAGAAAAGATTGTCAAGCCACTAAAGTGTTTAGTATTAAGTACTAATAGCAATCGAATATTGTTTAGATGCTTTCAATCTTTATTTAATTAATAAAAAAGAATTTACTATTAGAACAGATTGTCAAGCAATAGTAAGCTTCTATGAAAAAATGAGGCAAAATAATAAAAAATTAATGACTAATAGATTGACAAAATTCATTAATAATTTTATTATTAAAGGATATAATCCTACTATTGAGCATATTAAAGGAAAATATAATTATTATGCTGATGTATTATCTCGATTAATTTATAATACAGATGGACCGACAACCATTTCGTCCAAGAATGTATAGGCCTGGAATACACCCCAGGGCCCAAATGGCAAACAAGCAAGCAGTAGACAAAATAATATATGGTCAGCCAATGGAAAAAGGTGAGGCAATATCCTTCGGAGAATTAGTATTACATTGTTATGGCAATAGTGAAACCAAATATATCCCTCACAAGGCCATTAGTAAAGAACAACAATGTTTATTAGATAATCTTCACCACGCCTATTTATTTAATAATCCTAGATATTTCCAGGCAGTACTAAAATGCCTAGTAGAATATTTCCAAAGTAAGAAATTTTTTTATTATTATTTAGTATTTCGAGGGAAAAAACCAGGATTATATAAGTCTTGGCAATCAGTAGCCGAAACAGTAGACAAATTTAATAATGCCCTTTGGAAAGGGCAAGTAAATTATGAAGAAGCCACTAAAGCTGCTATTATGTATTGGGATCTCAATTATTATGACGAGACAAAAGATAAGGGGAAAGAAAAAGTAACTGAGTTAAATTGCCCCAATTGTATTTATTATAATAAAACAATAATAGAGAAAGAATTAGTAAATAAAAAATTAAAGGAAGAAAATGAAGCCTGCTGGGACCAAATTACTAGTCTCAAGCTTCAAGTGGATGCCTTCCGACAACAGCTTCAGCAACAGAGCACTCCATCCACCGCCAATCAAGTAACCATGTCCACTAAAGACATACAACTTCTTGTCAATAAAGCTGTCGAAGAAAAATGGAGGAATGGAACAGTCAATTTGATGGGACCTATGATGAAGACTCCATTGACCGCCTTGGACTTGAAGACCCTACTATGGGAAGCACTACAATTTAAAAGTCTGATTTAAAGATAAGATGCTCTTTTCAGAAAGACCAAAGGTAGCCGCCCATGTGCTACGCATCTTAACTTTTCAGAAAAAACAAAATCCCATTAATACTTAACATTATTATCTTATCCTCATTTTAATAAAATAATAGAGGATACCTTTTTATTTCGGTATAAATAAGCTAAGGAGTCTGGCTTGTAGACTCACTTCTTTTCTTTTTAAATCTTATTCTCTAAACTCAGAGAAACCTCTAAGTCTTGAAAACCATCAAACTTAGCCTTCTCTTCTATTGTATAATATTTTATAAGTTTATCAACAAAATGGGTTACCATTGCTAAAACACCTTGCGATAGTAGAAGGGGAAGGTGAATCTTTTTTCAGAAATTTCAAGTTTTCTCAAGGATCTTCTATCAGGTATTTAAATTATTTCAAAAGGATAAAAGCATTGGCACTGATTAGTCAGGGACGGCACCGGTCGCATATTACTGACCTGAGAGTCAGAAACGGCACAAGTGATAAGGTCATTTTTGTATTAATATTTGTTGAGTTTTTCTATGCTTGGATGGTGTTATGATAGCATTTGTAATAGTTTTAACTAAGTTTCATGATTCTACAACATATTTTCTACATTGCATTTTATGATGATAAATCTAACATTTTGATGGCAAGTGTAGTTAAAATAAAGTTTTAGGAGTATTCCAAGCTTTCGGGATTGATATATTGAAGTGGCGGCAACGTGCAAGCTATCTAAGATCAAGAATTGAAGAAATTGGAGGTAGGTCGCGGCTCATAAAACTCAGGCCGCGGCACTTTAAATGGAATTGGAGTTTCATAATTTTTTGCTTCCAGACAGGCCGCTACCTAGAGTGCCAGGTCACTGCTTATATTTTTCAGGCCGCTGCCTGAGTGACAGATTTATGCACAGATTTTGTTCTAGGCCGCAGCTCGCATTTTCCAGGCCGCGGCTCGCATTTTCCAGGCCACGGCTTGCGACGTCGTTTTTAGATTTTTTATTACTTTTTAATTAGAATTTAATTGAGACTATAAAGGAGGATTAGGGTTAATTTTATAATTTTTTATTATGGTTTAGGAGAGAAAAAGACTGAGAAATGGCTGAAGAGAAAACTACAAGACTACATTACTTTTGTTCATCAATCTACTTTCTTTTCTTTCCTTAATATCTTTAATTTTAATTATAATTATGTTTGTGATTATGATTACTATTATGGAGTAGGTTTTTTTTTAGGTTAAGGGTTAATTCAAAACCCAAGACATAAATTCTTGATTGTTAATAATGAATATCATTCTTTAATTTCTCTCAATATTAAATTGTTTCTATTTTTCCAATTGAATGTTATGAATTTTGTAATTTTTTGTTAGGTGGCCAACTAATTAAGGTTTTACATTGTTCAATTGTCATCTTAGAATTACTACTCACCTAATAGTTTAGGATTCTAAGTGTATGTGATAAATTGCAATTGATAGTGATGTCAAAAGAATTATTGATTGTGATGAAAAATAGAACCTAGGTTAAATGAATTATATGCTTCATTAATTGATTGCCTAGATTAACAGCAATCGAATATTCTTTAGATGCTTTCAATCTTTATTTAATTAATAAAAAATAATTTACTATTAGAACAGATTGTCAAGCAATAGTAAGCTTCTGAAACAATGATACCTTGCTGAAACAATGATCAATACAGCCAGTCAGGTAGTAATAACTAAACCTCTTGCCGCCTTACGGTCCAAGAACAAGCAGATAATTATCATATTCCACAGTCATACAATTATACAAGCAGATACATGTTTATAGCATTTAGCACTTAGCATGTATCACATAATAATTCACAAACAACAATACTAATAAGTATGTTTCAGCAATTTCAGTACTATTTAGCACACGGTTGCTGAGAATGTATTATTCAGGGCATAGGTTTAACATGGTGTCACATGCATACAGGTAAAGTATATATACTATATTTAAGCAGTTATACATATAACTACATAAATAGTTACCAAACCATGAGTCAAGCTTGACTTTAGTGATGTGTGTACATGCCCAGCCAGTCTATAGGAACTCTAACCTTGGCACGCTTTGATACCAAGTTGTAACGCCCTGGTTACCCCAGAACAGTTACGGTGAACCAGAAATTTAACTCGCTACCCGAGTCCTTTGGTTAAAAATGTGCTTCTAGGTATTATTAACAGGCTAAGGTGGAAAAACCAATCAAAAGGAAATGATATATTTTATTTAGAACATAAAACTGTTTATGGGCCCATCAAAACATTTAGAAGTTATTTACAACTCAAAATGGTCATTACTGTTTCAAATTTACAAACCCACCGACCTAAGCGGCAAAAATAGGGTAAACCCCCTAGTTCCTCTGAGAACTCATTGGCCGTGGTGGTCAAGCGGCCGCATATGTACACAGCACCACCTAAGCTCTCCACTCAAGGTTGGGTGAGCTTTTCTTTCCCTTTACCTGCACCGCATAGCACCTATGAGCCAAGGCCCAGCAAGAAAACACAATATATCATGAATATAATATCAACAATGATCATAATAATCATTCAGGACTTTCAGTCCAAAATAGATGAGTGATAGTCGCAAAAGTACTAAGGTGGGTTCCGTTCACTTTAGCCATGTGACGATAGGGTCATCGGGGCTTTACAAATAAGTGATCCTTTCACTAGCTTATCAAGATAGGTGATCGATGAACAGGTCACCAATATAACCTATCGCATGACCATAGAGTCATAACAGTGGGATTCCGCTCCCTAGCCATGTGACAAGCTGTCACCTAGGCTTTAGGCCCTAGCTCTGAGTAACTAGCTTAGACTAGTCAAGTGCTTATAAGTTTCATCGACCTTAGGGTCGGTCTAGCATTAATGCTCTAGAGTCATTCAACGCTGATATCGATTAGATCTAATCTTTTATCGATCCTACGTTCAGGACGCTTATGCCGTTTCTGACTCACAGGTTAGTAATATGCGACCAGTGCCATCCCTGACTAATCAGGGCCATACACAAGTAAGCAAGCTCTGCTAAGCATTTAATATGCAATCAATGTCCACATTTATCAACCAACATGCCTCAACAACAATCATGCATGTCACATATGGGGTGCAGTTTTCTTACCTGTAATTCGAGCGAGAATGAATAAAAGAACGACCCTTGAGAACGATATGACTTTTAGCCCTCTAGTGGTCACCTAGTCATAACCAAATATGGGACATCATCAATAAAATGAATAACAAAGGTTCCCAAACCAAGATCTAGCCTCCGAGACATCAATCCCCACTAATATGGGTAATAGGAACAATCCCAAGGCCTAAAATCAAGTTCCCAAGGCCAAAACACTCAAACGGGCTCAAAACTAGCCAAGAGTCGCGGCCCTAGCACCTTGAGTCACGGCCCCCAGCCACACCAGAAGCAAGGGCCGCGGTGCCCCATACTCAGGGCCGCAGCGCCCAACAAGGCCAAAACCTCCCTAGCTGCTTCTTCGAGCTTGGGTCGTGGCACCCAAGAACAGCGCCGCGACCCCCCACCAAGAACCTGCCATGAACTCGATCTCCTTCATCCCAAACCTCCCAAAAACATACATAAACACTTCCAAATCCAAAAATCAAACTTCCCAAACTTCCCAATGATCCAAAACCATCAAATCCCGAGGCTCAAATGAACCAAAAACTCAACGATTCACAAAATCCAATTCAAAGCTTAGAAACTCTAAAAACTCAAAACTTAAAACTTAGATTTCCTTTGATTGGGTTGTTTCTCATCAAATCCTTCAGTCAAGAAGCTTCTAATCTTTCCTAGGATCGCTATGCCTCGATCTTCGCTTGATTTCGACTCCTAGAACTCAAGATTTCTTCGAAATTGCCTCGAACGGTAAAATGAACTAACGGGAAGAGAGAAAGTGTTTTTCTAACGTACGATTCTATCTGACAAGCTACTTCAAGCTTAAGTAACCTCAAATAAAACCTAGTGCTCGGGGTCCCGAAAACACCCCCGGGAACATTATAGTCAAAACTCCCAGAATTTCCTCCTGATCTCAATAACTCCCAATTTATTATCAAATAATACTCTCATTACTCAATATCCCAATAAAAGACCCCGTTATGACAAAACCACTAATTAATAATATAAGACTGTCTCATGCCGAATAGCTCGAATATATCTCCATAATAATGGGATCTCATCCATAACTCACAATATGCACAAAAATACACAAATATGCCCTCAACGGGCCAAATTACCAAAACACCCTAATAATCAAGTGTGGACCCACATGCATGCATATAACATTATATTATAATATAATTTACATAAACATGCACATAATCAGTTAATGGCATATTATGGCCCTCCCGCCCTACTAATCCAGCCATTAAACCGCATTAGGGATTTCGGGGCATTACAGATTTAAAGTATCTGGACAAGAAGGAAAAGTTTGCAAGTTGAATAGGTCCATCTATGGACTTAAGCAAGCTTTTCGTTCCTGGAATCTTAGGTTTGATGAAATAATCAAAACCTATGGCTTTGAACAAAATATTGATGAGCCCTGTGTTTACCAACTGAAGGCAAATCAAATAGTGGTATTCCTGGTTCTTTATGTAGATGATATCTTACTAATTGGAAACAATGTTAAGAAATTATCAGATGTGAAGAATTGGCTGAGCACTCAATTCCAGATGAAGGATTTAGGTGAAGCAAGTTATGTTCTAGGTATCCAGATCATCAGGGATAGAAAGAACATACTCTTAGCTCTATCTCAAACAACTTACATAAATAAAGTGCTTGAACGTTTCTCAATGACAAATTCTAAGAAAGGGCATCTACCGTCCCGCCATGGAATTCATCTTTCAAAGAAGTTGTCTCCCCAGACTCTTGAAGAGGAAGATGCAATGAGAAAAGTTCCTTACGCATCTGCAGTTGGAAGTCTGATGTATGCCATGTCGTGTACTAGACCAGATATCTGCTATGCAGTGGGAGTAGTGAGCAGGTATTAGTCAAACCCAGGACCGGAACATTGGATAGCAGTTAAGCATATCCTGAAGTATTTGAGACGGACTATGAATTATATGTTAGTCTACAAGGGTGGTGTTCTGAACCTTGTAGGCTACACCGATTCATATTTTCAGACTGATGTCGATGACAGGAAGTCTACTTCTGGAATGGTGTTTACTCTTGGGGGTGGAGCTATGATTTGGAGAAGCATAAAGCAGTCTGCAATCTCAGATTCCACCATGGAGGCTGAGTACATAGCTGCGTCAGAAGTAGCTAAGGAAATAGTCTGGCTAAAGAAGTTCTATTCGGATCTTGGTGTTATTCCAGAAATGGATAAACCACTGGTGTTGTTTTGTGGCAATACAGGAGCGATAGCCAACTCAAAAGAACCTCGAAGTCACAAGAGGAGTAAGCATATAGAAAGAAAGTATCACATTATTCAAGAATATGTGGCCAGGGGAGATGTGAAGGTTATGAAGATTGCAACTGAAGACAATCTTGCAGATCCGTTTACAAAGACACTACCAGAAGCTACATTTGATAAGCATATCAAGGAAATAGGATTAGTAGAATTAAGGCATTAGTTTCAATTAGTGCAAGTGGGAGTTTGTTGGGGTTTTATGCCCTAATTAAAACCCAAATTCTTTGTAATCTCATTTTATTATCAATAAAAGAATAGAAATCATTTTTTGACTTGGTTAATCACTTTGCTCACATGTTTTATTTTCATGATTATTTGTTTAATATAAACTTCTATTAAATCCCGAGCATATAGCTAATCTTATTTATAGTGATGTAATCAAAGTGGAATATAAATATGATTATATGTTCAAAATAAGTTAGTCCTATGATTAGTCAGTGCACCAGATTTACGATGGCTTGCCAATCTATGATATGATCTACTTATACATTACAGTGTTATGTTCTTTCCAGAACATTAACAAAGTAGAGAAGATCGGATGTATTTGTTACATCGGACAAGACCGATATTGACAGTTGATAAGATAAGTAAACATACCGTTATTATCTATTCTAGTCATATCATATAGTTGACCATAGGTCAATTCAATCTCAATTCTGAGTGGTTAGTATTCAAACTGGTTGTATTATTTGAGTTCTTTGACTTGTTCGTTACCAGCTTACCCTACGGACTAGCCCATACTTACATCTTGGGAACTCGGTAGTATAATTGAGTGGGAGTGGTAATCATAGATATGAACATCTATAGCTTCTGATGAAAAAGTGAAACAATGGTTTCCTTTTAGTTTGGTTGAAGGTGTTAAATGATAGAGATCTCATTTCAGTAATTAAATTAGTTTACTGAAATATCATTTACAAGGAACTAAGTGTTTTAAGGATAAAATACAATGAGGGGTAAAACGATATTTTAGTCCTATCTCATTGTAGACAGTCTATAGAGGATTGAGTGACAATTATGGTTGTAACAATGGATAATTAATAGCATATCTATATTTGTTATAGAGTGTTATATGAATTCAAGAGTGCAATTCCAAGTCTATAGTGGAGTTGCAAGGAATTAATAAGTTAGTAAATTTATTTGTTAGATTTATGATAACTTATTGGAGCTTGATTTCATAGGCCCATGGTCCCCATTGTACCTTGGATAAAATCATCTAGATAGTCTCAATTAATTGATTTAATTATCAATTAGAATTATCAAAGTTGACCATGTCAATTTTGGATAGTTTCACAGAGTTGTGTAATTTTGAGAAAAAAAGAGAAATTATGGAAAATTTATTATTTAAGATAAATTGATATCTAAATTAATAAATAAGTTTAAATCAAGGTTCAAATTATAAATAATTAATTTGATAAATGATTTAAATAATTAAATTAATAGAAAATAATACAGGCCTTGATTTTAAGTCCAATGAGCTTATAATCAAATGGGAAATTTCACGCGCCTAAAGCCCATGATAATTTCGACCTATGGCTTTAAAATGACTATTATTTTATTGATTTTTTAATTAAATTAAATGGCTTAATTGAGTCTATAAAAGGAGTGCTTAGAGAGAAGTCAAAACATAAGTTTAATCACTGGTTTTCTGATAGTTTTAGATTCTTTCTAAACACAAGTCATTTTCTAAGCCTCTTTGATTATTTTCTCTTCTTCTTCTCTGTATCTATCTCATGTGTTGAGAATTTCCCACACTAGTCTAGGTAATTCTAAGGATACATTGGAAGGCTGTGAAGAAAATAGAAGATCGGTTCAGTTTCTTGATAATACTCTGCGACAGAGAGGATACAAGAGTTAGAGAAACTGAAGGAAGGACTCTTTCATTCCGTTGCGCATACTGTAAGTATTCTATTCTTTGTTTTTCTTTGAATTCAATTTTAAAAACATGTTGTAGGCTATCTCGTATTAATTTGTTTAATATTATATATACATGAAAATAAATAAAGATCCTGTATAAGCTAATCTAACAATTTTTGTCTAAAAATTTGAAATTGTCATATATTTAGGATAATAACTTATGTTGGCATAATAAATAATTTTACTAAGTTATCATGCATGTAACATGAAATTTCCCTTTTTTTATCGCCCGCATATACTTTAGTGCTGAGAAAATGAATCCTGAGCTCTAATTTGATAGTTTTTGACTTATTTTGACTTAATATTTTTAAGATCACCCTTAATACTCTTTTAGGGTTTGCAACATGCTGTCCAATTTCAAACCCAAATGTCCTCCTCATGTTTTTTAGGACCGACGTATTTTATTAGGATTCTCATTGCACGTCCTAAAATATATTATATATTTTTTAAGGGCTCCCAGTGAGTGTCCAAAAACTCCAGAGACTTTTTTAAGGACTTGCATTTAGGCGTGTGTCCTGAAAAGGTACCCCGTAAAAGGTATGTGTGTAGTAGTGTGATTCAAGTTTGCATCAGTAAGCTCAACTTGCAATCAACCACTCACTGGTGGTCAAGAACAAAAATAAATCACCAAGCACAATCCACAAATTATTCTACATATCCTTGTATAACGAATAGAAAAATAATAGGCAATTTACACAAACATATATATATATACACACACTCAAGCAAGAAATATATATAATTATTGAAGATGGGAGTAATGCAGAAATAACGAATGGCATGGGAGCAATTAGAGCTCAAAAAGAGCCTCGGGCCGCCCCACACCATTGCTGGGCGAAGCTCATGGTGGGACTCCAGCGATGAGAGCGATGGCGCCACCCAGCGACAGTGGTTGAGGAATCAAACGCCTGGGTTTTCAAGTCGAGGTTGAGGGGAACTCAAAAATTGTGGTGGTGTGACTCACAGCCCACTGTGGCGGTCAGAACAAAGCTGAGAACCTTCAAAATTTTGTGACATTCGTGAGCACCTCCGATGACGTTTGTGTCCAATTTCCATAGGGGTTTTGCTCCCCTTCAGCTCACGAACCCAACTGTGCCCTTGAGTTACTGTTTCAACGACGGTGGAGGCCAAAAAAATCTTCCAAACTCACAGCGGCAGTAGAACTTCGAGGAGCCAGTCGCGACGGAGGCCGACGAGTGGGGAGGCGAGCTTCACGGGCTGGGGTTTTCGGGGGCTAAGGAAGCTCGTGGTGGGGTGCGTGTCATTGGGTTGTGGCCAGAGATGGCTCGTCTGGTCTGGCTGACTGAGATGCGAGAGAAGGAGAGAGAGAGTGATGGTATCTAGCTGGGAAGAAGAAAGAGAAGAGAGAAGGGGTTGGTACATTTTTAGGGTTTCTAATTTTAGTATTATCATTTTTAACAGCCTTTCTTATTTAATTAAATAAAGTCTTATATTTAATATATTAATTCATTTATTTATCAATTATTTTATTAGTTACCCTATTTTGTTCATTTACCACTTAATTACTAGAGTAAACCTTTTTTAAGTTAAACTAATATTTATCTAAATAATTTTTAAATCCCAAAAAATAATTAGATGTCATTTTAAACCAATTTATCACCATTAGTTAATAAAATTATATTTTTATTGAAATTAAAAACAACTTGATATTATTTCCATAAATAATATAATAATTGAGCGATCAAATTTTCTTTTATTTTAAATCTCACAATTTAAAATGTAAAATCTTCAAATTGTAATGAATTCTATTTTTAAATTGAAAGAGTTCTTATTATTTATTTCTCAAGAAATAATGATAATATGATTTAAAAAACTCTTTAAATTTTAATTATTTTTTATCTCTAAATTTCAATATCATTTATTAATTATTTCAAAGAATAATACATAATTTGGGACATGAAAATCCATTTATTATCCCACTATATAAATAAATTCCTTTTTCAATTAAATATTATTTTTTCCTTAAAATTCTTAATGTAGAATTTGCGTGATGTTGCAATTTTATAGTCCTAATATTATAAAAAATAATTTTACATATCACAACTTTACAAATTCTCTTAAAACTTATAATAATTGATATTTGAAAATTTAAACTCCTCTTTAATTTAAATATCTCTATCCTTAAATTTTCCAAGGACATTTAAGCATATTTATTATATTATATTATATTAAAACATACAAATTTAATTAATAATACTAAAAAAAATTATATGGCATTTGTTATCCCAAAATTTGAAAATGATGATGTGGCAATAGAATTGACAAGTGGCATGGAATAGTTGGGTGATTTGGCCTAGTAGTAGCCCAATACATCAGTGAAGAGTTTGGACTGCTTGAGAGATGGCATAACCAAGCCAAGTGCACCCGAGGAGAGTACTTGGGCTAGGGTGTGCCCGGTCGGACCTTGGTCCAAGGAAAGCATGTGATCGGACCTTGGTCCGAGGAGCCCCAAGAGGTCCGGTCGGACCTTAGTCCGAGGAGTCCAAGTGATGTGCTCGGACCTTAGTCTGAGGGAAGCCCTAAGAGATGGGGTCGGACCCTAGTCCGAGGAGAAGCCCCAAGAGGTCCGGTCGGACCTTGATCCGAGGAAAGCCAAGGAAGGTGTGGCTCGGACCTTGATCCGAGGAGAGCCAAGGAAAGTGTGGCTCGGACCTTGGTCCGAGGAGAGCCAAAGTGTGGCTCGGACCTTGGTCCGAGGACCACCCATAAGGGGTGGTCGGACCTTGGTCTGAGGAGAACCAAGGAGGGTGTGGTCGGACCTTAGTCCGAGGAGACCCCAAGGCTGTGGTCCGAGGTGAGCCCAAAAGGTGACTGGTCGGACTTTGGTCCGAAGAGAGTCTAAGGGGTATGGTCCGTATGTAGGTGTCCAGCATGCATATGTCCAACCAGAAGACGATATTCATCAACAAAATAGACTAGACTGCGTCAAATTCCCAGAAGCGGCTTCAACAAGAATCGGTCTGGGCATCGCGGGAATCTCTCATTCCTCACTCAAATTGAGGATTCTGTTGCATTTTTGAATATTTTGTGTAATTTAAATATAATATGAGTAATAGAATATCCCGGGACTAGGGGATATCAGTTTAGGATCCCAAGCCTATAAATAGAGGGTTAATGGGATCAGAAAAGGGCTTTTTGGCAATTTGAAATTTGGTCTGTGTTTCTAGAGAGAGAAAGTGCGTTTTTCTTGAGAGAGAACTCTTTTGTATTCGGAGAATTTACACTGAAGAAACTCAGTTGACACTGGTTCATCTGATCTTGAGTGTAGATAAATCAATCAAATCTCTAAGTGGATTAGACTATTACCGACTGAACGAGGTTGAACCACTATAAAATCTTGTGTGTTATTTACTTTTCTTGATTAAACTGTCTGTGTCGTTTAAATTCTCTTGAAGGTTTGTCGTTATTGATGTTCTCACATCGTTGACCAAAAACACGGTCAACAGCATTATACCACAATTTAGGCAGAAATGTCGTCTTGTGTTAAAAGAAGACATGTTACGACAATCTCATTCGAACTGTCATCTCATGTAAGTTTTAATTCACATGACACAACAGTTCGAGACCTACTGTCATGTCATGTCATGTCTATTTTTAACACTAGACAATAGTTTTACGAAAACTGTGGTCTCATGTGTGTTGTCTAAGTACAATTTTGTAGTTGTGATTAGAAGTGTGATTAGGTTTATAATTAAATTTTGGAAATAAGGGTATGCTTTGGATGCATATTTCGGTCTAGCCTATATTGTTTGATTCATTTTGTTTCTTTTGAATTTTGATAAGCATGTTCTTGATTAGGGAAAGTGGTGTAAATTGGAGCCAGAGAAATATGATGTTATATTGTTTATGTATTATTAGAAAAGCATGCTAGTATTGTGATGATGAATTATGTGGGAAACAAAAATTGAAATTTCATGAATATACATAGTGTATAGGTTTCGGGCATGGCATGTTTTAGACTAGGGTTCTTTTGTTCTTTTTTATTTTTTTTATTTTTATTTTGAGCATGAAAAGTTGTGGTAATTTTATTAGAATAAAGAACATGTTAGAATTTCTATTAATATAAAGATAGAAACATATTGAGTTTGGTGTTGATTTTATGATAATGTTTTGTGTCTTAAGAATAGATGAAGGTGTTTGTTTGAATTAGGAAGAATGATTTAGTTTGTATTTTTTTTTATGTTTGATAGTGTATTCGGCCAAGCTTTTTTTTTTTTGGAGTTTATGTTTTTGGAAATGATTCAATTCTTTGGTGCCTGCTAATTGTATTTTTAGAATGCATGAAAATATAGAAACATGTCAGGTTAATGGTTTAAAATGAATATGGGTATATTTAAATAAGATAATGCTTGCTTATTTTTTGTTTGTATTTTATGGTCACTTACAAATAAATTAAAAGTAGAACAATTTATGTATCAAAATTCATATGTTCAAACTAATATAAGTAAAAGATGAATTTCATACTTTAATAATGTATTTTCTTTAATAAAATATATGAAAATTTTTATTGTTTAAAAATTGAGAAAAATTATATTTAAAAGATGTCTAGAAATTGGTTTATTAAAAATGTAATTATTATTAGTCTTTTTACCAACTTTTAGATAATTATAAAATAATATGAATTTTGTGACCAATAAATCTTATTTTAAAAAGGGTTAAATTATGTCACTTTTTTGTAGTATTTAATTAATTTTGCCAAATTAATAATAGTACTTTTATGAAATTAATTAATTTATGAGAAATTATAAATGTTGTCACATTTAATTATTATTAAATAATAAATAGGATATTATTATTTGGTACAATTATAGCTAAAGAACTAGGTTAATAAAATAAATTTTTGTAATAAAATTTGTAAATGAATATTATGATTTAAAGAAGTAATATAGTAGCAATAATCAAGTGGGTAAATTATGTATGGTTGCTGAATTTTTATAAGTGACACGAAAATAAAGGAATAAAATTTACAAACTTCAAAGCGAGTTTTAAGAACCCTCCCACGTATGCATGTTACATGCAAGTTTATTTTTACATTCAAATGAACGCCATTTAATTAAATGCATGGTTCTTGTTTTGAAACCATTAATGATTTCTTGGTAAAATTGATATTATTCAATTGTGATTTTATGTGAAGTTGTTGTATGAGTAAGGCTGTGGTGCAACTTATGTCAGTGTGCATGGCCCATGCACACGTGAGGTATGTTTGTGAGGTGTGTTTATTTATGCTTGATATTAAGACGAGTATTCGATTGACTTATCTATGCTCGTTGTGAAAGCCTTCTCACATTCTGTAGTTTGGACTGAGGTAAAGAAGTTAGCTAGAATTCTTATGTTATTATGATGCACTGTATGAGATATCAGTTGTGAGAGAAGTTGCTATGTATGGATGTATTGTTTGATTGTATGAAAAACAGAGTGTTGTTAGCGTGCTGAATCGTGACACAACAAAGGAGTTACTAAGGGATGATGTAACTCAAAGGGTGGACACGCCAAAGAGGCCTGCGAGGGGCAAGAGGAGGATAAACCGTGTTATGCTTTACTGGTTCCCTCATAGAATTGTTTGCTTTATTTGTTATGTTGAATATTCAGATAAAGTGTACGAGATTATAAAATGACAATGTTATGCCATTTTTCAGTTTATATATGATGAGAATAGTTTTGTTTTGTATTTGTGAATTATTGTTCTTGTTTGTACTTCCTTACTGAACTTTTAGCTCACTCCTTTACTTTCTCCCTTTCAGGCAGACGTTAGGTTTTATGAGTGGCACACATGGTGATGTGGGGCATTCTGTGGTCTAAGCATGTATGTCGTGGGGTGCTAATTAACACAAAACGATCTAGCAACATCAAGAACATTTTTATGAGTTTATTTTGTTTAATTATATTTTTAGTGGGACTTTACTATTTTTATTTTGAAATTTGCATGAAAGACTATATATTTTGATTTTAACAAATAGGCCCAATAATGCATGTTTTAATAAGGCCCTGTTGAACCCTTTAAACAATGGTGGTATTTTCTAATTAAATATTGATTAGTTATCCTTCACAAAGAGTAGTAGAATAGGGCGTTTTACAAAGTTCAACTAGTAGAAAATTTTACCTAGATTCTAGAGAGAAGCACATGAACCTTAGGAAAGGTCCATATGAGAGGAATGCTGAAAAGGGGAAAGCATGAGCTCTAGTGGACTTGCACGAGGTGCTGAATAAGATATGGGCAAACAACTCTTTCAAGACAAAAAGTGAGGTGAAGAATTAGAGATAGAGATTGCAACCTTAAAACTAAAAATAGCAGCACAAACATGCGAACGGGGAGATGAAGAGTTTGCTTAAGACTCCATTTTCTCTTTTGAGATCCACGAAGAAACGCTTCCTCACAAATTTAAGGACCCTTACGGGATACCATGTAAGGGCAATATTGACCCCATAGTTTTAAAAAGTTAATGAAGCTAAAGTAGGATTCTATTAAAGGTCACTGCAAGTGTTTCACATTCATGCTAATTCTAGAAGTTTACCAATGCTTCAAAATCTAGAGCCTAGAACAATAACACCGTGGAACAACTTTCAAACAAGTTCATAAATTAGGGAAGCCTCAGAAACAAAAACTAAGGCGTGGAGAAAGCCTCAAGAGTTACTTCTTGCATTTTAATATTGGAGTCACTAAGGTCGACAAACTCAACAAAGCAGCTCTGAAAATGGCCATAACAACTGAGGTTAGCCTTGACAAAAAATGTAGGATAACATGCTCAAGTGTGATATATTAGACTTAGATGACTTCTCTGAGCGGGATGTATATCCACATGAAATAAAGGCATGGAATTGATCACCTCCTTCATATTTTATACAATTCTCTCTAGCCTTTAGTTCCTTTGTCTAAGTTCATTCAATTTCGTTTCATAGATTTGAGTTCGGGAGCTTATGCCCACTAATTTTTCATGGACCGTGCAATCTCCTATTCTACAGATCAATGGTTCTAGATCCTAGCAAGGCACTCGAGGGGAGACATGAGCTCGAGGTGCTCACGGAGATGTAGGGGGCTCTTGTTGATTTGTGGGCACAACATGAGAATCAGTTGCTGAGAAACGTGTCTCTGTCACATCATTCACCATAAAGGCTAGTAGCTCATGGTTTAGGGAGTCTAAGGTGGTTTCAGTCCATTAGAGCATGTACACCACGGAGACAAGTTGAGTGTCTCACCATACTTTCTATTGTTATTAGGGGTTAGTAACTTCTTTCTCTTTAAAAATGTTCTCACTAACAACTCCAAAATGATAACGGTGAGAAGTCATCAGCTATGTGTGGTCGAGTATGAATTTGGTGAAAAAACTAGGGAATAAATTGAACTAAGAATGAAATGAAAATGAACTTAGGAAGCAATTCAAAGTAATGAACAATGTCTAAAATCAAGAATGTTTTTGTATTAATTTATTAGCATAGTTTCATGCATCAATTTGTTCAACCCCCTCCCTTCCTCGCCTTTTTTTTTTCATGAAAGAGATCCCATGTTAGTATGATACATAATAATACATGGGAGAATAAGGGCATCATAGATCGTGGTAGTGCAAGATGTAATGTTGTTGGCTCTACTACATGTCAGAGATGTGGTATTTATACAAACACTTTCTCCCAACATTTTACATCTCTTATCTTGTAACATTGTGTGTTATAATTGGTTAAATACATAGTGAAATTGTTTAGGCACCTTCGAGGTGCAAAAACCATAACGGTTTCACTAAAGTCAACATGTAAAGTTGACTTTTGGTATAGGCATCTATAAATTATCTTTTTGGGTCCAAAGTGTTTCTCTGGAGTATATAAGAGTACCCCAAAAGTTTGAAGGTATTTGAAGATGTTTTGGTGCATGTTTTGGGACATCAAGTCAGTGGGACCTGTGTTGCATCACCTTTTGGAGGCGACACATTGCCAAGCACTGAAATCACCAAACAGGCGACACGTCGCCTGGGCGGCCTGTACATAACCGTTCAATGACGTGTTTTGGCTCCAAAATTCAAATTAAAATGTTATAATCTCATTGGTTGAGTCTAATGAGGATTTCTATACTATTTAAAGGGGCCATTTGAGTTTTTTTGGTGAATTGATCACTCACCTCTCTCTCTAGCTTTCATGATTACTAGTTTTCTCCATGATCTTCATCAAGAAAGCTTGACTTGTTTGAAGATTCAAGACTTGTAAATCCCAATATCATTCCATTGTTGTATCTTCAAGAAATCTCAAAGGGGAGGCTAGGAAAACAGAATTTTGGACAACAAATCTCAATATGTGTCAAGCCTTTGTAGCATCCATTGATTTACACAAAATCACAGACTTGTGATTTTATGTAACTAAGGTTCTACAACTCAAAGGTCCACTCTACTACTTGAATTTATTTGTGTTATTTCCCTTGTATTATTCCACCATTGAAGAGTAGATTTTCTTTGGTTAATTCTTTTGAATTGTAATATTCAAAGTTTGTGTATAGCCATTATTATGATTGGTTAAATACATAGTGAAATTGGTTAGGCACCAAGAGGTGCAAAAACCATAACAGTTTCAATAAAGTCAACATGTGAGAGTTGACTTTTAGTACAAGCATTTATAAATCATCATTTTAGGTCCAAAATGTTTTTTTGGAGTATATAAGAATACCCAAAAAGTTTGGGAGCTTGTGGATGTTTTGAGACAGTTTTGGACCACTAAGTCAGTGGGATTTACGTTGCATCACTTCTTGGAGGCTCGCGTCGCTAGTCCAATGAAGGACTACACAAGATCGCCTCTCAGGCAATGCATTGGCTGGGTGTAGGCGACGCATTGCTTGGGCGGTCTGTACAAAACCGTACAGAGACATGGTTTTGGATCCAAAATTTAAATCAAATGCTCTAATCTCATTGGTTGAGTCTAATGAGGGTTCCTATACAATTTAAAGGAGTCATTTGAGTTAATTTCTGAATTGATCAATCACCTCTCTCTCTCTTTCTTTCTCTCTTTCTCTCTATCTCAAGATTATTAGTTTTCTTCAAGATCTTCATCAAGAAAGCTTGACTTCCATGAAGATTCGAGGCTTGTGAATCCCAATCTCATTCCATTGTAGTTACTTCAAGCAATCTTAAGGATTGGACAACAAATCTTCATTTGTGTAAAGCATTTGTTACATTTTTTGAGTTGCATAAAATCATAGAATTGTGATTTTATGTGTAGCACCCACATTATTTTGATATAATATAGCCAATAATCACATGATTTCATTGTATTATATATCATAGAATATGTATAATTTGAGCATATGAATATTCTTATAAGTGTTTTCATGTATAAGTATAAAAGTTGTGTATATGATGTCTATGTGTATGTTCAATATTATTAACCTTGTGGCATTTGAGTTGTCTTTTATGAGTGTTTGATGTGCTCAAGATATAAGAAAGGATGAAAAATATGGACAAGACATGAAATCAAGTGAGAAAAGTGAGATATAGAGGGCAAAAGATGTTAAGCGGTGAAAAATAGTACAATGTCGATTACTAGTATTTCGGTGTAAAATTGAGTATTAATGGATTTACCACATATAATTGAGGTATGATTAAGGTCTCATTGATGAAGTAACAATGGTTTTAGAACCATTATATCAAGTCTTGATGAGAGGTATACATAATCAGTGGTGTTGACGCAAAGTCAAAACGAGCTTAGCATAAGTGCGCTATGCTCAATCGAGTAAGCATAACTATTGGGTATGAACTCATATGGACCTAAGGTTTGGTGTGAGTATTTCACACATAAGGAGAATAGGCCTAGAATATGATTAAGTCAAAATTATTGAAGTGATAAGGTCTTCATAAGTCAAAAAGTGAAATGATAATGTGAAAGGTGTCAAATTTTGATACAATAAGGCTAAATCATTGAAAATAAAGGATTGTCATCAACCTTATCACTTTCCATGACCAAGAATCTGAAAAACAGAGAGAAAAGAAAACCAAAAACATTTCTTGGCTGGCTTGAAGAGATTCTAAGGAGATCCAAGTTAAATCAAAGACAAAGAAGTGGATTAAGCTTAGTTTTGACCTTTTTATGGTAAGTTCTTGTACTTGGAAGTTAAACCATGTTTTTGAATTTTGCTGAGAGCTTATCTATGGTGTTTTATTTTTTTAAGATATTTCTTGGTGGTTTCCAAGTGGTTTGAGGTTTAGAAAATGTAGAGTCCAAGAACTTTACTTAGCTAGTTAGATAGTAGTATTATAGTATTAATAGTATTATTTTTATGACTGTGGATTTTTGGTTCAGACCGGGAATTATTTGGACACTCATAGTAGTACTTGTAGATTTTCTAAGTTTAACCTATAGTTTAAGAATATTAATGTTAACCTAAGGTTTGATTAATATGGCTGATATTGAGGATAATAATTATTATACTATAAGGTTTAGATAAGAACCAATAGGATTTTTAGCACATGTTATGTATGGGTGATTAAAGATTAAGTATTTTGAGGATTAAATTTAATAAGGGTAAAGTTTGAATGCTCTAAGGTCAGTCAGCAGCTTTGAATATGTTTAAGGGCTTAGTCAAGGCTGTTTACTCAATTTGAATTAAGCTAAAAATGTGTAATTTCGTGTTTAAATAATCAGCGAATGCCGATATATCGCAGCACGTAGATACGGAATACACGAAACGATGCACATTTGCCTCGGGCATAATGGTCCAGGCGATATATCGCCTATAGGGGGCGATATATCGCCTCCTTCAGCATATTTTGAATGCTTTTGAATTCATTTTCCATTCAACCATTCAACCTTTTGATAAGTCCAGCACCTTTTTGAACGAGTCTTCAGCCTCTGCTGAACGATTATTCAAATTATTTTCACCTAAAAAGCCATTATTTTTATTCAAGTTAAATTAAGATCCTTTCATTCCTAAACTCTATAAATAGGACCTTGTACCCATCCATTATTCATCTTTTGCTCTAAGTTCAGAGGCTGCAAGTTGCTAGGTGAGTGTGAGAGTGTAAACACTTGGGTGGGGAAATCATAAGCTTGATCATCATAAGCTTATCAAACACTTGGGAAAGTAAGGATTTATAGTATTTTGGTTCGAGGTTTAGATTGGTCTTACAAGTCTTCAAGGTAACCCAAACTCTAGTTCGTTTCTGTACTTTTTCTTTAAAAGTTCTCATAGTCTTCTACTTATTCTAACTTTATTCTTATTTTGGTTAGGAAATCTAAGAACTCACACATAAGTTTTTGGTAAGTATTTTCTCAATGGTTTAGTCCTTCCATTCCTTTCAATTCTCTTCTTCTCTATACTCACTCTTTTTCAAATGGTTCTTAGGAGTGTTCCAAAGTCCCACCTCTGTCCTCTTATCCCGGTATTTTGGTAAGGAAAATAGGATAGAATTCATATGTTATATGTTTTATATGTGTTATCTTATGTTTTTATGTTATGAAATGTGTTATGATATGTATGTATGTAGGCTTGGGCATATGACCCATATGACTAACAAGACCCCAAATAGATTATGGGCATATGACCTACTTAGCTAGTAGGACCCCACTAATCTAATGGGCATATGACTTGTTTAGTCTATGGGACCCCAAGTAATAATGGCCATTATAGTATGTGTATGATATAAGTGATATGTTATGTTTTTTTTATGTTTCTTATGAAATTTATGTATATGAACTATGTGGTAGATTTTCCTTGCTGGGCATTAGGCTCATTCCTTTTTGTTTATATGTGCAGGAAAATAGCTATAGTGGCGGGTAAGATTCGTGGATGCTTGGGGAATGTGTATCGGTGATGAATGGATTCAAGGAGTCGAGAGTTCAATTTCGAGGATGTAGTCTTTTATTTATGGTTTATATGTATTTTTCTGCATCTATTTATGTAATCTCTTTTCATTTCAATTAAGATATGTTTTCTTTTAAAAACAATGGGATCCCATATCCTACTTTGAGTTATGTAAGTTTTAACATTGGTTTTTACAAGTTTTTAATAAAGTATGATCTTTTTCACTTGTAAGTTCTATTAAAGGTTAGGGTCTATGTATGGTTTTCGTTAATGGTCCAAAGTCTAGAGTAGTTGGGTCATTACAGTTGGTATCAGAGAAAACGGTTACAAAAAGTGATTATTTAATCTAGTGGGGGAATGCTATATTATTTCATATAATAGAATGTTAGATTAAATAATGTGAAAAAATATGATGTGTCACACCTTGTAACATATTATTGAGAGTCATAAAAATTAGACACATGTGTGTGCCCAAATGTGATATATTTTGGAGTTACAAAATCAGTTACAAATTTATAACTCCCAAATATTACCCAATAATGTGTATATTATATGCTACACATTTGAGATTGGATTTCACAAAGCCATGATGAAATATGGCTATTGGAGACATGTTTTTAACACCCAATAGGTGTTTGGAGGTTACAAAATCATGTGGGAAAGGATTTGGGGTGTTTTGGAACGTTTTGGAAAAATGACTTTTTTGTGCTGAAAATGGCCTGTGGCCGCGGCCACTGACTTTCAATGGCCGCAGCTTGGGGGACAGAAGCCAGTGGCCACGGCCACTGAAAAGTCCTGGCCGCAGTCATTGAGGCTGACAACCTATATGATTTTTCAGTTTTTTCCAAATTGAAAGGTTCTAACATCCCAAATAACTCTCAAATCTCCATTTTAATTCCATAAACATCAAATTAAACATTGGTAACATCCATGGGGGTTGGTGGAATTTGAAATTCAAAGGGGTATCTCAAACTCTATAAATAGGAGCCTAATTCTCACTTGTAAGACACACCATTTTCCAACCACAAAGCACTTGGCTAGAAAATACACCATAGATGCTTGATAATTCTAGAGAGCTATTTCCTTGAGAGATCCCTTAGTGCTTAGAGAATAGGGGGAAATAAGCTTTAGGACAAAGGTTTTGAACCTTGTTCAAGTTGGTGATCCCCACTACTCTACACTTTGGTTGTGTGAGAGTTTATTTTTTCCATTGATCTTTTCATTCTGTTGTTCTTCTTGTATTATTAGTGTACTGAGTTTGTAATCCTCTACTTCTATTTATATTTACATATTTATTGGTGTCTTTTGTTTTAGTTCTTATAATTCTCTTCCTTCTCTTATTTCTATTTACTTGCATTTTGAGCAATTGAGTTATAATATTTATTTAATCAATTACCTTGTCTATTGTATTTTTGCATAGAGTTGTATTTTGGTTTTTCCACTTTTCCATTGAGCAATAAAATATATTCTCTAACAATCAAAAGCTTATTTTCCTTTTCAATGGAAGGAGAAACCATAGAGATCTTGTGAGGATCCAACTTTGAAAACATGGTAAGATAATGTAATGTTATTCTTTGTTTTCTTAGAAGATCTAATGGTTTTCTTATAGTGATAGAAATGAGAAGAAGAAAAGTTTATAAATGAGATTCATTGTTTTCTAATCTCCTTTGTTTTTTAGTAGTTAGATTAGATAATTTAATATCTTGAGTTTTTGTTATATGTGATTAATATGTAAATAATCTAGTAGATTATTGGGTAAAATGCTAGCATGTTATAGAATTGTCTTATTATGTGATAATGATAAGTTATTAGAATGACAATTTTATGAGTTCTATATGACATGCATAAATATATTGATTTTGTGAATCAATAAAAACATGAAATCATATGTTTATAATATTTGTAATTTATGTTTACATATTAATAAAGAGCCATGTTAGTATGATATTAGTCATATATGTTGACAACAATGTGAAATTATATTAAATTATAATCATGCACACATTTGTGAGATGATAATATGTTTTATCCTATATCATTAGAATGTAATAAGTTACCATTTATTTGGTGAATAAAGTGTATTATTTAGAAATTAAAATTCTCATTTAAAGTGTTGAGCATCTCACTTATGAGATAAGAAAATATGAACCTAAGGGGGTTACATCTTTTGATAAGTGTCTTGCCATTGCAAGAAAAATGGATCAAAGTAGATTAAAAAATTGTGGAATGACATTTTGACTCAATAGACTTATAGTCTAGAGTGTGGTCAAATAAAATATATTTGAGAATTATTTAGTGACAATAATTCTTAAATATTCAATGAGGAGACATTTTCAAAATTGGAGAAGCAATTTTGAATCTTTACACCAATGGTGAATAAAAGATAACTTTATTCATTTTGGTTAAAGATGGTGATATGTTTAAATTAATCTCAATGAAGAGATAATTTTAAACAAAAACATAAGAAATCAAAGTGTTTAAATAAATCAATGAGGGTTTATTTTCTTTGATTTAAAGTGTTTAAAAAATCAACATTTTCATTTTGATTTTGATGAGAAAATCAATGGATGTCAAATTGATGTTTGCAAAAGAATCTCAAAGAGACTCTTAAAAATGCACAAAAGTTATTTAAGTGATTTTGAGATTATTTAGACAACTAAAAGTAAAAGTTGCTTTGAAAGAAATGTGCCTTGCTTTAGCAAGTAAATAAATCAAGATAAACATTGAGATTTTATCTTGAGAGTTTATCATGTGGAATAGATGACTCATGATGAACTCTGAGAATCATAGGTCTAGATTTATCTTGGAGGATAAAGGACTTAGTAGAAATGAAGAGATTTCTATTTTAAAGTGATATTTTATTATCACTATGTGAGAAATGTGGGGGTGATGCTCCAAAGTTAATCAATTTATTTTGTTGTTGATCAATTGATTAATTTGGTCATCCTATCAAATAGATGATTTGGAATTCCACATTCTAAATCACATTGGCTATATGTGTATAGAATGAACAAATCTAGACATTCTTGGTGTCTAAAGTTGTTGTTTTGTAATATTTTGATTCAAGAAGGAATCAATTTAAAACATAAATGAGAATTCTAGAAACAAAATAGGTTTCTAGAATTAATATTCAAATGTTTATCTTGGATATTAAACTATAAAATAGTGGGGGTGTTGACTATGGTCAAAATCATTATTTTAAAGAGGTAACTATTTTAATCAAACTATGGCTAGCAAAAAAGTTTGAACAAAATAAAGAGAGTGTTTAAAGTATGCATACATGAGAAAAGAAATGATTCAAATGGAATCATTTCTACATCTCAAGGGGTGGGACTTAGACTCCCTAAAGAGATTCACGGTTGATGGTAACCTATCTTAATACTAGTCACCAAACTAGTATTAGGTTCAATAGGTAATAACAATTAAATCAAGTGAATAGTAGTAGTACTCAAATTTTGTCCCGTCTGAGATATGAGTACTAGTGTGTTACCAAAATGAGGGTTAAAACCGAAATATTTTTTAATAGAACTCAGTCTTGAAAAGACAAGTATTTTAGGGTAACAAAATACTGTAAGAGCTCTACCTATATAGACCTAGGAGTGGTGCCGCCCCTCATGAGAATTATGAGTCATTCTCAAGAAAAGTCTATGAATGGAATGTGGACATGGCCATTAACATTGCAAAAGCGACACATTGATGTCTCAAGTGAACACAGCAAAGGTGTGTGTGTTATCACCGGTTTGTTATCAAGGGATTGTGGTTCAATGCTTCGGCAACCAAAATTTCAACAAACTTTGTGATAATTACACTAAGGTAAAATTCAAGTCGAAAGACATTTTACTTTATGCATCAATGCAAAGGTTTCTATAGAGAGTGATTATTTAATCAAGTGGGGGAATATTATATTTTAATATAATGTTTGATTGATTAAATAAGTGTTACAAAAAGTGATTATTTAATCTAGTGGGGGAATGCTATATTATTTCATATAATATAATGTTAGATTAAATAATGTGACAAAATGTGATTTGTCACACATTGTAACATATTATTGAGAGTCACAAAAATTAGACACATGTGTGTGCCCAAATGTGATATATTTTGGAGTTACAAAATCAGTTACAAATTTGTAACTCCCAAATATTACCCAATAATGTGTATATTATATGTTACACATTTGAGATTGGATTTCACAAAGCCATGATGAAATATGGCTATCGGAGACATGTTTTTAACTCCCAATAGGTGTTTGGAGGTTACAAAATCATGTGGGAAAGGATTTGGGACGTTTTGGAAAAATGACTTTTTTGTGCTGAAAATGGCTTGTGGCCGCGGCCACTGACTTTCAATGGCCGCAGCCTAGGGGACAGAAGCCAGTGGGCGCGGCCAGTGAGGCTGATAGCCTATATGATTTTTCAGTTTTTTCCAAATTGAACGGTTCTAACATCCCAAATAACTCTCAAATCTCCATTTTAATTCCATAAACATCAAATTAAACATTGGTAACATCCATGGGGGTTGGTGGAATTTGAAATTCAAAGGGGTATCTCAAACTCTATAAATAGGAGCCTAATTCTCACTTGTAAGACACACCATTTTCCAACCACAAAGCACTTGGCTAGAAAATACACCATAGATGCTTGATAATTCTAGAGAACTATTTCCTTGAGAGATCCCTTAGTGCTTAGAGAATAGGGGGAAATAAGCTTTAGGACAAAGGTTTTGAACCTTGTTCAAGTTGGTGATCCCCACTACTCTACACTTTGGTTGTGTGAGAGTTTATTTTTTCCATTGATCTTTTCATTCTGTTGTTCTTCTTGTATTATTAGTGTATTGAGTTTGTAATCCTCTACTTCTATTTATATTAGCATATTTATTGGTGTCTTTTGTTTTAGTTCTTATAATTCTCTTCCTTCTCTTATTTCTATTTACTTGTATTTTGAGTAATTGAGTTGTAATATTTATTTAATCAATTACCTTGTCTATTGTATTTTTGCATAGAGTTGTATTTTGGTTTTTCCACTTTTCCATTGAGCAATAACATATATTCTCTAACACTTAACTCTTGAGCCCGACAGGGCAACGATGGAATAAGGTTTTTAATGTGCCCTACTATGGTGATGGCTAGCCGGAGGAGAACCCGTGGGATTTTATATTATATGTGTAACAAGCCCTGCAGGCATTGGCCTAATCAAACAGTGTGCACAATATTAAGGGACCCAAAATTTAAAAAGAAGTTGTGTATGTCCATTGACATTGGGTAATCATTAGCATTGCATGATTACTTTGCTTACTGAGATTTAGGCTCACAGTTGTCTTGTGTTGCAGGTAGAGAAAGAAATGAGTGAATGACAAAGGAGAATTGAAGCATGGTCCTGACTCTGATTTGTACATATGAACATATCAACCTTTTGTGGGTTATTTCAGTTTATTAGTGTGTATGTTTGTAATAAAGTGTGAAGTTATGTTTTGAAAACAAATTGAGTTATTTAATACTTATGTATAATATGTTTGAGACACACTTTATGTTTAATGTAAATAATGTGAAATACATTTTCCTTGGAAAAAGATCCAAACTTCCACTGAAAGTAATTATGATATAGTTTTAAAATGTAACAACTCAGATATGGTTTTAACTAAAATAAGTGAGGGTGTTACAAGTTGGTATCAGAGCCAGGTTAAAATATTCTTGTAGATCGTTCATATGTACACATTAAGGAAAGGATAATGCTCAGTTCACCTGTAAGTTTTATGTGTGCATTTATTATGTGTTGGTTGCATGCCTCATGTGCATTATTGGCTAAATGACATAAGTTATGGGCATTTTGTCTTAAGATATATATATATTTATATATAATAACATAGATGGATCGTGAACATGCAATGGGGGCTACTGAAGGTTCTTGCAGTAATAAATATGAACAAGAAATGGCTGAACTTTGAGCGGTAGTGAATAGACAAGTTGAAAAAATTGAGAAATTGTTAGCAGAACAACAACAAAGACAAGCACCATCACCACCTACTGAAACTCCAACACCACCATCTCCACCTCCACAAGCCCCACCTGCAGTGCACCCCATGGAACCACTATATGAACGTTTTCAAAAACAACACCCACCAGTATTTGAAGGTAGCACTGACCCACTTGATGCACAAGACTGGAAGAGTTCCTTAGAAGACATCTTTGAGTTTATGCAGCTAAGTGACATGGAAAAGGTTTCTTGTGCTGCACATACATTGAAAAAGGATGCTAAGATTTGGTGGGAAGTGGTTAAGTAGACTAGAGAAGTGAATCAGATGACTTGGGAAAATTTTGAACTGGTCTTCAATGAAAAGTTTTATAATGAAGCTGTGTTGACTGCTAAAGTAAGTGAGTTCACTAGATTACAACAATGGAATCTTTTAGTAGTTGAGTATGCCAGGATATTTGACCGGTTAGCCAAGTTTGCACCAGACATGGTTAACATTGAAACTAGTAGAGTGAATCGCTTCTTGGAGGGTCTGCAACCAAAATTGGATAGAGATGTGGATATGGGACGTACATGGCCTCTTTCTTATGCTCAGGTTGTGGAGAAAGCTTTAAGAGCTGAACATAGAGAAGAAAAGATAACAAAAGCTAAAGCTGCTACTAGCATTCCTCGTAGAGACACACCATTCAATAAAGAACAAAGCCGCTTTCCCAATGACAACAAAAGAGGGGCCCAAAATTTCCAATTTAGACAGGGATAGAATAATAAATTTAAAGGAGGTCAGAAAAATAGGCAATCTGGATTCCAACAACAACCACGATGTCAAACTTGTGGAAAGAATCATTTCGGGGAGTGCAGAATTCTAAGTAAGAGTTGCTTCAAATGTGGCAAGGGGGATCATTTTATCAAAGATTGTCCATTGATTATGAACCAACAAAAGAAGGATGAACCTCAAAAGACAAATGCTAGGGTGTTTACGATTACTCAGGCTGATGTTGATACTGACAACTCTGTGGTGTCAGATGATATTTTTGTATCTGGTATTCTTACTCATGCATTAATAGATTCAGGTGCCACACATTTATTTGCATCCTTGACATATGTAAAAGGTTGGGTAGATCGTGTGAGAAATTGTTAGAAGTTTTTAGTACAATGTTACCATTTGGAGAGATTTTATTTTCTACACATTGGTTGAGGGGGGTTCCTATTTGCATTGATGGTAGGGAATTATATGCTGATCTAATAATGTTAGAGATGATGATTATGAGGTGATTTTGGGTATGGATTGGCTTTCAAAGTATAATGCCACTATTGAATGTAGAAAGAAAACAGCGATATTTAAGCCTTCGAAGGAAGATGAGTTTATGTTTATTGGAACGACATCAAAAAGTTTCATTCCTTTAATTTCTGTTATGAAGGCCAAGCGACTGTTGGAAAGTGGATGTACGGGTTATCTCACTAGTGTGGTTGACACTTATAAGGAGCAAAAGTTAAAACCGGAAGATGTACCGGTAGTTAGAGATTTCTTAGAAGTATTTCCAGAAGATTTCACTGGTTAAGGTCTTGTGGAGAAGTTCAAATATTGAGGAAATGACATGGGAACTGTTGACCCTGATTTTGGTCAACTGACACGGAGTCAAATTTGCTTGATGTGGACAAACACGTTGGAAAGAATGTGATGGCGAAATAATAAAGAACACAAGGGTTTATAGTGGTTCGACCCCAGAATATGGTAATAACCTATGTCTACTTGAATTGTTATTGATATAGGATTCAAAGGAGTGATCAAAGAACTTGGGTTCAATGAGTTTCACCAACCTCTGAAGAACAATACAATATATCAAATAGGATAACTCTAATCTCTAGTGATCAGAAAGCAAGAAAGAAGAAGAAGATCCTTGTCCCTTGAGCCCTCCTTCTCTATTTATAGGCTCAAGGAGGATTTACATTAATTTGTTACAAATATCATTTCCTAAATAATCGGATACTCAGGAAATCATGGGAGATAATTTCAGATACTATCATAACTGCATAAGATCTTTTCCGCGCATAGCATTCGTACGACTAGGCTGGTCGTATGAAGAGATTGAACGTCGTGACACTAGATATCTTCCTGGTTGATAGCCGAGCACGAATTCTGCTAGATGTTAGCCACGTGTACTAAATGTTTGCCATGTCATCCATGCTTGTATTTTGGATAACATTTTCCCCCAAGTTTGTTTAGTGCGACCAGCAATAAAGAAACTTTAAGGAAGCAACCGCTCATATCCCCACGATGTCTGTCAGAATCCCTGTGCGTTTTTGAAAATCGTGACATGATTATGTCTAATCAAGCCCTTTCAGTTTTCAAGAAACAAATTGACGGCTTATACACTTCCCCACGTTTCTAGAATTAAAAAAAAAATGATTGCTACTTTTTAGCCATACCTCGGTCTCCATAAATACCTCCTTTTTCTTCTCAAAAAAGTTTTTCTTACTGTCTTTGTCAAGAACTTCAAGAACCTTGCCTTCAGAGCTTCGAAACCAGACAGTCGCCTAGCCGAGGATCTTCCCGACTCGAACTTTTTCATTCTCTTCCGAACCTCCATCTTCGCCCAGGTAATCACTCTGCCTTTCTAAATTTTTCATTATGCCATGCACGCCGTTTCTATGCTCTGTGATTTCTGCATTCTTGAGTAGGGTTTTATGAGGATCTTTTTGTATAAACCTTCCATCGCTTGGTAAGAGGGCGTCTTTACGCCTTGTATAGGTTGGGACCTAGTTTGATAGTTAGGATCATAGTCTTAGGGCGTAAGATCGACGTAAAAATTCAATCTTTAAGCTAGGTGAAAAAACCGAGTTTTGTCCCGCCCTTTAGGAGTCAAAACAGTTCTCTTTCAGAAAACAGTTTTTCTTCCTTCCTGATCCGTTTTTCAAACCATTAATGCCGAACTTAGCGTAGGAGTAGGATGCTGCTGGTTTTTTAGACGCGAGCAACGTTATCCCAATCTTCCACATTACTTCGCAAATTGTGTCTTATCTCCTCCATTGTCTGTTTGCAGTTCTTATGTAAGACCCTTGGGGGGAGAAAGACCTATTGAAGATGACCTCTTGGCCCAACTCCTTGAAGGCGAAGAGAACCCATCTACTTTGATACCAGAGATCCCCTTTTCTCGCCCTAGCTCAAACCGTCCTCCAGTCCCCAATCAAAGAATGGCCCGAACCAAAACAAAAGCTCGAAAAAGGAATAACCCTAACTCCTCAGGCCAGCCTTCTGCTGATGCCCCCTCGACTAGTGGTCGAGGAGAATTCGCTCCAGAGACCGATGTCCAAAGGTGTGCCCGCCCTCGCCATGTCGACCAGCCAGCCGTTGCATGGCATATCGTCCCTCAAAGCACGGTGACACTGCGGATGATTGCCAATTATCTAAACAGATACAATTTGACGGGTGTGACCTTAGTCAAACCATCTATCGACCAGCGAGCCAACCTGCCAGGTGGGGCTTACAGCGCCTGGTCGAGGTTCCATATTGAGGCAGGTGCCACCGTGCCTTTTCACTCATTTTTTCAGGGGGTGGCTAATTACTTCGGAGTAGCCCCCTTTCAAATCACCCTGAACGGATATAGAATGCCGGCCGCACTCTATATCCTTTATAAGCTCAAAAAATGGCCAGTACCTTCCCCCCACGAGGTCAATTTTCTTTTTGACCTTAAGTCCAACCCCAACCAAGATGGTACGGGGTTTTTTCACTTCTGCCATTAGGAATCCGGACGCACTTTTTTGTCTGACACCACCCATATCTCTAATGTGGGGAAGTATCACCACGAATACTTCCTCACTCCTGACCTTGCTGCGGACAACCTGGCTTTCACCCGAGGAGGTAAAAATTCTTACGCGAGTAGCTTCTTTACTTAGTGTCTTTCTGTCATAATATCTTAACATCTATCATGTTCCAGGCCCGTGGCTACGTCCAACCCCTACTCCAGGGATGGAGGCAAGGGCAACACTCTTAGCCAGCATGCCAAATGCTGATAAGAGTGTAAAAAACTTAGTCAACGAGGCCAACCTTAGACTGGTCGGCCTTTGGGGCTCTCAATCTGCGATGAATGAACCCTCGGTGGGCGATGCTCAAGCTGACATGGAACTCGAACAAGAACCCGAGTAGCAACCTCAGGTGCCTCCTCGGAGGCGGCCAACTGGGGTTATGATCAGGGAACCTGCCGTTCCCCCCCGAGCGGAGGAACCTTCAGTCCCCAAGGGCAATGGAAAACAAAAGGCTGTCGAGCCTACCGAACTTTCTAACGATTCATCAGATGTAAACGGTACAATAATCTCGCTTTTAAATAATTTTCCAATTCCCTCTCATCTATTTGATGGGGACGGAAACTTTAGGAATGCTCCCTCTTTAAACTCAGATTTCTTCCAGAAACTAGGTAGTTCAGTAAATATTGCTACGACCAGTAGTTGTAGCTCGGGTACTTTACTTGTAATCCTTTTACTTTTATCTCTGTCCCCCCTATGACCATTTAATCTGACTGCTCAAGTTGTTTCCCTTTGTGTAGGTATGGACTCTGGAGACGTCTTCGCTCATTACGAGGCTGTCACTGCCTCTTCTGTCCCGAAGAAGGATAGCAAGAGGGCTCGAGGGGAAAGCAGCAAGACCCCCTCGAAGAAGGCTCGAACAGAAGATACTCCAACCGCCGTCCCTTCCAAGGAGAACATGACACCTTCGCCCCCCACCGAACAGTCGACGCCCACACCTGTGAATCCACAGTCCTCCTCTAGGGCTGCTGACAAGGAGACTTTGGACAACCTATCCGAAGGCTCCCTGTCCAGCCTCGTGGTCGGGTCGGCCAGGGAGTGGATATACAAGCTCTCGAAGCACAGACGCAGTCAGGCCGCCATCAATGAAACTGCCTCAATGGAGGTTGACCAAATCATCAACAGAGGGTTGAATGAGATAGTCAGTGTAATTCATCTTCTGCTACTTCATCATTTATGTCTGACTTCTTTTCCTTACTTTCTCATTTTTTGTCTTCAGGGGATGCTGTCTTTAACTGCTAGCTAGCACCGTGCTGGGGCGTTGGTTTCCCGGGGACAGAACTTCGACTCCCGGCTTGCTCAAGCTAAGCAAGCACTTGAGGACGAGAACAACAAGCTGCTCGAGGAGAACAAGGAGTTGTCCAAGCTGAATGAACAACTGTGCGAGGACCAAGCCACTCTCACCAAGGAGCTTCAGGACAGCCAAGGGGCCTTGAAGAAATCCAACGAGGAGCGGCATAAATGGAGGGAAAGTTCTGTACTTATTACCCAAGAGTGTAAGTATCTCAAACTCGATCTGACTGCCAGCAGGGATGAGGCGAAGAAGCTTGAAGAGCGGGTGCGGGAGCTCGAGGGGCGAGTGCAGGAGGTTGAGGAGGAAGGGGTCATGAACTTGAAGAAGTATAAGGAGGCCACCCTCCTCTACTTTTATGACTTTTGGAAGCACAACTAGGAGGCCAACTTCAACTATCTTTCCGAGCGATTGAAGAGAACTTTGATGGTGCAGTGCGCCACCCGGTTGGAGGCAGAGGAGAAGGCTAAGGCTAAGGCTCCTGCTGCTAATGCTGAAGTTGGTCCTCCTGCCGACCAAGGCACTCCCCTTAATCCTCAAGACCCTCCTGCCCAGTAAAATTTTTTCTTTTATTTTGCTTTTATGGCCCACGGGTCTGTTTGTAAAGACAATTTATTTTTATTGCTGCAAGGGCAGCTTTTTTACTTATAACTGAACAATTGCATCCGAGCAATACTGCTCGCGGTGCAAAAGCTTTTTACTTTTAATCGAACAATTACATCCGAGCAATACTGCTCGCGGTGTAAAAGATTGCTTTATTGATATTATAATGTTTCTTTTATTATAATATCTGTTCGCATGACCGAACTTAGCATAGTACTTTGGTTTGATTTAACAAAACATAAATTTTGAAAAATACTCTAAGTACCGTAGCATGCTTTCACTCATTTTGTTCATGTGTTTACATACCCTTTGGTATGCTTTGCTATCGATGTACCTTATGTGCCCCCCAAGTGATCGAGGAGCTTTAGGTCCTTGGTCACTTGCTTTGACCACGACCTGTATGAACATTACTGCTCGATAGTAAACATAACACTTATAATACAGTAAAACAACAAAGGTAATGAACAAATACTTGTAAAAATAAATTTACAAAGGTTGGCAAGAATGACTAGCTGCGCAATCCCTTATAATCTCGTATTAAAAATGGACTAATCATGTCTTTACGAGTGATCTTAAAAAGATCTTACACTTATAAGCGATTAGCCATACAATGTGGCTAACCCTTTTTCGAAACTTGTAAAAAGTAAAAATTAATACAAGCCAGTCCTTTAAGAAGGACTGTTCACTGATAATACTTGCGCATGTGTTCTCCATTCCAATAGCGTGGAACAAGATCTCCATTTAAGCGTGCAAGTTTGTAGGTGCCCGGATGAAGGACTTCTTCAATCTGGTAAGGTCCTTCCCAGTTTGGTCCGAGTACTCCAGCAGTGGGGTCGCGGGTATTTAAGAAAAATTGTCGTAGCACTAGGTCACCGACGTTGAATTTCCTTTCTTTCACCTTTGAGTTAAAATACCAGGCTACCTTTTGCTGGTAGGCAGCAACTCGGAGTTGGGATCTTTCTCGTATTTCTTCAATTGAGTCTAGGGACTCCATCATCAGTTGGCTATTCTAGCTCTGGTCATATGTAATGCGTCGATGCGAGGGGGGATCTAATTTGACAGGTGACATGGCTTCATATCCGTATGCAAAGGAAAACGGGGTATGACCTGTCACTATTCGATGAGAAGTTCTATACGACCAGAGGACTTCAGGCAGCTGTTCTAGCCATGCTCCTTTAACATCTTCAAGCCTTTTCTTCAGGGTGTCCTTAAGCATTTTATTCACTGCTTCGACCTGCCCGTTTGCTTGTGGATGCGCGACTGAAGAAAAGCTTTTGATAATCCCATGTCTTTCGCAGAAGTCGGTGAATAAGTCACTGTCAAATTGGGTGCCATTGTCTGAGACAATCTTTTGAGGCAAACCATATCGACAAACAAGGTTCTTGATGACAAAGTCAAGAACTTTCTTGGTCGTTATGGTAGCGAGTGGTTCAGCTTTGGCCCATTTGGTGAAGTAGTCGACTGCTACAACTGCGTACTTCACTCCGCCTTTTCCCGTTGGCAGGGACCCAATCAAGTCTATACCCCATACTGCAAAAGGCCAAGGACTCTGCATCTGTTTTAATTCATTTGGAGCTGCGTGTGGGATTTTGGAAAATCTCTGATACTTATCGCACTTTCGTACAAACTCCATTGAATCTTCATTCATAGTCGGCCAGAAATAGCCCTGCCTTAGAATCTTTTTCGCCAAACTTTGCCCCCCAGTGTGATCCCTGCAGAAGCCTTCATGTACTTCCTTCATTAGCTCTTTAGCTTTCTCTGGTGTAATACATCTGAGCAATGGCATGGAATATCCCCTTCGGTATAGTACACCATCGACCAATATATACCTAGCAGCCTGCCTTTGAAGAGTTTTGGCTTTGTTTATATCTGTTGGTAGTACACCATTTGTCAGATACTCCAAGTAAGGCGCCATCCATGTATCTTCCATTCAGATTTCCATACTGGTTTCATTTTCTCGTATGCTTGGCTCACTCAATCTTTCCACTCAATCTTTTGCGTTCAAATTCTGATCCCGGGGGATTTGTTGGAGGGTATACTTCGTGAACTGGGCTAACAGGTCTTTAGTTTTGTTCAAGTAGGCTACCATTTTCAGGCCTCATGCTTGATATTCCCCTAGAACTTGATTCACTACCAGCTATGAATCACTGTAAATATCCAACACCTTTATACTCATGTCTTTTTCCATTCTTAATCCAGCGAGGAGTGCTTCGTATTCGGCTTCATTATTTGACGCGGTGAAGTCGAACCTAATGGCGCAATGAAATCGATGCCCTTCTGGCGTTATCAAGATCACTCATGCTCCTACGTGAGATTCGTTTGATGACCCATCTGTGAATAACTTCCACGAAGGAGCTTCATCTTGAGGCTCAGGCGCACTAGGCTTTTCGCACTGCTCGCTGTCCGGGAGTTCGGTGAACTCTGCAATAAGATCAGCCAAGACTTGTCCCTTTACTGCTGCTCGCGGTGAATATGTAATATCGAACTGCCCAAGTTCGACAACCCATTTCAATAAACGCCCAGCCGCCTCTGGTTTTTGGAGTACTTGCCGAAGGGGCTGGTCAGTTAAGACTATAATGGGATGGGCTTGGAAGTAAGGACGTAGCTTCCTTGAGGCTAAGATTAAACAATATGCCAACCTCTCGATGGGAGGATACCTTAGCTCTGCTTCGATTAGCCTCTTGCTCACATAGTAAACCGCTTTTTGTACGCCTTCTTCCTCTCGTACTAGTACCGCACTAGCAGCAACTTCAGTGATCGCCAGGTAAATGAACAAAGTTTCTCCTTCGATAGGCTTTGATAAAATAGGAGCCTGTGCCATATGGGCTTTCAAGGCCTGGAAAGCTTGCTCGCAGTCTCTTGTCCATTCAAACTTCTTGTTGCCCCTAAGTAGATTGAAGAAAGGGACGCATTTATCCGTTGACTTGGAAATAAATCTACTTAGGGCTGCAATTCTCCTGGTTAAACATTGTACATCCTTGATCTTCTCTGGCGATTTCATGTCGATCAGGGCTTTTATCTTGTCGGGGTTGGCCTCGATTCCTCTTGAGTTAACAATGAACCCCAAAAATTTCCCTGATCCAACTCCGAAGGAACATTTGAGAGGATTTAGTTTCATTTGATACTTGTTCAATACATCGAAACACTCTTGTAAATCCTTCACATGTCCTTCTGCCTTTTTTGACTTTATCAGCATGTCGTCCACGTACACCTCCATGTTTACTCCGATCAATTCTTTAAACATGTGGTTAACCAGTCGCTGGTAAGTCGCACCTGCGTTTATCAGTCTGAAGGGCATTACTTTATAACAGTATAATCCCGTATCGGTCCGAAAGCTGGTGTGATCCTCATCAGGGGGATGCATGCTGATCTGATTGTAGTTTGAGTATGCATCCATGAAAGAGAGGATCTCATGCCCTGTAGTAGCATCGACTAACTGGTTGATCCTCGGGAGTGGGAAGCAATCCTTCGGGCAGGTTTTATTGAGGTCTGTAAAATCCACACAGGTCCGCCATTTTCCGTTAGGCTTGGGAACCAGTACTGGATTAGAGACCCACGATGGATAAAACGCCACCTTGATGAACCCATTCTCCTTTAATCTTTCAACTTCTTCTTTTAAGGCTCTCGAGCGATCCTTATCGAGCAGCCTTCTTTTCTGTTGCACGAGTGGAAAATTCTTGTCTACGTTCAGGACATGGCTGATAACCGCAGGATCTATCCCATCCATGTATTTGTGCGACCAGGCAAAGACTTCTTGGTTTTTCCACAAAAACTCCACCAGTGCATGCTTCGTGGTTGGTTCTAAGTTTTTCCCGATCTTCACGACTTTGGTCAGGTCTTTTTCGTCAAGTTGGACCTCTTCCAGGTCCTCGACGGGTCCAACGTTTTCTTCAAAATCCCCAAAGCAAGGATCTAAATCTCTATCCTCACTTTGGGAAACACCCTATTTGGTGACTTCATCACCGAATTGGGCTTGTGTATCAATTGCCATCTGCAACCTATCTGGGGGAGTGCTCTTTGACGTTCCCTTCTTCGCCTTCATGACTGAGGCGTTGTAGCACTCCCTAGCCTCCCTCTGGTTTCCCAACATGCATCTTACCCCTGCGTCTGTCAAGAATTTCATGGCTAAGTGCCACATAGAGGTGACGACCCGTAGATCAACTAGTATAGGCCTCCTAATGACGGCATTGTACACCGAAGGACAATCGAGTACTATAAAAGTAGCGAGTAATGTCTCGGTAGCAGGTGCTGTACCTGCTATCACTGGTAGTCTGATTGACCCTGCGGGGGCGAGTCCCTCACTAGAGAAGCCGTATATTGTTTGGTTGCAGGGCTCCAGGTCCTTAATGGACAACTTCATGCGTTCCAGCGAAGACTTATACAGGATATTCACTGAACTTCCTGTATCAACCAGCACTCTCTTCACCATCATGTTGGCCATTTGGATATCCACGACCAGTGGATCGGAATGTGGGAACCAGACATGTTGGGCATCGCTATCAGAGAAGGTTATTTCGCCTTCTTCTGACTGAGCCTTTTTCGGCGCGCGGTCATCCACAGTCATCATCTCGATGTCCTGGTCGTGGCGCAGAGTCCGAGCATATCATTCTCTGACCTTTTCGCTGTTTCCCGCGAGGTGCAGGCCTCTACAGATGGTTAACAATGTGCCAGTTACGGGGTCAGGCTGCAAAGGTGGTGAGCGTTGGCGTGTGGGTGCTTGCTCTTTGCCACCTGGAGCTTCTCGTTGGGAATTTCCCAAGGCCCGTATATATCTTCTCAAGTGTCCTTGTCTAATAAGGAACTCGATCTCATCCTTCAGCTGGTTGCATTCGTTGGTATCATGTCCGTAGTCGTTATGATAATGACAAAACTTGGTAGTGTCTCTTCTCGAAATATCCTTTCGAATGGGAGCAGGTTTCTTATAAGGCACACTGGAACTAGTGGCCTGATAAACCTCTCCCCGAGACTTAACTAGGACAGTATAGTTAGTGAACTGAGGTTCATAACGGTTACCCTTGGCTCGTTTATTGTCAGAGGAGGAAGGCTCATTGTGTGGCCGTTTCCCCCCATTCTTGCCATTGCCGTTGCCGTTCCCGTTGCCTTTGCCGTTGCCGTTGGGCTTGGACCCATTGGCAGCTTTGGCGGGCTTGGCAGTCCCCTTGTCCTTGCTTGGGGGCTTTCCTTCATTGTTGATGGCGTCTTCTAGCTTGATGTAGCGATCAGCCCGATCTAAGAATTCCTGCGTAGTTCTAACCCCATGTTTTCGGAGGCTTTCCCAGAGAGGCGTGCGACGCTTAACCCCTGCGGTTATGGCCATCATCTTGCCTTCGTCTCCCATTGTTTTTGCTCCAGCAGCTGCTCGCATAAAGCGCTGGACGTAGTCCTTCAGTAGTTCTCCATCTTTCTGGCGTATTTCAACAAGCTAGTTTGCCTCAGTCGGGTGCACACGACCCGTGTAGAACTGTCCGTAAAACTCCTTTACGAACATTTCCCAGGAAACTATACTTGTAGGAGGGAATTTGAAAAACCACTCCTCTGCGGCATCAGAAAGTGTTGCAGGGAAGATCCTGCACTGAGCGTCCTTGGACACTTTATGAATGTCCATTTGTATCTCAAACTTGTTGACGTGAGATACTGGGTCACCATACCCATCAAAGTTCGGAAGCGTAGGCATTTTAAACTTGCTAGGAGTTTCTGCCATAGCTATCCTCTGGACGAAGGGAGTGCCTTTTCTCCTATCGTGGTCGATATAAGATGTCCTTCCCCAACCAGCTACTGCACTGCCTGGTTGAGGGCATCTATCTGGGCCTGCACGGCGCTAGGAATCGCCGTGGCCTTCGGTGCTGGGGGGACGTTCTCGTCTTGTCGCTCCCGGCGACCGTTGAGTACGTCTCTTAAGTCCTCGTCTCTCCTCTGCTGCTCGCTAGCTCTGAGCCAGTTGAAGACGTTATTTTGTCTGGGCTGCCCCCCAGTGTCCCGTCTGTCGCGTTGGTCATCCTGAGGTGGCTGGCTTCTGCCTCCACCTTTTTCTTCATTCCTCCGACCGGCATTTCCTCTGCCTGAGTCGACCTCGTTATAACCATGGACGTCTCTGAATCTTGATTGGCTATGGTGGGATCGACTGTTCCCTCGATTGCCTTCCCGGGCTGGAACCTCCCGAGCATTAGAGGGTGGTTTGCGTTCGTCGTTAGCTCCCCGTGCATTATCATGCCGTGGGGGGCCTCGGACCACAGAGCCTAACTCTGAGTTCCTCCTGTTACCAGGAGGATGCTGTCCTCTACTTGGAAGATTTGGCTCGTCTCCCCTATGGCGTCTAGGACTGCGAGGCTGCTGCCCGGCCCTATTCTGCCTTTGCTGCGGGGGATTGCCGCGACCAGTTTGGGATGGAGGCTGTGCTTCAGGGTCCCCTAGTGGGACATCGTCCTGAGGCGCCAGTGGCTGTTCGGGCCTTTGTGGGCTCGAGGGCTGGATAGGCGGGCTAGGATTGGGACCCCTGTGGGGTGGCCCATTCGCGGGTTGATTAGGCTGCGAGGCAGGTGCAACTTGATTCCTAGCCAGTTGCAAGGCTGCCTCGAGGGCTGCCATGGCCTCCCTCTGGCGACGGTCCATCTCCGCCTGCCTTTCACTCAGCTTTAAGTGCTGCCGTTCAATTTCTTGTTGCTGCGCGCCATGATTTCGGCAGCACTTTCCTGGCCGGCCCTCAGATTGGCCAGTTCCTCCTATAATACCCCTAGGGTATTCTTTAGCGTCTCGTCGTCCATTTCTTCCTCATCAAATTCCAAATGTGGCTCATCCTCAGCCACGTTGGGAGGAGGAGGAGGCGGGTGAGATGGTGCAGCGCCGGCCGCCTGTCCAGTTTTCCTGGTAGTTTTCGCCATTGATCTTTCAACGATAATGTATCAAGCTCTCAATGAAAGCACCAGAATGTTGACCCTGATTTTGGTCAACTGACACGGAGTCAAATTTTCTTGATGTGGACAAACACGTTGGAAAGAATGTGATGGCGAAATAATAAAGAACACAAAGGTTTATAGTGGTTCGGCCCCAGAATCTGGTAATAACCTACGTCCACTTGAATTGTTATTGATATAGGATTCAAAGATGGGTTCAATGAGTTTCACCAACCTCTGAAGAACAATACAATATATCAAATAGGATAACTCTAATCTTTAGTGATCAGAAAGCAAGAAAGAAGAAGAAGATCCCTGTCCCTTGAGCCCTCCTTCTCTATTTATAGGCTCAAGGAGGATTTACATTAATTTGTTACAGATATCATTTCCTAAATAATCGGATACTCAGGAAATCATGGGAGATAATTTCGGATACTATCATAACTGCATAAGATCTTTTTTGCGCATAGCATTCGTACGACCAGGCTGGTCGTATGAAGAGATCGAACGTCGTGACACTAGATGTCTTCCTGGTCGATAGTCGAGCATGAATTCTGCCAGATGTTATCCACGTGTACTTAATGTTTGCCATGTCATCCATGCTTGTTTTTTTGGATAACAGGAACGGAAATATGAAATGAGATCCAAATACCCAAAGTTATTTGGGTAAGAGAATTTCGAGTATGAAATTTTTATAAGGTGTGGATGATTGTAGCACCCACATTATTTTGATATAATATAGCTAATAATCACATGATTGCATTGCCTTACATATCATACAATATGTATAATTTGAGCATATGCATATTCTTATAAGTGTTTTCATGTATAAGTATAAAAGTTGTGTATATGATGTCTATGTGTATGTTCAATATTATTAACCTTGTGGCATTTGAGTTGTCTTTTATGGGTGTTTGATGTGCTCAAGATATAAGAAAGGATGAAAAATATGGACAAGGCATGAAATCAAGTGAGAAAAGTGAGATATAGAAGGCAAAAGATGTTAAGCGGTGAAAAATAGTACAATGTCGATTACTAGTATTTTGGTGTAAAATTGAGTATTAGTGGATTTACCACATATAATTAAGGTATCATTAAGGTCTCATTGATGAAGTAAAAATGGTTTTAGAACCATTAGATCAAGTCTTGATGGGAGGTATACATAATCAATGGTGTTGACGCAAAGTCAAAACGAGCTTAGCATAAGTGCGCTACGCTCAATCGGGTAAGCATAACTATTGGGTATGAACTCATATGAACCTAAGGTTTGGTGTGAGTGTTTCAAACATAAGGAGAATAGGCCTAGCAGATGATTAAGTTGAAATTATTGAAGTGATAAGGTCTTCATAAGTCAAAAAGTGAAATGATAATGTGAAAGGTGTCAAATTTTGATACAATAAGGCCAAATCATTGAAAATAAAGGATTGTTATCAACCTTATCACTTTCCATGACCAAGACTCTGAGAAACAGAGAGAAAAGAAAACCAAAAACATTTCTTGGCTGGCCTGAAGAGATTCTAAGGAGATTCAAGTTAAATAAAAGCCAAAGAAGTGGATCAAGCTTAGTTTTGGCCTTTTTATGGTAAGTTCTTGTACTTGGAAGTTAAACCATGTTTTTGAATTTTGCTGAGAGCTTATCTATGATGTTTTATTGTTTTAAGATATTTCTTGGTGGTTTCCAAGTGGTTTGAGGTTTAGGAAATCTTGAAGAGATTGTTTTCACCGAAAAGTTGCTCGGTAAGTTAAATTTTGTGTTTTATGAGGTTTTTGTCATTCTTGGAGTAAAAACTGATTTTTGGTTATTTTATGAATTATGTTGGTATTTGGGATATGTGGTTATGGCAGGTTATTTGATGTTGATTACTGATTGATTTTGATATTTGGGGATAGCTAAAATTAAGGGGAAGCACTGTCAAAATTTCTCCAAGTTTCTAAGATAAATCTAACGCTCGATCTAAGTGGTTTAAGATATTTTAGGCATGATTTGGATATGATGTTTTATGGATATTTTTAAATGATAGTTCAATGCCTTACTGCCATCATTATGATGTGAAATTCATGCCATTGTCAGGATAAGCACATCAACACCTAAGACACCACTTGTTACACGGTGAAATATATTTTGGACACAAGGTAAGTAAAATACTCAACTGCAACACAAGATTTACATGTTATGTGAAAGTATGCATTATATGAATATGTTGTGAATAAGTGGTATTAACATACATTGACACTTCATCATAAATTTCTATGCATGGCATAATAGTGATATGGTGAATTATTGTATGATATAAGACTATGTATGATATTATGATGGTTAATTATGTGATGCCTTAGCAAGTTTTATGCAACATAAAAGAAAGTTGTAATAAGAAGTTTAAGTTCAGTGCCACTGTTTTGAAAAGGAAAATGAGAGTATAAGTAAGTGTAAACGAAGGCCTATAGTTACGCTCATAGTGGCAGCCCAATAATTTGGGCTAGGTTTTAGTGAACCAATTATATTGTTTGTCATGTTCCCGTTTTTATTTCTCCTCCATATGAGTTATTGTTATATGTATTGACACCACAATGTGTTGCCACCTTAACTCTTGAGCCCGACGGGGCAACGATGGAATAAGGTTTTTAATGCGCACTACTATGGTGATGGCTAGCCGGAGGAGAACCCATGGGATTTTATATTATATGTGTAACAAGCCCTGTAGGCATTGGCCTAATCAAACAGCGTGCACAATATGAAGGGGCCCAAAATTTAAAAAGAAGTTGTGTATGTCCATTGACATTGGGTAATCATTTGCATTGCATGCATTTCTTTGCTTACTGAGCTTTAGGCTCACAGTTGTCTTGTGTTGCAGGTAGAGAAAGAAATGAGTGAATGACATTGGAGAACTGAAGCATGGTCCTGACTCTGATTTGTACATATGAACATATCGACCTTTTGTGGGTTATTTCAGTTTATCAGTGTGTATGTTTGTAATAAAGTGTGAAGTTATGTTTTGAAAACAAATTGGGTTATTTAATACTTATGTATAATATGTTTGAGACACACTTTATGTTTAATGTAAATAATGTGAAATACATTTTCTTTAGAAAAAAAAAATCCAGACTTCCGCTGAAAGTAAATATGATATAGTTTTAAAACCAATCAAAGAAGGATACTCATCTAGTCCCTAAGAAGAATGAAGGGCAATTCAAGGGTGTGAGGGGCCCTTGTTTTGTTTGTGGTAAGAGTGATCACATGTCTAGAGAATGTAAGTTCCAAAATTCCCACAACCAAATAGGAGTTGGTTGCTACCTTGAGTGAGGTGAATGCCCTCCAAGGAAAAGTGCAAGGATGGTGTTATGACACTTGTGCCACCATTCATGTAACTTATGATAGAGATATCTTCAAAACCTTTGAAGAGTCAAAGGATGACCATGAGATCCAAATGGAAAATGAGTATAGATCCAAGTTGTTGGGCAAGTGGAATGTTGATCTCTATTTCACATCTGGAAAGAAGGTTCTTTTGACCAATGTATTGTATGTTCCAAATATGAGTAGGAATCTTGTGAGTGGACACTTGTTGAGTAAACTGGGCATCAAAGCGGTGTTTGAGTCCGAAAAGCTAATCTTGTCCAAGGGGAACTACTTTATGAGGAAAGGGTATGTGTGTGATGAAATGATAAAATTGTATACCAAAAACTCAAGTTTTGATAATAATGCATGCACATATTCCTTTTATGTGTTTGTCTTTGATTCTATTACTTTGTGGCATAATAGACTTTCTCATGTAGGTTATAGTACAATTAATTTTTTTATCAAATGTGGTTTAATTATATGCAATGATGTTGAGCATGATAAATGTGAATAATGTATTAAATCTAAGATGGTAAAGAAACATTATCCAAATGTGAATTACCTTTATTGATGATTGTTCTAAATTTAAATATGTGTACTTGCTTGAGAATAAGGAAGATGCCTTTAGCATGTTTAAAATCTATAAAGCCGAAGTTGAAAATCAATTGGAAAAGAAAATTAAAGTGATTAGAAGTGATAAGGGTCGTGAATACTTTTCTAATGAATTCAATGTGTTTTTGTGAGATGCATGGTATAATACATGAATGTACAACCTCTTATACACTCCAACAAATTGGTATAGAAAAAAAAAAAAGAATAGAACATATGTTGAAATGATAAATGATATGCTTTTACAAGCAAATTTGAGTTTTGTGTTATGGGGAGAAGCCTTGCTATCCGCTTGTTATATTCTAAATTGGATTCCTCTATAGAAGAATCAGATTTTACCATATGAGATATGGAAAAGAATGTAGAGTCCAACAACTTTACTTAGCTAATTAGATAGTAGTAGTAGTAGCAAGAGCTAGTAGTATTTATAGTATGTTTTTGACTGTGGATTTTGGTTCAAGCCGGGACTTAGTTGGACACTCGTAGCAACACTTGTAGATTTTATAAGTTTAACCTATAGTTTAAGAATATTAATTATAACCTAAGGTTTGATTAATATGACTGATTATGAAGGTGTTATTTATTATACTATAAGGTTTAGATAGACCCAATAAGATAGTAACACTTGTCATGTGTATGCTTAATGAGAAATTAAGTATTTTTGAGGAATAAGTTTATTGAGAATAATATTTGAAAATCCTAGGGTCTGCCAGCAGCTTTGAAATCGTTAAAAGACTTAGTCAAGGCTGTTTACTCAATTCAAATTAGGCGGAAAAAGTGCAATTACGTGTATAATATTTCAGCGTATGCCGATATATCGCAGCTCTAGGGAGTGATATATCGCCACACGGGGATACAAAAAACATGTAACTTCACACGACAACTTCGACGAGCCTCGGGAATATCAGTCCAGGCGATATATCTCATAGCATGGGCGATATATTGTCTGCAGTGCATGATTTTTGAATTATTTTGAAACCAAGCTCATTTTATTCTTTAACCTCTTGATAAGTCCAAAATCTTTTTGTCCGAGTCTTCAGCCTCTACTGAATGATTATTCAAATGTTTTTCAATTAAAAAGCCATTATTTTAATCAAGCTAAATGAAGATCTTTTCATTCTTGAACTCTATAAATAGGACCTAGTACCCAGCCATTTCTTCATTCATCAAGCTGAATTCAGAGCCTACAAGTTGCAAGGATTACTTTAGAGTGTTAAACACTTGGGTTGGGGTTATAAGCTTTATCATCTTAGGCTTATCAAACACTGGGGAAGTAAGCTTTATAGTGTATTTCGATTTCGAGGTGTAGTTCGGTCATAGAAGTATTCAAAGGTATTCCTATTCTAGTTCCTTTCTGTATTATTTCATTAGTTCTTATAGTTTTTCTCTACTCAATTCCTAACTCAGTATTCTTTATTCTTGGTTAGGCATCTAAGTTCTTTGAACTTGAGGTTCTTGTTGGTAAGTATCTTCTCGATGGTTTAGTTCATTCTTTTCATCTCTTTCTTTTAGAATACTCACCTCTCTATTAATGGTTTTTAGGAGTGTTCCAAAATCCCGACCTTGTTCTCATCACCCCAGTATTTTGGTAAGGAAAATAGGATAGTTCTTATGTGATATGTGCTATGTTTATATAAAAGTGTTATGATTATGTTATAGTATGACTTTATGTGTTATGATATATGTATATAGTTGTTATATAGCAAATCCTATCACATTTATGTTTTGGGGCTTATAGTTGCTATATAGCAAACCCCAACACTTTTATGTTTTTGGGGCTTATAGTTGCTTAACTAGCAAACCTCATTTTAGTTTGAGGCTTATAGTTGCTTAGTTAGCAAACCCCAATAGTCACCATGTACATGGGTTAGAATTATGATATATGTGTTATAGTATATGATATATGTTCATAATTTATGTGTATGATTATGTTTCATGCTTGTAGTAGATTTTCTTTGCTGGGCATTAGGCTCATTCCTTTATGTTTTATATGTGCAGGAAAATAGTTATGGCAGCGGGAGGGTTCTTGGCAGCTTGGGAATGTGTATTGAGGGAGAACGGAATCGATGGACTGCGTGAACGATTCGAGGATGAAGTTGTTTAAGTCTCTTAATTATGATTTCTATGTATTTCCGCACTTAATATTGTAACCATTTTATTTTAGATTTAAGTTATGTTATGCTTTATTTTCAAAACAATGGGATCCCATATCCTACTCATGAATTTTTATGTATTTTAAACCTTTACTTTACAGTTTTTAAATAAAGTTATGGTTATTTTCTTAAGATTAGTGTCTGTGTATAGTAGTTATTAATGGTCCAAAATCTAGAATAGTTGGGTCGTTATAGTTGGTATCAAAGCAACGGTTCATTCGCATGAAATTCTCCTCGATACACACATCCGAATATGACCACCAAGTAAGTATTTAAGTTATAGTTATTATGTTTATATGTATAGCTAACGATTTTAGTCTTTATGTTTTCAGTTAAGAATGAACGAAGCATTAACTTATGAGGATATTCAAGCCATTAAGGCTTTAAAAAGAATTAGAGAACCGAGAAACACCGTAGGAGTGCTAGAAAGAATCACTCGGAGGCTGCTTTTGTTCCACAGAGAAATAGGTCACCTCCAAGAATCTAAGCAGATCATGATGAGAGCAACGAAGCAATACGTTTTAGTAATTAGACTATTTAGAGATTATCATACTGTAATTGCAGCCTTTGAGGAAATATGGGAAATAATGGATGATGAAAATGAATTGCCAGTAGCAATGAGATATTATTTTCTCTTAATTAGGTTCACTTCAAAAAAGGAATTTCACTTTACAAATTAGCAAAAGCATAGAATTTTTACGAACCTTCGTCGAGGGAATTTTGAGGCACATGATAATGAGGACTATGAGGAGTTAAATGATGATATGCTAGATGAAGGATCGGATATAGAAGATCCCGATTTTTAGAATAATTAGTTTCATTATTTGTTTTAATTTATTATTTGTTTTATTTTATGGTTGTAAATAGTGAAAAACTTTCTTTTCCAAATTAATATCATGGTTATTTTTGTTATCATATATGAGTTTGATTTTATTTGGCAATCATAATAAATAATAAATAAAATAAATAATGACTAAGTTCGGTGAGGGTGCATACAAATCAATAAACCAAGTTTCTATATTGAGAGTTAGGGGGCCATAGTAGTGGGAACGATTTTACTGATCCCAGCCCTCCCTCAATATGGTTAACTTTGGAACAAAGATGAGTTTTGAGCCTGATAATTAAGTCATATAGGATGATTAGAAACAGACTTAGAAAATAATAAAGATGGCTTATTTTTCTAAGTATAGAAACCCACTCTAATAATAAAGAAGACTTATATAATTTTCATAAGAAGTCATAATTAATAGGTCTGAGATATGTTTGTTTAGATTAAGTTTTTGCCTTAAAGCCTATTAGGGTAAAGTTCTGACATGTTTCTCTCAACTATTAGAACTCTACTGCGATGTTGCTCCGAAGATCTGCTCGCACCAACGGAAATGCCTCCAACGCTGCTCCGCTGAACAATGAAGCCCCTCCGGTTCGTAGAAGGGGAGTGCGTGCTGCTGCCAGCCGCAATGCGCCGCCGACACCACCGGTTGACAACACTGCAAAGATCGCTAGACTGCAACAACAAGTAGAGGAACTATTGCAGCAACAACGACAATAGGCTTAGCCCTAGACTCAGCCTCCCCCGTAGCCACAGCCGCAGCAAATGGCCTCAGCACCCCAACAAGTTGGTCCATATGGGGGATGGCCAATGGAGAATTATGCACCGTATCCGGCACAACACATTGAGCCAGTTTATGAGCAGTTCCGTAAGCAACACGCTTCGAACTTTGAAGGGACTACAGACCCCTTCGAGGCAGAAGAGTGGCTAAGAAACGTGGAGCCAATCTTGACACACATGAATCTAGGCAACGCGGACCGCATATCCTGCATTTCGTCTTTGCTCAAGAAGGATGCCAGGATATGGTGAGACTTAGTCCAGCAAACGCATGATGTTGCCACTATGACTTGGACCCGATTTGTGGAGTTGTTCCACAAGAAGTACTATAATTCGGCTGTACTCGCTTCAAGAGTTGAGGAGTTCGCTGGCCTGAAGCAAGGAAGTTTATCAGTGGCAGAGTATGCTTGGCAGTTCGACCGTTTGGATAAGTTTGCACCGGAATTGGTTCCAACTGACTATCTAAGGGTGTCTAAGTTTGTTAGAGGACTTCGACCGAAGATCGAGCTAGGGGTTAAGCTAGCAAACCCAGGAAATACTACTTATGCTGACGCTCTAGAGACGTCAATAGAAGTAGAAATGTTGCATGCTAACGTTTGTAAGGAAGAAGCCAGTAAGCCTGAGCCTAGACATCAGGGTCAATCTCAGACAAGTCGGAACAACAACCACAATTAGTACAGCAACAACAACAACAACAGTCAGAAAAGAAGGCATCCTGACAACAAACAGTCCGGCAACGATAAAAGGGCACGGACAAATAATGGAGGAAGTAGGTCGGGTTATGTAGAGTACCCACCATGTGCTAAGTGCCAAAGGAAACATCTTGGGGAATGCCGAGCAAACACCAAAGGATGTTACAACTGTAGTCAAGAGGGACACCGAAAGAAAGAATGTCCTCAGCTCAAGAGAGAGGGGGAAAAGGAAGATAAGATGGTTCTTGCCATGGTATTTGCCTTAACCCAAGGAGAGGCTGATGCTAGCAATAAGGTGGTCACAGGTCAGGTTTCTATCCTCAATAATATATGTTTTGTATTATTTGATTCGGGAGCAACTCATTCGTATATCTCGTTAGGAGTGATAGAAAAACTAGACAAACCTTGTGAAAGATTTAGAACTAGGTTTGTAACCAGGTTGCCTTCAGGCAAAGTAGTTCTATCATCACGGATAGTACGAGGCATACTAATCAAGATTGAGGACATGGAATTAGAAGGAGACCTGATAGAACCGGAGATCAAGGACTTCGACGTGATACTAGGCATGGACTGGCTAGCACGGCATGGCGCAACCATCAACTGCAAACACAAGAAAGTGACGTTCGAGACTCCTGACGGCCAGAGATTATGTTTCATGGGACAAGTTTCAGGATTACGCACACCGCTAGTATCATCTCTCAAAGCTCAAAGGATGATAGAAAAAGGATGTCAAGCGTTCTTAGCCAGCATCACAGACGTAGTACAGGAAGCACCACTTAAAGTTGGAGACGTCCGTATTGTAAGAGAATTCCCAGAGGTATTTCCCGATGACTTACTAGCGTTGTCGACGACTCGGGAAATTGACTTCACGATAGAATTAGTACCGGGCACCGAGCCTATCTCCAAGGCACCATACCAGATGGCCCCTACAGAACTCAAGGAGTTAAAGACGCAGCTGCAAGAACTCCTAGACTTGGGTTTAATTAGGCCAAGCCATTCGCCATGGGGAGCACCGGTTGTATTTGTGAAGAAGAAGGATAGAAGCATGCGGATGTGCATAGACTACCGCAAGCTGAATAAGGTAACAATTAAGAATAAGTACCCGCTACCCCGGATTGACGACTTGTTTGATCAACTCCGAGGTGCGACTGTATTTTCAAAGATTGATTTACGGTCCGGGTACCATTAGCTCAAGGTGCGGGGAGAAGATATTCCTAAGACAACCTTTAGAACTCGTTATGGACATTACGAGTTCTTAGTTATGTCTTTTGGTCTTACCAACGCACCAGCCTGTTATGGACTTGATGAATAGGGTCTTCAAGGACTACTTAGATAAATTCGTTGTAGTGTTCATCGATGACATCTTAGTATACTCCAAGGACGAAGTCGAGCACGAGGAACATTTGAGGTTGATTTTGTCATGACTAAAGGAGCATCAACTCTACGCCAAGTTTAAGAAATGCGAGTTTTGGCTTTCGCAAGTGGCGTTCCTCGGGCACATTATATCCAAGGACGGAGTTGCAGTAGACCCATCAAAGGTAGAGGTCGTGAAGGATTGGCCAAGACTGAAGAATGCATCCGAAGTAAGAAGCTTTCTGGGATTAGCTGGATATTATAGGAGGTTTGTTGAGGGATTTTCTAAGATAGCCACTCCGCTCACCAACCTGACCCGGAAACAACAAATATTCAACTGGAATGATAGATGTGAAGAAAGCTTCCAACTGCTTAAAGACAAGCTGTGCTACGCACCAGCACTCTGTGAACTGACACCCAACGATAAGTTCATAGTCTACTGCGATGCGTCGAAGCAAGGGTTGGGTTGCGTGCTGATGCAGAATGACAAGGTGATAGCCTACGCCTCAAGGAAACTGAAGGAGTACGAGCAACGCTTTCCAAATCACGATATGGAGTTGGCAGTGGTGGTCTTTGCGTTGAAAATCTGGCGCCATTATCTTTACGGAGAACGGTGCGAGATTTATACGGACCCAAAAAGTTTAAAGTACTTCTTTACTCAGAAGGAGCTCAACATGAGGCAGCGTAGGTGGTTAGAGCTAGTGAAGGATTACGACTGCGAAATCTTATACCACCAGGGAAAGGCAAACATAGTTGCCGATGTGCTTAGTAGGAAGAGTTATGGAAGTTTAGCAGCACTAGCAGGAATAGAAAAGCCGCTACAGCAGGAGCTGATCAGTGCCAGGATAGAAATAGTTGTCGGTAAGCTGGCTAATTTGTCTATCCAATCAAATCTGCTAGAAGATATACGGATTGGGCAAGGGCATGATGACACACTAGCGGCACATATGGATGCAGTCAGAGAAGGCAAGGCCACAGATTTCTCAATATCAAGTCAAGGATTATTGAGATATAAGGATCGGGTATGTATGCCAGATAATCAAGGGATTAGGATGGCGATTCTAGAAGAAGCGCACAGTACCCCGTACTCAGTTCACCCAGGGTCGACCAAGATGACACATGACATCAAAATAATCTATTGGTGGCCAGGGATGAAGAAGGACATAGCAGAATTTGTGTCTAAGTGTCTAGTATGCCAGCAAGTGAAAGCAGAACATCAGCGACCCGCAGGCTTATTACAACCGCTTAGCGTACCATAATGGAAGTGGGATGATATAGCCATGGATTTCGTGACAGGGTTGCCACGAACGAACAAGTAGCATGATTCCGCTTGGGTAGTAATAGATAGACTAACCAAGTCCGCTCATTTCCTTCCTGTTAAGACTTTATACACGGCAGATCAATATGCAGACATATATGTCAAAGAGATAGTACGGTTGCATGGAATCCCCAAGACAATAGTGTCAGATAGAGGATCGGTGTTTACATCGAGATTTTGGGGAAGTTTACAGCAAGCCATGGGTACTAAGTTAAGTCTTAGTACAACTTTTCATCCTCAGACAGACGGTCAGTCCGAGCGTACGATTCAAATTTTAGAGGATATGCTGCGCGCTTGTGTACTTGATTTCGGAGGATCATGGAATAAGTACTTGCCGCTGATAGAGTTCTCCTACAACATTAGCTACCAGTCGACGATCGGCATGGCACCTTATGAGTTGCTTTATGGAAGAAGGTGTCGATCGCCGCTATACTGGGACAAGGTAGGAGAAAGGCAGCTTCTCGGTCCCGAAGCTGTTAGAAAAGCTCAAGAAGCAGTAGCGCTAATTAGACAATGTATGCTTGTTGCTCAAAGCTGTCAGAAAAGCTATGCGGATGCCAAGTGACTCGATGTGGAATTCAAAGTCGGAGATCAAGTCTTCCTGAAGATATCTCCTATGAACGGTGTGAAGCGGTTTGGGAAGAAAGGCAAGCTTAGTCCCCGATTTATAGGCCCTTTTGCGATATTGGACAAAGGAGCAGTTGCGTATAGACTAGCCCTACCGCCAGCACTAGCAGATAGCCACAACATGTTCCACATCTCAATGCTACGCAAGTATGTGTTAGACCCATCTCACGTCCTCAAGTACGATACGATAACACTCCAGAAAGACTTGAGTTATGAGGAACGACCGGTTAGCATCCTAGATAGAGGGATGAAGCAGTTATGATCCAAGAGTATTCTGATAGTCAAAGTCATATGGAGTAACAGTTCTGAACGAGAGGCAACGTGGGAGTTGTAGGAGGACATGCAAGGCCTGTATCCGGAATTATTTGGTAAGTAAATTTTGAGTACGAAATTCTTTTTAGTAGGAGAGAATTGTAGAGTCCAAGAACTTTACTTAGCTAGTTAGATAGTAGTAGTAGTAGCAAGAGCTAGTAGTATTTATAGTATGTTTTTGACTGTGGATTTTGGTTCAAGTCGGGACTTAGTTGGACACTCGTAGCAACACTTGTAGATTTTATAAGTTTAACCTATAGTTTAAGAATATTTATTATAACCTAAGGTTTGATTAATATGACTGATTATGAAGATGATATTTATTATACTATAAGGTTTAGATAGACCCAATAAGATAGTAACACTTGTCATGTGTATGCTTAATGAGAAATTAAGTATTTTTGAGGAATAAGTTTATTGAGAATAATATTTGAAAATCCTAGGGTCTGCCAGCAGCTTTGAAATCGTTAAAAGACTTAGTCAAGACTATTTACTCAATTCAAATTAGGCTGAAAAAGTGTAATTACGTGTATAATATTTCAGCGTATGCCGATATATCGCAGCTCTAGGAGGCGATATATCGCCACACGGGGATACGAAAAACACGTAACTTCACACGACAACTTCGACGAACCTCGGGAATATCAGTCCAGGCAATATATCGCCTAGCATGGGTGATATATCGGCTGCAGTGCATGATTTTTGAATTTTTTTGGAAACCAAGCTCATTTTAATCCTTAACCTCTTGATAAGTCTAGAATCTTTTTGACCGAGTCTTCAGCCTCTGCTGAACGATTATTCAAATGTTTTTCAATTAAAAAGCCATTATTTTATTCAAGCTAAATGAAGATCTTTTCATTCTTGAACTCTATAAATAGGACCTAGTACCCAGCCATTTCTTCATTCATCAAGCTGAATTTAGAGCCTACAAGTTGCTAGGATTACTTTAGAGAGTTAAACACTTGGGTTGGGGTTATAAGCTTTATCATCTTAAGATTATCAAACACTTGGGAAGTAAGGTTTATAGTGTATTTCAGTTTCGAGGTGTACTTCGGTCATAGAAGCACATATTCTAGTTCCTTTCTGTATTATTTCATTAGTTCTTATAGTTTTTCTCTACTCAATTCCTAACTCAGTATTCCTTATTCTTGGTTAGGCATCTAAGTTCTTTGAACTTGAGGTTCTTTTTCGTAAGTATCTTCTCGATAGTTTAGTTCATTCTTTTCATCTCTTTCTTTTAGAATACTCACCTCTCTATTAATGGTTTTTAGGAGTGTTCCAAAATCCTGACCTTGTTCTCATCACCCTAGTATTTTGGTAAGGAAAATAGGATAGTTCTTATGTGATATGTGCTATGTTTATATAAAAGTGTTATGATTATGTATATAGTTGTTATATAGCAAACCCTATCACATTTATGTTTTGGGGCTTATAGTTGCTATATAGGAAACCCCAACACTTTTATGTTTTTGGGGCTTATAGTTGCTTAACTAGCAAACCTCATTGTAGTTTGAGGCTTATAGTTGCTTAGTTAGCAAACCCCAATAGTCACCATGTACATGGGTTAGAATTATGATATATGAGTTATAGTATATGATATATGTTCATAATTTATGTGTATGATTATGTTTCATGCTTGTAGTAGATTTTTCTTGCTGGGCATTAGGCTCATTCCTTTATGTTTTATATGTGTAGGAAAATAGTTATGGCGGCGGGAGGGTTCTTGGCAGCTTGGGAATGTGTATTGAGGGAGAACAGAATCGATGGACTGCGCGAACGATTCGAGGATGAAGTTGTTTAAGCCTCTTAATTATGATTTCTATGTATTTCCGCACTTACTATTGTAACCATTTTATTTAAGATTTAAGTTATGTTATGCTTTATTTTCAAAACAATGGGATCCCATTACTCATGAATTTTTATGTATTTTAAACCTTTACTTTACAGTTTTTAAATAAAGTTATGGTTATTTTCTTAAGATTAGTGTCTGTGTATAGTAGTTATTAATGGTCCAAAATCTAGAATAGTTGGGTCGTTACAAGGAAATAGGCCCAACCCAGGGTTTCTCAAAGTGTGGGGGTGCCTTGCTTATTGCAAGAGCATGGAGCATAAATGGACCAAGCTGGGTCTAAGGGTCATTAAATGTGTAGATGTAGGCAATACCTCAAATAGTAAGACCTATAGGCTATTAAACTTGGAGTCTAATGAGATAATTGAATCAAGAGAAGTTGAGTTCTTTGAGAATTTTTTATATAATGATAATGTGCCTCAAGAACCAATCTAATTAGAAGGAACTCAAGAGGAGTTACCTTCAAGGGTTGTAGAGAAACCGATATTGCCTAGTAGTAGCCAAAGGCTTAAAAGAGAGTGGATCACAAAATAATTTTTCTCAAGTGGAGAATCTTTATCTAGTAGAGGGAAATCACAAGGGAGACACTTAGAAGTATCCAATTGTACATCAAGTGGAGGATGATCCTAAAACTTTGCAAGAAGTTATGTCCTCAAGGGACTCTAACTTTTCGAAAGAGGCAATAAATGATTAGATGAATTCAATTATGTCTAATCACATTTAGGAGATTATTGATCTACCACAAGGATCAATGCCTATAGGTTGCAAGTGGGTATTTCGAAGAAAATACAACACTAATGGGACCATTCAAGCCTTTAAGGCAAGGTTGGTGGCCAAAGGGTTTAGACAAAATGAATATGTAGATTATTTTGATACATATGCTCCGGTAGCTAGGACAACATCTATACGATTGTTGTTTGCCTTATCATCAATACACAACCGATATGTTCATCAAATGGGTGTCAAAATGGCAATCTCGATGTGGAGGTGTACATGGAACAAACGGAAGGGTTTGCTCTAAGGGTAAATGAACATAAAGTGTGTAAGCTTGTTAAATCATTATATGGTTTAAGACAAGCACCAAAACAATGTCATAAGAAGTTTGATGAAGCCATTGTTTCGGATGGGTTTAGACACAATAGTTTAGACACATGCTTAAATTCTAAGACTTGTGATGACTATTTTTGGGGTTTTATGCCTTAATTAAAACCCAATTTCTTTGTAATCTCAATTTATTATCAATAAAAGAATAGAAATCATTTTTTACTTGGGCATGGTGCATGGTTCTATATGCTTATGTTATCTGTAGTGAGAGCTAGAGTTTTGTTGCAGGGAGGTGCATGGAACTCTTAGCTAGTGTGGTGGATACCACTTAGATTGTGCTAGTGAGATCAGGACAGACTGGATTAGTCTGTGGGTTTTGAATGTGTTTCCAGGTGGTCTGCCGGGGCTTCTTTTATATGAAAGGAGACTAGAATAGTGATCAGATTAGTGCCAGGAATAAATTTAGGTTTAAGGCACTGTTTTGAATGGCTCAGCAGAGTTATAAGAATTAAAGGTTTAGTTGCGGAGTAAGATGGAATTCTGTAAGGTGGATCTTGGATCTGGTTAGGACCAGTTAGAGGTCAGAGAGGAAGTTATATAAAAGATTATGTTGGTATCAGATAAGAGCACTGAGAGTGTTAAATATGCTTTGAGAATTGGTTTAATGTCAAGTGTTTATGAATTAGATGAATAGAGCATTCAAAGGTTTATTTGAATGGGATTTGTGATCGTCTTGGACGATGGTATTATGGTATTTTCTCTGCGGAGATTTGCCAAGGTTGAAGAATGCCTTAGGGGCAGGAGTGTCCTTGGGTGGTAAAGATATTTCAGGTGCCTTGGGAAAGTGTTCTGGGTCTTTTATAGACTAGGATCAGTTAGTGGATTGTTATGACATCTCAGTAATAGAGAAAAGTGATTGCCTATGCAATATGTTGATTAAAGGATCTGACCAGAACGAGAGTAGAGTTTCTGGTGGGCCAGGTGGCCAGTTTATTGTTTGAGATTATTATCTCAAGGAAGATAAAAAGGAAAGATGGTTAAGTGAGCCACAGATAGGAAAGATTGAATGGAAAGCTTTAGTTGGATTAGCTAAGGGTTGTGCAGTGACAGATATGAATTTATTAAGGTATAGAGATCGGACTTGGAATCCGATGGACATCGAGATTAACTGGGAGATTCTGGATGAATCTTGTGTTATTCTTCTCTTCTTTTCATTCAGGCATCATGGTAATGTAACAAGATATGAAAGCTTTATAGTGGTGGCCTGAGATGAAGAGGGATGTAATGGGATGTGTGGTAAAGTTCTTAACCTGTTAGCAGGTCAAGACAGGGTATCAGGAATCAGTAAGGCCATTATAGCCTTTGAGTATTTCATAATGGGAATAAGAGAGCATCGCGATGAGTTTCGCGGTGGGATTTCCAGGTTAGTGGAACAGTATGAGTTGGCATTGAGTCATTGTGGACTAGTAGTCCAAGTGAGTTCATTTTATCAGTAAGAATAAGTAAATAGTACAGTTGATCAGTATTCAAATCTCTTTGTGAGAAGGATAGAGCGCCTTCATGAAATTCAAGGTCTATCTTATCAGATGAAGACTCTATTGCGACTTCTAGGTTCTGGAAGGGTTAAGAAGGCGATGACTATATAGATGGAATTCAGTACAGTTTATTACTCTCAGACTGGTGGTAAATCAGAGAGAGAGGGTTATCCAATAATTATTGGAAGAACATCTTATAAGATGAATGAGTTAATATATATATCTGGATCCTGAGGGGGGTTCAGGGGACTAATGAGATTGCTAGAGATTGAAGCTTGGATGCTCACTTCTCAGAATAAATGGAAAAGTTTTACTGAATTGAAAAGTAGGAATGTGGAATTCCAGGTAGAAGAATGTATCTTCTTTAAAGTATCACCATGGAAAGAGGTGAGGAATTAAGGCAAGCTAAGCCCTAGTTCATCTCGACAGTTGAATCCTGGATAGGTCTGGATAGGTTGACTCTGGATCAGCTTTATCTTTCGCACTGGTAGTTGTATACAGTGTGTTATGTACTTCCATGTAGTGGACATGGGTTAAAGGAACTTATGCATTGAGTTATAAGAATCTGAAGGTTGAGGTTAAGTATTCTGGTAAGGAATAGCCAGTTCAGATTGTGACAGAAGTAATAAGGTTCTGTTGAACAGAGTGTACTTTAGGTAACACTATAGAGACAGTGAGGTCGAGGAAATGACCTGAGGAATTTGAGTCAATTGTGCGGAATTGTTATTCCGAGCTGTTTGAGTAAATTTCGAGGATGAAATTTCTGTAAGGAGGGGATAATTGTAATGCCCCGCATTTCCTAATAGGGTTTAGGACCTTGATTATGAGGCCGGGAGGGCCATAATTGATTTATCATGGTATTAAATGATTATATGCATGTTAATGTGAATTATATTATTATATGATGATAAATGCATGCATATGGGTGTATTTATAACCATAAGGGCATTTTGGTAAATTGGCATGTTGAGGGCATATTTGTAAATTGGGTGCATATTGTAATTTATGAATGAGATTTTATTATTATGGAGATATATTCGAGCTATTCGGCATGAGACGATCTTAGATTATTGATTAGCGGTTTTGTCATAACGGGGTCGATATTGGGTAATAAGAATGTTTATTTGGTGATAAATTGGGAGTATTTGAGGTCAGGAGGAAATTCAGGAAGTTTTGACTATAATGTCCCCAGGGGTGTTTTTGGGACCCCGAGCACTAGGTTTTATTTGAGGTTACTTAAGCTTGAAGTAGCTTGTCAGATAAGAATGTACGTTAGAAAATCTCTCTCTCCCTTCCCGATAGCTTGTTTTACCGTTTGAAGCCTTTTTGAAGGAATCTCGAGTTCTAGGAGTTGGAATCAAGCGAGGGTCGAGGCATAGCGATCCTAGGAAAGATTAGAAGCTTCTTAACTGAAGGATTTGACGGAAAACAACCCAATCGAAGGTAATCTAAGTTTAAGTTTTAAGTTTTCAAAGTTTTTAAGCTTAGAATTGGACTTTGTGAATCGTTTAGTTTTTGGTTCGTTTGAGCCTTGGGTTTTGATGGTTTTGGACCATTGGGAAGCTTGGGAACTTTGATTTGATGATTTGGGAATGTTTAGGCATGTTTTTGGAGGATTTGGGAAGTTGAAAATCGTGTTTGGGGATGGCCCAAGGTTGGGGGCCGCGACCCTGTTCTTAGGCGCCGCGACCCTAGCTCAATGAAGCAGGTGCCCCTGTTTTGTTCTTGCTAGGCACCGTGACCCTTGGTGTTGGGCGCCGCGGCGCTTGCTTCAGGTTGTGCTAGGGGCTGCGGCACAAGGTGCCAGGGCCGTGGCTCTTGGGTAGGGTTGAGCCCGTTTGTGTGTTTTGACCCCGGGAACATAGTTTTAGGCCTCAGGATGGTTCCTACTACTTGGATTAGTTTGGATTGATGTCCCAGAGGCTAGATTTTGGTTTGGAAACCTATGTTGATCATTTTTATTGATGGTGTCCCATATTTGGTTATGACTAGGTGACCGCTAAGGGCTTAAAGGTTGATCGTTCTCAAGGGTCGTTCTTATATTGATTCTAGCTCGAATCTGAGGTAAGCAAATTGCACCCTGTGTATATGTGACATGCATGATTATTCTTGATGCATGTTGGTTGATTAAATGTGGCATGCATGATTATTGTTGAGGCATGTCAGGTGGTTAAATATGATGCATATGATGCACGAAAAACATGTGATTAGGACATGCTTTGTATACTGAGTATGATATTGTTCAGAGCTTGAGCCTCTGTGTTTATGCATGGTCCTAATTGTACTAGTACTTGTTAAGTAAGTATGATGAATGCCTTGTATACGGATATTGGATATGTGATATATGTTTGGTGGCATTGCTTACTTGTTTATGGCACTGACTAGTCAGGGCAACTGACCTAAGAGTCAGAAATTGCATAGCGTCATGAACGCCGAGCCAAATGAAGATTAGATCTAATCGATATCAGCGTTGAATGGCTCTAAGGCATTAACACTGGACCGACTCTAAGGTCGACGAACTTATAAGCACTTGTCTAGTCTAAGACTAGTTACTAGAGCCGAGGCCTAGGGCCCAGGTGACTGCTTGTCACACGGCTAGGGAACGATGTTCCAAGGTTATGACTCTATAGTCATGAAGAAGGTTATGTTGGTGACTAATCACCATGCACCTATCCTGTTTAAGCTATGGAAGGTTCACTTATCTATTAAGCCCTGGTGACCCTATCGTCACATGGCTAGAGGGGGCTGTACCCACTTTTGTGACTTTTGCGACTGTCACCTATTTGTTTGGACCGAAAGTCCTGGATGATTATTATGATCGTTGGTTGATGTATTATACTCAACATTGCGTTTCTATATTGGGGCTAAGAGTCCTGGATGATTATTATGATCATTGGTTGATGTATTATACTCAACATTGGGTTTCTATATTGGGGCTAAGAGTCCTAGATGATTATTATGATCATTGGTTGATGTGTTATACTCAACATTATGTGGATCTGTTGCCTGCTGGAATAGGGCTATATCTACTAGGCGTGTGCCTTATGATTCGATGACATGTTATAACTGTTCATGAGCATATTAAGTTTTCTTGCTCACGGGTGCTATGTGGTGCAGGTAAAGGCAAGAGAAAATTGAACCATCCTTGAGTTGGAGAGCTTAGGTGATGGTGTACATATGCAGTTGCTCGTCCACCATGGCCGAGGTTTGAAGAGGAACTAGGATTAAACCCTGTTTTGCCGCATAGAACGACCTGTTGTAAATATTTTCTTGTAGTAGATTCTGAAATTATAATTTTGGGATCCCAACATATATATTAAACGTTATGATGAAACGTTATATCTTGTCCAAAATTTTTAATCCCTAAACCGTTAATCATACTTAGTTACACGATTTTGCCCAAATGACTCGATTAGCGAGTTTAGCATTGTTTACAAGGCACACCGTAACGGTCCCTGGAGTTTAGGGCGTTACATTCATCATTCAGGAAAAACATGTGGCTTTCACATATCAAAACAATGCTCATGTTTGATTTCCATTTCATGTAGTTATCACCAGTCAATTTCTCATTAGCAAGTAAAGTAGTTACAGCATTTAGATTAGACATATTGCTGAAAAATAAATAAATAAAATATAATGAATTAATGCATATACTAAATACCAGTTTATATTGGAATAGTAAATTTAATGCATGAATGCAACACATAAAATAATACATAAAAAAATAATTACTAATTACTAATCTACGATAGATTAATTTGAAAATTAATGGACCAATCTTTGGGTGGGTCAGACTAATTACAAATTAACCTTGAGATAAGATCTCAACTCCATAAGTGAAAACTTAAACACTCATTTTTATCTTTTGACTTATGAATTACCGTTAGTTTGGTCAAGATGTACTAGTCATTCTCGAAAACCTAGATACATCTTCAGAGTGTAACCCATTATTTTTCGATTAATGACTTAACTCAAGAGTGTGCCTTAGGGTCAGTCAAACTTGAAATACATCAATGATCTTATTCTCGTATGAGAAGTCAACCTTGAGATAAAATAAACATATTTGAAAGCCTTTCCTTAGGGAGGCCGCAAACGAAGGCGAAAAGAGGCCCTTCCTATGCCTCTTGTGTTCAACCAATAATGGGGACCATAAGACTTATTGTCATAACTCCCTCTCCCACTTTCTATTTTAAAATAATGTGTTTTTCTCAAAATCGATATTTTTCAATTTAGTTGTAAAACTAATTAAATTAATTTTACCAAATGATATTCTAAAAAAAATACTAATCCGATTCTGCAAAATAAAGAATCGTGCCCTAGATTAATTTTATTTTGCTTTTTAATAAAAAGAATATCATTTTAATTTAATAAAACATTTTTATTAAATAAGAAAACAAACAACTTTTAAATTCTATTTACCATCTTAACTAATTAAGACTAAATTAATTATATGAGTTATCAAATAAAAACATATAATTAATCATAAGCATGTTTCTAAAAATAGATGCATGTTTAATATGTATTGTGTGGATAATATGTATGGCATGTTGTAATGCATGATAAAATATTAAATCATTTAATCATGTTCAAGTAAATAAATAAATGCGGGTTGGGTGCTTTGGGTATTTCTAGAAAATTACAACACTTGCAAAAAATACACAAAAAAATAATAATTAAACTAACTAAGTTCTAATGAAGAGCAACTCATTTGATCTTGGACCTTCTCTTTTAGTCTTTGGGCCATTACCATTTTAATTATCTATTATTAATTAAATAACCTTTTAATTATTTTAAACAATTTAAAAATAATCAAACTTTTGGTTTTAATACCCAACAAGTTATTGAGGCCCAATTGGAATTTGGACTCACCACAATTAATTCAAAAATTATAATTAAAACACTTTCAATTATATTGGGCTCAAAATGACCCAAAAAGATAATTACACATCCATTAGGGTTTGCATGACACAAACCTTAATGGGTGTGTCATGGTGGGCGGTGGCAAGGGAACCCGACGGCGGAGGATGGCATGGCCGGCCATAGGTGGCGGGCTCACGTGCCTTGAGGTGCGAGCACACTAAGGCGGACGGAGAACCAAGGCCAAACGACCTTGGGACTTGTGCACGACCACGTTCGAGGGAGGAGGACCTGACCATGGTGAATTCTCCTCGGGTCCGGGCCTTGAACGCCCTACTACCTTAGAGTCGTTACCATGTGAGTTATAAATGTGTCATTAGCTCGCTAATCGAGGTTTTATGTTAAAAGTGTGACTAAATTGAAACAAAACTCGTTTAACGACATTAATTATAAAGATTGGGACATTCATTGTAATCATAAGAAGTTATACATTTGGGATCCCAAAAATACTATTTAGAAAATGTATTACAACTCAAAAATATAAATACGGTCGATCTAAGCGACAAAAAAAACCACTATAGTACATTTCCCCAAAATGACCTTCTCCGTGGCAGCCAGGTAGGCAGAACATGCACCCGTCGCTCCACGCTCTCCGTACTCATGGTTGGTCGACCTTTCCTTTGCCCTTACCTGCACCATAGAGCACCCGTGAGTCAAAGCCCATCAAGATAACTCAATGCTTATAAAGTATAGTCCAATCTAATAATAACACAAACAGTCAACAGACTAAACACATATCGACCTACGCCAACCCAGGGGCTTTACCAGGCCCTAGGCTCGCAATCTTCACCGAGCGGGTGGATACAACACCCTTGGAGAGTCTCGCCCTAGAGGCTTGCACTCAGTGTGCTCAACGCCAATCCTGGCTCCTTACTGTACTCGGCCTTCGCCGTTCCCGGCCTTCGCCATTCCCGGCCCTCTCCGTTCATTCATAAACACACATAACATTCACAGATACTCACACATATATTAAACATAAATAATAGGGTCGCATCCTGAGACACAAATAGTGGGGCCATGCCCTACACTACGGGTACAACAGTTTTCTTACCTGTGTCCCAAGTTGAGTGACTACCGTGATTCCGAGCACAGTCCCCTAACCCAAGCTTTGACGTAAACCTACTCACAATGCATCCATCATAACAATCCATCAAGCCTTGAACAAATTAATAACTTCGAAATATTATTCTAGCCTCAGGGACCTTGAATCCTACTAAACTGGGTAATAGAATCCTTGCCGAGCCTTAACATTTGAGTTCCCAAATTTAAAACTATCATTTCCCCTTCTTTCCATTTTGAGCCGCAGCCCGCCCCATAGGGCTGCGACTCGCTACAAGTCAGAGAGCAGAGCTCACTCTGCTGAATGGCACGAACTGTGGCGTACTATACCCTACGTCGCGATGCCTGGGAAAACTTCCGAGGCCCCCAGGCCTCAATGTTCAAACGAGTCACGGTGCCTGATGAACAGGATCGCGGCTCGAGCCTTAAAACCCAGAATTCTCACCACTTTTCTGCATTTTTCCCCGAGCCTAACTCAATAATCCACACCCAAACATTATTTAAACCCATAATTGAGTCTAGATTTCCTATTCACACAACCTAGGCAACCTAACAATCCCATAAACAATTTCATATCCTCATCAATGCTCAAAATCAAACTAAAGTTCACTCACATGCATGCCTATAGTTCTAACAAAATTCAACAAAACAACAACTGAAATTCCCTACCTCTGTGATGTCCTAAATCCTTGAGCTAACTCCAAGCATAGCAAGCCTCTTGTCTTCAATTCCTTGGTCTAGAATCCTCAAGGTTCCATCAAACTCCAAGCACCAAATAGAGATAGAGGGAGCCGTGAGTGAGAGAGTGTGATAAGCTAAGGGAAATTTGTTTCCTTATAAGTGACTCTAGAGTCTCAGCTGCCTAAGGTCTAAGTTTATCCCCTAGCTGAAAAGTCCAAAATACCCTCAAGACTATACTACATCCTCTAGTGTCACCAAGGGCAATCCTGTCAATTTCCACATCTCGCTAAATCCTCAAATGTTCCTATAAATCCCCATTTTATCCCCGATACACCTAATCAAACGTTAAATCACCACTCGTTACCCGGTAATTCTCGAACACATATTATATTCCCATAATATCCCTAGGCTTCTCCCGAGCCGGGTATTCGATCCCATTGTGACTATTCAGCTATTCCGCTCCCTAGGATCGTCCCAGATCGCACATTACGAACATATCACCACACCCTCGTGGTATCAACCACAGTACACATATATATCACATTTTTGCCATCAACAAGCTAAAATTACAAATATGCCCCTAATAACCAAATTGGACCCACATGCATATTTAATTCACCTAAGCATTTCTAATCACAAAATCACTTAATTCACAGCATAATTAAATAAATTATTGCCCTCCCGGTACGCTAATCAAGGCCCTAAGCCCTATTAGCAAATTTTGGACACTACAGGGCCATTGATTACAATATTTTTATAATTTAAAATACAATAAAATAAATAACAAAAATCTATGCCCCATAATGACTTAAAATTTTTATATATCTAGAAAATTTAAGAACTTTTCCTATCCCAAAACCGTCATATAAACCAACCCTTAAGAACATCAAAAATTCATACATAACATCCATCCATTCATATATTACACATAATATAAAAAATCCATATGATACCCACATAGTAATTAACATACGCAGGGATTAAAGATGGCTTTGGTACAAATTGTTCCTAGTGCACAACAGAAATTGCAGTAATGGTAACATTGTATACCACAAAAAAATTTCATAGAAACAATTTTATATAAGGATCTTTCAATATGAAATATGTTAATCAACAAAATATGCGTACGTAAACATTGATACGAAATGATTTACCTCTTGTAGCCTATCAAAAGTCCTTGAATCTTTTTGTAAATAATTCAATCTTCCTATACTCGCTAGAGTACTCACACCAAGATCTTCCAAGACGTTCTCTACACCTCAAGATGTGGGTGGGCACATAGAGAACAATAATCAAATTTGTGAATCAAAATTATTCTCAACACATGAGACTCTTGATTATTGGCTATAGAGAAAGAGAGGTTTTTCTTTTGTGAGAAAATGTGATCACTCTTACTCATGCTTCAAAAATTTCTTCTTTTCCTATTTTCCATCATATAGAATATATAGGTATTATTATTATCATAATAATAATAATAATAATAATAATAATAATAATAATAATAATAATAATAATAATAATAATAATAATAACAATAACAATAACAATAACAACAACAATAATAATAATAATAATAATAATAATAGTGATCATTTTAATAATAATAAATAAATAATATTTAAAGACAAAGTCTTACATTCTATTTAAAAATATTTTTCAAGATGTTTTATTAATTAATTAAATAAAAGAAAAAACCAATAACTTATCATTATCACTATCAGTAGTGGTACACGCATAAGGCAGTCTAGGAAACCCTGTGCGTGTAACACTTCCCTAAAATAAGGGGATTTGATTTTTCATACATATTTATTTTAATACATTAATAATTAGAAATTCAAATCAGGTATCATCTTTTTAAGGAAAAGATAACAACTGAAATTTCAAAATTCAAAATTCAAATTTTGAATTCTCATTATCTTCTTATTATTAATTAAATAAATATAATAATCAAAACTAATTTTGACTATCCATATTTATCCTTTCTCACTTAAATAAAATAATTGATTAAAATAAATTTCTTTTATTTCTATATAGTTTCGAAAATTGCATTAATGCAATAATAAATTGTGCAACTTCAATTATCACATAATTGTATATTTATCCCAAAGAATAAATATTCTCTCAAATATCTCATTCACAGTTTGACCCTTGTATCAACTCTTAACTTGAATAGTGTTGATAGAGTCACCCTAGGGACTTATGGACCAACAATTCCAAGCTCTAATAAATAATAGATTATTAACCAAAATTCATTGATTCAATAATCATATTTATTAATCTCATGATATTTCCACTATAAATATGAGACTGCACTCTTGAGAATTAAAGACATACTTTTACTGAGTACTATATTGTAACCACAAAATGTCCATTGATATAATCATTTCATACAAATTAATCCTCTAATGATGATTCATAATTTAGTGGGAAATTGTTTTACCCTTTTTAATTATATTTTGTTTCCTAGTGTACCATTGACTTCACTAGTGAAGGTTAATTCATAATCTAATTATGAATTTGACGTCAATAACATTTTCAGTTCCAAAAGCCAACCCAATAGGGAACCATCATTCAATCGATAAGAAAGTATAGATTCCAAATCTGTTAAGCTATGTCCCCAGCCATATACATCATTTAGTCCCCAAAACAATAGTTCTTAGCCAGATTATTCTGACAAACCATAGCACATGAATCAAAGGATCAAATGACATATATAGGAGTTCATAGTAACTTCGGGATTAAGATCAATTTGTATATGATCATCAATTTATGTGTTTCATAATACTATGAAACGATATTTAAACAAGTATTATCAAATCATATCTGGTCCAATTCTACATACTCTCAGTTTGCAAAGTACCTCCACTAAAGTGTCCTACACTAGTAACCCGGATCTAGATAACATATATTCATAATACTAGTGGACCATGCTAGTAGTAATTAATCTAAAGATTCCAAAACTTTATTTTACTGCAAAATATTTAAGTCCATTATCTCAATCTCGAACCTCTCATACTAATATGAGATTGAGACCACATAGATGAACTTGAGAATTTTCTAATATTTACTTAATATTATTACCAATAATATAGTACATAAGCTACATATACACAATAATTCAATTCATTTATTCTTTTCATTAAAACCATTGTCAACTACAATTGTTTTAAGGGCACTATTCCCAACACAATCCTATTTCCATTGCCCCTTCTCATTCCAGTGAAAGTACATACCTTTTTCTTTCTTGTTCTTCTTTTTTTCCCCCTTAGGCGTCTATGCACTTGGTTGTGCACTCATCTTTTTAGCCTTTACAGGTCTGGGGTTGGTGTTTATTCCACCTTTCTTCTTGTTTCCAGCTTTCGAAGATGAAGCTAGGTTAGTTTCAGCCTTAGTTGGATCAGCAGTAGTAGTCTTCTTTTCTCCTCTATTACTTGGTCCACCCATGATTGACTCGAAAGTCTGAAGCTCGTTCATGAGCTCCGTTAGACCATAGTTAAGTTTGTTCATCACATAGTTGGTGGTGAACGCCAGGAAAGCTGGAGAGAGATGGTTGAGGATTAAGCCAACTTAAGTCTCCTCATCTATTATTGCTCCATGTAGTTCAGCTTCCTGAAAGTAGTTGGTCATCTTGATCAGGTGATAAAAAATGTGCTGAGACAGTGCCATCCGAGCATTGGCATATTTCTTGGTGGCCTCAAAACAAGTCTGCACAGACTTTTCCCCGAACATGTCTTAGAGATATCCATGATTTCGTAGGTCGTCTTGACATTGTCCATCTTTGTCTTGAGAGTATCAACCATACTTGTCAACATGTAGTGTCGTGCCTTGTTATTAGCCACCTGCCAACGCTCATATTTTTCTCTTACATACTTGTTAGTTCCCTTCAGCTGAAACTTCTGGGGATTCTTCAATCATGACGAACTTAGAGTTGTCACCAATCAACACTATGTTGATGTTCTATTTCCACTTAAGGAAGTTTTCTCCAGTGAGTTTCTCCATAGAAAGTTGAGAAAGGATGGGAGTAGACACCGCCATAATAATACTACATATTATCAATAAAATATAAATCAATCACATTTGCTCAATAAAACTTCTATTCACTCAAATTTCAAGAATTAGCACAACATATATCTCAAAATATGTAAGATACGGAAAAAAATACCAAAATAATCATATCTCTATTTCTTTAGGTTTGTAACTAATCAATGATATTGTTGTCTCGGTTGGCAAGTGTCAAATAAAATATCATTAGTGAAATAGACTTGTAAACTCATTTAATAATGGGCACCATTATTAACAACCTACTATTTGATCAAAATAAGAAAACAAAATTTCTTATTTTATGAGCTAGACCCATGGTTTCGATAATCATAGATTTAGAATTCGATCTATAATTATCTATCTTTCGAAATCTAACCTTGTCAAAATAACTAATGAACACCTTCCATAGGGGACGAATCGAAGCGTCTCGAGGCCCCATTAAGCTATCGACCTTGTTAAACTAACGGTGGAGATTAAATATAATTCTTAAAATAAGCTCATTATTTAATTAAAAATAGTATTTTTTATTATTAATTTTCGAAAATTAATGACTATGGTTCTAAAAAAAATATAAAATTAAAATTTTAAAACCAAAGTCCTATAATTTTTTATTAATTCTAGAGTGTCACATTGAAACAAATTCAATGGAATTATAATTAATTTGTTGCTAATCAATATTAGGTTAAACTATTATAATGAACTTATATAATTAAGTCCAACTCAGGCAAATGAGCATTAACAATTGGGCTTGTATGGAGGAGGGTTGGGTCCAGTATGTCGTTCTCACTACTAGGGCCCCCAAACTTCCATACCAGGTCCAAAAGACAGGAATTTAAACCTTCATTTTATTAATTGATTAGGTCCACTATAGTCATGCAAAGTAAATATGCATTCATAGGTGGAATCAACCATAAGAGAGGAATTTAAACTTTACATTTTCTAATGGGCCCAAATAAAATCTATCATTTTATGAATGTTTTATTTAGCAAAATACCATATATTATGCAAACATATGGACCACTATATGCATCTAAGTCCAATTGCAAAAATACCACATATAGTGAAAAAAAAACATGTTATAATTCGATGGTCTTAATCATGTTACTATATGAACAAGTCTATGAATTTATGCAAAAAAATGCCACAATTTATGTCATTTGCAAAAATACCACAACTAATTTTCTAGAATTTATCCAAAATTTGAATTAATTAATTTTTTTGTGCAAAAAATAAATAAGTCAATTTAAATGAAATTTATCAACAATTAACAAAAGTTAATTTAAATTTCATTTATCAACAATCAACTTAGTTTAGGTCATTTTGAAAAATATTAATTTAATTTAAACAAGATTTATCAACAATTAACCTAAAGTTACTTTAAATCTCATTTATTAAAAAATATAATATTTTATTAATTGGTTTGCAAAAACGTGATATTTTTAAAATTTAACAAATTTTAAATTTTAAAACAAACATCATTAACTATTTTTCAAAAAATATCTTGTATTGTTACAACTATCAGCAAATATCTTAACCATTTATTACAAAAATAAAATATTAATAGTTATAACAAACCTAAAATATCTTAAGCAGTTAAACAAATTCAAATATCCGTAAAAATATATAGTCAACAAATTTTCAAATTTCAAATAATTTAAATATTAAAATCTATAGAATAATTAGATATTAATATTTTCAAATAAAAGATGTAAAAAATAACAAGTATTAAAAAATATCTTTAATATCTCATAACTTAAATCTAATATTTTAATATATTAAAAGATTTAAAATTAATTAGTTAACTTATTTTAAAATTTGAATTTGAAACTTTGTAGAAAATACCCAATTTTTAAGTACCAAACAACAAAAATATCTTATTTTAAAAAACAATTTTTAATGATAAAATAAATGTGATATTTTTGGGTTTGTTACAAAAAATTAAGTTTGTATTTTATTATCTTTAATTTTTTTTAAAAAATTAAAAAAAAGCAAAAAAAATTGTGATGATATGGGTACTGTCCATCGTGGCCGACTATGACATGCGCGCACGCACTGAGGTGCAGCGTCGAGGGACGCACGCGTCAGCAGGAGAGTTGCGTCGAGGGACGCGTGCGCGGATGGGGAGTTGTGTAGGGGTTGCATGCGCAGGTGGGAAGCAACACCAAGGGGCGCGCGTGGGTGGGTAACGCATGTGCAGATCAGCACGCAGGTAGCCCTTGCAGCCCAAATTTTTGTGTAATTTTTTTAACCGAAAACTGTTTTCTATATAATTTTTTCAATGTTTTACACCAAATAAAGTATTTATAAAAATTATTTGCATAGAAAACACAACAAAATAACCAAAATTTGCTAATAATCTCATGAAATTCAATATGATTCATAAAAAACATGAAATCCACCCCATTACTCAACGCGTAAAATAATTCGATTTTACCATTTTCATGCATGAAAATAAAAATTACCAAAGGCTTTGAGGCTAGTTGTTGGAAATACTAATAGATGATCTTATTTATTTTCATGTAAATCATATTTAAACAAATTAATATAAGCAAACCTAGAACATGTTTCTATATTTTAATTTAAACAGATCTAATGATAAGAACACTTAAATTATATGCAGCGGAATGAATAAGGCATTCCTTCAGTTTCCCTAACCCTTGTGTCCTTTCTGTAGAATGGTATCACCAAGAAACTGAACCGATCTTTAAATTTCTTCACAGTCTTCCATAGTATCCTTAGAATCACCTAGACTAGAGTAGGCAATTCTCAACACATGAGATAGATACAGAGAGAAGAAGAGAAGATAATATAGAGGCTTAGAAAAAGACTTTTGTTGTAGACAGAGTCTAAAATCCTAAAGTATCAAAACTAGATCTTCTGATCATCTGTTTTCAACTCTCACTTAAATTTCCTTTAAAGGCTCAAATAGGTCATTTATTTGACTAAAAAATCAATAAAGTAATAGGCAATTACATCCCTTAGGTCGAAATTCTCATGGACTATAGGCCCGTGAAATTTTCCATTTAATTATAAGCCCGTTGGACTTAAATTCAAGGCCCACATTATTTTCTATTGATTAATTAATTAAATAATGATTTAAATCCTTTACCAAATTAATTATTTATAATTTGAACATTGATTTAAATTTATTTATTAATTTAGACACTAATTTGTCTTAATTAATAAATTTGCCCTAAAATCTATCTTCTTCTCTAAATTGCATATAACTCTGTAAAACTATCCAAAATTGACCTGGTCAACATAAATAATTCTAATTGATAATTAAATCAATTAATTGAGGCTATCTAGATGATTTTATCCAAGGTACTGTGGGGACCATAGGCCTACGAAATCAAGCTCCAATAAGTTATCATAAATTTAACAAATAAAATTACTAACTTATTAATTCCTCGTGACTCCACTAAAGACTCGGAATTGCACTCTTAAATTCATAGAGCACTCTATAAGAAATATAGATAAGTTGTTAGTTATCCATTGTTACAACCATAATTATCACTCAGTCCTCTATAGACGGTCTACAATGAGATGGGACTAAAATACTGTTTTACGTTTCATTGTATTTTATCCTTAAAACATTTAGTTCTTTGTAAATGATATTTCAACAAACTAATATTAATTACTGAAATGAGATCTCTATCATTTAGCACCTTGAACTAAACTAAACAGAAACTATTGTTTTACTTCTTTATCAGAAGCTATAGATGTACATATCTATGATTAACACTCCCACTCAATCATACTACTGGGTTTCCAAGATGTAAGTATGAGCTAGTTCGTAGGGTAAGCTGGTAATGAACAAGTCAAAGAACTCAAATAATACAATCAGTTATAATACTAATCACTCAGAATTGAGATCGAATTGACCTATGGTCAACTATATGATATGACTAGAATAAATAATAATGATATGTTTACTTATCTTATCTACTGTCAATATCGGTCCAGTCCGATGTAACAAATACATTTGATCTTATCTATTTTGCTAATGTTCTGAAAAGAACATAACACTACAATGTGTAAGTAGATTATATCATAGATTGGCAAGTCAGTGTAAATCCTATGCAATGAATAATCTTAGGACTAACTTATTTTTGAATATATAATCATATTTATATTCCTTTGTGATTATGTCACTATATGTGGCATTTGAGATTGGGGCATACTGGTCTAGACAGAATTAACAGACTAACAAAGGATGGTCCTTAAAGAGAACTATCTATTGATTCTCTCACTGTCTGTGAATCTTGCCTAGAAGGCAAAATGACCAAGAGACCTTTCTCTTCTAAAGGTTCAAGAGCCACAAAACCACAACTTGTACATACAAACGTTTGTGGTCCATTAAATGTCCAAGATAGAGGAGGTTATGAATGTTTCGTCACTTTCAATTACGATTTTTCGAGATATGGTTACCTATATTCAATGCAAAGGAAATCCGAAACGTTTGGTAAGTTAAAAGAATTCACTACAGGAGCTGAAAAACAATTAGGTAAATCACTAAAAGTGCTTTGATCAGATCGATGTGGAGACTACTTAGATTATGAATTTAAGGACCATTTGCATGAGCATGGTATTCAATCGCAACTCACTACACCTGGAACGCCACAACAAAATGGTGTTTCAGAAAGACGGAACAGAGCCTTGTTGGATATGGGTAGATCGATGATTAGTTTCTCAGCATTGCCTTTGTCATTTTGGGGCTATGCAATAAAATGTGCTCTATGCATACTCAATATTGTTCCATCTAAGTATATTCAGAAAACTCCATTGGAATTATGGAATGGTACTAAACCTAGTTTACGCCATTTCTGTATATGGGGTTGTCCTGCACACGTGCTTAAAGGAAAGACTGGGAAGTTGGAATCACGCACTGAGGTGTGCATGTTTGTAGGATATTCCAAAGAAACAAAAGGTGGTGTATTTTATAGTCCAAAATATAACAAAACGTTTGTATCTACAAATGCCACTCTTTTGGAGCATGATTACATAAATAACCACAAACCTCAAAGTAAAGTTGTACTTGAGGAAATGGTCTCAAATAAACAGGACCAATCACTAGCACTGGCAAATGAAAAACGGCCAGACAATATCGCTAGTTCTAGTCAGAACAATGGAGAGCTTTGTCGTAGTAAGAGGGTTGGTAAACAACCAGATCGCTATGAACATGAAGTTTAGACGCTTGTGTCTAACACAAACAAAGATAATCCATTGACATATAGAGATGCAATGGAAGATTCTGACAAAGAAAAATGGCTAGACGCCATGGACCTTGAAATAGAATCGATGTATTCCAATTCTGACTGGACTCTTGAAGATCCACCTGAAAATGTTAAACCTATTGGTTGCAAATGGATATTCAAAAAAAGGAGAGGAACATATGGGAAAGTAGAGACTTTTAAAGCAAGGCTAGTAGAAAAAAGCTACACACAGAAAGAAGGAGTTGATTAAGAAGAAACTTTTTCACCTGTGGCCATGCTTAAATCTATCCGCATACTCTTATCCATAGCTGCTTGCATGGATTATGAGATTTGGCAAATGGACATTAAAACAACTTTTCTAAATGGCTATCTTGACGAAACCATTTACATGTCTCAACCAGAAGGGTTTGAAATTAAAGGCTAGGAGCAAAAAGTTTGCAAGCTTCTTAAGTCTATATATGGAATCAAACAAGCTTCGAGATCTTGGAATCTTAGATTTGATGAAACAATAAAAAACGTTTGGTTTTTAACAAAATGTTGATGAACCTTGTGTTTACAAAAAAAATCAAAGATAGGATTGTGGTATTCCTTGTTCTTTACATTGATGATATTCTACTCATTGGGAGTGAGAAAGAAACATTATCATTAGTAAAGAAACGGTTAGCTGAGCAATTTCAAATGAAGGATTTTGGAGAAGCCGAATATGTTATGGGAATTCAGATCTGTAGAGATCGAAAGAACAAAGTTTTGGCACAGTCTCAAGCAACTTATATTTTGATAAAGTACTAGAACGCTTTGGCATGCAAAACTCCAAGAAAGGGACTATGCCTACCCGGTCAGGAGTTAAATTTTCTAAAGAACAATGTCCACAAACACCTCAGGAAAAGGAGGACATGAGGCAATATCCCTATGCCTTTACAGTAGGTAGTCTAATGGATGCAATGTTGTGCACTAGACCTGACATTTGTTATGCAGTAGGGATAGTCAGCCGTTATCAATCCAATCCTGGACTGAGTCATTGGACAGTAGTAAACAATATTCTCAAGTATCTCATAAATACTAGAGATTACATGCTTGTGTATTCAGGTGGAGACCTGAACCCCACTGGATATACTGATATTGATTTTCAATCAGACAAATATAGTCGAAAGTCGACATTTGGATCAGTTTTCACACTTGGAGGAGGTGTTGTAGTTTGGATAAGTTGTAACGACCCTCAAAACATACAAGACCAAATTATGCGGAAATTTAAATTTTCTTACTTTTAACTCATTGTACCGAAAATCCATATAAAAATAAACTTTTAAAAGATCGTGTTCACACACTTTTAGTTTAGTAAACAAAAATACAACTACTCTTCCACAAAGTTATAACAAAACAAATGTTATAAAAGAAATAACAAGCTCCCAATGTTTCTTTTCAAAATGGGTTCCATCAAAAACCTCCCTAGGTCGGACTATATGTACATATCCACAAACAGACTCCGGCGCTCACTGCTCAACTTTGCTTTTTCACTTACCTACAACATGAAACAACTAGGTAAGCGAAAATGCTTAGTAAGAACAGCCTTGCACACAAATATACTAAACCTAGTAACGGGTCAACCTAAGGTAGATATAACTACCGGTCACTAGGGTACGAGAAAAGTCCCAACCCTACCAAACAATTTTTGCAAGTGATAAACATAACAGATATCAACACTTTGGTAGCACTCAAAAACCAATTTGTTATGTAACATAAATAATCCTGCACTCAGAAAATTCCCAGAACATTCAAGATATATATAATTATATCCAAAATAAATACTCTGGTTGTTTCTAACAACCGAGTTCACACATATCACAACAACCTACACTCAGAAAAGTCCTGGCTCAACCCAGTTCAAGATATAAAACACATATCATAACTAATCAATAGATTAACAACAAGGGATTCGGGCCTCAACCTGGTTCCAGCATTAATGTCCTGGCTCCAACCCAGACTGTATTACCATTGTCCTGGCTCCAACCCGGACCATATTACCTTTGTTTTGGCTTCAATCCGGACTATATACTTACCATGTCCTGGCTCCAACCCGGGTTATATACTTACCATGTCCTAGCTTCAACCTGGACTATTTTACGTTAGGGTTCTGGCTTGAACCCGAACCTACTTACCATCTAGCTGCAGAATGCATAAGCATTGCAAAGGTAGGCATTAAGCATACCCTGGTCTTAACGAACCAAACAAAACTAGTGTAGTCTACTACTATAAGCACACACTAGTATATTCATGTTGTAGACAAGAAAGAGAAATTCTAACTTACTTGGAGTCCTTAGCTCCCAGCTGGATCTTTAACACCGCTATTCGTTTTCCTTTTTTGCGATTACTGTAACTAATACAGTGTACTCAGATTACTATGGTTGTAACACCCTGGATAACCAAGCCTGTTACACTATGTGATTTTAAAGGTGCAAGACTTGCTAATCAAGTCATATATTTGAAAACGTGATCCTAAAGTCGTAATTAGGTTAGGGTTAAAACATTTTGGCCATGAACAAAAAATTCCTCATTTAAAATAAACGTTTAATAAATGGGATCCCAAAATAGGTTTTAAAGGAAAGTTTACAAAATTTCAACATTTAAGTACAACCAAAGCCACTCTAATGGAAAAATAGGCACTTTAGGTTCTCCTGTCCCTGTACCAATCCTCGGTTGTGGCAGCCGATCAACTGACTATGTACATTCTGCCCCAAAGCTCTCCAACTCAGAACCGGTCCACCTTGCCCTTGCCTTTACTTGCACCACGTAGCACCCGTGAGCCAAGGCCCATCAAGAAAACATAATGCATAGCATAAGCGACAATCAATAGACAGATAATTCACAAATCACCAATCAGATACTCAGCAAGTCACATTGTTCATATAGTCAACGATATCAATCTGCAAACCAGTAATCAATCATCCAGATAATAAACATGCCATAGTCATCACATTCATAACAATAAACATATCATTCAATAACTAGGGTCGACGCCCTTAGGCCACACCCTCTGCTTAAGTCACTGTCTTTGGCTCACTTAGGCCGAGCCTAGTGTTCAACCCACTGACTCTGGCTCTCTTAGGCCAAGCTCAATGATTATTTAATTAACCTCAGTTACCAATGGCCGAGCCGCGTTCTGTGCGCAAATAATGATTCTGGCACTCTTAGGCTGTTTATCACATGTCCCCATGGCATAATACCATCTTATGACATCACATAAAAATATAGGGAACTCTTAGTCCCAACATAATCACATAACTGGGTGCAGTTTCTTACCTTTGATTCTGATTGCTTTGGTTAAAAGAAACGATCCTCGAGCACGATCCCATCCAAGCTCTAGCGTACACCTAGTCACAACCATAAAATAGAACCATCATTAAACCTCAATACCGTAACCCAACATCGGGACCAATCCCAAGCCCTCGAGAAGCCCAAATCCACCAAATGGGGTGGTGGAATCGACCCCCGAGCCTCCAAGAAAAAACCCTAGGAAAAATACCCAAAACCCACTTCTGGAGGCAGGGTAGCACTACAGCGCCACAAGGTGGGTGCTACAACGCTACAAACAGGGACAAAAACCCCTCAGGAAAAGAAGCCTAGCGCTGTAGTGCTCCAAGGCTAGCACTACAATGCTACAACCAACATGAAAAAAACCTTCTGGGATTTCCTTCGAACTTCCCTGACCCAAAGCTCCACCAAACCACTCCAAACCTTAACCAACCCCAAAATTGACCTTACAACCCACTATAACTCAACCAAAACAACCCATCAACATCAAAAACCTAACTAAAAGTACCATCAATCACATAAACCAAACTTGAGCTCAAAAACTCAAGAACATCATCAGAAAACCAGAAACCCAAAACTTCAAAGTTAGAATTAGTTACCTTAACTGAGAGAATTCAACCTTAGGTTGTTTCTATGCCCTTCCAGCCTTTAGTTCCTCAAATCCCCAAGCTCAAGTCCCTTAATTCCCATCCAAAATTCAAAATCAAAATCAACTTCATCAAAGTCAGAAAATTCATACCAAACTCTGTAAATTTACCTTAATTGAACATTAACTCTAGCTGAACTTCTAGCCACTTCAAGGATCAAAGTCCCAAGACTTTTCCTAGACCTTCCCTGAGTTTCCAGCTCCAAAACCCACAAGAAATGGTGGGGAATAGGGCAAGCCGAGTGGAGGAGAAATGGGTGAGTTAAATGTTCTTCTTTTTTCTTCTTTCTTTCCTTCTATTTCTATCACTTTCTACAACTTCCACTAAAGAGTATCTCCCAATAGGCAAAAGACTCTTTTACCCTCCCATTTAATTCCAAGCCTTTTAGTCATTCTAGGGGCATTTTGGTCATTTGTTCTCAATTCCCGCTAATTCCTCGAGTGTTCCTAATATTTACCACTTAATTTCTGTCATCTAATTAATCACCAATTATTTTCCCCAAGGTCTATAAATCTCCAATATATTTCCCAGATTCCAAAAATACCCCAGGCTCTCCCGAGCCGGGTATAAACCCCCACCGTGACTATAACGCTAAACCGCTCACTAGGATCGCCTTGAGCCACTAGCTGCGAATACATCCACATAATAATGTGGTCTCAAAAATTTATCACAAATAATCACGTTTATGCCCTCAACGGGCCAAAATTCCGAATATGCCCCTATAAGCTAAACATGGCCTATATGCATACTAATACTCGTAGTCATGCATTTCACATATCCATATAATCATATAAGCATGCTTATCACATAATCATGCATTTAACCATTTAAATCACACATAAACCAATTATTCCCTCCCGACACACTAATCAAGGCCCTTAAGCCTTATTAGTAATTTTGGGTCATTACAATGGCATACTCTTATAGCTAATATTCTATGATAGCTACATGTAATAACGTTCTCTTAGAGACTCTATACCATAGTCTCTTATACACCTTACAATGTATAAGGCCAGATTTCGTTTTAGTCTTTATAGTAACATGAGAACATTGGCCTCATCGCTACACGCATTCCATGCCGTGCATCTTAATATTCATTAACTAGAGAACTCTCTTATCGGATAACTCGTATTTTAGTTTTTGGAAAAAAGGAGTTCTACTCAACCCCTTTCTTAGAAAAACACCAACTTGTCGTCCTCTCACAAAAGTTTACCATTTTCTATATTTACCAAAATATCGCTTTCTGACCCTTTACAAATAATATATGACAATGTTATCCCACTCTCTCAAAAATTCTACAAAAACCCAACTACCATTCGTACCATTTTTTTATCCATAACCTAGGATCTCTTTTTATGTTATTTTAAAAAAAGAAGGGCAATAGGACCCTTAACTTAAAAATGGTAAAATCAACTTTTAATTTAACTCAAACTGATTTGGGATTCATTAAGTCTCCAAATCCTTAGTTATCTTTACAAAGTATTATTTCTTTTAATTCCCAAAACTTTGCTTCCACTATTAATCTTAAGGGGTAAAGTCTCCTTTTTAAACTTTGCCCTAAGTTGAATTTTGGGAAAAAAAACCCTTAAACTATCGTTCACGTGTTCTATGTCATAAGAATGGGAACTAGGCAAAAGCCTCGCATAAAAAAATATTTTAGGTTAAGAGAACAAACCTCCCAAAAATCAATTTTCATTAAGGTTCGAAAGTACTACCTTTCAGTTTTTAAGGCAACCTTAGAAAAATTATTTCTCTTAAAATGTGACACCTTTTTCTTTAAAATTTTACATAATTCCTTATACACATCTTAAAAAATTCCCCTCAAAATTTCATAATTTTTGGGATGGCAAACCTCATTCAAATTTGTAAAGCAATCTGGGTAGTGCCTGCTGCCCATAAGTTTTTCCCAGATTTTAAGGTAATTTTGAAAATTCATTTCTCTTACACCGTAACACTATCCTTTTTAAAATTTTACAGGGATATTTATACATGTATAGATTAGATTCCTTCAAAATTTCATAGTTTTTAGAATAATAAAACTCATAAAAATGTTTAAAGAAATCTGGGTAGTGCTTTTTGCCCAGAAGTTTTGTTTCTAGATTCTAGGGGAAACTTTGAAAAATCACATCTCTTACACTTTGAAACACTTTCTTCTAAAATTTTACAGTGACTATTATACATGTTTAAACTAACACCCTACCAAATTTCATAGCTTATTTATTAGTAAAATGTGTTCAAAAGTCAAAACAATCTGGGCAGTCATGCTGCCCATAAATTTTCCAGATTTACATCGAAATACCAAAACGTTCATAACTTGGGTTTAAAAATACATTTTTACGATTTTCAAAAGACTATAATCAAGTAATCGCAAATAAATATGTAACTACACAAATATTTTTTCACAGACAGAGGCAGTAGTGTGCGATCTGACCCGTTGGAAGCCAGACCACAAAATTTTGGCATCATGCTTTTTTACACAACCTAACAACAATAAGCATTTCTAGCATAACCCTAGCCATATGCATGCATGAAAATCATCATACCACAAATAAATATCAACCTTAAGCATAAAATAAGCTTAAAAACTATTGAAACACCCTATACAACCAGATCTACAAGAATCATCATAAAACATAAAGAACTTAATCATAGATTCTACCTTTCGAAGCCCTAGCTTGGAGATGTGTACCTTAGCTCTTCAAAACCTTCCATTGGTGCCCTAAACTCTCAAAACTGAGCCCCAAGTCCCATGAAGATTTTAAGAAAAGGATTAGGGTAGAAAGAAGCTTAGATGAGGGACAAGAACATGCAAGCTCACAAAAACCTCTTACCTTGTTTTATTTGATCCCAATGGTGCTCAACTTGGAGATTCGACTAGTAAGGCTTCTCTTGAACCCTAGAATACAAGAACAAGGCCATGCTTGGCTTTTAGATCACATGCATGCATAAGGAACCCTAGATTTTTTGGTTTGAGTAAGAAGGAGAAGAATGAATCACAAGAGAGGATTTCACTTACCTCGAACTCGATTTGCTTAGGGTTGAACACTAGCTTAAATGGAGTCTCTCCTTGAGAGAGAAAGAGAGAGGAACGAAATGAGAGGGAGAGAGCCTCTAATTTTTTTTTCAGAGTTGGAAAAAAATGAAAAGGGAAGGAGAAGAGGGTGCCTATGTTTTGGGGGAAAATGGTAGGGAAAATTGTTTTAAGAAAAAAAAAAAACAATGATTACACCCTTAGCTCGTGAATGGGTAAGATTCTTCCCATTCTCTTTGGGGTATGTGTGCTAGCTCTTGAGAGCCCTAGGAACTAGCCTTGCTGCCCACTCCTCTCTCTCTCTACCCTTGAAATTTTTTTTTATGCCCTTGCTTATTTTACCTCACATTTAAGGGATCCAAGGGCCCTTTGGGAATTTTGTGCTCTAAATTTCCTTTAACTTTTAACCTATAGTTTTTAAATATCTCCAAGCTTGATTAATTAAATTAAATGTGACCCAAAAATAAATTTGTTACATATCACATAATTTTTGGTAATTTTAACAAATTGACCAAAATGCCCTAAGAGCCCGAGCAAGAAATTCTCATTCTTAAGCCCAGTTGATTGGAATTCAAACCTCAATCAATTTTTCTTAAACTTATTGGCTCGACTATAAAGTCCCAATTTCTAGACAAAATTAATATTTTTATGCCATAGTATCTCCTATTTTATTTAATCCAAGATTTTTTTCCCATTAGGGTTTATTCCTTAGTCCAAGACCAATCTTTCTTTGCATAAAGCTAGATCCATTACCAGATCATTACAGCGACTATAAAATTCACTAATCATTACAAATTCATATAATATCATTTATCAAAAAAATATTTCACATAATTCTTCACTGACTCCAATCGGCTACTAACGAGTGTTCAAAACGTGGGATGTTACAGAAGTATTAAACAATCCAGTATTCTAGACTCCACCACGGAAGCCAAATACATAGCAACTTGTGAAGCAACTAAAGAGGCTGTGTGGCTCATGTAATGACCCAAATTTCCTAATAAGGCTTAGGAACTCGATTAGGAGGTCGGGAGGGACATAATTGATTTATTATGCCATTAAATGATTATATGCATGATTATGTGAGTTATATTATTATATGATGATAAATGCATGCAAATAGGTCCACTTTTCATTATAAGGGCATTTTGGTAATTTGGTCCGTCGAGGGCATATTTGTATATTTTCATGCATGTTGGTGAATTATGAATGAGGCCACATTATAAAGTGGATTTGTTCAAGCTATTCAGCATGAGACGATCTTTGAATGCAAGTTAGCAGTTTGGTCATAACAGGGTTAATTTCTGGGCTCAGGGTGAGTCTCGGGGTAATTTGTTGATCAGTACATTACCGGGAATTATAGGGTAATGAGATATGATTTATTAATATTTGAGAATATTGGGATAACGGGAATTGGAGGACGTTAATTATAATTAACGAGATAGAAGGGAAATGACAATTTTATCCTTGCTAGCTTTAAAGGAAATTATTTAACCTAGGGGCATTTTAGTCTTTTGACCAAATGATATATTCAACTGTAGAAGGCTGTAGAAAACTAAACCAAAAATAGAGCTTCTCTCCTCTTCCTCCCGATCATCCTTTTTTCTTCTTCTTCCTTTGAAATTTTGAAGCTCCATTTGAGGATTCAAGCTTGGGAGTTAAAGCTTCAGGGTTCAGGATGGTGTTCTACCATTGAAGAGGGTTTAATCTTGAGCTTGAGGTAAGAATTCAGCCATGGAAACTCTGGTTTATGCCCTGTTTTTTAGTTGGTTTTCAGTTGACATTTTGGATTTGATAGTTGTGAATTCAATGAATTTTTTTGGCAAAGTTTGATTCGGTTTTGATGCCTAAGACTTGTAGGATTGGGATATGGTTTCATTTTTGGGTTTGGTTGAGGTTTGGAAGCAGCTTTTGAAGTTTGGAAATTGGAGAACTCGAAGGGGAAAAACCAAGGTTGGAATACCTTGGTTTTGGTGCTACAACACCTAGGGATGGGCGCTACAGCACTGTCTAGGGTATGGCAGCTCTGGTTGTAGCGCCATAGCGTCTGGGGGGTAGCACTGTAGCGCTACCCTGTTTTTCCAGGGCATTCTTTTGGGCACTTTTTAGGGTTTGACTCGGGGTTTCAATTCTTAAGGCTCGGGATCGAATTTATTAACCGTGTTAGTAGGATTCGAGGTCCTAGGAGAGAGGTTTAGATCATGAACCTTTTATTGTTGATTTCATTAATGGAATTCCATATTTGGTTATGAATAGGTGACCGCTATGGGATTAAAGGATTGATCATTCTCAAGGGTCGATTTTAACTTATTTCTCGCTCGAACCAGAGGTAAGAAAACTGAACCCAATATGTGATGCATGTGATGCATAAGATACATGAGATTAGGGCATGTCATGAATGTTGAATATTAAATTGATCAGATCTTTAGTCTCTGTAATTGTGCATGATTATAATTATGCTTCTGATTATTGATTAAGCATGCTAAATGCCTTATATCTGAATATTTGACATATGATACATGTCTGTTTGCATTACCTCATTGAGGAAGCACTGACTTATTAGTTAGGGAATGACAATGGTGTTAGTATTGATTGTGAAGCTGTGACTCATTAGTCAAGTTAGACAGTAGTACTGAGCACTGGTCGTATGGTATTGGCTTATGAGTTAAGAACGGTATTACCGTGTTTCACGCAAGCCGAAAAGATTAGATCTAATCGACATAAGCATTATCATCATAAGCATGAAATGCTTGACCGACCTTAAGTTTGATGAAAACTAAAATCGCTTGTCTAGTTTAAAGGCTAGTTACATAGAGCCAAGGCTATAAGCTCAGGTGGCTGATATGTCACATGGCTAGGAGGGCATGGGACCTCAGAGATAGACTTATCAGTCATCTAACAGAGATAGACTTATCAGTCATCTACATAAGGATAGACTTATTAGTCATCTATACAGAGAGACATATTAGTCATCTACCTCAGAGATAGACTTATCAGTCATCTAACAGAAATAGACTTATCAGTCATCTACATAAGGATAGACTTATTAGTCATCTACCTCAGAGATAGACTTATCAGTGATCTATATAGAGATAGACTTACCAGGCATCTACATAAGGATAGACTTATTAGTCATCTCTACAGAGTATGACTTATTAGCGTCTATTTAGAGAAAGACTTATTAGTCGTCTACCTCAGAGAGACTTATTAGTCATCTACCTCAGAGCGAGAGACTTATTAGTCATCTACTCAGAGCACGGAACTCCGCAAACATTTATTTGGAGTTGTTTGCATGCATGAGTAGAGTTATTACTGCTAGGCATGCCTATTATGATTTAGTAACATGTTATTACTTGTTCATGAGCATATTGAGTTTTCTTGCTGATCTTCAGCTCATGGGTGCTATGTGGTGCAGGTAAAGGCAAAAGGAAGTTGGACCATCCTTGAGTTGGAGAGCTTAGGTGACAATGTGTACATATGCGGTTGCTTGACCGCCACGACGGAGGGTTTAAAGAGGAGCTAGGGTTAAACCCTATTTTTCCGTTTACGTCAGCTGGTTGTAAATATTTTATGGTAATTAACCTTTAAATTATATTTTGGGATCCCGGTGTATACAGTAAACATTTTAGTGAAACATTGTATCTTTGACAAAAAATTTTAACCCTAAACCGTTAATCGCTCTTAGTTACACGATTATGACCAAATGGCTCGGTTAGTGAGTTTAGCACTGTTTAAAATGCACAACGTAACAGTCCCTGGGTAGTAGGGCATTACAACTCAGGATGTTCTATATTGATCTGGAAGTTGTTTCAGGTATGGATAAGCCACTTGTTCTGTACTATGATAACAGTGGGGCAATAGCTAATTCAAAAGAACCCAGAAGTCACAAGAGAGGAAAACACATCGAGAGGAAATATCACTTGATTTGAGAGATAGTCAACAAATGAGATGTTACTGTCTTGAAGATTGCCTCTAAAGATAATCTTGCAGATCCGTTGACAAAGACATTATCTATTAAATCTTTTCAGGGTCATGTAAGAAGCATGGGGTTGAGGGAAATACCTTATTTTCTTTAGGGCAAGTGGGAGATTGTTGGGAATAGTGCCCTTAAAGTAATTGTAGTTGACAATGGTTTTAATGAAATGAATAAATGAATTGAATTACTGTGTATATGTAGCTTATGTACTATATTATTGTTAATAATATTAATTAAATATCAGAAAATTCCCAAGTTCATCTATGTGGTCTCAGTCTCATATTGGTATGAGAGGATCAAGGTTGAGATAATGGACTTAAATAGTTCGCAATAAAATAAAGTTGTGGAATCTTTAGATTAATTATTGCTAGTACGATCCACTAGTATTATGAATACATGTGACCTAGATCTGTGTTACTAGTGTAGTAGGACACTTTAATGGAAGTACTTTGCATACTGAGAGTATGTAGAACTGGACCAAATGTGATTTGACAATACTTGTTTAAATACCATTTCGTAGTATTATAAAACACATTAACCGATGATCATATACAAACTGATCTTAATCCTGAAGTTATTATGAACTCCTACATATTTCCCTTGATCCTTTGATCCTTTGATTCATGCATTACAGTTTGTAAGAATGATCAGGCTAAGAGCTATTGTTTTGGGGACTCAATGATGTATATGGCTGGGGACATAACTTAACAGATATGGAATCTATACCATCTTATAGATTGAATGATGGTTCCCTATTGGGTTGACTTTTGGAACTAAAAAGGTTATTGACGTCAAATTCATAATCATATTATGAATTAACCTTCAGTAGTGAAGTCAATGGTACACTAGGAAGCAAGATATAATTAAAAGTGTAAAACAGTAATTTTATTCCCACTAAATTATGAATGATCAATAGAGGGTTAATTTGTATGCAATGATTATATCAATGAATACTTTATGGTTACAATAAAGTACTCAGTAAATGTATGTCTTTAATTCTCAAGAGTGCAATCTCATATTTATAGTGGAATATTCATGAGATTAATAAATATGATTATTGAATCAAAGAGTTTTGGTTAATAATCTATTATTTAATTGAGCTTGGAATTATTGGTCCATAGGTCCCCGAGGCAACTCTATCAACACTATTCAAGGTAAGAGTTGATACAAGGGTCAAACTGTGAATGAGATATTTGAGAGAATATTTATTCTTCAAGATAAATATACAATTATGTGATAATTGAAGTTGCACAATTTATTATTGCATTAATGCAATTTTTGAAATTGTATAGAAATGAAAGAAATTGATTTTAATCAATTATTTAATTTAAGTGAGAAAGAATAAATATGGATAGTCAAAATTTGTTTTTATTATTATATTTATTTAATTAATAATAAAATGATAATGAAAATTCAAAATTTTAAAATTTGAAATTTGAAATTTGAAATTTAAGTTGTTATCTTTTCTCTAAAAAGATGATAGATTATTTGAATTTCTAATTATTAATTTATTAAAATAAATATGTATGAAAAATCAAATCCCCTTATTTTAGGGAAGTGTTACACGTATAAAGTTTCCTGGACTGCCCTATGCGTGTACCACTATTGATAGTGATCAGTTATTGGTTTTTTCTGTTATTTAATTAATTAATAAAATATTTTGAAAAATGTTTTAAAATGGAATGTAAGATTTTGTCTTCAGTTATCATTTATTTATTATTATTAAAATGATCACTATTTTTTTTTATTATTATGATAATAATACCTATATATTCTGTATGATGGAAAATAGGAAATGAAGAAATTTTTGAATCATCAGTAAAAGTGATCACCATTTTCTCACAAAAGAAAAACCTCTCTTTCTCTCTAGCCAATAATCAAGAGTCTCATATGTTGAGGATACTTTTGATTCACAAATTTTATTTTTGTTCTCTATGTGCCCATCCACATCTTGAGGTGTAGAGAACGTCTTGGAAGATCTTGGTGTGAGCACTCTAGCGAGGATAAGAAGATCGAATTATATACGAAAAGCTTCAAGGACGCTTGATATGCTACAAGAGGTAAATCATTTCATATCAATTTTTACATATACGTATTTTGTTGATTAACATATTTCATATTAAAAGATCCTCATATAAAGTTGTTTGTATGAAATTTTGTTGTTGTATACAATGCTACCATTATTGAAATTTTCGTTGCGCTCTAGGAACAGTTCCTTATAGATCGCCCCAAGTTTCTAGCTGTGAAAAACAAATGTAATGTTATAGTTCATTTATCTTAGAGACATGTATTTTAAGGAATGAGAAATCCATTTGGATTATTGATCATGGATCTACTAACCATATTTGTAACTCTTTACAACTTCTTGAATCGTGGGAGGAAGTGGACGAAGGCGACTTAAAGTTTAGAGTTGCGAACAGAGCATTTTTTGTGGTCCAAGCTAGAGGAAGAGCTCGTCTGATGTTTGGAAATAAATATTTAATTTTGAAAGATGTATTTTTTATTCTGGGTTTTAGTAGAAATTTAATTTCAGTTTCCATGTTGCAATTAGAACAATTTGTTATAACTTTTACAAGTTTTAATATATCTATTTCTTTCAATGGATCACAATTGTGTATTGCATGTTTGGAAAACGGGCTTTATATTCTGCGACCTAACAAACCCCTCACTCTTAACAGTGATTTATTCAAAGTAGCTAAACCTAGGACCAATAAACGTTAAAAGACCGACAACGATAACATGACGTATTTATGGCACTTGAGACTAGGTCACATTGGTTATGATAGAATTCAAAGACTTAAAAAGGACAGACCTCTGAGGGAAGTCCCCTTAGGTGAATTACCTATCTGTGAATCTTGTCTAGAAGGAAAACTGACCAAGCGTCCATTCTCTACAAAGGGTGATAAGGCCAAAGAACCACTTTGACTTGTTCATTCAGATGTTTGTGGACCTTTGAATGTAAAAGTCAGGGGTGGTTTTGAGTATTTCGTCACTTTCATTGACGATTACTCTAGATACTCATGTGTTTACTTAATGCATAGGAAATCAGAAACATTTTCAAAGTTTCAGGAATTTCTAGCTATGGCTCTGAACCAATAAGGTAAAACATTAAAGATCTTGGGATCTGATAGGGGTGAGAATATTTGGATATGCAGTTCCAAGATCATTTAACTAAACTTGGGATTTTATCACAACTTGTTGCCTCATGTACTCCACAACAAAATGGTGTAGCAGAACGCTAGAACAGAACTTTATTGGAAATTGTTAGATGCATGCTTAGTTACTAAACCCTGCCAACTTCATTTTGAGGACAAGCAATTGAAACTGCGAACGACATTCTAAATGTCGTACCATCGAAATCAATCCCCAAAACACCTTTAGAACGTTGGAATGGTCGTGAACCTAGTTTACATCATTATAGAATCTGGGGGTGTCCCCCCTACGTCCTAAGGAAAAAGGAAGGACAACTAGAACCGTGAACTGAAGTTTGCGTGTTTGTTGGCTATCCTAAAGACACTCGGGGTGGACTTTTCTATAGTCATTTAGAAAAGAAAGTGTTTACTTCTATGAGTGCTAATTTTCTAGAAAACGAATATGTCCAAAACTTCAAACCGCGTCGTAAAATTGTTTTAGGGGAGATGGTTCAAGAATTGACTCCAACTAATGTTCCATCATCATCAACTAGAGTTGATGATGAAATCCCCACTCTTCATGTCCAACCGAAGCAAGTCAATTTAAATGAAGAAAGTACCATTGTTCCTGAGCAAACAATCACGGAGCCTCGTCATAGTGGGAGGGTTTCTAGGAACCCAGTTCGCTATAATTTGGATGGTGAAACCAATATGGTTGTTGGTGACATTGGTGACGATGATCCATTGCCTTTCAAACAAGTAATGGCTAGTCCTGAAAAAGAACTATGGCTCGAAGCCATGAAACAAGAAATGGAGTCCATGCACTCAACTTCTGTCTGGGATCTAGTGGAAGCACCTAGTGACTTTAGGGCCATTGGGTGCAAGTGGATCTACAAGAAAAAATGAGGTGTTTATGGAAAGATCGAAACTTATAAAGCTCGATTAGTGGCAAAGGGTTATACCCAAAGAGAAGGCGTGGACTATAAGGAAACTTTTAGTCCAGTAGCCATGCTCAAGTCCATTCGCATCCTCCTATCCAAAGCAGCCACTCTCGACTTTGAGATCTGGCAAATGGCGACAAGACAACTTTTCTTAATGGGAAGCTCAAAGAAGTCATTTATATGGATCAACCAGAAGGATTTAAAGTAGCTGGACAAGAAGGAAAAATTTACAAGTTGAATAGGTCCATTTATGGACTGAAACAAGCTCCTCGTTCCTAGAACCTTCGGTTTGATGAAATAATAAAAAAACTATGGCTTTGAACAAAATATTGATGAGTCTTGTGTTTACCTACTGAAGGCAAATCAAATAGTAGTATTCCTGGTTCTTTATGTAGATGATATCTTACTCATTGAAAACAATGTTAAGAAATTCTCAGTTATGAAGAATTGGCTGAGAACTCAATTCCAGATGAAAGATTTGGGTGAAACGAGTTATGTTCTAGGTATCCAAATCCTTAGGGATAGAAAGAACAATCTCTTAGCTCTATCTCAAGTAGCTTACATTGATAAAGTGCTTGAACGTTTCTCAATGACAAATTCCAAGAGAGGACGTCTACCGTCTCGCCATGGAATTCATCTTTCAAAGAAGTAGTCTCCCTGGACTCCTGAAAAGGAAGATGCAATGAGAAAATCTCCTTACGTATCTGCAGTTGGAAGTCTGATGTATGATATGTTGTGTACTAGACCAGATATCTGCTATGTAGTGGGAGTAGTGAGCAGGTATCAGTCAAACCCAAAGCCAGAACATTGGATAACAGTTAAGCATATTCTGAAGTATTTAAGGCGGACTAGGGATTATATGTTAGTCTACAAGGGTGGTGTTTTGAACCTTGTAGGCTACACAGATTCAGACTTTCAGACTAATGTCGATGACAGGAAGTCTACTTCTGGAATGGTGTTTACTCTTGTGGGTTGAGCCGTGATATGGAGAAGCGTAAAGCAGTTTGCGATATCAGAATCCACCATGGAGGCTGAGTACATAGCTGCATCTTAAGCAACTAAGAAAATAGTCTAGCTAAAGAATTTCTATTCAGACCTCGGTGTTATTCCAGATATGGATGAACCGCTTGTGTTGTTTTGTGACAACACAGGAGCAATAGCCAACTCAAAAGAGCCTCGAAGTCACAAGAGGAGTAAGCATGTAGAAAGAAAGTTTCACATAATTTGAGAATATGTGGCCAGGGGAGATGTGAAGGTTATGAAGATTACATATGAAGACAAACTTGCGGATCCGTTTACAAAGACACCTACCAGAAGCTACATTTGATAAGCATATCAAGGAAATGAGATTAGTAGAATTAAGGCATTAGTTTCAATTAGTGCAAGTGGGAGTTTGTTGGTGTTTTATGCCCTAATTAAAACCCAATTTCTTTGTAATCTCATTTTATTATCAATAAAAGAATAGAAATCATTTTTTATTTGGTCAATCACTTTGCTCACATGTTTTATTTTCATGCTTATATGTTTAATATAAACTTCTATTAAATCCTGAGCATATAGCTAATCATATTTATAGTGACATAATCACAGTGGAATATAAATACGATTATATGTTCAAAAATAAGTTAGTCCTAAGATTAGTCAGTGCATAGGATTTACACTGACTTGCCAATCTATGATATAATCTACTTACACATTGTAGTATTATGTTCTTTCTAGAACATTAGAAAAGTACATAAGATCTGATGTATTTGTTATATCGGACTGGACCAATATTGACAGTAGATAAGATAAGTAAACATAATGTTATTATCTATTCTAGTCATATCATATAGTTGACCATATGTCAATTCAATTTCAATTCTTAGTGGTTAGTATTCTAATTGATTGTATTATTTGAGTTCTTTGAGTTGTTCGTTACCAGCTTACCCTACGAACTAGCCCATATTTATATCTTGGGAACTCGGTAGTATAATTGAGTGGGAGTGTTAATCATAGATATGAACATCTATAGCTTTTGATGAAGAAGTAAAATGATGGTTTCCTTTTAGTTTAGTTCAAGGTGCTAAATGATAGAGATCTCATTTCAGTAATTAGTATTAGTTTACTAAAATTTCATTTACAAATAACTATGTGTTTTAAGGATAAAATACAATGAGGGGTAAAATGGTATTTTATTCCCATCTCATTGTAGAACGTCTATAGAGGATTGAGTAATAATTATGGTTGTAACAATGGATAACTAATAATGTATCTATATTGCTTATAGATCATTCTATGAATTCAAGAGTGAAATTTCAAGTCTTTAGTGGAGTCACGAGGAATTAATAAGTTAGTAAATTTATGATGACTTATTGGAGCTTGATTTCATAGGCCCATGGTCCCCATAGTACCTTGGATAAAATCTTCCAGATAGTCTCAATTAATAGATTTAATTATCAATTAGAATTATTAAAGTTGACTTTGTCAATTTTGGATAATTTCACAAAGTTATGCAATTTAGAGAAGAAAAGAGATTTTAGGGCAGATTTATTAATTAAGAAAATTTGGTGTCTAAATTAACAAATAAGTTTAAATCAAGGTTCAAATTTTAAAGGATTTAAATAATTATTTAATTAGTTGTTTAATAGAAAATAATATAGGCCTTGAATTTAAGTCCAATGAGCTTATAATTAAATGAGAAATTTCACGAGCCTATAGCCTATGAGAATTTCGACCAAAGGGTTGTAATTGTCTATTATTTTATTAATTAAATAAGTGACCTAATTGAGCCTTTAAAAGAATGCTAAGTGAGAGTTGAAAACAGATGATCAGAAGATCTGGTTTTGATACTTTAGGGTTTTAGACTCTCTCTACAACAAAAGTCCTTTTCTAAGCCTCTATACTCTCTTCTCTTCTTCTCTCTGTATCTATCTCATGTGTTGAGAATTGCCCACTCTAGTCTAGGTGATTTAAGGATACTATGGAAGATTGTCAAGAAATTTTAACATTGGTTCAGTTTCTTGGTGATATCCTATGACATAAATGATACAAGGGTTAGAGAAACTGAAGGAATGACTTATTCATTTCGCTGCATATAATGTAAGTGTTCTTATCATTATCTCTATTTAAATTCAATTATAGAAACATGTTCTAGGTTTTCTTATATTAATTTGTTTAATATATGATTTACATGAAAATAAATATGATCATGTATAAGTATTTCCAACTACTATGTCATCTTAGTATGTCTATATGTTGATGATATGTTGATATTATGTAATGATATGACATGCATAATAGAAATGATGATGTTTCAATCTTCTAACTTCAAGATGAATGACCTTGGAGAGGTTGATACCATACTAGGTATCAAATTTAGAAGAAATGTGGATGGGTATGCCTTAGGTCAAGCTCATTATGCTGAGAAGATGCTTGACAACTTTGTTCAACTTAATATCAAAGAGGAAAACAACCCCTTTTATTCAAGTCTAAAGATTGAAAAGAATGAAGGGAGAGCGATGGCTCAACTAGAGTATGCAAGTGCAATTGGAAGTTTGAAGTATGTCACATAATGTATTAGAGCGGATATTGCATTTGCGGTTAGTAAACTAAGTAGGTTTACTACCAATCCAAGTATGAAACATTGGAAGGTAATGGGAAGAGTATTTGGATACCTTAAAATGACCTAAGAGTTATGCCTCTAATATTATAAGTTTCCAAAGACACTTGAAGGATATTATGATGCAAGTTGGATATCTAGTGTAGGAGATAATCTCTCCACAACCGGTTGGGTGTTCACCCTTGGTGGGGGTGCCGTTTCTTGGGGATCTAAGAAACAAACATGTATATGTCACTCAATCATGGAGTCCGAGTTTGTAGCTCTAGCGACAATCAGCAAAGAGGCCGAGTGGCTAAGAGATCTCATGATGGAGATACTAAAAACCGTGGTTGATGTATCGACGATTTCAATACATTGTAATAATCAAGCAACTTTGATTAGAGCTTACAATAAGATATACAAATGAAAGTCTAGACATATAAGTCTAAGACACAACTATGTGAGGGAATTGATTGATAAGATTGTCATATCAATTTCGTATGTAAAATCTTGTGAGAACTTAGCATATCCATTTACCAAACCTCTAGGGAGAGATTTGGTGAGCTCTACAAATAGAGCGATGAAACTAAAACTCATTTACCAATAGATTCCCCAATGATGGCAACCCAACTCAAAACTTGTATACATCAAGTCTATAGTTCAATGTGTAAGAACAAGTTATTGATAGGGGATTAGTTTACAACATTAACGACTTAATGAGTCTCATGTAGGGGATTACAACATTAACGATTTAATGAGTCTCGTGTATACATCAAGTATATAGTTCAATGTGTAAGAACAAGTTATTGATAGGGGATTAGTTTACAACATTAACGACTTAATGAGTCTCATGTAGGATGAGTTAATGTTGAATGCTACCAGACATGAGGGTTAAGACATAGACTTTTAATGAAATTTAGTTGAAGAGGAACAAGCTTCTCTAAAGGTAGCAAAGATGCTGTAAGACATTCACCTATGTGAACCTAGAGGCTGTGCCGCCTCTCAAGGGAGTAGGAGTTTTCTCCCTTGATGGTTCATGAATGGATAAACACATGGCCATAAAACTGCTAAGCACGAAAAGTGGGAAATACATGAGTATTCAGGTAGAAGTTTGTGAGACATTACCTATTTTTATCACTAGGAATCTTGGGTTCAATATTTTAAGAATACCTTAGCATTTCATTAGAAGCTTTGTAGTGTTTTCACTAAGATAAAGTTCAAACCCAAAATGTATTTTATTTTATACATTAATATTGTTCTGGCTAGAGGATTGAGGATGTATTTAACCAAGTGGGGGATTGTTATGATCGGCTAAATACATAGTGAAATTTGTTAGGCACGAAGAGGTGCAAAAACCATAACAGTTTCATTAAAGTCAACATGTGAGAGTTTATTTTTAGTATATTAATTTATAAATCATATTTTTGAGTCCAAAGTGTTTCTTTGGAGTATATAAGTTTGGGAGCATCTGGGGATGTTTTGAGACAAGTTTAGGAGCTCCAAGTTAGTGGGAACTACGTTGTGTCGCCTCTGGGAGGCTACGCGTCGCTCATCCCATGAAGGACTACACATGTGACACTTTGCCTGCATAGTGGTGATGCATCGCTTGGGTGGAGACGACGCGTCGCCAGGGCGGTCCGTATAGGACCCGTACAGTGACGTGTTTTTGGCTCCAAAATTTAAATCAAATGCTCTAATCTCATTGGTTGAGTGTCATGAGAGTTCATATACTATCTAAAAGGGTCATTTGAGTTATTATGTAAATTGATCACTCACCTCTCTCTCTCTAGCTCTCAAGATTACTAGTTTTCTCTAAGATCTTCATCAAGAAAGCTTAACTTGCATGATGATTCAAGTCTTGTGAATCCCAATCTCATTCCATTGTGGTAGCTTCAAGCAATCTCGAGGAGGCTAGGAATAGAGATTTTTGGACAACAAACCTTCATTTGTGTCAAGCCTTTGTTACATTTTGTGAGTTACATAAAATCATAGACTTGTGACTTTACGTATCAAGGTTCTTCAACCCAAAACTCAATTCTATTACATGTTTTTCTTGTGTTATGTTCTTTGTATTATTCTTCCATTAGAGTATTGATTATCATTGTTTAATTCTTTGAGTTGTAATATACAAAGCTTGGTTTATAGCCTCAGTCCCAACAATCATATCCCCAACAGTGTGCAACCACTTCTTTGATGTCATGGCGTGCCTACTGGAATCCTACCCTAATAAGGCTATATCTTTATGGTAGACTCTATTGTTGTCTTCCTACTCTCGCGAGCTTATTTTAATAAACTTATTTGCAGGGTTGCCTTTTAGTGGAAATGTTCTCTTTGTCGTAACTTAATTACTTCCTTGTAGATGTTCTTTGACAAACTTCCTTGAGTCTAGTAGAAAGACTTAGCTCATTTCTCTTGTAAAGTAAAACAATCTCTTCAATTTCCTTGCGAGGTCATTCTTCGTGATAATTTTATGGTAATGTCACTTCGCAAGGATCTTTTCTATTGACATTGTCTCATGGGGTTCTTCTTTGAGAGGTCTTTTTGGTTCACATCACTTCATTGGTGGCTCTGTTCATGAGGTCATCTAGTGAGGCCATTCTTCATAATAATAGTTTTGATAACCAAACAATAAATAATAACACACCTTTTTTATTTTTATTGTTTACTCATTACGTTTTTTTTTCTTTTGTGTGAGGCGTGGAGAAATAATTTCTTTTTTCTTTTTATGAAATATATTATATTGGCAAGTCTAAAGTGTGGCATGCTTTCAGTGCATACTGGTGCGGTACTCACGTGGCACCGTGTAGCCAATGAGATGTTTGGTTTACCGTGTGGTCTCTCACACTATAAAATTGTTTATAGCTTATTTTGTGGGTTTTTTAAAATAAAATAATGTTTTCATATTTATAATAGAAAAGTTGTTGCCTGGCGTATGATTAAATATTCAATCATTGCTTATTTAATAATAATAAAAAAATTGTAACGTTTATTCTTCTTTCACTTTTCTCTCTCTTCTCCTCGAATTTAATTATTTTTTCTGGGCTCATCGCTTGTTATTTAGGTTCAAAAGTGATACAATTTCGACTTACTTTTCAAGGTGATCATTTTAATATGTAGGAAGCATAGGTTTTTTTGTCGTCATTGTCGCTGGAAAAGATGACCAAAATCAAGAGCAACATTTTAGTTTCTTTTATAGTTTGTTAACCAAAAAGTAACCAAACTTTAAACTTAAACAAAATTCAATATATCAACCAACTTCATGGGTTACTATAAATTTGTTATTTCATATTTAAAAGTTACAAGATGGTATTCTAAATAAGCCTATTTTATAGAGAAATTTCGATAGATTCATAAAAAAAACTTAAAAGGAAACCAAATGATATCTTAAACATCATATAATCAGTTACATTTGTTAGGAAAACTTTTATACAAGATCTTTATTTATTTTCATGTAGATCTAATATTAAACAAATTAATATGAGATAACCCAGAGCATGTTTCTAAAATTGAATTCAAAGAGAAACAAAGATAAGAATACTTATAGTATACACAGCGGAATGAAAGAGTCATTCCTTCAGTTTCTCTAACTCTTGTATCCTTTCTGTCGCAGAGTATTATCAAAAAACTAAACCGTTCTTCTAATTTCTTCACAGTCTTCCAATGTATCCTTAGAATCACTTAGACTAGTGTGGGAAATTCTCAACACATGAGATAGATACAGAGAGAAGAAGAGAAAATAACAAAGAGGCTTAGAAAATGACTTGTGTTTAGAGAGAATCTAAAACCTATCAGAAAATCTGAATTAAGAACTTATGAACTTGTGCTTTGATTTCTCTCTAAGCACTCCTTTTATAGACTCAATTATGCCATTTAATTTAATTAAAAAATCCATAAAATAATAGCCAATTAATAACCCTAGGTCAAAATTATTATGGGCTTTAGGCCCGTGAAATTTCCCATTTGATTATAAGTCCATTGGACTTAAAATCAATGCCTGCATTATTTTCTATTGATTTAATTAATTAAATAATTATTTAAATTCTTTATCAAATTAATTATTTATAATTTGAACATTGATTTAAACTTATTTATTAATTTAGATACCAATTTATCTTAATTAATAAAAATGCCATAATTTCTCTTTTTTTCTCAAAATTACATAACTCTATGAAACTACCCAAAATTGACCTGGTCAACTTTGATAATTAAATCAATTAATTGAGACTATCTAGATGATTTTATCCAAGGTAAAATGGGGACCATGAGCCTATGAAATCAAGCTCCAATAAGTCATCATAAATCTACAAATAAATTTACTAACTTATTAATTCCTTGTGACTCCACTATAGACTTGGAATTGCACTCTTGAATTCATATAACGTTTTATAAAAAATATAGATACGCTATTAATTATCCATTGTTACAACCATAATTGTCACTCAATCCTCTATAGACGGTCTACAATGAGATGGGACTAAAATACCATCTTACCCCTCATTGTATTTTATCCTTAAAGCACTTAGTTCCTTGTAAATGATATTTCACTAAACTAATTTAATTACTGAAATGAGATCTCTATCATTTAACACCTTAAACCAAACTAAAAGGAAACCATCATTTCACTTCTTCATTAGAAGCTATAGATGTTCATATCTATGATTAACACTCCCACTCAATTATACTACTGAGTTCCCAAGATGTAAGTATGGGCTAGTCCGTATGGTAAGCTGGTAACGAACAAGTCAAAGAACTCAAATAATACAATCAGTTAGAATACTAACCACTCAGAATTGAGATTGAATTGACCTATGGTCAACTATATGATATGACTAGAATAGATAATAACGTCATGTTTACTTAACTTATCAACTATCAATATCGGTTTTGAACATATAGTCATATTTATATTCCACTGTGATTAAGTCACTATAAATAAGATTAGCTATATGCTCGGGATTTAATAGAAGTTTATATTAAACAAATAATCATGAAAATAAACACATGTGAGCAAAGTGATTGACCAAGTAAAAAAATGATTTCTATTCTTTTATTGATAATAGAATGAGATTACCAAGAATTTGAGTTTTAATTAGGGCATAAAACCCCAACAACATTACCAAAAAAAACTAACGATACTAATTTTTCTAATAAGTTATATGGTAAGTTCTTATAATTTATTGTAACTCATTAGTTTCTTAAATAGGTTTGAAGGTGTTATCCAGATTTCCGGATAGCGTTTAGATTGACGTCCTCGGGGAAGCGGAATTATCGATGTCTTTCACGGTAGGTGACCCGAGTTCGCGGATGGACAGAAAGGCTTCGCCTCACCTGTTTAGTATCCGGATTACTCTTCCAAGCAAGCACAACACGGAAACTCGTCGACTCTCCCGGACTCCCGAAGGATACCCCTCAGGGAGGCCCCTTCCAGGAGAGGCTCTTCGAGTGGTCCCCGCGGAAACAGTTCCGTGCCTCGCACAGAACAAAACCGAACGGTCGAGTCCGGGAGAAGGCATATTTGGAACGATATCCGTCTGACACAGGATCCCGCCTGACACGCCCGTCAGGTCAAAGCCGCACACATCCCAGCACGCCTAAGGGTACCTTTTCGCCTACTGTTCCGCTGACAACTTGGAAAAGACGGCTGACTTTGTGTATTCCCCATACTTTCACGTAAATATACCCACATAGAGTCTTGTAGCCATGCTACTACAGTAATGGTATCCCCTATTTATGGCTGGTGTAATTAAGACTCATGTACGTAGAGAAAAACCCTAATCCGAAACCCTAGCTATAAAGACCCCTTCATTTTACAAGAAGAGGGACGAAAAAATCACATAGCAAAAACTCTACTAAAATCTCTCTAGCTTCATCTTCTTCAAGAGAACCCGAGAGAAACACTGTGAGTGTGTGAAGTTCTTGTGCACCAGCCATCTTACTGTAACCTTTTCCAAGTATAATAACATCGACTCGTGGACTAGGGCTTGTTAACGCCTGAACCACGTAAAAACACTGTTTGTTTAGTTACATTTCAGCATTTCTACAGTTCTTATCTTTTTATCATTCTGTTAGTTATTCGTTTCCGAAAAACTCGGTAAACAGAAGGTGACGTAAATGTATCTTAAACAACATAATAACATAATTTAACTTACAAATGAAACAATGGTCTTAAAGGTAGCTAATCAAAATAGGTAACCAACGTGTATATGAGATAATTTATCTTAAAGTGAAACTTTTTATAAAAAGGTAAGTAATTGGTATCTTATCTGCATCATAAGCAACCAAAATGTTACTTTTTTAAAACCCAGAAAAATGAAGAATTTTCGGAAGCAAGATTTTCCCATTTTTTTTTTTCATTTTTGGTAGAGATTATTTTAGATTTCGGTATACTAGTGTTGACGTGGCATAGTGTATGTGTAAATAATTTGTTGAATGTATTTTTGTAATTACTTTTGATTCTATGTAAATAAATGAAAACTCCCATGATTTTTTTTGATGGATCATGCTATGGAAGAGTTTTGCATTGGGTATCGAAATCTTTGATATAACTTTTCTTAGATTGAGCAAAGACGATTACAAAGATGAAATGGAGAAGGAAGTTAAGAAGGGTAACCATTATACCTACCATGATTATGTTTATTTTATTAAGTGAGTGATGAGTTACAATCTATTCTATGGTTTACAAGCAATTTTGAATACTTTTTTTTTTTTTATCGAAACATTGGTAATTGCATTAAAAATTAAGGAGACCACTCATGGTCATTACAAATAACATTTGGAGGAATGGAGTCCCCATCAAAAGCTCCAAATGGCTTACTCAATACTGCCCATTTAACACAGTTATGAGCTATAAGATTAAGATTTCTAGTAACATACTTAAAACAAAAACAATGAATGTTCCCATAAAGGGCTTGAAAATCAGGGATTAAACTCCTTAGCTCCTAGGAGCTTGAGGTACCATTGAGTACATTGATGACGTTGAGGGCATCCCTTTCAATGATGATTGTACGCCTTAAAATTCAGCACGAGTCTTTTAGACAACTCAGATACAGCTAGCTAGCCAAGAACTGTAAAGGCAGCACGATTCCCCAGGTCTACAACATGAGCCGGTGAATACGAAGCAATAGGCACGAGCTGGCGCTACACTCAGCTCGGGGTACGCTAGAGATCTGCCATTTCCCTGGATCTTTATAAAGGTGGATACGTTATATAGACGTGCATGGACAGACATTACATGTCCACAAATCCCTGAAATCGTGGACACATAATATAATCGTGCATGATCAGACATCACATGTTCGATTATCCCTGATGACCCATGATCAGTTTTACCTAATGATTAGATCATACCTTAATATAAATTGTAATATTTACCATTATTGTGAGACATGTCACACGAGGGATTTGGATTCACGTGATGACCCCAATGCCTATCCAGGGATTTTCTATATAAATACTAAGACCTTGGATATGGAGAGTGGGTGATCCTTCTGTAATGCAAAAACTCTGTCAAAATTCAGAGAGACAAATAGTAATAATACAGACTCGTGGACTGGGTGGATTTTAAACTCCGAACCACGTAAAAAGAGACGAGTGTTCTTGATATTTCTTTTTCTAGGGTTTATAAGTATCATTTTATCATTACGGTTTACCATCAAGCACTAATCCATCCCAGCTATTTTTCATAATTCACTGTTGGCGAAAAACCGCGTCAACAGTTTGGAGCTTTCATTGAGAGCTGCAGATTAGTGCTATTGTAAAAGATTCAGATCAAAGTTCATCATGGTGGTTACTCACTCGAGACATGGTAATGAAACTGATCCACATGACGGGCAGGAGGCTCACCATACCGCTGTTTCCGATGAACAAAACCCTGAGATCCAACAACAGTCGGGAAAACAACCGATGGGCCACGACGACACTAGGAGTTCAGCGTCATTACCACCAAATTCGAACCCGAATTACTTGACTGCGGTAGAATTGGAAAACATGAAGTTAAGGAGCCATCTGGTAAAAGCCAAAAAACAAATCGAGGAGGTTTTGGTTTGGCTACCCCCTCTTGCAACCGACATTAATGCCGGAAAGAGGCAAGGTGGAACTCATAAGTCCCCCCGGGATAGGCGATCTAGCCTAAGTCAATTAGTTAGAACCTCGACCCCGAGTTTTGCACCCATGGCGCAAGATCATCAAGTAATTCCGTTTGATGGCCCTCCCAGAGGCCATCGGCAAGTCAGCCGGTCGGTTAGGACCTCAACCTCGAGTTCAGTACCACCGTCGAGTGCGCTTGGAAGCGCCCATGGCAACCCACGTAGAAGGTCTAGGGAAAAATCGCAAAGACAGCATGTTCCAGTCGACCCCCTGCGTCACGATCAGATCACCAGACATAGAGAGTTAGAAATGGCGGAGTAGAGCGACTGCGGGCTAACTTGGTACATCCTGACGGGACAAGAATTGCCTCACCGATTAGGCATCCCCTGTCGCCCATAAGGAATCCAACACCACCTCATTCCGCTCGAAACATTCCTACCTATGGGGACAGCAGGAGGAATCCTCCTCCCGCTGCCCCTACTTATGCCCCACGAGCACGCGGAAATATCCCAGATCCTCATCCTCAACCGCAAGCTGTAAGTTTCTCTAATGGAAGTTATTGGACCGAGGGACGTCAAAGTGGTAGGACTGGCGTAGATTTGAGAAATCGGTTGAGTTCGGCTCAGAGCCCTCAAGTTGATCCACAGACCGATCTACGAGATTGCCTAAACTCACAAAGGAGAAATCCAAGCCCATGATGGAATCAGTGACACTCACCACGAGGGGGGCCCTTCTAAAGTACATGACAACGAAAATTTCCTGCCCAACCAGGCTCGAGCTTGGAGGGACAATAGCTCGCCGAACGCGTACGACCATATGGGAGCTGTTGAACAACCCCATAACAACCAAGGGACCAAGGACCAAACCCTCAAAAGGTTAGCCCAGATGGAGAAGTGATGAAAAGACTCCTATCGGAGAAGGAAAAAGACGAATATGATTCAAGGGATGAGCTCGAACTTTTCGCCCCAAGCATCCCAGCAACAACATACCCGCCGAGTTTCAGAATGCCCCATTTGTCAAAATTCGATGGAGATGGAGATCCGTCTGACCACTTGGGAATGTTCAACACCTTGATGATGGCCCACAATATTGGACCTGAGCTGAGGTGCCTGGTATTCCCCTCGACACTGGTCGAGCCGGCTAGACAATGGTTCAAGGAATACAAGAAACATTCTATCAGCTCGTGGAAAAGTTTCTCCGCTGATTTCAAGAGGGTATTCCGGGCTTCTCAGGTGGCTCGCATTAAGGCAGACTCCCTCACAAATGTAAAGCAGAAGCCCGGAGAGCCTCTAAAAGCATATCTAAGTTTGCCAATGTTGTTGCGCGAGCTAGAGACGCGGATGAAATTTCTAGGCTCATGGCAATGAGAACATGAATTCTTGTTGGGGGCGACCTATTGCAAGAACTCCAAAGAAAGGGGGTGAACACCGTGGATGAGTTCCTAAACAAGGCTCAAAGGTGGATCAACTTGGAAGAAGCACGAGCTTCAGTCGCAGGAACCAGCCAAGTCCCTACTCAGCCCGTTGGAGCTATAACGGATGTTGCAGCTACGGCTCAAACCTTTACCCAGAATAACCAAGGGGGAAATAACAAGAGGAAGGGAGATGGTGAGGGCGGCCAGAGCGGTTCAAAGAAAAACAAGCCCATGGAGAAGTTTAAGCCGATCTATACGACTTATGCTGACCTCACGGATACTAGAGAGCATATCTTCTTGGCGAATTCTGCCCGCCTTCCGTGGAAAAGGCCAGAGCCGTTAAAGAATCAAAGGGCGAAGAGAGATCCCTCAAAATTTTGTTGATTCCACAATGACATTGATCACAACACTGATGATTACAAGCACTTGAAGGATGAGATCGAGACGCTCATTAGGTCCGTACCATTGGCTTAGTATGCCAGAAATCGAGTAACTCCCGGTCAGCTCACTGAGCAAAATATTCCATCAGCTCCAGAAGCCCCAACGAATCAGACTGAAGCTTAGGTGAATCAGAATACGCCTCCTCCGATAACAGGGGGAGAAATAACAACCATCTCCGGAGGCCCTCATCTGGCAGGCATGAGCAGAGGTGCCCAGAAGAGGTATATCAATGAGCTGAGGTCTCATAATGGAGTTGAGTTTGTCCCAGAGCAGCGTTTATCTAAGCAGCATCGATTGGAGAAGCAACCAATCAACTTTACTGAAGAAGATGCTAGCCATGTCCAATTCCCGCATAATGATCCTCTAGTCATAACCGTCCAGCTTGCCAACCGAAGAGTTAGGAGGACACTGGTGGATAATGGAAGTTCCGTGAACCTACTATTTAGGTCCACACTAGAAAAAATGGGATTGTCTGCAACCGAGCTGAAGGCAACCTCCATGATGCTGTATGGGTTTTCTGGTGAGGGATCGGCCGCTATCAGAACAATCGAGTTAGTAATAACCTTGGGTGAAGGACCACAGATTGTTTCCAAGCTTCTCGAGTTTGTGGTCATCAATTTTCCGACCGCGTACAATGCAATTTTGGGCTGACCTACGTTAATGGCATTCAAAGCCATGACATCTGTCCGCCACCTTGTGATCAAGTCCCTCTCATCTATGGGAATATGCACTGTCCAAGGCAATCAACTTGCTGCTAGAGAATGCTACAACAATTCCATGAAGGGAAAATCACAACCCGGGCAGCAAACGATGGCCATACAGGACGAAGGCGAGGAATCCCAAGGAGTAAGGGCTGCTCCTGGGGTGGAAGAACCTCAGCAAGCCAGTGGTAGGGGGATTACCCCAAATGATGATATTGATCCACGAGTAGGCAAAGATAAATCTGAGCTCCGAGCTATTGAAGAGCTCGAAGAAGTAAACATCGATCCCAAAGATGCCTCTAGAGTTGTTAAGCTTGAGAAAAATCTCGGCGATGAGAGGAAGAAAGAGCTGATAAATATTTTACAAGGGAATCTAGATATGTTCGAGTAGTCTTGTGAAGACATGGTAAGGATAAGCCCGAGTGTGATCATGCATACCCTGAACTTGGATAAAAGTGTGCCCGCGAAATCCCAGAAACAGGGGCATCTAGGTATAACCCGAGCTGAGGCTCTGGAAGAAGAAGTAGCTCGGCTATTAAAATGTGGGTTTATTCACGAGGCTAAATATCCGATCTGGGTCGCCAATCCTGTCCTGGTCCCAAAGCCAAATGGAAAGTGGCAGACCTGCATCGATTTCTCTGACCTAAACAAAGCTTGTAACACCCCACGTCACTATGGCTGCTTCTTGGAATGACGACTGGCCCTACAAACCAACACGAGTCTTTCCAGCGTGCTTTGTCCTCACTCGTACGCTTCCTAGGAAAAATTCCCATGAGGTCACCCATCTTGAGATTACTCCAGGTCAAGCACGCTTAACTTTGGAGTTCTCAAGTGATGGGCTACCGAAAAGAAGATGCATCTTGTTGATATAGGTAGTACCCATCAATCCATTTAAGCCCTCTTCAACTGTGTAGTCTCATACATACACTGTAACGCCCTGGATAACCAAGACCGTTGCACTGTGTGTTTGAAATAGTGCAAGACTTGCTAATCAAGCCATTCGATTAAAAATGTGAATCTAGCGATACAAACAGCTTAGGTTTAAAAGATTTTGGTTATAAAGAATAATTTTCATTAAAATATATGTTTGGCACATGGGATCCCAAATCAAGGTTTAAATAACATAATTACAGAATCTCCCAAAAATTATAAATAACCATGCCACTGTAATGGAAAAATACGCGTTTTAGGTTCTCGTCCCTGTACCAACCCTCGACCGTGGCGGCCGAGCAGCTGACATTGTACACCTTGCCCCCAGAGCTCTCCAACACATGGTTAACTCGTCCTACCTTTGCCTTTACCTGCACCACGTAGCACCTGTGAGCCAAGGCCCAGCAAGAAAACATAACATTTAAAACACAATCAATATTAATAACCAACTATCTTACAAGACACAACCAGGTACTCAACATTCACCTATTCAACGATAACAATCAACAAACTAACAGTTTGTCATTCAAACAACCGGCATATCATATTCATCAGAATAGTAACAAACAAATCACATGATAATTTGGGCCGACAACTTAGGTCACACCCTCTGTTTATCCCACTGACTCTGGCTCGCTTAAACCGAGCTCAGTGCATAATAAGCTGTCCTCAGCTACCAGTGGCCGAGCCGCGCCCTGTGCGCAAGTGTAAACCCCAGTGCTCTTAGGCTGCTCGTTTACTATTTATATGGCGTGATACCATTCATTTACAATTCACGTGGCATAATACCATCCTCTTAAAGAGCATACAAAATAGGGAACCCTTAGTTCCAATACAAATCCAAACGCTATGATTACAAGAAATGCCCCTTGAGCGCGATTCGTTTCCCGAGCCCTAGATTTTACCTAGTCACAACCAAGATAAGGAATTCCATTAATATTCGAATAAAGGTTTCTGGGTAAAGTTCTAGCTTCTGGGACATCGAATTCCACCAAACACGGTGATGGAATCGATCCCGAGCATCCTAGGTTAGATTCCTGTGCTTAAAACCTCCATTTAGCCAAAAATGCCCTTTAGAGCCTCGGCCCTAAAAACCTGTGCCGCGGCCCGCCTCCAAAAACAGAGGCTAGGCCTCTCTGATCACAGACACGCGCCGCGACCTTGCCTTGTGGCGCCGCGGCGCTTCCCTTCGGCAAAGCCTCCTTGGCTCTTCTTTGCTTCGCAGAGCCGCAACACTCTAGAACAGAGCCGCGGCCCAACCCCTTGTGCCCAGAAAATCCACCATTTTTAGCATCCCAACCTTGCTCAAAACCACCCTAAACCATCCTAATCCCAAAATCCTTTGATCACAAAACTTCTAATATGATTCTAGTAACATAACCCAGCAAAATCCTAGCTTAGAAACTCATTAAAATCCCATTTTAATTTATGAAACTCAACAGCTCAAGAACACAAGAAAACCAGTCATAAATGCTCAGAATTCAAACACTAAATCAAGAATTGGAGCTTACCTTCTCTGTTGAACCAATTCTCTAAAGGATTCCTGAGCTAACTTCCAAGTTTCAGCTTCAATTCAACCCTTCAATATCAAAATCCATAAACACCTCAAAACCCAGCCAAAACACAGAATTCTAATGATCAAGAGTATGATTCAGTTCTTACCTTTGTTGCTAGCTTGATTCCCCTAGTTTCCACTGAGTTAAACCTCCAATTCCTCAGCTCAAACTCTGAATTCCCAGCCAAAATCCCTTAGTTTTCAATGTTTCCTTGGGAGAGAAGAAGAGAGAGGAGGAGAGGAAATGGAGAGGGTCAGTTCCTTGAGTTTCTACTGTTTTCCTATTTTACTTAGTCTAACCTTAGTTAATTAAGTCAACCCCGAGGCTCGGGGTACCGAAAACGTCCCTGAGGGCTAAATGGTAAAACTCCCCAGTATTTCCACCTAGGCTTCCTAACCTCAAATATATCTCCAATTATTTATTTTCATAACCCGATAACCCAAATAACCATCTAATACCCGATATACCCCTTGGCTTGCCTCAAGTCAAGAACCAGGTCCCGTTGTGACTTTCCCGCTACTTGCTCCCTAGTATTGCCTCGTAAGAAAACTGCAAACACATATATCCACATAATAATGTGGTCCTAATAGTTTATCATAAATAATCATGTTTATGCCCCAACGGGCCAAAATTACAATTATGCCCTTGCAACCAAATAGGGCCCGCATGCTTATCCAATACTCATAAACATGCATTTCACATAATCACGCATATCGCACCATCAACTCACATAACTTCCAATTATGCCCTCCCGGCACACTAATCAAGGCCCTTAAGCCTTATTAGTAATTTTGGGTCGTTACAACTATCCCCTCCTTATAATAATTTCGTCCTCAAAATTTACTCAAACACATCAGATAGTAAACCTCATACCTCTGACTATAATTCCCAAGGTCTAACGTGAACAACAATCTTCTTCCACAAGATCTTGTCCAATGGCTATATTTTCATTAATCTCCGCTTGCACCACAAACCCGCTGAAACTCCAGGGTCGGTTTAGCTCACAATGACCACATCATTGTCTTATTATCAATACCAGAAATAACTATGAGTCATCACCCCCTACCAGGGTGAGATCATCTTATAGGCCCCCGACCTAACCCTTGGTACAACCACATAATTCCTATCAAATTGGGAGTCAGAACTCCCCTTTCTTTCCTTGAATAACATACTTTTCCTTGTCTACACTTAATTGGAGAGATACAAATCTCTCATCCTGGAACTTCGTATACCAAAGCTAAAAGTTTTCAAACTCTTATGTCCTTTAAAATAGGTAGACACTCCTGCCTTAAGAGTTCCAACAACCTCTTTGGTTATTTTTTTTCCTGAACTAATACTGAACCGCAGTATCCGCTATCTTCCACTTCCTTACTTTGCATAGTTTTCCTTGCTTTTCATCTTACCTAGTCGTAAGCCGTGTCACCCTTGCTGTACTTCAAGATTCACCACTATGACTATCTCATCAAGGATTACACTTTCCTTAATTTCTCAAATATTCGCACACTTAACGCTTAATTCCTTAAGATAACTGTTAAGCCTTCAGATTGCCATTCCATCTGCAATCAATCAGTAATTTCAGATTTCTACTCTATTATCTTTGTTCTTTAATTCATTTCCAAAACTTGGAAAACTATAGGGTCTTAACTTAGCATTACCAATGCCCTGTCCCATTACTAGATCATGCAAACCAAGTTACACTAACTCAATCAGCGGAGTTAAAGTTTTCCCTGTCCAATCACCTTACTTAAAATCTAATGTGGTCCATTCCTATGATCCACCACCATATCGCTTTACCTTACAATATTCAAGCTTCCTAAATTCTATTACCTGCTTAAACCTCCTGGTACAACATTCTTTAGGAGGTGGAATGTTGTCCACTCAGAATTCTCATCTCCACACCAAATTCCCATCGGATCATTCATCCGATTCTTGTACCTTAACTCGTATTACATTCATAGGGTTCTTCCCCATTAGCACAAAACCAATACTCACAATTCCATTATCTAATGGAATATATACCTGTTCATCACCACTCAATGATGCCATACCAATCTCAATTGTTACCTTGTCTTTCCACTCCATTGAAATATGTGGCGTTCCTTTTTAACTAACACACACCTCCCAAGTAAGAGATCCGCCTCCAATTAAATTTTCCCCTTGTACAGTCGAGGATATCTAACACCAATCATCCATCCATTACATTTCACTGAACCTTGGTCTCAAGGTTATCTTTCTTACAAATGACCAAACGCTCATTACCTTACGTTGCACATACACTGCCTACCTATCATTTTAGGTATATCGACCATGTTCTCGTTTTACCTCCCACCAGGCTTGATCCATCCTCTCATTAGTCTAAGCCTAGGCGTGCCCTAACCTGTGGTGCACCCCTCACAGTTCATATCTTAATAAAAAGTTAGGTCCTTTATGCTATCCTTCTGTATTCAATCATAACATGCATATTCTCACATCACCAAGCGCTAATCAATTCTTACTCTGTCTTCTGAACTTCTAATCTGACACTATCCATTCAGTCTAACTTCAAGTTTTACTATCCCTCTAATCTCTGGTGAAGCTGTCGGCGAAGACGCTTATGTAGTAGATGACGCGTTTGCCAGTCTTGTTGTGCTTTCTGTTCTTCAGACGTTCTTCAGTAGCTTCTTTGTGGCTTCAGATCAAATCCCTTCATACCTGTCCCCTCTTCTTGTAGCTTCTCTTCTTGTAGCACTATTCTGAATACCCTTGGCGAAACCAAACTGACACTTCATGGAGCCCTACCTGTGACCCTGCTTCCTTAGTACCAACATCATCAGCATAGTAGTTGTTTGCATTCCACTTCTGACTAGGAGTAGTCCAACATACTGCTCATACACCTGAAGGAAAATTGTCCATACCATGCCTATATTTTCTGCTTGAAGAACTTACCTATGTTGCTGAAGCTTGAGTCAACTACGAATCTTTGTTACCAATACATCACACCCTACTCGGTACAAGTAGTAATTCCTAAAATGTCTCTTTCCTTGATCTCCAGCTGGTAATAACCAGATCGTAGATCAATTCCTGGAGACATTGTCCCATCTTATACCCGATATTAAAACTTTTCATCCTTAACTAACGATGCCAATAATTCCCACTATACAACGCTCTGTCTGATTCACCCCAAGGAAAACTTCTTCAGCTGCTTCAGTAATTCTTTCTGTCAAACTAGTACCATCTTCCACAATGTTCCTAATACCAAATCCATCTGTAGCCGAATCCTGAAACACACCCAATCTTTCCTTGTATACCCATCTGAATCCCTACTAGTCAACTTAGTTTCCATCCAATCCAATTAAAGTACTCCCAAATGTTACCCCTACAATCCATGGTTGTCTCTTAACAATTTAACTCTCACTACGAACCCCATTAATACTTGTATCCCAATTCCTCTTCCAGAAGTTTCTAATTCCTCCTCAACAATACCAATGTCTCCAGTCCCTCGTATATTACCCCTGAGGCATGATCTCTATATCTAAACCTTTCCTGGAACATTCTGAACATCGAATTCTTCCAGCTCGTTATATAACCAAAAACGTGAACTATCCCGTCAACTGATCATCTCCGAGGAACTAGCCTTGGGCTTCTAATGTAACAAGGCATTCCAGTCTTCCGTTCCCTAACCATGGGAAATCAATCCTAACATAGCAAATCATTCCATATAAAAGTCGTACCCTCATTTAGCATCTTCCCAGGGGCGTCCCCTACCTATGGTGCATACTAAGTAACTTCACTGGTTCCTATCACTATCCTGACGGCTATCTTGTAAATCAGACCCCTTCCTGTCAAAACCAGGAGCCATAGAACTATCTTGGGTTATTCTACCTCGTTTACCGATACTCTGTCCTTAATGAATCCCACCAATGGAAATACTGTCTTTTGCATCTCTTGCCCTATGACATTCATGCTCTAAACCTCATTTCCCAGACCTCAAATAGCATGGCCCTCACTGCTGCCTAAACCCAGGTGAAGATCTCACACACTGGAGTGACCCTAATGCTCTGGATTATCCCAGAGTTTGATCCTTAAATGGGTCATCATTTCCAGCCACATCTGCTTATATCAATTCCAAATGAATTATCCAATGTGCAACACTTATTGACATACATTGTCATTACCTTACCATTCCAAATCAATCTCATAAGCCTATTAATCTCCACAACTCAACCTATGTTGTTATAATCTCTTTCATCAAATCACCATCTATGTTCTTCCCAACCCATTGTGCCAATATTTCGGTTTGAGTACCATTCCCAGGCATCCTTCTGCCACAATTACCTATTACAATTCCTTAGTTGTTACCTCTCATCTACATATAACCAAGGATGGAATTAGCTTTATCCATCCACTGACCAATTCTTAGGCAACCCAAACTTTCCTCAAAACCAGAGGATAACGCCTCTTAAGCCTTCCATATAACACTCTTATCTGTCTGTATCCTTATATTAAACCAACACTGGTAACCTCACTATCAAAGTATACAAAGCAGCTCATTCTCTAGAAAAGTCTGTTGTTCTGCCATCTAGTCTCAGCTATCAAACCCCACAACTTCCTCACATACTAGCGAACATCCACTGTGACTTTCAGGGGTAGATGGAGGTTTCCAACCCCGGATATCATCTGCAACCCCCTTGCAACACAATGCGAAGCCCACTTAACCACTTTGGCTCAAAAAATTTGAATTCATCCGCCACTACTGACTAAACTCCTCAGCCCTGAGGTTCACTGTAACGCCCTACCACCTTAGAGTCGTTACTAAGTGAGTTTAAAAATGTGCTTTTAACTTGCTAATCGAGGTTTTAAGTCAAACAGTGTAATTAAGCCGTAAACAAAGAAAAAACATTAGAGATAGTAATCTTTCATAGTAAATCATAAAAGTTTTACACTTGGGATCCCAAAATACGGTTTAGAAATATTTACAACATAAAAACTGTATTGAGTTGGCTAAACGACAAAATCTAAATTCATCACAAACATCTCCCAAAATCCTCTGGCTGTGACAGCCAGGCTGGCCAAACATGTACACGCCGCCTCACGCCTGCTGTACTCATGGTTGGTTGATCTTCTCTTTACCTTTACCTGCACCACAGAGCATCTGTGAGCCGAAGCCCAGCAAGAGAACCCACAAACAGATAACATATGCAACACATATAACAAGCATATAAAGAGCCCACCAAAGGCTAAACACATACGGCCTAGCCGTCCCAGGCGTTTACCAAGCCCTGGGTTCGCGGACCACGCCGTGAGGATATCCCAGGTATCCTTCTAGGGACTCGCCCTGGCAACTCGCACTCTACGTGCTCGATGCTGCTCCCGGCCCCTTGCCGTTCTCGGCCTTGCACACAACGTGCCCAATGCCGTTCTCGGCCCTACGCTATTCTCGATCTACACCGTTCCTGGCTCAAGCCGACCATTCACATCATAATATACATAGCATAACAAGCAGGTATAGAAATCTAGCATAATCAGATAAAGAGCTACGCCCCGCAGTTCTAACATATTGGGCTCGGCCCTGCACATCAATTCTATTCAAACACGTTGGGCTCAGCCCTGCACACAAGCTCTATGGGAACAAGGGTTCTCTTACCTGAATTCCGAGCTTTTTGAGCACCGATTCCCTGAGCACAGTCCTCTAACGTGAGCCTCGCCGAAACCCTAGTCACAGCACATTAACAACGTCCATACATCAAATTCTAATCTAATAAATAATTTCGAGCCATAACCCTAACCTCCGGGTCCTTGAATTCCATCAATCCGGGTGATAAAATCCACCCCGAGCCTTACCCCTTGAGTTCCCAAGCCTAAAATACTCTAAAAACTCAAACTGGCACTAAGGGCCGCGACCCCACCCACAAGAGCCGCGGCTAGCCTCGAAACAGAGGCTAGCACCACACTAACCCCCACACGGGCTGCGGCGCGCATGAACCTCTCGGCCTCCCATGGACGTGCGCGCACGCGGGCCGCGACGCTCTACACCAAACCCAGATTTTACACCATTTTCCTAAACTTTTCCCCAAGACAATTCATCCTAAAACTTAACTAGCATTCCCAAATATCAAGTACAGTTGTTCCAGCTCAGAAACAACATCAAGACCCCATTAAATATATGTTCCAAAACTCAGCTAGAACACCCAAAGATAAATGAAGCTTAGCCAACATGCAATCCCCTATAACCAGCAGAAATTTAAGACTAAACCTTAGTAATTAAAGCTTAACTTGCAGAGCTTAGTCCCTGAGTTTGATCCTCAATCCCCAAGCTTCAAGTTCCTAGAGTATCCCAGCTGAAATCCCTTCAATTCCTCAGCCAACTCCTTTGAGTTCCCTTTGAATTTTGCCTTAGAGAGTGAAAGAGAGAGAGACAAGAACTATCTTCAGTTCAAAGGAAAATATGTGTCGGTTTCCTCAAGTTTCTAAACAATTCTCCCTTTTTGTTTTATTTGACTTAAGTCTAAAGGGTTACCTCAAGGCTCGGGGTACCAAAACGTCCCCGAGGGCAAAATGGTAAATTTCCCAAATATTCCCGCCTAGACATTCTATCGTCAAATATATCTCCAAATATTTATTTTCATGTCCCGATAACCCCATAACTCATCTAATACCCAAATTACCCCTCGACTTGCCCCGAGTCTGAATCTCTACCCCGTTGTGACATTCTGGCTAACCGCTCCCCATGACTGTCTCGGATCGTGCTGTACAGACATATCACATATATACAACATTTATCTCATTTATCACACTTATGCCCCTAATATTCAGACGGAGCCCACATGCACATTTAACTCAATTAAACATGCATCATAATCATATATACACATAAATCCACATATAGGCATATTAAACCACTTATTGCCCTCCAGGCACACTTAATCAAGGCCCTAAGCCTGATTAGCAAATTCGGGTCGTTACATTCACACTCCGAACCAACCATTACCAGGTCCAAATAACCACAATTTTCATGCATACATAAAGTACATTAAACACAGATCCATAATGCTATACATTTAGCTACCAAGTACATTCACACTTTACCATGCTTCCTGCATACCAATAAACAGGTACAACATATAAATTCAATTCAGACAGTTAACCACATACAACCAGTATGCAAACCATTATCCAAATATTCATTCACATGCAATGGCCATGCTAATCAGCACGCCTCAATCTCATCACACAATAGTCAAGGGCCAGGCCCTATCAGTTCTCATGTTCCCTATAGTCATACAACATAATACATTCATATTTCAATAAAAAAACTTAAGCATATAATCCCATACATTCAATTACAGAACCCCAAGTCGAGCTTGTCTTTAGTGGCGAGTGTACATGTCCAGCCTATCTCCAGGAACCCTTAAACCTAGGACGCTTTGATACCAAGTTGTAACGCCTTGGATAACCAAGACCGTTACACTGTGTGTTTGAAATAGTGCAAGACTTGCTAATCAAGTCATTTGATTAAAAATGTGAATCTAACGATACAAACAGGTTAGGTTTAAAAGATTTTGGTTATAAACGAATAATTTTCATGAAAATATATGTTTGGCACATGGAATCCCAAATCAAGGTTTAAATAACGTAATTACAGAATCTCCCAAAACTTATAAATAACCAAGCCACTCTAATGGAAACATACGCGTTTTAGGTTCTCGTCCCTGTACTAACCCTCGACCGTGGCGGCCGAGCAGCTGACAATGTACACCTTGCCCCCAGAGCTCTCCAACACATGGTCAGCTCGTCCTACCCTTGCCTTTACCTGCACCACGTAGCACCTGTGAGCCAAGGCCCAGCAAGAAAACATAACATTTAAAACACAATCAATATTAATAACCAACTATCTTACAAGACACAACCAGGTACTCAACACTCACCTATTCAACGATAACAATCAACAAACTAACAATTTGTCATTCAAACAACCGGCATATCATATTCATCAGAATAGTAACAAACAAATCACATGATAATTTGGGCCGACAACTTAGGTCACACCCTCTGTTTATCCCACTGACTCTGGCTCGCTTAAACCGAGCTCAGTGCATAATAAGCTGTCCTCAGCTACCAGTGGCCGAGTCGCGCCCTGTGCGCAAGTGTAAACCCCGGCGCTCTTAGGCCGCTCATTTACTATTTATATGGCATGATACCATTCATTTACAATTCACATGGCATAATACCATCCTCTTAAAGAGCATACAAAATAGGGAACCCTTAGTCCCAATACAATTCCACAACCGGGTGCAATTTTCTTACCTTTAATTTCCAAACGCTATGATTACAAGAAATGCCCCTTGAGCGTGATCTGTTTCCCGAGCCCTAGCTTTTACCTAGTCACAACCAAGATAAGGAATTCCATTAATATTCGAATAAAGGTTTCCAGGACATCGAATTCCACCAAACACGACGGCAGAATCAATCCCGAGCATCCTAGGTTAGATTCCCGCACTTAAAACCTCCATTTAGCCAAAAATTCCCCTTAGGGCCGTAGCCCTAAAAGCTTGCGCCGCGGACCACCCCCAAAAATAGAGGCTAGGCCTCTCTGATCACAGACATGCGCCGCGGCCTTGTCCTGTGGCGCCGCGGTGCTTCCTTTCGGCAGAGCCTCCTTGGAAGTATATGTCGATGATATGCTGGTCAAATCTAAGACTTTCGATAACCATGTTCCCCATCTGGAGGAATGTTTTGAGATCTTAAGGAGATATAATATGAGGTTGAATCCTCAGAAGTGTACTTAAGGAGTGGCATTAGGAAAATTTATGGGATTCATAGTCAATACTAGAGGGATAGAGGCGAACCTCGATAAAATTAGATCGTTATTAGAAATGCCTTTGCCCAGGTCGCGTAAAGATGTCCAGAGTCTGACTGGGAGAGTGGCAGCCCTTAATCGGTTCGTTTCTAAGTCTACTGACAAGTGTTTGCCATTCTATAGCCTGCTCTGAGGAAATAAGAAGTTTGAATGGAATGAGGAGTGCGAATAGGCATTTCTCGATCTAAAAACACATTTGGCTGAGCCACCAGTATTTTCTAAAGCAGCGGCGGGGGAGCCCTTTTTCTTTATTTGGCTGTTACGGAAAGTGCAGCCAGTGCTGTGTTGGTCTGAGAGGAAGACCGGGTTCAAAAACTGGTATATTATATAAGCAAAAGACTTCTCGGAGCTGAATCGCGGTATCCCTTAATGGAAAATATGGCGTTCTACCTTATTGTGGCCTCCAAGAAGCTTAGACCGTACTTCTAATCCCATTCAATCCACATCATGACCGATCAACCTTTAAGGCAGGTGTAGCAAAAACCTGAAGCATCGGGACGTCTCTTAAAATGGGCAATCGAACTCATCTAGTTCGAAATATTGTACGTATCATGGACTACGATCAAAAGCCAAGCCCTGGCTGATTTAATGGTTGAGTGCACCGGGTTTCAGGAGGAGCTGTTGAGAGAACCAGTATAGGCATTGTGGAAAATATTTGTGGACGGTTCATCTAACGAGAACGGATCCGGGGATGGGATCATATTGATCTCTCCAGAAGGGCATCGATTCCACTCCATGCTATGGTTCGGGTTCGAGGCATCCACAATGAAGCCGAATACGAAGCTTTACTGGCCGGACTTAGAGTGGCAAAGGAGTTGAAGACCAGGGCCATCCAGTGCTATAGCGATTCCCAGCTCGTGGTAAATCAAGTATCAGGAGAATACTAAGTGCAAGGGACCAAGATGGCAGCTTACCTAGCCAAGGTAAAGAAAGAGCTATCAGATTTTGAATATGGCCTTGTCGAACAGATCCCTCGTGAGCAGAACGCCAACACTGACGCATTGGCGAGACTCACTACCTCCAAAGAAGCCGAGACTCTGAGCATAATACCGGTGGAATTCTTGGAAAGCCCAAGCGTGGCAGGAAACACGATGGAGGTCGAGATGATCGACACCAGGCCGACCTGGATGACTCCCATAATAAAGTATCTTACAACAGGGAAGTTGCTCGAGGAACAAAAAGACACGAGAAGGATACTCTATCAAGTTCCAAGGTATATAATCATGGATGGGGCATTTTACCGACGTGGCCATTCTTTGCCTCTTCTCTGATGTGTTCTGCCAGAGGAGGCCAAAACTATTTTACAGGAAGTGCATGAAGGATTCTGTGGGGATCATGCTGGGGGGAAAAACTTGGCCTTAAAAATATTAAGGCAGGGATATTATTGGCCCACTTTAGCAAAGGATTCCATCTCCTATGTTCGAAAGTGCGACAAATGCCAGCGGTTCACCATAGTCGCCCGAGATCCACCAGTCAAGCTAAAAATGATCTCATCCCCATGGCCATTCGTGGTATGCGGAATTGATATAATTGGAGCTTTACCTACGAGAAAAGGAGGAGTTCGCTATGCGGTGGTGGACATTGATTATTTCACGAAGTGAGCAGAGGCCTAGCCCCTGGCAACAATCACCTCAAAAAGAGTCCTCGACTTTGTAGTCAAGAGTATTGTGTGCCGATTTGGACTGCCCAAGAAGATTGTATCAGATAATGGAACACAGTTCGATAGTGATCTCTTCACCGAGTTCTGTAAAAGGCACGACATTATTAAAAGTTTTTCTTCGGTTTCGTACCCACAGGCCAATGGGAAGGTCGAGGCCGTGAATAAGACCCTAAAAGCTAGCCTTAAGAAAAGGTTAGACGAAGCCAAGGGAGTTTGGCCTGAGCAGCTCCCGCAGGTACTGTGGATGTACCGGACCTCCCACCGAACTTCTACGAGATACACCCCTTTCTCCTTGACCTTCGGAAGTGAGGCCATCCTTCCCGTCGAGACAAAGATAACCATGCACAGGATACAAACATTCAACCAAGAGCAGAATGATGAGTTTCTCAGTGCGTCTCTCGACCAAATTGATGAAAAGCGAGAGGATTTGCAGCTACAGCTTGCGCGTTACCATAAAAAAGTCACTCGTTATTTTAATTCCAATGTCAGGAGGCGTATCTTTGGTTTGGGCGACCTGGTACTCCGAAGGGTCTTTTTGGCAAACAAAGACCCCAAAGACGGTGCTTTAGGTCTGAGCTGGGAAGGACCCTATCAAATAGTGGAGGTCGTACATGAGGGAACCTTCAAATTAGCTTGACTTAATGGAGAAACAGTCCCACGGACTCGGAATGGTATGCACCTAAAGAAATATTATCAATGATGATACCACCTGTCTATTTAAAGCTTATTTATGAAGGTCGTTTGATTAAGAAATGAAGGAATCATTGTGTACTTCTTGTCTTTCATATAATTCATTTATGTATTAGTTCGTGTGATAACATTTGTCCAAGCAACCAAGAAAGTCCACTTTCTGGTTCCTTGGGGGGCATATAATCCGAGAAGTATCAAAACTATCCTGGATACAACTAGGTCCTAAACTTGGAAGTTAGTAAAATTGATAAACTGATGTTTTCTTTTAAGAAAACACGAGGTGTCAATAAATCTAGCACAAACTATGTTCTAAATCATTAAAAACCCCAGACATAACCAAGTACAAAACTATCCTGGATACAACCAGGTCCAAAACTTGGAAGTTAGTAAAATTGATAAACCGATGTTTTCTTTTAAGAAAACACGAGGTGTCAATAAGTCTAGCACGAACTAAGTTTTAACTAAAAATACTAGACATGACTAGGCCCACGACTTAGAAGTTAGCAAAATTGAAGATCTGATGGCTTCCTTAGAAGCTCGGGATTGCAATAAAACCTAACAAGAACTAAGTTTGAAATATTCAAAATCTTGGATATAACCGAGTCCAAGGCCTAAAACTTAACAGGTAGGATGTAAATCAAACATTAATTTTCATTGTAACCAAAATTAAAATATCTATCCCAATCTAAAAGTCATTTCCTAAGATTTTAAATGTACAAGTCATAAACATAAGAAAAATCAAGGAAAAGACAGGTGGATAAAAAGTAGGTATTCCAATTATAAATAAATTGTCTCGAGGAAGATAACCTCGTGCCGGGCCAAAACGGCAAATGTTTACAAAATATATATATATATATATAAGGGGAATAAAGACAAAAGAAAATTAAGACCCTCCAGGGCGCTCTGAGGATGTCACCTCCTCGATCTCCTGCTCGCCAGCAGTGGAGGCCTCCCCGGTCTAGGACTGCTCTTGTTGAATCTGAGCCTTGAACTTCTCAAGGTAGGGATCCCACACTTCAGAGGCCATCCTGGTTGAAGGCCCAGCAGTGGTATCGCATGATTTCCATGGAGGATAGCGAGGCCGCCTTTTCCTCCTTAGTAGCAGTCTCGGCCTCCAACTGCTTGGCTTTGGCGTCTGCGAGCTCAGCTTGAAGAGCAGCCAAGGAAGCCTTTGCTGCCTGCTCGCACTCTTGAGACGCTGCTAGGGCAGCCTTGGCACCTAATTTACTTTGATAAGCAATTGCGAGGACAGTGGTCAGGGCGGCCTGAGCGGTTTGGAGCTCAGCCCGAAGCTCTTCATTCCTGGCCCTGGCCCTGGCCCGAGCTATACTGCGGTGCTGAGTCAAGACCACTTGTAAAGAGTAAGAAACAAAGTTAGACGCAGACCGTGATAAAATCAAAAGAGTATGTTCAACTAAGGAAAGTTGGCTTACTGTAAGATTCATCCCCAGCGCGGTTTCCATGACGTTCTCCGGGCTCCTTTCCTCGATCACCCTCAAATCCTTCGAATTGGCCTTGTAAAAATGTTCCACCGTATCGTTCACTGTCTCATAGATAGTCCCCCAAAAGGTGTTTGGGATCTTCTCCAGGTCCTGGGCATTGACCGGGATGCGTACGGTGGTGGCAGGGACAATCGGAGCTGGGGGATCAGCTGGTGCTGCCTGATCGCGAGCAGGGGTGGAAGGAAATCGGGGAGGAGGTGGAGGCGGACCCCTTTTCTCCTGACCAGTAGTAGTTGGAGCTATCGAGCTCTGGCCTTTCCCCTTAGGTGGGGATTTAGAGGTCATCCCTACAGCAGGAGGCGCCTTCTTTGCTAGAAGCCGGGGCTTCTTTACGAGTGGCCCCAAGTTGGATTTTCCATCTTGGAAAATCGTGCGAATGTCGGGAACCCCTGGTTGTGCCATCTCCTCTCTTGAAAAAGAGAGGGAAGGACATTAATATACATACAAAGTCATCAGTTTACATAAAATGTGTATACATGTATACGATATAACAAAAAGTCCTACCCTCCGAGCTAGAGGAGGAGTCTATTGCCATGACATCCGGCCTTGTAACCACTATAGGAGAGGGGGAGCCTAAGTCTACAACTTCTTAGATTAGGGGAGGTTCAGGCTCAGGTTCTATCTCGGGGCTAGACTCCTCTATGTATTGCCTAAGTCCAGGGTCAAGGATACCCTGGAGCAGAGAGGGCCACGACCTGAGGTTGGTTCCATACTCTTCAAAAAAGACCGACCTAAAGGATAGAGTGTTGTCTACAACTACGGTGCCTTTAGGATGGCCCATGTCATGACGTTTCACTAAATGATCCACACACGGAAGCAGGGTTATGTTACGGTTGGGATCATGGGGGTGACGATGGATGAGCAGGTTTGGATTAAACCTGATTAACCGAAGGTTGACAACAACCCTATCTAAGTCCCTATAAGGGTATGGGTTACCTTGGCCGGAGGGGCCGGCTGCTGCCCCCGATGAGGCTCGCTTTACATCAGGGTCCTGAGCAGCCTTGGGAGCTCACCTCTTCCACACGAGAGGTACCTCGTCTTCTACTTGCTCTTTGCCTTCATCGACTTTAGCACCCCTTTCAGGGATAGGCAGGAGCTCGCATACTATCGGGATGTTAGCCCGTGTTCTTCTCAAGGCCAGAGTCTGGCCTTCAGTAATTAACTTACATGCCAACTTCGTGTTGTCAGACACGAGCTAGCAGTAATCCTTCTTGCTAGGTGGAAGCCTCGATAGAGTATCATATTGACCCCCGAGGGTCACAGATTTGGCCGTCCTCGCAAAAATGGCTGCATGAAGATACTACGCAGTTAGTATACACACGAGAAATAACTCTAGATACAATGAGAATAATTTACGAGTTTAGAAAGGAAAGAAAACTTACGAGGACGATTGAAGTAGCGATGTTCGTAGTTTCGGAACCCATTCGACATAAAGAATTGATCTTTATAATCGTTGGGATAGTTGGGGAGCTCGATGACTGAGGGCGAGTTCGGGAATCGGGTCAAATAATAAAACCAGTCACCTCGCCCTTGTTGTTCCGGGTTGGCCTTGAGGCAGAAGAAGTAAAGGATATCTGCCGGAGTGGGGACCTCCCACTCGTGCTTCAAGAAAAGAAACTTCAACCCCTCCAGCAGTCGATACGAGTTTGGGGGGAGCTGAAACGGCACCAACGTCATGTAATTTAGGAAGTTCACGAAGTATTGGTTAAGGGGAAGAAAGGCCCCCGCCTTTAGGTGCTCATCGCTCCAGGCCGTGAAGTCATCCTGGAGTGGCGTGTAGCTCCGCTCCCCTTCATAGGGGGGTCGAACAATGAGGACGCCAGATCCGACCTCAATATTGTGGGTCAACATAATCTTGTTGACCCTTCCTTGGGTCGTGTTCTTGGAGACAGTTCTCTCCACCTCGAAGAATGCGTCAGGCCCGACCACGCCCTCCTCCTCCACCATGGGAACAAACTAAGGGATAGGGGATTCAGAGGCGACCTCTTTTCCCTTGTTGGCTCGTTGAGATGACGAGCTGGCAACACTCTTCTTACCTACGCTCTTCTTGGGTGCCATTAGATCGCCTAGCAAACAAGAACGACGAATCAACAGTTTAGGCAACCTAACATTTTTATAAAGGCAAGAAAGCACGAAGATTGGTGTTTTTAATGCTCGAGCTGAGGAAATCTCAGCTCGAGGCGTGATGCCACGCACTACCTTGCTACGCGCCTAGGTTTCCCAACAGATCCTGACATTTAGGGATCCGAGTGTCAGAAAATCCGGCCATTATTGATCGGGGGAGGGAAGTTTATAGAAAATCCATCAAAGAAAGTGTGTTCCCTAAGCAACCTAATTTTTTGGAACCCTAGCCTTTCATCTTCTATGCACCTAATGGGTGTTTTCTAAAAGTTGCCCAATTCTACCCTAAAAATACCCTATGTCATAAGTGCCGCAATATTAGGAGAAGTTCAAAGTCTTTTGTATAACCCTAAAGGTGAAATATATTGTGTACGGTGAAGCATGAAGAAATATGGCAAGTAAAGTGTATAAATTTATAAAGAAAGAACCCGAAAGGAAGGCTATGACTTACAGTGAGATTGTCAATACAAGAGGTGCACTTCGTACAGCTCGGAAAACTCACTCCTGGGCAGCTGAACGGCTGGGTCTTCGGAAGATTCTGGGCACAGGGGTTTTTTGAAAGCTTTTCTTTTCTCTGGAAAGGAAGAAGGTATGAAAACTTAGAAGGAAGAAGATGAGGAAAATTTTAAAATGAAAGGTGGTAAGCTATGAAATTAACATGTCCTTTTTTATATGTAAAAGGCATAAAATGACGTGGACCGTTCGATCAAACTAGCACAAGATTCGAGGATAGTGTTTCGAAAGACGAAAAAGTGGCAAAAAGTTGGCTAGGCCATTAATGCAGTCCTCGAAACCTGAACATATGCCAATTGTAGCATTCGACGTGTCCAGTACTCGAGTAATGGGCAAACATGGATAATCACGATAGAAGTTTAAAAGTCCTCGCCGTGTAAGTTAGGAGATGATGTCATATAACACGGGCAGAGACTTAGGGGGAAAATGTACGTCCTAAAATTCAGCACGAGTCTTTTAGTCAGCTCGGATACAGCTGGCTAGCCAAGAACTGTAATAGATGATCCACAAATCCATATTTCCTCTGTAAAGGCAGCACGATTCCCTAGGTCTATAGCACGATCTGGTGAATACAAAGCAATAGGCACGAGTTGACGCTACACTCAGCTCGGGGTACGCTAGAGATCTACCATTTCCCTGGATCTTTATAAAGCTGAATACGTTATATAGACGTGCGTGGATAGAAATTACATGTCCATAAATCCCTGAAATCCCAGACATGCAATATAATCATGCATGATTAGACATCACATGTCCGGTTATCCTTGATGACCCATGATAAATTTTACCTAATGATTAGACCATACCTTAATATAAATTGTAATATTTATCATTATTGTGAGACAGGTCACACGATGGATTTGGATTCACGTGATGACCCCAATGCCTGTCCAGGGATTTTCTCTATAAATACTAAGACCTTGGATAGGGAGAGTGGGTGGTCCTTCTATAATGCAAAAGCTTTGTCGAAATTCAGAGAGACAAATAGTAATAATACAGACTCGTGGACTAGGTGGATTTTAACCTTCGAACCATGTAAAAAGAGACGAGTATTCTTGATATTTCTTTTTCTAGGGTTTATAAGTATCATTTTATCATTGCAGTTTATCATCAAGCACTAATCTATCCTAGCTATTTTTCATAATTCACTGTTGGCGAAAAACCGCGTCAACAATGATAAATTTATATCCTCTAGTAATAGAATACTTAAGAGTAAGCAAAGCAGCCCTCACCTCTTCCATCAAAGCAGAGGAAGGATCACATTCTTGTGCTTCCACCCAAAGAATCTTCTCCACCTCATTTTTGGCTAATGTATAGATACACCATTCCTCTGGTTTCACAGCAAGGTCAAAAGCGAATTTAGTCCACCCCCACTGATAAACGAGTTTTAGGCTCGTTTATGGTTCTAGTTTTTAGGTTATTTTTCTTTAGTTAGGATTGTTTTATTTCGGATTTATGCTCGTTTGTTCTTGTTTCAGGGTAATTGACGTTAAGTGTTGCAAATATTGAAAAGGAGCGAAAATGGAATGAAATCGAGACGGATTTGTGACTTTTGGGTGTTTCTGTAAGTAGCGCTACAGCGCTACCTTGGGAGCGCCGTAGCGCTAGGAAGAATTCTTGAAGAGCTTCAGCACTGACTTAAGCGCTACAGCGCTACAACATCAGCGCTACAGCGCTGGGAAGCAGTTTTCAGGAAGATAGTTCCTGACTTTAGCGCTATAGCGCTACCAAAAGAGCGCTACAGCGCTGGTGCCTAGTTTTTTCCCCGTTTTGTTTCTGAGTTTAGCGCTACAGCGCTACAATGTTAGCGCTATAGCGCTGGGGTCGCGATTTCTGGCATAATTGGTTATTTTTGATGGGCAATTCAGTCTTTTCGAGAGGAAATTTTCAGTAGGGTTTTTTTGGGAGTCATATAGGCGACTGAGAGAGGCTAATCAGAGACGACGACGACTAGAGTAAGAACACCATATTGGAGGATTCGTCCCTGAGTTTTCATCATTTTTTTCTGTCAATTTTCATGTTTGTAATTGAATTATCTTATTGCTAGAATGAAGATCATAGGCTAAATTTTCTTTTAGGGATTTTATGTGAATCTTTTGGAAACCCTTGTTATGGTTTAATGCAAAGTTGATATTCTTCTTCATCTCTTTCAATTCCTTGCAATCTATGTTAATTGTGCGATTATTGATTGATCACCTCTAATTGCTATTTTATGAATCAAATTGAAATCTGAAAAGTGAAATTTGATATGCTTTGATTGTTTGGATGCAAATTTAATTTAGAACGAAGGTATCTAGATTATTTGCGTATTTTCTGAGTTGCGTGGCTAATGCCCTCTACATGATTCATCTTACCATAGAAATATAGGAAGTTGTCATTTAGATTGAATTTCATAAGTCTTAACCAGATTATGAATTGTTGTTGCAACTTATTCTTGAATAGGGAGAAGGGAATATAGACGCTTGCATTAGGAAATAACAGGGTGGAAAAATAGAGGATCATAATTGTCCTAATTGTATTTTCTTTGTTAATTTGTTTAATTCTTCTTTGCGCTTCGTTAGTATTTTTCTTAGTTTAAAATCCTTGATAATTGTTTCATCAAATAGAATTAAAGGATTAATTGATTGGTAATTGATAAATCAGTCCTTGAGGACGATATTCGGTTTTTACCATTTTTTTTACGAATTGCGACTGTGTGCACTTGCATAGCTATAAATTTCGCAACAAGTTTTTGGCGCCGTTGCCGGGGACTATTTAATCAATATCAAATATAATTGATTCTTGATTCTAATTTGGTTTGTATATATTTTTTTTCTTTTATGTTTTTTTTTTTCTATGTTTGTTTTTTGTCTTGCGAGGAACTTGAGGTGTCTCATATGCAAGTCCTCATGAATTTTTTTCAACACGATTTGGAGCCTTTATACAAGGCATGGTGGAGATACAAAGCTTTGCTAATGAGGTTCCCATACCATGGTCTGTCCAAAGAGTGTCAATTAGAGGTATTCCTCAATGGGTTGAATGTCGAAGCGAGAGAATGGGTAGAAAGAGGAGATGGTACCGCCAATTTCTACCAATTATCCGTGGATGAAGCCTATTGGATGTTGGAAGACATGGCAGAATACAATGAATGGTTGTATTGGAATTGTTCAGTGACCAACAAAGGATGGGAGAGCACTTATAACAATATGGAGCCAACTTTTAACACTTGCACTCAAGGAACAAATGAGGAAAATTTGGATGATTTTCAAGAAGTAATTATAGAAGAGAAACCTCACCAAGCGGCTCAATCATGTTCATTGAAGGTATTGATGATGGAGTATATGGATAAAAATGAAGCCGTAATTCAAAGCCAAGATTCATCATTGAGGAATTTTGAAAATTCAAGAGGGAAAGATCAAAGTGAGGAGGTCAATTTGGGGAATGGTGAGGAGATGGAGCTACCAATGGAAGAATTTGAACATCAAATGGAGTCCTCTTCAATCCAAAGTAAGGAAGAAAAGGGAGAGAAAATAGTAGTGTTGAATGCTATCTCTACCCAAGATGTGGATAAATTGTTTGAGCAAAGTAGTGAAGAAAGGCTACATCCACCATCACACTCCATGCAACAAGTACTCGATCCTCAATATAGTGAGCTAATGATAATGGAAAAGTACACATATGACGATCCTTATAGGCCACCACCATCTCCACCTCCATTAGAATCATTCCTTTGCATCCATCATGCTTATATTTCCAAAGAAAGTCAAGTTGAACATTGGAGCTCATCAATTCCAAATCTAGCCAAGCTTGAGGGCATTCCCAATGACAACCTTCAAGTTGTCTTGTATGACGCTTATTATGGGCGTCAACCACTCATTGATGTGTTTCGAAATATAAAACACTAATGAGGCTAGCAATGAGAGTCACTACAATGGAGCAATACATTGGATTATAGGGAAGTTTTCTTTTCCTTTTCTTTTATTTATACATTGGGGACAATGTTTAGATTAAGTTTGGGGGAAGGGATTTGATTTTTATTGCTTTGCTCATTGTAGATATCTTAGTTTGTTTAAGTTTTGTTAGGTTTAGGTTTATATTTATTTTTATGTTTTGAGTCATGTTTTAGAGTATAAATTAAGTTGACAATAATGGCCATTTCAATCTGATTGACTGTTTTGTAGTATAATCCAAAGGAATTTTTTTCGTGCTTCTAAATTAATCTGTGTGCTTGGTTAGATTACTTTGTTTTTCACTGTGATTTGTTGATATCAGAGATCTATTGTTCACACATTGCAAATGTTATACTTGAGTTATTTTATGCATGTCAAATTTGGTTTGTGGATTGAAAAGTTTGAAATTTTCTAGAACCTGCTTGCTTACTATTTGAAATGAAATTTGAAACAGTGCACATTTAGGAAAATGATATAGGCCATTTTTGGACTGGTTGTGCCTTTCAAGCTAACCCTATTAAAGTTTATCCTTAGTCAACCCTTTCGAGCCTTATAACCATTTTCTTGATTAACACATTCTTTTGAGCCTAACTGTAAAATGAAATACCATTTACTCTTTTTGACCCATACCATGAGCATGAAAATCATTATATGAGGGGAGTGAATGTGTAAGGAGATGCTGGTATTATGTGTTATTCAGGAAATTACTTTTGATTGAGAAAGATAAAAAAAAAAGAGAAAAGAAAGTGAAAAATGATTATGCTCCCAAACAATTATTTATTGAAAAATCAAAGTTTAGGGGAGTTTATTGAAAAAAAAATATAAACATTCTCAATCATTGCACAGAAAAAGGGGTAACAAGGGATGAGTGGTGTGAATTTGTTGGGCAAGATTGTTTAATGGAATGCTTGTGGTATGATTAAGCCTAAAAACTGTCTCTTTGTCCACCTATACCTAAGCCTTCTATTTCAACCCTTATAAAGCCCTATTGATTTTTATTTGTGCATTTGTTTATATTAATGGAGAATAGTAAGTGATGCAGGCATATGGAATACTTGAGTTTGTGGTTAGTTGGTGAGAATTTGATGTGCATAAAGTAGTTCAATTATTTTATTTGCAAGTTATGAGTAAATGATCTTTGATGTTGAGAAATTGCAGTGAATTGTGAAGTGGTTAAGACTGAAAATCTAGATTAAAGTTTAAATTTCATGATTGTTTTTCCTGAGAATTATATATGCATAACAGTCTTGAGTGTTTGAATTGGTTAGTTATGTCAACTTGGTTTGTTAGGTTTGAGTCTAGTTAGATTATTTATTCGAGGGCGAGTAAATGTTAAGTTTGGGGGAATTTGTTAGGTTCATTTTAGGTTTGTTTTAGAGATCGTTTTAGGTTGTGTTTTTAGTTATTTAGGATTGTTTAGTGCAGATTTATGCTTGTTTTCTTTTTGTTTCAGGTTTTAATGGTCAATTACATAATATGGAGTGAAATGAGAAGAAACATGTTAAATATGATAAATAAGATGGATTTCGTGTTGATTGTGGAGCTTCAAGACATTATGTGTGGAAAATACTACATTGAAGATGCTCAACACACGTCGTTTATGCTCTATAACGCAAGTCTGAAACTTCAAGCTGCATTTTTACCATGATGTATTCACTTTCTGGAAACACTTCTAGAAATAGAAGTTGTATATATTTCTCTTAGATTTCCATAGCTTTTTGAATAATTCAATTCGGAGTTATATCGAAGGAGTTATGATCAAAATACGATGAGATGACGCTGCAGGCTGTTCGAACCGAGTTTTGTCGGTTCTGACTTTAGCGCTACAGCGCCATAATAAGAGCGCTACAGCGCTAGTGCACCATATTTTGAAGCATTTTGGCACTGTTAATAGCGCTATAGCGCTCCAGAAGTAGCGCTACAGCGCTAGAGACGCGATTTTCACAGATTTGATCATTTTTTGATGGGCAATTTGGTCCATTCACTTGGGAACTTTTGATAGGTTTTTTTGGAATCATATATGCGACTGAAAGAGGGCTAAAGAGACGACGACGGCTGGAGTAAGAACACCATATTGGAGGATTCGTCCCTGAGTTTTCATCATTTTTTTCTGTCAATTTTCATGTTTGTAATTGAATTATCTTATTGCTAGAATGAAGATCATAGGCTAAATTTTCTTTTAGGGCTTTTATGTGAATCTTTTGGAAACCCTTGTTATGGTTTAATGCAAAGTTGATATTCTTCTTCATCTCTTTCAATTCCTTGCAATCTATGGTAATTGTGCGATTATTGATTGATCACCTCTAATTGCTATTTTATGAATCAAATTGAAATCTGAAAAGTGAAATTTGATATGCTTTGATTGTTTGGATGCAAATTTAATTTAGAACGAAGGTATCTAGATTATTTGCGTATTTTCTGAGTTGCGTGGCTAATGCCCTCTACATGATTCATCTTACCATAGAAATATAGGAAGTTGTCATTTAGATTGAATTTCATAAGTCTTAACCAGATTATGAATTGTTGTTGCAACTTATTCTTGAATAGGGAGAAGGGAATATAGACGCTTGCATTAGGAAATAACAGGGTGGAAAAATAGAGGATCATAATTGTCCTAATTGTATTTTCTTTGTTAATTTGTTTAATTCTTCTTTGCGCTTCGTTAGTATTTTTCTTAGTTTAAAATCCCTGATAATTGTTTCATCAAATAGAATTAAAGGATTAATTGATTGGTAATTGATAAATCAGTCCTTGAGGACGATATTCGGTTTTTACCATTTTTATTACGAATTGTGACTGTGTGCACTTGCATAGAATTACGAATCACACGATGGATTTGGATTCACGTGATGACCCCAATGCCTGTCCAGGGATTTTCTCTATAAATACTAAGACCTTGGATAGGGAGAGTGGGTGGTCCTTCTATAATGCAAAAGCTTTGTCGAAATTCAGAGAGACAAATAGTAATAATACAGACTCGTGGACTAGGTGGATTTTAACCTTCGAACCATGTAAAAAGAGACGAGTGTTCTTGATATTTCTTTTTCTAGGGTTTATAAGTATCATTTTATCATTGCAGTTTATCATCAAGCACTAATCTATCCTAGCTATTTTTCATAATTCACTGTTGGCGAAAAACCGCGTCAACAATGATAAATTTCTATCCTCTAGTAATAGAATACTTAAGAGTAAGCAAAGCAGCCCTCACCTCTCCCATCAAAGCAGAGGAAGGATCACATTCTTGTGCTTCCACCCAAAGAATCTTCTCCACCTCATTTTTGGCTAATGTATAGATACACCATTCCTCTGGTTTCACAGCAAGGTCAAAAGCGAATTTAGTCCACCCCCACGGAGGAGGGTCCCAAACTTCGGACAACTCACTATTATTGGGGAACAACTCTTTACTAAAGTCTTCAAAAGATTCATCAATTCTCTTGACCAATTCCACACAATTTAGGGTAATTTTCTCATGTATGAACTTGTTCCTGCACCACCAAATATTATCTATAACAATAGAAGAAAATAGGAGAAAAGATTTGGAATCCATACACAAACGACTCGACATGTTGATGTAGTTGAGCCAATCCAAGCAAGTTGGATGATCACACATATTTGAAGTGATGTTCCAAGGGGAGGCAAACCAAATGTACTGAGAAAAGTTACAGAACAAAAAAATATGATCAATGGTTTCAATGTGGTTACTGCAGAATGGGCATCGGTTAGTTTCCATTGGAATCACTCGTCTTAAATTAAATCTGGTGGCAGGGCATTGGAGAGAATACTTCACCAGGTAAACTTATGTCGTTCATGAATTTCGGCCTTCCATAGAGTCGACCACAACTTTGGATGGGGTAGATGAATCCTGAGTGGCTCTTTTGAGTGCAAAAGTAAGGTAAGTCGATCAAGTAGTGAAAGATCCACTGCTATTTAGGATCCAAGTCCACTTCTCCTCTCCTCGATTGCTTCCCAGATTGATTCTTCGAATTGCATTGACATATTATTCATCAAAATTCTCCTTCAATTTATGCACATCCCAACACCCATTAGTGGTAATGAAGTCGACAATAAAGAATCGTCCAGCCCTTGGGGATCCTCAGGGTATTGGGCGATGACCTGGTACATCAGGACCCCAGGGATCTTCCCATATATTGACAGAAGTGCCTCGACTTGGGATTTTAACTACACCTTTCTTGATAATTGGGATTGTGTTGACCACCGCTTTCCAACAGACGAGTCTGTATTTTTGCAAGTGGCGTCTAAGAATTTTTTACCCTTGCAGTACTTAGCCCTCACTAATCTACAACACAAAGAATTATCATTAGAAATAAGCATCCAACCCCATCTAGCTACCAGGGCTCTGTTCATCCCCTGAACCTTTCTGAAGCCCGGTCCACCCAATTATTTTAGCAGGCACAAAGCATCCCAAGACCTCCAAAATATGCATCGCCTACTATTATTGTAGCCCCCATAAAAAATCTCTTATTTTGGCATCCATTTTATTATCTAGGGACAATGCAATACTAACTACTTGCATTGTGTACAATGGGAGAGCCAGGGCCACTAACTTCACATGAGTTGCTCGACCAGCCTTGGACATGAGCTTTGCCTTCCACCCAATTAACTTGGTTTTGAGTCTGTCAATAATTAATTTGAAGTCAAATGTTTTCTTTCGCATTCTAAACAACAGGAGCCCAATATACTTAAGGTTTCCAATGCGAGTTGAGATTCCAAGTGCTTGGACAATATCTATTTTAACCTCATTTTTCGTGTTTCTGTTGAAGAATATATTTTTCTTAAGTTTGTTGACCTCTTGGCCCATGTAGATACAAAAATGATGGATACACTCCCATAATGCCTTTGCTTCTTGAATATTAGCCCTCCCCAAGAGAATCATATCATGAACAAAGAAGAGATGGGTGAGTTTAGGGCCTCCCCTTAAAGTTGGATTCCTTGGAATTTATCCTTGGCTGGTACACTATAAATAATTCAAGAAAGAATTTCAGCAGCACGCATAAACATACAGGGTGATATTGGGTCTCCCTGCCTAATGCCATAAGCAGGTTTAATATTCCCAACCGCCTCACTATTCACGCAGACAGCCTTCGAGGCCGACTCAATACAACTTCTATTCCAATTGCAGAACTTGCGAGGGAAATTGAAAAATAACAACGACTTATAAAAAACTCCTAATCAAGTTTGTCATAGGGCTTAACTAGATCAATCTTGATAGCAAATAAGCCACCTTTACCATATTTTTGTTAGGAATATATTTTACAGGATGATAAATATTTTCATGTATGTTATATATATTAAACAAATTAACATATAAAACAACCTAGAAACATGTTTCTAATGAATTTCATAGAGTAAATCAAATAACAGAGTTTAAGAATCTTACTTTTATGCAACGAATATTGAGACTCCTTCCTTCGCTCTCTCTAACCCTTGTTCCTTTCTGTCGCGGAGTAATAACAAGAGAGCGAACTGGATCTTCAAATGACACAGTCTTCCACAATTTCCTTTGATCACCTAGACTTGGGTGGGAAATTCTAAACACATGATATGAGAAAATTATGAAGAAGAAGAGAGTAGTGATGGGCGACCACAATAGGTCTCTTTTGAGACTAGGTTTTTGCTTAATCACACTTACTTGACAACCCTAGACTTAAGTCCCTATTTATAGCAACATTTTAGGGTTAATATAATTTAATTAAATAAATAAAATAACAGCTTAAAAATCCCTATATGGCTGAATATTAGATATTTTTCCAAGTCTTGGGATTTTTCTATTTTTAAATTTAAAGCATAAAAGCCTTTAAATTCAAATACTCACTACTACAAAAAATGATTTTCTATGCGATTTTTTTCCTTAATACGCTGCGGTTTTTGGGAGTACTAAGAACATGAGTGTATACGACCGCAGAGAAAAGTTTTAAGAAACCGCGAAGAAAGAATATCTTTCTCTGCGGTTATGTTAAATAACCGCAAAGAATTTTTTTATTTTATTTTTGTTATTTTTGGGCGTGTTTCTATATATTTTCAATTTCGATTCTATAATATACCTAATTTTATTGATTATTATTATATGCCTAAGTTTTATATAATATGATAAAATATCTAATTTGATAAATTATTATCTAATTAAAAGATAACATATAACATATTATTATATACATTCACATATCATTTCTAATTAAATAATAATATTTTACACACACACACACACATATATATATATAGGTAGTTTGCATATAAATACATAAGCACACATATGAAAAATTAGACTTCATACATAAATGACATTAATCTTGCTAAACAATCGCTTTGTAGTGGGAGCAGATCGTCCATGACATTGTATTCCATTTTGTCAAACCACTACAAAAATGAAATGTTCATATAGATTAGATGATTAAATACTATATCTAGTTTTTCTTAAGTAAAAAAGAGTATAAAATATAACATACTTTCTTATTGATAGCTTCTGCCGGATTCAGTGTATTTACAAGATCATAAATGTGTCTTAGTACATAAAAACCACATTCATGAATTTCGGGATGATTTGGACAAGAACCTCTCAGCATTTTTGTAGATGTGCCAATGTATTCATTTTCTGAACATTGTGCGTATACTCTACAAAACGGTAAAATTAATTAACTACATATTATACTCTCAACTCTTAAAAATTAATGATGCCTACATTAAAATAAAATAAAAAAAACATACTTTTCCATAACCTCCTTCATTATTGATGGAGATTTATGATTTTTCAAAGGGTCCAAAATTATGGTTGTCCCCTGCATCATCACGAGCACCAACATCCAATGTCGATTAAAACAATAATAAATTATAATTATTATAATTTTAAAATCCACACATAGTAGTGATAATATTTAAGTTGTCTGTTCTTACTCAACTATCCAAGAAATGAAATATATTTGGCTTTGTCTATCCATAGTCATCATCCATTTGGCTATAAGATGCACCGTATTATTTTTACTTTCATCATTGCTAATAGAAAGATGTTTGCTGTCAAAAAAATTGTATAGCTATCGTGAATTTGGGTGCATGCTTTCCCAAATGCATCTGTAGAATCAATCATGCATATTACATATTCAAAAACATTTTCAATTAATAAATTAATATCATAAAAAAATTGGGCAGAGTTTCCTCTGTTTCTATAGCGTATCCAAAATTATTAGTACCTATAAATTCAATTCAAATAAATAATGACTTGTACTCTAGATCCAAGATATGATATCATATTTGTATATACATCACCTGTTGGTTGTCACAGATCGTTCCATTCAAGATCTTTCCATTAATGCATTACAAAAATAAATAAACACAAGTATTGTATAACTTACAATTCATCCTTTCTTTTCTTTTTTTATTTTCATTTTGGTCGATTCACAATCGATCCATATTCCTTCTTTGATCTCGTTTATAAGATAATCACGATCACCAGTATCGCTATTGCTATCATTGTCCTGAATATTCTCAACTTGTTCATGTATTTGTTGTCCAACAATCGAACAATCATGATATAAATCATCATTTTCATCGTCATCTTCTAATTTTGAGAACTTCCTCTCGGGAACTTATAAAAGGATTGACCATTTATCATTAACTAGACCAGTTATATAAAACTCTTGTTCTCCTTGGGCAGCCATGATAAAAGCATCGTTCTTGCTTCCCTTCTTACTTACATCAGTTAGAGTGAATCCAAGTTCGTCAGTTTTAACTCCACTATTGTTGTCTACCCAAGAACGTTTAAGAAGAAGAATACGCAATAATGAATAATCTAGCTCCCATCTTTCTTCAACAAACCCATAGTATGTCATTGTGCCTGTAATTGAGTTATTATCTTTTGCACTGGAAAAATGTCTAGCTTCTGTAACTATACTTACTCCACTATTTTGAACCAGTCGAGAATCATCTCTTGACTTTTTATGAAATCGTTTCCCGCCAAAAATGTAAGCTTGGTGCTTTATTACATCAATGCTTGCTCCAAGAGATATGAGCTTCAACTCAATCGACACTCCATGATTTTTTTCTCCTAATTTCCTCAAAATTGTGTTCTTCAGCCACTGGCAAAATATTTTATTATGCTCATCTATAAACCATTTCCTTTTATTTTTAACCTTGTTTGGAATCATCGACTGTAATAACTCCATGTGATCACTAAAACATATATAAGAGTACAAACAAGTTTAAACAACAAAAAGAAAATCACTACTCTAATATATATGATTGAAATGTATTCTCTACTTACCTTATATATGATTGGATCTCGGGATTATTTTGCATCACAACTAATTGAGAATTCTACCCTAGATACAGTGATCACTGTTCCGTTCCCTCGTACTCCTTTATCAACCCCATCTGAGTTATTCCATGGTTTGTTGATTCCGATTGCCTCTACCCCACTCATGTATTTTGAGCAAAATTCTACTGCCTCTTCTAATATATAACGCTCAACCATACTAGCTTCAGGACAATACTGATTATGCACATAACTTTTCCACACCTTCATACTCATTTCAAATGGATACATCCATCTCGCCCAAACTGGTCCACACAACTTGGCTTCCCTTACTAGATGAACCATTAAATGTATCATAATGTCAAAGAAGGATGGCGGAAAAAATATTTCAAGGTTGCATAGAGTTTCCACTATCTTACAATGCAATGCATCCAATTTTTTCATTTCTAATTCTTTTCCGCATAAATGACTGTAGAATATGCAAACATTTGTTTAACATTCTCAAACTTTTTTCGGTAAGACTGACTGGATGGCAATAGGAAGTAATTGTTGCATTGACATATGACAATCATGTGATTTCATACCCATCAACTTCAATTCCTCCATGGATACCAAGTTTCGAATGTTGGATGAATAACCATCAGGCACTTTCATCTCTGCAAATTATTTACATACGACTTTTTTCTCTTCTCTAGATAACGTGAACAAGAATGAGGTAAATATGTGTGTTTACCTTTCTCTCAAGGTGCTAAATCAGTTTGTATACCCATTTCAACAAGATCTAAACGACTAGTTAAACCATCCTTAAGTTAAAGACTTCTTTCTTAACCCCGAGAGCTTACCATAAGCCAGGAAATCATTATCAGTCCACAACAACATAAATTTTAAGTTAAAGACTTCTTTCTTAAAACCATCATATGCCTCAACACCATTTTCATACAAATATTTCAAATCACCAATTAATGGTGCCAAATAAACATCTATATCGTGTCCCAGTTGTTTTGGGCCTGAAATCATTAACGTGAACATCAAAATCTTTCTTCTCATCACTAACCACAGAGGAAGATTATACATAACAAGGAACACAGACCACGAACTATGCGTACTACTTAGAGATTTATGTGGATTTACACCATCGACAACTAGATCTAGACGAAGATGTCTTGCTTCAGTTTTAAATTATGGCTTTAAATTATTAACTTTTTCTAAGCTTGCGAATCTGCAAGATGTTGGATTTTACCATACACACTTCTATGGGAATAATGTAGAGATTTCCCCACATCTGGGAGCAACTCCAAGGTGGCATCACTCACTGAAAGGGGACGACAGTTTCCCGTACACACTTCTATGGGAATAATGTAGAGCTTTCCCCACATCTAGGAGCAACTCCAAGGTGGCATCACTCACTGAAAGGGGACTAAGAGAAAGTTGGGAGTTATGACCTTCCATGACAAAAGCTGAATGACACCTTGGAAACACTTGGAGCCACACGACAATGAAAACCACAAACACCTATCGTCAAGTCAAACAAGGGACCAAGTAGAAAAAGGAAAAAAGAGCAGAAAAAATATGTCAACGATGACACAAGAGAGGCACAAACAAGACACAAAAGAAAACATAAAATACAAACCCCATGCAGTAGCTCAATACAAACTTCCAGGATCAACCATCAACAACAGACACGGTATCGAGAGAAGAGAAGTAGACTATGGAAGGACTTGGAAAACGGGATCTCAAAGAGAGCACAAGGTGCTAGACAAACCGATAGGAAGACCAGGAGAGATAGTTGGACATAGAGAGAATTGAGAGAGAAGCCCTTATCTCAAACATCCTTAAAAGGTAAGGATTAAGCAAGAATGAATGATTTTTTTTTCTTTCAAATTCAACTATTGAATACAGGTTGTTAATGTGTTATTTTATGTGTTAATACTAAGAAATGCCAACAAATTAAAGTAAATGAGAAGAATAGAGAGGTAAGAATGTATCCCATATGTGTAGCTCATTTGGCAATCCACTTCTTGGTAGAAACTATATTTTGTTCGTATACTATTATTAAGTTACTTTCTGTTAAAGATTTACATTTTTTTTAAAGTTTATTCATAATTAATTTACGTTAATGGGTTATGAATTATATTTTCATTCACGATGGTGATAATATTGGGGGGGGGGGGGGGGGGAGTTTGGCATATGGAAGATGTTTGTTGAAAGAAATAAGGTGAAACAAGATGACACAGTAACTCACACAAATAAGCTACAACCTTCACAATTGAATTCCAAGTTTGGTTATATTGACTTCTATGACTAATATATTCTAATTATGTCTACTGATGACTTATGGTCGAAAAAGCCAAAATTTAAATGCATGAGTAACACTATAAGCTACACATAACTAAGATACTAACTTCAAATATGGATTTCTAATTTGGTTATTCAAAAGAACCAAAATTTGAATGCATGAATAACACGATAGACCCTAACTAAACATAACTAAGCTACTAACTTCAAATATAGGTTTCTAATTTGGTTACTTAGTTACCAAATTAGTATAGTTTGGCCAATGTTTGACTTCTAAGAAATTTGTTTTCTTAGATAGAAGGCGTTGGTATTAAATCTATACACATGCCTGTGTAGAAGTTTGTTTTCTTAGATAGAAGACATTGATGGTATTAAATCCATACACACGCATGTGTTGTTTGCTATGATTGTGAAAACATAAACCCATAATTTGATCAAATTAAGTGTAACCGAAAATCCTATATGTGACGCAAATCAATTCGAAATAAAAATTAATATATTGGTAATTAATATTCAATTCTCATGGGAATGATACTCTATTTATCACTTTGTTACTTGTTTACGATTGCGTATATTTGCAAATTTCACAACAGTTTGCTAAGTCATATGTGGTGTTGGTGGGATTAAATTAATACACATGTGTGTGTTGTTTGATGTTATGGCGAAAAAATGAACTTGTAACTTTGTTAAACTACATGTAACCAAATGATTCATTTGTAACTGAAAATGTATATTACTATATTATATTTTAAAGTTAATGAAAATTAATAAAATTTTCATATATGATAGAATTTGTAACCATAATATAATCCTGAGACCCAATATGTCGCCATGTGGTTGACCATGCTGACTGCAACAATCTCATATGGGATAAGGGGGATCTTTAATTTAACTTTCCTGAGTATGAAGGCCTCCCTTAGAGGCAAGGAGGATTTTAAGGCTAAGCTTTAAAAGGAGAAGGAGAAGGCAATGGCGACCGCAAATGATTTCACCCATCATGTTTACAGATTTCCATTGCCCATTATGGTGTATAAATCCTTTCCTAAATTGAGTACATCTTACTATCAGCATGACGAGAATAGGTCCCGCAAATGTTGAATTGGAAAACCAATGAAACTATCCTCACTTACAATGAGTTGGAAAGGAATTGAAAACAAATGCGTTAATGAGGAGCACACTGTATAAATAGTATTCATATCACTATTTTCATTAAATGTACTTTTATTAAATTTGAAGGAAATTCACTAGTTGTTAGATTACTCTTACCTATGTGATGCTACAAAGATAACTCATGAGTTTTTGGCTACTCATGCTTATATGATGCTTCTATATGATTAAGTATTAATCCTAGTTGTTGCCCCTAGATTTGGTCAACGACACGGAGTCATGAAAATGACATGAAAAGTACGAGTTGAATGAAATAAGATAAACGACACCAAGATTTAATAGTGGTTCGGCCCCGATGATCGATAATGACCTACGCCCACTTAGTGTTTTTATTAATGTAAAGACTCCAAAACCTGCGATCAGTGAACTAGGGTTCACTAAGTCTCACAAGCTCTGAAGATGGATACAAAGATCGTGTATATAAGCACTCTAGTTCTCTCTGAGTACAAATTATCGCGCATGAAATAAATGAATCCTATGAGTCCTATTTATAGGCTCATGGATGGACACATGGGCCATGGGCTATCCTTAACTTGCGTTACAACTATAATAGAATAATAATTTGAATAATAATATTTACATTTAAATTAGCAAATATCCCTGAAATATCTAACTTATAACTGTATTTTAGTGTTTGTCTCGGTCCCACGAGCAGCTCTGGTTGCATGTTAATGTCCATCTTCTTTTCCTGCTGCTCAGCATATTCCTTGCGTCTAATGAGCAACACAGTTTCTTCTGATAACCTGTTTGTAGGTCAACCAGACCTTCATTACTAATTGGTCACGTGCTGTTCACATGCCTCTTTAATGTGCCACATCATCATGCTAATATTTAGGGAAACATTTGCCCACCAAGTTTATTTTAATGTGAACAAAATTTAATAAGCTTACTCGATCAGTAATCTGCTAACCTGTCACATCCAACTGTACTTATTTTCTTGAAAAGGTACGTAATTATGACCTTTTAGGATTTCTAGGAATGATTTTACGGTTATTGCAGTTTCCCATACCTCAAAACCCTACTTTCATCATTACTTGTTAATAATACCATGATCAGTATAAATATAGGTCTCCTCACTCCTTTTCATTTCTACACGAATTTTCTCTTTTTTCAAGAACTTAAAAAATCTCCCCAAAACCTTCAAGTGTTTATCAGTGCAATTCGAAGCTTTCTGAGCAATGTTGAGCAATCTTCTTGCGATTTATTCAACAATCTTCATTTCAAGTAAGTTTTCGAACAAGTCCTTTGGATTTTGTAGCAATTTCCCTACTTTTTTGGCTGTGATTCTTCTATTTTTGTAACTATTCTTTGATGTTCTTGGTGTGTTCTTGAATATGATCGAGTTTAGGCAAAAAATACATAGGAATTCAAGGATGAAATAGGTATTTAAGGTAGTTTTATCACATATAACAATGTTTAGAAGAGGTATTTGGGTTTATTAGCACTGATTTTGGGTCCAAAATCGAAGTAAAATTTTGATTTTGCTATTTCAGAAAAACTGAGTATTTCCCGCCTATTTTTGAAGTTGAAAAGTTTTTCCAACCTGCTCGCAGGATTTTTGTGTTTTTACTCAGATGTTGCTGGTCGGATAAAAACCTAACTTTTATCCATGAGCAGCATTATCCTTTCCTTTTTGTTTTTCTTTCTCTACTAGTCGTAGATTCTCACTTCCCATTATTCTTATTAGATATTCATACACGATCCCTGGGGAAGTGAGAGACCAATAGACGACGATCTCTTATCTTTTTTAATTGAAGATCGCGAGCCACCTTCTTTGCCGATGTTAGAACCTTCACCACCCCCCCAATTCCTTCGACCAGCCTTCCTTGACCGGTTTTTTCCTCTTCCCATACCAAAAGATAACCGAAAATGAAACAACCATCCATGGCCCGTGTCGAACAGACCGCCCAGAGGAAGAAGAAAACCCTCGACCCACCTATTGGCCATCGTGCAACCAACACTGAGGGTCCTTCGAGCGGCCCTCAGCCACTAAGGGTCGATAAACCCGAGGTGGTAATCCAAAATAAAGCAATTGTAAGGGAGGGTGATAGAGTAGATGTACCCTGGTACATCGCCCCTCCTAGCGTCATTTCGACCAGGATGGTGGCCAAGTACCCCAGGAAGTATGGGCTTCCTGGAATTACTTTATAAAAAACCTACCTTCGACCAGAGGGCAAACTTGCCCAGAGTCGCCTTCAGGGCCAGGTCGAGGAACCATATTGAGGCAGGGGCAATTTTTCCTTTGGGCGATTTTTTCTAAGGGGTGGCGAACTACTTTGAGGTCGCCCCCTTCTAAATAACCCTGAACGGATATAGAGTGTTGTTCGCACCCTATATTCTGTATCACCATAAGAAGTCGACCGTGCCCATTCCTCACGAGATCAATTTTCTATTCAACCTCAAATCCAACCCCAATAAACATAATACGAGGTTCTTTCATTTTTATCACCAAGAATCTGGTCGCACCTTTCTGACCGACATAACCTATAAGTCCAATGTGGGGAAATATTTCAATGAATATTTCCTCATAACCGATCTGGTCACTAATAACATGGCCTTCACTCGGGGAGGTTAATTTCTACTAATCTCTGTTCGTAACTTTCTATATGATTTTTTAGTTTTGTGTGTCCTTAGTTATTATTTTCGCATTTAGGCCCACGGGACAGACCAAAACCTACTCCAGAAATGAAGGCTTGGGCTGCGACCCTGGCCAGCCTAACGCCTGTTGAGAAGAGCGTGAAAGAACTGGTCATAAAGAATAATCTGAGACTGGTCGACCTTTTGGAACCTCACCAAGATGTGAGGGAATCGACCGCGAGGAATGATAACAGGGATGGCACCGAGGAGCATGCAACCCTCGATTAGCAAAAGGATGTTTCACAACCCCCCGAGGCATTGTCCGACGGGTGTGAGCATCCAAGAACCTGATCCCAATACCCGACCAGCTGGCATCCCTCCTCGACATAGGAAGGGGAAACAAAATCTGCCTGAGTATTCTAGTTGGGTGTATGAGTGTTCTGACGAGAATGGTATGGATTTTTCAGCCTTAGATACATTTAGCATTACTTATAATCTATTCGATAGGGATGGGAAATTTATTTTTTTGACCAGTAGTGTTAGCTTTGACTTCTTCGAGGCAGATAGTGAGTGTAGCTATAGTGGCTTAGATAAAGAAGTAACCAGTAATTGTAGTTCGGGTATAGCACTTAGAATTTCTCGGTTTGTCTTCACATAACTTTTTGAACTACTTCTAACATATCTACTCCTTCATCTTTTGCATTCATGCAGGCCAATGCTACTTTCGACATCTATGCCTCTGGGGGAAAAACTATTGACTCGAAGAAATCGAGCAGAAGATGCCTTTGGGGCACTTAAAAACAAAAGAACACGAGCAGAAGAAACTCGTGCAACTACTCCTTCCAAAACCACAACTCCTCATCCACCTCCTCGACCCGAGTCCTCCATTAAGCAGGTGAGAGAACCCTTAGCGACTGAGCTGTTGAACAATGCCTCTAGCTCAACAATCGACAAAATGCAGAAGGTGGCCAGGCACCGCCTCAGCAAAGAGGCTTTTGCCTCTCTATCCTCGTTGAAACCTGACCAGATCCTTGCTCGCGGGTTCAACGAACTAATCGGTGTAAGTTTCTCCTCTATTCGATCAATGTTGTTTTATTCCTTATTTTAAAAACTAACAACTTCCATTTTTACACAGTTTGCAGGGTTTTCTGATCGTGAATAACGATTGGTTCTATGTAAAGGAGATTAGCTCTAAGCATGATAAGGAGATAAAGGCATGGGATGATAAATTGTCTACTTTAATCAAGGAGCTGAGGAAGAACAAGGAGAGCCTGGAAAAAGTCGTGGATGCTAAGGAGAAGTTTAAGGTGACATCTGAGCATAATCATACTAAAGCAGTCAAGCTCCAAGATGATCTGGTCGTAAGCCATAAATAGGTCATTGTTCTAGAGGATAAAGTAAAGTTAAACGTAGATCATAATGCCAGCGACCTGGAAAGGTTCCAGGGGGCTAATTTTAACTGTTTTTACATGTTATGGAAGAAAAATCAAGGTACAAACTTTGACTATCTTCACGAGCAGCTGAAACAGTTTGAGCTTGCTCGTTGTCCTGCTCGGCTGGAAGAGGAGAAGAATTCCCCTGAGTCTCCTGAAATCTCCCTGGCTATATGCATCAATGGAGGAGAAGAGGAGGTTGGTACTACCGTCGACAAGAAACCCCAGCAGGAGCCCCCGCTCCCCCACAACTGCTCAGTAAACTCTTTTTTTTCTTCTATTTATTTCTTATTTTGTAACTATACCCCAATAGTCTGTTCGTGGCGTTAAGACAATTTGTTGCCTAAGGCAGTTTTATTTACTATTTATAATATTTTAATTACATCCAAGCATCAATTGCTCGTATGACCGGACCCAGCATAACACTTTATTATTTCACAAAATATGTTAATTGTTTTTGAAAAATACTCAAAGTGTTATAGTATGCTGTCCCTTATTTTTCTCATGTGTTTACATATGTTTATAATTTGATATGCTCGCTCACTATCTTATATGCTCCCAAGTGATCGAGGAGTTTGAGGTTCTTAGTCACTTGCCATTGACCAATACCTGTTCGAACATTACTACTCACGTACTTATAAAAACAATGAGAATATAGGAAAACAACACACGTAATGAGAAAATACTTGTAATAAATACAATAATTGGAAAGAATAATTGGCTGCACATAGTTACTTTTATTTCTTGTAAAAAATGGACAAAAATTCGTGTCTGTACGAGTGAATGATAATTGATCTTACACTTATAAGCGACCAGTCATCTAACAGGCCAGCCTTTGTTAAAAAACTTGTAAAAAAGTAAAACTAAATACAAGCCAAATCTTTAAAAATAAATGTCCATGATAATACTTGCGCTCATGTTCTCCATTCTAATAGTGAGGAACACGATCTCCGTTTAAGCAAGAAAGTTTGTATGTGCCTGGTTAAAGAATTTCTTCAATTTGATATGGACCTTCCTAGTTTAGCCCGAGTACTCTTGCAGCGGGGTCGCGAGTATTGAGAAAAACTCTTCGAAGGCTGGGTGAGCTTTTATTTTCCTTTACCTGCACCACATAGCACCCGTGAGGCAAGGCTCAGCAAGAAAACTCATTAATTCATGTATACAATATCAAATGATGATTATGATGATCATATTTGGCTTGTAGCCCTAATCAGATGATATCGAGATTCTAATAATCATGTTGGGGCGTGTAGCCCTAATCAGATAAGTGACTGATGAGTAAGTCACGAACTTAAACCAGATGATTGACTAAGGAGTCACAAACTTAATTCAGATAAGAAACTGATGAGTAAGTCACGATCTTGGGCTCCGCACCCATAGCCGTGTGATAATGCAAACACTTGGGCCTTCTGGCCCCGACTCTAAGTAACTAGCCATTAGACTAGACAAGCGCATTTGTTTTTCATCGAACTCAAGGTCGGTCAAGCATTTCATGCTTATGAGGACAATGCTTATGTCGATTAGATCTAATCTTTTCGGCTTCCGTTAAACACGCTAATACCGTTCTCGACTCATAAGCCAATACCATACGACCAGTGCTCAGTACTACTGCTGAACTTGAGTAATGAGTCACAGCTTCACAGTCAATACTAACACCTTTGCCGATTCCTGACTCATAGGTCAGTGCCATACACAGATAAGCAAATTGCTAAGCATTTGATATGCATTCCAGATATACAAATAAAGCTCTCAACATTTTACATCACTAACCATGCATGTCACATACTAGGTGCAATTTTCTTACCTCTGGTTCGACCAAGAAATAATAAAAGAACGATCATTGAGAACGATCGATCCTTTGATTCCTTAGCAGTCACCCAGTCATAACCAAATATAACTCCCATAAATGGAAATGAAATAAAAGGTTCCCGGACCAAGACCTAGCCTCCGGGACATCGAATCCTACTAAATCAGGTAGTAGGAACGATCCCGAGGCCTAAGTTTTGGAGTCCCACGATGAAAACACAATTCTAGCCAAAATTCCATTAAGGGCGGCGGCCAGCCTCCCCCCATGCCACGGCCAGCCTCCCTGCCTTCAGCACGCGCCATGGCCAGCCTCCTCCTATGTCACGGCCCTATGGCCCTTTATCACCACCCTTCATCTTCATCAAGCTTGGGCCGCGACGCTCTAGAATAGGACCGGGGCCCCACCTGAAACCCAGCCAAAAACCCCTATTTTTCCTCTTCGAACTCATTTCAAATACCTACTAAAACATTTCCAATTCAACAAAGCAAAGTTCCCTAATATTACCACAACTTATCCATCATATATCCAACAAACCTCATCAAATTTCCATTCCTATGATCTAAACTCCAATCTCAAAACTAACACAAAAACAGAGCAAGGAACTAGAAAAATTGAACTAAAACCTTACCTTAAACTCAAATTGAAGCCTCTTCAATGGGTGAACACTAGCCTAGGACCTCAATCTTCAATCTCCAAGTTTGAATCCTCAAACTTGCTTCAAAATTTCAAAGGAAGGAGAAACAGAATGATGATCATGAGAGAGGAAGGAAAATGGCTCTGTTTTGCTTAAGCTTTCTACAACCTTCCCTAGTTAAATATAAACCCTTGGTTAAAAGACCAAAATGCCCCCAAGCCTAACTCTCTTCTTAACAGCCCCCAAGGGCAAAGTCTTCCTTTCTCCTCTAACCCCGTTAATCATAATTAATGTCATCCAATCCCTGTTATTCCCAAATAGTAATTACATTATATCCCATTCCCCGTTAATTCTCGGTAATGTACTAACCATAAAATTACCCCGAGACTCACCCCGAGCCCTGAAATTAACCCCGTTATTGTATTCAAAGATCTTCTCATGCCAAATAGCTCGAACAAATCCACATTATAATGTGGCCTTATCATAAATCACCAACATACATGATAATATACAAATATTCCCTCAATGGGCCAAATTACCAAAATGCCCTTATAATGAAAAATGGACCCACATGCATGCATTAATCATCATATAATAATATAATTCACATAATCATGCATATAATCATTTCATGGCATAATAAATCAATTATGGCCCTCCCGGCCTTCTAATCCGACCATTAAACCTCGTTAGGGATTTTGGGGCATTACAACTATCCCTTCCTTATAGAAATTTCGTCCTCGATATTTACCTGAACAGCTCGGGATACTGACTCTGTATATCTGACTCCAGCTCCCAAGTTGCTTCCTCGACCTTGCTATTCCTTCATAATACCTTAACCAAAGGTATCACTTTATTCCTAAGGACCTTGTCCTTTCTGTCTAGTATCTGGAGTGGCTGTTCCTCATAGGAGAGATCTGGCTCAAGCTCCAGATCTTTGTAACTCAAGACATGAGTCACATCAGATACATACCTCCGAAGAGCTGAAACATGAAATACGTTATGCACAGTTGACAATGCCGGTGGTAAGGCCAACCTATAAGCCACCTGACCAATCCTCTCCAGGATCTCAAATGGATCTACAAATCTAGGGCTTAACTTGCCCTTCTTCCCAAATCTTCTCATCCCTTTCCATGGCGAGACTCTAAGGAAGATGTAGTCTCCCACTTGGAACTCCACGTTCTCGCATTTAGGTTCTGCATAACTCTTCTGTCTACTCTGAGAAGCGGGCATCCGAGCTCTAATCTTCTCAATAGCCTCACTGGTCCTCTAAACTGCCTCAGGACCCAAGTATCTCCTTTCTCCTGTCTCATCCCAATGAATGGAAGATCTACATTTCCTACCATACAACATCTCATAAGGTGCCACCCCAATGGTCGACTGATAGCTGTTGTTATAGGAAAAGTCTATCAAAGGTAGATACTTACTCCAGGATCCACCAAAGTCTAGCACACATGCTCGCAGCATGTCCTCTAATATCTTAATCATCCTCTCAGATTGTCCATCTGTCTGAGGATGATAAGTAGTATTGAACATTAACTGTGTTCCCATGGCCTTCTGTAAACTTCCCCAGAAATTGGAAGTAAAAGTGGGGTCCCGATCTGACACGATTGACCTCGGTGATCCATGGAGGCACACGATCTCTCTCACATAAAGATCTACGTACTGGTCAACTGTACATGAAGTCTTCACTGGTAAGAAGTGAGCTAACTTGGTGTAGCGATCCACAATAACCCATACTGAATCATGTTGACGAACAATCCTGGGTAACCCCACCACGAAATCCATCGTGATGTCTTCCCCTTTCCACTCTGGGATGTCTAGAGGCTGCAATAACCCTGTCAGCCTCTAATGCTTAGCCTTGACCTGTTGACATGTCAAGCACTTAGCCACATACTCCACCACATCCCTCTTCATCCCCGGCCACCAATACAATGATCTCACATCCTGATACATCTTCATGGTGCCTGGATGCAAAGAATAAGGAGTAGTATGAGATTCATCCAGAATCTCCCATCTCATAGCAGTGTCTAACGGAACACATATCCGACCCTTGTATCTCAGCAAGCCCAAATCAGACACTGTACAATATCTGGACACTCCAGCCAAAACATCCTCTCTAATCTTGATCAGTTGTGGATCACCCAACTAACCTTCCTTGATTCTTTACAATAGTGTAGACTGTAGCGTAATATTGGCCAACTGGCCCACTAGCAACTCTATACCAGCTCTGGTCACATCCTTTGCTAATTCTCTGGCTATCAGCCTCGCACTATAAATCTGTCCCGGACCCTTCCGTCTTAAAGCATCAGCTACCACGTTGGCTTTTCCTGGATGACATAGAATCTCACAATCATAATCCTTTACTAACTCCAGCCAACACCTTTGTCTCATGTTCAGGTCTTTCTGTGTGAAGAAGTACTTCAGGCTCCCGTGGTCAGTGTAGATCTCACACTTCTCCCCATAAATGTAATGCCTCCATACCTTCAAAGCAAAGACCATAGCTGTCAACTCTAAATCATGAGTGGGATATCTCTGTTCATACTCCTTCAGCTAACGTGAGGCATAAGCAATCACCTTTCCTGCCTGCATCAAAACACAACCCAAACCTTGATGTGAGGCATCATAGTATATCGCAAACTTCTCCTGATCTGTTGGAAGACTTAGAACTGGAGATGTAATCAACCTCTGCTTCATTTCTTGGAAGCTATTCTCACTCCTGGTTGACCATACAAAATTCTAATTCTTGCGAGTCAGCTCAGTCAACGAAGTAGCAATCTGTAAGAACCCTTCCACGAAATGTCTTTAATAACCTGCCAATCTAAGGAAGCTTCTCACCTCTGAAGCATTCTTTGGCCTTGGCCAATCTCTGACCACCTCAATCTTGGCTGGATCTACTTTAATCCCCTCCTTACTTAAAATGTGCCCAAGGAAAGATACCTGAGATAACTAGAACTCACACTTCTTGAACTTTGCAAACAGTCCGTGTTCCCTCAATCTCTGTAGAACCAATCTCAAATGCTATTCATGCTCTGACTCTGACTGAGAATAAACCAGAATATCATCGATGAAGACGATCACAAACTGGTCCAGATAATCACTGAACACTCTGTTCATCAAATCCATAAAAGCAGCTGGGGCATTAGTCAATCCAAAAGACATGACTAAGAAGTCATAATGCCAATATCTAGTGTGAAAAGCAATCTTTGGTATGTCTCCCTCCTTGACCCTCAAGTGATGATAACCAGAACGAAGGTCTATCTTTGAGAATACCATTTTTCCTTCAACTGATCAAACGGATCATCTATCCTTGGCAGAGGATACTTGCTCTTAATTGTTAACTTATTCAGTTCTCTGTAATCAATACACATCCTCAAAGAACCATCTTTCTTTTTCACAAATAGAACTGGCGCACCCCAAGGTGAGAAAATAGGTCTGATAAAACACAAATCTAACAGCTCTTGCAACTGTACTTTCAATTCTTTTAATTCAGCTGGGACCATTTTGTAAGGTGCTCTAGACACTGGCTCCATCCCTGGTGCCAATTCTATCACAAACTCAATCTCTCTGTGTAGTGGCAACCCTGGTAAATCTTCTGGAAACACATCTAGAAACTCACAGACTAGTCTGGTCTCTTCTAGTCTCATTGGCATGACCTGAGTGGTATCAACCACACTGGCTAAGAATCCAATGCAACCTCCTTGCAATAGATCTCTAGCCCTCAAAATAGATATCATAGGTATACGAGGTCCATGCAAAGTACCAACAAACACAAATGGATCCTCACCTTCAGGCTCAAATGTGACCATCTTCCTTCTACAATCTATGGTTGCCCTATACTTCACTAACCAATCCATACCCAGAATCATGTCAAAGTCAGTCATAACTAACTCTATCAAATCCACTGACAAATCTCTTCCCTCCACTATCATTGGCAAAGATCTGACCCATCTCTTGTACCACTAACTCCCCAGTGGGTAATAAGGTCCTGAACCCCACAACATAATAATCACATGGTCTACACAGTCTTTCAATAATTCTACTAGCAAAAAAAGAATGTGTAGCACCAGAATCAATCAAAACAGTATAAGGGGTTCCAGCACTAAGAAGCTGACCTGTAACTACTAAGGGTGAAGCCTCAGCTTCTGCTTGAGTCAATGCGAACACTCGAGTTGGGGCTGAGTTGTCCGTCTTTCTGGGTTCTTCTTTTCTTGCTTTTCGGAAATGTTTCTTGAAATGTCCTACTACCCCACATAAGAAGCAGACTCTTGCACCTAGGGCACTCAAGATAAGTCTTCCAGGCCTCACTGCCACCCTGACGACCCATTGTAATACGACATGGTCACCTGTCAGGACCTGGAGTTTGGAAGGTGTCAGGAACCTTCCTCTTCTGATCACTGGGGCCTCAACCCCTACCTGAACCCACAAATGGAGGACCTGTCCTCCTCAACTTTCTTCTAGCTGCATTGTCTCACCAGATCTTATTTTCTGTGCTCTTAGCTGTGAACGCGTTCTCCACCATCTGTGCATAAATAGTAACTCCAGCCATAGTGGTGATACAAACATCCAGGGCTAATCTAGGTTGTAGCCCCTGGAGAAACCTCTCCCTTCTGGTCCTATCAATGGGCACCAGCTCCATGGCAAACTTTGCCAATCTATCAAACTTTAGGGCATACTCAGTCACTGATAGACTTCCCTGAAGTAATCTGATAAACTATTCACCCTTTGCAGGCTTGATGGCATCATTATAATACTTCTCATTAAACAGAGTCTGAAACTCTTCCCAACTCAGGGCATTGATGTTTCTGGTTTGGGATATAACCTCCCACCAAATTCAGGCATCCTCCTGAAACATGTATGTGGCACAGGCCACCCTCTCATTACAAGACTCCCTCATACTCATCATACTCATCCATTGCTCTGCCTTAGCAGGGTCTGCACTGCCCTCAAATACTCGAGGTTGCTATTTTCTAAACCTTTCATAAATAAGTTCCCATTTGCTTCTAGCCTCAGGCAACTGCTCAATTGTTGGCACCACTACAGGTGGTGCCTCTGGCAGAACGTTCCCTGCAGGAACTTGTTGTTGTCTCAGGAGGCGGATTTCTTCTTCTTGCCTTAATACTCTGGCCTGTAAGTCATTAAACAATTGCTGTCAATTATCAGGAACTAGCAGTGGAATCTGATTCTGGTCATTCTCTTGACCATGTCTATTATTCTAACCCTGATCTTCCTGGCCAGCTGGTGAATCTGTCTGTATTGGAATCATTCTTATAACTTATATTGTTCTGAAACAATCAATACAGCCAGTTAAGCAGTGATAACTAAATCTCTTGCTGCCTCACGGTCCAAGATTAATAGATAATCACCCATATTCCACAATTATATAGATATACAAATGGATATATGATCATAGCATTTAGCATTGAACACGTATCAATTAATAATTCACAATGAACAATACTAATAAGTATGTTCTAGCAATATCAGTACTAATAAGCACGTTCTTACTGATGATGCAGTAGTTAAGGCCCAGCCTTATTAATGTATTTCATGTAGACAGGTAAAGCATTTATACTTTATTTAAGCAGTTAAATATATAACCACATAAATAGTTACCAAACCATGAGTCGAGCTTATCTTCAATGGTGAGTGTACATGCCCAGCCAGTCTACAGGAACCCTAAACCTTGGCACGCTCTGATACCAAGTTGTAACGCCTTGGTTACTCCAAGACCGTTACTGTGAACTTTAAACCGTGCTTAACTCACTGAACGAGTCATTCAATTATAAACGTGCTTCTAGGTGTTATTAATAGGCTAAGGTGAAAAATCACGATAAAAAGGAAATGATATATTTTATTTAAAACATAAAACTGTACAAGGGCCCATAAAAGTGTTTTCAAGCTATTTACAATCCAAAATGGTCATTACAATGCAAAAATTACAACTCGCCGACCTAAGCGGCAAAATATAGGGTTAACCACTAGTTCCTCTAAGAAACACCTTGGCCGTGGTGGTCAAGCGGCCGCATATGTACACATCACCACCTAACCTCTCCACTCAAGGCTGGGTTAGCTTTTCTTTTCTTTTATTTGCACCACATAGCACCCGTGAGCCAAGTCTCAACAAGAAGACTCATTAATGCATGTATACAATATCAAATGATGATTATGATAGTCATACTGGGCTTGTAGCCCTAATAAGATGATATCAAGATTCTAATAATCATTCTGGGGTGTGTAGCCCTAATTAGATGGTATCGAGATTCTAATAATCATGCTGAGGCGTGTAGCCCTAATCGGATAAGTGACTGATGAGTAAGTCACGAACTTAAACCAGATGAGTGACTATGGAGTCATAACTTGAATCAGATAAGTGACTAATGAGTAAGTCACGAACTTGGGCTCCGCACCCATAGCCGTGTGACAATGCAGTCACCTGGGCCTTCTGGCCTCGACTCTAAGTAACTAGCCATTAGACTAGATAAGCGCATTTGTTTTTCATCAAACTTAAGGTCGGTCAAGCATTTTATGCTTATGACGATAATGCTTATGTTGATTAGAACTAATATTTTCAGCTTGCGTTAAACACGCTAATACCGTTCTTGAATTATAAGCCAATACCATACGACCAATGCTCAGTACTACAGCCAAACTTGAGTAATGAGTCACATCTTCACAGTCAATACTGACACCTTTGCCGATTCCTGACTCATAGGTCAGTGCCATACATAGATAAGCAAATTTCTATGCATTTGATATGCATTCCAGATATACAAATAGAGCTCTCAACATGTTACATCAATAATCATGCATGTCACATACTAGGTGTAGTTTTCTTACCTCTGGTTCGAGCGAGAAATAATAAAAGAACGACCCTTGAGAACGATCGATCCTTTGATTCCTTAGCGGTCACCTAGTCATAACCAAATATAACCCCCATCAATGGAAATGAGCAATAAAAGGTTCCCGGACCAAGACCTAGCCTCCGGGACATCGAATCCTACTAAACTGGGTAGTGGGAATGACCCTGAGGCCTAAGGTTTGGATTCCCATGATGAAAACACAATTCTGGCCAAAATGCCACTAAGGGCCGCAGCCAGCCTCCCTTCATGCCGCGGCCCGCCTCCTTGCCTTTAGCACGTGTCGCGGCCAGCCTCCTCCTATGCTGCGGCCCTATGGCTTTTTAGCACCACCTTTCATTTTCATCAAGCTTGGGCTGCGGTGCTCTAGAATAGAGCCACCACCCACCTAAAACCCAGCCAAAAACCCTTGTTTTTCCTCTTCGAACTCATTTCAAAAACCTACTAAACCACTTCCAATTCCACAAAGCACAGTTCCCAAATATTACCACAACTTTTCCATCTTATATCCAACAAAACCTACGCTTTAAAGCATTCAAAACCTCATAAAATTCCCATTCCTATGATCTAAACTCCAATCTCAAAACTAACACAAAAACAAAGCAAGGAACCAGAAAAATTGAACTAAAACCTTACCTTAAACTCGAATTGAAGCCTCTTCAATGGATGAATACTAGCCTAGGACCTCAAGCTTTAATCTCCAAGTTTGAATCCTTAAACTTACTTCAAAATTTCAAAGGAAGGAGAAGGAGAAAGTTGATGGTGGGAGAGGAAGGAAAAGGGCTCTGTTTTGCTTAAGCTTTCTACAACCTTCCCTAGTTAAATATAACCCTTGGTCAAAAGACCAAAATGCCCCCAAGCCTAACTCCCTTCTTAACAGCCCCCAAGGGAAAAGTCGTCCTTCCTCCTCTAATCCAGTTAATCATAATTAACGTCCTTCAGTTCCCGTTATTCCCAAATAGTAATTACATTATATCCCATTATCCTTTAATTCCTTGTAATGTACTAATCATTAAATTACCCCGAGACTCACCCCAAGCCCTGAAATTAACCCCGTTATGACCAAACCGCTAACTTGTATTCAAAGATCATCTCATGCCGAATAGCTTGAACAAATCCACATTATAATGTGGCCTTATCATAAATAACCAACATACATGATAATATACAAATGTGCCCTCAACGGGCCAAATTACCAAAATTCCCTTATAATGAAAAGTTGACCCACGTGCATGCATTTATCGTCATATAATAATATAATTCACATAATTATGCATATAATCATTAAATGGCATAATAAATCAATTATGGCCTCCCCGCCTTCTAATCCAACCATTAAACCTCATTAGGGATTTTGGAGCATTACAATATTTGACATTTCCTTTTCCTGTACGCAAAGATCCGATCAGGTCTATTCCCCAAATTGCAAATGTGCACGGGCTTTGCATTTGTTTAAGCTCATTTGGGAGTGCTCAAGGTATTTTGGAGAATCTTTGAAATTTATGAAATTTTTTAACAAACTCCATGGAATCCTCAATCATAGTAGGCCAACAATACCTTTTTTGTAGAATTTTCTATGCCAAGCTTTGCCCGCCAGCATGATTTCCACAGAACCCTTCATGTACTTCTCGCATCATTTCCTTAGCTTTTTCCTTGGAAATACATCTCAATAAGGGCATAGAGTACCCTCGTCGATACAGAGTTCCATCTACCAGAATAAACCGAGCAGATTGCCTTTGTAGTGTTCTCAACTTATTTCTGTCTATTGGTAACAATCCCTGTTCGAGATATTGAATGATGGGAGTCATCAAAGTGTTAGCTATTTGTATTGCTAGGGAGGATTATTTTGCTTGAATACTCAGCGTGTCGGTGTCCTTGGCGCTTGCTAATTTGGCTAAGGCTTCAACATTTGAGTTCTGGTCACGAGGTACTTAAGGTAAAGTCTACTTTTCAAACTGCACTAGCAAGTACTTTTCTTTTTTTAGATACACGATCATTTTAAGACCCCTGGCCTAATATTCTCCAACGATTTGATTAACAACTAGTTGGGAGTCACTATATATTTCCAGTGACTTCACACTCATATCTATGGCTAGTCTCAAAACTGAGAGCAATGATTCATATACTGCTTCATTATTGGAGGCTTTAAAATAAAATCTTATTGCGTAGTGAAACCGATGTACCTCCAAAGTTATCAGAATATATCCTGCCCCAAAGTTATGCTCATTTGAGGACCCGTCCATTAACAATTTCCAGGTTGGAGTTTTATCTTGGGCATCAGGCTCTACAATCTGCTCGTCGGTTGAGAGTTCAATGAATTCAGATACAAAGTCTGCTAAGGCTTGTCCCTTTGCAAAGTGGTGAATAAGAAATTTTGAACTGCCCTAACTCAATTACCTATACCAGTGGCTTCTGGTTTTTGCAAGACTTGCCGTAGTGGCTGGTCGGTAAAAACTATTATGGCGTTGGCTTGGAAGTAGGGTCGCAGCTTTCTCGATGCCAGTATCAAGCAGTAAGCCAATTTCACTAGTAATTCTCCTCCCACTAGCCTTTTACTTATATAGTATACTGCCTTTTGGATGTTATTTTCTTCCCTGATTAAAACAACATTGGCAGCATACTATATTAACGCTAGGTAGATGTACAAAGTTTCTCCTTCGACCGGCTTGGATAGAATGGGTGGTTGTGTCATGTGGTCCTTAAGTGCTTGAAAAGCCTATTCACACTCTTTTGTCCATTCAAATTTTTTGTTTCCTCTGTGTAAATTAAAAACGGGATGACTTGTCCATAGATTTGGACATAAATCTGCTTAGAGCAACAATTATTCCTCTTAGGCTTTATACATCTTTAATTTTAGCTGGTGAATGCATCTCGATCAGTGCTCAAATTTTTTCGGGATTGGCTTCAATTCCTCGCGAGTTTACTATGAAGCCCAAAATTTTTCCTGATCCGACTTTGAAGGAACACTTGAGAGGATTAAGCTTCATCTGATATTTTTTCATGATGTTGAAGCATTCCTGAAGGTCCTTAATGTGCTCACCATCTTTTTTCGACTTGACCAACATGTCATCAATATAAACCACCATGTTATTACTGATCTAGTCTTTGATTATGTGATGTACTAGTCATTGGTAAGTCGCACCAACATTTTTCAAACTGAAGGGTATTACCTTGTAATAGTAAAGCCCCGTATCTGTTCGAAAGCTGGTATGTTCCTCATCAGGCAGATGTATACTAATTTGATTATAGCTGGAGTACGCATCCATGAATGATATAATTTTATGTCATGGGGTAGCATCGACTAGCTGGTCGATCCTTGGAAGTGGGAAACAATCTTTCGGGCAACCTTTATTAAGGTCTGTGAAATCCACGCAAGTCCGCCATTTTCCATTGGTTTAGGGACCACTACGGGATTAGAGACCTAGGATGAATAAAATGCTACCCTGATGAATTCTTTTTCCTTTAGCTTCTTGCCCTCTTCTTTTAAGGCTTTAGATCAGTCATTTCGAGCAACCTTCCTTTTTGTTGAACAGGTGGGTGGTTTTTGTCTATGTTAAGAGCATGGCAGATAACTGTTGGGTCAATCCCCACCATGTCTTTATGCGACCAAGCAAAGACTTCCTGGGTTTTCTTCAAAAACTCCACCAAGTTTTCTTTGATTGTTGTTTCTAAGTTTTGGCCTACTTTCACAACTTTGGTCGGTTCTTTTTCTTCTAACTGGATCTCCTCGAGATCCTCCACGAGTCCTATATCTTCTTCAAAATCCCCAAAGCAAGGATCTATGTCTACATCCTCACTTTGGGAAACACCCTATTTGGTGACTTGTTCACTTGATTAGGCATGTGACTCATTTATTACTAGCAACCTTTTCTCTACTCCGCTAGAACTGCTCGGAGAAATTAATCCGCTCCCCGATCCACACTTTCTCACTTTGGTAATCGAGGAGTTATAGCATTCTCTAGCTTCTTCCCAACACACACTCGACTCCTACATCTGTTGGAAACTTCATGGCTAGATGCCATATTGAAGTTATCACTCGTAGCTCTACCAAGATAGGTCTTCCAATTACGAAATTATATGCGGACGAACAGTCAAATACTATAAAAGTAGTGAGTAGTGAGTACCCACTAGCAGCCTTGGTCAACTCTTCCTTTTTGCCCTGATCGACCTTTGGAGACTTTCCTTCATTGGCAATAGCCTCCTCCAACTTTATGTATTTGTCTGCTCGATCCAAGAATTCTTGAGTACTTTAGACTTCATTTTTTCTTAGGTTACTCCAGAGTGGAGATTGACCCTGCACCTATGCGGTAATGGGCATCATATTTCTTTCATCTCCAACTGATTTGGCTAAAGCAACTACTCACATGAACCTATGGATGTACTCTTTAAGGAGTTCTCCTTCTTTTTGCCCTATATCGACCAGTTTGTTGGCCTTTGTCGAATGTATCTGACCAGCATAAAATTTTCTGTAATATTCCTTTACGAACATTTCCCATGAAACTATGCTGGCCGGTGGAAATTTATATTACCACTTCTGAGCAGCATCAGACAAAGTAGCTGGAAAGATCTTTCATCAAGCATCTTCGGACACCTTCTGGATGTTCATTTGTATGTCAAATTTTTGCACATGAGATATTGGGTCTTCTTTTCTAGTATAGCTGGGCAGCATTGACATTTTGAACATGCTTGGGATTTCAACCATAGCAATTCTTTTAATGAATTGGGTGCCCTTTCTCTGGTCGTAATCTATATGGGAATTTGTATTCCCGACAAGCTGTTGTACTGTCTGGTTTAGTTCGTCTATTGGAGCCTGAACAACAACTGGTATAGCAAGGGCAGGAGCAATCGCAACAGGTGGGACATGCTCGTCGTGTCTTTCTCTTATGTTATTGAGTATATCCCTTAAATCCTCATCTCTCCTTCTCTGCTCGCTTGCTCCTAGCCTATGAAAGACGTTAGGTTTCCTGAGCTGCCCCCCTGTGTTCTTGCTTGCTGGTCGATTGTCCTTTGGAGGAGGGTTTTGCTGCTCGAACCTTTGTTCTTGTTGCTGCCTAGAATTTCTTCTATGATATTCAGAGTCCCCTTCAGTATAATTATGGTCGTCTCTGAACTGTGACCTATGGGTACGCGACCTGCTATATGCACTGTCCCCCTCTCTTCTCCCCAAATCATCTCAGTAAACAAGAGGAGGCTTGCGCTGGTCATTAGGTCCCAGGACATTGTTCTATCGTGGGGAATCCCAGACCACATAGCCTAAGTCCGGTTGCCTCCTATTTCTTGAGGGAACCTATCCCCTGCCAGGTAAGACTTGCTCGTCTGTTGCGAGATGTATAGGGCTCTTGGGACATTGTTTGTCCCTATTTTTTCTGTGTTTCTATTTGCTACCTCGACCAGCATGAGAGGGTTGGCACTACTCGTTATTTCTATCAGGATTCTGAGGCTATCTTTCCTGCTAGGCAGCTTGGTGTTGTTCCGGCTACTGTGGATTTCTCGGGTTTTGTGGGTTCAGAGGATATTGGAGATGCTCTGATCGTGGGTTTTTAGGATGATGAGGATTCTATGGTAAATCTAGTTGGGGGTTTTGTGCATGTGTCAGTTCTCGAGCCAATGTATGGCCACTTCTAAGGCCGCCATCGCGTCTCTCCGTCGACGATCAATGTCTGCCTGTCTCTCATTTAATTCTCGTCGCTGTCGGTTGAGCTCCATTTTTTGCATCACCATTGTCTCAGCCGCATTCTCTTGGTTAGCTTTTTAGGTGCCTAACTCGTCCTATAACATTCCCAAGGTTGTTCACAGGGTTCTAGTGTCCATCTCCTCCTCTTCCTCTTCCAGTTCCACCTATGGTTTGTACTATATTATGCATGATGGAGGAGGTGGATTTTGTGGATTCTCCGAAGTCCGACCAGCTTGACCCGTCCTCCTGGTGTTCTTAGCCATTTTTTTTCTTTATATCCTCGAGTTCAACTCTCAACGAAAAGCACCAAAATATTGACCCTAGATTTGGTTAACGACATGAAGTCACGAAAATGATGTGAAAAGTATGAGTTGAATGAAATAAAACAAACGACACCAAGATTTTATAGTGATTTGGTCCTAATGATCGGTAATACCCTACGTCCACTTAGTGTGTTTTATTAATGTAAAGACTCCAAAAACTGCGATTAGCGAACTAGGGCTCACTGAGTCTCACAAGCTCTGAAGATGGTTGCAAAGATCGTGTATATAAGCACTCTTATTCTCTCTAAGTACAAAATTATGGCGCGTGAAATAAATGAATCCTATGAGTCCTATTTATGGGCTCATGGGATTACACATGGGCCATGGGCCGTCCTTAACTTGCATTACAAGCATAATAATTTAAATAATATTGTTTACATTTGAATTAGCAAATATCCCTGAAATATCTAACTTATAACTGCATTTTAGTGTTTGTCTCGATCCCATCAGCAGCTCTGGTCGCATGTTTTCTGTCCATCTTCTTTTCCTGTTGCTCAGTATATTCCTTGCGTCTATCGAGCATCACAGTTTCTTCTAATAACATGGTCATAGGTTGACCATACCTTCGTTAATGATCGATCACATGCTGTTCACATGCCTCTTTAATGTGCTACGTCATCATGCTAATATTTAGGAAAACAGTAGTTCTTTATACTTTTTAAAATTTTACAACTTCGAAGATTCAGTCATATCCAATCTCTTTTATGCAATGATTTTTATTGGGGATTCAACATTAAATGCATTTTTCCTTCACAAATTAATAATAACATGTTACGCTACTTTTCTAATAAATCATAATAGAATTTCATAAAACCAACTAAAATATGAACAACACTTTAAAAAAAATAAATATGAAGAGGGCCCATTTCATTATTGATCAATCAATAAATTATGAAGAAGGGTTTCTAAAAATTAGTTGTGAAGAAAGTCTATTTTTAATTAATATTAAAACCAAAGAAGAATCTAACAACTATGATGGAAAGGGGAAAAACATAATTAATGTGACAAACTTATTTTTGTATTGTTTTAAAAATTATTTATAACGATTTGGCCAAACAAAATTATGTGATAAATTTGTGTGGTATACTTGTCGTAGCACTACAACAATTTTTACTTTTAATGTAATCTCTATAATGACTTACACCAATGGTGTAAGACATTAAAAGTATTCAGAGATATTTTAAGTCTAAGGGTGTAAGTCATTAAAAGTTCTTGTTTATGACTAAGTGGGTAAGTCATTAAAAATGTTCGGAGACGTTATTTAGAATAAATTAAAAAATTCATAATAAAATAATTACTTTATAAAATATCAGATTTTGGGAGGCCTCTAATGTCTCCCCTTTGTAGACGTGGAGATATATAATGTCTCCCTTGGGAAGGTGTGCCACATCGGACGTCTCCCCAGGGGAGACATTAGATGTCTCCACGAATACCAAGGGGAGACGTTAGATGCATCCCCTTAATAAATACCTATTCTTTCTTCTTCCCCGAGCCACACGAACCATGGGCACCTAACAACATATTTGGAGCTCAAAAAATTGGTGCGATTTTGGGCGATTTCATTTCGATTTTGGTAGATTTTGGGCTCCAAAAACTCATTTCAAGTATGTTTTTAAGATTAAATGAATGATAATAGTTAGGATAATAATTTTTTTTGTTTATTTTCTATAATTATTAGTAGGTTAATATTGGGTTTTTAGGGTTTTTGTATGTTGCAGTTTTGGGCGAATCTTACCTCAATAAAGTTGATTTCAAGCATATTTAAGGTAAGATTGCAAGATTAAAACAATGCATTATAGTAAGAATGATAGAAAAAATAATTTTTGTGTATTTTTTTATATGATTTGTGGGTTTATTAGAAATATTTATTTAAAGAATGAAAAATAATTTTATTGTAGAGATTACAGAAACCACATTATTTACTTTTAAGATGATACCACATTATTTACTATTTTTAATTTTTTTTTACAATTTAATCCAAAAATTATACATTTTTTTAATTAATTTTTAGGTTGATTAAGTATATATATATGTCTAGAATAAGGAAAATAATTTAATTTTAATTTTAATTTTATATACTAAATTGCATGTATATAGATATAAGTAATTAAAGTATATATGTTCATGATCTTTTTAGTTTATATTATTATTTAATTCGAAAATTATTTATATTTGTATATATATTTTAAATATTTTATTAACATTTAAGTGGGTTGATTATATATAGTTATATTTTTTTATTTTCTTAATAATCTTTTATTTATTAATTAACTTAATTTTGTAGGTTGTTGTTTTAACTAGTGAGATTTTTGCCTCAAAATTTCTATTTCAAGCAAACATTTGAGGTTGTTAAGTTTCTAAAAGTGCAACAATAAGTTATTATTAATCTAATTATTTAGTGATATTTTTTTAGTAATCTTTTCTTTATTAATTAATTTAATTTTGTAGGTTGTGAATTTAATAGCAAAGTGCATTGCAAAGTGAAGTAAATTTGCTAGCTAGGATTATTAATTGCAAGTGGTACATATATTATCTTATTTCTTATTTTAGTATTATTAAAATTTTGTTAGAGGAGTTTGAATATCTTAAATATTAATCCATAGTGAAGTAGGTTCTGAGATTAAAATTGCGTGTTGCGGTGATAACATAAGGTTGAGAATTGTGTGTTTTAGTGAAGTAGGTTCTAGAGAATTTGTTTGTGGGTTAGGGAGCCATAAGAAAGAGACTTATTGTGTGTTGTTTGAATTGTTTGACTTGTTGTTCACAGATGGTTAAATAACTATTAAATGGGAAATGCTGCCCGATTTTGTCTAGAATTATGTATTTTATTATTATATTTGAATTGTGTTGTGCTTATTTGATTGGATTTGATAAGATTGACATATGGCAAGGTTACTAATATAGGGAAAATGCAGCCCAATTTTTTGGATGCTCTGTCGTATGCTTATTTAATTTTGTTTGTTTAATTTGTCATAGACACAGGAGAATATATGGATAGAATATGAATATCAGCGAATAGGTTATCTGTGGAATATAAAAATGGGTCGATTTGTTCTTAAGATTTTGTTTAGAAATAGTGAAAGACCTAAAATTTACTTCTTGCCCATGTGTTAAGTGTGGAAATGTAAGAAAAATAGATCTTAGTAAGATCAAACAACACTTATTTTTCAATGAAATCGATAAAAGTTACACAATTTGGTATATGCATGGGGAGAGAATTCAAGTTGCTCCAACTCCGTCAAGTAGACCCAATGAAGTGAGGAGGAATATGTTATGAATTGTGCCCTTAAAAAAACTGTAGTGGACAATGTTTTTAATGGTATAAATGAATGAATTGAATTATTGTATATATGTAGCTTATGTACTATATTATTGTTCATAAAATTAAGTAAATAAAATAAAATTTATAAGTTCATCTATGTGGCTCAATCTCATATTGGTATGAGAGGATCGAGATTGAGATGGGGGACTTAAATAGTTCGTAGTAAAATAAAGTTATGAAATCTTTAGATTAATTACTGCTAGTACGGTCCACTAGTATTATGAATACATGTGACCTAGATCCGGGTTACTAGTGTAGTAGGACACTTTAGAGGACGTACTTTGCATACTGAGAGTATGTAGAACTGGACCAGATGTGATTTAATAATACTTGTTTGAATACCATTTCGTAGTATTATAAAACACATCAACTGATGATCATATACAAACTGATCTTAACCCTGAAGTTACTATGAACTCCTATATATGTCATTTGATCCTTTGATTCATGCATTATAGTTTGTCAGAATAATCAGGCGAAGAACTATTATTTTGGGGACTCAACGATGTATATGGCTTGGGACATAGCTTAACAGATTTGGAATTTATACCTTCGTCTAGATTGAATGATGGTTCCCTATTGGGTTGGCTTTTGGAACTGAAAATGTTAAGATGTCAAATTCATAATCAGATTATGAATTAACACTCACTAGTAAAGTCAATCGCACACTAGGAATCAAGATATAATTAAATGGTTAATACAATAATTTTATTCCCACCTAATTATGAATCATCAATATATGATTAATTTGTATGTAATAATTATATCAATGGACATTTTAGGGTTACAATAAAGTACTTAGTAAATATATGTCTTTAATTCTCAAGAGTGCAGTCTCATATTTATAGTGGAGTAATCATGAGATTAATAAATATGATTATTGAATCAAAAAGTTTTGGTTAATAATCTTTTATTTATTGGAGCTTGGAATTATTGGTCCATAGGTCCCCGGGGCGGCTCTATCAACACTATTCAAGGTAAGAGTTGATACAAGGGTCAAACTGTGAATGAGTTATTTGAGAGAATATTTATTCTTCGGAATAAATATGCATTAATGTGATAATTGAAGTTGCACAATTTATTATTGCATTTATGCAATTTTCAAAATTGTGTATAAATAAAAGAAGTTGATTTTAATTAATTATTTTATTTAATTCTGAAAGGATAAATATAAATAGTTAGAATTGGTTTTGATTATTGTATTTAATTAATTAATAATAAGATGATAATGGAAATTCAAATTTTGAATTTTGAAATTTAAGTTGTCATCTTTTTCTTAAAAGAGATGATATCTTATTTGAATTTCTAATTATTATTTAATTAAAATAAATATGCATGAAAAATCAAATCCTCTTATTTCAGGGAAGTGTTACACGCATTAGGCTTCTTGGACTTCCCCATGTGTGTACCACTATTGATAGTGATAAGTTATTGGTTTTTTATTTTATTTAATTAATTAATAAAATATTTTGAAAAAGGTTTTAAAATGGAGTGTAAGACTTTGTCTTTAATTATCATTTATTTATTATTATTAAGATGATGACTTTTATTTGATTATTATTATTATTATTATTATTATTATTATTATATCTATATATTCTATATGATAGAAAATATGGATATAACAATTTTACAAGAGAAATAAGAAAAAAAAAACTGATCATCTTTTTCTCACAAAAGATAAACCTATCTCTCTAGCCTATAATCAAGAGTCTCATATGTTGAGAATACTTTTGATTCAAATATTTGATTCTTGTTCTCTATGTGCCCACCCACATCTTGAAGTGTAGAGAACGTCTGGCGTGAGTACTCTGACGAGGATAGGAATATTGAAATATATACGAAAATATTCAAGGATTCATGATAGGCTGCAAGAGGTAAATCATTTTGTATTATTTTTACATATACATATTTTGTTGATTAACATATTGCATATGAAAGGGTCCACATATACAGTTGTTTATAAGAATTTTTTTTTGTTATATACAATGCGACCATTACCGCAATTTCCGTTGCACACTAGGACCTGTTTCTAACAATTGGTACCCGAGCCATCTTTAATACTGTGTGGGTATCACATGCATTTTTTATATTATGTGTAATATATTAATGGATGGATGTTTATGTATAAATTGTTTATGTTCTTAATGGTTGGTTTTCATGGTGTTTTTGGGTTAGGAAAAGTTCTTAAATTTTCTAGATATACAAAAATTGTAAGCCATTTTGGGGCATAAGAATTTTGTAATTTATTTTAAAATTATGGATAAAATTTTATTATAGCCCAAGCCCCGAGCTTGAACCCCAAGGCCCAAGCCTGTGCCCCTACGTCGTGCTTGCCTTGCGCCGATGCATCCCATGCCGAGCCTGCCCTCTGCCCACGTCGTGCAAGCGCGCCTCTGCATCGTGCCTGCCCTACGGCCATGCAATGCCAGCGCGCCCAACGCCGTGCCGCACCTCTGCCAGACGCCACACACCATGACACCCATTAGGGTTTGTGTCATGCAAACCCTAATGGATGTGTAATTGTCCATTTGAGCCATTTTGAGCCCAATATAATTAAAAGTGTTTAATTATAATATTTGAATTAATTATGGTGAGTCCAAATTCCAATTGGGCCTTAATCACTTGTTGGGTATTAAAACCCAAAGTTTGATTGTTTTAAAGTTGTTTAAAATGATTAAAAGGTTATTTAATTCACAATGGATAATTAAAATGGTCATGGCCCAAAGACTAAAAGAGAAGGTCCAAGATCAAAGGAGTTGCTCTTCATTAGGCCTTAGTTAGTTTAATTATTTTTGTGTATTTTTTGCAAGTGTTGTAATTATCTAAAAATACCCAAAGCACCCAACCTCCATTTATTTATTTGCTTCAACATGATTAAATTGTTTAATACTTTATCATGCATTATAGCTTGCCATACATATTACCCACACAATACATATTAAGCATGCATTTTTTTAGAAACATGCTTTGGATTGATTATATGTTTTTATATCATAACTCATATAATTAATTTAGTCTTTTTAGTTCAGATGGTAAAAAGAATTTAAAGTTGTTTATTTTATTAGTTAATAATTTTTTTTATTAAATTAAATGAGATTCTATTTAAGAAGGCAAACAAAAAAAAATTAATCTAGGGCACGATTATTTATTTTGCATAATTGCATTAGTATTTGCTAGAATATCATTTGGTAAAATTAATTTAATTATTTTTGCAACCAAATTAAAAAATATTGATTTTGAGAGAAACACATTTTTTTAAAAATAGTGAGTGGGAGAGGGAATTATGACAATAAGTCCCATGGTCTCCATTATTGGTTGAACATCGAGAGGCATAGGAAGGGCCTCGTGTCGCCTCCGTTTGCGGCCTCACTAAGGAAAGGCTTCCGAATATGTTTATTTTATCTCAAGGTTGACTTCTCATAAGAGAATAAGATCAATGATGTATTTCATGTTTGACTGACTCTAAGACACACTCTTGAGTTAAGTCATTAATAGAAAAGTAATGGGTTACACTCCGAAGATGTATCTAGGCTTTCGAGGACGAATAGTACATCTTGACCAAACTAACAGTAATTCATAAGTCAAAAGAGACAAAAGAGTTTTTTAAGTTTTCACTTGTGGAGTTGAGATCTTGTCTTAAGATAAATTTGTGATTAGTCTGACCTATCCTACTATTTTTTGTGTGTTATTTTACGTGTTGCATACATGCATCATGTTTACTATTCCAAATATAAACTGATATTTATTATATGCATTAATTCATTATATTTTATTCACGTAATTTTCAACAATATGTCAAATCCAGACCATGTAACTGCTTTACTTGCTAATGATAAATTGACTAGTGATAACTACATGAAATGGAAATCAAACATGAACATTGTTTTGATATGTGAAAAACCACATGTTTGTCCTAAATGAGGAATGTCTTGAGGAACCTGCTCTCACTGCTAGAGAAAAGTATGACAATAAGAACTTATCTAACAATAAGGCCAAATGTTATATGCTTGTTAATATGACTGATGTGCTTAGAAAGAAGTTTGAAATTGTTGAAACAGCTTATGAGATTTGGGAATCTCTAAAAGGCATGTTTGGCCAACAATTTGATAAGTGCAGACATGATGCTACTAGAAACTTCATGAATATGAAAATGAAGAAAAATATTTCTGTCAAAGAACATGTCCTAGACATGATCAACATATTGCACGATGCAGAAATCCATGGTGCGACCATTGATGAGAGAACTCAAGTAAGTGTGATACTTGAATCTCTCACACCAGCTTCTGCGATATTCACTACCAACTATGTTATGAAAAAGTTGGAGTACAACATGACCCAACTGCTAAATGAGTTGCAAACTTATGAGTCTCTAAAAAAAAGTTCCACTAAGGTTGAGGAGGCAACTGTTGCTGAAACCAAGCCTTCCACTTCAAATGGTAATTCGAAGAAAATGAAGGGTGGCCAAGGAAAGGACAAGAAAAAGGATAAACAACTAGAGAAGACCAACAAGTCTTCCAAGAAGAATAATTCTGCAAAGAACTCCAAAAAGAAGGCGCCGAAAGGATCATGCTTTCATTGTGGAGTTGATGGTCATGGAAAAGTAATTGTCCTAAGTATCTGGCTGAACTGAAAGACAAAAAGAAGGGTAAATTTGATTTGCTTGTTTTAGAATCTTTTTTAGTGGAAAATGATTTTTCATCTTGGATAATTGATTCTGGAGACACTAATCATGTTTGTTTTTCTTTGCAGATTCTTAGTGCTTTTAGGAAGCTGGCTTATGGAGAGGTGACCATGAGAGTTGGAAGTGGACAGGAGGTCTCGGTAGTTAAAGTTGGAAAAGCTCGCCTAGTTATTTATAATAATAAATTTATTGTGTTGGTCAATGTTTATTTTATTCTTGGATTTTCTAGATATTTGATTTCCTTATCAAAATTGCATGAACAAGGTTTTAATATTTCCTTTAATAACAATTCAATTGTTATTTCAAAATATGGTTTTGACATTTTTTCTGCAAAGTCTGAAGGTGGACTTTACAAGTTAGAATCCAATGTTGAGCATGTTTATAATTCTGATTTATTTAAAACTGCAAATCCTAGATCTATTAAAAGACAAAAGACAGATTCTGATACTGAAATATATCTGTGGAATTTGAGATTGTGACACATTGGTCTAGATAGAATTATCAGACTAACAAAGGATGGTCCTTTAAGAAAATTGTCTATTGGTTCTCTCCTAGTCTTTGAATCCTGCCTAGAAGGAAAAATGACCAAGAAACCTTTCTCTGCTAAAGGTTCAAGAGCCACAGAACCACTTCAACTTGTACATACGAACGTTTATGGTCCATTAAATGTCCAAGCTAGAAGAGGTTGTGAATATTTCGTCACTTTCAGTGACGATTATTCAAGATATGGTTATCTATACTTAATGCAAAGGAAATCCGAAACTTTTGGTAAGTTTAAAGAATTCCAAGAAGAAGCTGAAAAGCAATTAGGTAAATCACTAAAAGTACTTCGATCATATCGAGATGGAGAGTACATAGATTATGAATTTGAGGACCATTTGCGTGAGTATGGAATTTAATCCCAACTCAATGCACATGGAATGATACAACAAAATGGTGTTTCAGAAAGGCAGAATAGAACCTTATTGGATATGGTTAGATCGATGATTAGTTTCTCATCATTGGCTTTGACATTCTGGGGTTATGAAATAAAATGTGCTCTATACATACTCAATCTTGTTCCATCTAAGTTTATTCAGAAAAACCCATTAGAATTATGGAATGGTACTAAACCTAGTTTATGCCATTCCCGTATATGGGGTTGTCCTGCATAAGCCCTTAAAGGAAAGTCTGGGAGGTTGGAATCATGCATTGAAGTGTGCATGTTTGTAGGATATTCCAAAGAAACAAAATGTGGTATATTTTATAGTCCGAAAGATAACAAAATGTTTGTATCTACAAATGCTACTTTTTTGGAGCATGAGTATGTAAATAATCACAAACGTCAAAGTAAAGTCGTACTTGAGGAAATGGTCTCAAATAAACAAGACCAATCACCAACAGTGGAAAATGAAAAATGGCCAAAGGATATCGCTAGTTCTAGTGAGAACAATGGAGAACTTCGTCGTAGTGGGAGGGTTGGTAAACAACCAAATCTCTATGATATGAAGTTCAGATGCTTGTGTTTGACACAAACAAAGATGATCCATTCACATATAGAGATGCAATGGAAGATTCCGACAAAGAAAAATGGCTAACCGCCATGGACCTTGAAATGGAATCGATGTATTCCAATTCTGTCTGGACTCTTGAAGATCCATCTTAAAATGTTAAACCTATTAGTTGCAAATGGATATTCAAGTAGAAGAGAGGAGTAGATGGGAAAGTAGAGACTTTCAAAGCAAGGCTAGTGGCAAAAGGCTACACAGAGAAAGAAGGAGTTGATTATGAAGAAATTTTTTCACCTGGGGCCATGCTTAAATCTATCTGCATACTCTTATCCATAGCTGCTTGCATGGATTATGAGATTTGTCAAATGGACGTTAAAACAACTTTTCTGAATGAATAAATTGATAAAACCATTTACATGTCTCAATCAGAAGGGTTCGAAGTTAAAGGTCAGGAGCAAAAAGTTTGCAAGCTTCTTAAGTCTATTTATGGACTTAAACAAGCTTCGAGATCTTGGAATTTTAGATTTGATGAAACAATTAAGACATTTGGTTTTGAACAAAACCTTGATGAACCATGTGTTTACAAACGAATCAGAGATAAGATTGTGGTATTCCTCGTTCTTTACGTTGATGATATTGTACTCTTTGGGAATGACATAGAAACATTATCAAAAGTAAAGAAATGGTTAGCTAAGCAATTTCAAATGAAAGATTTGGGAGAAGCTAAATATGTTTGGGAATTCAGATTTGTAGATCGAAAGAACAAAGTTTTGGCACTGTCTCAAGCAACCTATATTGATAAAGTGCTAGAACACTTTGGCATGCAAAAAACCAAGAAAGGCACTATGCCTACCTGGTTAGGAGTTAAATTTTATAAAGAACAATGTCCACAAACACCTCAGGAAGAGGAAGACATGAGACAATATCCCTATGCCTCTGCGGTAGGTAGTCTAATATATGCAATGTTATGCACTAGACCTGACATCTATTATGTAGTAGGGATAGTCAGCCGTTATCAATCCAACCCTGGATTGAGTCATTGGACAACAGTAAGGGATATTCTCAAGTATCTCAGACATGCTAGAGATTACATGCTTGTGTATTCAGGTGGAGACCTGAACCCCACTGGATATACTAATTCGTATTTTCAATCAGAAAAAGATAGTCGAAAGTTGACATTTGGATCAATTTTCACACTGGAGGAGGTGTTATAGTTTGGAGAAGTATTAAACAATCCAGTATTGCAGACTCCACCATGGAAGCTGAATACATAGTAGCTTGTGAAACAGCTAAAGAGGTTGTGTGACTCAGGAAGTTCTATATTGACCTGGAAGTTGTTCCAGGTATGGATAACTCACTTGTTTTGTATTGTGATAACAGTGGGGCAATAACTAATTCAAAGGAACCCAGAAGTCACAAGAGGGGAAAGCACATCGAGAGGAAATATCACTTGATTCGAGAGATAGTCAACCGAGAAGATGTTACTGTCTTGAAGATTGCCTCTGAAGATAATCTTCCAGATCTGTTCATAAAGACTTTATCTATTAAATATTTTCAGGGTCATGTAAGAAGCATGTGGTTAAGGGAAATGCCTCATTTGCTTTAGGGCAAGTGGGAGATTGTTGGGAAATGTTCCCTTAAAGCAATTGAAGTTGACAATGGTTTTAATGAAATAAATGAATGAATTGAATTATTGTATATATGTAGCTTATGTACTATATTATTGTCAATAATATTAAGTAAATATAAAAAAATTCCCAAGTTCATCTATGTGGTCTCAATTTCATATTGGTATGAGAGGATCGAGATTGAGACAATGGACTTAAATAGTTTGTTATGAAATAAAGTTATGGAATCTTTAGATTAATTATTGCTAGTATAGTCCACTAGTATTATGAATGCACGTGACCTAGATCCGGGTTACTAGTGTAGTAAGACACTTTAGTGGAGGTACTTTGCATACTGAGAGTATGTAGAATTGGACTAGATGTGATTTAATAATACTTGTTTGAATGTCGTTTCGTAGTACTATAATAAACATCAACTGATGATCATATACAAACTGATCTTAATCCTAAAGTTACTATGAACTCCTATATATGTCATTTGATCATTTGATTCATGTGTTATGATTTTTCAGAATGATCAGGCTAAGAACTATTATTTTGGGGACTCAATGATGTATATGGCTGGGGACATATCTTAACAGATATGAAATCTATACCTTCTTATAGATTGAATGATGGTTCCCTATTGGGTTGGCTTTTGGAACTGAAAAGGTTATTGACGTCAAATTTTTAATCAGACTATGAATTAACATTCACTAGTAAAGTCAATGGTACACTAGGAATCAAGATATAATTAAAAGGGTAAAACAGTAATTTTATTCTCCCTTATTTATGAATCATCAATAGAGGATTAATATGTATGTAATGATTATATCAATGGACATTTTATGGTTACAATAAAATACTCAGTAAATATATGTCTTTAATTCTCAAGAGTGTAGTCTCATATTTATAGTGGAGTAATCATGAGATTAATAAATATGATTATTGAATCATAGAGTTTTGGTTAATAATCTTTTATTTATTGGAGCTTGGAATTATTGGTCCATAGGTTACCTGGGCGACTCTATCAACACAATTCAAGGTAAGAGTTTGTACAAGGGTCAAACTGTGAATGGACTATTTGAGAGAATATTTATCCTTCGGAATAAATATGTAATTATGTGATAATTGAAGTTGCACAATTTATTATTATATTTATGCAATTTTTGAAATTGTGTAGAAATAAAAGAAGTTGATTTTAATCAATTATTTTATTTAAGTGTGAAAGGATAAATATGGATAGTCAAAATTGGTTTTGATTATTATATTTATTTAATTAATAATAGATAATAATAATAATGGAAATTCATTTGAATTTTGAAATTTAAGTTGTTGTCTTTTCCTTAAAAAGATGATACCTTATTTGAATTTCTAATTATTAATTAATTAAAATAAATATGAATGAAAAATCAAATCCACTTATGTCAGGGAAGTGTTACACGCATTAGGCTTCCTGGACTGCCCTATGCGTGTACCACTACTGATAGTGATCACGTATTAATTTTTTATTTTATTTAATTAATTAATAAAACATTTTGAAAATGGTTTTTAAAATGGAATGTAAGACTTTGTCTTTAATTATCATTTATTTATCATTAAGATTATTAATTTAATTTTATTATTTTATTATTATTATTATGATAATAATATCGATATATTGTATATGATAGAAAATAGGGATATGACAGTTTTACAAGAGAAATTAGAAAAAAAAAATTGATTATCTTTTTCTCAAAAATGATAAACCTTACTCTTTAGCCTATAATCAAGAGTCTCATGTGTTGAGAATACTTTTGATTCACATATTTGACTTGTTCTCTATGTGCCCACCCACATCTTGAGGTGTAGAGAACGTCTGGCGTGAGTACTCTGACGAGGATAGGAAGATCGAAATATATACGAAATTATTCAAGGATTCATGATAGGCTGCAAGAGGTAGATCATTTCGTATTATTTTTACATATACATATTTTGTTGATTAACATATTGCATATTAAAGGATCCACATATAAAGTTGTTTATATGAAACAATAATTGTTTTATACAATGCTACCATTACCGCAATCTTCTTTGCACACTAGGAATTGTCCCTAACAGAATATAGTATAGAAGAATTGGGATCCATTAGATGATATGATTGATGACGCACATTATGGATCTGGAGTAGACCCAGATAAGTTTGAGACACTACTTAGTGATACTGAGAAACCGATGAAGTAGACCCAATGAAGTGAGGAGCCATCTTACTATGTGCCTGACCCACCAGCATCGTCTTACAATGTGCCCCACCCACCAGCGACATCTTGCTATGTGCCCAACCCACCATCGCAATCTTACTATCAGTCCGACCCACCAACACCATTTGTGCCTGAGGTAATTTGAATTTGATAGTTGAAAGTGACTATGTATGTATATGCATACACACATATATACATAATGCTACTTATTATAATGTGCAGGTATCTAATTTCCAGTTAGCCATTGGTTTTCTATCCAATATTATTGCATCGGGCAAACCCATGACAAAGAGTCAGGTAACAACTACCAAGTGGTGATTATGGACACTATTAAGTCGGCGACGCATCTTCCTTTTGCATATCCTGATAAGAATATGTACATAGTATTTAAGGCTATTGGGCATCCTATATCGTGGCCTGACGAATTGGTCATCGTATCCGATGATATACATGAACAAATGATGTATCATGCTTATATAATTATATTTCTTATTATATATTTCAATTTTTTTCTAAATTTTTTAATTATTAATATTATTTTACAGACTTGTTCTAGAAGTAATAACAGATTAGAACAACCAATTGCTCCTTCAACACAACGAACATGAGAAATGATACAACGTTTGAGTGATTATCTAACACAAGTACTAGTCCTTTGGAACAGATATACAATATTATATCTTGTTGGGATGACAACAAATGTATCAATCCAGGCATAGAAGAGAATGTATTCGGTCAGGGTATGTCAAGTCTTTACGTATGTAAAGAGGACATACTCCAATTTATTCGAATGGAAAAGATTGGACAAGAAGTTGTCATTTGCTATATGAGGTATTTCACAAGTTTTTTTTAATAACCTTTCTTATTTGATTTATTTTAACAACAAATTTCCCAAATTATATTTTTGACTTTTTTTCTTTCTTCTGAATAGGTTATTATACAATTTATTGGTAGAACATGGGCACTAAAATAAGTTTTTATTTGTCAATCCTAATGTTGTAGCCACTAAAGGAAGTTCATTCGAAGAGCGTGTTCAAGGTATGTTCAAGGGTTGTCGTCAATTAAGGTCAAGTGAACAACTTATGCTTGTCCCTTGGAACCAAGGGTAAGTTTAAAAATTTGTTATTGTCAGATACTTAGTCCTTATAACATTTGCATTGGACTTATATCTAGTATTGTTTTTCTTGGCAGTGAGCATTGAATGTTGATTATATTGGCCCCATATGCATATTACGTTTGTTGTTGTGATCCGGTGAACTCAAAACTGGAAAACCGTGAAGAAATTGTGGCAGGTATAATAAATGCTTTCAACCATTTTCTGACCAGTCTACCAAAACCTCCCGAGATTCCAAATAATATAGAAATTGTTCAACTGAAAGTAAGTAACTACGACTTTAATTATTTTGCAAATCTATACTTGAATTTTACTAATATTTTGTTATATTAATTGCTTGACATTTTATTTAAATATTAGTGTCCACACCAACTAGACAATGTAGTATGTGTATATTATGTGATGAGAATGTTGAAGGGTTACATTGAACATTCACGACCTGAGCGTTACTTGAAGAAAGAGGTATGTATATAAATTTATTTATTATTAAAGTATATATAATCAAATAATAATAATTAACTAATATATTTTACTTTGTATTTTTTGTAGCTAAACACTACGCCATATACACTAGTACATATTAATGAAATGCGACAACACTCGGCGAGCCATATGATACCGATAGTTGAAAGTCATCGTCCCACGTATTAAGTTTTTGTTGTTGTTTATTTTTCTTTCTTACTATATGTCTAGCTAGCTAGTGTAATATTTGTTAATTTTGTATGTTTAGTTAGCTAGCTAAAACATATTATATACATATTTAAGTTTTATTAATAAACATTCACAATTTAAATTTGCATATAATTTAGATTTTTTAATTAATATATTTAATTACATTTTAAAAAAAATCAATATATTTAATTATTTAAAAAAATAATAATACAAAAACCAATGATGACTCGCGATATGAGACATTACATGTATAGGGAGTCTTTAGGGAGACGTTGTAGGTACCCTATGATGACTCCTAGGGGGAGACTTTGTAGACATTCAACATCTCCCACTGGGAGTCATCGTAGGGTGTAAACTGTACACTCTTTGATGACTCCCACGGGGAGACGTTGAATGTCTACAAAGTCTCCCCATGGGAGTCATCGTAGGGCTATTTATGATGGCTTCTCCAACAACGTCTCCCCTTGGGGAGACATTAAATATCTACAATGTCTCCCCTATATAGTCATTAAACTCCTATTTCCTATTTTGTTGTAGTGATAGCCTTATTGGCTAATTTCGTGCTGCACCAGTACGCACTGTAACTGTGACGTTTTTAAAGATTTTTTCAATATTATATTATATATATATATTTGTTTTTGAGTGGGATTAGTCGTAATCATTATGCTAGCTATTTTGCCCCTCCTTAGATATAGAATCATATTAATCAAACCAAGAATATCATGATCGATTTCATTGAATAATTCGAGCTTAATGTTGTCAATTTTACACAAACAATCTCATCAACCAAACAACTCACAATGAATAATCTTATCCTATTTATAATAGAAGTATACCAATTATCAGTAAGAAGTTTATTTCTTAATCTTGGTAAATTGGCATTGAGCTTAACCTACAAAACAAATAACAATTATAAATTATAAGAGGTGTTTATGGACACTGTCTGTTATTTTCTCTCCAAAATAGCCACGTAGCATTACTTATTCATTCTAGAGTTTTATCACCTTTTTTATAAGTAAATTGGGCTTATTGAGACTTTAGCAAATATATAAACATATAGTTGCCCATAACTTGAATTAATTTTGACATTAGAGTGAGCAGTTCACATAAAAATTCCAACGTATCTTGTTTTGTTTTGTGATGCATACAAGAACAATATTCTAATTAGTCTCAGTGTTTCCATACAAGTGTCTTTTAGGAGAACACTTGAGAAAACAGAGTAAAGAGAGAACAGAGAAAACAAAAAGAATCACAAGTGTTTGAAGAACTGAAAGTATGGCTTATTTCTGTACTAAGCTTCTCATTACAAGTCATATTTATAGAGTACAATTACAGAGAGAAAAGCCAAAGTTGTTACAGGGAAAAACTTACAACCCGAGAGACCAAAACTCTAACTAATCTAACAAACTAACTGCCTTAACAACTTAATCACAGCTGTCAAAATCATCAGCTAAATTGGTATATTCAACAACCCCCCTCAAACTGCACTGAGATGTATCCAGTGACAGTTTGGTACAAAGAAAGTGGAACTTAGGCAAGGTGAGAGGTTTGGTTAGTATATCAGCCGGTTGAAGCTTCGTAGGAATGTAATTGACAACAAGTTTGTTCCAAGAAACCAAATCACGAACATAATGGACATCAACCTCAATGTTCTTGGTCCTTGAGTGATAAACCAGGTTGGAAACTAACATCTGAGCTCCTTGGTTGTCACACCAAATGATTGGTGTTGAAGGAAGACCAATACCAAGTTCAGTAAGAGCTGATTGCACCCAAACAATTTCAGTAGCTATAGTAGACAAGGACCGATATTTGGACTCGGTACTAGATCGAGCAATAGCTTTCTGCTTGCGAGAGGCCCAAGTGATAAGATTGCCCCCAAGCTTAAGACAAAAACCAGTGGTAGACTTCCTATCATCAAGATTGCAAGCCCAATCTTCATCGGAGTAGCCTTCTAGAGTGAGTAAGGCAGCTGGTTTGAAGACAAGTCCAAGAGAAATAGTGCCTTTAAGGTACCGCAGAAGCCGTTTGCAAGCACACCAATGAGTAATAGTTGGCTCTTGCATAAATTGACTCAGTTTATTTACAGCATAGGATAGATCAGGCCTAGTCAAAGTCAAGTATTGCAATGCCCCAAGAGTGCTACGATAAAGAGTGGGATCATGAAATGGCTGACTGTCCTTGAGAAAAAGCTTATAACCAGGACACATGGGCATTGCACAAGGCTTCCAATCCTCCATTTTGGTGCACTGTAGAATGTCAATAGTATACTTTGATTGACAGAGAAAAAGTCTATCCTTGGTTCTATGAACCTCAAATCTAAGAAAGTAATTGATTGAACCAAGATTCTTTAAAGCAAACTTGGTATTCAAAGCATGAATTAGCTGCTGTATGTGACTAGAATCAGCCCCTGTGATCAGTATATCATCAATGTATACAAGAAAAAGCAAAAGATTCCCATCTTTGTTGGAGAAAAATAAGGAAGAATCAGAAATTGAATTAGTAAAACCCCATGACAAAAGAGCAGTTTTCAACTTGTTAAACCAGGTTCTAGGAGCTTGTTTGGGGCCATAGAGAGCCTTGTGAAGTTGACAAACATGATTTGGATACTGTGGATGCTCAAAACCCTTTGGTTGTTGCATGAAAACTGTCTCTTCTAAATCTCCATTAAGAAATACATTATTAATATCCACTTGTTTGATATCCCAACCATTTGTAACAACCAAAGTAAACATGATTCGTATAGTTGATTGTTTTACCATAGGGCTAAATGTATCAAAGTAATCAATACTAGGGGTTTGTTGAAATCCTTTAGCTACAAGACGAGGTTTGAACTTTTCTAGAGTCCCATAAGCTTTAAGCTTAGTTTTGAACACCCACTTATTCTGTACTAAGTTTATCTGAGAGTGAAAAGGGACCAAAGACCAAGTATTATTACGCATTAAAGCTTGATATTCTTGCTCCATAGCTGACTTCCATTTTGGATCAGAGAGTGCCTGTTGAATAGTAGAAGGCTCACAAAAAGAGTTGTTAGGACAAGTTAGTTCAACAACTAATAATTTTGGTTTATGAATTCCTGACTTGGCCCGAGTTTGCATAGCATGATAATTAATGGGAAGTGAAGGATTAGGAGGCTCAATTGGCAATGAGATTGGTAAAGGAATGGGTGGTGGGGAAGAAGAAATAAGAGGAGAATGATTAATATTGTCATGGCTGTCAACAGATGGAGATTGATTATTTATACAAGGTGAAGAAGAACTAGAAATATTTGGAGTAGAAGATAAAGGAGGGACTGGTTGGGAATTGTTTTGGTGAGGTTGACTCAAGATTTGTGCTGTAGTATTTATAGGAAAAGGCACATAGATGGCTTGCGTAGGAGGTGAAGAGAAAGCTGCACCATTTGAATTGATTAGTGTAGAATAAAGAAAGCATTTTTCATCAAAAGTGACACTTCTAGCAATATAAATTCTTCCTGAAGGATGGAGACATCTATAGCCTTTGTGAGAAGGACTATATCCTAGAAATATGCATGTAGATGTCTTGAAATCAAACTTATGATTATTGTATGGCCTAAGTAAAGGAAAACAAGCATAGCCAAAAGTTTTTAAAAATGAATAATCTGGTTGTTTATGGAAAAGATACTCAAATGGAGTTTTGTGTGCAAGGTTTTGGGCTGGTAGCCTATTGATGAGATATGTGGCAGATACAAAAACATCCCACCAAAACTTGAGTGGAATTTGAGCTTGAGCAAGTAATGTTAGGCCATTTTCAGATATATGTATATGTTTTCTTTCTGTTCTACCTTGTTGTTGGTGAGTATGAGGACAAGGGTGTCTAAAAATGACTCCAAGATGGGCTAAAATTGGTTTAAGAGGTCGGTATTCTCCTCCCATTCAGCTTGTAAACACTTTATTTTACATGAAAATTGTCTTTCAACATATGCATTAAATTGAAGAAATATACGGGTGGTATCTGATTTTTGTTTGAGAGGATAGATCCATGTGAATTTGGAATAGTCATCAATGAAATGCACATAAAATCTATAGCCTTCACTAGTTTGATGTGGGGATGTACCCCAAAGATCAGAGTGAACAATTTCAAATGGTGCACTAGTAATGTTTGTAGATGATGGAAATGTAAATTGATGTAATTTTCCATATTGACAAGCATGACAGAAATCAACATGAGTTGAGGGAATTTGCAATGAATTCAAAACTTTATTCAAAATCACTTTAGATGGGTGGCCAAGTCTATTGTGCCACAATTTTATTACAGCAGTATGCTTATTATAGCTGGATTGATTTGGTACATTATTGGACTGAGAAAGAAAAACAACTGGATGTGATGACTGAGAAGTCGAACAACTAGAGGAAGAACTGACAATAGGCGACTCCAACTGGTACAAGCCATCTTTAAGAGTGCCCTTGAGAAGTGGAGTCTTTGAAATGTTGTCCTTAATAAGACAAAAATCAGAAGTGAATTCTACTGTGACATCATTATCTTTTGTAATTTGAGAAATGCTGATGATATTTTTGGTGATAGATGGAACATGGAGAATATTTTTAAGATGCAAAGATTTATTAGCAGCTAAATAACTAGGTCCAATGTGAGCAATAGAGAGTTGTGTGCCATTACCTACAACACGCTTTTCTTTACCTTTGTATTTGTTCTTTGTCATTAGATTGGCACTATCTGAGGTGATGTGATTGGTGGCTCCACTGTCAAGAAACCAAGATTCATCACTGTGAGTGGAGGTGGAAGCAACGTGAGCTTGAGGAGCAGTTTCAACAGAAGTTTGGTGGGCATCATCTGGACCATGGTAGCTAACATTTCAGAACGGAGTGACCGGGTTTGCCCCAGAGTTGACAAATGAGACGATTGACGTTGCCATTGTAATAGCCTCTACCTCTTCCATTTGAGTAACCTCATCCTCTGCCTCTGTTGGAATTTTTGTTGTAGTAGTTCCTATTTTGACTGTAAGGAGGACCATTGTGAGGCTTCTTGGTTTGAATAAAGTTTGTTGTTGGAGCATTGAGAACAAGAGCAGCAGTAGCCTGAGTAAGCTCAAGGCGCATCTCATGTTCTGCAACATATATTGAACTTCTTGAATGGAGACAGTGTTCTTGGATGTAAGATTGACAACAATTGATTTTTATTCGGAACCGAGATTAGCAAGAACATACAAGATCAACTGATCTTCAGAAATGGGATTGCCAGCAGCACGTAAGCCATCAACATAGCTTTTCATCTTGAGCATGTACTCATCAACAGACATGGAACCTTTCTTGGTGCTTTGGAGAAGAGTCATAAGATGAATCATCCTAGCCTTAGAACGAGTGCTAAACAGATTGTTAAGTGTAGTCCATATCTCAACCGATGTTTTGCAGTCAACAACATGGCCAATCATGGGCTCAGAGATAGAAGAAATCAACCAAGAAAGTAAGAACTGATCAAGGCGATTCCAAGATGTGAAAGTAGGACTACTAACCCTTGTGGTTGATCCAGGAGCTTTTGGAATTGTGGCCGAAGGACAAGGTGTAGTGCCGAGAAGAATCCCTTCAAGATCGTGTGCCCGAATTGATGGAAGAACTTGGGAACGCTAGAAGAAATAGTTGCTGCGATCCAAGCAAAGTGAAGGAAGAAGCATCGTAGATGGAACACTGGATGGGGTGAAGACAGTGGAGCCATGTGAAGAGGACGAAGAGGACTCCATGATCGAGTGGCTCTAGTACCAACTTGAGAAAACAGAGTAAAGAGAGAACGGAGAAAACAAAAAGATTCACAAGTGTTTGAAGAACTGAAAGTATGACTTATTTCTGTACTAAGCTTCTCACTACAAGTCATATTTATAGAGTACAATTACAGAGAGAAAAGCCAAAGTTGTTAATGGGAAAAACTAACAACCCGAGAGACCAAAACTCTAACTAATCTAACAAACTAACTGCCTTAACAACTTAATCACAGCTGCCAAAATCATCAGCTGAATTGGTATATTCAACACGAACAAGACATTTATGCATTGTATAAGAGTCAACACAGAATTGAACATGGCTAAAACCACCCGAAAGAAAAAGAAGAAAGGAATTTTTAATTTTCTTATTATTTCTGAAGATCAGTCGAATACTACAAAAGTAAGAAATTGCATAGATAATTATAACAGTTATTTAGAAACATAAAATGACTTTTAATTTAAACTAAAATAAAACCATATATATACCAAGAAATTGGCCATGACCATGGTCTATAAGAAAAACTGGTTGAAATGACTTCTTGTGTTACTCATCATGGCTAACTGTTGCTTATGATCATTCTTGTTCGCTGGTTATTCATTATGATTTTCTGAACAGCAATTTTTCTCATGTTTTTTGCGACAACATCATCACCATCACCATCTTCATCTTTATCTTTATCTTCTTCTTCTTCTTCTTCTTCGTTATCGGCATCATCACGATCAGCTTCAGCAGTTGCACAATCCAGATGAACTCCATAGTCACAATCATTACAGAAATAGGCCCAATATTCCTCAATGAAACCTGATCCACAGACCCCACAAAGGTACCCTTCTTCTCTTTCTTTTTCTTCTTCTTCTTCATCATCATCATCATCTTCTTCTCCTCCTTCATTTGCAGCTTCTTCTTTGTCCTGACAGTCCTCCTTTTTTTCCTGTTCATCCTCAATGTCTTTTTCCATTTCTACATCTTCCTTCTCACTGTCTTGACCACTCACTTTTTTGTCTCCCATTGACTTTCGCTGTGGTAGTGAGAACACAAGCTGGAGCGGGTGACAGTGATCTTCCCGTACGACAGAATCAGCCAAGGCAGCACATTGAACATGGAGGTCGAATCGGCAATCATAGCAGTTGTAGACGAAGGCTCCTCCGCCACTGCCACCACAAGCATCACAATTGAAGATGTAAGGAGGAGTGGGGTGGAGAGTGAGAGGGTGATGAGCATGAGAACTGTGTCGAGTTTCTCTTGGGAGTTCAGAACATGGCTTGTGGAGGATGAAGTCACACTTTTGTTTGGTACACTTGAAGGCTGATGAGCCTGGAAACACTTCTAGCTGACAACCTGAGCACATGATTTGATCCTCTTCGTCTTGATTTATTTCGCATGGATCCAAGGGATGGCGATGAGTGAAATGCTTGATCTCCATTGTTGATGATCAAATTTTACTTACTAGTTGTTTTGGATGGTATTATTTGGGAATATGCAACTGAATATATAAAAGGTCGAGTTTGTCAACGCTTTTGGTTTATTGCATTGCACTCAACGAACAGCTATTGTCATAATTTATATATAATATTGTAAATGTAGTTCGTAAACCGTGGACTTTTACTAGTCTAACTTGGTTTTTTTTAGTAATTTACAACAAATATTAAAAAAAGAGTTGAGACATTTTTAATTTGTCTAGTAGGAGTATGCATATGATCGGGTAGTAGTGTTCTTTAGTCATATATATGCGAAAGTCTTCCACGTTGCATGAACTCAATCAAAAATTGTATCGTGTTGGCTCAAACAAATTTACTCCTGACAAAAAAAAAAAAAACAATTTTACTAATTACTTGTTGTGAAACAACAAACAAACAAGAACTAAACAAAAGAATCAGTAATAAGCAAGATAATAAAAACAAGATAACAGCAAGAGTTTACTTGGTTCGGTTCATTCTCATGAACCTACTCCAAGGGTCTGAACAGCCAAGAAATGGCTGATATACTTTATTCAATCTGAGTGTTACAAAAGAAAGAGATTACGCCAGAGACAAGCTCACAAACACCTGAGTTATAAGCCCTGTTTTCTTCTCTCAAAACAGAACAAAATTCTCACCAAACTCTCTCACTAAACTCAGCTCTCCAAGAACTCCTTTTCTCAGCTTTACAAAGTTGTTATTAATAAACTAAACTTTACAGTATATATATATATACAATTAAAAGGCTGTAACTAAAACATAACTGTCTTGGAGAGTGCACACGTGTACCAGCTTACTTAAGTGGCTGAATCACTTTTCCAACATTACTTGTATTGTGTATATGTTGGATCGTGTTTTTGCTGTCCCGGTGCATACTTAGTCAGGCAAGTTTATTCTGCTTGTCATATTGATACAGGCAAAATGACTAATTGTGTGTCTGGTTAGCCCAATCAAATGTATTAATTGTTGTGTAGTGCATATTTTTCAATCATTTATATTTGTTTAATAAAATTTAAATTTTTTTAAGGATTTTAAAAATATTGATTAAATTAAAATTATGGGTAAACATATTATTTAATAATTTAAGTGCAACTTTTTAAATTATTAAATAATTTTTGCTCAAATTTTTTTGAGGATGACTACCATCAGTATTAAAATGGTGACCAAAGCAACTTTTTATTGTTAAAAAAATACTTTATGGCTTAAGAGCAAGTAAATTTTCCTTTGATAAAATGATATTTATTGCATTGTTGTGTATTTCTTAAGAATGAATAAAATAAATATTTGTCTTTTTTGTTTTTTTTTTCCAAATGACAAACTTAGATTTGAGAAATTACAATAATGAATGGCCCTTAAAGAGGTCAATAGACAGATATATCTCGTATAATAAGAAAATAGAGTAAATTGTCCTTTCTTTTTGTTTATTATATGTTTGACTTTACCCATTTGTCTCAAATATATATTCATATAAATTAGGATATTACTTGAACACATTATCATGTGAATTAGGCTCGTTTGGAATAGTTTTTAAAAAGGTTAAAATTGTTTTCTGAAAATATTGTACAATGTTTAGTAATAAGTAAAAAAATAATTTGTTGAGTAATTTATGCAGAAACAAAAGCTAATTTTTAACTTTTTCTAAAAATAGTTTTTTAAAAACACTTTGCAATAAAATTATATATTATATATTACTCAATAAAATATTAAGAATAAATTAATATTATGAAAAATAAACAATATTTAAAACCATATAATATATAATATTTTTTTAAGTTGCAGCTGTTAAATATTCTTTGTATTTCAAGCCATGCATTATTTTTTCCGGCAATCAAGAGACCTATTTTAAATCCCTTGTGCCTTTTTCTCTTCTGCCTTATTATTATTTTTTTATTTTAGTTCTATTTTATTATTTTATACCCATTTCTATTTTCTTTTTTATCTCACACTGCGTACCCATTTATTTTAGAAGAAACTAGAACCGCTTTCTAAAGTTACATGTCTAAAGTTAATCATGAGACTATAGCACCGCTTTAATTCTTATTCCCATACGACTGTCATTCTTGAATTGTAGTAGTAAAGAGACAAATACATATTATAATGAGTGTGTTGGTGGTCTGTTATTTATTTAGATTTATTTAAGGTATTATTGGGAAGAATGGATATCTACCACAACATAGAATAGAGAAATCTCATGTATATGTTTTTGGTTTTGTTTAATTTAATTTAATTTTATATTTTCTATGTTTTTTTAGCAATGGTTTAGCGAAAGAATAGAAAAAGCTTATGGTATATATAAATTTAAGAACATTTGACCAAAAAAAAAAAAAAAAAATTTAAGAACATGGTATATAACTTATTTCTACTCTGATCACTGGAATTTCCGAGGCTTACCTACAAACAATCAAGAACGGATTATGAATTTTTGTTTGATAAAAAATGTTTGCAAGCAATATCAATCTATATATTTAGATAGGGGTAGATTATAGATTGATATCATTGAAAAGATCAAAATTGTTCTCCATGAATTTATTTACTAAGCCTCAAAAGAAATTAAAAGAAATCTCTTGGGATACCTGGACAAAGGCACTCTGACACACAAGGTTTTCTCAAAGATCTCTTAAGAAATGTGAAATGAGTGAACAATGAGTCTAATGTCCCATTTCTAGACCCTTGAAACTGCTACAAAAAATACTTTTTAGTTTTTAGGGCATGCCCCCCGCGAGTCCTTTATTTGAGAGAGCCTTAAAAAGTTAAATTTTGTAAGGCGCACGTTGCAAGCCTTAAAATAATATTTTTAGCGTGCGAGTTGTGAGTCCTAAAAGAATGTTTTTAGGGTTCGCACTGCGTATCCTAAAAGATCTCATTGACTGTCTTTAAATAAAAATTTTAGGACTCTCTTTGTGTGCCCTAAAAGAAGATTTTTAGGGTGCGCAATGTATGACCTTTAAAGTTATATTTTTAATTTAAAAAAAATAATATATATTTATTTTAAATTAAAAATTATGATTTAAATTAAATATTTATATACAAATCAGAAAACTTATAAATTAAAATAACAAAACTTATACATGAGATAGTTACAAATCTAAAATAATAAATTTTGGAACAAATATGAATAATGATGAAACTTATACATTAAAATTTTTGAACTTCTACCCAATTCCAAAAAAGAAACAATCTTGATGTTTGCATTATGCATTACAAATATAGCAAAAAGGATAAACCTTACACGATGCTTGTACCATTTATTCCCATCAAGTCCATCTATGTTAGCCTCCTTCAGCTAGCATCAACCCATCATTTGATGTCCGCTTCTTCAAGGTCACTAATTCACTATAGTAGTACTCTCTTGCTCTCTCATAATCTGCAGTTATTTCACATAAGGACCACAAATGTTAAAGAATCTTATAATAATTAACAATATTCAAATCCAAAAAAATTGTAGTACTTACAGAACTCATTATAGCAAGCTCCTCCAAACCATAAACATCCTGTGGCTGATAAGTAAAATGTACTAAACAATCTAACTACACTTATTTACTTGTATATACAATATAGATCTTCAAAGTATATAGAAACACATAATAATACATATGAGTATATACAAAATTTTCCAGCCAACCTAATCCTTTAATTAATGCATGCATTTCAAACAGGATCATAAATTTTTTGCAAGTAGATGTCAAAGCTATAAAGTCCAAAATGATTCTTAGACAACAATTACTCTAATACCCACCATCACTATAAAGATATAAAGATATTGATGATAGCCAAAAGTATCATAAAAATACTAAAGCAAAGGAAATTATACAAGCTTCATTAGCAAACGAAATATTTTCAATATCATTTTCTTTAATTAGCCTATTTATTGATCACGAGGAAGTTAGTAGATTATGAAAACAGTTATGAATATGTATAGAACAAAACAACAATATCAAAATATATTATAGAATGATCTCACAAAATAAACAAAACCTAAAAATAAGATGAATGATGCATAATAATACCAATTGACATATAAAATTTTAAATATACTAATTACTCTTGCAACAACCTATAGCCAAAGAATGAGTGTATACATCTATGCTTAGCAGACTCAAAGAGCAAAAAGAAAAAAAATGGACTATTGCTCTTTGAGTCTGCCAAGCATAGATGTATACACTCATCCCTCGCTGTAAGCCTAGCCCGCTGTCCATCCAGCCACCGTCCATTCCATCCCCCGCTGCAAGCCTAGCCTGCCGACCGGTCCACTTCGAGGTAGATGGTGAGAGAAGAAGGCAGAGAGAAAATGAAATGGGTACGAGGAGAAGAGAGAAGAGAACAAAGAAAGAATGAGAGAGGGAAGCGGCTGAGAATGTGTGGGAGAAAGAATAGGGTTTCAACTTTTAATAATAATAATAATAGATATTGTAATTATATAGAGAGAAAGAAACGTGGGAGATCTAAATTCTGATTGTTTTATTCCAATTATCTATTTAATTATTTGTTATTAATTATTTTCCAATAAATAATAATTCAAATTAAAAGAGAAAGCTTTGTAAAACTTTAATTTTATTACTCCAAGTATTTTCTTTGTTTTTTTCTTTCTAATTTAGTTATTAATAAAGATTTAATTAATTTATTTTTTCTTTTAATGCCCACCTTGAGAGTCATCAATAGTCTTTTAGGACACTCAAAGTGTGTCCTTAAAAATCTTCACCCGCTCAAATTTCTTCAGTTTTTTAAGACTTTCACTGCGTGTCTTAAAATATATTTTTTTAAAGACTCTCATGAAGTGTCCTAAAAATTTTAAGAAATATTTTTAGGACTGACATCTAGGTGAGTGCTCTAAAAAAATTATCTTAAAAAGCCAATTTTTATAGCAGTAAAGTGTTATTTATAAACAAAAGTAAAATAGTTAAAATGTTAGAAAGAGTTATCATGATTCGGCATGTTAGCCCATCAAATGCGGTGGAGATAAGTTATTTGACAGCTTTGATCTAGCAAAATACGACCATTCCCAATTCTTGAGACTTAATTCAATCAACCTTGAAAGGTCGGGCGAACTTATATCTTCTTTTATTCCGATCCCTTTTTAGCACCTATTGATTGTTAGTAACTTTGAGTACAATCTAGTCAATTGCGTGTTATGTACATAAAAATAATATTTAATGATAAGGATCAATTTGATCCACATAGAATTACTCCTCATCCAATTTGAGCTTCATGACAAGATGCATTATGAAAGTCACAAACAGTTTACACCTCAACACAGTTGAAAATATCAAGTCTCTCACAATACAAGATCACACACTCAAGCTGTGTACCCCAAGACAACCGAGCTCATTAATTTCCAACAACACTTTCAATGGCTCAAACTTGCTCTCATGGACTCAGTGCCCTTGATACTGACTTTCTCTTGTGTAAAATTATATTTTAGAAGTAATTCAGTAAAAGAGGTGCAGCTTGTATTTATAAGAGAAGTTTTTCCTAAAATAGTAAAATGAATTAGTTAATAAGGCTAACTAAAGGTTACTATAAGAAGAATGAAGTTGAGTTTTGAAAGAATTAACTCCACTATTATTAATGAAAAACAGTATTCTTATTTAAAATTTAGCACTCCTGATTTTATTTTGATATTGTTCGTTGGTTTAATTTAGCGCTATAAAATTCTATTGAGCACAAATTATAACTTTTATTTTATTTGGCAAGTCAAGATCTGATAAAAAAATGTTTAAGTGTATTTTAATTCAATGAAATGTACTCAGATTTAATTAAAATTAATTTTCAAATAAATCAACTATATTTATATTAGCGTTAAGATATTATTCTTGTATTATTAAGATAAGAAGGCATTTAATTTGAACGGGGAATGTTTTAGAAATAATAGATTGGAAACAAGTGAGAAAGCTTTAAACTTTTATATTCAATTCTAAGTAATGCTCATTCGAAAATAACTTCAATTCTTCTCTCTCTACTTCAAACACCATACATCTCTCTTCTTTCTTTTCTTGTTAGGAGGTGTACAACAATGCATAATTAACTAAGGTGGTGTGCAAAATAACAATCTAACAAATTCAAGATTAATTCATCAAAATTTTGTCCAAATAACATCGAAACAATGTTACAAAATTGACACGAGATGCCAGTTTTTAATTGAAGTACATGAATGGGTTTAAGGCTAATAACTTTGATTTTGTATTACAATTCAAAGCAATAATGACAAGTAATTTAACTGTAATGGAAGACAATCACAAAGTACATAAACACAATAAATGAATGAAGAGTTGACCTTTGTTGAAGAAGAACTTTCAAACATAAAATCACAAGTCTATGATTTTATGTGAACCACAAATATTACAAGGGCTTGACACAAATAAAGATTTGTTGTCCAAAAAATTTTATTCCTAGCCTTCTCATTGGAATTGCTTGAAGTTACAACAATTGAATGATATTGGGATTCACAAGCCTTGATCATACAAGTTATGCTTTCTCAATGAAGATCTTGGAGAAAACTAGTAATCTTGAAAGCTGGAGAGAGAGAGAGAGAAAGAGGTGAGTGATCAAGTCACCAATTAACTCAAATGAACCATTTAAATAGTATAAGAACCTCATTAGACTCAACCAATTAGAACAGAGAATTTTAATTTGATTTTTGGAGCCAAAAACACAACACTGTACTGACTAGTACAGACAGCCCAGGCAGCACGTCGCCTCATCCACTCTTTAGAGCGCATTGCTGATCCCACTGACTTGGCACTCCAAAACTTGTCTCAAAACATCTCCAAAACTTGTCTCAAAACATCCCCAAATTCTCCCAAACTTTTTGGGTACTCTTATAGACTCCAAAGAAATACTTTGGACCCAAAAAGATAATTTATAAATGCATATATCAAAAGTCAACTCTCACTTGTTGACTTTGTGCAATCATTATGGTTTTGCACCTCTTTGTGCCTAATCAATTTCACCATGTATTTAACCAATCATAATAGTATTGACACTTGTACATCGACCGAAAACTAACGTTCAATGCCGTGTGACTTCCTATACAAACCACGAGATGAGAGTTATACAAGAACCATCATCTCATGCATACACGGTACACGAATGGATGACAACTGATGAAGAGCCATTGTCTCATGCATACATGGGATGATAGTTAAATATAATGTCATCCCATGATATCCTCTAACAACAATTTTTCCTCTATTTAGCTAATAGTTTCTTTAGGTATAATGCCCCATTGACATTGACAATAAATATGTATTTTTTTCTTTTCCTTTTTAAGCTAGTATATTACTCAAAATTTTCTGTAAGTGTAATTAATAATATACACTACAAAAAATGATGTTAGTATCAAGAACATAATACTTGTTGACTGTGTTTTTCTATATCAACTTAATCTAGGAACTCGACATAACTTAGAAGAAAATGATAGAGATTTTACCTGGTTCAGGCTATAAAAGAGCCCTAGTCCACGAGTCTTTGATATTAGAGAGTTAGAAGCTTGTTTGAGCAAGCTTCAATGTAGTCTCATGAAGCGTATATATTGCTCTGAGTTTACAATGTTGTAACTAGCCAAAAATTTTGAACCCCTTGCAAGGAGATACCCTCACCCTATTTATAGAGGTCTGAGTCATTAATGCCCTTAATGAACATATAATACACATTCCCCCATTATTTAGGGAGTAAACTGCTAATTAATTACATATGGATTCGTTAACAAAGACCATGGGCCCAGGCGGATTGCACGGGGCCCATTTGCAGAAAGCTGCCCACCAACTTCATGGTGAGCATGTATCTGACCATTTCAGGATACAGTGCACATTCATCCATGTCAAGCGGTGTTGTGGGAAATGCCAATTGTCAAGGGTACAAACTCGACACCACTAATCAAGGCTCACAAAAAGTTTTTAGATGATCTGGTGGGCCATAGCTACGACGATTGACACCTGGCAGCCACTCTAGATCCAAGGACAATAATCATAGACTGGGAGATTGGCGAATAAAGAGAGCGATGACCATTTGAATGGTCCTCGGGGCACGACCTCACTTGGAGACATCTATACCGAGGAGATAGATCACCAGACGTGGCCTCGCCATGAGACATCCGCACCTCGAGGATAGACCTCGGGGCGTGGCCTCATTTGGAAGCACCCATTCCTTGAAGATGGGTCATCGAACGTGGCCTCACCTTGAGACGCCTTGAGGACAGACCTCGAGGTGTGGCCTCACTTGGAGACATCTGTGTCTGGCCAGACCATAGTACAAAACCTCATTTGTACTCGAGCTTAATTACTCCTCTTACGAATGCCACGGTCCTATGGTGAAAACACGGACAACATTTGCCCCCCAAGTCTTCACTTGTCCTCGGACACTGGAGACTTAGTCTGAGAGGAGTAATTTGAAAGGTCTTTGGGAAGTGACACTTGGGATCTTCATGGTGTCACTCCTGGAAAAGTTAGTGCCACGTGTCGAATCCCTATTGTTGGGCCCATAAATCTGTGCCATTAATGAGGAGTCCACTCCACTACCCAAAACGTCTAATCCATACCCTAGGTGTCCTTTCGCTTTATATATGATGCATCCTTTTCCCATGCTAATGATCATGATGCCCGCCTTTTGGAGTCTGACTGTTGGATTACTATTGAGTGCCTAAGTCGTAGGTAATCAATGGTCGGGGTGGAGCTGCTTCCACCACAAGTTGTTCAAGTATAAAACCTCGATAACCACCTCTCAGAAATCACTTTTCGCATCCAAAATTCAAGACCCCAGAACTCTCAGCCCCTCTCTTCTTCTTCTTCTCCTCCTCCTTGCTTCCCAAAGTTTCCCCATTTTCTGAGTTCTCAATGCTCTGGACGGTTGGCGAGAATCATCGTACTTCTAGTCTGACGACAAGCAGTTTTTTAGAGTCAGGACTCGCTTTAACACATACAAGCGCTTCATCTAGAGTAAGTTTTACTTCTGTCACCTATTAGGTTTTGTGTTTATTTTTGAATTCTATTGAGGGTTTTAGTTGCACGCTTAAGATTTTGTATTACTGGCACTTTAGAGGTCATTTCGACCTCTTTTGTATCTTTTTGGGCACATTTCGACATTAAAAATGGTCTAAATGGTCCCCTACACTCAGTACGCGACTTTTTTGCATTTTTGGACATCCGACCAGAATTTGGAAAATTCCTAGATTTTGGCGATGTTCATAGTTTTCGGTGGTGCTTTTCGGCGACCATCCTTTGGCCCCGAAGACACCCCAGTCCCATTAGAATTTTTTTTTCTTTTTCTCAAGCAATAGTCTTAGGGGTTCTCGTCCTTGGCCTATTTTCTTTGGGTCATGACACTAACTTCTTGGTTTCTTATTTCAGATGTCTGAGGAGATTCAACACTTACACCAGTAGGCATTCTATGCATTCGACTCCGAGGTACTGGAAATGACCTAAGAGGCAGGAAGACTTCCTGAGAAGAGAAAACAGGCGGAAAGCAGTCAGTGGGTGGACACCACATCAATGTGGGTGCGCTTGTTTTAGAAGGAAGAGAGGGTGCATGAGAGTGTCCACGGCCTCGGGGCCTGGAGCACGTACAATCTCCAAGTTGGTGCAGCTTTGCCATTGCAACAGTACTACGTCGACTTTTTAAAGTTTTTCGCCATAGCTTCATTCTAGCTATCCCCAAATAGATATTGGGTGCTGGTCGGGCTGTTCGTTCTGTACAAGAGGAAGAAATGGCACGTTCCTTTCCCAGCTTAGATACTGTACATCTACAGCTTCTGACCATGTCTGAGGAAGGATGATTGGGATGGGTACTACACACTGAGGAAGCATACGTACTCGGGGATGAACTACAAGACCCTGTGGGCAATGAGAAGTATGCGAGGGACTACAAGGACCATTTCTTCTGGGTAAGTGGATTCCCTATGCGGACCAACCCGACTCTTCTCTTGGACTTCGCCAGGGTTCGTAAGTATCACCTCTCGAGTTATTCAATTTATTAGTCCTCTGCTTGTAGTTTTTCGTTAGCCTCAACCCTTTCTTTTTAGGTCCCTTCTGGCGCACACCATTTGTTGATGCCTACAACGAAAGGTTCAAGAAATTGAACACATTACCCATGGAGGAGAAGAATCTTAGTTTTCTTGTCACTAAGGCCCATCTTCGACAGTATGACCTGCTTTAGGAGGATCAAAGGATAAGCGTCGTTGCCCCCACCAGATTTCGTGATTCAAAGAAATCACTTAACGAGACGAGGCTCCACACGCAGTATATCGTGGCGAAGACCCAGTATGAGTACGAACAGTGTCTCCACGAGGAGCGAATAGAGAGCGTACTTGCGATCGAAGCCACCACGGAGGTGAAAAAAGACAAAAAGCTCGAGGCTGGGATCGAATCATCATTCTTTCCTCAAGGTAAATCCCCAATAAATTTTAACTATGCCTGTCACGTAGGGGAGGGAACTAGTGGTGACCACTCCTTATTCTCGCCATCACATTTCGAGTGTGGGCATGTATTAGAGCGTCCTTGAACTGATAGGAAGTGTCAGGACTACCAAGACCTTATCGACATTTTTCTCCACCATCTAAAGAGGAGGAAACACCCCCAAGGGCTTCTGCCTTTGAACGAGGTGATGTCCATGCACGCGATATGGTTTTGTCAATATGACCCCAACACAACACAAGAAATGGGCCGACTTGTCTGTGAGTTTTCCCATTCCATTCTTCACCTAGAGGAGCCTTGTCGTGGTGGGACTCCCAAGGAGATTTATTTTGTGTCTTCCATGCATGTTTTTTTTTATAGATAGCTTCCTTTCTTTACTTCCGAAGACTAACCTTATATGTTTCTTTGTGCAAAAACCATGGGCCTGTCCGACTTGTTCAGGTAGAAGCGACAGAGGGTGACGGAGCACTCTCAAATAGACACCCCAGAGGCGTCGGTTGTGATGCCCCTGCTGTAACACCCTACTACCCAAGGACCGTTACTCTGTGTATTTTAAATAGTGCTAAACTCGCTAACCGAGCCATTTGGCCATAATCGTGTAAGTAAATGTGATTAACGACTTAGGGTTACAAATTTTGTTCAAAGACACAATGTTTCACTAAAATGTTTACTGTATACATTGGGATCCCAAAATACATTTAAGAGGGTTAAATACAATAAAAGATTTACAACCTGCCGACCTAAGCGGCAAAAATAGGGTTTAACCCTAGGTCCTCTTTAAACCCTCGGGCGTGGTGGTCGAGCAGCCGCATATGTACACATTGTCACCTAAGCTCTCCAACTCAAGGATGGTTCAACTTTCTTTTACCTTTACATGCACCACATAGCACTTGTGAGTCGAGATTCAGCAAGAAAACTCAAACACATGCTCATAAGCAGTTAATATTATGTCATCAAATCATAATAAGCATGCCTAGCAGTAATAACCCTATTCATGCATGCATGCAAGTACAAATAAATGATTATGGGGTCCTGTGCCCTGAGTTGATTACTTATTAAGTCAATCTGAGGTCTTGTTCCTTGAATAGATGACTAGGGTCCTGGGCCCTGAATAGATGACTGGGGTCCGATGCCCTGAGTAAATGACTGAGGTCCTGTGCCCTGAGTAAATAAATGGGGACTTGTGCCCTGAGTAAATTACTTGGGTCCTATGCTCTGAATAAATGACTATTAAGTCATTCTGGGGTCCTGTGCCCTAAGCCATGAGATGTTCCAGTATCCTGAGCCTTTTAGCCCTAACTCTGAGTAACTAGCGTTAGGCTAGCCAAGCGCTTTAGTTTTCTTCGACCAATAGGTCGGTCAAGCATTTGATGCTCATGTTGATTATATCTAATCATTTCGGCCTGCGTTCAATATGCTAATGCCGCTCTTGACTCATAAGTCAATTCCATACGACCATCGCTCAGTACTATTGTCGATCATGACTGATAAGTCAGAGCTTCACGACCACTACTAAACACCATTGCCATTTCTTAACTAATAAGTTAGTGCTTTCTCAATAAGGTAATGCAAACATGCATATATCATATGTCAAATATCCAGATATAAGGCATTCAACATGCTTAATCAATAATCGCAAGCATAATCATAATCATGCACAATTATAGAGACTCAAGCTCTGATCAATTCCATATTCAAAATTCATGCCATGCCATAACCACATGTATCACATGCATCACATATTGGGTGCAGTTTTCTTACCTTTGTTCCAAGCACAGGTTACCAATAAACGACCCTCAAGCACAATCCTGTTGCCAAGCCCCTAGCAACAACCTAGTCACAACCATAATATAGAATCCCATAAAAAATGAGTAAATAAATACTTCCAGACCGAATCCTAGCCTCCGGAACGTCGAATCCTACCAAATCGGGTAGTAGGATCGATCCCAAGCCTTTAGAGTTAAGCTCCCACATCTAAAAAACCAAACCTAGGCAAAATTGCACAGGCGAGCCGTAACTTGATCCTGGGGGTCACGGCGCGCCTCCCTGACAGAGAGCCCTCTACCTGGGCTTCAGGGTGCCGACCGCGACTTAGTCCTCTAGTGTCCCCTCCCCCCCCCCCCCCCCCCCAAGGCAGAGCTCTCTTGGTTCTGGGTTCACCTAGGTCGCGACTTGCTAGAACATGGTCGCAACCCAACCTCTAACTCAGCCATTTCCTATGTTTTTTTCCCATTTAAAATGCTCCAAAAACCTATCCAAACATATCCAAATCCCAAAAACAAAGTTCCCAAACATCCTAATTTCCCAAAACCATGAAATCCCAATCCCAATCAAATCAGAAACTCCTCAAAACGTAAAAATCCAATCAAGGCTTAAAAGCTCGAAAACTTAAAACTTCAAGCTTGGATTACAACTGATTGAGTTGTTTCCCAATTAAATCCTTTGGCTAATAAACTTCTAATCTTCCTTAGAATCGCTATGCCTTTATCCTTGCTTGAATCCGAGTCCTAAAACTCGAATTTCCTTAGAAAATGCGAACGGTGTCAAAAAGGGAACGGGTTAGAGAGAAAGAGAGAGAGAGAGAGAAAGAGAATGTTCATAACATTCTTTTATATTTCTGACAGGTTACTTCGAGCTTAAGTAACCTCAAGCAAATCCTAATGCTTGCGGTCCCAAAAACGCCCCTCGGGGTAAAATAGTCAAAATTCCCAGAATTCCCTCCTGATCTCACTAACTCCCACTATATCATCAAATAATCATTCTCATTACCCAATATCCCGATAATGTGCTAAATACCCAATATACCTCTTGACTCACTCTGAGTCAAGTATGAGTCCCGTTGTGACTTTCCCACTAGCTTGCTCCCTAGGATCGTCATGTGCTAAGTAACCCAAATATATTCACATAGTAATGTAGTACCACACACATACGACATATATGCCAAATATACCCATAACGGGCCAAATTATGAAAATTTCCCAATTAAACAAAAATGGGCCCACATGCATATTTAATACATGTAAACATGCATATCAAGTCATATTATAATATTACTCACATAATCACATAATAATACACATATATATATCACATAGTTACATAATTCCATAATTTGCGATCCTGGCCCCCTAATCAAGGTCCTAAGCTTTATTAGGAAATTTGGGACGTTACACCTGTCCTCAACGCTTATGCCTTTTGCCCCAGTGGCTGGTCCTTCAGCTCTTGCGGTGCCCACGGTCCTGGATGCTTCCTCGTTGGCCATTTCTCTAGGGCCAAGGGTTACAGAAGAGGTCGTTGAGCTCGTGGTCTCCCCCCTCGAGATGAGGGGCCTTCTCAGAAGGGAAAAGAGATCCCTTCTAAGGTGTCTGACCGCCCTTCGGTCAGGACACCTCGCCTAGTGGTCTTTCCCAGAAAGCTCAAGGGAGGAGACTTGGAAAAGAATAGATGGGTAGTCGAACACTTCAACACCCATCTTGACGAAGGCAATTAGGATTTCAAAGTCCTTGCGGTGTACATGCTGGAAGCAGATCACAGGGTCTGGTTGCTCCCCCTAGCCGTGAGGAGATAAAGTCTCTACTCGTTAGGAGAGTTGGAGAAAAGATGACCCCACTTGCCGCGTAGCTGCTCTAGGGATTGGCAGGGTCTCTATGCGACACGACCTTTTGACGCTTCACTCGTTGTGGTAGTGACAATGAGATCTCATTGATAGGTGCCAGCCGCCACATCTCCCTGAGGTTATGGCTCAAAAACCTTTAATTCCCCTTTTGTTTGTCTTAGTTTTTCATTGAGCTAACAAGTATTGTTCTGGTGCAGAATACGACCTTCAACAAATGACTCTAAGACATCGTGACCATGAGGTCCTTCGAACTAAAGGATCTTCAGGAGGAAATGACTGAACTCAAGGAGATAGTGGTCCCACTGGCGGAGCACTTGTTGTTTTAGAAGGACTTAGAGGATCTCAAGGCCTATGCCTTAGAGAGGAGACTCAGCTTGCTACGGAGCAGTTGAAGTTGTCATCTCTCGAGGACACTTCCATGAAGCTGCTGGAAGATTCCACGAGTCGAACCCGGTCCATGGAGCATGCCAAAGACAAGTTGTCGGTGAAGCTCATGGCTGTTCGAGAGGAACTCCACCTAAGTTGCGAGGATTCCTCAGCTCGTGCCGCTGAACTGGCCAGAGTCTAGGAGGAGGCTATTATGGCCAAAGAAGAAGTTGCGCATGCCGCATCTTGTCCAAAAAACTTTAGGCTTCTAGCAAAGGAGTTAGAGATGGACCTCGATGCGATGGAAGATGACCCCCTGTTTATGGCATGGCAAAGCAACAGGGACATGGACCTGTCATTTACTGAGGATCCCAACATGCATATGATGCTTGATGAGCTTGTTTGTGGTTAGGAGGCCAAGGAAGCTTAAGAAAAGGAAGTTGCAGTGGTCAACCGTGCTTCCGAGGCTGATCCTATCATCAAGATGTTGGCTGAAGTTCCTCCGGGCGAGGGCCCAAAGTGATTTTACCACACTTTTTTTTTATTAAGTAGGTCTGCGTGCCTTTGCTTACTGGGGTATAAACAGCTAAATGCTTAAGCCCATGAACTTAATTGTAAATACCTTTTCACCTCTATACAACTTGCACTAATTTTCTTACCATCATTGTTTTTTTATTAACATGTTAACGTTTATTAATTATGCAATTTGGTCTTTTTAGTTTAGTTGGGTTTTCACACCACTCAACATAATGTAACGCCACAAGAATTTGAAACCTCAACCTGTACACATTCTGTGGGCCTCGAGTCTTAGAGACTTATGTCTTGAGCTCGGATCTTGGTAGCCTGAGTCTTTATTAACTTCTCTTAGTATGTGGATAGTCTTAGGCACTTAGTGTTATCCCCAAGGCCCATAGTCCTCGAGATTAACTTTTAGTATGATGTCAAGTGGGATGACTTAATGTAGTCCTATGTCCCAGAGTCCAACAACTCGGGGTTTTGTCCATCCATTATATTTAGAGCTTGAAGATCTACCTTTCAATGTTTAGACACTTAGGGCATTTAGTGTTGTTTCCCAAGCACGCAGTCCTCAGAATTAACTTTAACACCTCGTCAAGTCGAAGCTTGATGTTCCTAGGTTCTCGAGTCCCAACAACTCGGGCCTTAGGAGGTCTTACACTATAGGGTTCTAGTGTTTCTTCCTAGGATCATTGTCCTTGAGAGTAACTTTAACGCCATCTGGAATCCTCGAGTGCCAATCATTCAGGATCTGGGAGGTCAAATGTACTGGGACAATCGTGCCCTGGGGCGTACTATCCTTGGGATGCTATTTTGGGCTTTCCACCCTGCCCCCTGGGTACATTTACTAGGACCTCTTCTATGAGGGGGTCGTGACCTCATTGTCCGTGGGTTCTAAGTCCCCGGAGCATATCACCGAGTTTCATGTTATTAGGTCGGGCCTCGCGGCGTTAGATTTCCATTCACACGTCGAGTCAGCACTCACATTACTTGGATTTCTCACCACCGGGGTGATTGTTTGAGGTTATACCCGAGTATAAACGACTTGGGATCCATTCACATCTCGAGGATTAAGACCTAGTTTTCGTTCCTTAGGCGCGCTCTGTCCTCGAGAGACATACCTTAGGTCCATCCTCACGTTACTTGGAACTTTTTGACGTTGGGATTTTTCCCAGGTTTTAGCTTAGGGGTCCCATGATGCTTAGGTCGCTTTGCTCGTTGTCTACGCAGCTTCCTGGGTCATTGACTCCCAGTTCTAGGATTAACCTTACGGTGCTCAAGTTTTGGTAACCCAAGGTTTTGGGCCCGAGTGCGGATAACACGAGCTTCTACTCACATCTCAAGTTTCAGGAACTTAGTCATAGCAACTCAAGTTCAATGTCCTTGGGGGGTAGCCCAAGTTCGCTCTCGCGCTACTAGGATTTTTAATCTTCAAATTCTCGTGACAATAGGCCCACTCCACTCATGACAAATTTAGTTTCCTAAGTCTTTAGGCTCGAGTACAGATGACTCAGGATTCCTTTCACATCTTGAGATCTAAAAACTTGGTCATGGCTCCTCGAGCTCAATGTTCTCGGGAAGTAACCCAAGTTTTCTCTCGCACTACTAGGATCTTTAAGTCATGGACTTCCCGAGACTTTGCTTAGCTCCCTAGATTTTTCTATTCCCTGGGTATTGACACCAGGATTATTACACTTCGTGACAAGCTTAGTTTCCTAGGTCATCCTTCGCAAGACTATACTCAATGAGGCTTCCCTAACCCCATGCCCCCCAAGTGATCGGAGATTAGTTTGTGTTCACTTATCTAGGCCAGCAAGCGGGTGCTCTACAAGTAGTGCAAATATAATAAAAAGGAAACTAAAATATATGCAAATTATTTTAAATTCTCTACCATGTTTGGTCTGCACAGAGGCTATAAAATGATTACAAAATTTAATAAAAAAAAAATACAATGCTCACATCACTGGTAATACCATGGAGATGCTCAAAATTCTAGGCGTGGGGTACCAACTCCCCACTCGGCCGGGCAAGCTTGTAAGTCATTGGACATACAACAATCTCGACTTGGTACAAACCTTCCTAGTTAGGGCCCAACACCCCAACACCAGGGTCTCAGGTGGCTAAGAAAACTCTTTGCAAAACCAAATCTCCGACCTCAAATTTTCTATCCTTCACTTTGGAGTTAAAATATCTTGATACTTTCTGCTGGTAGGAAGCTACCCGAATCTGAGAAGCTTCGCGGAGCTCCTCTACTATGTCTAGAGACTCTTGGAGTAAAGTGTGATTTGGGGTCAGGTCATACGTACCTCTTCGGGGCGTGGAGATTGTTACCTCAACTAGGAGCATGGAATAGTACCCATAGGCCATGGAGAATGGCGATTGGGTGGTGTAGGTCCTAGAAGTGGTTCAATAACTCCACAATGCCATAGGCAGCTCCTTGGGCCATGCTCCTTTCACTTTCTCCTGTCTTTTCTTAAAGGTGGATTTAAGCGTCTTGTTGACTGCTTCCACCTGCCCATTTTCCTGCGGGCGAGGTACAGAGGAGAAGCTCTTCACTACCCCGTGCCTTTGACATAAATCCGTGAATTACTCTCTGTCAAAATGTAGGTCATTATCAGAGACTATCTTCCTCGATAGTCCATAGCGGCAAACGATATTCTTGATGACGAAGTCCAATGCCTTCTTGGATGTGATGGTAGCAAGGGGTTTAATCTCGACCTACTTTGTGAACTAGTCGATCACCACAATTGCATATTTCACTCCTCCTTTCCCTGCGGGTCATGGACTAGTCATCTAAGTGAGCTCATTTGGAGGAGCTCGTGGTATGTTGGTGAAGTGTTGGTACTTATCACACTTCTTAATGTAATCAATCACATCACCATTCATAGTGAGCTAGAAGCATCCTTGTCTCAAGATTTTCTTGGTGAGGCTCTACCCCCCGTGTGGTCCCTGCAAAAGCCCTCATCTACTTCCTGGAGTATAAGAATGGCTTCATGCTTGGACACACATCAGAGCAAGGGAAATGAATATCCTCGCATGTAAAACTTATTGTCCATGATGATGTACCGAGGTGCCTGGTAAAGAAGCTTCTAAGTTGCTTTCTTGTCCTATAGAAACACCCCGGATACAAGGTACTTCACAATGGGCTCCATCCATCCATCCATCCTGGGGCTAGACGACTTCTACCACCTCATGAGCTAAGATGCTCAGAGCTGCCAAGTAGTCGATAGAGACCACATTGATTAACTCAACGTCCTTGGTTGTAGCAAGCTTAGTCACGACATCAACATTAGAATTTTGTTCTTGTGGCACTTGTCGTCTGGTAAACTTCTTGAAGTTGTGCAACATTTCTTGAGATTTTGCAAGATAAGCAACCATCTTTGTTCCATTGGCTTGGTACTCTCAGAGCTCCTGATAGACTATCCACTGCAAGTCACTAAAGATCTCTAGGACCTCAGCCTTGAGCTCCATGGGTACCTAGAGCCTAGCAATAAGGGCTTCGTACTCAGCCTCGTTGCTGGAAGCATCGAACCCAAAACTTAGGGCATTGTGGACCCTGTGTCCTTCGGGGGAGACCAAGATCAGACCTGCCCCGACTCCGTTCTCATTGGAGGAATCGTCCACATATAGCTTCCATGTATCCCAACTGTTGGGGCATCCCTAGGTCTTTCGTGATTTCCTCTGCACTCGGTGATGAAATCTGCCAGTGCCTACCCCTTGATGGTGGTCCTCAGATGATAGGTGACGTCGAACTGACTTAGTTCAACCACCCATTTAAGGAGTCTACCGGATGAATCCATCTTCTAAAGGACCTACCGCAAGGGATTGTTAGTGAATACCTTGATGGGATGCGCTTGGAAATAGGGACGTAATTTGTGAGAGGACACCATTAGACAAAAAGTTAAATTTTCCATAAGTGGGTATCTGGACTCCACCTCGAGGATTCTCTTACTTGTATAGTACATGGGGAGCTGGACCCGACCTTCCTCGCGCACCAAGGTGACACTGATGGCACTATCTGACACAAAAATATAGAGAAGGAGGGGTTCTCCATCTACGAACTTCGAGAGGATTGGTGGGTTGGCTATGTGTGCCTTTAACTGCTAAAATTCCTTTTCGCACTCCTCCGTCCATTCAAATCTGTGACCCCCTCAGAGTATGTTAAAGACTGGTATGTACTTATCAGTCACTTTGGAGACAAAGCAACTTAGGGCAGTGACTCTCCCAATGAGGCTTTGAACATCTTTATATTTGGTATGAAACCCAAGAACTTCCCTGAGGCGACTCCAGAAGTGCACTTTCGTGGACTCAACTTCATTTTGAACCTGTAGAGTACCAAGAACACTTCTTCTAGGTCTTTCACATTATTGGAGGTTGTTATGGATTTAATCATCATGTCATCCACGTAAACCTCCATGTTATAACCTAACTAGTTTTCGAACATACGGTTTACTAATATCTGATAAGTGGCCCCTGTGATCTTGAGCGTGAAGGGCATCACTTTGTAGCAGTACTCTCCTTTGTCAGTTCAGAAACTGGTGTGCTCTTGGTCTGCGACATGCATGGAAATCTGGTTGTACCCCCGAGTCCATGTCCATGAAGGACAAGAGTTTGTATCCAGAGGCGACGTCGACCATTAGATATATCTTCGGTAAAGGAAAGCAATCCTTTGGGCAGACCTTGTTAAGGTTGGAGAAATCTATATAGTTCCTCCAAGTGCCATTTGGGTTGGGCACTAGGACCGGATTAGATACCCATTTTAGATACTGAGCCTCTTAGATGAACTGATTCATGATAAGCTTGTCCACCTCGGCCTTCAAAGCCCATGCTCGGGTTGGGTTGATAGTCCTACACTTTTGCTGGATTGGAGTAACGTTGGGATTGATGTTCAAGGCGTGGAATATGATATTCAGGTCAATGCTTGTTATGTTAGAGTGAGACCAAGAAAAAACATCTTGGTTGTCTCAGAGAAATCTCACCAGCGCTTCTCGGACCTTCGCCTTGAGATTCTTCCCAACCTTGGTTTTTCTGTTGGGGACAGATGCATCCAAAGTTGCCTCCTTGGCCTTCTCCAAGGGCTTAGCATCCCTATCTTCTTGCATCCAAAGGTCCAACTCATCGGACTACTTGGCTTGAACAACCTGTACCTCCATCTCCTTGGGAGGAGGCTGCTCCGTGGCTACTGTCTCGACTATAATTACTAGTTGCTTGAGGGATACGTTGTAGCACTACCTAGATGCCTTCTAGTTTCCTCAAACCATGGGGAAATTCATGCACTGGTTACGAATTGAAGTGGCTGCTCCAAATTCTACCAAGGCTGGATGCCCCAAGGTGGTGTTATATGTCGAGGAGCAGGCCACGATGACAAAGGTGCAGTACTTGAAGGCCTAACGAGGCACTTTCCCTAGCGTAACAGGCAGCATGATTTGCTCCATCAGAATGAGCCCTGCCCCCAAGAACCCGTATATAGTCGAGGTGCACAAGGATAGGTCACCTGCGGTTAGCCCAATCTTCTCGTAGGCTCACTTAAATAGGATGTTCACCGAAGCCCCATCGTCCACCAGGATCCGAGCCACCATTGTAATGTCCTCAATAGCTAAGACCATTCCACTGTGTATTTTTAATAGTACTGGACTTGTTAATCAAGTCATTTGGATATAAACGTGTAACTAAGGACAATTAGTGAATTAGGATTTTAAGATTTTGATCGTACAAATAATTGTTTTCATTAAAAAGTTTAAGTGTGTACATGGGATAACAAAAATAAGTGCTTACAAGGTATTTACAACTCTAAAAAATAAATACAACGTAAGCTGGCCTAAGCGACAAAAATGAAGTTAGGCTCTAGTCTCTGTTAATCCGTCGGTCGTAGCGGGCGAGTAGCTGCAAATGTACACGCTGCTCCTAAAGCTCTCCAACTCATGGCTGGTCCAGCTTTCCCTTTCCCTTACCTGAACCACGTAACACCGGTGAGCCAAGGGTCAACAAGAAAACTTCAATCAACATATACAAAGGAGCAACAATATATAAACAATAAACTTAGTAGTAAAAACCCGCTACACAAGTACATAATCTGATCTTAGTAATTGACACTGTTAGACAAGTGCAATCGACACTTCTATTTATTAAGATGACGTTCAGGCCTGACTCTCTTAGGCTAATCTATCAGTTCTCATGGCCGACTCCGACTCTCTTAGGCAGGGCTGTGTTACACACGCTTGATGTCGTCCCCAGCTCCCTTAGGCCGAACTTTCCGATTAAATAATAATCAAGCATATAGATTATATAGTACACAAACAAATGCAGCATATACAAGCATGCCCAATCGAATACTCACATTTATAACTACAGTCATATCCATTTACATGGGTCCGACCCCGACCACAACCAAATTGTAGTTTTCTTACCTCGAGTTCCGTGAGATAGACAATAAGGCTTCAAGTATGATCTGTTGGGAATAGTGCCCTTAAAGCAATTGCATTTGGCAAATGTTTTAAATGAAATAAATATTTGAATTGAATTATTATGTATATATAGAATATGTCTGATATTATGTTGATAATATTAAGTAAATATAAAAAAATTCCAAAGTTTATCTATGTGGTCTTAATTTCATATTCGTATGAGATGATCGAGATTGATATAATAAACTTGAAACATCTCGTAGTAAAATAAAGTTATGGAATCTTTAGATTAATTACTGCTTGTACGGTTTGCTAGTATTATGAATACAAGTGACCTAGATCTGGGTCACTAGTGTAGTAGGACACTTTAGTGAAGATACTTTATATATAGTGATATATAGAACTAGACCATATGTGATTTGTTAATACTTGTTTAAACATCGTTTCATAGTATTAATCAAACACATCAAATGGTGATCATATACACGATGATCTTAATCCTGAGGTTACTATGAACTCCTATATATGTCATCTGATCCTTTGATTCATGCGTTAAGGTTTGTAAGAATGATCAGGCTAAGAACAATTATTTTGGGGACTCGATGATATATATGGCTGGGGACATAGTTTAACATATAAACTCTATACCTTCTTATAGATTGAATAATGGTTCTCTATTAGGTAGACGTTTGGAACTGAAAAGGTTATGAGTGCTCACGTCAACTTGTTGTGACACAACCTTCACTAGTAAAGTCAATTGTACATTAGGAACAAGATATAGTTAAAAGGGTAAATCTATAATTTTATTCACTTTTAATTACGAACCATTAATAGAGGATTAATGTTGTATGTAATGATAATATCAATGGACATTTTATTCCTTAATAAAGTACTCTGTAGATATATGTCTATAATTATCAAGAGTTCAATCTCAAATTTATAGTGGAGTAATCATGAGATTAATAAATATAATTATAAAATCAAAGAGCTTTGGTTAATAATCTAATATTTATTGGAGCTTGATATTATAGGTCCATAGGCCCCCACGGTGGCTCTATCAACACCATATTAAGGTAAGAGTTGATACAATGGTAAATCTGTAATTTGAAAGTTTGAGAAGAATTTTATTCTTTGGGTCAAGTATACAATTATATGATAATTGAGATTGAATAATTAATTAGTTATTAAATTTTCAAAAAATATGTTTATTAATTTAAATATATAATTTTGAAATTGATATATATAAATAAATAAATAAAATTTTGAAATTAATTATTTTATTTGAGTGGGAGAAGATAAAATTGGTAAGTCAAAAATAGTTTTTGATTTATTGAATTTTAAAATATGATGATAATGATGATCCTCAATTTGAATTTTGAATTTAAAATTGAAATTTTGAAAGATGGCTGTTATTTTTTCCATAAAAAGATAATACCATATTTTGTGGGAGGATTGGTTTTAGTTAAATAAATAAAAGAAAAATTCAATATCCCTGAAAAGAGAATACAGTAGTTCACGCATGATACAGTCTAGGGATTGTGCCATGCGTGTAGTAGTACACTAATATTGTATCAGTGTTGTTTTTATTTTATCTATTTAATTAATTAATAACTTGAAAATAGATATTTTCAAATTTAGTATCATCATTATTATATTACTGATATTATTAGGAATAATATGGTAATACATAATCTCTATATATATGATATACAAAAACAAGAAAAAGAAGGAAAATATACATATACAAGTCAGTAAGAATTTTTTGTCAGATAAGAAATTGTCATCTTCTTCTTCTTCTTTCATTTTATACTTTCTCAAACCATAATCCAAGTTCTCATGTGTTGAGATATACTTGTGATTCCTAAATTACAAACGCTTGCTCTCTATGTGCCCACACACATCTTGAGGTGTAGACAAACACTTCGAAAGATTGTGGTATGAGTACTCAAAGCATTGGATATGAAAATCGATATATATATATATATACGAAAAGACTCAATGATACTTGATAGGCTTCAAGAGGTAAATACTTTTGTTCTTGAATATTCGTGTATATGTATATATGATATATATATAAATATATGCATATTTATATAATGTTGCATGATTAATAATATTGTATATTAATGTTTCTGTCTGGATGTTTTTCTTGAACATATAAATTGTTTATATGAGAGATGAAATTTTTGTGTGTATTATACTACACTGTGTCCACCACGCCCATTTTCGCTGCGCACTTTGATTATTTTTCCAACACGATCCTGATCCTGAGCCTTACGATAATCTAGTCACAACATAAACATGCTCTTGTTAGGGGTTGACTTCAAATCCCGAGCCTCACCCCAGACCCTACTCTTAAGATTACTATTCCCAGCTGTCGGGGCGTTAGAAACACCCCCCGAGCCCCTAAGTGGGCCACAAAATAGATTCCCGAACTCCCTGAGCCCTAATCCTAAAATCAACAAAACCATACTTTAGATTACTTGGCGCAGTTGCGCCTGCAGAAAGTTTGGGGTTTATTGGGTACTGGCGCGATCGTGCTCTAGCCTAGCGCAGTCATGCCACTAACTCAGGAGCCCAAAATTAAAACTAATTCCTAAGGTTCTGGGGCCGTAGTGCGGTCGCACCACAACCTAGCGCGTTCACGCTAGGTCTCCAAAAACCCAACAATACCCAATCTAGTAAGACCTTGGCAGCTCCTAGCTCATTCCCTTGCTTCTCAAATCACCGAAAATTCTTTTCAAGCTCAGGACATTTCCTTAGAACCAAAAGCACCTCAAGAGAGAACCAAGGGATTTGAAAAAAAATGTGCAAGTGTTTTCCCTAGGGCTGCTGCCCATTACTCTAATGTATAGGTCAAATGACCATATTACCCCTACCAACAATTAACCCCCAAGGCAACCTTCAAGGGTACCAAGGTCATTTTTCCACGAACCCCACTAAACCTCAAATTAACACCCTAAATTACCAATTAAGTTACTAACTCTCAAAATATTAATGTTTCTTCCAAAATGCTCCAATAATTCCCAATCTACACAAACTTACCAAAATACCCCTTGGCTCACCTCGAGCTAGGTATAAATCTCATTTGTGACCTTTCCACTAAATTGCTCATAAGGATTGACTGAAGGTAGTTATCGCAAATATATCCACATAATAATGTGGTCTCAACACATAACACATATAATTACAATTATACCCTCAACGAATCAAAATTACAAAAATGCCATTTTTAATGAAAACGGGCCCACAAGCATATTTAACACACATAAACATGCATAAGTAGTCATATCATAATATAACTCATATATTTCACATAATCACATATATTCAATTAATTTTACAAACAAATTCAATTAGGCCCTCTCGGCACGCTAATCCAGGCACTAAGCCTTATTTGCGAATTTGGGACGTTACAACCTTCATATTGGAAATCTAGCCCTTAAACCTAAACTACTTTGATACCAATTTGTTATGCCCTGGGTAGCCAAGACCATTACACTGTGTATTTTAAATAGTGTTGGACTTGCTAATCAAGTCATTTGAATATAAACGTGTAACTAAGGACAATTAATGAATTAGGGTCTAAAGATTTTGATAGTAGAAATAGTTATTTTCAATCAAAAGTTTAAGTCTATACATGGGATCCCAAAAATAAGTGTTTACAAGGCATTTACAACTCTAAAAAATAATTACAATGTAAGCCAGCCTAAGTGTCAAAAATGCAGTTTGGCTCTAGTCTCTATTGATCCCTCGGACATAGCGGTCGAGCAACTACAAATGTACACACTGCCCCTAAAGCTCTCCAACTCATGGCTGGTCTAGCTTTCCCTTTCCCTTTCCCTTTCCTTTACCTACACCACTTGGCACCCACGAGCCAAGGCTCAGCAAGAAAACTTAAATCAACAAATACAAATGAGCAACATTATATAAACAATAAACTTAGTAGTAAAAACCCGCTCAAAAAAGCACATAATCTGATCTTAGCAATCGATAGGGTTAGACAAGTGAAATCACACTTCTATTTATTAAGATGACATTCATGCCTGGCTCACTTAGACCAAGCTCTCAGTTCTCATGGCCAACCCAAACTCTTTTAGGCCAGGCTGTGTTTCACATGCTTGATGTCGGCCCCAGCTCCCTTAGGCCAGTCTTTCAGATTAAATAATAATTAAACATATAGATCATACAGTACACAGTCAAATGCAGCTTATACAAGCATGCCACATTGAATAATCACATTTATAACCACAGTCATATCCTTTTATAGGGGTTCGAGCCTCGACCACAACCATGGTGCAATTTTCTTACCTCGAGTTTTGTGCGATAGACAATACGACCTCAAGTACGATCATGACTTCGAGCATTGCGATAATCTAGTCACAACATAAACATACTCTTGTTAGGGATTTACTTAAAATCCTGAGCATCACCTCAGACCCTACTCTTAAGATTACTATTCCCTTATGCTAGGGCGTTAGAAACACCCCCCGTGTAGAGTCCAAGAACTGTACTTAGCTAGTTAGATAGTAGTAATAGTAATAGCTAGTAGTAGTAGTATGTTTATTTCTGTGGATTTTGGTTCAAGCCGGGACTTAGTTGGACACTCATAGCAACACTTGTAGATTTTATAAGTTTAACCTATAGTTTAAGAATATTAATTATAACCTAAGGTTTGATTAATATGACTAATTGTGGAGATGATATTTATTATACTATAAGGTTTAGATAGACCCAATAAGATAATAAAACTTGTCATATGTATGTTTAATGAGAAATTAAGTATTTTTGAGGAATAGTTTAATAAGAGTAATATTTGGAAATCCTAGAGTCTGCCAGCAGCTTTGAAATCGTTATAGGACTCAGTCAAAGCTGTTTACTCAATTCAAATTAGGCTGAAAAAGTGTAATTACGTGTATAATATTTCAGTGTATGCCGATATATCGTAGCTCTAAGGGGCGATATATCACCACACAGGGATATGAAAAACACGTAACTTCACACGACCACCTCGACGAGCCTCGGGAATATGAGCCCAGGCGATATATCGCCTATGGTAGGCGATGTAACGACCCAAAATTACTAATAAGGCTTAAGGGCCTTGATATGCATGATTATATGAAATGCATGTTTATGAGGGCATAACTGGAAGTTATGTGATTAAATGGTGTGATATGCATGATTATATGAAATGCATGTTTATGAGTATTGGATAAGCATGCAGGCCCTATTTGGTTGTAATGGCATAACTGTAATTTTGGCCTGTTAGGGCATAAATGTGATTTTGTGATAAACTGTTAAGACCACATTATTATGTGGATATATGTGTTTGTAGCTTTCGGCACGAGGCGATACTAGGGGGCAAGTAGCGGGAAAGTCACAACGGGACCCGATACTTGATTTGGGGAAGGGGTATTTCGGGTATTAGATGATTATTTGGGCTATTGGGTTATGGAAATAAATAATTGGAGATATATTTGAGGTTAGGAAGTCTAGGTGGGAATATTGGGAAATTTTACTGTTTTTCCCTCGGGGACGTTTTTGGTACCCCGAGCCTCGGGATAGACTTAAGTAACTAAGGTTAGACTAAGAAAAAAATAGAAAACAGTGATAACCCAAGGAACCGACTTTTCTCTCCCTCTCTCCTTTTCTCTCAAGAAACTCAGTGAAACCAAAGAATTTGTGGCTGGGAATCGGAGTTTGAGTTGAGCAATTGGAGGTTTAACTTAGTGGAAGCTGGGAAAACTAACTAGAAGCTAAGGTAAGCTGTAAGTTTTATGTATGGTGGTTAGAATTCTGTGACTTTGGTTGAATTCTAAGAGACTTGTGGGTTTTGAAATTGAAGATAGAATTAAAGCTAGGAACTTGGGAGTTAGCCCAGAAATAGCTTGGAGAATTTGTTCTGCAGTGAGGGTAAGTTCGAAATTATGATTTAATTTTTGAATTCTGGTGTTTTGTGGCTGGTTTGAGTGTGCTTGAGTGTGTGGGTTCAAAAGATTGAAATGATGTTTTGATAGGTTTCTAGACTAGATTTCTATTGGGTTATGTTGTTGAAATCATATTAGAATGTTGGGATAATCGAATTGTGTTATTGGGATGGTTTAGGGTGGATTTGGCTAAGGTTTGAATGTTAAAAATGGTGGTTTTTTTAGGGTTCGCGGGGCTGGGCCGCGGCTCTGGTCTAGAGCGCCGCGACGCCACAGGGGCAGGGCCGCGACACGTGTCTGTGGTTAGAGAGGCCTAGCCTCTGTTTTAGGGGGCTTGCCGTGGCGTAAGTCTTAGGGGCCGCGACCCTTATGAGCATTTGTGGCCTTTTGGGGTCTTTAAGCGCGGGAACCTAACCTAGGGTGCTCGGGATCGATTCCACCACCATGTTTGGTGGAACTCGATGTCTCGGAAGCTAGAACTATATCCGGAAACCTTTACTCGAATATTAATGGAATCCTTTATCATGGTTGTGACTAGGTGTACGCTTGGGCTCGGGGCAGGATCGTGCTCGGGGGTCATCTTTCCTAATTAAAGCACTTGGAACTAAAGGTAAGAAAACTGCACCCGGTTGTGGAATTTATATTGGGACTAAGGGTTCCCTATTTTGTGTGCTCTTTAAAGAGGATGGTATTATGCCATGTGAATTGTAAATGTATGGTATAATGCCATGTAAATAGTAAACGTGCGGCCTAAGAGTGCCGGCGGTTACACTTGCGCACAGGGCGTGGCTTGGCCACTAGTAGCCGAGGACAGCTTATTATGCACTGAGCTCGGTTTAAGTGGGCCGGAGTCAGTGGGTTAAACAGAGGGTGCGACCTAAGTTGTTGGCCCTAACCATCTGGTGATTTGAGTGCAATTATTATGATGATTATGATTTGTTGGTTAGTTGAATGGTAGATTGTTAACTTGTTGATTATTATTGTTGAATGGATGAATGTTGTGTTCTGTTGAGTACCTAGTTATGTCTTGTGAAATAATTAAGTATTATTAGTGATTGTGTCTTAAATGTTATGTTTTCTTGCTGGGCCTTGGCTCACGGGTGCTACGTGGTGCAGGTAAGGGCAAGGGTAAGGCAAGTTTACCATTGGTTGGAGAGCTATGGGGGCGAGGTGTACATTTTCAGCTGCTCGACCACCACGGTCGAGGATTTGTACAGGAACGAGAACCTAAAACGTGTATTTTGCCATTAGAGTGGCTTGGTTATTTATAAGCTTTGGAAATTCTGTAATTACGTTATTTAAACCTTAATTTGGGATCCCATGTACCAAACATGTATTTTAATGAAAATTATTAGTTTATAACCAAAATCTTTTAAACCTAACCTATTTGTAACATTAGATTCACATTTTTATTCAAATGACTTGATTACCAAGTCTCATACTATTTCAAACACACAGTGTAACAGTCTTGGTTATCTAGGGCGTTACAGGCGATATATCGGCTCTAGGGCTGCATTTTCAAATGATTTTGAAACCGAGCTCATTTTAATCCTTAACCTCTTGATAAGTCCAGAATCTTTTTTACCGAGTCTTCAGCCTCTACTGAACTATTATTCAAATATTTTTCAATTAAAAAGTCATTATGTTATTCAAGCTAAAAGAAGATCTTTTCATTCTTGAACTCTATAAATAGGACCTAGTACCCAGCCATTTCTTCATTCATCAAGCTGAGTTCAGAGTCTACAAGCTGCTAGAATTACTTTAGAGTGTTAAACACTTGGGTTGGGGTTATCAGCTTTATCATTATAAGCTTATGAAACACTTGGGAAGTAAGATTTATAGTGTATTTCGGTTTCGAGGTGTAGTTCGATCATAGCAAATTCAAAGGTATTCCTATTCTTAGTTCCTTTTTGTATTGTTTCATTAGTTCTTATAGTTTTTCTCTACTCAAATCCTACCTCAGTATTCTTTATTCTTGATTAGGCATCTAAGTTCTTTGAACTTGAGGTTCTTGTTCGTAAGTATCTTCTTGATGGTTTAGTTCATTCTTTTCATCTCTTCTCTTTTAGAAAACTCACCTCTCTATTAATGGTTTTTAGGAGTGTTCCAAAATCCCGACCTTGTTCTCATCATCCTGGTATATTGGTAAGGAAAATAGGGTAGTTCTTATGTGATATGTGCTATGTTTATATAAAAGTGTTATAGTATGACTTTATGTGTTATGATATATGTATGTTTGGGGCTTATAGTTGTTATATAGCAAACCCTATCACTTTTATGTTTTGGGGCTTATAGTTGCTATATAGCAAACCCCAACACTTTTATGTTTTTGGGGCTTATAGTTGCTTAACTAGCAAACCTCTTTATATTACGAGGCTTATAGTTGCTTAGTTAGCAAACCCCAATAGTCACCATGTACATGGGTTAGAATTATATGTGTTATAGTATATGATATATGTTCATAGTTTATGTATGATTATGTTTCATGCTTGTAGTAGATTTTCCTTGCTGGGAATTAGGCTCATTCCTTTATGTTTTATATGTCCAGAGAAATAGTTATGGCAGCGGGAAGGTTCTTGGCAGCTTGGGAATGTGTATTGAGGGAGAATGGAATCGGTGGACTACGTGAACGATTCGAGGATGAAGTTGTTTCTAGTCATTTAAAATTATGTTTTACATGTATTTTCCACACTTAGTTTTGTAACCAACTTATTTAAGTTATGTTTATTTTATTTTCAAACAATGGGATCCCATACCCTAACCGCATTTTTATGTATTTAACCTTTGCTTTACAGTTTTTAATAAAGTTATGGTTATTTCATATGTATGTTTTCTTAAGATTAGTATCTATGAGTAGTAGTTATTAATGGTCCAAAGTCTAGAATAAGTTGGGTCGTTACACCCCGAGCCCCCAAGTGGGCCACCAAATGGATTCCTGAACTCCCTGAGTCTGAATCCTAAAATAAGCAAAACCATACTTCTGGGCACCCGTCACAGTCGCGCCTGCAAAAAGTTTGGGCTTTGTGGGGTAATGGCGCGGTCGTGCTCTAGCCCAGCGCGGTCGCGCTACTAACTCTGAAGCCCAAAATTAAAACCAATTTCGGAGGTTCTTGGACCCTAGTGTGATTGTGCCACAACCTAGAGCAGTCGCGCTAGGTCGCCAGAAACCCAAAGTTACCCAAAAATTATGGTGTTCTTCCCCAATTCTAAACTCCGCGACTACTCTGCACACTTGACCCAAAAAAAGACCCAAACACGCTTTCCAACAAGTTTGTGACCACAAAACGGCTTATACACCCCCAAACAACCTATTACCAACATAACTAACCCCTAAAAATGCACCAAAACTCATCAAAACTACAACACAACAACAATTGACATGTTTGAGCTTAGAACTCAAGCTTCCATCAACCAAATTAAAAAATGTTAAACCCAAATCACAACAATATAGTAGCATACCAAAGTTTAAAGCAACAAAACTTATTTCAAAACTCAGTACACCCAAATCCTAACTCTATGTACTTCCATTTCTGCTTAAAAATCTCAAACTCCCAAAATTCAAGAACACACCATGACGCAAGAAGAAAACTCAAAGGATGGCATCTTACCTCTAAATTTTGAAAATTATCAATCTAGTAAGACCTTGGCAGCTCCTAGCTCCTTCCCTTGCTTCTCAAATCTCTCCAAGCTTCTTCTAATCACCAAAAATTCTTTTCAAGCTCAAGATCTTTCCTTAGCACCAAAAGCACTTCAAGAGAGAACCAAGGGAAAGGGAAAAAATGTGCAAGTGTTTTCCCTAGGGTTGCTGCCCATTACTCTAATGCATAGGTCAAATGACCATATTACCCCTACCAACAATTAACCCTAAGGCAACCTTCAAGGGTACCAAGGTAATTTTTCCACAAACCCCAATAAACCTCAAATTAACACCCTAAATTCCCAATTAAATTACTAACCCTCTAAATATTAATGTTTCTTCTAAAATGCTCCAATAATTCCCAATCTATGCAAAATTACCAAAATACCCCTTGGCTCAATCTGAGCCGAATATAAATCTCCTTTGTGACCTTTTCGCTAAATTGCTCATAAGGATATACTTTATCCAGTTATCCCAAATATATCAACATAATAATGTGGTCTCAATCACATAACACATATTATTACAATTATACCCTCAACGGGTATAAATTACGAAAATGCCATTTTTAACGAAAACGGGCCCACAAGCATATTCAACACACATAAACATGCAGAAGCAGTCATATCATAATATAACTCATATATTGCACATAATCACATATATTCAATTAATTTTACAAACAAATTCAATTAGGCCCTCTCACCACGCTAATCCAGGCACTAAGCCTTATTTGCGAATTTGGGATGTTACAATCATCATATTGGAAATCTAGCTCGAGACCACCAAAGGATCGTGGTAGGAAAAATGGACCCTCCGAGCATCAACCTTGGGGAATACAATGACTTGGTCCATCATCCAAGGCATCTGTGATGACAGCTAAGCCAACGCTAGTACTTCATCCTCATGATTCAAGGCTCACACATATCTATTCTGCGAACCCCGGGAGGTGCTCCCCAAGTGAGGTCCTCTGCAGATAGTTCCCACTTTATCAGTCACTAGGAGAGGCCAGTGGACTATTTGCTATTGTGGGGCTACATGTACTGTTCCTGGAGACTGGTGAGTATTCTGCTATGGAGGTGCTCTTGGGGGAGGGGGGGGGGGGGGGGCCTGAACTGGTCGTACTGTGCCTGAGCATACTGACGCAGATTCCCTAACTTGACAAGGTTCTCAATCTCATCCTTGAGTTGTCGGCACTATGAACTGTATTCGGAATGAAGAGGAGAGTTGGTGCCATCATTGAATGGACCCTGGTTTGTGCATTTTGATCCATTCATCTGTTGGACCTGTCATGATCAATGGAAACACATGGCACTTCATATCCTTGAAGACATGATGCACCGAACATCAATCGATTGAACTTTAACAGATGGTCGGTGGGATCCGTGCTGCCATAGTAAGATGTGATGGCATGCATCTTTAAGCCTTGTGGAAACGAGGCTTCCACTATGTGTGGAGCACATGGCTCCCCATCCTCGTCCTCTGAGTTATAGTCTTGGCCTTGTCATCGGGGCATCCTGAGCATATCCTTTTTTAAGCTCTCAAATTCCACATGGAGAGGGTCACGGTCTTGATTGGCACTTTGTGCCAGGTGTTCTCTCTTCCGAGCATTGAGATCATCTCGAAGGTCTAGCTAACCTTTCTTTCCGGGGTTGTTGCTGGAAGATTCTATACCCCTACAGAAATTTAAGCCATCTCGTAGGTCTGATTGACCTTGGTGTCAACCATTGTCATTGGGATACCTTACTTCGGTCTCCCCATCATACTCGATGTTTTCCTTATTCATAGAGATACTGAAGCATTGCTCTCGGTGAATGAAGATGTTCCTCTGGTTGGCCCCTGGGCCATGTAATCTGCAACGTTGGCAAGGTACTGATGGGAGACCTTCTCTAGGCCTAGTGTGCCATGTCTCAGTGCGTCTAAGTGGAATGCCTATGGCATCTCGAGTGCTAGCCGCCTAGCAATGTCCTCGGGCACCTTCCCTCTTTTTCTTACTTGCTGCCCTTGGGGCCTTGTTGTGTTCAGGGGCTCGATGACCTTCTTATGCCTTGGAGCAGGGTTGTCATTGAATCTACCCTTGCCACACTCTTGTGCGCATGTGGGGCTCCAACTCCATCTGGGTGGGCAGGTGGCACACCACCTGGCAGATCTTGCGCCACAACAGCGGGGTGCTTGGGGGGCAAACATGTTGCATTACAAGTGGCACTCCAATTGGGTGCACGAGTGGCACACCAGCTGGCTTCCTAGAAGGTACTTCTCCATGCGGGTTCACTCGCAACCCTTGAGCAGCCAAAGTGTCCCTCATGGCATTAACCATCTTCTGAGGGCAGCAATATTCCCCTCTTGGGCATCAATTTTTTGCTACTGGGTAGCCACCTGGTCACGGAGCACCACCACCTCTGGTGGATCTTCCGCATCCATCGGCTAAGGATAATCCTCCTCATAGTATACGTCATCGCCTCCGTCACCTATGATGTCGTAATCGACATTTTCGTCGTAATCCTCTTGGACCACCTCCGGGAGGTGGACGCCTGGTTTCTCCACCCTCATCTCAGTGGGAGGAACTGCGTCGTCTGGTGCGTTTTGTCTAGTGCTCACCATGGTTGTTTTTCTTAAAGCTTTCTTGAAGGTCTAAATGAAAGCACCAAAATGTTGACTGTGTTTTTTTGCTATCAACCTAATCTAAAACCTTGAAAAAAAAGAGAAGTAAATTACACCAAGATTTTAAGTGGTTCGGGCTATAAAAGAGCCCTAGTCCACGAGTCTTTGATATTAGTTAGTTAGAAGATTTTTTTAGCAAGCTTCAATGGAGTCTCTGGCAATGTATATATTGCTCTGGGTTTACAACGCTTTACTAGCCAAAAATTATGAACCCCTTACAAGGAGATACAACAACCCTATTTATAGAGGTCTGGGTCATTAATGCCCTTAATGAACATTTAATACAAATTTCCCCATTATTTATGGAGTAAATTGCTAATTAATTACATATGGATGCACTAACAAAGACCATGGGCCAAGGCGGATTACACGAGGCCCATTTGTAGAAAATTTCCCATCAACTTCAAGGGGAACAGGTATTTGACCATGTCAGGATACGGCGCACGTTCACCCATGCCAGGCGACATTGTGGGAAATGTAGATTGTCGAGGGTACGAACTCGACACCATTAATCAAGGCTCACTAAAAGTTGTTAGATTATCTAGTGGGCCATAGCTACGATGAGTGACACTTGGCAGCCACTCTAGGTCCGAGGACAAGAATCCTAGACTTGGGAGAATGGCGAATGAATAGAGCGATGACCATTTGAATGATCCTCGAGGCATGACCTCACTTGGAGACATCCATACCAGGGAGATGGATCACCAAACGTGGCCTCGCCTTGAGACATCTGCACCTCGAGGACAGACCTCAAGGCGTGGCCTCCAAAATTTTGACTTTAAAGAGATTCTATGAGGTGTGCAGTAGAGGTTAAAAATTTATTCTCACAAAAGGATACTAAAAATTTAATAATAAGAAGTTAGGAAGATTAAAAAGTATAAGAATCAAATAAAATATTAAAAATAAGTTAAACAAGCATGTAATTTCTAACAAGCCATATTAGTCTTCATAGTTTTCCAAAAGTTATCCACTATGTAAAGAATTAAAGCTTGTTATACTCCCTTGAAAGTCATGGTGAATGGTAAATATCATACAAACAGTAAAAAAAAAGGAAAGTACACGGGAATAATTACTCTAATCCTAGTAATAAAATAGTAAATGAGTAATAACACATATATGTTACCATGCATCTATAATAGAATCTTTGTATACAATGAGAACAAGAAGGCAAATATCAGATTCAAACAACACACAAGTTTTCTTCCTTATCTCACCGTGACACTCAAATTTCTCAGATCCTACTTTACTAAAATACACAAGTTCTCAACCTTTCGTTATCACCGCAACACACAATAACAATCTCATAACCTACTTCACTATGAATGAATATTTAAGATATTTAAACTAACATTTGCATAGTATTAAAACAAAAGTGAGAGACATACATCTTGTAAACGGTTGCAAAATAAAGTTTCATTCCAATTTGAAATTCAGTTTAGCCACTAACATATAAGATCTTAATCTTTGAAGTTCATGTCAACACATACACACCTTTACAATGTAATGATATATAATAAAAGTGAGTCAAATCTGAATTCAATAAGTAGACATAGGCATTGAGAGAAAAATGTGGACTACTCTCTATCAATGCTAACCCAAATGCTTAAAAAAAATCAAATTTACAAATTAAAAAAATAAAGCTAACTCTCTAATAAAAAATAAATTCTATGCATACTAGTCTCATGAATTATATGATATAAAGTCTAGTGATGACTTAGCAAATGGTTTTATTTTGAAAAGTATACCAATCTTAAACTAAGCAAAATGATAGAAGTCAAAGATTAATGTGTGTCTAAATCTAATAAATTCCAAAAGTTATGAATACAAAATGTAAAAAGTAAGAATTAATGTACACCCAAGAATGAGAAAAATTTAAGTATCACTAATATGAGTGAGATTATATACCAAACATTAAACTATATTAATCAAACTTAACAATGTGGAAGATGGTTGTCCAAATAAGCATATGTAAAATCCAAAAAGTTTGCAAACTCATATAAGGCATTTTTCATATAATTCTATCAATGTTATATGAATCTCACAAAGTCAATTTGCTAATTAATTAAAAAAAATTATGGTAATAAAATATCTTTGATTATTTTCTTAATTAGTGTAAATTCTATTCCATTTATACCACCATTCATGAATCAATTCTATATATTATTCTGATTGATTTTTATAATTGATTATGGATAAAATCTTTTGTAATTTTTTAAATAAAGGTTGGTGGCTTGTTTCATTTTCTTAAGTTTGTCCAAGTACAGGCTAAGCTGTCGGATTGCCTAACTAGCTGAGCAGATTTGGAAACCAACAGATTCGACATATAGACTTTCCTTGTAGGGATATTCTTCCCTAATTTTATGAGATGTGAAAGAAGTATTCTACCTGCTATAAATAGGAGTCTTTGCAGCAAAGGAAACACACTCTTGCACAATCTAGATTGTAGTATTATTATTGAAGAGTGAAGTTTGTATTTTTGTGAGATTAAGAGTGGAAATAATTAGAGATATTTATACAAAACCCTATATTTAGCCAAAAGTTTACATTTATACGGGTGGATGGAAAAATTTTCATTTTTACTATTGAAGTCTTTTGTTTTTCTTTTATACAGTGTACACAAAAGAAAGTCATCATTTAAAAAGGCAGTGAGGGAGGAGAATCATGTTGATCGTTTTCTTCCTCCAACCATGTCAACTACAACAAAGGTGACGTATGCATTCAACTCAACTGTCATTACATAATAATAAAGCAGAGCAATGTGACGTATGAATATGATCGATACTGCATGAATGGTGGCGCCATGGATGATCAATGTCTTTTCGCTGAGGACTTTGAGTTGGAGTTTTTGATGGATTCTCACGTAAGCCGAATGCTTCAAGATAATGGCGGGCATGGCAACAATGGTTCAAGAAATCACAACAAACCTGCATAGCCTTGCAGAAAAACGAAACCATGTGACCCCAATTGCCATAACGGAGTTAAGCCTGTGCCAGAGTATAACAAGTATAACATGTCCTAATTAGTTTATACAGAAAAAAGAATATATATATATATATATATTTGATACTTTCTGGGCATATAGAGAAAGCATAAGTTCAATGAATATACATATATTTATATATGTAGCATGCTTAGCTTTTGGTTTTAGTAAATTATTATTGTATGTTTAGTGTGTTGATGCCTAATTATTGTTTGGTTGTTTTTAGATATGTTTTGATTAAAAAAAAAAAAAATCATGTTAGTATGCAATGGGTTGATTTCTAGTTGTTGTGCAATTGTTGTTTTTTAGTTGTTTTTTAATGTATTAGTATGTAGTGGATTATTGTTTAGTTGTTTTCTAATTGTTATTTTTTAGTTTATTTTGGTTATATATTTAGTTGTTTTGAGAAATTTTTTGAGTTTATTTTTGATACATTTAAAAATGTAGGAAAAATTGTTTTAAGGTTGCTTTTTTGTTGTTTTTTTAGTTTATTTTGATTTAATGCAATAAATTGATGTCTAATTGCTTTTTCAACACTGTATTATTGTGAGGTTGTTGTCGGTTGCATTTAAGTTGGTTTTTTGATATTGAATTGCATTGTGATGCTTTTTTAAAATGTAAGAATGGAATTTTTGATGTTGTTTTTTAGTTTTTTTTAAAAATTGCAATAGGTTGCACTGTGTTGTTGCGAAGTTGTTGTCCTGTTGCTTTCTTGTTGTTTTCTTAACGTTATATTTTGGGGGTTGATGTTTAGTATAAATCGTATTTTTGTAATTTTGAAACATTAAAATCGTATTTTTGAAAACTTGAGTTAGTAAAAATGTAAAAAAAAATGAAGGACTGTAAAAATGTAAAAAAATAATAAAAAATTGGTATTTATGAAAAAACCCCAAATAATTAGTCTCGTATTGTAGTGGATGTTTCACATTTTATTGAAACCCTTTAGTCTTTAGGATTCGAGGTGTAATTTCCATTGTGATTGCTTATACAGTCTTCGGGAGGAGAGTTGTTCAAAGTTTGTCTTCGGAGGAAGAAAGCATCAAGGTCTTCGGGAGAAGAGCCAATGAAGTCTTTCTTCGGGAGGAAGAAATCAATCAGTCATCATGGAAGGGAGTTCGAGTAAAGAGCTGATTATTGCAAAAACAAGATTGGAATTACAAAAAAGAGTGCAATAACAATATAGAGGGAGTCTAATTTTTTATAAGTCATTGCTTTTGTATTTGTGTTCATTACGAATAAGTTTTTTTTATTGTGATTTTCTTGTTTACATCTGAATCATCATTGTCTAAGTCTGATTAATCAGATTGTATGTTTTACCAATATGCTTAAGACATTTCCGTATTTAATGTAGGCTGGTAATTACTTGGTAATTTAATTAAGAAAAACGAAATTTCAGCATAGATTCATTTACACATAGCTAATAAATTAAACCCAAAATTGCTCACTCTAGGCATATCAACTACCATTTATAATTGGAAAGAAAAAGAGCAGCTGCTAATAAGGGATAAGTGTATCATAAAACTAGAAGGCATCATTGCAAAATCTAGAAGAGACTTCATATATATCAATATATATATATTTATAATATTAACTTGTACAACCATAAAGAAGAGAAACAAAAAGTAGCAAATCAGAATAAAAAAAATACACGCACACTCACTTAATGATATTAAAATTAAACCTTGCTTTTTCACTTTTAATTCTTTCAAAGCAGGGTATCCTCGGTAAGTCTTCATTGATGTATCTATGAAGACGTTGTCAACCATTAATTTTCCGAATTCATAAGGATTATAACATTAGTAAGAAATATTAAACTCCATAATGATGGGGTAGATATTAAAATGCATAATGATGAGATAGATATAGAGAATTATATGCAAAATAAGCTTAAAAACATATATGTGTGTGTTCGTGTAAACTTTAAAACAGAGAAGAGATATACGCAAAAACGAATTAGCCTTAATGGTGATAATATTTAATATCAACAAGCAAGCATTATCATCCCCCCCCCCCCCCCCCCCCCCCGCCCCCCTCTTGTCTCATTTGATATCACAAGACAATTTTTCTTTGCGGTTTTTTCAGGTCTATATAACTATTCCACTTCGTCCCCGACCCACATAGATCCCTCATTTCCCATTTTCGCTTCCTCACGAAGCCTTCTTCCCCAGCGATGGTAAGTGTCATTTCCACCATTTTTGTGTCTTTATTTTTATTTTCTTCCACTATTATTGCTTTAAATCATGTATATGTTCATAAAATTGATTCATTTTAAAGTTTTAGGGAAAAAATGAAGAGATTGTTAGTGTGGTTTAATGGGTTTTAATATATGTTTTATATGTTGATTTTCCCATTGTTGAACATTTGTGGAGAATTAAAAGACATTTTAAAGCTTCATTACAAGTATAGATAACTTAACGTTGACTTTGTTTAGATTTTTGGTATTTTTATATTATTTACACAATGTATATGCTTTTTAATATTGTTCATATTGATTATGAGTGTTTTTTGCATTATTGAAACATATATTAATTTATAACAGATTTTTAAGTTAATTTTTGTTAATTATTTTATGAATCCGAATTTATTATTAATTTATCACTAATTTTGTAATTATGGTTTAGTAAATGAAATTTTAGTAGTTTAATTAATCGGTTAGAAAGTTACTAGTTTAAGAACTAGTTAAACTTTGACTTTACTTGTTTAAATTTAATAACTTTGAATAGTCTAAATCATATTGTTGGCCCTTGATTTAGTAAAAGACACGAAAAATGATAATGATTATAGAGTTGAATGGAAGAATGTAAACGACACAAGGAAGTTATGGTGGTTTGGACCCAAAGATTGGTAATAACCTACATGCACTTAGTGATTTTATTGATGTAAAACCCTAAAAACCTGCGATCAGCGAACAATGGTTCACTGAGTTTCACAAGTCTCGATGATAGCTACAAGTTCTGTGTATAAACTCCCTATTTCTCTCTGAATACAAAATTTTGTCTGTGAAATAAATGAATCCTATGAGTCCTATATATAGGGTCATGGATGTACATATGAGCCTATGAGCCATGTTTAATTGACGTTACAAGCATAACAAAATAATAACATAAATAATGATATTTATATTTAAAATAGTTAGATATCACTGAAATATCTAACTTATAACTATTTCTGAGCATTTGCCTCGGTCCTACGAGCAGATCTGGTCATAATCTTTGGTATACCTCTTTTTCCTACTGCTCAGCATATTCGTGCGCCTATCGAGCAGCTTAATTCTTTCATGACAATCTGGTCATCGGTCGACCAGTCCTTCATTAATAGTTGGTCACATGTTGTTCATGTGCCTCTTTAACATGTCACATCATCATGCAAATATTTTGGGAAACATTTGCCCCCAAGTTTATTTTAATGCGAACAACATTTAATAAACTTACTCGACCGACATTCCTGCTGACTTGTCAAATTTGTGAGTGCTTACTTTCTTGAAAAGGTAAGAAATCATAACCTTTTTGGTTTCTTTGGCATGATTTGATGGTTATTGCAGTTTCCCATGCATCGACACCCTATTCTCATCATTAATCACTGAGCAGTATAAATATATGTCCCTTCACCTCTTTTTACTCTTACCCAAAAAAATTCTCTCTTCAAGAACACTCCGAACTCTCTCAAGTCTGTCAAGCTTTTCTCAGTGAAATCTAAAGCTTTTAGAGCATTTCAAGCAATTTCTCTGTGATTTCTTCAACAATATTCATTCCATGTAAGTTTTTGAGAATCCTTTTCAGATTTTGTAGCAATTTATCTACATTTTGGCTATGATTTACCTATTTTTGTAACTGGTCTTTTATTGTTCTTGGCGAGTTTTTGGGTAGATCAAGTTTAGGCAAAAAAACTCATAAAGAAACTATGTCAGAATAGGGATTTTAGGTAATATAATGCATAAAAAAATGCTTAGACTGAGTATTGGGTTTGCTTACACTGATTTTGGGTTCAAAATCGAAGTGAAAATTCAATTTTGGGAATACTACTTAGAATTTTTTCTTGTTGATCTTTATAAACCCTTGTGAATACTTCCACTAACTTTGTTTTTCTTTTTTATTTTCAGTCATGCAAGTGAACAATGCTTTTGACATCTATGCCTCAAGAGGCAAGACTACTGGCTCGATGAAGTCAAGCAGGAGAGAAATCGGTGGCACCAGTGGGGAACCTTCGAGCAACGTAGACTCGTCTTCCCACCAGGTCAACTACTCCTCCACCCTCTCAACCTAAGTCCTCCATCAAGCAGGCTATAGATCATGCGGTGAATGAAATGTTGTTCAATACCTCCTACTCCACTATCAACAAGTTGCAAAAAGTGGTCAAACACCGACTCAGCAAAGAAGCCTTTGCTACTCTTCCCTCGTTGAAAATCGACCAGGTTATTAGTCGTAATTTCAACAAATTGCTCGCTGTAATTCTCTTCTATCTTGCACATCTGATTGAGAACAATATTTTTTCTTTCACTCACATTACTTTTATGTTATTCGTAGGCTCTCCTAACTTTGAACAATGGGTGGCATTTCTCTGAAAAGGACAACTCTAAATTCATCCAGAAGCTAAGGATAGCTGAGGACCAAATCAAGACACGCAATAAGGAGCTCAAGGCCTGTGTCGAGGAGCTAAAGAAAACCAAGGAGGACCTGGACAAAATCATAAATTTAAAAGAGAAGTATAAAACTGCGTCCAGGGCCAACCATGACGAGGCGGTCAAGCTCCAAGACAATTTGGTCGCTAGCCAGAAAGAGGCTAATGAGTTGGAGGAGAAGGTGAAGCAGCTTGAAGAGATCAATACGAGTAACCTCGAGCGATTTCAAGGTGCTACCTTCACCTATTTCTACATGATCTGGAAGAATAATCAATGTGCAAACTTTGATTATCTCCCCGAACAGATAAGGGAAACCGAGCTTGCTCGATGCGCTGCACGACAGAATGAGGAGAAGAATGCCCCTGCATCTCCTGAGATTTCCTTGGCTACGGGCATTAACGGAGCCAAAGAGGAAGATGGAACCACTGTCGACCAGAAACCTCAATAGGACCCCCCCTGCAGCTGCACAGTAAACATATACTATTTGTTTCTTTTATTTTTGTAACTATAACACTCAAAGAGACTATTCACAGTGTTAAAACAATTTGCTGCCTGAGGCAGTTTTATTTACTTTTAATATTTTCAATTACATTTGAGCAGCAAATGCTCGCAGTGTAAAGATATATCATTTTTATATTACAACTATTATTATAATATCTACTCGTACGATCGAACCTACCATAACACTTTACTATCTTACAAAATCAGTGAATTTTTTTTGAAAAATACTCTAAGTGTCGCAGTATGCTTTCCCTTACTTTGCTTGTGTATTTACATATGTTTATAATATGCTTTGCTCACTTAGTATCTTATATGCCCCCAAGTGCTCGAGGAGTTTAAGGTTCTCGGTCACTTGCCATTGACCAATACCTATTCGAACATTACTGCTTGCGCACTTATAAACAATCAATGATAATATAGCAAAACAACACACATAATGAGCAAATACTTGTAAAAAATACAATAATTGGCAGGAATAACTGGTTGCGCACAGTTCCTTTCATTTTTCATAAAAATGGACAAAAAATCATGTCTATACAAGTGATCAAAAATTGATCTTACACTTATAATCGACTAGCCATCTAACTTGGCAGCCCTTGTCCAAAAACTTGTACAAAGTAAAATTAATACAAGCCAAATCTTTAAAAAGAAATTTTCATTGATAATACTTGCGCAGGTGTTCTCCATTCCAATAGAGAGGAACAATAACTCCATTTAAGTGAACAAGTTTGTATGTGCCTGGTTGAAGGATTTCTTCAATTTTATACGGACCTTCCCAGTTTGGTCCAAGCACTCCAGCAGCTTGGTCACAAGTGTTGAGAAAAACCCTTCTTAGTACCAAGTCTCCTACGTCAAACTTTCTTTCATGTACTTTAGAGTTAATGTATCAAGCAACCTTTTGCTGGTAAGCTGCCACTGATAATTGGGCTTGTTCGCACCTTTCATTAACCAAGTCCAGAGACTCCATTAATAATTGGTTATTTGTTTCCTGGTCGTATGTTGTCCTTCTATGCAAGGGTGGATCTAACTCAACTGGTAACATGGCCTCATACCCATATGCTAAAGAAAATGGTGTATGGCTTATTCTTGTTCGGGCAATTTTTTTAGCCATGCTCCCTTTGCCTCTTCGAGCCTTTTCTTCAATGTGTCATTCAGACTTTTGTTTATAGCTTCCACTTGTCTATTGGCTTGTGGATGGGCAACTGATGAAAAAACTCTTTGTTATGCCATGCCATTCGCAGAAATCGATAAACAGGTCACTGTCAAATTGTGTGCCATTATCGGATACAATCTTCTTTGGTGATCCATATCGACATACAATGTTTTTGACAACGAAATCCAATACTTTCTTGGTCGTGATTGTCGCAAGCAGTTCAGCTTCTATTATATTATTTTATAATATAATGTAATATTATATTATTTTATAAAATAATGTTTTGGATTAAATAAATGTGACAAAGAGTGTCACATATTGTAACCTATAATAGAGAGTTACAATATTTAGATACATGAGAAATATCCAAATATGTAACATATTTGGTGTTACAAATTCAGCTACAAATTTGTAACTTCCAAATATTACCCTTTATTGTGTAAATTTGTTTTTACTCAATATTGAGATGAATTTCTTAAAGCTATATGTGAAATGACTGTTAGAGATATGATTTTAACCCCAATAATGTGTTTTGGGAGTTACAAAATCAATTGGGAGGGTATTGGAACCGTTTGGAAAAACATCACAAATTTATGTGCTGGATTTGGTCAGTGGACGCGGCCACAGGTGCAAAACTGACCAAATTTTCAGTTTTTTTCCAACTTTGTTGAACGGCTCCAAAAACCCAAATAACTCTCAAATCTCATTTTTAATTCCATAAACATCTAATTAATCATTGGTAACAGCCATGGGGGTTGGTGGAATTTGAAATTCAAAGGGTGTCTCTAAACTCTATAAATAGGTGTCCATTGCTCACTTGAAAGACACAATTTTCTATCCACTAGAGCACTTGGCTAGAAACACCTAGAGGCTTGATTATTCTAGAAAGAATTTCCAAAATTTGTGAGAGATCCCTTAGTGCTTGAGTTAGGGGGAAATGAGCTTTTGAACAAAGGTTTCAAACTTTGTTCAAGTTGGTGATCCCCAGAACTCTTCACTTTGGTTGTGTGAGTGAGAGTTTATTGTTTTGTTCTTGTTCTTATTTTCTACTATTGCTTTTCTTCATATTCTTCTTGTTCTATTTACTTGTACTTTTTTTTAAGAGTTGTAATCCTTATTCCTTTGTTCAAACACTTTCACTTTATTTGTATCCATTTGCATAGAGTTGTATTTCTCTATTCTCTTATTCTATTTCTTCTATTGTTTATTTGTATTTTCAGTCATAGAGTTGTAACACCTTTTAATCAATCATTATTTATTTGTAATATTTTGTCTAGAGTTCTAATTTTCTTACCATTTCCAATGAGGCAAATATATTTTTTCCTAACATTCAAAAGCTTACCCTTTGTTTGTTTCAATGGAAGGAGATACCATAAAGATTATGAATCAAGACCTAGTGAGGTTGGATAGGTTTGATGGGTCCAATTTCCCTAGATGGCAAGACTAGGTTAGATTCCTTTTGACCACTCTCAAAATCGCCTACATTCTAGAGTCCACTCTAGAACCTCTCCCAACGCCATCTGACAAGGACACTCCCGAGGAGGTGGAGAAAAGAAAGAAGAGGGAGGAGGACAATCTTCTTTGTAGGGGTCATATCCTCAACGCGCATTCTGATAGGCTCTATGACCTCTACATCGAAACCAAATCGGCAAAGGAGATATGAGACTCACTTGAGACAAAATTCAAGGTGGAAGAGGAAGGTACCAAAAAGTTTTTGATATCTCAATACTTTGATTTCAAATTTTTTGGTGATAAATCTATTCTTCCTCAAATACATGAATTGTAAATAATTGTTAAAAAATTGAAAGTGTTAAATATTGAGCTTCCCGAGGCCTTTCAAGTTGGTGCTATAGTGGCTAAATTACCACCAACTTGGAAGAGCTATAGGAAAGGAATCCTTCATGAAAATGAGGATTATTCTTTGGAGGAAATCCAAAAACATATTCGAATTGAGGAGGAATCAATATGTAGAGATAAACTTGTGGAGGGGTCTGATGGAGAGACTTCCAAAGAAAATGTGATGTCACAAGCAAAACATCCCAAAAACAAAGGGAAAAAGGGTAACGAGAAATCCTTGGGTCCAAGAACCAACCCAAACAAGTTTAAGGGAGAGAAAGGTCCTTGTTTTGTGTGTGGGGAAAATGGTCACTATGCTAGAGAGTGTAGGCATATAAAAGACCAACAAGGACCTAAGGTGAACGCAACGCAAGAGGAATACATAGTTGCTACCCTTAGTGAGGTGAATGCGGTCCAAGGCAAGGTGAAAGGGTGGTGGTATGATACATGTGCCACCGTCCATGTCACCTATGACAAATCATTGTTCAAAACCTTTGAAGAGTCAAAGGGCAACCATGAGATTCAAATGGGCAATGAGGGCAAATCTAAGATACTTGGCAAATGTACCATAGAAGTCTTTTTCACCTCCGGCAAGAAAGTTACATTAGTAAATATACTTTATGTTCTCGAAATGAGTAAAAACTTGGTAAGTGGTGATTTTCTTGGCAGGCCCGGCATTAAAGTCGTTTTTGAGTCTGGTAAACTTATTCTTACCGAATCAAACGTATTTTTTGGAAAGGGGTACTCTTGTGAGGGTATGGTTAAATTGTGCACCAATGATGTAACTTTCAACGTTATCAATAAAATTGCTAATTCTGCCTATATAGTTGAGTATGATTCTTTATTTTTGTGGCATCTTAGACTATCTCACATAGGTTTTTCAACCATAAAAAGAGTAGTAAAATGTGGTATGATTGCATGCAATATTAAAAACTATGGTAAATGTGAAACATGTGTTAAGGAAAAAATACTTAAGAAACCATTTCCTAGTGTAGAAAGATCATCTAATTTACTAGATTTAATCCATAGTGATCTTTGTGAATTAAATGGTGTTTTAACTAGAGGTTGTAAAATGTATTTTCTTACTTTTATAGATGAATTTAGTAGATATACTTATGTGTTTGTTTTAAAGCATAAAGATGAAACTTTTGATGCTTTTAAATTATATAAATTAGAAGTTGAAAATCAACTAAATAAAAAGATTAAAGTGCTAAGAAGTGATAGAGGAGGAGAGTACTTCTCTAATAAATTCAATACATTTTGTGAAGAAAATGATATAATTCATGAGTGCAATGCACCTTATACACCACAACATAATGGTGTTGCCGAAAGGAAAAATAGGACTTATCTAGAGATGATAAATTCTTTGTTGGTGTTTTCTAAGTTAAATTTCAACTTATGGGGTGAAGCGTTATTAACCGCTTGTCACATCACATTCTTAATCAAATATCGATGAAGAAAAATGAGATATCTCCATATGAGTTATGGAAAGGAAGAAAACCCAACATATGGTACTTCAAAGTGTGGGGGTGTCTTGCATATTGCAAGAAAAACGAATCTAATAGAACAAAGTTAGGTTCAAGAGCCATAAAGTGTGCTTTTGTTGGTTATGCCAACAATAGTAAAGCTTATAGGCTATTGGACTTAGAGTCTAATATTGTGTTTGAATCTAGAGAAGTTGAATTTTTTGAGAACATGTTATGTGACAACAATTCTCAAGCTTCAACATCTCTAGAGGAGAATTCGTTATATGAGAACAATTCTCAAGCTTCTACATCAAAAGATGATTCTCAAGAGGAGAATTCTCAAAAGAATGTAAAGAAACCCTTTGAACTTAGGAGTCAAAGGCTTAAAAAGGAGAAAAGTCTAGTAGTGGATGAGATAGATTCTCAACGAATTTCATTCTACATGGTAGAAGGAAATAGAGAGGAAGTCATTAGGAAAATTCCTATTGTACTTCTTGTTGAAGATGATCCTAAGACTTATAGAGAAGCTATGCAATCAAGTGACAGTGCATTTTGGAAAGAAGCCATCAATGATGAGATGAATTCCATTCTTTCCAACAACACTTGGGACTTAGTAGATCTCCCATCGGGGTCTAAGCCAATTGGGTTTAAGTGGGTATTTAGGAGAAAATCCCATACTGACGACACTATCCAAACCTTTAAAGCTAGATTAGTAGCTAAAGGGTTTAGGCAAAAAGAGGGTATCGATTATTTTGATACCTATGCGCCTGTTGCAAGAACAACTTCTATAAGAATTTTGTTCGCTTTAGTTTCTATAAAAAACTTATATGTTCATCAAATGGATGTCAAAACAACATTCCTTAATGGTGACCTCAATGAGGAGGTCTATATGGAACAACCCGAAAGGGTTGTCCTACAAAAATATGAACATAAAGTATGTAGAATTGTAAAATCCTTATATGGATTGAAACAAGCTCCTAAGCAATGGCATGAGAAATTTGATCAAGTCGTCATGTCTAATGGGTTAAGACATAACAATGGAGACAAGTGTTTGTATTCCAAAACTTGTAAGGGATATGTGATTGTACGCCCTAAATATCCATGCTCTACTGGCGAGGTAGAAAAGGGCCTAATTCGATCTGCCACGTGTAAATCGTCCACCCGGAGTTGTTTGTGATGGGCCTCCACCTATCCAGCCCGAGCTGATTCGAGAGTTAACTGCTACTCGGAGGCATCGTGTTAGCAGTATGAGTGTCACAAGCTGGCGCCACATTAAGCTCGTAATGCAGCAGAGATCTGATACCCGAATCCTTGTAAAGTCAACTACGCAATATAAACATGCATATATCAGACATCACATGTCTATTTTATTCCTGATTTCTCGGATGTGCAGTATAAATGTGTGTATTTGGACATCCCTTATCTGATTTGGGCCATGCGGCCCATTACCCATCCTTGCCTGTTGATTAGACCTCACTTCCCTCTAAGGTTTAGGAATTAATCATCAGTGTCACAGAGATGACGTGAAGGATAAAGAGATCATGGGATGACCCCATTGCCAATCCAGATATCTTCTTCCTATAAATACCAAGACCCTGGGTAGTGCAGGGGGTTGGCATATTTTTGTAAAGAAACACTATGTAAGAAATAGTCAAGAGATATCAATAATATCGATTGGTGGACTAGAGGGATTTTAACCTTCGAACCACCTAAAAAGAAAGGAGTGACCATCTTCCCATGCTATTAGTTTCTCAAGTCTAGAATATAGTTATTTTCATATTACGGTTTACCAATTTGCACTAATCCATCCTACTTATTCGTATAATTACTTGTTGGCAAAAAACTGCGTCAACAGATTGGTGCTTTCATTGAGAGGATTTAGATTGGTGCTATCACAAAGACCTGATCATGGTGGTTACTAGGTCGAGGCATGGTAACGAGGCGGATCAACATGATGGGCAGGAGGCCCACCATGCCGCCATATCCAATGAACCAAACCCCGAGGTCCAGCAGCGATCGGGAAAGCAGCCGATGGGCCAGGACGACACCGGGAGTTCGGTGCTCCGATCGCCAAATCTGAACCCGGGTTACCTGATGGCGATAGAGATGGAGAACATACAGTTGAGGGGTCAGCTATCCAGAGCAAGTAAGCAAATCTAAGAAGTCTTGGCCCGGCTACCTCCTCTTGCAACCAACGTTAACGTCGGAAAGATGCAAAGTGGGACTCACAAGTCCCGCAGGGATAATCGGCCCAGACCGAGTCGATCGGTCAGAACCTCAACCCCGAGTTCTGCACCCATGTCACACCATAACCAGGAAGCTATGTTTAAGGAGTTTCCCAGGGCCAATCAACAATTCAGCCGATCAGTCAGAACCTCAACTCCTAGCTCGACTCCACCGTCGAACGCGCCCAAAAGGGATCTTGGAAGCTCGGGGAGGAGATCCGGGGAAGGCTCCCACAGACAACCTGCTCTAGCCAACCCTCCCGTGCCGCGGTCAGACCGCCGGGCGCAGGATGCTGGGGATGGTAAAGTAGAACGGCCGCGATCTAATGTGATCCGTCCGGATGGGACAAGGATCGCTTCGTCAGTTAGGCATCCCCCATCGCCGATAAGATACCCATATCCTCCCCATCCAGTTCGAGACATTCCAACACACGGGAGCAGCAGAAGAAATCCTCCTCCCGTTGATCCTTCCCATCGCCCCCGAGCACGTGGGGAGGTCCCAGATCTTCACCCCCAGCAGCGGGCTCCAAGCTTTTCCAACGGGAGCTACTGGACCGAGAGCCACCGAAGTGGAAAATCCGGTGGAGACTTGTGTAATCACTTAAGTTCGGCGCAAAGCCCTTGGGCCACCTCGAGGGCCGACCTTCAAGATTGCCTCAACTCGTAGAGGGGGAATCAGGCCAGAAATGGAAGTCATGCTCGCTGAGAGGATGGTCTTTCCAAAGTACGTGACAGTGGGAATGTCCCACCTAACCAAGCTCAAGCTTGGAGGGACAATAACCTGCCTAACGCGTACAATGGAACTGGAGCTGTTGAACAGTCCCAGAACAACCAAGGGATTAAGGATCAGACCCTAGAATGTTTAGCTCAAATGGAGGAGCTAATGAAGACGCTATTGTCATAAAAGGAGAAGGACAAGTATGACTCTGGGGACGAACTCGAGCTTTTTGCCTCCAACATAGCAGCCACAACGTACCTGTCGGGTTTTCGGATGCCCCACCTGTCTAAATTCGATGGAGACGGAGACCCGTCAGATCATTTGGGTATGTTCAATACCCTGATGATGGCCCATAATATCGGCCCCGAGCTAATGTGTTTGATATTCCCTTCCACCTTGATCGAGCCAGCTAGGTAGTGGTTCAAGCAGTGTAAAAAGCATTCCATCAGCTCGTGGAAGAATTTTTCTGCCGACTTCAAGAGGGCATTCCGAGCTTCTCAAGCTGCCCGCGTCAAAGCTGACACCCTGGCGAACGTGAAGCAACAGCCCGGGGAACCTTTGAAAGCTTACCTGAGCAGGTTCGCAAACGTCGCTGCTCGAGCCAGGGACGCGGACGATAGTTCCAAGCTTATGGCCTTGAGGATTGGAATCCTTGTTGGAGGTGGGCTATGGAAAGAGATACAGAGAAGAGGTGTTAGCACCGTGGATGAATTCCTGAACAAGGCCCAGGAATGGATAAACGTGGAAGAGAAGCGAGAATCAGTCGTGGGAACCAGCCAAACCCTTGATCAGCCTATTGGAGTGGAAACGGATGTCGTAAAAATGACTCAAACCGTTACCCAGAATAACCAAGGGGGTGGAGGCAAGAAAAAAGGGAGCAGCGAGGGCAGCCAGCACAGTCGGAAGAAGAAAAAGCCCGTGGAAAAGTTTAAGCCAGTCTACGTGGCTTATACCGAGCTCACAAACACTAGGGAGCACATTTTCCTAGCAAACTCTGCCCGCCTCCCCTGGAAAAAGCCGGAGCCTTTGAAACACCAGAAGGCTAAGAGGGATCCTTCCAAGTTCTGTCGATTCCACAACGACATTGGCCACAACACTGACGATTGTAGGCATTTGAAGGATGAGAACGAGACACTCATCAGAGCCGGACCTTTGGCTCAATATGCGCGGAACCGGGTTCCTACTAGTCAGCCAGCCCCGGAAGCTCCGGTAAATCAGACTGGGCCCTGGATAAGTCAGGATACCCCTCCTACTGTAATAGGAGGAGAGATTTCCACAATCTCTGGAGGCCCCCATTTGGCTGGCACGAGCAGAGGTGCCTAGAAGAGATATGTCAATGAGTTGAAGGCTCATAACGGAGTGGAATTTGTCCCGGAGCAGCATCTAACCAAACAACAACGATTGGAGAGGCAACCAATCATTTTTACCGAGGAGGACGCTGGTCACGTCCAGTTCCCCCATAACGATCCTCTAGTCATAACCACCCAGCTCACCAACCGGAGAGTTAGGAGGATACTAGCTGATAATGGGAGTTCGGTGAACCTGCTGTTCCGGTCTACGCTGGAGAAAATGGGATTGTCTATCACCGATCTGAAGGCCACCTCCATGATGCAGTATGGATTTCTGGGGAAGGGTCCGCAGTGATAGGAACAATCGAGCTAGTAATAGCCTTGGGAGAGGGGCCCCGAACGGTCTCTAAGCTCCTCGAGTTCGTGGTTATCGATTTTCCCACCACATACAACGATATTCAGCGTCAGCCTACATTGATGGCATTTGAGGCCATAACTTCTATCCGCCATCTCATAGTCAAATTCCCCTCCTCTACGGTGATATGTATGGTCCGAGGTGATCAACTCGCTGCCAGGGAATGCTATAGCATTTCCAGGAAGGGAAAATCATGACCCAGGCAGTAGACAATGACCATTCAAAGCGGAAATAAGGAATCTCAGGAAGTAGGATCTATTTCTGAGATAGAAAAACCTCAGGAAGCCAATGGGGAAGGTATCACCTTGAATGATGATATCGACCCCAGGTTAGGCAAAGATAGATCCGAGCTCTAGGCCATCGAAGAACTCGAAGAGGTGAACATCGATCCGAAAGACCCCTCGAAGGTGGTAAAGCTCGGAAAAAACTTGTGTAATGAGAGAAAGGCGGAGCTGCTGAGATTTCTGCAAGAGAATCTAGATGTGTTCGCCTGGTCTCATGAAGACATGATAGGGATTAGCCCAAGCGTCATCATGCACACCCTCAACTTGGACAAAAACATGCCTGCGAAGTCCCAGAAACAAAGGCGCCTGGGCACGATCCGAGCGGAGGCCTTAGAAGAGGAAGTAGCTCAACTTTTAAAGTGCGGCTTTATTCGCGAGAAAAATACCCGATCTGGGTTGCCAATCCTGTTTTGGTCCCAAAGCCCAACGGGAAGTGGCAGACCTGCATCGACTTTTCTGATCTGAATAAAGCCTGCCCCAAAGATTGCTTCCCCTTGCCGAGAATTGACCAATTGGTAGATGCCACTGCGGGGCACGAGCACATGTCCTTTATGGATGCATACTCAGGCTATAACCAGATCGCCATGAATCCTGCGGACTAGGAACACACTAGTTTCATGACTCCAACTAACATTTATTGTTACAAGGTCATGCCCTTAGGGCTGAAGAATGCAGGAGCTACATATCAGAGATTGGTCAACAGGATGTTTGCTAATCAGATCGGGAAAAACATGGAAGTGTATGTTGATGACATGTTGGTCAAGTTGAAAACTGTCGATAACCATGTTCCCGGTCTGAAGGGATGTTTTAAGATTTTAAGACAGTACGATATAAGGCTGAATCCCCAAAAGTGTACCTTCGGGGTCGCGTCAGGAAAATTTCTAGGATTCATAGTCAACACCAGAGGAATAGAGGCGAACCCCGATAAAATCAGGTCGCTACTCGAAATGCCATCACCCCGGTCGCGAAAAGACGTCCAAAGTCTAACAGGAAGGGTGGCAGCCCTTAATCAGTTCATTTCCAAATCAACCGACAAGTGTTTGCCATTCTATAACCTGCTCCGGGGAAATAAAAGATTTGAGTGGACAGATGAGTGTGAGCGTGCTTTCCTCGGCCTAAAATCACATTTAGCTGAGTCGCCTGTGTTATCTAAGCCAATAGCAGGAGAGCCTTTTTTTCTTTACCTAGCTGTAACGGAAGATGCAGCTAGTGCCGTGCTGGTTCGTGAGGAGGACTGGTCTCAGAAGCCAGTCTACTACATTAGCAAGAGGCTCCTCGGATCTGAGTCTAGATATTCGATGATGGAAAAGATGGCGTTTTGCCTTATCACGACCTCCAGAAAGCTCAGGTCATATTTCCAGTCCCATGCAATCCACGTCATAACCGATCAAACTTTAAGGCAGGTTTTGTAGAAACCTGAGGCATCGGGGCGTCTTTTGAAGTGGGCTATCGAGTTCATCCAATTTGAGATACTGTACGTGCCGTGAACTGCGATCAAAAGCCAAGCTCTGGCTGATTTTGTAGCAGAGTGCAAGGGATTCCAAGAGGAACCAATGGAAGAACCGGTACGATCCTCGTGGAAAGTCTTTGTGGACAGTTCGTCTAACGAGAATGGATCCGAAGCTGGAGTCATTTTAATATCCCCGGAGGGACATCGTTTCCACTCCACGTTGCGGTTCGGATTCGAAAAATCCAACAACGAGGCTGAGTATGAAGCTTTATTGGCTGGGCTAAGGGTGGCCCAGGAGCTGAAGGCCAGCTCCATCCAGTGCTATAGTGATTCCTAGTTCATGGTAAATCAGGTATTAGGAGAATACCAAGCACGGGGAACCAAGATGGCAGCCTACCTGGCCAAGGTAAATATCCACGCACTATTGGTGAGCTAGAAAAGGGCCTAATTCAATCTGCTACGTGTAAATCGTCCACCCGGAGCTGTTTCTTACGGGCCTCCACCTATCCAGTCCGAGCTGATTAGAGAGTTAACTGCTACTCGGAGGCATCATGTCAGCAGTATGAGTGTCACGAGCTGGCACCACATTAAGCTCATAATGCGGCAGAGATCTGACACTCGAATCCTTGTAAAGTCAAACACGCAATATAAACGTGCATATATCAGACATCACATGTCTGTTTTATTCCTAATTTCTCAGATGCGCAGTATAAATGTGCGTATTCGAACATCCCGTATCTAATTTGGGCCATGCAGCCCATTACTCATCCTTACCTGTTGATTAGACCTCACTTCCTTGTAAGGTTTAGGAATTAATCATCAGTGTCACAGAGATGACGTGAAGGATAAAGAGACCACGGGATGACCCCATTGCCAACCCATATATCTTCTTCCTATAAATACCAAGACCCTGGGTAGTGCAGGGGGTTGGCATATTTTTGTAAAGAAACACTATGTAAGAAATAGTCAAGAGATATCAATAATATCGACTGGTGGACTAGAGGGATTTTAACCTTCGAACTACCTAAAAAGAAAGGAGTGACCATCTTCCCATGCTATTAGTTTCTCAAGTCTAGAATATAGTTATTTTCATATTACGATTTACCAATTTGCACTAATCCATCCTACTTATTCATATAATTACCTGTTGGTGAAAAACTGCATCAACAGTGATCATTGTTTGCTTATATGTGGATGACATGCTTATTCTAAGTGAGAGCATGAAAGGGATAGAAGAAACGAAGAGGTTTCTATAATCAACTTTCAAGATGAAAGATCATGGAGAAGTTGACACCATACTTGGTATCAAAGTAAATAAACATAGTGGGGGTTTCGCGTTGGGCGAAGCCCACTATGTTGAGAAAGTATTGAACAAATTTAACCATGGAAAGGTTAAAGATGCCAATACTCCATTCGATCATAGTGTAAAACTATAGAAGAATGAAGGAAGAGCAGTGGCTCAATTGGAGTACGCAAGTGCTATAGGGAGTCTGATGTATGCTGCCCAATGTATTAAACCTGATATAGCATTTGCGATGAGTAAACTTAGTAGGTTTACAAGTAATCTAAGTATGGATCACTGGAAGGCTATTGGAAGAGTCCTAGGTTATCTCAAGAAAACCAAAGGACTAAGCCTTCACTACTCCAAATTTCCTTCAATCTTAGAAGGATATACAAATGCAAGCTGGATATCCAATCTTGGGGGCAGCTTGTCCACAACTGGTTAGGTATTTATACTTGGTGGGGGTGCAATTTCTTGGGGTTCCAAGAAACAAACCTGTATATCTCATTCCACTATGGAACCAGAGTTTATAACTCTAGCTGCTACTGGCAAAGAGGCCGAATGGTTAAGGGATCTATTGATAGAGATACCCCTAATCAAAGAGAATTTATCCACTATATCGATACATTGTGATAGCCAAGCGACATTGGCTAGAGCATGCAACAGAGTGTATAATGGGAAGTCTAGACACATTAGTCTAAGACATGGATATGTAAGAGAATTGATTCAAAGAGGAGTCATCTCAATATCCTATGTGAGAACAAGTGAAAATCTGGCGGATCCTTCACTAAGCCACTAACGAGGGATTTAGTGGCTACATCATCTCGAGGGATGGGACTTAAACTCCCTAAAGAGATTCACGATAGATGATAACCTATCTTAACACTAGTTATTCAACTAGTGTTAGGTTCAATAGGTAACAACAAGTCAGTCAAGTGAATATTAGTTGTACTCAAAACAAGTCCCATCTGAGATGTTGAGTACTTGTGAGTTACCAAGTTGAGGGTTAAAACCAAAAGGTTTTTTTTAATAGAATTCAGTCTTATGAAGGCAAGTATTTTTGGTAATAAAATCCTGTAAGAATTCTACCTATATGGACCTAGGGGTGGTGCCGCCTCTCATAAGAATTGGGAGTATTCTCAAGAACGTTCATAAATGGAAAGTGCACATGGCCATTAACGGTGCAAAGCGAGACATAGAGGTCTCAAGTGAACATCGCAAAGGTGTGTGTGTTATCATCGATTTGCTATCATGAAAAGATGGTTCAATGCCTAGTGCAACCAAATTTTTGACAAGTTTTGTGATAATTACACTATAGTAAAGTTCAAGTTGAAAAACACTTTATTTTATGCACCAATGCAATGATTCCTATAAGAGAGATTTCTTATTTAATCAAGCGAGGGATATGTTATATTTTAAAATATAATGATTGATTAAATAAGTGTTACAATAGATAACTATTTTATCTAGTGGGGGAATGTTATATTATTTTATAATATAATGTAATATTATATTATTTTATAATATAATGTTTTAGATTAAATAAATTTGACAAAGAGTGTCATATATTGTAACATATAATAGAGAGTTACAATATTTAGATATATGAGAAATATCCAAATACGTAACATATTTAGTGTTACAAATTCAGCTACAAATTTGAACTTCCAAATATTACCCTTTATTGTGTAAATTTGTTGTTACACAATATTGAGATGAATTTCTTAAAGCTATATGTGAAATGGCTATTAGATATGTGATTTTAACCCCAATAATGTGTTTTAGGGGTTAAAAAATCAATTGGGTGGGTGTTGGAACTGTTTGGAAAAACAACACAAATTTATGTGTTGAATTTGGTTAGTGGCTGCGGCCTGGGGGATAGAGAGCAGTGGCCGCGGCCATTGATGTCCCTGGTCGCGACCACAGGTGCAAAACTGACCAAATTTTTAGTTTTTTTCAACTTTGTTGAACGGCTCCAAATTCCCAAATAGCTCCCAAATCTCATTTTTAATTCCATAAACATCCAATTAATCATTTGTAACAGTCATGGGGGTTGGTGGAATTTGATATTTAAAGGGTGTCTCGAAACTCTATAAATAGGAGCCTATTGCTCACTTGAAAGACACAATTTTCTATCCACTAGAGCACTTGGCTAGAAACACCTAGAGGCTTGATTATTCCAGAAAGCATTTCCAAAATTTGTGAGAGATCCCTTAGTGATTGAGTTAGGGGGAAATAAGCTTTTGGACAAAGGTTTCAAACCTTGTTCAAGTTGGTGATCCCCAACACTCTTCACTTTGGTTGTGTGAGTGAGAGCTTATTGTTTTGTTCTTGTTCTTATTTTCTACTATTGCTTTTCTTCATATTCTTCTTGTTCTATTTACTTGTACTTTTGTTTAAGAGTTGTAATCCTTTTTCCTTTGTTTAAACACTTTCACTTTATTTGTATCCTCTTGCTTAGAGTTGTATTTCTCTATTCTCTTCTTCTATTTCTTCTATTGTTTATTTGTATTTTCAGTCATAGAGTTGTAACACTTTTTAATCAATTATTATTTATTTGTAATATTTTGTCTAGAGTTGTAATTTTCTTACCATTTCCATTGAGGCAACTATATTTTTTCCTAACAGCTTCTGCCCACTTCATAAAGTATTCAACATCAACTACTGCGTACTTGACATTCCCTTTTCCTGTGGGCAACGATCTGATTAGGTCTATTCCCCAAACCAGAAATGGCCATGGGCTTTGCATCTGTTTAATCTCATTTGGGGCTGCTCGAGGTATCTTGGAGAATCTATGGCATTTATCATACTTCTTTCAAAATTCCATAGAATCCTCGATCATAGTAGGCCATAAATACCCTTGTCGGAGAATATTTTTTGGCAAAATTTTCCCCCAACATGATCTCCATAGAACCCTTCATCTACTTCTCACATAATTTCCTTAGCTTTTTCCCTGGAAAAAATCTCAACAAAGGCATTGGATATCCTTGTCGATATAGAACTCCATCAAGCAAGATAAAGCGAGTTGATTGCCTTTTAAGTGTGCTCGCCTTATTCTTGTATGCAGGTTACCATCCCTGTTCGAGATATTGAATGATGGGAGTCATCCACGTGTCTAAACACTTATATTACTAGGGAGGATTCTTCTACTTGAACGCTGGGAGTTGTCAAACATTTGACCGTAATTATACTCAAAGTGTCGGCGTTGGAGTTCTGGTCGCGAAGTACTTACTGTAGAGTATACTTTTTGAATTATGCTAGCAAGTCTTTTGCCTTGTTTAGATACGCAACCATCTTGAGACCCCTGGCCTGATATTCTCCGATGATCTAATTAACAACTAGCTGAGAGTCGTTGTATATCTATAGTGACTTCACATTCACATCTTTGGCTAGTCTCAACCTTCCGAGCAATGCTTCATATTCAGCTTCATTGTTGGAGGCATTAAAGTCGAATCATATTGTGCAATGAAATCAATGCCCTTCGGGGGTAATTTGAATCAGTCATACCCCCGAGTTGTGCTCATTAGATGATCCGTCCACGAACAGTCCAGGCAAGAGTTTAGTCTTGAGCTTCGGTTCTATAGTCGGCTCGCTGGCTGGGAGTCCGGTGAACTCAGCTACAAAGTCTACTAATCCTTATCCCTTTATGGCTATTCATGGTGCATAAGAAATTTCAAACTGCCCTAGCTCAACTTCCATTTTAGTAGTCGACCAACGGCTGCTATTTTTTGCAAGACTTGATGTAGTGGCTGGTCGGTAAAAACTACTATAGGATGAGCCTGAAAGTAGGGTCGCAGTTTTATTGATGCAAATATTAAGTAGTAAGCTAATTTCTCTATAGCTAGATAGTGTAATTCTTCTCCTTCAACTGATTTGGACAGAATTAGCGATCGCGACATATGGTCCTTGAGTGCCCTAAAATCATGTTCGCACTCTTCCATCTATTCAAACTTTTTGTTTCCCCTGAGTAGATTAAAAAAAGAGATACATTTGTACATACACTTAGATATAAATCTACTCAAAGCCACAATTCTTTTTGTTAGGCTTTGCACATCTTTAATTTTGGCTGGTGACTGCATCTCGATCAACACTTGAATTTTTTTAGGATTGGCCTCGATTCCTCGGGAGTTTACTATAAATCCCAAAAAAATTTCTAATCAGACTCCAAAGGATCACTTCAGGGGATCAGGGGATTAAGCTTCATCTAATATTTATTCAAGATTTTGAAGCATTCCTGTAGGTCCTTGACATGCTCACCAGCTCTTTTCGACTTAACCAGCTTATCATCAACCTAAACCTCCATGTTATTGCTGATCTGGTCTTTGAACATGTTGTTTACTAGTCATTGGTAAGCTGCACCAGCGTTTTTCAAACAAAAGGGCATTACTTTGTAACTGTAAATCCCTGTATCTGTTTGAAAGCTAGTGTGTTCCTTATCGGGAGGATGCATACTAATCTGATTGTAGTCAGAGTAGGCATCCATGAATAATAAGATTTCATGCCTTGATGTGGCATCGACCAGCTGGTCGATTCTTGGAAGTGGGAAAAAATCTTTCGAGCAGGCTTTATTAAAGTCTGTGAAATCCACGCAAGTCCTCTATTTACCATTCAGTTTAGGGACTAATACTAGATTAGAGACCCAAGATGGATAAAATGCTACCCTGGTGAATTCATTTTCCTTTAGCTTCTCTACTTCTTCTTTTAAGGCTTTAGATCTGTCTTTGTCGAGCAACCTTCTTTTTTGTTGTACTAGTTGGTGGTTTTTATCTATGTTCAGGACATGACTAATAACTGTCAGGTCGATTCCAACCATGTCTTTATGTGATCAGGCAAATGCCTCCTGGTTCTTCCTCAAAAACTCCACCAGCTTTTCTTTGATTGTTGTCTCTAAGTTTTTAACGACTGTCACAACTCTGGTAAGATCTGATTCTTCTAGTTGTACCTCCTTGAGGTCTTCCACTGATCCAATACCTTCCTCAACATTCCCAATACGAGGATCTAAGTCTCTATCCTCACTTTGGGCAACACCCTATTTGGTGACTTGTTCACCTGATTGGGCATGTGATTCGTTTACCACTAGCAACCTTTTTTTTGCTCCGCTCCCCGATTTTCCCTTTCTCGCCTTTGTGATCGAGGAGTTATAACATTCTCTGGCTTCTCGCTGGTTTCCCAACATGCACTTAACTCCTACATCGGTTGGAAACTTCATGGCTAGATGTCAGACTGAAGTCACTGCTCATAGATCTACCAGGATGGGTCTTCAAATAATGACATTATACGCGGACGAACAATCGACTACTATAAAAGTAGTGAGTAATGTCCTATTCACGGTTGCCATACTTGCCGTGACTGGGAGTCTGATTAACCCTGTTGATGCTAATCCCTCACTAGAGAAACCATAGATGGTCTAGTTGAATGGTTCTAAATCTTGCACTGACAACTTCATTCTTTCTAGTGAAGACTTATACAGAATATTCACTGAGCTTCCAGTATCTACCAAGGGATCTGAGTGGGGGCTGGATGCAGAGGAGGCGAGCATTGGCATACAGGTGCCTACTCATTGCCTATGTTAGCCCCTAGCTGGGAATTTCCCCTGCTCGGACATATCTTCTCAAATGTCCCTGTCGGATAAGGAACTCGATTTCATCCTTCAGCTGGTTGCACTCATTGGTATCATGGCCATAGTCGTTGTGGAAACGACAAAACATGGTTGTGTCCCTCCTGGATATGTCCTTTTTGATCAGGGTTGGTCGCCTAAAAGGGATTGTGGTATGGCTGGCTTGATACACTTCTGGTCTGTTGTCGACCAGGGTTGTGTAGTTAGTGAACCTCAGCTTGTATCTGTTCTGCTTAGGGCACTTCCTATCAGACGTCGTCTGCTCAGTATTTTCCCTTTTTCCTCCATTCTTATTATTACCTTTGCCGTGAGTGTCGTTGGGTTCACCAGACCCACTGGCAGCTTTGGTAGACTCTTCCTTCTTGACCTGGTCGGCCTTTGGAGACTTTCCCTCATTGGTGATAGCCTCCTCCAGCTTGATATACTTGTCTACTCGATCTAAAAATTTGTTTGTACTCTTTACTCCATTTTTCCATAGGGTGCTCCAAAGAGGTGATTGGTGTTGTACTCCAGTTGTGATGGCCATCCTCTTTTCTTCACCCCCAACAGTCTTGGCACAAGCAGCTGCTCTCATAAACCTCTGGATCTACTCCTTGAGAGGCTCTCCTTCCTTCTGTCTGATATCGACCAGCCGAATGGCCTTTGTCGAATGTATCTGACCAAAATAAAACTTCGATAAAATTCTTTTACGAACATCTTCAATGAAATTATGATGGCCGGTGGAAGTTTGAAGTATCATTCCTGGGCAGCATCAGATAAAGTGGTAGGAAAGATCATGCATCGAGCATCTCCAAATACTTTATGAATGTCCATTTGTATCTCAAACTTATTCACGTGAGATACCAGGTCTTCTCTTCCAGTAAAGTTGGGCTGTACTGACATTTTTAATTTGCTGGGGATTTCTGCCACAACAATTCTATTAATGAATGAGGTGCCATTTCTCCGGTTATACTCAATATGGGACATTTTATTCCCGACCAGCTGTTGCACAGCCTGATTTAGGGCATTTATTTGAGTGTGAACAAGGTCTAGTATAGCAAGAGTAGGAGCGACTGTTGCAGGTGGGACGTACTCATCTTTAATTTCCCTTCGACCATTAAGTACATCCCTTAGGTCCTCATCCCTTTGCCTCTGCTCGCTCACACCCAGTCGGTCAAAAACGTTGGGTTTTCTGGCCTTCCCCTCAGCATTCTGGCTTGCTATTCGGTTGTCCATTGGAGGAGGTTTTTGCTACCCATTCCTTTCCTCCTATTTTCGACCACTATTTCTCCTATTACAATCGAAGTTCCCTTCATTGTAATTATGGGCATCTCTAAACTGTGACCTATGAGTATGCGACCTGCTGTACGCACTGTCCCCCTCTTTTCTCCCTAGTCCGTCCTGGTAAATAGGAGGAGGCATGCGTTGGTCATTGGGTACCCATACATTGCTCTATTATGGGGGGTCCCGGACTGCAGAGCCTAAGTCTGTCTGCCTCTTGCTTCCTGAGGGATGTTGTCCCCTACCAGGAAGGTTTTGTTCATCTGTCGCTTGACGTCTAGAGCTTCTGGGACACTGCTCGTCCCTATGCTATCTATGCTAATACGTATTACCTCGACAAGCACAAGAGGGTTGTTGTTGTTGTTATTTTGAGCAGAATTCTAAGTCTGCCTTTCCTACTGAGTAGCTGGATGTTGTTCCGGCCACTGTGGATCCCTTTGGTCTTGTGGATTTGGAGGACATTGGGGTGATCTGATTGCGAATTTTGAGGAGGATGAGGATTCGGTGGTAGATATGGCTGAGAGGTTGGTACAGAAGGAGCAAGTGGCTATCCTCGAGCCAACTAAATGGCTGCCTCTAAAGTCGTTGTCGCGTTCCTTTGTCGATGATCCATGTCCGCTTGTCTTTCGTTCAATTCTCAATGTTTTTGGTCGATCTCCATCTGTTGCATTACCATAGTTTCAGCCACGTTCTCTTGGTTAGCTTTTAGGGTAGTTAACTCATCTTGCAACACCCCCAAAGTTGTTCACAAGGTTCCAGCGTCCATCTCTTCCTCTTCCAATTCCACCTATGGCTTGTTCTCTGCTACAACTGGTGGAGGAGGTGGATTTGGCACATTTTCCTATGTCTGTCCCGCTTGACCTGCTCTCCTGGAGTTCTTAGCCATTATTTTCTTAGAATTCTTGAGTTTAGCTCTAAACAAAAGTACCAAAATGTTGACCCTTGATTTAGTCAACGACATGAAGTCATAAAAAATGATAAGGATTATAGAGTTGAATGCAAGAATGTAAATGACACAAGGAAGTTATAGTGGTTCGGCCGCAAAGATTGGTAATAACCTACGTCCACTTAGTGATTTTATTGATGTAAAATCTCAAAAACTTGCAATCAGCGAATAAGGGTTCACAGAGTTTCACAAGTCTCAAGGATAGCTACAAGTTCTATATATAAACTCATTATTTCTCTCTGAATACAAAATCTATCCTGTGAAATAAATTGTAGCGTCTCATAATTTTACTTAGCTAGATAGTAGTAGCTTGTGTTGTAGTATTTTAGTTTTCGTGGTTATTGGTTCAAGCTGGGATTTAGTTGGATACTCATAAAGATAGTTATAGATTTTATAAGTTTAGCCTATAGCTTAGAAATCTTAATTTTAATATAAGGTTTGATTAATATAGCTGGTCCTAGAAATGATATTTATTATAACCTAAGGTTTAGATAGAATAATTAAGAATGTGATACTTGTCATATGCATGTTTATTAAGGATTTAAGGATTTTAGATGAATAAATTAATAAAGGATAGATCTAGAAGGTCTATAACCTTCCAGCAGCTGTTAGGATCATGTTTTATACAGTCAAAGCTATTTAACAAACTTCAAGTGTGCTGAAAGTGTGCAAAAACGTGTTTAAAATATCAGTGTATGCCGATATATCGCAACTATAGGGGCTGATATATCGCTTATGGGAGATACGAAAAACACGCTGACTTTGCACGAATGAAACCATGGAGGCTCGGGACTAAGGGGGAGGGAATATATCGCCTATAGGGGGCGATATATCGACTCCTTCAGCATAGTTTGAAAGTCCATGGAATCCGAGCCTAAAACAACACTCAACAACTTGGACTTGCTCTATAACGTTTTTGACTGAGTTCTGGGCATCTATTGAACAGAAAATTCAAATTTATTCAATTATTATTCATTTTAAAAGGGATTAGTTTCACTCCTTGAACTCTATAAATAAGACCTTTCACTCAGCCATTTTCTTCTTCATTAAAGCACTCTTCAGACCCTGTAAGCTGCTAAGTTTATTCTAGAGAGAAAACACTAGGGTTTTGGGATTAAAATCTTTCCAATCTAAGCTTTTCTAAACACTTGGGAAATAAGATAGAGTGATATTTCAGTATTGAGGTGTAGATCGAAGTTCTAATCTATCCAAGGTATTCTTTATCCTCATGTTTGGTTCATTATAGTTCCTCTTATTCTATTCATTTTTTTTTCCAAATCCTAACTTATTATAATGGCTTTTGGTTAGGTGTTTGATTCCTTTGAAACTTAAGGTTTTCAGTAAGCTTTTATCTTGATGGTTTAGATCTTCTTTCATCTCCATTTCTTTAGAAAACTTATGGATCTTACTGTTTGATTTTAGGAGTTTTCCATCCCATTCTTATCTCCAATATCCAGGTTTTTGGTAAGGAAAATAGGTTAGATTGTATGTATTATGTTATGCTTATCTGTTATGTTATGTTTATGTTTATGTGCTATGTATATATGTATGAATATATTTTATTCTGTAGTAACTTGGGAAATATAGTTGCTTAGATAGCAAATAAATCCCAAGATTTTTATCATTATCGTAGATTATAGTTATCATTTAACCTACCTCGACTAGTAGCAAGAGGACCTAGATGGTTTATCATATACTATATTGTGTTTAAACCTACCTCAAATAGTACCAAGAGGACCTAGATGGTTTCTATCACATACTACGGTAATGAGTTAATGGTCATTAATATTGTAGTCCTATGTTTTATGATTTACGTTTTTACGTCATATGTTTTATGATTTATGTTATCAGTCCTATGTTTTATATGTTTAGTAGATTTTCCTTGCTGGGCATTAGGCTCATTCCTCTTTACTTTAGATGGTTCAGGAAAATGAGCTTGGAAGGCGGGATGGATTCATGGTAGCTTTGGCATGTGTATTGGGAGAGGGCTAAATTGGTGGACTGCTGGAAAAGATCGAGGATTAAGTTTATATTTTGAGATTTTTCTAATTTATGTAATTATTTTTTTCGCATCTAGTATTTGAACAATTAATTAAAGTTTTTTTTTTGTTTTCTTTATGATTTTATGTAATAACAATGGGATCTCGTATTTTGGATTTTTATAATAAATTTCTATTATCCTATGTATGTATTCCTAAATAGTAGTTATGCTTAGTAGTTTTAATGGTCCGAGGTCTTAGAATTAGTCGGGGCATTACATAAATGAATCCTATGAGTCATATTTATATGCTCATGGATGTACATATGGGCCTATGGGCCATGTTTAATTGACGTAACAAGCATAACAAAATAATAACATAAATAATGATATTTACATTTAAAATAGTCAAATATTATTGGAATATCTAACTTATAATCGTTTCCGAGCGTTTGTCTCGGTCCTACGAGAATATATGGTTGTATTCTTTGCTATACCTCCTTTTCCTACTGCTCAGCATATTCGTGAGCCTATCAAGTAGGTTAATTTCTTTCATGACAATTTGGTCTTCAGTCGACCAATCCTTCATTAATAGTCAGTCACGTGCTGTTCATGTGCCTTTTTAACATGCCACATCATCATGCAGATTTTTTGGGAAACACATACCAATTACCATATTGTGAAATCATACATATGGTTTACCATATTTACTCATTATTGTTTAAAATTTTATTATAGGATATATATTTACTTGCTCAAATTTATCGTGTTGTGCTTTTGTTGAAGATTAATATTTTATTTCTCTTTTTTATATTATACAAATTATTTTTAGAGGAGTTAGAATATATTAGATATTCATCCGTAGTAAAGTAGGTTCTGACATAAAATTATGTGTTGTGAAGATAATAGATAGTTGAAAACATGTCTATCTTAGTGAAGTAGGTTCTTCGAATTATGTGTGCTGCAGTGGTTTATGGACAAAATTATGCATGTTGTTTGTTGTGTTTGTTTGAATGTACTTGTATTTTGTGATATGCTATAGAAAAAGAGGAAAATCTGCTCAATTTTTTAAGATTAACATATTGATTGAACATGTTTTATAGGTTATGGAAAAATAATATATGTTAGAATTAATGTCCTAAAAGCATGTATAAACATTTTATTGATTTATATAAAAGTACAATTTTATTATGTTTGAATGTTATAATTAATGTTTGAAGTAAATATATAATAATATCAAGAAAATTCCTTATTCATTCATCAGAATATGATCTTGTATTAGTTCAAGAGAATTAAGATTGTTTACCAAAAAAAAGATTTACCAGATGACGTGGAAGAATTAATAAGCACGTGGGATACACGTGACTGTTTAAGTGAGTACGATCCGTTCGACCATCGACCATAAGATAATTTACTCAGCAGAAGACATATTTTATGGGTGATCAGTCTAGTCGCAACATTTCAGATATTTCCTAGAGATAGGTAATTTCACATTTATGTAATAATTGTGATTTCCATTTTTATTTAGATACACCTGTATTAAATGTAATTAAGGCCCATCGACCCATGTAGAACTTCTTGAGCCTATAAATAAGACTCAAAGGGCTCAAGAGATAGGGCTTTTTTGGATTTTGAGAGAGAATTATAGTGTTTTTATATTCCAAAATTGTATTCATCTTGAGGCTTGTGAAACTCGTGAACCCTAGTTCATTGATCACAGTTTTTGGGATTCTACATCAATAAGAACACTATGTGGACGTAGGTTATTACCATTTTTTGGGGTCGAACCACTATAAATCTTTGGTGTTGTTTATCTTTTTGTCTTGATTTCATCTTGTTTTTATCATTTTACTTAGCTCCATGTCGTTGACCAAATCAAGGTTCAACATTTTGGTGCTTTCATTGAGAGCTGAACTCAAGACCTCCTCTGGTACTGCACCAACCCAGCCTCCTCTGCAAAATGGATTCTGATACTGAACTCAAGAACTCCTCTGGTACTGAACTCAAGAACTCAAATTGCGAAAACAGCTAGGAATACTAGGCAAACATCTGGTACTGCACCAACCCAGCCTCCTCTGCAAAATGTGGCTGAGGATGAGCCACAAGTGGAATTGGAAGAGGAGGAAATGGATTCTAAGACTTTGAGGACGACTCTGATTGTGTTGCAGGAGGAGTTAGCCAATCTGAGGGCTAATAAAAAAAATGTGGCTGAAACGATGGCGTTGCAGCAGAGAGAGATTGATAGGCAACGCCAAGAATTAAATGAGCGGCAGACCGACATGGACCACCGGCAGAGGGATGCCACTGCTTCTTTGGAGGCAGCCATTTAGTTTGCCCGGGGACAGCCTGCACCTACCTCCCAACCGGATCAGCTACCTAGTATGCAACCACAGCAAGGTCCACATTCAGATCATCCCCAACATCACCACACTCCGCCTCAACCGGCAAACCCTTAGAGGTCAGAGCAACCCCCTGCTGCTCAACAAGAAAGGCCATTTCAGGATCCTGAGCAGCAACCACCCTCTCGCGTTGGTCGAGATAATCCTATGCAGCAAAGGCATAATAGGGTCGGGTAGCCTCCCTGAAGCCCTAGACACCAGACTGTTGAGGAGCCAAACCCACCATGAAGGGGACAACATCCTTCTGCAAGCAAAAGGCAGGTTGAATTAGGCTCTGCAGTCAAGGGTCCTCCTCGACATAATAATGCCTGAGGACCCACCGACCAATGCAGGCCTCCACCTGTCACTCGAGACATACAAGCAAGGGGAGGGGGAAACAGTGCGAACAGCAGGTCGCACCGTAGTCGGTCACACATTAGGGATGGCCATGACTATAATGAGGCAGATTCTAACAAAGGAAATGTTGGTCAACGACAATGAGAGAGGGATGGATGTAACGCCCCAACTCCTGGGACCGTTACGGTGTGCCTTGTAAACAGTGCTAAACTCGCTAATCGAGTCATTTGGTCAAAATCGTGCAACTAAGTATGATTAGCGGTTTAGGGATTAAACATTTTGGTTAGGGTGTAACGTTTCACTAGAACGTTTAATATATACATTGGGATCCCGAGAATATAAATTTCAGAGTTTATTACAGAAAATATTTACAACAGGCCGTTCTAAGCGGCAAAATAGGGTTCAACCCTAGTTCCACTTTAAACCTCGGCCGTGGCGGTCGAGCAGCTGCATATGTACACATCATCACCTAAGCCCTCCAACTCAAGGATGGTCTAGCTTCCTCTTGCCTTTACCTGCACCACATAGCACCCGTGAGCCGAAGCCCAGCAAGAAAACATAACACTATACATAAGCATTATCAAATGATTATCATTATAATCACACGGAGCATAAAGCTTCCAAACCAATGAGTGAACATCACATGATTCAAGAGGGAGAGTGGCTGCTAGGTAAGCCACTAGCCTCCAAGTGCTTATTTCATTCATCGACCCTCGAGGTCGGTCTTGCATTAATGCTCTTTAAGCCATTCAATGCTGATGGTCGATTAGATCTAATCTCCATTGGCTTGCGTGAACCACGCTAAGACCGTTCTGACTAATAAATCAGCGCTATGTGACCAGTGTCCAGTATCACTGCCGAACTTGACTAGTAAGTCACAGCTTCACAGCTGATACTAACACCTTTGCCAATTCTGACTGACAAGTCAGTGCAACGTGACCAGTGCCCAATACCACTGCCGAACCTGACTCATAAGTCACAGCTTCATAGTTGATACTAGCCCCTTTGCCAAATCTGACTAATTAGTCAGTACCATGCATAAGTAAGCAATGCTATCAATATGTATCATATGCCAGTTATCCAAGAATAGGCATTCAGCATGCTTACTAAACAGTTGCTAGCATAATCATGATCATGCACAAACTCAGAGACTCAGCTCTGGCCAATCTCATATTCATCACTCATGGCATGCCCTAATCACATGTTTCTCGTGCATCACATGCATCACACTTAATCATCCAGCATGCCTCAATAATAATCATATGCAAATGGGCAAGATTTCCAGGCATTCACTATGCTATCAATGTTTACATTTAAACATCCAACATGCGTCAAGAATAGTCATGCATGTCATACTCAATAGCCAACCAACATGTATCATAATAGCCATGCATGTCATGCTCAATAATCAACCAACATGCATCCATAATAGCCATGCATATCACATATACACGGGGTGCAGTTTTCTTACCTTGGGTTCGAGCGAGAATTAATAAAAGAAACGACCTTTGAGAACGATAAGCTTTTAGTCCTTTAGCGGTCACCTAGTCATAACCAAACATAAGGTAACATCAATAAAAATGATCAACTTAAGTTCCCAAATCAATATCTAGCCTCCGGGACATCAATCCCCACTTAACCGGGTACTAGGTACAACCCCAAGGCTTAAGGCTTGAATTCCCAAGCTTAAAACCCCTTTCTTGGCAAAAATGACCTTAAGGGCCGCGGCCCTCCTTGGCCATGCCGCGGCTCGCCCCTCAGACTGAGGCGCCCAAACCCAGTCTACTCTAAGGGCCGCGGCTCTCCCTGGCCATGCCGCGGCGCAACCCCAGTTCAGCCAAAATGACAACTCGCACACCAGATTTCTCCCCTGCGCTTTCCCTTAAAACCAGTCCCTTAAACCATCTCTAAACCTCCTCCAAACATATAATTAAACCCCCAGATAACACCCTTAGCTCACCCTCATCAAACCCCAATCAAAACAACACAAAACCCCCCTTTGATTCACACTTCCCACATCAAAAACCATGAATTAAAAACTAAAACGAGAACAGAGCAACACCTGAAACCAAAGGCTAAAACTCACCTTGAAACTGGTCTTGAACCTCCCTTACAAGCTAAACCCAGTCTCCAATCCAGCCTTTGAGTTTCCCTAGCTTGAAACTCCACCAAGAACTCAAAACCCTCAAAGGAGAAGTGAAGAAGGTGATGTACGGAAAAGGAAGAAGCAAATATCTGTTTTTGCTCTGTCCTTCTACAGCCCTCCTATGTTATATATATCCAAAACCCAAAATGACCAAAATACCCTTAAGCCAACAAAAGCCTCTAAACCATTTCAAGGGTAAAATTGGTACTTTCCGCCTATCCCGTTAATCATAATTAACGCTTCCCAATACCCACTAATCTCCATATTCTCAAATACCAATAAATCATATCCTGTTACCCTTTAATTCCCGGTAATGTTCTAATCATTAAATTCACTCCGAGACTCACCCCGAGCCCCGAGCTTAAACCCGTTATGACTAGACCGAACACTTACATCTCATGATCGTCTCATGTCGAAAAGCTCGAACCAATCCACCCTATAATGTGGCTATATTAATTAATCTCAACCATACACCCAAAATACACAATTACGCCCACAGTGGCCAAATTACCAAAATGCCCTTGCATTTAGAATATGAGCCCATATGCATGCATTCACCATCATATAATAATATAATTCACATAAACATGCATATAATCATTAAATATCATAATAAATCAATTATGGCCCTCCCGGCCTCCTAATCAAGGTCCTAAACCTTATTAGGAAATTTGGGGCATTACAACTATCCCCTCCTTACAGAAATTTCATCCTCGAAATTTATCTGAACAGCCCGGAATAAGAATTCCGCACAACCGATTCCAGTTTCCTAGGTCATTCTCTCGACCTCACTGTGTCTGCAACATATCTTAAATCAAGGTATACTTTGTTCCTCAGAACCTTATAACTCAACTCATGAGTTCTTTCAACCCATGTCACTTGCATGGAAATGCACAAAACAATGTACAACCACCAGAACCAAAGCTATGGTCCAACAAAAGATAATCTGACCAGTCCTATCCAGGACTTAAACTGTCATACCAATCTAGGCTCAACTTGCCTTTACTCATTACCCCTTACCATGGTGATTCTTTAGGAAGACACAACTTCCTACCTAGAACTCCATGTTCCTGCTTTTCAATTTAGTATCCCTTTCCATTTAATCTGAGAAATGAGCATCCCTGCTCCAACCTCTAATAACCTCTATGGTCCCCTGAACCATTTCATGATCCAGATGTAACATCTCACCCATCACATTCCAATGTACAGGTGGTGAACATGTTTTACCATACCTTATCTCGTAAGGTACCCTTTCAACACTAAACAGTTCTCCCTCTGATTATGATCAGCCTGAGAACAATGGTCTGTACAAAATTCTATCTATATATTCATCGCCTTCTCTCACCCTTCCATAACCTGGAAGTAACATTAGAGTCTTCATCTGATAAGATAGACCTTGAGTTCACGAAGGCTCTCTATTCTTCTCACAAGGAGACTCAAACATAGATCAGCTGTACTATTCACCTGTCCTTACTGATATAATAAACTCACTTGGACTACCAGCCCACAATGACTTGATATCCATTTCATACCGATCCATCAACCTGAGAACCCCACCGCGAAACTCATCGCGATGCTCACTTTTCCCATTATGAAACACCCAAAGGCTATAATGGCCTTGCTGTTTCCTGATACACTGTCTCGACCTGCTAACAGGTAAGAGCTTTACACATGCCTCGATATACGCCTCTTCGTCTCAGGCCATCACTATAAAATTTCCATGTCATGTTTCCCCTTCACAATACCTGAATGAAATGAATTAAGGAATAGCATGAGATTCATCCAGAATCTCTCAGTTAATTTCAATGTCCATCGGATCCCAAGTCTGATCTCTATATCACCATAAAATCATGTCTACCACTATACAACCTTTAGCTAATCCAGCTAAAGCTTTCCATTCAACCTTGCCCGTCTGTGGCTCACTTCACCATCTTTCCTTCTATCTTTCTTGAGATAATAATCTCAAACAATAAACTGGCCACTTGGCCCGCCAGAAACTCTACCCAGTCCTGGTCAGATTCTTTAATCAACATGTTGCATAGGCAATCATTTTTCTCTATCACTAGGATGTCATAACGATCCTCAAACTAATCTTGGTCTATTAAGACCCAGCACTTTCTCCCCAAGGCACCTGAAACATCTTTACTATTCATGGACACTCCTGTCCCCAAGGCACTTTTCACTCTTGGCTATTCTCCGCAGAGAAAACACCACTATTCCATTGTCCAAAACGATCACGAATCCCATTCCAAACAAATCCTTGAATGCTCTATTCATCTGATTCACAAACACTTAATATCAACCCAATTCTCAAAATATACTCAGCACTCACAATGCTCTAATCTGATACAAGCACAATCCTTTACATAATTTTCTCACTCTGATCTCTAACTGGTCTTAACCAGATCCAAGATCCACCTTAAAGGATTCAATCTTACTTAGCAACCAACTCTTTAATTCTTATAACCCCACTGAGCCACTCTAAACAGTGTTTATATCTAATTCCATCTCCAATATTAAACCAATCACTATTCCAATCTTCTTTTCATAAAAAGAAGGCCTAACAGACCACTTGGGAACACATTCAGAACTCACAGACTAGTCCAGTCTGTCCTGATCTCACTAACACAATCTAAGTGGTATCCACCACACTGGCTAAGAGTTCCATGCACCACCCTGGACAAACTCCAGCCCTCATATCCGGTATTATAAACATATTGAATCCATGCACAGTGCCAATTGTCACAGGACTTTCTGCTCACAAGCTCAAGAATTACTACACTTTCCTTGTCATTCAAAACTGTTCTACAATTACTTAACCGATCCACACCCTGGATCAACCATAGTCAGTCATAACTAACTCATGAAACCAACGATGAGTTCTTTCCATAACCCAACTTATCTCTTAAGTTGCCAACACCGTATTACTTTTCCCATCACAACGTAACCATGTGATCCCCATATACCTTTCTCCATATACATACCAACAAAAGAATAACATGGCGCCAAAGCCAAACAAAATAATTCACAACTCAGAACTAGAAGACTGACCTGTCATCCCTGAGGAGCTAGTCTCGGTCTCAGACTCTGATTGCCCTGGAATAAACACCCGAGTTGGAATCGAGCTGTTTATCCCCCTTTGCTCATCCTTTACCACGGGGCACCTCTTCACAATATGCCCAACCATGCCACAAGCAAAACATGACCTCGCTCGGCATTCTCCCACATGATGCCTCTTGCACCGAGCGCACTCTGGGTAAGGCATCCAGCCTGTCCCCAGGCCAACTGAATGGCTGCCTCCAGAGCGGCAATGGCATCCCTCTGCCGTCGGTCCTTGTCGGCTTGCCACTCATTCAATTCTTAGCATTGCCTATCAATCTCTCTCTGCTGCAATGCCATCGTTTCAGCCACATTTTCTTGATTAGCCCTCAGATTGGCTAACTCCTCCTACAACACAATCAGAGTTGTCCTCAAAGTCTCAAAATCCATTTCTTCCTCCTCCAAATCCACTTGTGGCTCATCCTAAGTCACATTTTTTGGAGGAAGCTGAGCTGGTGCAGTACTAGAGGTTTGTCCAGTCTTTCTAGTTGTTTTTGCCATTTGATCTTCTTGGAGGTCTTGAGTTCAGTCTCTCAATGAAAGCACCAAAATGTTGACCCTTGATTTGGTCTACGACACGGAGTCAAGTAAAACGATAAAAACGAGATGAAATCAAGACAAAAAGTAAACGACAACAAGGATTTATAGTGGTTCGGTCCCAGAAAAATGGTAATAACCTACGTCCACTTTGTGTTCTTATTGATGTAGAATCCACGAAACTGTGATCAATGAACTAGGGTTCACGAGTTTTACAAGCCTCAGAACGAATACAATTTTCTCGAATAAACACACTATAACTCTCTCTCCAAATTCCCAAAGTCCAACAAATCCCCTCTCTTGAGCTCTTTGAGTCTTATTTATAGGCTCAAGGAGTTCTACATTGGTCGATGGGCCTTAATGATATTTGATAGAGGCGTGTCTAAATAATAATGGAAATCACAATTATTACATAAATGCGAAATTACATATCTGTAGAAAATATCAGAAATGTTGCGATCGGACTGGTTGCCCATACAATATGTCATCAGCTGAGTGAATTCTCTTCTGGTCGATGGTCGAACAGATCGTACTCACATAAACGGTCACGTGTATCCCACGTGCTTGTTAATTATGCCACGTCATCAGGTAAATCTTTTCTGGGTAAACAGTTTTTTTTTTAACAAAGCGAATAGACTGAGTTGTCTGAGTTATCTGTATATTTTCTTATTAGTCATACTTTCAATTTATCTGTTTAATTAATTAATTAATTATCTTATTAATGAAAATATTCAAAAACAGATTTTGTGAATTATCCACTAATTAATTAAATAAATAAATAAAAATGAAAATCATGTCCCAAAAACAATTGCAGTACACGCCACACACAGTCCATGGACTGTAATTTTTAGGGATATTTGATTTTTCTATTTTTATTTAATTGTTTATTTAAACTACTTTGTCAGATAAAAATCTAACAACCTGATAACTAATTCAAATTTGAATTAAATATTTTTTTGAACTAATTATCAAATATAATTAATTATTTGAATAAATATCAATCTTTTAAATTCAAATCCAATTTGAACTTATTAGATTATCATCTCTCCCTCAAATAAAGATATTTAATTAATTCTACCAATTAATTAAATCCCATATAATTTCGAAAATAAATATTTAATTTATTATAATTTAGAAAATTATAATTAATTAATTATTTAATTAAATTTTAAATTTTATATAATTTTAAAAATTATACAATAATTAAATATTAATTAATTTTGTTAATTACAACTAATTTATAATTAATTAATTAATCACTATTATCATATAATTGAATATTTGGTCCGAAGAACAAATTTCTTCTTAAATATGTCTTTCAACTATTTTTCCCATCATATAAAATCTTGCCTTGAATAGTGTTGATAGAGTCGCTGTGGGGACCTATGGACCTCTAATTCCAAGATTCAATAAATTTGAGGTTATTAATTAAACTCTTTTATTAAATAATCTTAATTTATTAATCTCATGATTATTCCACTATAAATATGAGACTGCACTCTTGTAATTATAGACATTTCATTTACTAAGTACTTTATAATTATAAAGCGTCCATTGATATAATCATTGCATACAAATTGACCCTCTAATAATGGTTCATAATTAATCGGGAATAAAATTATCGTTTTACCCTTTTAATTATCTCTTGTTTCCTTAAGTACCATTGACTTTACTAGTGAAAGTTAATTCATAACGAATTTGAGCTCAATAACCTTTCAGTCCCAAAAGTCAACCCTTAAGAGAACCATTATTCAATCTCTTGCGAGAAGGCATGGATTCCATATCTGTATACTATGTCCCCAGCTATTTACATTAATGAGTTCCCAACACAAAAGTTTCTACCTTGATCATTCTGACAGACCCTAACGAGTGAATCAAAGAACTCATATAACATAAACAGGAGTTCATAGTAACTTCAGGATTAAGATCTATTTGTATATGATCATTAGTTGATATATTTAATTAATACTTCGAAACGGTATTTAGCTAAGTATTAATAAACATATCTGGTCCAGTTCTATATATTCTCTAATATATAAAGTACCTCCACTAAAGTATCCTTCTACACTAGTGATCCGGATCTAAATCACATGTATTCATAATACTAGTGGACCGTACTTGGAGTAATTAATCTAAAGATTCCATAACTTTATTTTACTGCGAACTATTCAAGTTTATTTATCTCAAACACAATCCTCACGTATCAATATGTGTTTGAGATCACATATATGAACTTAGGAATTTTTCTGATATTTACATAATATTATCACAGAATAATATAGTCCATAATATATATGCATAACAAATTCAATTTATTTATTTATTTCATAAAACAATGTCTACTACATATGCTTTCAGGGCACAATTCCCAACACCTTCAACCTAGGATTCAAACAGGAAGTACCACCACACTTTCTGGGCGACTTTTTTGTCACCCATCTGCTTTCACCACATACAGGACAACTCTATTTTTGGGAATTTTCCTTCCAGAACAACAACAGTTTGCAAGCATGAATTGATTGATAACCTAACCCTTACTTCCTCATTTTTTTCTTAGATTCATAGTATGAAGTCAAAATCTTATTCTCCTTCGGGAATGCAAATTTCATAAACATCAAATGTTCATCAAATTAACTATTTGTCCATTTACTCATAACCTTCATGTGCAGCATCTTCGCCAAGAAGTTCAAGGAAGACAACCAAGTACAAGTAGGATATAACTAAGCTTCGACCTCTTGAAACAAGTCAACAAATTGATTCTCCGCACTATTGCCTTCACCATATGAAAATTCTTCATTTACGCCTTCTTCGTTCATGTCTTGCTCACCAATAACATATTTATGATGTCAATCATCTCATCTGTCACTCAAGCCTCGTCGTCAACTACTAGAAGAATATCAACTTCACCATGGTAAGTCCACTTCACATATCGCTGTAGAAACTCATATCTGTGTATGTGAGCCTCCACCACATCCAATTTTTGACTCAGTATATTCACACACTGATTGCATGGGCACCTCACTTCTCCTGAAGAATTCACATGATTCTTGGCCATTTGTATAAATGCTTAAATACCATTTCAATACTCATGAGAGTTACGCCGTTTATTGATTATCCAACTCTTATCAATCGTCATAACTTTTTTGGGTGAAAAATAAATTATCACAATGTGATAATAATAATAAACTACATTTATTTGGTAATAATGTTTTTATCACCGAAGCACTAATTTTTTTTAAGTAAATTATGATATCTGAATCTTATGAAGAAATTATTAAATTTTATGAATATATATTATAAAATTTTATTAAATAAAAAAAAAATTTATTATAAATTTATAAATTTACCATTAAATATTATTCTTTTTATTTCCATTTTTTTATAAAAAAAACAATAAAGTTTTATACTGGTAAAATTATTATTTTAATTTACACTTTATAATTTTTTTAATTAAATTTTATTAATTACTTTAAAATTAATTAATTAAAATTTTTAATCACACTAACTTTAAAACTAATTTGTAATGTTTAGTTTTTCTAAATCTACTGAAATTTTAGCAGTATAACGACTGTAATCTAGCCTATCCCAAAATTTAAAATCTGCATAAAAACAGCAAAACCAGTCCAAGAACATACATAAAATTTAATACAACCATTTTAATTCACAAATGAACAACAAAAACACATTATAAACATATTCTAAAATTAACATATTATTTATCTAATTTAACATATATACAATTAAAATATATATATATATATAACCTAACCTATACCCAATTGAAAACACAAATTTACTCTAACCTCACATATATACAATTCAAAACCAAATGTTATTCTAACCTAACATATATACAATTCAAAACAAAAATTAATCTAACCTAACATACATACAAATTTAATTTAAAACTATTTATATATACAAATTAACAATCAATATTTATCAATACACTAATGAATCACAAAACAAACATTAAATTACTAATTAAAAACAATACCCAAAAGGTCGAGATGAGATCCAAAGACTTGGGCTCGGGATGCTCAAATGCAATCTGAAAAAACAAAAAAATTAACAAACATCTATCAATTAATACTTATAAATCACAAAACCAAAAAAAACTTAAAGATTACAAACAATGCCCAAATGCTCGGATGATATCGATGAAGTGGGAAAGAGCTCGGGATGCTCCAATACAATCTTAAAATAAAACAAAAAACAAATAAAAAGTTTAACAAATTCATTACAATAATATACAAAATAAACACAAATAATTATAAAAAAAAAAAACTAAAATTTGAAGAACACAATAGAATCTAGGGTGTAGAAAGGACTAACCTTAGGAATGGAGGGCCAAAATGGCGTCAGAATACCTTGGGCAATGCTGGGCAGCACAGAACCACGGAGAAAAGCCTTTGTGTTGAGGAAAAAATAAGCAGAAATGAGGAAGAAAGGTTCTGCCTGGGAGGTTATATGGATGTGACCTATAGCGACGCCATGTCGTCGCTATAGATAATAAAGAAGTCATCGCCGAGTATGAACGCACTATTTCACTCAAACTGTTAGACCCCATGTTGTCGCTATAGATAGTAAAAATTTGCAGATATTTTTGGCGATCAACTTTCGCTCCGTTTATTTTTGGGTCTAATTATAGGTTAGACATTTTAAAGGGGCACTCGAGTATGGGGACTATATAGCGATGTCATGTCATCACTACAGAGGGGAAAATTTTGGCAGTCAACTTTCCCTCCGTTTTTTTTTTTTGGGTCTACAGTCGTCGCTCTAATCTGGATATTTATGAGGGTCAATCGAGTATTGGGACCCTATAGCGACAACATGTCATTGCTATAGAAGAAGAAAAATTACACAACCAATTTTTGGCGGTCAACTTTTCCTCATTTTTTCGTGGGTCTATAGCAATGACATGTCGTCGCTATAGCTCAAATTTTTCAATAAATTAAAAAAAAAATTGTCGAATTGGCATGCATTCAACAATGACTTTAAAGTCGTCGTCGTTGTAGAGTGCTTTTCTTGTAGTGTTAGGGATTTGGGGCTAGGGTGGTTGGGACGTGATATGGGCATGGGAGACGGGACTTGGGGCTGAGGTTTCTTGGGTGTTCTTGAGAAATTTGGGTTAGTGTTGGTGTTCTATAGTGTTCTTAGTTTGGGGTTTAATTTTCACATTTAGGGATTTTTTTTTAATATTTTATTTGGTTTAGATTTTAAAAAATTACAAATTAAATATATATTTTTTAATCTTTTGAAATCTAAGGTTGGTTTGGAATTCTTTTTCTTAGGTTTAGAATTCTATGTTAGTTTTTAATTTGTATATTGTTGATATGAGATTTGAGCTTATTTAATTAGTTAAATCTATTTTATGTTTTATTTATTTACTTTAATTTTTAATTTAAAATTAGATTTAATATTTTATTATTTATATTTTTTATAATTTAATTTAATCTTTTTAATCTATTTCAAATCAAAATATAAAAAATATTTTATATTGATTTAAATATATTCATTGATTTTTTAATGAAAAAAATTAAAAATTAATGATCTGACATTGACTTCAGATGACTACATCTCTCCCTGCTCACAATTAATAGCCAAAACAAATGGAAGGTGGGGATTTGCTAACGGAATGGGGGATTGAGAGATTTTACCGTATAAAAATAAATGGGAGAGATAAGTGCAGTAAAAAGTAAAAATAAGAAAATTTTGCTGTCAATTACTTTTATTTAAATGAATCTCTACCTTACCATGCTCTTTAACTAATCAATTATTTTGATTGATCCTTTTATTTGTCAATAATATTTTTACATTCTTTTAAATTCCATTTCTTTTCACAAACTTTCAAAAAAAGTCCATTTTGGTTTTTGACTTTGTCTTTGTGGATACAACTTTTTCATTCTATCAATCATGATTGCTGAAGACACATATTGGTTGACATCGATTTTCAATGTTGTTGTTGAAGAGGTGCTATGACTCAAGGTTAGAATAGGTAAAAAAAAATTTCTCTGTGTATTCTAATTTTATTTTTTCCCTTTAGTTTCTTTGTAAATATTTATATATATATATATATATACTAGGTAAAAACAACATGCACTCCACTTTTACTTAATTATATTTAGAAAATGTATTAATTTATTTTTATTATATTTTTAAAATTTTAAATAAATAAACAATGTCATATCATAAAAGAATGACATAAACTATAGTTTTAAAAAAAAGAATAATAAGATTATAATAATAAAAAATTTAAAATCTAATTTTTTTTCTTAAAATAATAATTAAAACCTTAAAAAAATTCAAACAAATCAATCTAAAAGATTATGAAAATAAAAAATACTAACATTTTCAAATTTATTAAATAAATTTTCTAAGTATTACAAATTTAATTAATAAAAAATAACTATTTGTTTACTTTTTCTTTTCTTTTATTTTCTTTAACAATATAAAACAAATCTATTTTAAAATAAATCCTAAAACTAAGTTTTTTCTCTTCTTCTTCTTCACTAGATCTGCTCAATTCTTCCCAACAACCCCAGGTTTTGAAAGGAAATAGACAGTTGGATGACAAGTCGAAGACCTTCAAATTTTCGTAATCTTTTAAAATATTTTTTATGGTTTTAATTATTTTTTTAAGATTTTTTTTAAATTTTTATTTAACAAAAAGAGAATTATTTGGCAGTGGTCAAAGTTCAGAAGGTGAAATTGCTAATTATTCTACATATGGCTTTGATGTGGCAATGCCACATCTGCAGCCAAATGCCACATCATATTCCATTAGACACCTATGATTAAATCTAACGAAAATCTCATGTTTTAATAACGTGTATAGTTCAAGGGGAATTTCTAACATTGCAAATCATTTCGGGGGGCATAATTTTATAGTGGTCATAGTCCGTGTAAGAAGTAGGGGGGGGGGGGGGGTAATGCTATATATTCTTATTAAAATATATATGTACCTAATATATAATATTTTAGGATTATTTTTGGCAAAACTATCCAAAGTTTGGGGTTTGTATGCAGCATAAATCCAATCTTTTTTTTAGCCGAAAAAGTACCTAAAGTTAGTAAAATAGTAATTTCGTAAGTCTCCGTCTGTTAAGCTTTGTTAGGTGATGACAGGACAAACACATGTCACTTCATTATTGGATGAGCTCATAAATATTTTAAAAAAATTAAATAGAAAAAATAATAGAAATTATTTAAATTAATTTAAGTCTTAAAAAATATTTAAAAAAAAAACGACAATATAAATTAATTTTAATATCAAACAAATATTTAATTACACATTACCAATTAAATTTGAACCCTAAAATCTCTCATCGTCAACTTTTCTTCTTCTTCTTCTTCTTCTTATTCAGGTTGGAGCTTGGCGGGGTGACCATGGCAGAAGATTGGAGCTTTTAGGAATGGTTAAAATACAAAGTCCAAGTGGTCTTACAATAGATAGGTATAAAATGCTAAACAATTTCACATCGTGAAGATGTGAAAATTGACTTTTCGTTATAGGCTTTTTAAAAATGATGTTTTTAGGTCCAAAGTGATACATTGTGGTATCTAAGGATGCCTAAAAAGTTTGGGAGCATTTGGAGGTGTTTAAGGTCACTTTTAAGAAGTTGGACCTACTTATGTGGCGTTGTGTCTCCCCCTTGGAGGTGATGCATCGCCTAAAAATTTAGGGTTGGTGAATTGTAGTAGGAGACACATCGCCTGCTAGTAGGCAATGTCTGGCAATGCATCACCTAACGTGTCCATACTGACATGTGTTTTAAGCTCCAAATGATGTGTTCAGAGGCTCTAATCCTATTGGTTGAACTTAATGACGATGCCTACACTATAAATGGGGACTTTTAGAGTTTTGATAGACTTGATCACTCTTTCAAATCTCTCTTTAACCCTTTTCTATCTCTAGCTCTAAAGATCATAAGTTTTCTCCAAGAAATTCAAAAAGAAAGTGCATGTCTTTGTGAATTTCAAGGCTTGTTCAATTCTAATTCCATTTCCTACTAGAGAAAGCCTCAATCGTCCATTAAGGTCTAAGAAATAGAGAATTTTGGCAACGATACATCTCATGTATAAGCCTTGGTTTTTATTCTCTCCATCAAAGGATTTAGATGGTATTCTAATTAGGGTTTGAAACTTGCAAGAAGAACAAGGAGTTTTATTCTACAACTAGGGTTTGCATTTCTCTATCTCAATATTTTATTGGACTTTGTCAAGTGTTATTATGTGTAGATTCTTATTACAACAATAAAATTCTATATACTTCGAATTACATCATCTTTTAAGAATCGTCTTCAATTTCAGCTTTAAAATTCATGACACAAGACTTAGTTAGAATGGATAGATTTGATGGAACTAGCTTTGTGTGTTGGTGTAACGCCCCGGTTACCCCAGGACCGTTATGGTGAACGATGAACCGTGAATTTAACTCGTTACCCGAGTTCTTTGGTTAAAAACGTGCTTCTAGGTGTTATTAATAGGTTAAGGTGGAAAACCAATCAAAAGGAAAGGATATATTTTATTTAAAACATAAAACTGTTCATGGGCCCATCAAAACGTTTACAAGTTATTTACAACTCAAAATGGTCATTACTGTTTAAATTTACAACCCACCGACCTAAGCGGCAAAAATAGGGTAAACCCCCAAATTCCTCTGAGAACTCCTTGACCATGGTGGTCAAGCGGCCGCATATGTACACAGCACCACCTAAGCTCTCCACTCAAGGCTGGGTGAGCTTTTCTTTCCCTTTACCTGCACCACATAGCACCCATGAGCCAAAGCCCAGCAAGAAAACACAACATAGCATGAATATACTATCAACAATGATCATAATAATTATTCAGGACTTTCAGTCCAAAACAGATAAGTGACAGTTGAAAAGTCACTAAGGTGGGTTCCGTTCCCTTTAGCCATGTGATGATAGGGTCACCTGGGCTTTACAAATAAGTGATCCTTTCATTAGCTTATCAAGATAGGTTCTCGATGAACTAGTCACCAATATAACCTACCGCATGACCATAGAGTCACAACCATGGGATTGTGCTCCCTATCCACGTGACAAGCAGTCACCTAGGCCTTAGGCCCTTGCTCTAAGTAACTAGTCCTAGACTAGTCAAGCGCTTATAAGTTTCATTGAACTTAGGGTCGGTCCAGCATTAATGCTCCTAGAGTCATTCAACGCTGATATCGATTAGATCTAATCTTTTATCGGCCCTGCGTTCAGGACGCATATGCCGTTTCTGACTCTCAGGTCAGTAATACGCGACCAATGCCATACACAAGTAAGCAAGATCTGCTAAGCATTTAATATGCAATCAATGTCCACATTTAACAACCAACATGCCTCAACAACAATCATGCATGTCATATACAGAGGGTGCACTTTTCTTATCTCTGATTCGAGCGAGAATGAATAAAAGAACGACCCTTGAGAACCCTTAAGTTCCTTAGCGGTCACCTAGTTATAACCAAATATGGGACACCATCAATAAAATGAATAACGAAGGTTCCCGAACCAAGATCTAGCCTCCGAGACATCGAATCCCACTAATCCGGGTAGTAAGAACGATCTCGAGGCCTAAAATTGAGCTCCCATGATCAAAACACTCAATTGGCCTCAAAACCACTCAAGAGTCGCAGCCCTAGAGGCTTGAGCCACGACCCCCAGCCACACCAGGAGCAAGGGCCGCGGCGCCCAGCATAGGCAAAATTCCTCCTCCTACTTCTTCGAGCTTAGGCTGTGGCGCCCAAGAACAAGGTCGCGGCCCCCACCCGAGAACCTGCCATAACTCTGATTTTCTTTATTTAAAACCTTCCAAAAAGATACCTAAACACTTCCAAATCCAAAAATCAAAGTTCCCAAACATCCCAATGATCCAAAATCATCAAATCCCTAAGCTCAAACGAATAAAAAACTCATCGATTCACAAAATTCAATTCAAAGCTTAGAAACTCAAAACTTAAAACTTAGATTACCTTTGATTGGGTTGTTTTCTATTAAATCCTTCGGTCAAGAAGCTTCTAATCTTTCCTAGGATCGCTATGCCTCGATCCTCGCTTGATTCCGACTCCTAGAACTCAAGATTTCTTCGAAATTACCTCGAACGGTAAAAGGAACTAACGGAAATAGAGAAAGTGTTTTCTAACGTACAGTTCTATCTGACGAACTACTTCAGGCTTAAGTAACCTCAAATAAAACCTAATGCTCAGGGTCCCGAAAACACCCCTGGGGACACAATAGTCAAAACTTCCAGAATTTCCTCCTGATCTCAATAACTCCCAATTTATCATCAAATAAACATTCTCATTACCCAATATCCCAATAATTGACCCCGTTATGACAAAACCGCTAATTTGTAAAATAAGACCGTCTCATGCCGAATAGCTTGAATATATCTCCATAATAATGGGAACTCATCCATAAATCACAATATGCACCAAAATACACAAATATGCCCTCAACGGGCCAAATTACCAAAATGCTCTAATAATCAAATGTGGACCCACATGCATGCATTTAACATCATATTATAATATAATTCACATAAACATGCATATAATCATTTAATGGCATAATTAAACATTATGGCCCTCCCGGCCTACTAATCCAACCATTAAACCGCATTAGGGATTTCAGGGCATTACAGTTGGCAAGACAAGATTAGAATTTTTCTCAGTACTCTCAAGGTGTACTACATCTTGGAAAAAGATCTAAAGACCATAGCACCCGCTAAGGAGGATGACACTCAAGAAGTCATCAAAGAAAGAAAGAAGTGTGAAGAAGATGAAATATTTAGGGGTACCATTCTCAATGCCCTCTTGGAACGATTGTACAATCTCTACACTGACACCAAGACTGCTAAAGAGATTCGGGAGGCATTGGAAAACACATATAAAGCAGAAGAAGAAAGGAACAAAGAAATTCCTTATTACACAATATATGAAATTTAAGTGTTTTTATGCGAAACCCCTTCTTCCCCAAATTCATGAATTACAAATTATTGTAAATAAACTATCTACCATTATTATTGTATTACCGGAATAACTACTTGTTGGTGTTATCATAGCCAAATTCCCTCCATCTAGGAGGAACTACAGAAAAAAAAAATCCTCTACAAGAATGAGGAGATTTCCTTGGAGGAGATTCTTAAACATACAAAGATTGAGGAGGAGTCCCGTTCTAGAGATAAGAACGTAGAAGAGTCTAATAGAGAGACTTCTAAGGCCAATGTAGTGGCTAAACCTCCCAACTATTGGGATTAGTGCCCTTTAAAGCATATGTATTGAATAATTTTTTATGAAGTAAATATTTGAAATGAATTTTTTACATAAGTTTATTGTTTATTATTATTATTAGAATAATAATATATGAATATCAGAAAATTCCCAAATTCATTATTGTGACTACAATCTAGTATTGGTACGAGCGGAATAAGATTGCAGGGAACGAATTTAAATAGTTGGAATCTTTGGATTAAATAATGTAACTACGGTTCACTAGTATTATGAATACATGTAATCTAGATTTGGATTACTGATGTAGCTGGACATCTTAGTGGAGGTACTTTGTATAAAGTGATTATACATGAAGGGGACCCAATATGTTATTAATACATAATAATATCGTTTACTTTATAAGTATTAGTTTTACACATCAATAAGATGATCATATACAAATTTATCTTAATCCTAAAATTATAATGAACTCTTGTTTATGTCATATGAGTTTTTGATTCACTCGTTATGGTTTGTTAGAATGATCAGGCTGAAAACTTTTATTTTGGGAACTTATTGATGTAGATGGTTGGGGACATAATATACAAATATGGAATCTATAGCTTTCCGAGAGGAATTGAACAGCGGTTCTCTTAAGGGTTGATTTTTGGAACTGAAAGGTTACTGAGTTCAAATTCACAAATCATTTGATGCTTTAACCTTCACTAGTAAAGTTGACGGTACATAAGGAAACAAGATATAATTAAGGAGGTTAAATGGTAAATAATTCCTACTTTAATTATGAATCATTAAAAGAGGATTGAATTGTATATAGTGATTAAATGGATAGACACTTTTTTATATATTTAAAAGTACTCAATAAATAAATGTCTATAATTACAAGAGTGCACTCTCATATATTTTAGTTGAATAATATTGAGATTAATAAATTAAGGTTGTTATATTAAATATTTTTAATTAATAATCTAAATTTATTGGAGCTTGAAATTATAGATCAATAGGTCCCCGAGATGACTCTATCAACACTATTCAAGGTAAGCGTTGAAATTGGTAAAAATCTAGAAAATGATATATTTGGAAGAAATTTATTCTTGAGGGTCAAATATGTAATTGAGAAAAATGATTTAATTAATGTGGCAATTTTTGAAATTGGCATTTTTAATTAAGGCAATTTTCGAAAATTATTTTTAAATAAAATGGTATTTTCGAAAATACCATTTAAATAATTAAAATAATTAGTTATGAATTAAGTAGTTGTATTATTTAAATATTGTTAAATATATTTATGATAATTTAAATTGGTTTTGAATTTGAATTAATATTTATTATTTAATTAATCTGATAAGATAAGTTATCAGGTTTATGATATTTTTGAATAAATAGATTATTAAATGATATTAAAAGAAAATTGGTTGAATCACATCCCTAAAAATAGGGATGCTACACGCCAACCATAGTCCAAGGACTGTAGTTGGCATCTACAACAATAACAAGATCAAGATTGGATCTTTTATAAATCTATCATAAATATAGTTTTAATAAATATATATGTGATATACAGAATATTATACCGAGAAAGAAATTTCTTATCTATTTAGAGAGAGAAAATATATCGTAATATTTCTTATCCCTGAAATTTGTCTCCGACTTAATATTCCAAGATCTCATGTGTTGAAAATATCTTGTGAATCAAAAATATTTTCCTATAGTTACTCTACATGTCCACACACGTCTTGAGGTATAAAGATACATATTGGAAGATCTTGGTCTAAGTATTTTAAAGACTTTTTTGGATTTGATGTTCGTTTGAGATACAAAAAGATATTGATAATTCTTTATAGTTCTTCAACTAGTAAATCCTCATCTTTTTATTTCTTTTTTATTAATGTTTTGAAAGTTAATGGATCCGGTTATTTAAAGTTTTTTTAAATAATTTTTTTAAAATCTCTAGGCCCAACACCCCGTGCTTTCTGTTGTGCATATGGTAAATTAGTTACCAACACCAGCAACACTAAAGAAAGAGGAATTCAAAAGCCTAAGTGTAAGAGTTACAAACCGTTGGGACCTAAGAAGAATGAATGTCAATTTTAGAGTTCCAAAGGACCTTTCTTTATGTATGGGAAGAATGGCCACTGTGCAAGGGATTGTAGGTTCATATTACTTATGATAGATCTTTATAAAAATCATTTGAGACTTGAAAGGAAAGGCACGAAATCCAAATGGGCAATGAGAAAAGGCTCAAGGTTGAAGGAAAATAAACTATTTATGTATTCTTCACTTTCGGCAAGAAGGTTCTACTTACTAATGTTTTGTATGTATCAGATATGAGTAAAAACTTTGTAAGTGGAAATTTTTTTGGAAAACTGGGAATTAAGGTAGTGAAAGATTTTGGCAAGCTTACTTTGTCAAAGGGGAATATTTTTGTGGGGAAAAGATATTCTTATGATGGAATGTTCAAACTTTGTACCTCTATTGATGATATGAACAATAAGGCTTCTAGTTCTTCTTGTTATATGCTTGACTAAAATTCTATTACTTTATGGCATGATATACTTGCACACATATTTAGCATAATTAAATGTGGATTGATTAATTGTGATAATGTTGAGCAAGATAAGTGTCAACTATGTGTAAAATCTAATATGGTTAAGAAACATTTTCCTAGTGCTGATAGAAATTCTAACTTGTTAGATTTGATACATAATGATTTATGAGAACTAAATGGTATGTTGACTAGAGGAGGAAGTATATATTTTATTACTTTCATAGATGATTGCTCTGAGATCACATATGTTTATTTCCTTAAGAACAAAGATGAAACATTTAATGTGCTTAAAATATATAAAGTGAAAGTTAAAAATCAATGAAAATAAAAGTGCTTAGAAGTGATAGGGTTGGCGAATATTTTTCAAATGATTTCAACTTGTTTTGTGAAGAGCATGGAATAATAAATGAATGTACCACCCCTATACTCCAAAACAAAATTGTGTAGGAAAAATGAAAAATAGAACATTTCTTGAAATGATTAATGCTATGCTATTACATTCAAAATTATGTTTTAATTTGTGGGGTGAAGCCTTGTTATCTGCATGTCATATCTTGAATCGTATTCTCATGAAGAAAAATAATATATCTCCATATAAGTTATGGAAATGAAAGAAACCAAATATTGGTTCTCTTAAAGTTTAGGGATTTCTTGTTTATTGCAAGAGCACGAACCCTAAAATGACCAAGTTGGGTCCAAGGGCTATAAGATGTGCATTTGTCAGCTATGGCTCAAATAACAAAGCTTATAGATTTAGACATGGAGTCTAATATGATAGTTGAATCAAGAGAGGTTGAGTTCTTTGAGAACATGTTATAGGATAACGATAAATCAGAAAGACCTATTCAAATTAGAGAGCCTGAAGAGAAAGCTCCTAAAATGGTTGATGAGCAACCTTTATTGCCTAGAAGAATCCAAAGGTGCAAAGACTTGGGATCAAGTGAAAAGTACTCTCAAGTGGAGACAATATATCTAGTTGAAAGAAATAATGAAGAAGTTACATGGAAATATCCAATTGTACTTCAAATAGAAGATGATCTTAAAACTTTCAAAGAAGCAATGTCCTCGAGAGACTCCGCTTTTTTTGGAATGAGGTAATAAATGATGAAATAGATTCAATTATGCTTACCACACGTGGGAATTCGTTGGCCTTCCACAAGGGTCTAAACCAATTATGTGCAAATGGATATTTAGAAGAAAATACCATATCGATGACATAATACAAACCTTTAAGGCTAGATTAGTTGTCAATGGATTCAAAAATAAATTACTTTAACACATATGCACTGGTAGCAAGGACAACTTCTATTAGATTGTTATTTGCTTTATCATCTATATATAACATCTATGTTCACCAAATGGATGTCAAAACGACATTCCTAAATGGAGATCTTGAAGAGGATGTCTATATGGAACAACTAGAGGATTTTGTTCTTCATGGAAATGAACATAAAGTGTGTAGACTTGTCAAATCATTGTATGGTCACTACTTAAAAATTGTACATAGATGATGCACATGAGACGACGTTTTTAGTAGAATAGTCGTCTCATGATAAAAGTAAAGATGAGACGACAGACTCTCTAGAACCGTCATGCCATTCAAACCAAAGATTACATGAGATGGTTGTTCAATAGAGACTGTCGTCACATATCTACCTTTAACACGAGAAGACAATTCTAATAGAAACGTTGTCTCAATGCAACCCAATTTTTTTGGCATTAATTAAATTTGTATATATTTTAATATGAATTAATAAATATACTTAATCTATTATGCAAATATATTCATAAAAAGAAATAATAATTAATAATTCAAATATAAATTTAAAAGAGTTATTTAATATTACTTGTTAAATTATTTAATAAAAAATATTATATTAATAATACTTTTAAGATTAAAATTAATAATAAAAAAAGTCATACTTCTATTAGTTATATATACTATTCTATTAACGTACATTACTTCTAAATTATAACTATAATGTTTTTAAACTAATAAAATATAATATATAAAAACAAATTAAATAAAAAAACTAAATTAAATAAAGTCTTTTACCATTTCTCTTCTAAACAAGTCCATAGCACAACCCTCTACCATAACAGCTACCAACAATCGACGACAACTAGGGAGAACGGCGACAACCCAGGTGACGGCGGCGACGACGGCTCCTTCCCTGCATACAGGCAAGCCCTAATCTGCTCGTGGTCCAGCCCATCTCCGGCCTAAATCTCTGGCGTCTTCGCGCCTAACTCTCACTCCGACCGTTCGATCACTGCCCTCCACCCATCTCTGGCGTAAAGCTCTTCTCGCTGCCCTGTTCCTGCTTCTCTATCTTCTTCACAGTGACAACCACAAGACTTTGGGCATTTTCTTTTTTTCTTTCTTTCTATGCACTGAGTTTTTTAGCTTAAATACTAAAGATTTGATTGAATATGTGTTTCTTTGAATGGGATGTTCCATTATCGTGATTCAATTTTGTGAATAAGATTCATTTTTGAGAATAGAAGGGTTTATAAAATATTCAATTTAGTTGTATAATTTATGTAATTAAGGTGTTTGGTAATTATCACATTAGCCAATATAGTAGAGAACGTTGGCTGTTAGCTTATATGATTTTTTGAATTTGGGTTTGAAGGTTCATTTCTTATTTAACATATGTTATTAGTCAACTGAAGGAAAGGGATATTTGTGGAAGATAAATTCTACCTGAGAAAACATACCAAAAGGGCACAACTTTATATTTCAAATATAATAGATGCATATTTCACTGGAATAGAAGCATATTCTCTTTCAAAGCATTTAGTAGGCAAAAGGCACCATTTGATTAAATGTGAAGTATATAGTCTGCTAATTATCTTTCTATAGAAGCCTGGCAGATGTAGAACCAACGAATAATCAACCGAAAGTTAGTTATAACATTAGATTCTATAAGTTGGGTCCGAAACATCTAATGTAGATTACAATGAGATCATTTAAGGAACCTTGCTTTCTGATTCATACTTACAACTTAAGCTACAACATTTTTGTAAATATATATTTTTTTAGAGAATTTTGACTAATTTGATCTGCTCGGAGTATTTTTTTTGCGAGTGTCTTTTAGAAGTTTTTATAATTTTGTTCAATACTTGAATGATTTTAATATAAGAAGAATTTATTGTCAGAACTTTTGGTCTAACAATAGCTCTTTCGAAAGTTTATCTTGTTTTATGAAGTATAGGCAAACTTTCCTCAATTGAAAGGACCACCTTTCCCTTTTTGTTTTGCCATACTAGCTAATTTGTTACATCTTTTTTTTTTTGTAAGAATATAGAGGTAAATATGTTTTTGACACATGGGGTTTGAATCAAGCTATAAGTTTATTTATGTTGAATGATAAAATAGTTATCCTTTCCCTTTTATACCATAAAGTACCAATTAAAGATAGAGTGATATTCTCAGTATTCTCCCCTTAGACTTAAACATATTGTATAGTATTAAATGTAGGTACCTTTATAGAAGCTTAAAGCCTTTTTTTTTTTGAGTTATTATATATACATATTCGTATTTATATATAAATGTGTTATATTATAGATATAATTTAAGTGAAAAACATGTCCTTGTTCTGCGTTGAATATTTTGTTTAAGGTACGTATTTGTTAATTTTCAAATGGGAAGGTACTTTTCGATAGATGCGGTAAACATAATTAAATAGACCATATAAATTAATTAGCAATATTAAAAGTTCTAATTCAGAACATAACCAAAGGAAGGTGTGTTACATTTACTTCTTTAAGCGTTTTTTGCATCATTATTTCAGTGTATTCTACTTTTTGAATCTAATCATCATTATTTTCATACTAAATGATCATTTTTAAATAATTGGTGTGCAAAGATGCTCTTGAAGAAAGTTAAAGCCCCACACTCCAATATTATTCTCTTTGTCTTCCTCACTTTGGTACTTGGAACTCTTTTTTATATTATTTAAACACATTTTTGTTGGGTTTTCCTTATTTATTATTTTTATTCATTATCAAGGTAATATTATACCGTTAGAGTTATAGAAAGCCAAAATAAGACTAACCAATTATAGCACAAAAATGTAATGAAGTTAAATAAAATTGAGTCATCATTGAAGTCCTTTTACGGAGAAAAGAATCAGTTAAAAAGTTGATTACTTCTTTTTAAGACATGCTGTTAGTTTATATCTATATGTATATATGCATGCATATGAAAATCCTCCATGTACTGTATATGTATTCAGTGTTACTCATAGATATTATTATTATTATTATTATTTTGCTATAATTGAAATAGTGAAACATATTGGGGTTGGTGATCCAAAGAATCCCAAGTGGAGTTTCAAAACTTCTGCAAACAAACAAGTTGATTTGAAATACAAAGAGCTTGTTAGGTTGCCAATTCTGAATATTCTCTTCTGAATGAACTAGTGGGGATACAGAATTTGGTGGAAGGTCTAAAGAAGTTCGAAGATTACATGTAGGCTGCAATTAAAAGATATGAGATAGAGAATTTAGTAAGTTTTAATTGTAAATGTGTTAAACACACACAAAAAAAAATCATGAGAGGCATTTACCTTGGGTGATGGATTTCTTATATCTCTCATAGGAGAAGCTGGCTTCACCATTCCACTTTTCTTTTTGGAACCCTTTCTTGTGACTTTTCTTCATGAAAGTAATTCTCTTTTTGGTTCCCAAAACCTCTCATGTTTCCCCTTTTTTTGTTTAGACTAAAGTCATTATTAAGATTATAATCATTTTTTATGGCTTTGCTTATGAAATGTAATGTCTTAGTTTCATACCCGATCCTATCATTATGAACACCATTATGCATTGCACTTGGAAATGTAAAGGATGAAGGGTTGACAACATAACAGATTGGAGATCTGTATCGCCATTGTTCAGATTTTGATTCTTTTTTTGCTTCTTGTTCATGTTGAAGTCCAAGTTTAAGTTTATTGATGTGGCTCTCAAGTCTTGCTGTCTCACCTTCCACCATAGCTAACTCTGTTAGGAGTTCTTTCATCATCATATAATGATTGAATATTAATGATTTTGTTGAATATGTCACTACTACAAAAAAAGCTTTTTAGGATGTAACGACCCAACTATTCTAGACTTTGGACCATTAATGACTACAATACTAATCTTAAGAAAACGTACATATGAAATAACCATAACTTTATTTAAAAACTGTAAAGTAAAGGTTAAATACATAAAAATTCATTTAGGATATGGGATCCCATTATTTTGAAAACAAAACATAACTTAAATATATTGGTTACAAAATTAAGTGCGGAAAAATAATACGAAGAAATCATAACTAAAAGACTTAAAAACTTCATCCTCGAATTGAACGCGCAATCCACCGATTCCATCCTGCCTCAATACACATCCTCAAACTGCCAAGAATCTTTTCGCCGCCATAACTATTTCCTGCACATATAAACATAAAGGAATGAGCCTAATGCCCAGCAAGGAAAAACTACTAACCACATAAACATACACATAAAATCATATCATAACATATGCTAAAAACATATCATAACATATACTTTATAAGACTATACTAATAATGGCCATTATGACATGTGATAAACCATCTACGTCCCCTGTCTAATATTTGAGGTAGGTTAGATCACATGTAGTGTATGATAACCCATCTATGTCCCCTGTCTAATATTTGAGGTAGGGTAAATCATAACATAACATATAAAAACATAAACTTATCATAACATATTAAACATAACATAACATAAAAACATAACATATCATACAAACATATCTAGCCTATTTTCCTTACCAATATACCGGGATGATGAGAACAAAGTCGGGATTTTGGAACACTCCTAAAAACTATAATATAGAGGTGAGTATACTAAAGAAAAGAGATGGAAAGAATAAACTACACCATCGAAACGATACTTACCAATGAAAACCTTAAGTTAGAAGAACTTAGATGCCTAAGAATAGAAAAGACTGAGTTAGGATTTGAGTAGAGAAGAACTATAAGAATCAATACAGAAAGGAACTAGAATTAGGAATATCTTGAATGCTTCTATGACCGAACTATACCTTGAAACCGAAATACACTATAACCTTACTTCCCAAGTGTTTATTAAGCTTATAACCCCAATCCAAGTGTTTATCACTCTATAGTCTCACTAGCACATGGAAGACTCTGATCAATGCTTGAAGAATGAATGAAAAGGCTTGGTGCTAGGTCCTATTTATAGAGTTCTAAGAATAAAAATCTTCTTTTTGGCTTTGAATAAAAATAATAAATTTAATTGAAAATATTTGAATATCCTTCAGCCAAAGGCTTAGGAATTGGTCAAATTTTTCAGAGATATTTAAGGATTCAAAGCTTGATTTTTAAAACAAAATTAATAAAAACAAATAGAATCCTAACTTCTAACTCCCTAAATCTCGTAACTCTAAACTCCCTGCCGTAAAATCAACATATCTGGAGCTGTAGGACTTCGATTTAGACTCTCTTTATACCGTTAGAAAGCTAATTAAATTATCTACAACTTTCTAGAAATACTAGTTTTCGAAATTCATAACATAACTAGGTCAAAAATAGGTCGGAAGTTACAGTTCCCTAAAGTTACGAAAAAATATATATTTAATTATCTAAATAACAACCTAATCTACAAATAAATAAAATTGTGAGTCTAAATATCTAAATAAATATCATGCTCCTAACAGATTTTGGTGAAGACTTAGTCTTATATTTTCCTTATTAAAATAATGATTCCTTAATAATCATGCATATGACAAGTGTCATAATCCTATTGGCTCTATCTAAACCTTAGGTTATAATAATCATCATATTAATAACCAGCAATATTAATCAAACCTTATGTTATAATTAATATTCTTAAACTATAGGTTAAACTTATAAAATCCATAACTATTGCTAGGAGTTTCCAACTAAATCCCGGCTTGAACCAAAATCCACCGTAATAAACATACTATAACTACTACTAGCTATTACTATTACTACTATTATCTAACTAGCTAAGTAAAGTTCTTGGACTCTACATAGGACTAGCATTGCGAGTCCTAAAAAAGTATTTAGGACTCGCGGGGCGCAAGTCCTCTATTTGAGAGACTTAAAAACTAAGGTTTTTTAGGACTCGCAATGCGAGTCCTAAAAAATCCCATTGAGTGCCTTTAAGTAAGATTTTAGGACTCGCGGAATGTTTTTAGGACTTGCATTGCAAGTCCTAATAGAATATTTTTAGGACTCACAATGCGAGTCCTAAAAAGTCTTATTTTTAATTTTTTAAAAATTAATTGATAGCCAAAGCTCCCGCCGGAGATCCGACATTAACGGCGGCGCCACCACCCCACGGTGGTGGTTCGGAAAATGATCAATCATTTAGTGGGTTTTGATTCCCAAAACACAAGGAATGCATTGGTGGTGTTCGTTTGGGTCGAGGTGGCTCGAGGCGGTCGGAAAATACTTCGAAGAGTTTGGGAAAAATAGCACCAATGTGACTTCGAACGACTTTAGGTGGCGGAGGGCGGTGCGTGAGGGGCTGGGCTCGCGGGGGTCGAAGGTCGCCGTCCTTCTGCATCCATTGCGCCGGTGCGTGTAGGAGAGGGGTGGTCAGAGCGCCGCCATCCGTGGCTTGGTTGTGGAGTTCTTGAGAGAGAGATAGAGAGAGAAATGGGGGAAGAGAGCAAGGAGAGAGAGAGAGAATGGGCTGTTGTGTTTTATTTTTCTTTGTTAAGTAATAAATAGTAAAATTTTAGTTAAAAAAATAGGAGGGAATTTGAAATTTTTTAAAATTCAAACTTTTAGGACACACATAAGTTTTTAGGACTCGCAATGCGAGTCCTAAAAACATTATCATAATTTTAGTTAAAAAAATTGGGGGGAATTTAAAATTTTTTAAAATTCAAATTTTTAGAACACACATAAGTTTTTAGGACTCGCAATGCGAGTCCTAAAAATATTATCGTAATTTTAGCTAAAAAAATTGGAGGGAATTTGAAATATTTTAAAATTCAAATTTTTAGAACACACTAAGTTTTTGCGAGTCCTAAAAATAATATCGTAATTTTAGTTAAAATATATTGGAGGGAATTTGAAATTTTTTAAAATTCAAATTCTTAAACACACATAAGTTTTTAGGACTCGCAATGTGAGTCCTATATACATTCTTGTAATTTTAGCTCAAAAAATTGGAGGGAATTTGAAATTTTTTAAAATTCAAACTTTTAGGACACACATAAGTTTTTAGGACTCGCAATGCGAGTCCTAAAAACATTATCATAATTTTAGTTAAAAAAATTGGGGGGAATTTAAAATTTTTTAAAATTCAAATTTTTAGAACACACATAAGTTTTTAGGACTCGCAATGCGAGTCCTAAAAATATTATCGTAATTTTAGCTAAAAAAATTGGAGGGAATTTGAAATATTTTAAAATTCAAATTTTTAGAACACACTAAGTTTTTGCGAGTCCTAAAAATAATATCGTAATTTTAGTTAAAAATATTGGAGGGAATTTGAAATTTTTTAAAATTCAAATTCTTAAACACACATAAGTTTTTAGGACTCGCAATGTGAGTCCTATATACATTCTTGTAATTTTAGCTCAAAAAATTGGAGGGAATTTGAAAATTTTTAAAATTCAAACTTTTAGGACACATATAAGTTTTTAAGACTCGCAACGCGAGTTCTAAAAAGTCCAGGAGGTGTTTCTTTAAAAAAAAACTCAAACTTTTAGGACACACATAGCGAGTCCTAAAAAGTCCAAGAGTTTGTTTTTAGGACTCGCATCTAGGTGAGTGCCCTAAAAAAGTGTCCTAAAAGGGTGTTTTTGTAGTAGTGTGTGTTTCTTTGAATGTGGTGTTTTATTACTTGTGATTTATTTGTGGGAGTGGAAGTGTTTATAAAATATCCATTTTAGCTATACATAAAATGACTTATATAGTAGAATTATTTGTAACATCTTACTTATGCTTCATGTTTAATATATTTTAGGTTGAGAGACAAAAACTTGTATTGAAGATTGGTTTGGGCATAGAAGAATAAAATTAGCATTCTTTTGGTAAGTTTACTAAACTATGAATTTACTTTGATTTTATTTAAGGTGCAAATTATGTATTGTTTTGGGAATTTTACTTTGAATACTTGATTATATTATGTATTGTTCAGGGAATTTTCTACGTGCAGGAAGGTTTTATACAATATACAGGGGAGATGATGCCTAATTATTAGACTAGTTGATGATCATTATGTTGATATGTTGTAATTGAACATGTGTCCAGGGATTTTTATGCATGCAAGAAGGTTTTAGTCAAACTTATAGGTGAGTTTTTGCCCAAATTTTCAAAAAATGGGTAGGAGTTGGATGGCGAAAGATAGGTTATCAAAAGAATATGAAGATGGAATTGAGAGCTTTATTGAAATAGCCTTGAAAAATACAGTGAATCCTAAGAGAGTTCATTGTCCATGTCAAAAGTGTTCTAATTTGAAAAAATTGGATATAAAGGAAATAAAAAATCATTTGTATTTCAATGGAATAGACAAAACTTATGTTAACTACTCCAGAAGTTGACCACCAATACAACGCCTTAATGGAATAGACATAAGATTAATTCTTTAAACATATGAGAATTATTGTATGGAAGATTCCGGAAGCATTACCCTCCAATTTTTTGAGGAGGCTTGGATTTGTTTAGAGTTGAATAGTGGATGAGCATGATTTGCTCCATCCTTGACTATATGGGAGTGGTAGGCAATGATAGAGTGGCTCGTGCCACGTACAAGCTACGGGAGGATGCCCGAACGTGGAGGGTATGCTAGACCCAGAATGTTGGCATGATGGGTTGGGAAGGATTCAAACAGTTGTTCGACAAAAGATACTACCATGACGCAGTTCGAACTAGGAAACCAATGAGTTTATGAACTTGGTTCAGGAAAGTAAGATAGTGACAGAGTATGTTAATGAATTTGATGGGTTGGTCGAACTCGCTTTTGATTTGGTACCAACGGATGTGGCTTGGAAGGAACGATTCATTCGAGGATTGAACTCTGGGATGGCCCAGAGCGTTAGGATTGCTCCAATATATAAGATTGTTACCTACACTCGGGCAGTAGGGATGGCTCTTGTTATAGAGGACGTAGGAGATGAGACATGGAATGAGAGTTTCGTAGGGAAGGAAGCTCAGGAAATGCTATTCCCATTTGCGAAATCAGTTAGGGGCGGAGGCCCAGTAGCCAAAAAAGAAAGACCCAGATAGTTCTACCACTCTTGGTCCTGAGTTTGGATTTGTCTGCCAAATAAGGGACAACCATGGATTGTAAGAAACGATGGTGACTTCTGAGTTTAAAAGGAAAGGACCTGGTTGCGGTTTTGGGATGCCTAGCTATTGAGGAGGGTACCACCAGATTTATATCAATTAGACCAGATGAAAACTGGATCAGCCAGTAAGGTTTCAGATGGGTTCACAAGGATTCGTTGGGATTGTTGTCATGTCTTGGAAATTGAGTGTCCTACGGGGTTAAGGCAGGGATAGAACCAATATCAGAGACATCATGAAGAATGACATTAGCTCAGCAATAAGAATTAAAGGTTCAATTGAAGAAGTATTTTACTTGAGGGTTGATCAGACAGAGCATCTCATCATGGGACACGTCAACATCGTTGTCAAGAAGAAGGCCAAGTCTGTGAGAATGTTTACTGCATATGGATAACCAAATAAAGTAATTGTTAATAATAGGTATCTGTTACCAAGAATGAAGGATTCATTTCTTGGTTGCGAGGGTAGGACAATGTTCTTAAGAATTGACCCTCGATCTGGTTATTACTAGCTAAGGATCAAGGAAATAGACATTTCAGGAATTACCTCTCGCATCAAGTATGATATGATGGGTTTTTAGTGAAGGCTCTTGAACTGAAAATTACTGCAACGGCCTACGTAAATTCAACAAGTAGAGAGTATGGGGATAATTTGGACAAGTCGTATCTAGATTGATCTAGAATGTTTCAGACTACTTCCGGTTAGAACTAGAGCACGAGCAACATTTTTGTTGATATTACCGAGGCTAAGGAAGTGGAGATTACAGGTAAGGTTCCGAAAGGAATAGGTTCTGATTTCTCCAAATGATATTCAAGGTCACATTATGGGATGTGATGGGATTGTGTATGATTTAATTAAGATAGAAACAACAAGGAATTGGATAAGGGAATTCCTTAGGGGTCAGAAGCACAGTGAGACTGATAAGACACATCGGCTACTACTGGAAGCATCTTCGAGGATAGCCATTCCTTGACTGAAGTAACGTAAGAACCTAAAGTTTATCTGAATGGATGGTATGGTGCCATATTTTTAGAAGTTGGAATAAAGGTTTATTAGCACGCCATGGTATTAGAATATGCACGTGAGGGATTGATACGTGGGGATGGCATGATGGAAACTGTCCTTGCTTGAAACATGAAATTATAGTGCAGTGTGTCAAGGACTAAGGTTCATCCATGTGTAGAATAAAAAGGTGATTGTCCATGCTTCATGGTAGATGAAGGGATGAGAACACAGATGTTCTACACGGGATGTTAAGTTGATAGTAATGCCAGATAGCCATGGTTAGGGTGAGGTGACATCACTTATGGAAAAGAAGTGCGTACACTAGTATGAAAGTTAAAGCGTCTTGTCACCCATAGGGGTTGATAATGAGGCAAAGGCACTAGAGGGAACTAGTGAAGAACCACTTTAGAATCCTTATTACTTAGTGAAAATTTATGTGGAGGCTAACACCTTGAGTGGGAGAAGTTCGTGCCAGTTGTATGATTCCCCATGGACTACAACAAAGTCAGATGAGGTAACGACCGGGATTGGAATAGAATATGTGATTGATAGTTGGTAGATATACCTCTATGAGCAATGAAATACATAAAGAAGATCTTGTAGGAATGGTTAAGAATCCTACCATTTTAGCATTGATAGGTTAAGATATGAAGATCGGAGGAGCGATCCGATGGATGTTGGCGATGAGGGGGAGATTCTAGATGAGTCTCATGCTTCCCCTTATAATTGTTGTCTCCAGTAATTTTGAATGGGTATTAAGACCAAAATTTGTATACCGGGAAGCACACTACCTAATTCTTCTAGTAAGTGAGGGGTGATGATCAGAAGCTAGAAAGGCTATTATGACTCTAGGGTATCCTGTAGTTAGTATGGAGAGATATAGGTATGGACCATAAGGGTGGATCACTTCAAATTACAGTTGAGACGAGTGGATGCGAGAAGTGGTGACTTGACATATTAGATCAGCACACTAGGTGTATGCGAGTGAGTTATCATAGAAATGCGTATGTGCGAAGGGAGACCGTACGTCTCCGTGGGACACTGAAGTTGATAGTGTCAGATTGAGACCCTTTATTTCCCAAGTTCTGAAAAAGTTCATAGAGGACAATGAGTATAAGGTTGGGTTTTAGAATTATTGGTTACCTTCAAACGGACTGAAAATCTGAATGAATGACTCACACTTTAAGAATTTTGCCTCGAATGAGTAAATTTTTGAGACATTTAGGAAAAAACGGTCCCTTGATTGGATTGTGACGGTGATGGATACCAGCTGATGTCTAGAGTGATTATGGACAAGATATTGTGAGATAGGAAACGAGAATTTCTTATTATGGGGAAATGAGGTGAGGGACAGGAAGTATCCTGGTCAAGAATCGGTTCGGAGGACCAATGAAGTTATTACAGATTATAAGGGTAGGAGTGTATGCTTATTTGAAAGGACATAAGAGTTTGCAAATTTAAACATGGGAGCGTGGAGTTCTAGGATTGGAGACTTTGTACTTCTCCGAGTATGGCAGACTAAAAAGGGATAAGATAGTTTGGGAAAGAAAGAGGAGTTTTGACTCTAAATTTGATAGACTTGTAAGATCCTAATAAGGATTAGGCCAGGATCCTACAGAGTCTCATAAGGTTTTACGGATGCCAATGCCAAGGAAATAGGTGTTGAGTACAACCCTTATTGGGTGAAGAGACCCTGAAATTTCAGTGGGATTTATTATGCAAGGAAAAGCCAGTGCAATTCTGGATAGATGAGATAAAGTCATACAGAATAAGACTGTCACTCTAGTGAGGGTGTTACAAAGAGAAAACAAGGTAAAGGGCTAGACTCTGAGGTTATAGTCAGATTTGCGGGATTAGTATTCCAAGAAGTTTGAATAAATTTCGAGGATGAAATTTCGATAAGGAGGGGATAGTTGTAACGTCCCAAACTTGCTATTAAGGCTAAGTGTCTTGATTACAGTGCTTGGAGGGCATAATATGATTTATATGTGGGGTTAATGGAAAATATGTATGATTATGCGATATAAGTGGTTTATATGGCAATGTGAATATTTATGCATGTTTATGTGTATTAAATATACATGTGGGTCCGTTTTTGTAAATTGGGGCATATTCATATTCCTTGACCCGTTGAGGGTATATTTGTAATATATATAAATATATATATGCTTCATGAATGAGACCACAATATTGTGGAGATATATTTGAGATGTGGGGTCTGAGGCGATCCTAGTGAGAGGATTAGCGGAATAGTCATAACAGGGTTAAATACTAGACTCGAGGTGAGCTTAGGGGTATTTTGGGAAACCTAGTTAGCACTCGGGATCTATCGGGTAACAGGTAGTAATTTGGTGATTACTCGGGTATGTAAGGATTACTTGGGAATTTATAGTGTTATTTGAGGATTAGTGGGAAATGGGACACAAAGACTGTTTTTCCCTTTTGGGGCTTTGATGGGAGAGTTGTAAGGCATGGGTATAGTGGTCATTTGGCTATGGGATAGACTTAATATCTTAGAAGCCTTTAGAAACTAGAACTAGGCAGAACACTTAGCTCAGCAAACACACACTCTCTCTGTCCCTCTCACAATTCTCTCTCCCTCTTTCTGTCCCTTGGGTGCACTTGGAAACTTTGGTGAAATCCTTGGGAGATTGGTCCAAAATAGAGGAAGCTTGGAGCTTGAGGTGTTTGGATTTAGTTCAGGGCTGGAATTGCAGTTGAGGTAAGGATTGTGTTTTGATTTTTGATAGTACTTCTGTTGTAGTTAGAGGTTTTCTTGAGTTATAATCTTAGGGACTAATTTTGAGATTTGAGGTAGTTTTGAGCTAGTTTATAGGTTTTAAATGTTGTATATGCTGCAATGAACTTGTTGGGGGTTTGATTTTGGGAAAAAGGGAAGTTTTTGGTAGGAAATTTTGAGGATTTGTGGATTGAAAACATTGCAGGTTTCAGAGTTTCGGGCTCGAGCTGCGACCCTGTTAGTCAGGCGTTGAGACCCGTGTGCGTGAGAAGCCATGGGGGCTCACTTTCTTCGTAGGCACGCCGCGACCCTAAGGGCCAAGTTGCGGTTGATATCTGACTTGGAGGCGTGCCGCGGCCCTCGGGGTCAAGTCGCGACCCGCATAGGCAGAAATAGCCAAAGCAGGGTATTTTAGCTCGGGAACTCATATCTAAAAGCTCAGGAAGGATTCTACTACCCAGTTTAGTAGAATTTGAAGTCCACGAGGCTAGTATGTTATTATGTAGCTTCTACTTGATTTATGTTTTGATAGTTGTTCGTTATTACGTTGTGACTAGGTTATAACGCTACAACTCATGGATAGGGATCGTGCTCGGGACTGCCATACGCCAGCTGCTCTGGACTTGAGGTAAGAAACTTGCACCCAGGTTGTGAATGGGGTTTAGACCCCCTTATAAATAAAATGTTACGATTGTGAATATATATGTATCTGAGAATATCTGGATAGTCATGCTTGTATATGTTGTCTCTGATTGCTTGTTGTGCAATGTATATTTGTGATTGTATCTATTCTAAAGGTTGACCTAAGGGTGACAGGGGCCGATATCAACTGTGCGGAACGCAACCCGTCCTAAGCGTGGCGGGGTCGGCTATAAGACCAGAGGACTTGGCCTTAGGGCGTCGGGCCTGAACATTATACAATAACAAAAGTGTTGTTTGCACTTAACTAATTGTATTGGTTGATGAGATTGGTTTATGTGTTTGATTGAGCAGAATATCACAGTTAAGTTTGTTGCTTAAATCCTATTGATGGTTGAATTTATTGATCTAAGTCTACTTTTTATATATATTGTTGCTCAGTTGTGCATGTTGATTTAAGTTTTCTTGCCGAGCCTTGGCTCACGGGTGCTATGTCGTGCAGGAAAGGTAAAGGGTAACTCAGATCAGCCATGAGTTGGAGAGCTTCAGGGGCGGTGTGTACATATGCAGCCTACTCGACCGCCACAGATGGGGTAGCCTGGGAGGAACTAGGGTTGAACCTTATTTTGCCCCTTAGGACTGCTAATTTGTATTCCATTTGTCTTTTATCAGTTTGTAACTGATTTTTGGGATCTCGTGTATAAACTTAGTACTTTTAATGAAAAATAATCACTTTGTTGACCAAACTTTTTAATACCTAACCTTGACATAGTCTTTAATTACATATTTAAGTCCAAATGAATCATTTAGCGAGTTAAGCACTATTTTAAACACACACTTTAACGGTCTTGGCTTACTAGGGCATTACAATTTGTGCTAAGCAAGAAAAGTGGGAAAATGAATGATAAAGTGGAGGTGTGTGAGGTATCACCGATTTAATCATAATGAATACATGGTTCCAGCTTTTAAGAAACTAATGAATTCTATAAGACTTTGTAGTATTTTCACTAAGGTAAATTTCAAGTCAAAAGGCGCTTTATTTTAAGCACAACCACAGTATCTAAGCTACCAAAAGAAGTTTGTACTTAACCAAGTGGGAGACTATTAGGATTGATTAAAATACAATGCCTAAGAGGTCTTACACAAGCTAGGGGTAAAACCCTATACGATTTCACAAAATGAAAATGTGAAATTTGACTTTTTGTTGTAGGTATTTAAAAAAATATATGTTTTTGTATCCAAAGAGATACATTGAGGTATCTAAGAATGCCCAAAAAGTTAGGGATCATATGGAGGGGCTTAAGGTCACTTTTGAGAAGTTGAACCTGCCTATGTGGCGTTGTCTCACCCCAAAGCCTTAGGGTTTTGGAGAATCATAGCAGGCGACGCATCACCTGCTAGTAGGTGATGCCAAGCGATGTATCCCCTATAGTCAGGCGATGCATCGCCTGACGTGTTGTACATGTAACATCCTGTATTTTCGGGTACCTTTAAACGACTCGGGTCTGGATTTTTGTCCCCAAGTTAAGAATATTATTTTTAATAATATTATATTTTTTTGGAAATTATTCCATGAGATATTGCTAGCCAAATTACGAATTTTGTGATTTAAAAGTCAAGATAAGACTTTCGGTCCTGGACCGACACAAAAATCCTGATCGGGTAAAAATCTCGGAAAATAAAATGAAAAGTTATGGAAAATATATTTTAGGCATAAAATACATTCATAAAAATTAAATTTTGGTCAAAAATAATAAACCTAAGGAAAAATGGAAATTTTAGGGCATTTTGTGTTAAATGTCTAATTTTACTGAAATGGGGAATTTTATTTCATGAATGGACCTTAGGTTAAATTTTATTGTGTGATTAATTAGATTAAATGTGAGAGACATTTAATTTAATTATTTAGTGTTAAGTTTTGGGATGAAAACTTAATAAGAGTGAAAAAGGTATAGAAAGTCAATTTGGACTTTTCTTCTCATGAATTAATTATTCACCTTTTTTAAAAAAAAAAATATTATAAATGGGTATTTTAGGATAGGTGGCCGGCCATGTGGGGTGTTAAAAAGGATATGAACCAAAAAATTAATTAAATTTAAATCCCATTTAATTAAGAAGTCAAGTGAGCAAGTTGGTAGAAAAGCACTTAAGTGTTTTGTGATATTTTGAAGAGTTTTGTGAGCCATTCTTTACCCCAAACTGACCACACCTCTCTCCCATTCACTCTCATCTGATTTTTGAAGACTCTCTCAAGTGTTCTCTCCATTTTTTGCCCAAGAACACCAAGGAAACTTGGAAGCTAAGTCTTGGTCTAGGAAGGGTTTTCCCTAAGGTAAAGTTTCATTAATCTAGACTTTTGTAAAGTTTTAATAATAGAGTTTCAAATAGCTAATTAACTATGTTGTTGGGGGAAGTTGGTTAGGGTTTTAGAAAGGTTTTGAAGGTGCCAAAGCTAATAGGAATGTCCAAACCTTAAGCAAGAACAACAAGAGGTAAAAAATTTACTTTTGATGATTTTTGTTGTAGGGTTTTTAGTTTTAAGCATTACTTTGTATATTTAATGCATAAAGTTTCTTATTGGTGATGTAATAAGGTTATGGTAGCTGTTTTATAATTTTTATGATGCTTGTGTATTGATTTTTGAAAATAGGAACCAAAACCCCCAAGGGTTTTGTAGGAAACCCTAAAACAAAACATGTTTTGAGCTGTGACTTCCAAGGGGTCAAGCAGCCACTGTATATTGATTTTGTAAAATTAAATTATACTGTGATTTTTTTGAGATTGAGTACATTTAGTTGAGCTTTTGAAACACTAAAAAATGTTTAGAAATGAGTAAGTTATGCTATTTCAAAGTTTAGGTAAAAAACTGTTTTTTCGTATTCTTATTTTCGGAACCAAGTTTGGACAGCCACTGTATAGGAAAATGAACCCAATTTTTTCTAACTTTTGCGGACATATTTTTGGTATAACTTAGTATTCCACTGTAAAATTTGGTAAGAAAATATTGAACAGTTTGAAAGTTATTAACTGTCAAAGTTTGGAAAAAATAAGGACTTGAAAATGAGGTCATTTTTACCTCATTGTTGGAAAATAATTTCACCAATAAAAAATGCTCATTTTGACTTGAGATTTTACAAAGACCTAAATGGCATACCAAAAATGATGTTGGGAAATTTTGGTAACAATTGGATAAGTAAATTTCATGTTATGAACTAATAAAGTATGTAGTTAAAAATGTGAAAAATAGGCTTTTCACACTTGGTGAAAAAATGAGATTTTGGAACTTAAGGTAAAAAGTAAAATTTTGCTTATTTCAAGATATAAACTTGGTAAGTCTTGAAAATATATTTTCACTAAAATTACCACTTTGAGTTTAGTGTAAATTATTTTTATTAAATTATTTTTATTCTTTTTAAAAATAAGAGATTTAATTTATTAATAGTTAATAAATTAAAAGAGGAACCCTATATTTTGATAAAATAATTAAGTGAATTATTTTTCTAGTAATTAAAATTGATTAATTGATTTTGAAAATTAACTAGTCAAAAAGGAAAAATTTTAACGGTTTTCCTAATTAAGTCAAATTAGGCAATTTTCTTAAAAAGATTTTTAGATATTAAAACCTTGAGAAAAATAAAAGGAAAATTAAGAGTTTATTCTCTTTAAAAATAATTAAGGAATTTATTAGTATTTTTTGGATATAAGACCGGGTAAAATTCTTACATATTTTTACCGACTTGTCAAAAGTGCGGGTTAATAGCGATACCTTTAAAGAATAAGATTTTTAGCGGATTGTGGGAAAATACTATTGTGATACCTGAGCCTAGGTATCGAGACCATAGGATAGGTCTCCCAGAGACTTAGAGTATAGTCTCAAATATTTTTGTATGAATTTCCTTATTGGGTTTAAAACCAAATAAAGATCATAAATCCTTACAAATGATTTTGAAAATGACCAAACTGCCCAAAATAATAATAATGAATTATGTGCCATAATTAATCCGAGTATGCTGTATGGATAACTACAGTATTGGCTAAGCGTAACTGAACTGATCGATGGAGGGTGAAAACCTGCTGAGTGCTAAGGACTCCAAGTAAGTCAACTTATATTGTGTGGCTGCAACATGAAATGACTATTGTATTGTATGTTAGTATAGGGACATGCACATATATACATGGTCATAGAAAGTTGCTTAGAGACATTAGTCTAGTGGGTGCTAAGTTAGAAAATATGAACGGTAGATATCTTTCATATCCTAGACGGCTAATCCCCATCACACTGCTTGATTTTATTATGTCCGGCTCATTACCGCGACGAGTGGCCAAGAGGTGAGGATTAGTTGGTTAAACCTAGGAGTGCCAAAATAAATGGGACCTAAGGGCCCTCATGCTTACTTAATTAGTGAACAGTTAGAACCCGAGCAAGTGCTCTAATAAGTTATTCCTGGATAGCAGCCGTGAGTATTGGCCATTCAGTGAGAGTGCCTAGAGTACTAGGGGTTGCCAGATTGAGTGAGGATGAACACCCTAAGGGAAACTGCTCACCAGCACCATTGATTAGCATAGAAGTCTCTGTAAAAACCGTGTATACTCGATTACACTCTTGGATAATTAGCGATGCCCTAGGTAACACGATAGTTACCCTTGATAGGGATATTTATTAGCTAGATCTTAGTGTTGAGACTTGGTTCTCTCTTACAGATTGGCATTTATGTTAGAGGGTGCGTTATGCCTGAATTGTTGGAAATTGTCGAGCGTTGGTCTTGAAATATATTGTGATATGATATATTTGCTTGCTCTGGGATTTTCTGAGTGCAGGGATATATTTGTTGATAAGATATATTTGTGATATATTATATATGCTTGCTTTGGGATTTTTTGCGTGCAGGGTTTTATCTTTTTATAGGAAATAATGTATCATTGGTTATCAGACATGACCATAAGTTTGCCAGGATGCTTTGCGTTCTTGAAATTGATTGTGTAGGGTCCGGATGGATCCAGAACCCTAATTCTCTACATGTTTTTGTTTGAAAGTTTAACTTACTTAGCGTTTTCGCTTACCTAGTTGTTTCATGTTGTAGGTAAGAGCAAGGGCAAGGCAGAGCAGTGAGAGCCGGAGTCTACCTTGCAAATGTACATGTGGACCGACCTTTTTGGGAAGCCATTTTATTTTTGGAAATATTGTGTAATTTTCATAAACTAGGCTCACTCTACTCGTTATAAAATATGTTTGTAAATAAATGTTAAGTATGGTCATACGACTTTTTAAAAAAGTTTTTTTTATACGAATTTTTGAGACATTTAGTAAATGAAAACATTTATATTTCTGTATTATCGAGTCTTGAAAATCCGGGTTGTTATAGTTGGTATTAGAGCTCGAGTTAAGCCGGTTCTGTAGACAACCCACATGTACATTTCACAAAGATAGATTGGCACTCATTGTAAGTACTGTCTCTTCCTTTAGTGTGTTGTTTTCTTTTTATTCACCTCAATTCTATAAATTGTAGGTTATGGTCGATATACCTGAGATAGGTGACCCTGTGATAAGAAAACTTCCCATGATCCCTTCGCCTAGAATTGATTTTCTATAGACTCTTTAATGATGAGAATTCCTTGCCACTTCGAGTAAGAATGACGACATGGCGTGCCATTTGGATATGTTGATGGACAGCTTAGATTAGGTTATGTTGTGAGGGTCTTGTTGATACTTTTTGTAAAGACCTTGAAAACGTACTAGGTTGTAGGACTTTGGTGTAGTTGTAGCTGAGAACCTACCAGCAGAGGAAGTGGATGATTGTAACGACCCAAATTCGCTAATAAGGCTTAAGGGCCTTGATTAGTGTGCCTGAAGGGCATAATGGGATTTTTTGTGTGACTTTAATGAGTTAAATGCATGATTATGATTTAATGCATGTGTATATGACTATTTGACTATTTGAGATGCATGACTATGTGTATTTGTATGCATGTAGACCTGATTGTCTCAGAAACATCATAATTGTAATTTGGCCATTTTGGGCATGACTGTGTTGATATCTGTGATCTGTGACTCGAGACGATCCTAGAATGAGCGGGTTAGCGGAAAAGTCAAAGCGAGAATTTATACCCGGCTTGGGTTAATCCTGGGGAGTTTAAATGGGAATTTGGAAAATATATTGAGGTTAATCTTGATGATGAGGGATATATATTTTGTGATTAATTAGGTATTGGGTAGCAAGCGGGAAATTATTAGAGACACTCGAGGAATTAGTGGGAATTGGGTAAAATGACTAACATGGCCCTACATGGACAAAAATGTTTAGAATTAATAGGGAGGGCATTTTGGTCTTTAGGCTTTTTAGAGATAAGTTAAAGGAAGCTTTATACTTAGTGGAATTGGTATAAAAGAGTTATAAGGCGATAGAAAAGAAAGAAGAAGGAAGAAAAAAAGAAAAGAGAGAAAAATCAGTGTGGGTTTTCTTCAAAGGATCGGCTTGTGGTTCTCCCACCATTTCCCTTCATTTTTCTTGGAGCTAAGCTCAGTGGTGAGCTAGGGTAAGCTGAGCATCAAGGATCCTAAGCTAGACTTGAAGATTGGCAAGAACTCATCAAACATTGAGGTAAGTTTTAGAAATTTCAGTTTTAGGGTTTGACTGGTTTGAGCTGTGTATTTAAGCTAAATAGATGGGGATTTTTGGGGAAATCAGGCCAAGGTTGAGAAGGAGCAAGCTAAGGAGGTCTAGGGTTCAACTCAAGGTCGAATTTCCATCCACGGTATGATTTCTAAGTCCTTAACTATGATGATTGACTGAATTTCTGGGTTTAGGGTTCATTATGGTAGATCTTGAGTTTTGGGTTGCTTGAGCTTGGGTTATGAGTTCTTGGCATGCTTGGGATGAGTGTGAGGTGTTGATAAGTTTGTTTTTGGGTTTGGGAAATATTTGGACAAGTTTGGGGTTGAAATGGTTGAAAGAAATCGCAGAAAACGATTTTGGGTGTTGCCTGTCTGCAACTAGCGCTACAGCGCTAGTCTTTGGGCGCTGTAGCGCTAGGCCCTGTTTCTGGGGATGTGTGGTTCTGCTTGTAGCGCTATAGCGCCCTCTTAAGAGTGCTGTAGCGCTGCACTGTTCACAGAAAGGGGTTTTTGGGCTTTTTTTGAGGGATTTTGACCTAGGGTTCGGGGCTCGATTCCACCACCTTGTTTTGTGGATCTAGGACTTCTCGAGGGCTCGGGATTGGTCCTGAGGCTAGGTTTTGGACTTGAGGTTTGGTAATGACTTTGACTTATGGATTTTGTTTAGGTGAGCGCTAGAGCTCGAGTAGGATCGTGCTCGAGGAGTCAAGTGATCAAAGCTATCGAATTGAAAGGTAAGAAAACCGTAACACCCGAGAACAGGGCATGGGCCCACAGTGTTATTGCAGGGCATGGCCCTAGATTGTATTATGTGCGAATGTATAACCTTAAATGAATTATTATATGTTTGAATGATTATTTCGAAATGTACTATATGTGTGATTATAATGAAATGAACGGCTAAGGCCGAGAGCGGCGAAGGCCGAGAACAGCCTTGGGGCCGGAAATAACACTTAGCACATGGAGTGCTTATAGCCAGGGTGGGACCCAATGGATACATGAGTTATCCTTACGGTAAGGACCGAGACCCCAGGCTTTGGTAAGGCCTCTGGGGCAGCATGGCCGTGCTTGTTCAGTCTAATGGTTTTCCTTATTTATCAGTGGATTATATGTCAGCTATATTCTATGCATATGTTATATACTGTATGAGTTTTCTTGCTGGGCTTCGGCTCACAGGTGCTCTGTGTGGCAGGTAAAAGCAAGGAGTCAGTCAACTGGCCATGAGTATGGAGAGCGTGGGGGCGGCGTGTACATGTTCGGCCTGCCCGACTGCTTTGGTTGGGGGCATTTTGTATATGGCTATATTAACTTATTCTTTTGATAGTTAACCAGGTGTAAATCTATTTTTGAGTTGTAAATATTTTGTAAACCTTATTTTTGGGATCCCAGATGTTTGACACTTAATGTTTTCAATGAAACTAAGCATTTTCAAAGACTACAGCCTTAACTTCTGATCAAGTCACACTTTTGGTTTTAGAAACCTCGTAGAATCAGTTAGTGGCACAATTTCCGTTTTAAACGCACTTAGTAACGGCTCTAAGGTAGTAGGGCGTTACAATGATGACGGGCTCAGCGATGGGGAAATTTCTTATGAAGAGTCGATGGACCGGAATGAGGAAGATCCCGAGGAAGATCCTGAGGAGGATCCTGATATGGCCGCTAACAGCGACACCGATTAGGTGTATAGGAGCTGCATAGGTGTTAGAAACCCACCTACTTTTGAAATATGTACCTACCTCGTATATGATCCAGCAAATTAGTAACTGGTCTAGCAGGGATGTAAGTCCGCTTTTTTAGGGCTAATTTTGTAAATCCCGTAGACTGGCCGACCCAAACTTAAAACATTTTTGTATATGGTATAGGTTATGAAATAAAGTTGCTAACTTTTGTTATAAAGTGTTGATTGCTAATTGTGCTTGATATGTTTAGGATGCTTAATTAGGTTGATTAACCATCTGTGTCAATATTAACTTCTCGTCCTTATGCGCTTAGGAGCTTTTGATTGAAATCAAACAAATGGCAAGGACAAGAGCTCAAAGAGGAAGGGGTGTTGCTGGCCGAGGCCAGGTCGCACCTGTTGATAGAGCTCAGAACGCACCTGCCGCTAAAGCTCCAAACCAAGCTGCTAGAGTTCGTGAGATAGCCGAGTAGATGAATAATCTGCAAAGGCTAGTAGAGACACAAGGAACCTAAATAGAAAGAGAGAAAAAGAGAGAGGAGGACACTGATGCCCTCCAAGCTGAAAGATTTAACACCCTCTTGGGACGACTCCCCATGCCACCCAATAATGCTCAGAATAATGAAATACCACCTGAAAACATTGAAGAACAGAACCTTGGCCCGCAAGTTATTATTGAGCAACATGTACAGCCAGTAGAAGCACCAAGAGTTGCCCGAGAAAAACCTATATCAGAACGGTTCGGCAACCAGAATTCACCTAAATTCGAGGGGAGCAGTGACCCTTCAATGGCAGAGGAATGAATTAGTATTTTGGAAAGAATCTTCGATTTCAATGGAACTACCGAGAGAGATAAGGTAGTATGTGCGACCTATACGATGAGAAAAGATGATCGCATCTGGTGGGACGCAATCAAGAAAGGGCATAATATTTTCTAGATATAATGGCTAGAGTTCTTGACCTTGTTCAATGGCAAGTACTTTAGTAAGGCAGTGATCGAGCACAAAGTGAATGAGTTTACTAATCTGAAGCACGGAACGTCGGGCGTGCAGGATTACGTTCGAAAATTTGACCAACTGTCTTGGTTTGCGAAGAACCAGGTGAGCATTGAAGAGAATAAGACCTGGAGTTTTATGAAGGGCCTACACAGAGACATTGCCAGGTGTGTAGACATTGGTAGAACTGGCCCGGAGAAGTATGCTGAAGCTGTGGAACGGGCTCTTCGTCAAGAGTCTTGGGCCGTGTAAGACAAGCCAGAACCACAGAAGAACGAAGACAGGAGGTACACTCCCAACAACCCCGGACAGTTTCAGGCCAATCAAAATGCCCCAAGGGGAAAGTTCAACCCGAGGTTCGGCCAAAACTCGGGGAGAACAAACAATCCAAGAGGCACAAGACTGATTTTTGGGGGAAATAACAAAAGAAAAGGGGGACCTCCCAATAAGGCAATGGGTAGTCCCAACAAACAGCCAAGGCGTGACTTTGAACAATGGCCACTGTGCAACAGATGTAACCGACGCCATCGGGGCGAGTGCGGGGTATGTTTTAACTGTGGAAAGCCAAGGCACTTTTCTAAGGATTGCTGAATGCCAGTCAAGGGCAATGGAAATGACAAATAGAAACAAATTGGAGCTCCGCCTAGAGTTTATGCACTTACACAAAGCGACAAAGGAGCTGGCCCATCTGATATGGTGTCAAGTCAGATTTCTATCGCCCAAACCTCGGCATATGTATTGATGGATACTAGTTGTTGACGCGGTTCTTCACCAACAGGTAATTAAGAGAAAGGGAGGAAGGGATTAGTGCCGAATGTAGAACCGTAACAGATATAAGATCTTAGTGAATGAAATAGGTGACTCAAGACACGTTTTTGAGTGGTTCAAAGGATAAAATCCTTCTACTCCACTAGTCAATATTATTGATATATTCTGGGTATTTGGTTACAAAGTGTATCCCTCCAGAGACTATTTTTTCCAACCCTTATCAACTCCCAAGATCTCCATATTTATAGGAGAAGGCACTTGGAAGTTGGTAAGGAGGTCATCCCGTGACCTTCTTATTTGTCATATCAACTCTATGACATTCATGATTAATTCCTAAACCTGACACATAAGTATGGTCAAATCGATAGGTAAGGAGATAATGGGCCGCACGGCCCAACCCAACCGTGGGTGTCTGAACACGCACGTTCCTGCAGCGTGTCCGAGAAGTCAGGGAGATATCGGACACGTGATGTCAGATATATGCACATTTATCTTGCGTGTGTTGACTTTAGAAGGGGTCATAGCCTCCATACCTAGCTCGTACCACAAGCTGTGCATCTGACCCGACCTTCGGCCTTCTGATTCCTTGCTCCAGTCTCGGGAGTCTTGGCGAGTCCTTGAGGATTCCTCGAGCTAAGGGGGGTACGACCTCAAGACAGGAGCTCCGACCTGGGGGATGTTTATGGACTAACCATGATTAGTCCGAAGCTCGGCCTGCTAATCAACCTGTGGGAAAAACAGGGCGTACATCTGCCCCCCAAGCTCCTGCTCGTGGTATATGACGTCGTATATAAGACCATAGCAGGGGCTTTTAGACTTCCCCACAACTCTTCGCATTCCACTCTTTATGCAGGCGCCTGATACGTGGCACACCGTGGGTGGTGACGGTACGTCTCACGAGAACTGCATTTAATGGCCTAGCCTATGCCCAGCCGTCGTTTCGTATTTCGAGTGGAAGGCCTCGGATCCCTCATCAGGGCCATCCAAGAGCCTTCTACACGTGATCCTTCACGCATATAAAAAGGGGGTGGCCACCCTACACAAGGGCCACCCTTTCATTCAAAATTTTTCAAACCTCTTTTCCTCTTTCCTCTCCATATTCCAGAAGAACGAAACCCTTGACTCTGTTGCTGCCATTTTCATCGTTCAAGAAGCTTAGGCGCACGGATTTCTCCGAAGCTTTGGAAGCTACTACACTGACGAAGCTCCTACCAACGCAATACTCTCGTTTACCTCCCAGTCATACACAGTAAGTTTCCTGACCCTGCGTACTTTGAAAACATGCTACTGTAGCTTAGGTAAAAAATTTCACTGTAGCCGCATGCAAGGTTTTTCTGGGTTTTGTGGATATGGAGGGTGACAGCCCTTTTTAGGTTAGGGTATATTTGTTGTAGGAAATCGCTTTAGAGTATAGGTTTCAGGATACTTTTTCTAGGGAAAATTTCTGGGTAGGAGTTTTGGGAATTTTGGGTGCAAAACCGGGTAGCTTAGGGAACACGCCTCTATTCTGAACCTCCTGACACACGAATTCTGAGTAATCTGGGATCTGTTGGGAGTATACGCGCGTGTTCACTGAACCGCGTGGTTCCACTCTCCACGAGCTAGGCTTACCTCAGCTCGTGCAAATAATAATTGCTTCTTCCTCCTGCTTGGGTCGCCTTTTCTGAAGTGTTTTCTTTTGTTCGCTAGGCGACCAGATGGCTCCAAAATAGAATCTCCCCCAGAAGAACGTTGGAAGCTCGGCCTCCCAGCAGGAGAAAGGAAAGGCGGTGATGCCTAGCTCCCCGATCCCCCGTTTCGGGCCGGCAGTGGAGAAGGAGGTCGAGGTGGCCCCTGACGCATTCTTTGAGGCGGAGAGAGTCGTCTCCAAGATAACCGATCAGACGTTGATTAACAAACTCTTCCTCACTCACAATATTGCGCTGTGGAAAGCCTCCGTCATAGCCCGACCTGCTGCGGAGGGCGAGCGGAGCTGCTCGCCGCTCGACGAGTCGTTCGCGGCCTGGAGCGGTGAACACTTTAAGGCAGGGGCCTTCCTTCCCCTGGATCAGTACTTTGCTGATTTCTTGAACTTCGTGGGGTTGGCCCCATTTCAGCTCCCCCCCAACTCCTACCGTCTAATGGCAGGGTTGAGGTACTTATTCCAGAAGCATGAGTGGGAGGTCCCCACTCCTGCGGATATTTTATATTTCTTTTGCCTCAAAGCCAACCCAGACCAGCGGGGGCGAGGCGACGGGTTTTACTATTTAACCTGTTTTCCCAACACGGCGGCGGTCATCGAGCTGCCCAGCCACCCCAATGATTTCAAGGACCAGTTCTTCATGTCAACTGGGTTCCGGAACTGCGAGCACCACTACTTCAATCGTCCACGTAAGTGCTCCCGTCCTTAGCTCGCCTTTTAAGCGTTATTTTAGCTCCTCCCATACTCCACTCTGACTCAAACTAATCTTGCAGCCATCTTCGCGAGGACCGAAAAGTCTGTGACCCTCGGGGGCCAATATGACACGCTGACGGGCTTGCCCCCCAGCGAGAAGGATTATCGCGCGCTCGTGACGGACGAGACGATGATGTTCTGCAAGCTGATTTTTCCAAATTAGACCTTGAACCTAAAGAGGCCCCGGGGGCCGCCTCCAGCTCGGGACACCAGACCTATCAACGTGGAGGAGGTCGCGAAAGATGAAGATGAGGAGGACGAGGGTGACGAAGTTCCGCTCGTGAGGAGCAGGAAGAGGACTTTGGAGGTCGCCCAGAGGACGGGCGAGGAGAGGATCCAATCCGGAGCAGCCGCGGGTCCTTCTGGCCAAGGTAACCCTTACTTGTTTAGGAGTCTAGATAGGGCCGCTGCAGACCCCCGGCTGGCTAGGTTTAATCCTAGGCAGCTCGTCCATCGTCACAGGAGCAATCCGGAACTGAACACACTTCTGCTCCATTGTGTCGACCGGCTCGTGCTGGATCACCAAGAGAGCCGGCCTAGGGGTACCGTAGTAGTAGATAATACCCTAGCCTTTAGGTCGATCCTTTTCCAGGAGTATGGGACAAACCTACGAACATGGTCATCACTCCAAAGGGGTATCTATGCTCCGAGGCAGTACGTAGGAGAATCTAGCCCGGAATCGAACCCGGGGCCAGAACTTGCGCCAGTTCGGGAAATAATCGTCTTAGGTTCTTCCAGCTCGGGGGGTAGGGTTCCCTTAGTATTCGTATACTTTTTTAGCTTTAACCTTTTGTCTTTATCTCTGTACGATTGTTCACTTGTAATAACCATGTTCTTTGTTTGACAGAAGAGATGTCTCAGCCCGAGGGGATCTTCCGAGGCGCAGTCTTCAGGGGAAACCCCTTAGCCGGGCCAAGAATGAAAAGGCTCTGGGGGTCCAGGAGCACTGCTGGGACCTCCACCAAGTCCCCGGCAAAGGAGAAGGAGAAAACCCCACCAGCCCAGGACGCAGGAGCGATTCTTCTTGCTGCCGGAGCAGGTCAAATGCCTCCGCCACCTCAGCGAACTCCAACCGTCACCCAGGACGCAGGGACGGTGCTCGGGACTCCGTCTGCGGTGGCCTCCGATGTACGTATCCCGGTCAATCCCCAGAACCTGGAGAAGATCCCAGAGGCCTTCCGGGGAACGGTGTATGAATCGGCGAACTACGCCGTTAGCCATATCTATAAGTTCACCGAGAAGGAACTCCTGACTATTGAGACAATGAGCCCGGTTGACGTTATGGACTCTTCAATGAGCATGACCCTAACGGTAAGCTGCCCTATTCTTTTAAAGCTTTTACCATTACACTCCGCCTTATTTTTCCTCTGAGCCAATTTATCTTTCATTCCTCCCAGGGTGTCGTCGCCCTTCACCGGAGCATCATCAGGGCCAGAACTCAGCTCGATGACATGAGGACCGAGCACCAGGCCACCCTTCAGGAGGTTAAGGCGACTAAGGATGCCCAGGCGACCTCGAAGGTCAAGTTGGAGAAGACCCAGGTCGACTTGGAGAAGACCCGCTTGAAGGTCCAGGAGCTCGAGACCTCCCTTGCCACCTCGCAGGCAGACCTCGAGGCGGCTAAGACTGAGGTCCAGGCCGCCCTGGAAGCCGAACGGGCCACATCAGAGCAGTCCCTGCAGGACCTGTTCTATCACTGCTGGGCTTTCAACCCGGAGGCTGACTTCTCCTTCATGTCACCGAGCCTTTGGGCGAACTTGGTGGTGAAGTTTCAAGCTCGCCTTGAGAAAGAGGCGCCGCCTTCGGAAACTGGGGAGGCCTCTGGCGCGGCGGAGCAGGGTGAAACAGCGACCTCCAAAGGGCCAACTGACGGGGCCTAGGGCGCTTTTTCTTTCTGACTTTGAGTATTTTTATGTTCTTTTTTTTTTGTATGTAACCTTTGCATGAGGTGTTTTCACCTCGAGACAATTTTCCTTACACCTTTAACTCATATTTTTTCATGCTTTTGACTACAATATATATATCTTTTTGATAAACTTAGTTCGTGTTAACCGCTATTTATATCTCGAGCTCTTTGAAAAGAACAGCGAGCGATAAATAGATTTACATCAACGTCTAAGTTTTATGACCCAGTTAAAACCAGGAACTTATTTATAAAACTTAGTTCGTGTTAACTTTTATCCATATCTCAAGCTCTTTAAGAAGAGCAACGAAAAATGGATTTATATTAACTTCTAAGTTTTGTGACCCGGTTAAAACCAGGAGCTTATTTTAGAAAACTTAGTTTGTGTTAACTTTTATCCATATCTCAAGCTCTTTAAGAAGAACAACGAAAAATGGATTTATATTAACTTCTAAGTTTTGTAACCCGGTTAAAACCGGGAGCTTATTTAGAAAACTTAGTTCGTGTTAACTTTTATCCATATCTCAAGCTCTTTAAGAAGAACAAGGAAAAATGGATTTATATTAACTTCTAAGTTTTGTGATCCGGTTAAAACCAGGAGCTTATTTAGAAAACTTAGTTCGTGTTAACTTTTATCCATATCTGAAGCTCTTTAAGAAGAACAACGAAAAATGGATTTATATTAACTTCTAAGTTTTATGACCCAGTTAAAACCAGGAGCTTATTTAGAAAACTTAGTTCGTGTTAACTTTTATCCATATCTCAAGCTCTTTAAGAAGAACAACGAAAAATGGATTTATATTAACTTCTAAGTTTTATGACCTGGTTAAAACCAGGATAGGACTTAGTTAGCGTTAACCCTTATCTATATCTCGAGCTCTTTAAGAAGAGCAACGATCCATAGATAAGGATCAACATCTAAGTCGTTAAGGAGACCTGGTTATATCCAGGTACCATATGCCCCCCAAGTAACTGGGAAAGGGTCTTTCGTGGTTTCTTTAAGATTACAATTGCAAATATGCGTAAAAAGCTGATTTTTATTAATACATAGAAAGTAGCTTTCCAGGCCTTACAAGTGGATCATTGATAATATTTCTTTAAGTGGATGGCATTCCAAGTCCGTGGGACGGTCCCTCCATCAAGTCGAGATAACTTATAAGTTCCCTCCTTGATGACTTCGATGACCTGGTAGGGTCCTTCCCAGTTCGGTCCCAAGACTCCATCTTTGGGATCTTTTCCGGTCAGGAAAACTCTCCCTAGGACCAAGTCGCCAACGCTAAAGGCGTGTTTTCTGACCTTGGTGTTAAAGTAGCGAGTGATCTTCTACTGATAATGGGCGAGCTGGAGTTGCGAATCTTCTCGCCTTTCATCAACTTGGTCTAGGGAATGGCATAGGAGCTCATGGTTCTGACCTTGGTCGTAGGACTGGACTCTATGCGACAGAACCTTGACTTCCACGGGGAGGACTGCTTCACTCCCGAAGGTTAGGGAGAAAGGAGTATGACCCGTAGGAGTCCGATGCGAGGTCTGGTATGCCCATAGGACCTGGGGGAGCTGTTCCGGCCAGACTCCCTTTGCTTCATCTAATCTTTTCTTGAGGCTTGCCTTTAGAGTCTTGTTGATAGCCTCGACCTGGCCGTTCGCCTGAGGATAGGCCACGGAAGAGAAGCTTTTCACAATTCCATGCCTGTCACAGAACTCGGTGAACAGGTCACTGTCGAACTGAGTGCCGTTATCGGAGACAATCTTCTTGGGCAGGCTGAATCGACAGATGATGCTTTTAACCACGAAGTCAAGCACCTTTTTAGACGTGATTGTTGCCAACGGCTCTGCCTCGGCCCGCTTAGTGTAGTAGTCGATGGCGATCACGGCGTAACGGACCCCGCCCTTTCCAGTGGGCAGGGCGCCCACTAAGTCTATTCCCCAAACGGCAAATGGCCAAGGAGCCGAGATCATTTTTAGCTCGACTGGAGGAGCTCGGGTAACCGCAGCGAATCGCTGGAATTTGTCGCAGCTCTTTACGTATGAAATCGAGTCTTTGGACAGAGTCGGCCAATAATAACCTTGCATGAGAACCTTTAAGGCCAAGCTTTGCCCCCCAGTGTGGTCTCCGCAGAATCCTTCGTGAATTTCCTGCAGGATGGCTTTCGCTTCACTTGGAAGAACGCACCGGAGGAGAGGTAAAGAGTTCCCACGTCGGTACAACACTCCATCGACTATCGTATATCTCGGAGCTTGATATAGGACTCGTCGCGCATCGTTACGTCCCTCAGGAAGCTTGCCCTCGACGAGATATTCAAGAATGGGGATTATCCAGGTTGGCCTGGCGTCGATCATCTCGACCTCTGCCCGATATCCTTCTATACTTGGTTTTTCCAAGAATTCTATTGGCACCAATCCCAGTGTTTCTGTCTCTCCTGAGGTGGCGAGCTTGGCAAGAGCATCTGCATTGGTGTTCTGTTCTCGAGGTATCTGTTCGATCGATCCTTGCCCAAACGCGGACAGCTCGGCTTTTACCTTCGCCAGATAGGCGGTCATCTTGGGTCATCGTGCCTGATATTTGCCCAAGACCTGGTTAACCACGAGCTGGGAGTCACTGAAGCACTGGACGAAGCTCGCTCTTAACTCCCTAGCTATCCTTAGGCCAGCCAGCAAAGCTTCGTATTCCGCCTCATTGTTGGAGGCCTTGAACCCGAACCTTAGCGCCGAGTGGAACCTATGTCCCTCAGGGGATATCAGAATGATTCCGGCCCCGGAGCCATTTTCGTTGGATGAACCATCTACAAAGATCTTCCACAATGATTGGGGCGAGGCGAGCTGAGATGAGTCCTCCACTGGATTCTCCTGGAATCCCGTGCATTCTGCCACAAAGTCGGCCAAGGCCTGACTTTTTATGGCAATTCGCGGAGTATAGAAAATGTCGAACTGACTGAGTTCGACCGCCCACTTTAACAAACGTCCCGATGCTTCAGGCTTTTGCAAAACCTGCCTTAGAGTTTGATCGGTCATGACGTGTACCGAGTGAGATTGGAAGTAGGGCCTGAGCTTTCGTGAGGCCGTGATTAGGCAGAACGCCAATTTTTCCATCAGCGGGTATCGTGATTCTGCCCCGAGGAGTCTCTTGCTGATGTAATAGACTGGCTTCTGGACTTGGTCCTCTTCTTGTACTAGTACGACGCTAGCCACGTCCTCAGTGACGGCCAGGTAGAGGAAAATAGGCTCTCCTACCTTGGGCTTGGATAGCACGGGTGGTTCAGCCAGATGTGCCTTCAGGTCGAGGAATGCGCTTTCGCATTCTACTGTCCATTCAAACTTCTTGTTTCCCCGAAGCAGGTTGTAGAAGGGCAAACACTTATTGGTTGACTTGGAAATAAATCGGTTCAGTGCGGCCACTCTCCCTGTCAAGCCCTGGACATCTTTCCGCGAACTAGGCGAAGGAAGCTCGAGCAGTGACCTGATCTTGGTGGGGTTTGCTTCGATTCCTCGGGTATAAACTATGAACCCCAGGAATTTCCCGGATGCGACACCAAAAGTGCATTTCTGGGGATTGAGCCTCATGCCATATTCTCGTAGTATTTTAAAACATTCTTCCAGGTCGGAAACATGGTTGTCGGCAGTCTTTGATTGACGAGCATGTCATCAACATACACTTCCATGTTCTTTTCGATCTGGTCCGCAAAAATTTTGTTTACTAGCCTTTGGTAGGTAGCTCTGACGTTCTTCAGACCGAACGGCATGACCTTGTAGCAATAGACATTAGTCGGGGTCATGAAGCTGGTGTGTTCCTGGTCCGCCGGATTCATCGCGATTTGATTGTAGCCTGAGTACGCGTCCATAAAGGACATGAGCTCGTGCCCCGCCGTGGCATCCACCAGTTGATCGATCCTTGGCAGTGGAAAACAATCCTTGGGGCAGGCTTTATTCAGATCGGAGAAGTCAATGCAGGTCCGCCATTTCCCGTTGGGCTTTGGAACTAGCACGGGGTTGGCGACCCAAATCGGAAATTTGGCTTCACGGATAAAGCCACATTTTTTGAGTCGGGTCACTTCTTCTTCTAGGGCTCCAGCTCGGGTTGTTCCTAGACGTCTTTGCTTCTGAGACTTGGCAGGAACGCTTTTATCCAGGTGGAGCGTGTGCATGATGACACTCGGGCTAATCCCTACCATGTCCTCGTGCGACCATGTGAATACATCTAAATTATCCCGGAGAAACGTAATCAGCTCCGTCTTCCTCTTGCTACAGAGGTTTTTCCCGAGCTTGACCATCTGTGATGGATTTTGTTGATCAAGGTTCACCTCCTCGAGCTCCTCAATAGCCTGGAGCTCGGACCTGTCTTCGCCTATTCGGGGGTCAATGTCCTCACCAAGGGCGACACTTTCCCCTTTGGCGTTTTGAGGTTTTTCGATCTCAGGAGCCGCCAAGGGTTCCTGGGATTCCTCTTCACTCAGAATGGCCATAGCCAGCTGCCCGGGTTTAGATTTTCCCTTCATGGAAATGTTGTAGCATTCCCTGGCAGCGAGCTGATCGCCCTTGATGGTGCAGACTCCTGTTGAAGTAGGGAATTTCATGGCGAGGTGTCGAATGGAAGTGATAGCCTCGAAAGCTATGAGCATAGGTCGGCCCAAAATGGCGTTGAAGGCCGCGGAGCAGTCAATGACCACGAACTCGAGTAGTTTAGAGACTGTCCGAGACTCTTCTCCTAGGGTGATCACCAGCTCGATCGTCCCTATCGCTGCCGATCCTTCTCCCGAAAAGCCATACAGCATCATGGAGGTTGCCTTTAGATCGGCGACAGTCAGACCCATCTTCTCTAAGGTGGATCAGAATAAAAGGTTCACCGAACTCCCGTTGTCTATCAGCACCCTTCTTACTTTCTGGTTGGCGAGCTGGACTGCTACAACCAAGGGATCATTGTGAGGGAACTGGACATGGCCTGCATCTTCCTCCGTAAAAGTGATCGGTTGCTTCTCTAACCGTCGCTGTTTTGACTGACGCTGCTCCGGGACGAACTCCACTCCGTTGTGAGCTTTTAGTTCATTCACGTATCTCTTCTGGGCGCCTCTGCTCGTGCCAGCCATGTGCGGGCCTCCAGAGATCGTGGATATATCTCCTCCGACCACGGGAGGAGGGACGTCCTGATCTATCCGAGTCCCGGGCTGACTGGCTGGGGCGTCTGGAGCAGGCCGACTCGCTGGGACCCTGTTCCGTGAGTATTGAGCCAAGGGGCCTGCTCGGATGAAAGTCTCTATCTCATCTTTGAGATGCCTGCAATCGTCGGTATTGTGTCCGACGTCGTTATGAAAACGGCAGAATTTGGAAGTGTCTCTCTTTCCCTTGTGGTGTTTCAATGGTTCTGGCCTCTTCCAGGGGACCCGAGTAGAGTTGGCCAGGAAGATACTTTCCCTGGACTGGATGAGTTCGGTATATGTCGTGAACACGGGCTTGAACTTGTCTACAGACTTACTCTTCTTTTGGCCATGTTGATTGTTTTCACCATTCCCCTTTCTTTTGCTTCCGCCGGGCTGGTTATTCTGTGTGACATCTGGGGTCGCTACCACGACCTCCGTCCCCACTCCAGTGGGCTGCTCGGGAACCTGGCTGGTTCCCGCGGCTGAGGCTTCGGCTTCTTCCAAATTTATCCATTCTTGGGCTCTATTAAGGAATTCATTGACCAAACTGACTCCCTTCTTTTGTATATCCTTCCAGAGATCTCCTCCAACAAGGATTCCGGTTCTCATGGCCATGAGCTTGGAGCTTTCATCCACGTCCCTAGCTCGGGCAGCGAAGTTCGCGAATCTGCTCAGGTAGGCCTTCAGCGTCTCGCCGGGCAGCTGTCTCACATTGGCCAGGGAGTCGGCCTGAACACGGGCGGTCTGGGAGGCGCGGAATGCCCTTTTGAAGTCAGCTGAGAAGGTCTTCTAGGAGCTGATCGATTGTCTTTTACTTTGCTTGAACCACTGTCTGGCAGGTCCGGTCAGTGTGGAGGGGAAGATCAAGCATCTCAGCTCTGGGCCAATATTATGGGCCATCATTAGGGTGTTGAACATCCCTAAATGATCTGACGGATCTCCGTCCCCGTTGAACTTCGACAAGTGAGGCATACGGAAGCCAGATGGGTATGCCGTCGCTGCTATGTTTGGGGCGAAGAGTTCCATCTCGTCTCCCGAATCATATTCATCTTTTTCTTTTTCTGATAGGAGCTTCCTCGTCAGTTCCTCCATCTGAGTTAGGTGCTCGAGGGTTTGGTCCTGAGATCCATGGTTATTCCGGGGCTGCTCAACAGCTCCAGATCCATTGTACATATTAGGTGGATTATTGCCCCTCCTATCTTGAGATAGGTTGTTTGGGACATTCCCTCCGTTACGTACTTCGGATCGGGCCCCCCCCGAGCGAGCCTGACTACAATCTCTAGCCCGATCCTCTCTGTGAGAGTTGAGGCGATCTCAAAGGTCACTTCCCTGGGTGGTCTGGTGACTTTGTGCCGAACTTAGTCGTTGACGCAGGTCTCCTCCAGAGAGATCACTCCGGCGACTGCCGGTCCAATGACTCCTGCTGGATAGGCTTGGAGTCCGCCTTTGGTGGCGAGGACCTGAGCTTTCTTCCGGCGCCCTGCTACGCCGGGAAGGTCCCACTGATGGTGGGTTTCTCCTACTACTCCCGTAAGCTGGGATGTCTCGGACGGGCCGAGGAGGAGACGGATATCTGATTGGAGAAGGAGGATGCCTGACTGGGGAGGTGATCCTAGTTCCGTCTGGACAGATCAAATTTGGTGGGGGCCTTTCGGCCCTGCCAACTTGCTGGTCCCGCGCCGGGCGATCTGGACGAGGCGCAGGACGGTCTACGGGGACGGGCTGACGTCGTGGGCCCTCCCCGGATCTCCTCCGGGAATTTCCTCGAGCTCTCCTGGGCGTCCTCGAGGATGGTTAAGAGCTGGGAGTTGACGTCCTAACCGAACGGCTTTACTGCCGTTGTCCGGTCCCAGGCATTTCCCCGAAGTTTGCATCTCGATGGTGCGATGAAGGGGTGGAGTTTGCTGCTGGAAGTCTATCCGAACGGCTATGCCTGGACCGATTACCCCGGCGAGACTTAGGAGCCTCGCCTTGCCTCTCTCCAACGTTAACGTTGGTTGTGAGAGGGGGTAGTCGAGCCAGGATATCCTGGATTTGCTGACTAGCTGTTGCTAACTGGCTCCTCAGCTGAGCGTTCTCCATCTCCACTGCAGTATAATAACACGGGTTCGGATTAGGTGGCCGGGGCGCCGAACTACCAGTATCGTCTTGGCCCGCCGGCTGCTTTCCTGGCCGCTGCTGGACTTCAGGAATTTGTTCATCAGGGATGGCGGTATGCTGAGCCTCCTGCCCATCATGTTGTTCTATCTCGTTGCCATGCCTGGATCGAGTAGTCACCATAGTTGGATGTTTGCAGCAGCACTAATCGAACTTGCTCTCAATGAAAGCACCAAACTGTTGACGCGGTTCTTCGCCAACAGGTAATTAAGAGAAAGAGAGGAAGGGATTAGTGCCGAATGTAGAACCGTAACAGATATAAGATCTTAGTGAATGAAATAGGTGACTCAAGACACGTTTTTGAGTGGTTCAAAGGTTAAAATCCTTCTACTCCACTAGTCAATATTATTGATATATTCTGGGTATTTGGTTACAAAGTGTATCCCTCCAGAGACTATTTTTTCCAACCCTTATCAACTCCCAGGGTCTCCATATTTATAGGAGAAGGCACCTGGAAGTTGTTAAGGAGGTCATCTCGTGACCTTCTTATTTGTCATATCAACTCTGTGACATTCATGATTAATTCCTAAACCTGACACATAAGTATGGTCAAATCGATAGGTAAGGAGATAATGGGTCGCACGGCCCAACCCAGCCGTGGGTGTCTGAACACGCACGTTCCTGCAGCGTGTCCGAGAAGTCAAGGAGATATCAGACACGTGATGTCAGATATATGCATGTTTATCTTGCGTGTGTTGACTTTACAAGGGGTCATAGCCTCCATATCTAGCTCGTACCATGAGCTGTGCATCTGACCCGACCTTCGGCCTTCCGATTCCTTGCTCCAGTCTCGGGAGTCTTGGCGAGTCCTTGAGGATTCCTCGAGCTAAGGGGGGTACGACCTCAAGACAGGAGCTCCGACCTGGGGGATGTTTATGGACTAACCATGATTAGTCCGAAGCTCGGCCTGCTAATCAGCCCGTGGGAAAAACAGGGCGTACACTAGTGCAATTCATTCTTTTGTATCTGCATCCTTTGTGGAAAAATTAAATAGAAGTCCTGAGCCTATGCCTGTTATTTGTGGGGTATCCTTGCCTTTGGGAGAGGATATGCTGGTGCGGACATGGGTTAAAACCGTACCAATTTGGGTTGAAAATCGTGAGCTGATGGTGGATCTATTAGTCTTGGACCTACATGAATACGATATCATATTTGGGATGGATTGGTTAACCAAATATGGAGTTGTTATCAATTGCACGCACAAAAAAGTGGTCTTCACCCCAGCAGGAGAAGAACCATTCGAGTTCAAGGGTACGTCAAGAGAAAAGTAGTGTCCCATGATTTCTGCAATGAAGGCGAGAAAAATGTTGAGTGATGGATGCATTGGTTTTCTAGCAAACATAGTGGATAAGGTTAAAGAGATGAGTCAACAACCATCAGATGTATCGATTGTGTGCAAGTTTCTCGATGTATTTCCTGAAGATCTCCCAGGGATTCCACCAGACCGAGAGATTGTGTTTGAGATAGAGTTGATTCCGGGATTGCACCAATCTCAAAGACTCCTTTTAGAATGGCACTAGCTGAACTCAGGGAGTTGCAGTCACAACTGCAAGAGTTACTGGAAAAGAAGTTCATAAGGCCAAGCCATTCTCCGCGGGGAGCTCCGATCTTATTCGTTAAGAAGAAAGACGGCACGATGAGAATGTGCATTGACTATCGGGAGTTGAACAAAGTGACGATCAAGAACCGATATCCATTATCGAGGATCGATGATCTTTTCGATCAACTACAAGGAGCGTTAGTATTTTCCAAAATAGACCTATGATCAGGCTATCATCAGCTCAAGGTTAAGGAGACGGATATACCAAAGACGGCCTTAGTGATGTCCTTTGGACTAACCAGTGCGCCTGCACCAAAAACATGCTATGGTCACTATAAGTTCTTAGTGATGTCCTTTGGACTAACCAGTGCGCCTGCACCATTCATGGATCTCATGAATCGCGTATTTCGTGAGTATTTGGATAAGTTTGTCTTCACGTTCATTGACGATATTCTAAATATACTCGAAAAGCCAGGAAGAGCATGCAACGCATTTGGAACTGGTCCTCCAGCTTCTGCGAGATGAAAGGCTTTACACTAAGTTTTCGAAGTGCGAATTCTGGCTAAAGAAAGTAAGTTTTCTGGGGCACATAGTGTTAGGAGACGGAATTTCGGTAGATCCCGCCAAAATGAAAGCTGTTAAGCAGTGGAAACCTTCGAAAAATGCTCATGAGGTTAGAAGTTTTATTGAGTTAACATGATATTACCAGCGATTTGTGGAAGGATTTTCCAAAATAGCCGCACCAATGACTGCCCTCACCCGCAAAAACATCAAATATGAATGGACTAACAAGTGTCAGAAGAGTTTTCAGGAGCTAAAAATAAGATTGACGACTGCCCCAGTTCTGACAATCCCTAATGGCATAGAATGATATACTATTTATAGCGACACCTCAGGCTGAGGGTTGGGAGCAGTGTTGATGCAGCACAGAAAAGTAATTTCTTATGCTTCTCGACAACTAAAGAATTATGAGAAGAACTATCCCACTCATGACCTAGACCTTGTAGTAGTGGTTTTTGCACTAAAAATATGGAGGTACTACTTGTATGGGATACACTGCGACATCTACACTGATCACAAAAGCCTGAAGTATTTCTTCACTCAGAAGGAATTGAATATGAGACAACGTCGATGGTTGGAACTGTTTAACGACTATGACTGCGATATTCTGTACCACCCGGGAAAAGCAAACAAGGTGGCAGATGCATTGAGTCGACAGCCAAATACTTACGTGATGACAGTGAAAGAGATTTTACCGCAGTTACAAGCCGACCTTGCTACCTTGGATTTAGAGATAGTAGTTGGTCAATTGGCTAACCTCTCTATCGAGCCTACCATTATCGAAGCTATAAAAGGTGGGCAGTTAGTCGATCCTTGGGTTCAAGGATTGATGCACGAAGTGAGGAACGAGGGGCGACCAGGATTTCATATCTCTAAAGATGGAGTATTGGGGTTCAAGGGCAGAATATGTGTTCCAGACGATGATGAGATCAAGAAGCAAATATTTTTTGAGGGACATAATGCTCCTTATGCCATGCATTCGGGTACCACAAAAATGTATCAAGACTTGAAGAAGTACTTTTGGCGGCGATGAAAAAGGAGACGGCAGGATATGTAGCACACTGCTTGACTTGTCAGCAGACAAAGGCCGAGCATCAACGCCCAGCCGGATTGTTACAACCCTTAGAAATTCCATAATGGAAGTGGGAGATGGTCACCATGGACTTTATTATAGGTCCACCAACCACTCCCAAGGGGCACAATGCCATTTGGGTTATCGTAGATAGGCTGACTAAGTCTGCTCATTTCTTGCCGATCAAGGTAACTTATGGGGTACATAAGTTAGCAGATATTTACATTGCAGAAATAATGAGACTGCATGGTTTACCCAACTCCATCGTATCAGATCGTGACGAATGTTTTACCTCGACATTCTGCAATAGAATCCAAACGGGGTTGGGTACTAAACTGAAGTTCAGCACTTCTTTCCATCTGCAAACAGACAGTCAAAGTGAATGATTAATTCAGACCCTGGAAGATATGCTAAGAGCCTGCGTGCTCGACTTTCAAGGGTCATGGAATGAGAAGCTTCCACTGATAGAGCTTGCTTACAGTAATAGGTATCATGATTCCATCAAGATGGCTCCGTATGAGACTTTGTACGGAAGGAAATGCTGATCTCTGATTCATTGGCACAAGACCGGTGAAAGAAAGTTTCTCGGATCAGATGAGGTTGATCAGATTACCGAGGACATTCGACAGATAAGGCAATGCTTGCAAACTTCGGTAGATCGACAACGCAAATATGTCGACCAACGCAGGAGACCCTTGGTTTTTGAGGTTGGTGATAATGTGCTACTGAAGGTAGCTCCGCTACGAGAGGCTATGCAATTCGGGAAGAAAGGAAAGCTTAGCCCAAGGTTCGTTGGACCTTTCGAAATCATTGAGAGGATCGTGGAAGTAGGTTATCATTTAGCTCTTCTGCCCACCCTGTCTAAGGTGCATGACGTGTTTCATGTATCCTCGTTAAGAAAATACATGCGCGATCCCTCGCATGTAATCAGATATGAGCTGCTGAGCGTGGATCCTCAACTCGTCTATGAGGAAAAATCAGTTTTGATACTAGACTGAAAGGAAAAAGTGTTTAGGAACAAGACGGTGCCGTTGGTAAAGGTACAGTGGTGTAACCATGGCATTGAAGAGGCAACCTAGAAAACAGAAGACAAGATGAGGGAGATGTATCCTCATTTGTTTTAAGTTTCGAGGACAAAACCTTTATAAATTGTAGGTATTGTAACGTCCTGTATTTTCGGGTACCTTTAAACGACTCGAGTCGGTATTTTTGTCCCCGAATTAAGAATATTATTTTAAATAATATTATATTTTTTGGAAATTATTCCATGAGTTATTGCTAGCCAAATTGCGAATTTTGTGATTTAAAAGTCAAGATAAGACTTTCGGTCCTGGAGCGACACAAAAACCCTGATCGGGTAAAAATCTCGGCAAATAAAATGAAAAGCTATGGAAAATACATTTTGGGCATAAAATACTTTCATAAAAATTAAATTTTGGTCAAAAATAATAAACCTAAGGGAAAATATAAATTTTAGGGAATTTTGTATTAAATGCCTAACTTTACTGAAATGGGGAATTTTATTTCATAAATGGACCTTAGGTTAAATTTTATTGTGTGATTAATTAGATTAAATGCGAGAGAAATTTAATTTAATTACTTAGTGTTAAGTTTTATGATTAAAACTTAATAAGAGTGAAAAAGGTATAGAAAGTCAATTTGGACTTTTCTTCTCATGAATTAATTATTCACCTTTTTTAAAAAAAAAAATATTATAAATGGGTATTTTAGGATAGGTGGCCGGCCATGTGGGGTGTTAAAAAGGATATGAACCAAAAAATTAATTAAATTTAAATCCCATTTAATTAAGAAGTCAAGTGAGCAAGTGGGTAGAAAAGCACATAAGTGTTTTGTGAGCCATTCTATACCCCAAACTGACCACACCTCTCTCCCATTCACTCTCATCTGATTTTTGAAGACTCTCTCAAGTGTTCTCTCTATTTTTTCCCGAAGAACACCAAGGAAACTTGGAAGCTAAGTCTTGGTCTAGGAAGAGTTTTCCCTAAGGTAAAGTTTCATTAATCTAGACTTTTGAAAAGCTTTAATAATATAGTTTCAAATAGCTAATTAACTATGTTGTTGGGGGAAGTTGGTTAGGGCTTTTGAAAGTTTTTGAAGGAGCCAAAGCTAATAGGAAGGTCCAAACCTTAAGCAAGAACAACAAGAGGTAAAAAGTTTACTTTTGATGATTTTTGTTGTAGGATTTTTAGTTTTAAGCATTATTTAGTATATTTAATGCTTAAAGTTCTTATTGGTGATGTAATAAGGTTATGGTAGCTGTTTTATAATTTTTATGATGCTTGTGTATTGATTTTTGAAAATAGGAACCAAAACCCCCAAGGGTTTTGTAGGAAACCCTAAAACAAAACATGTTTTGAGATGTGACTTCCAAGGGTTCAAGCAGCCACTGTATATTTATTTTGTAAAATTAAATTATACTATGATTGTTTTGAGATTGAGTACATAAAGTTGAGCTTTTGAAACACTAAAAAATGTTTAGAAATGAGTAAGTTATGCTATTTCAAAGTTTAGGTAAAAAACTGTTTTTTCGTATTCTTATTTTCGGAACCAAGTTTGGACAGCCACTGTACAGGGAAAATGAACCCAATTTTTTCTAACTTTTGCGGACATATTTTTGGCATAACCTAGTATTCCACTGTAAAATTTGGTAAGAAAATATTGAACAGTTTGAAAGTTATTAACTGTCAAAGTTTGGAAAAAAATAAGGACTTGAAAATTAGGTCATTTTTACCTCATTGTTGGAAAATAATTTCACCAATAAAAAATGCCCATTTTGACCTGAGATTTTACAAAGACCTAAATGGCATACCAAAAATGATGTTGGGAAATTTTGGTAACAATTGGATAAGTAAATTTCATGTTATGAACTAACAAAGTATGTAGTTAAAAATATGAAAAAATAGGCTTTTTACACTTAGTGTAAAAATGAGATTTTGGAACTTAAGGTAAAAAGTAAAAATTTTCTTATTTCATGATATAAACTTGGTAAGTCTTGAAAACATATTTTCACTAAAATTACCATTTTGAGTTTAGTGTGAATTATTTTTATTAAAGAATTTTTATTCTTTTTAAAAATAAGAGATGTAATTTATTAATTGTTAATAAATTAAAAGAGGGTTTAAAACCCTATATTTTGATAAAATAATTAAGTGAATTATTTTTCTAGTAATTAAAATTGATTAATTTATTTTGGAAAATTAACTAGTTAATAAGGGAAATTTTTAACGGTTTTCCTAATTGAGTCAAATTAGACAATTTTCTTAAAACGGGTTTTAGAGATTAAAACCTTGATAAAAATAAAAGGAAAATTAAGATTTTCTTTTCTTTAAGAATAATCAAGGAATTTATTAGTATTTTCTGGATATAATACCGGCTAAAGATCTTACTTATTTTAACTGACTTGTCGAAAGTGCGGGTTAATAGCGATGTCTTTAAAGAATAAGATTTTTAGCAGATTGTAAAATACTATTGTGATACCCGAGCCTAGGTATCGAGACGATATGATAGGTTTCCCCGAGACTTAGAGTATAGTCTCAAATATTTTTGTATGAATTTCCTTAATGGGTTTAAAACCAAATATAGATCATAAATCCTTACAAATGATTTTGAAAATGACCAAACTGACCAAAATAATAATAATGAATTATGTGCCATAATTATTCCGAGTATGCTGTATGGATAACTACAGTATTAGCTAAGCGTAACTGAACTAGAACGTTGGAGGGTGAAAACTTGCTGAGTGCTAAGGACACCAAGTAAGTCCACTTATATTGTGTGCCTACAACATGAAATGACTATTGTATTGTATGTTAGTATAGGAACACATGCACATATATACACGGTCATAGAAAGTTGCTTAGAGACATTAGTCTAGTGGGTGCTGAGTTAGAAAAATATGAACGGTAGATATCCGTCATATCCTAGACGGCTGATCCCCGTCACACTGCTTGATTTTATTATGTCCAGCTCATTACCCCAACGAGTGGCCAAGAGGTAAGGATTACTGGTTAATCGTTGGGGCACCAAAATAAATGGGACCTAGGGGCCCTCATGCTTACTTAATCAGTGAACGATTAGAACCCGAGCAAGTGCTCTGTAACGACCCAAAATCACTAATATGGCTTAAGGGCCTTGATTAGTGTGTCAGAAGGGCATGATTGGTTTATGTGTGAATTTATTGATTTAATGCATGGTTACATGATAAGCATGCTTGTATGATTATATGTATATAAATGTGGTTAAATGTTATACTTGTGAGAACCACATTATTATGTGGGTAAATCTGCAGCGGGCAACTTGAGGCGATCCTAGGGAGCTGGATAGCGGGAAAGTCACAACGGGGCCTAATGCTTGACTTTGGACAAGTCAAGGGATATTTCAGGTATCGGGTGGTTATTTAGATTACCGGGTTATGAAAATAAATAAATGGAGATATATTTGAGGTTAGGAAGTCTAGGTGGGAATATTGGGGAATTTTACCATTTTGCCCTCGGGGACGATTCTGGTACCCCGAGCCTTGGGATTAACTTGATTGCTTAAGGATAGACTTAAGAAGATTTTAGAAAACTGTGGCATATAGTAAACCGACCCTCTCTTCCTTTCTCTCTTTCTCTCCCAAAGAAGAACACAGAAACTTAGAGGTCTTGGCTGGAATTCTAAGAATTGAAGCTGGAGTTTAGAGGATTAGCTCAAGGATTATCAAAGGAACTTAATCAAGGTTGAGGTAGGCAATGAATTCCATTTTCTGTGGTTGAAATTCTGTGTTTTTGAGTGTGTTCTAAGAGGTTTTGGGTTTTTGGATTTGAAGATTAAATTGCGGCGAGAACCTTGGAAGTTAGGCCAAAAAACTCTTGGAGGATTGGTTCTGCAGTTGAGGTATGCTCTAATTTAAGGTTTAATGGCTGAGTTATATTGTTTCCATGGCTGGGCTTTGTGTTCTTGAGTTAGAAAGTTTCAGTGATTGAAATAGGTTTTGGATGGGTTTCTAGTCTAGGTTTCAGCTGGGTTATGTTGTTGGAATCTTGTGGGAAGTTTATGGATAATTGAGTTGTGGAATTGGGGTAGTTTTGAGTGAGTTTGCATGAGGTTTGAGAGTTAAAAATGAAGGTTCTTCTGGGTTCGAAGGGGTCGGGCCGCGGCATAGTTCTTGGTGAGTCGCGACCCTTCGAAGCTGATGGGTGCTAAGGAAGGAGGGCGGGCCGCAGCATGGTCTGAGTAGGGCCGCGGCCCTTACCTGTTTTTGTACATTGGGAGGCCTCTGGTTGGGGCCATGCCGTGGCATGGGTGGCTAATGCCACGACCCTTAAGGGATTTTGGGATTTTGAGATTCTAGGCATGGGAATTTAACCTAGGGTGCTCGAGATTGAATCTTTTACCATGTTTGGTGAAGTTCAATGTTCCGGAGACTAGAACTTTGTCTAGAAGCTCATTTAAGATTGTTGATGGTATCCTTTATCTTGGTTGTGACTAGGTGCTAAGCTAGGGCTCGGGGATCAGATTGCGCTCAAGGAGCATCGCTCGTAACTAGTACACTTGGAAGTCAAAGGTAAGAAAATTGCACCCGGTTGTGTATTTGTAATGGGACTAAGGGTATCCTAATATGTATGCATTGAAAAGGATGACATTATGCCATGTAAATAGTAAACCAATGGCCTAAGAGTGCCAAAGGTTACACTTGTGTACAGGGCGCGGCTCGGCCACTGGTAGCCGAGGATAGCTTATTACGCACTAAGCTCGGTTTAAGCGGGCCGGAGTCAGTGGGGTAAACAGAGGGTGCGACCTAAGTTGTCGGCCCTAGTTATTATGTGATTTGACTGTTATTAATGATTGGTTGCGTCTTTGATTCTATGTGATTAATTTGGAATGTTCAGTGGTTGATCATGCTTGATGAATTATTCTCTTGATATGATTGTTGAAATGTGTAATATGTTTTCTTGCTGGGCCTTGGCTCACGGGTGCTACGTGGTGCAGGTAAAGGCAAGGGAAAACTTGATCATCCCTGACATGGAGAGCTCTGTGAGCATAATGTACATGACCAGCTGCTCATCCGCCATGGTTGAGAGGATAACAGGGACATAAAAGCTATAAATGTATGTTTTGCCTTAGAGTGGCTGATGGTAGTCTGTATTTTGGAAATTTTGTAAACTAACCTTTAAACACTGTTCATTTTTGGGATCCCATATGTAAATTTGTTTAAGTATATGAAATGTATCTTTTGAGACCAAAACCATTTTATCCTTAGCACATTTATGGTTTAGTGACACGTTTGGACTAAATGACTTGATTAGCAAGTCCTGCACCTTTATAAGTACACAGTGTAGCGGTCCTGGCTATCCAGGGCGTTACATTCTCTGATAAGTTATTCCCGGATAGCAGCCGTGAATATTGGCCATTCAGTGAGAGTGCCTAGAGTACTAGGGGTTGCCAGATTGAGTGAGGCTGAACACCCTAGGGGCAACTGCTCACCAGCACCACTGATTAGCATAGAATTCTCTATAAAACTGTGTAAACTCGATTACACTCTTGGATAAGTAGCGATGCCCTAGGTAACACGATAGTTACCCTTGATGGGGATATTTATTGGTTAGATCTTAGTGTTGAGACTCGGTTCTCTCTTACAGATTGGCATTTATGTTAGAGGGCGCGTTACGCCTGAATTGTTGGAAATTGTACTGACCAACCTTGTTAGAATTTATTTGAACTATCTTTATGTTTAAATGTGAAAAAATTACTTTTCTTGCTTCCTCGTCGAGGGTTGACGAGAGGTCTGCTGACTAGGTGTGGTTTGGACTGCCATGTGTCCGAGTTTTATGCCATGTCATCACACTAGTTTTTAGGTAAAAAAAATTGCCCCCAAGTTTATTATGATGCGACCAACATCAAATAAACTTATTTGATCAACATTTGTATATGATCAACCATTTCCAACCTCTACTTTCAAATGTACTTTTCATTTCCTTGGAAAAGTAAGTAATCATAATGACACACTCGTTAAGAAGAAAACTAACAGTTTCAAACTTCCCAATACTCCAAAAACCACTACTTTTAATCATGACTTTTCACCTACCCTACTCGAGTATATAAGGTTTTCCACCTCCATATTTTTACTTTCACCCTTATTTTCTCTCTATTGAAGAACACTCAAATTTCATAACAAAAACCTTGTTGGTTCGTGAATCGGAGGATTTCTTACGCGATCTTCAAGCAATATCTTCATCAATCATAATTTTTCAATAAGTTCTCACAATTGAATATTCTATTTTTTTCCATTAACATACACATTTTATTGTGCTCTTTTGAAATAGGGAATATTGTCAAAATCGTAGTGTTCTTGAGTTGTTTTTTCAATTTTTCGTTGAATCCGTTGGAAATTCGTGGAATATGAGGCTTGCAAAGTAGTTTTTAGGCAATATAGAGACGATGGGTATAGTTTGTAGGTGTAGAATAGTCGATTTGGAAACAAATTTGGGGTAAAAATTCATTTTTCTACCTAACAGAAAAATTGGATTTTTCCTGTCTGTTATGAAGATGAAAAGCTTTCTTGAAAAAAAAATTCATTTCCACTTTTAGATCTTAAATGTTCACTGCTCCCACATGTGAATCTATTTTTTTTTTCTTTTTCAAATGTTGCTGGTTGGATAAACTCTTAGGTTTATCCACAAGCAACCTTTATTTTCTTCATTGTTTTATTACTTCTTATTGGTCATAGATTCTCACTTCCTCATCTTCTTCTCATATATTCATCGAAGACCTCCTAGCTCTGCTGTTCAAAGATGCCGAACAACTTGTCCTTCCTATTTCTCAAACTCCAGCTCCTACACTAAACCCTACAAACATTCCAGAAAGGTGCAAGACTAAGAAGCGCAAGACTCCCATGGCAAGAGTAAAACAAGTGGACCATAAGAAAAAGAAAGATCCTCAAGTTTGCCAGCATGCGGCCAACGAAGAGATATCAATAGCAAAGCCCCAACAAGCAAGCCTCTAAGCTAATTCTCACCCACGCCATCTCTAAAGTTGGCCTTCATAAGATAGTATTCCTTGGTACATTGCCTCGCCAAGTATTGTATTGAGGAGGATGGTGGCTAAGTATCCCAATAAGTATGGGATTCCTTGGATTACTCTATACAAGCCCTCACCCAATAAGAGGGCTAATGTACCCGAAGGAACTTACAGTGCCTGGTCGAGGTACAATATTGAGGCAGGGGAAATAATTCCTCTTCAGGACTACTTTAGTGGGGTTGCAAATTACTTCAACATAGCCCTTTTTCAAGTAACTCTGTAGTGTCCCAGAATATTTACTTAGCTAGCTAGATAGTAGTAGTAGTAGTAGTAATAGTTAGTAGTAGTTTGTAGTATGTTAGTTACTATGGATTTTGGTTCAAGTCGGGACTTAGTTGGAAACTCATAGCAACAGTTACCGATTTTATAAGTTTAAACTATAGTTTAAGAATATTAATCATAACATAAGGTTTGATTAATATTGCTGGTGATAGATGTATTATTTATTATAACCTAAGGTTTAGATTGAACCATTAAGAGCATGACACTTGTCATAGTCATGATTATTAAGGAATTAAGTATTTTTATGAATAGTATTAATAAAAGAAAGATCTAGAAGCTCTAGAACCTTCCAGGAGCTGTTAGGATCGTATTATGACTTAGTCAAAGCTGTTTATCCAATTCAATTATGCTGAAAAAGTGCAAATACGTGTTTAATATGTCATCATATGTCAATATATCGCAGCATAGGGGCTAATATATTGCACCATAGGGGCCGATATTTTGCCTACAGAAGATACGAAAAACACATTGACTTTGTACGAAGGATTGAACGAGGCTCGGGAATACAGGGGTAGGCGATATATCGCCTATGGGGGGCAATATATCGGCTCCATGTATGTATTTTTTAAAGTTTGGTTTTTCAATTTTAAAAATAGCCTTAACCTCTTACACCTGCATTTGAGCGATTTTGACCGAGTTATGGGCGTCAGTTGAACAAAAATTCAAATCTTTTCCATTTTATAATCATTTATTAATTCAAATTAAAAGGGGTTAGTTTCACTCCTTGAACTCTATAAATAGGACCTAGTGCTCAGCCATTTTCTTCATTCTTCAAGCATTTGATCAGAGCCTCCAAGGTGTTAGTGTTTCAATAGAGAGATACACATGGGTTTGGGATAAAAGCTTTATCATTCTAAGCTTTTCTAAAACACTTGGGAATTGAGAAATAGCGTGATTTTGGTATTGAGTTTTAGACCAATCCATAAGGTCATTCAAGGTATTCCTATTCCTTAAGTTCAGTTCTTTATGATTCTATAGTTTTCTTTAGTTTCTTTTATTCAGATCCTAACTCTTGTTATTGATTCTTGATTAGGTATTTAAGTTTTTAAAACTTAAGGTTCTTCTTGGATGGTTTAGTGTTCTTTTCATCTTTATTCTTTAGAGATTCTCACCATTTTACTGTTGGTTTATAGGAGTTTCTAATCCCGTTCTTGTTCCCAAATATCCCAACTTTTGGTAAGGAAAATAGGCTAGATATATGTGTTTATATGTTTATGTTATGATATGTTTTATGCTATGATATGATATATGTTATGTTATACGTTTTATAGTCCTTGGGCATATGACTTGTTTAGCTAGCAAGCCCCAATAATTTATGGGCATATAACTTGTTTAGATAGCAAGCCCCACAAATTTATGGGCATATGACTTGCTTAGCTAACAAGCCCCAAGAAGTATGATGGCCATTGTAGTCTTATATGATATATGTTTTTGATAGTCATATGTTTTTTTATAGTATATGATGTAGTCTTATGGTTATGAATTATGATGTATATTTTAAAATATTTTCCTTGTTGGGCATTAGGCTCACTCCTTTATTTTTAGTGTGATGCAGGAAAATGATTATGGAGGCAGAAGGATTCTTGGTAGCTTGGCTTGTGTGTTAAGGATGAATGGACTGAATGGACTGCGTGTCGATCGAGGATGACGTTATTTATTTTTAGCCTTTTGAATTATGTTTCTTTTGTAGTTCCGCATTTATTTTTTGAACAATTGATTTAATTATGTTTTATGTTTTATTAAACAATGGGTACCCATACCATATTTTACATCTTATTTTGTAATTTGCACAATATTCATTTTGGGGTTTTAAGAAAGTTATGATTATTTCTTATGTATGTTTTCTAAAAAAGAGAAGCTATGTCTAGTAGTTTTAATGGTCCAAGGTCTTAGAAATAGTTGAGTCATTACAGTTGGTATCAGAGAAATGGTTCATTTGCATGAAGTTCTCCTTGATACACACGCTCAAGCTCCGAATCTAACCACCAATGTAAGTGTTTATGTTATAGTTATTATGTTCATGTGTTTTGCTAACGTTTTTGCCCTTATGTTTTCAGTTAAGAATTGATGGAGCCTTGACCTATGAGGATATCCGAGCCATTAAGGCCTTGAAAAGAATTAGAGAGCCAAGGAATACAGTAGGAGTGCTAGAAAGAATCACTCGGAGATTACTCTTATTCCACAATGAGATAGTTCACCCCCAAACAACTAAGCAAATCATGATGAGAGCAATGGAGCAATATGTTTTAGTGATTAGATTTTTTAAAGATTATCCCACTGTAATTTCAGCTTTAGAAGAAATATGGGAGACTATAGATGATGAAGATGAATTACCGGTAGCTATGAGATAATATTTTCTCATACTTAGGTGCACCTCTAAGATGGAATTCTAATTCACAAATGAGCAAAAACATAAAATCTTTACAAATCTCCTCGAGGGAATTTTGAGGCCCAAGATAATGATGATTATGAGGAGATAGATGATGATATGTTAGATGAAGGGTTAGATGTAGAAGATCCTAATTTTTAGATTAGTTTATTTCTTTATTTATTTATTATCTTTGCATTTATGATTGTATATAGTGAAAACCTTTTTCCAAATAAATATTATGTTTATTTTTGAATGACATGTATGCGTTTGATTTTCTTTTACAATCATAATAAATAATAAATTTAATAAATAATGACCAAGTTCGATGAGGGTGGATACAATTCAATGAACCAAGTTCTATATTGAGAGTTAGGGGGCCATAGTAGTGGGAACGATTTTACTGATCCCAGCCCTCCCTCAATATGGTTAACTTTGGAACAACGACGAGTTTCGAGCCTGAGAATTAAGTCATATAGGATGGTTAGAAACACACTTAGAAAATAATAAAGATGGCTTATTTTTCTAAGTATAGAAACACACCCTAATGATAAAGAAGGCTTATATAATTTTTCATAAGAAATCATAATTAATAGGTCTGAGTTATGTTTGCTTAGATTAAGTTTTGTTTTAGAGCCTATTAAGGTAAGATCTAACATGTTTTTCTTGACTGTTAGAATTCTGCTAAAAATGTCACTTAGAAGGTCTGCATGCACCAATGCTAATGCCTCCAGCATCGCTCCTGAGACTAATGAAGCCCCTCTAGTTTGCAGAAGGGGAGTGCATACTACCACTGCTACTGCTAACCAAAGTGCACCGCCACCGGCGCCGGTTGACAACACTGCAGAAATTGTGAGACTTTGTCAACAAGTGGATGAATTGCTACAGCAACAACGATAACAGGCTCAGCCGCAGACTCAGACTCAGCCTCCGCCTTACCCGCAACCGCGGCCTCAGCAAATGACTTAAGCACCCCATCAAGTAGGTCCTTATGGGGGATGGCCAATGGAAAACTATGTGCCCTACCCATCTCAGTACATGGAGCCAATCTATGAGTGGTTTCGTAAGCAACACGCTCCAAACATTGTAGGGACAACCAACCCTTCGAGGCAGAAAAATGGTTCAGAAATGTAGAGCTGATCCTAGCGCATATGAATGTCGGCAACGCAGACCGCATATCCTGCATTTCGTCTCTGCTTAAGAAGGATGCTAGAATATGGTGGGACTTAGTTCAGCAGACTCATGACATCGCCACCATGACATGGACCAGATTTGTGGAGCTATTCCACAAGAAGTACTACAAATCGGCAGTCATTGCCACAAGGGTCGAGGAGTTCACTAGTCTGAAGCAGGGTAACTTGACGGTAGCAGAGTATGCTCGGCAGTTCGATCGACTAGATATGTTTGCACCAGAGTTGGTTCCAACTGACTTTCTGAGGGTTACCAAGTTCGTTAAAGGACTTAGACCAAAGATTGCGCAAGGGTTTAAGCTAGCAAACCCTGGAACTACTACTTATGTCGATTTTCTAGAAATGGCGATAGAAGTAGAAAGGCTTTTCCTTGACCCAGGGAGAAGCTGACTCTAGTAATAAAGTGGTCACAGGTCAGATTCCTATCCTCAATAATTTATGTTCAGTATTATTTGATTCGGGAGCCACTCACTCGTATATATCGTTAGGAATGATATATAAATTATACAAACCTTGTGAAAGATTTAGAACTAGGTTTGTGACAGAATTTCCTTCGGGTGAAATAGTCCTATCATCACGGATAGTACGAGGGATACCGATCAAATTAAGGACGTAGAACTAGAAAGAGACCTGATAGAACTAGAGATCAAGGACTTCGATGTGATACTGGGCATGGATTGGCTAGCTAGGCATGGTGCAACCATTGACTGCAGATGTAAGCAAGTGACGTTTGAGACTCCTGATGGTCAAAAACTATGCTATATGGGAAAAGTTTCAGGGCTACGCACACCGCTTATTTCATCTCTCAAAGCTCAGAGGATGATAGAAAAATGATTTCACGCATTCTTAGCCAGCATCACAGATGTGGAAAAGGAAACACCACTAAAGGTTGGAAACATCCTCATTATAAAGGAATTCCCATAAGTATTTCTTGATGACTTACCAGGATTGCCCCGACTCGGGAAATTGACTTCACAATCGAACTAGTATCGGGCACCGAGCCTATTTCAAAGGCATCATACCAGATGGCACCTACCGAACTCAAGGAGTTAAAGACGCAGTTGCAAGAACTGTTAGACTTGGGTTTCATTAGACCGAGCCATTCGCCATGGGGGGCACCAGTTCTATTTGTGAAGAAGAAGGACAGAAGTATGCAGATGTGTATAGATTACCGCGAGCTGAATAAGGTAACGATTAAGAATAAGTACCCGCTACCCTGGATTCACGACTTGTTTGATCAACTTCGAGGAGAAATCATATTTTCAAAGATTGATCTACGGTCCGGGTATCACCAGCTCAAGGTACGGGAAGAGGATATTCCCAAGACAGCTTTCAGAACTCGTTATGGGCATTACTAGTTTTTAGTTATGTCTTTTGGTCTTACCAACGATCCAGTCGCATTTATGGATTTAATGAATAGGGTCTTTAAATATTACTTGGACAAATTCGTCGTAGTGTTCATCAACGATATTCTGGTATATTCAAAGGACGAAGTGGAGCACGATGAACATTTAAGAATGACCATACTGTGACTAAATGAGCATCAACTTTACGCCAAGTTCAAGAAATGCAAATTTTGGCTTTCACAAGTAGCGTTCCTCGGCCACATAGTATCCAAGGAAGGAGTTGCTGTAGACCCATCTAAGGTAGAGGTTGTGAAGGATTGGCCATGACCTAAGAACGCGTCAGAGGTAAGAAGTTTTCTGGGACTAGCAGGCTACTATCGAAGGTTTGTACAGGGCTTTTCTAAGATAGCCACTCCGCTCACCAACATGACCCGGAAGCAGTAGAGGTTCAATTGGACAGATAAGTGTGAAGAGAGTTTCCAGTTGCTTAAGGATAAGCTATGCTCAGCACTAGTACTTTGTGTACCAACACCCAACGACAAGTTTGTAGTCTATTGTGATGCGTCGAAGCAAGGTTTGGGTTGTGTACTGATGCAGAATGACAAGGTAATAGCCTACGCCTCAAGGAAGTTGAAGAAATACGAGCAATGCTATCCAGCGCACGATATTGAGCTGGCAGCGGTGGTCTTTGCACTGAAAATCTGGCCCCATTATCTTAATGGAGAACGGTGTGAGATTTATATGGACCACAAAAGCTTAAAGTATTTCTTCACACATAAGGAGCTCTACATGAGGCAGCGCATGTGGTTAGAACTAGTGAAGGATTATGACTGTGAAATCCTATACCACCCGGGAAAGGAAAACGTAGTTGTTGATGCGCTAAGTAGGAAGAGTTATAGAAGTCTAGCAGCATTTGCTGGAATAGAAAAGTCACTGCAGCAGGAGCTGATCAATGCTGGAATAGAAGTAGTCATTGCTAAACTGGCTAACATGTCCATTTAGTCCAGTCTGTTAGAAGATATACGGATTGGGCAATGGCATGATGACACATTAGTAGCACATATGGATGTAGTTAAAGAAGGCAAGGCCATAGATTTCTCGATATCAGGACAAGGGTTCTTGAGATATCAGGACCGGGTATGCATGCCGAATGATCATGGAATTACAATGAAGATTTTAGAAGAAGCGCAAAATACCCCATACTCAATTAACCCAGGATTGACTAAAATGACTCATGACCTTAAGGCGTCATATTGGTGGTCAGGAATGAAGAAATATATAGCGAAGTATGTGTCTAAATGCTTAGTATGCCAGCAAGTGAAAGTAGAACATCAGCGGCCTGCAGGCTTATTGCAACCACTTAGTATTCCATAATGGAAATGGGATGACATAGCCATGGATTTCGTGACGGGACATCCACGAATAAATAAGCAGCATGACTCGACTTGGGTAGTAGTAGATAGACTAACCAAATCAGCTCATTTCCTGCCTGTCAAGACCACGTATACAACATATCAGTATGCAGACATTTATGTTCAAAAAATTGTAAGACTGCATGGAATCCCTAAGACCATAGTATCCGATAGAGGATCGGTGTTTACATCGAGATTTTGGGGGAGCTTGCAGTAAGCCATGGGTACCAAGTTAAGTCTTAGTACGATATTTCATCCTCAAACCGATGGTCAGCGTGAGCGTACCATACAGATTTTAGAAGATATGTTGCGCGCTTGTGTACTTGATTTTGGAGGATCATGGAGTAAGTATTTTCCGCTGATAGAATTCTCCTACAACAATAGCTACCAGTCAACGATCGGGATGGCACCTTATGAGCTACTTTATGGAAGGGGGTGGAGATTGCCGTTATATTGGGATGAGGTAGGAGAAAGGCAACTTCTTGGTCCCGAAGCTGTTAGAGAAACTCAGGATGCAGTAGCTCTGATCAAGAAGCGTATGCTCGATGCTCAGAGCCGTCAGAAAAGTTATGCGGATGCCAAACGACATGATGTGGAATTCAAAGTCGAAGAGCAAGTCTTCTTAAAGATATCTCCTATGAAAGGTGTGAAACAGCTAGGGAAGAAAGGCAAGCTTAGTCCCCAATTTAGAGGTGAGAGCAGTTGCATATAGATTAGCCCAGTCGCCAGCTATAGCAGATAGCCATAATAGTTCCCATCTCGAAGCTGCGTAGATATGTGTCAGACCTGTCTCACGTCATCAAGTATGATACGATAACACTCCAGAGAGACTTGAGTTACGAGGAACGATCGGCAAGCATCCTAGATAGAGGGATGAAGGAATTACGGTCTAAAAGTATTCCAATAAAGCAATTTCATTTGTAGTAGGGGAGAATTGTAGTGTCCCATAATATTAATTATGCTAGATAGTAGTAGTAGCAGGAGTAGTAGTAGTAGTAGTGGTAGTAGTGGTAGTAGTAGTAGTGGTAGTAGTAGTAGTAGTAGTGATGGTGGTAGTAGTGGTGGTGGTAGTAGTGGTGGTGGTAGTAGTAGTAGTAGTGCTGGTGGTAGTAGAAGTAGTGGTAGTGGTAGTTGTAGTAGGGGTAATGGTAGTAGTAGTAGTAAGAGTAGTAATAGTAGTAGTAGTAGTAGTAGTAATAGTAGTAGTAGTAGTAGTAGTAGTAGTAGTAGTAGTAGTAGTAGTAGTAGTAGTAGTAGCAGTTGTAGTAGTGGTAATAGTAGTGGTAGTAGTAGAAGTAGTAGTGGTAGTAGTAGTAGTAGTAGTGGTAGAAAAAGTAGTAGTAGTAGTAGTAGTAGAAGCTGCTAGTAATAGTAGTAGTAGTAGTAGCAGTAGCAGCTGCGTGTAGTAGTAGTAGTAGCAGCAGCA